>NC_071578.1:14533618-15770484 GCF_024509145.1 Vidua macroura
AGCTCACCCTCAAACCAGCCAGGCTCTGGGACACCAACAATGTTGATCACATCCCCTTCCCTGAAGTCCAGTTCCTCCTCCAGCTGAGCAGACAGGTCCATCAGGGCCTGGGCTTGGCCCAAGGAGTAGGCAGGCACCTCCAGGAGAGGGCTCTGGGACAGCTGACGTCTCTGAACTGAAAGGCACAGCTCCCTCACACATGATGAGGGGAAAAAGCCCTTGGAACCCCAGCTGCTTCGGCCCTGGAGCCAGCTGGAGGCCAGGGACCCCCCCAGGATCACCAAGTCTCCTGCAGAGAATGAGACACAACAGTTCAAAACTGCTCCCATTATTGCTTCCCACCTCTTATTCCTGCCTCCCTCTGTTCCCTCCTGGCTGTGGGTGAGGATTGGCACTCTGTTATAGCACAGTGCATGCTGGGGATGCACAGAAGCACAGGATGGGATTAAGGCATGAAGTATCAGCAGCCTCTTGTACATCTAAGACACACAGTTTGGCTGCAAAGCCGTGCAGGTGCCTTGAGGCTTTCATTCTCCCCCAAAAGCAAGTCTAAGATTTGGAGATTAGAGGTCAGTTAAAAGGCAATTGTAAATTTACTATGATCAGGTGATGCCAAATTTTGAAGTTTCATGAGTAATGACAGATCATGAGAAACTTGTATCAAAGTGGCAGAAGCCTAGAGGACCATGGTGGATTTGACATGACCCATGTCATGAGGAATTAGGAGATTCACCTCTTTCTTCTGTCACTCTAGGCAGGATGTTGTGACTAGGTTCATCCATCCAGAAGGACAGGTGAGGCTTTTGAGGTGCAAAGCAAAAGAAGGGAATGGAGATTACCTCTCTGCAATGACAAGCTCCCTGGCTCTTGAGATGTGAAGTCATTGGTACAAACAAACAGTTTTTCTCCCTGCTTCAAAGGGGGAATATCCACAGGTTCAACAAAGCTGCTAGGAAACTGCCCTAAAAGGAGAATGAGTTGTCAGCAATGAGTCTTTTCTGTGACCCACCACCATCTCCACCCTCCTTCCAGATTTTGGGATCTATTCACCTCTCGCTAAAGGAAAATACACAGTTACCCTGGGTGCCTCAATAGCCTGGTGGAAGAAGAACAAGTTTGGGACCTAGGAATTCTTGGGGTTTTAAGTACTTAAGAGCTAACAGAGAACAAAAAGCTTTGAGCCCTTGGCTCACTCCAGGCAACCACAGGTTGTGTGCATTACTGGGACTGTGCCATCAGCATGGAGCTTCCAGGAACAGACATACTGGGTATTCTCTGCCCTTACTGCTTCCTTCCCAACTCAGACCCGTGGTGAGGACTAAGGGATCCTGTAGTGCTGGATCATGGGAGCAGTGTCTTCTGACTGGGCATATCCACTTGGTGCTTCTTCCTCCATAGGGCTTGGCCCCTGTGCAGTCTCAGCACAGAATTCAAGCTGCCACAGTCGGGATGGCCACACCTGTGAGTCACAGGCTCTGTTACAGCTTCAGCACTGCTGGGACTCCAAGGACCTTCCCCACTGTCATTCTGTGTATCTGTTTCACCATGGCACATTTGTTGGCCACCAGATGATACCCATCAGATACTAATTTCAGTCCTGAGAGCACATGACATGGCAGAGCCCACTGCAAAGGCCACTAAAAATGTCTTTCTTATATAATTTGAGGCAAGGGCATATGATGAAGTATGGGCTAGTACCACACCCAGCATTGCCGCTGGGTGATCAAATATTTTCTAATAAAACCTGGAAACACCATATCCTAGACATCCAGAGCTTTACACTGTGTTTAGGCAACTTGACACTTACTATTCTCTGCTGCTTCCTTCACAGTTTTAACCAACTCTCTTTTTCCTTATCTTAGTTTCCTGCTTTGTACACGGAAACAACATAATGCTGTAAGAAAGGAATTACTGTACATGGAGTTACAGTAATTATTCCACAGAGTAATGAGTACTAGACTGCAACACCTCCACAGCTTCTATTCTAAAGTGCATTTTCAATTCCCTATAATTTTAATTTTGAAAGCTGGGCAGAAAACTACAACAGCTGTTCTAAGGGAAAGCAGGAATGCAATTCGGTTTTGAGTTAAAGGTCATTAAAAACATTCAGTTTGACTTCAGCATGTTTCTTTATCTTTGAGCTACGACACACATCTGTTTGTTATTCCTTAATAGATTCATCTTCTATATAACAACCTCACCAGTTATGCTGGGAGACAAAACTCTGTTGAAAACTGCACGCATAATCTTTGCCCAGTGTCTTCAGCAGCAGCAACAGGATCAGGCACATGCTCATTCAATGCCACTTATCAGTCACATGGAGCACAGGAGGGAAGTGCTCCTGTGCACCCTGTTTCAGACAGCTGACAGCTTGTGGCTGTTAGGAGAGACCAGACTGCTGCTACAATAGCAGCCCCATCTCTACAGCCAGGGATGAAATCAGTCCCACCCTCATGCTGAAGACAGAGGCAGGCTTATGCTTTGAAGTGGCCTGGCTTTCATCTCCCCAAGAGCTCACACATCTTCTTAACATCGGGATTAAGATGAGGAAGAGCTGCCTTAAACAGAGACTACAAGACTCTTAGTGTTTCACTAAGAGCATTCTGCTGCTTCAGAGGTTTTCCACACCCTCCTAAAAGTTTAAGAGACTTGCACAACATTCCAGGCACCTAGATATTGATGGCAATTTGTGCACAAAGATCTTTAAAGCAGAAAGGAGGAAGTGGGGCTGAGTCAGAGGGCTTGGAGGGGGGACACATGGTGACTGTTGTTCTATCTCCACTGACAAGGTCACTTGGACTGGTTTCCAGAGTGGATGCATTTCCACTCTCAGTGCATCTGTTTCCTTTCCACTGCCACAGCAGGTCAGTACATAAACTAGCCAGGAAATGGGCAGTCTCTCCACAGTGGCTGGAACAACCAGTATTGTGAAGCTCCTATCTCCTTGAGAATTGACTCTCTACTAACCTCTCTCAAAAAACAACACACAAGCTTGTCTGAATAGTTGACATAAAGCTGGTAGGAGACCAGTGGCAACTTGCACTCTCAGTCCCAATCAAAGTCCCATGAAAGATTTAGTAAATTAAATCGGGTCCTTCCCCTCCAAGGGAGGATGTGCTCATGGAGTGCACACTTAGGTGGCACTTGTATATACCCAGGTGCAGGCATTTCCAGCTCTTACCTGTGACACCTTCCTTCTTGCCAAGGAGCCAGAACTCGTCCACCACAGCCAACACCTCGATGACATCTCCCACGAAGAGGGGAAGCTCTTCAGAGACGCTGGGACAGAAATCAAAGACTGCCCGCACCACGGAGCCAGCCTCCATTGTGCAGCATCTGAAGGCAGGTCAGTGCCTAAAGCTGAGATAGTGAGAAATTTGTCAGCTCTCAGAAACACCTGAAATTATCACACATAAGCCCAGGAAGTAAAACCCTTCCTGAGCACAGAGGCAGATGTGGGGAGATCCTGTCCTGAGCTCCCTGCCAACCCCTTGCCGCATGCCACAGGAGCCATGGTCTAACCTGCCTTGTCCCACCCCTCTGGCTATCTCTGTAGGATCATGTGTTTGTGCTGCAAGAGGGGGGACAAGCACCAAGAAATTTGGAAGTGAATTCCCGTCGGGAAGGAAGCAAGAGGAGGGGAGGAAGCTCAGCATTTCCCTGACATGTGGAGCACAGCTCAGTCTGACAGGGCCTGGTGAGCAGCCAGCACCACCCACTTGCACGTCCCACCACACATTCTCTGGCAGGATGGGCACAGGAATCCCCCTCCCCATGCCACCACTCAGGGCCACAGGAACTGCAGGCTGAACCAGCACCACAGCTCTGGCCCAGCAAGAGAAGAGGCACAAAGTCCTCTCAGGCAAGCTCATACCACCATCCTCATTCTCAGACCTGACTGGAAATATCCTTTCTGCCTTCTAGGTACCTGGCTCAGACATTCCCTGGGTGGCCCCACCATGGTTCTTGGCAGAAGTCAGACTGAGATGACGATGCAGATCCTGTCCAAGGCTCTGGGAGCCAAGGCTGAAATTCCTTCTGGCAGGAGACTTGAAAGCAGGCAAAGAGCTCCTCGCGAAGGGCTATGTTCTGGATCCCCCCCTTACTCTGGAAGTGGCTGTTGAGGACACTCTTTGGTATAATTTCTGCTTTTCAGCCTCACTGTCAAGGAAATACAGTGCACCAAGGCAGCAGCAGTCCTGCAGCTTAAACTGCTCCTTTGTCTCCTCCCAAATTCCTCAGGATGGGAACAGAAAGGTTCATCCATCCAAAGCAACCAGAAACTTTAAGATTATTCCTCACCTTCACCTCAGACCAGTGAGTTTGCTTTCATTTCCTGACCCACTGCAAATACAGG
Organism: Vidua macroura; assembly: GCF_024509145.1. NCBI lineage: Eukaryota > Metazoa > Chordata > Aves > Passeriformes > Viduidae > Vidua > Vidua macroura. The sequence goes on from NC_071578.1 coordinate 14,537,976, forward strand.
CACAGGACAGCACTGCCAGCACCTCTCCGCCGTGCTTTCAGAGCCCTGCTCTCTGCGACGCTGGGACATCGGCGTCCGCCTCACCAGCCCCCTTGGCACAGGCCGCTTTCGTCCCACATCACAACCAGTCCCCGTTCCGTCCGTTCGGACACACCTTCCCTGCCGTGGGACCCGCTCTCCTCCCTCCCCAGAGCGGCTCCAAGCGCACAGCGAGCAGTGCCGCTCCAAGCGCCGCCCAGCCGCTGCCACCCGTCCCATGTCAGCACGGCTCGCCAACCCCCGGCCCAGCTAAGGGCAGAAAGAGCGCGGTGACAACACAACAGAACATAAACACACGGCCCCCCCAAGGGCAGCCTTTCCCCGTACAGCCACACACAGCCCACCTGAGCCCCGGAGAGTCAGGAAGAGGGGAAGCTAACACAGGCAGGAGAAATATGTCCCCGCTAACGAGGTGCAGGCAACTTCCAGTGAGAGTGCCAGTGGGGGATCCAGGCAGGGAAAGGCTTTCTGCTGACGGGACCATTCTGTTTATCCAGTCCGACTCACCTCCTGGGAACAAAGCGGGTTTGTACTCAGCAGGAACAGCTTCCTCATCACGTCTCTCCCCGCCCCCAGCCATTCCTCTGCTGCAGCCAGCATGCTGTGCCCCTGGCCACCCTCACCTCTGCCATCCTGTCTGTCTGTCACTCCTATTGCTCTCCACTGCCTTCCCTATCGCACGTGGGCTTCTTGGGACACAGGCTGTCCTTTTGTCACCAGCTTTGTGCTGGCTGCACAAACAAAGAGCCCAATATCCAGCAGCAGACAGCACTCTGCCACCAAACAGAGATGAATGGACTGGAGTGAATCAGGAGCACAAAGAGCTGCAGTTCAGGATAGCAGAAACCTACTGAGGCAGAAGGAGTAACAGTATTAAAAACATGACCATATGGAGAGAGGAAAAAGACAGAAGAGCCATCAATTAGCTTGAAAATACTAAAGACAAGTAAGGATCCTTGTGCTGTTTGAGGTGGGGTGCCTGGAGCATGCTGCTGCGTGTTCTCATGGGAACAGGAGCAGCAGCAGGCGCAGCAGCAGCAGCCCCTTGCAGGCACTCAGGCTGCCCTCCACCCCCAGACAGGTTGCCAGCTGAGCTCAGGCTCTTAGGAATCCTTGCCATACTCTGAATATTCAAACTTCATAGCAGCACTGGACAAAGAGGGAAAAACATTGCAGGCATAATTGCTGCCTTAGGGTAGTTTCTCCAGGAGCACATGGTGGTACAGTGAGATTTCTTGTATGTCTTCTGTCAAAGGTGTAATGTAAGAACGGGCAGAGGTATGCAAAGATTACAGTATGTGTGCTGCAGACCCAATCCTGGCTTTGCTACAGTCACTGGTGCTGAGAATACAGCCCTGCCACTGATCCTGCCCATGAGAACAGGAGTGTCACTTCCTTTAACACACCTGCAACTCTGGGGACTCATCATTAAAATGTGCAAGATTTTCCAATGAGACGGAGATAGAGAGGGACAGGCAGGACTGTAATAGTTCCAGCATGTATATATTAATTACAGTTATAATAAACCACTAACCTATTCATGTCCAAAGCATTCCCTGAGAGGCAACTTGTAAGAAAGTGTGAAGCAACTTCTGAAACTGCCAAAAAAAGAATCCCAACAGGCTCATGTTCCCTCAGCAGTACCAAGAAGAGCAAGATCACTCCCTGACTCCATTGGATTATAGATAGCATGCCCCTGTATTTGCAAGTAGTATTTGCAATCAGTCTTGTGGAGCTTGCTTGCTCAATGACATGAATTGAACACAAAATATTGAACAGAAAATATTTTCCAGGGCCTTGGCCTTGTCTTATTCCCTGCAGTGCTGCCTGCCAACATTTTCTACAAACCCCCACCTAGAGAAGGAAGCCTCCCAGCATATTCCAGACTGGAAACTTACTGAGTCCAACTCTTCAGGCTTAATAGTGGACCTGAGCTTCTTCCAGATCCACCCTAGATCTGGTGAAAACAAACATTCAGCAACAGCTCATGCAGAGGCTCCAGAAGGAAAAGCAGACTGCAGGGAGAGCAGGGCTCCGCCTGTGATTCCCTGTGAGTCACGGCTCCTGACAGCTGGCCAAGCACCTCTCACCTCAAGGATGGGTGATCCTTGCCTGCCAGAGGGAAGGAGGGAGAGCTCTGCCACAACTGAGCAAACTCTGGGATTTCAGGCTGGGGGAGGTCAGTGAGGATCGCAGGACTCCTGCCCCCGCCCAGCAGCCGACCCGCATCCAAAGAGAGCCTCACTGTGCAAGTATGAAGCTGTGGCGCAGCAGGAACTCGCCCTGCTGAGAACACACAGGCTCTGTCTCACTGCCTGATCCTGCACAAACCAGGTAACATGTTCCTGGCGCCTGACCTCAGCCTGCCTGGTGCCAAGCTCTGGGCCTGACACAACAGCATTGTGCAGTAAGGCAGAGAGTGGATTCCCAGGGCATTAATCACTCCCCCCAGTCTGCATGCATGCATGCTCAGCACACACTAACATTACCTTCATGGAAGACTGCTTATCCAATTTTGCTATTAGCTCTGGAGTGTGTCTGGTCCAGTGTGGGCTGATGGAAGCAGGGACCAGAATGAAATTACAGCTATTAACTCTGTTAAAATATTGTTTTGAGATCTTCAGCACAGACTGGGTCACCAAGAAAAGGCATTTGCACATAGACTCTGACAACTTCTTCTATCCCTCCTCTTCCTGCACCTGAAATTGCGCTGGGTAAGAAATCCCAAATACTGGACTCACCAGCATCAAATGTAATTGTCAGGCACTTGCTAGAAGTACCATCACTTAGATGGAGGCAGGACTACTAAAGATGCTGAAACAAGGATTTTAAGCACTTAAGAGATAAGGCAGCAATGTGATGAGGCCATTTAGGCTGATTACAAGAAGTATTAACAGCCCCAGTAGAAAGGGAGACCCAAAGGGTCTGAGGGCAGCTAATCCACTCCTATCCCAAAGCACTGCTCAGACCATGAGATAAAAAACAGTAATGGATGGATGCCACAAATTAAGCAGCAAGGAAACCAAACTTAACAGGTGCTACTGCCACTTGTCTCTCCACTAAATAATACATTCCAGCTTCTCACTCAAGAAGCAGCACTGTTAAAACTGACTATGGAGATTATGATTGCACTGTAACTGAAGAACTAACATTTCACCAAACAGACCAAAATATGCCATGTAGGCTTCCACAGGCATGCAGGATTTGCACAAGAGGGACAAGTGGATTCTTGTCCAGTGGATGTCTCAATCTCTATAAGAACTTTAAAATCTGCATGAGCAGTAGACCAGGAATGGTCATATTCCCAGAAATGTACAAAGACAAGCTTGTCACAAAATGATTAGAGAAATTAATATTAAAAATATTAAACAAATGCTGTCAGTGATCTTTTTAAAAATTGAAAAACACCTTGCATTTCACCTAGGTCTTTTAGTGCCTCCTTCCACTCATTATAGCTCAGTGTCCACTGAAAACACAATCCACCCCCAGTAACAAAGGTACCCCTCAGTTCAGTGCACCCTTCAGCTGCTGGAGGATTGGCTTTGACAAGAGATCTGCTGCAGCTCTTGCTGTGCTCTAGGCTGCAGGATTAGTACGCAGCACACAGTGGGAGGAACCAGCAGTTATGCTTGGCTTTTTACACCATTGTGTCAAGAACAGAAGCTTACTAACTACATACTAAGACATTTCTACCTTTATCCTCTGTTCCTTCCTGTGTTCTCCAAATCTGGACAGCCCTCCTTCCCTCCTCCATAACCCAATGCATGCACAGCCTGCACTGTCCTCATCCACACTTCTAGGATGGGACATTACCCGCACACCAGCATGCCCTGACTGCTCCCACCGGTCTTCAGAGTGTGGCCACCCACACTCCCTCTCCCTGCTCAGAGCAGAACATGTTGCTCTGTAAAGCTCCCCGAGGTCCCTGCTTGCCTGCACATTCCTGGGTGGAATAAACAATACCCCGTTGAGCCAGGCTGCCTGGGCCGCAGCTGGAGATGGTGCCAATGCAGGGACTGTGGCTTCATCAAATGCAGAGCTGATCCTGTGAATCCCAACAGAATGGACAATGCAGCAAGCAGGGCAAACGCCCAACTAATGGTGCTGAGGAGAGGAGCCTTCTCCCACCAGGGAATACTGATCACTGCAGCTTCTTGATAGGACATGCTGCTTTGTCTCAGCAGATCCCAAAGAGTCCCCCAGCTGAGCTTCACATAGTGGGAAACATGAGAGCTGTTCTGCACTCCACCTCCTAACGCCACACAGCCCCAGGAAGGAAGAGGAATCTTCTCATTCTAAAAAGAAATAGCTTCTTTTGCTTTGTCTGTGACCTGATACATCAAAAATAATTTATATGAATACATTTTTGATTGGATCACTGACCCCTGAAGAACCAGGACTATCAAGTAAAGGGCTACTTAAGCAAGCTCTGGCCTCCCACCACACCTGTGTGGCACAGGAGCTCTGCAGTGTACCAAACAAGTCATTCAAACAACTACTTCTCTCCAGCTGGGCTCTGGCTGTCAGTGTTCTCACCTGCTCTGTTGCAGGATGTGTCTGAGGGCAGGCTGGTGGTGTTTGTGTGGGTTAAGAGTGGCGTGGCAAGGAAGCAAGAGGAGCTCGTGCTGAGCCAGACGGCAAGCAAACAAAAGCCATCTGGAAACTAGAGCACAGCATCAATTTTTAATGCAAAGCAGAACACCTTGCCACAACATGTGACCAAGATGACTGTGATGGATATTTAATCTCTGGCAGTGGGGTCCCAAGCATGCAAAGGCCAGAACACCAGCTTGGGAGAGAAGAGTTTCCCAAATTCTGTATGCTGTGGCAGCACACACTTTACAGACTGTGTTAAAAAGTCCTGTCTTCTCCCACCCCAAGGTACGTGGTTGTGTCTCTTCCCAGTTTTGCAGACAGGCTAAAATTATACAACTTAGAATAAGGAACAGACAAAACCCCAAGAGCAGAATCACCATTGCTGTGCAGTACCTGTGGCTGGGCTACAGGTGCTAAGTAGCATACAATTACAAAATTAGTCATTACATCTTGAGTACATATCCAAAACAAGTTGAACTGGGACTACAAGGACATTCCTTAACACTGTAGCACTTGATTTTGCACCCTGAACAATATTCTTCAAGATAACTTTTGGACAGAAGCCCATTATAATGCTTTGGCTGCTGGGTGGGGAGTCCAGAAATCTGGAAATTACTTGAGTTTGGCTTGGAAACTCTGTTCTTTGCTCACCACCATTCCTGTTCTGTACTGTATCTCCAAATAACCTCAGTCCTCAGCAGGGACTCTGCTGCTATCTGGACCTCTTCCTTTCAGAGTCCCTAGGTGCTCCTGAGAAGGAAGCAATAAATTTTATCTCCCCACAGAAAGGTTCTAAAAATAAGAGAAAGTAAAAATTGTATCACTCAAAAGTGGGGTTGAGTAATGTGATTAGAAATATACTTTTGCTGGAGGTAGAGGGGAAATTATCAGTTAAGGAAATGAAGTGCTAAGGTAAGCACAAGTCAGGCTGTCCCACCTAAGCTTACATCACCACTGTCACAAAGTCTGTCTGAGGTCACCAACTGCAGGGACACCTCAACTGCACTCAGAACCCCAAGAGGTCATACAGCCATGGTTCCCTTGACAGCTGGCAGAGGTGGTGCCCTGTAAAGCTCTGAGAATCACTCCTTTCCTCTGCCCCTACTGCTCAGCTCCTCCCATTCCATTATCAACAGTGCTTTTAAACTGTTGTACGTTCAAGCTAGTTTTTAACGTCACTGCTAATTCTAAGCAGAGCAGCTGGAGAGACAACTGAAACCTTTGGCCCTGACAGAAGAGAGGATCTCACGAACAGAAAGTGGAGGCCAGCTCAGAGACGTGGGCACTCTCGGCGCTATGGAGGCCTCACACACAAGCAGGACGCATTTAGACACTGCCCAGCACGACTCACAGCCAGAGTGAGTCAAGATGAGGGGGATGATGGTGACGTCTTGTAGCACGGTACAGAGGCTGTATTTGGCAAAGCTTCTGCAAAACTGCAAATTCTGTATCTATGATCTCTTTCAGACGAAGAGATAAAATCTCAGTGGAAGCAAAGGAGAGAATGGCAGAGGCAAGGGGAAATAAAGCCTTTTCAGAAGAAACTGGAAGTTATGGAATCATTACAAATGTCAAAGCAGACATTTATGCTTATGACACAATTAGAGGCTTCCTAGGTACTACAGCAAGGAGAATGAGATATGAAAGGCCAGAAGTGGAGAGACAATTTCAGACAGCAGGAACAGCAGCAGAGATGTTTGAACCCAAAGGCCAAATTACATCAAGGGCAGGATCAGCTGAGGTACCACTTAAGGTCAGCAAAGGAACAGCAGAGGAACAGCAGCTGCCTCTCAGAGTATTCTGAGGGTGACCCAAGCCTACATCCCCTCGCAGGGCCACTGGAGAAGACACCTCCAGTTCATCTCTGATAAGTACAAGACAATGGGGACAGGCTGCCAGTGTTGCAAGAGGGTTTTGTGTTTGCAAGAGTGAAAGCAAACAGGGAATTCTTTTAAGTTTCTCTTTTCAGGCTGCCTTGAACCGAGTGAATGCCCTAGGAGAGGCACCTCGGAAAGGCACAGTGCTGCAGCCTTGAGCTTCTGCTCTCTGTGTAAAACCACTTGTGCCACCCTCACGGGTGCGCAATTCCAGACTCCCGGTGCCAAACCACTATGGGATGGTCACAGAATTTCTAAAGGGCCAGGTGCTCTCCTGCACAAGCTGTCCAGGCAACATCAGCTACCATCAGCTGCCTACCTGCCTGTCTGGTGGTGACCACTTGGGTTGCCACTGCCTGAACAGACACGGCTTAAGAGACTACAATCCCAAAGTGCAATGTGGGAAGCAGACGGGCGGCTCCCGCGGTACCGCACAGCTGCTCCACGCTGCCCAGGTGCCTGAAGTGCTCCCAGGGCGGCGTGTGTGCTTTGGGACGGGGCACAGCGAGCACCCAGCTGGGCACGCAGGGCCGGAGGGCCACAGGCTGTCCTGGCGCGGCTGGCACGAGGGGAGCGCACCCACCCGAGCTCGCAGCACCCCAGCCTGGGGCACCCACCGCCGGCCAGCGCGGCCCAGGGCAGCCCCCGGCTCAGGCAGCCCACCCGTGCCCGCGGCGAGCGGGGCCCGGTGCGGAGTGCGGGAGGCGCCGGCGGGCGGGGGCCGGGCCGGGCCGGGGCCCGGCGGAGGCGCAGGCCGGGGGCGGCCGCGGGATGGGGGGAGGCCGGCGGGGCAGCGGCCAAGCCGGGCAGCGGCGGGCGGGGAGCGCCCGGCTCCCTCCGGCCGCTCCGGCGGGACCCTACCTTCTCCGGGCCCGCTCCGGGCGCTGCGGTCGCTCCGACCCTGGGGGTCCCGCTCCCGCCTCCGCCCGCCCGCGGCCGCCCAGCCCCGCCCGGGCTCCGGCCGGCCCGGCCCCCAGCGCCCGCCCCGCCGCCCGGCTGCCTCCGCCCGGCCCGGCCCGGCGTGCTGCCGCTGGGAAGGCGGAGCCGCTCCGCGGGGCTGGCCCGCAGCCTGGGGAGCCCGGGGCCCCCGGGTGACGTGGGGACTTCGCCCTGTGCAGCAGCGCGCGGCCCTGGGCTGCGAGGCATTTCCCCCGGCGGCCCACGGGGCCAGCCCGCCGCGGGACACGGTGCCCAGCCGGGTGCGCGCCGGGACATGGGCTGCAGCCACCCCCGGGCTGGACGCGGCACTCGTGCGCCGTGCACCGGGCCAGGCTGCTGGCAGAGCACCCGGGAGCCCGGCGCGGAGCACGGCAGCCTGTGCAAACCCTCTTCTGCTTCCCCACAGAGCGCTGCCGCCTCGCACACACTGCCGGGGCTCCCCTTCCCCGCTGCTGCCTTGTGGGAATCTCGCTGCCTTCTCGGCTTTGGCTTTGGCAGCAGCTAACGAGTGGGTCTACACTGTCCATCTGGTGCAGTCTCAGCTTTACCGCTAGCAGCCTCCTTGGCTGCTTAGATACATTTTAAGATCATGCATTAAGATGGAGAAAAATAAATAGCTCCCCAGCAGAAATCCATGACAGAGAGGGCCAATTTGTGCATCACAGAGGATCCGGCATACCAAGTATAGTAGGTCCCGCGCTGGATTTCCTGGCAGGCTAAAAAAAGCCTCCATGCCCCAAGGGATACCATCCCTCAGCAACACATTGTAAAGCCTGGAGTCTCTAAGTCCCCTTGAGCAGTTACCACTGTTTGGCACTTGTTTGTGCATTTAGCTACAGTTCTCCATAGCAACCACACAGATCTCAGCTTGACTTGCCACCAGCCAGGAGCGGGTGAGCGGAATGCGTCGCACGCTGGCTCTCAGAGTCGTGTTAGTACGTGCACAGGCTGGGTGCTGATTCCCGTCTGTTCTGAGGTGGGGACCCACACTGCTGCCTTGGCACGATGCCGTGGGCAGGGGGCCTGAATCTGCACAGGTGCTCTATTCCCTGCAGGTGTGGATGCTTGTAGACCGTTTACTGGTGCTGAAGAATGGACAACAGCCCCTGCCACAGGGCTCTAAATGTCCTCTGACCCAAATTTTCTGTAGCTCTTGCCTACCAAAGAAGGGTTTGAACTTTTTTCATCATCCCAATACCTCCTGCAGCCTTTCAGGTCACTGCTGTGACCAGCTCTCCTCTGCTGACATCCCCATCCAAGCTGCTTAATTTTTCTTTGAGTTCACTTATTTGTATTTCCCCTTTTCTGCCTCCTCCATGCCAGATACAGAAATGAGAAGGCATTGCATGCAGAGTTCTGTCTGCCCTCCTGGTTCTCTCAAGATCCTCACAGCTTTGCTTATAAAAATTTTGGTTCACTTTCCTGGGCCTGGCTTCACTTTGTTTTAATGTTTTCCAGTGTCTGCACACAGTTCTGGTCCTTTCGTCTCAGAAAGAAAGGCTAATAGAGAATGGAAGAAGGTTTGGAGGCAGGTGGTAAGGATGCTCAGAGACATGGGAACAGACTGTAAAGTGAAAAACTGTAGGCTGGGACTCTTCAGCTTGGAAGAGGGACATACGGTGGGGAAGAGGTCTACAAATTCAAGAGTGGCCCAGGGAAGGTGGGGAGAATTGACTGTTTGCTGTGTCTTCAGACACAAACCTGTCAACTGTTTTTGCCTTGACTAAAGCCTCAAAAGTGTAAGAAATCCCTATCCGGCAGATGTTACATCCAAAGGTTGTGCCATTTTTACTTCTTGCAACACTGGGGGCGAAGCTCATGGCAAGCCTTTGAGGGGCGTGCTTAAAAATGCTGCCTCAGAAACATTTTGTAACCATGTTTTCACGTGGAGAGCTCAGCCACGGCCAAGTGGAGCTTTACCAAATTGTTCAACACAAAAATATTCAGAGCTGGGAGGAGAATGAGCTGGACAAATCCCAGCCCAGAGAGAGAGACCTCCAGAGGGTTGTATCTTGCAGGAACCCTTTTGTAGGGGAAAACGCTTGTGACTGAGACTCTAATTTTTCTGCTGCACTGCCAACCCCACAGCAGCCTGCAAGGGTGAGTGATGTGGCCTCCTGGAATGCTTGTCCTGTTCTAGGGAAGAAGTCTCCCTCCTCTGTCTCTAGCCTGAACAGTGGAATTGAGATGGTCCCACATTTTCTAGGACCACAAGAGGGCAACATGAGAGCACTCTGCAGCCAGCAGGCTCAGCAAGACGACCTGTGACACTGCTGGGATGCAGGTACCACGGGCAGCTCTCAGCATCACCCTGTCCAGAGACCACCCAGCTGAATTAGCCAGCTGAAGGCTCCTCCCTGGGAGCTCTTTTCGTGCTCTCAGCTTCATACAGATCCTCAGAAGTCAGCGGTCAGCTCAGCCAGCAGAGTGCTGCAGCTGTGGGCAGCAATATCTTCCTGCACATGGGCTGGACACTTGGTGACAGCAGACCCTTCTAAGTGCTGCATGTGGCCAGGCCGTGGGATGCAGGGTGCCCTCCCTCGTCCTGCCTGCATGTCCACCACGAAATCCCTTGGGTGAATGTGCCCTGACACGTGGCTTCCAACAGCAGGCTCCAGCATCTGCAGTGATGCTGCTGGGCTTGGCCAGTGGAAGAGGTGTTAAACCACACAGAAGTTGGAGAATCTCAGACTTGCCATGCATTTTCATTTCCTTCTGCCTCAGAAAAAAAGAAAAAAAAAGAGAAAAAAAAAAAAAGAATTTGAATTCAGCTTTGGCTGTGACTGCTGAACTGGCCAGTGTCTCCAGCTCCTACTGGTTTCTGCAGACCAAAATCACTCACAGCCACTCTTAAGACATTACCATTCTGGGCACTTTTTTGCAACAGCCTGTATAATTAACCTGCAAGGGACAGCTTCCTCTGCCTTTACAAGAAAAGGCATGACAGAGAAAGAGCTTCTGTTAGCAGGCAGAGCTACAAGAGTGTGTGTGTCCTGCTAATGCTGGAAATGCCACCAGCATCTTGTAGCAGAGACAGAGGAGGGCATGACAGTGAGGGGTGAAGTGCAGAACATTGCTTTTGCAGTAGGGTGGTAGACGTTGCTCACAAAAAATTATGTTTACAAAGGAGGGGAAGCAAAGGAATGTTTGATGGACACTTTTTTACAGGCTTTAGACAGGGAGAGAAACAGTGTAACCAACGGCAGTATGGTAGAAATCTATTGGGATATCTATTGGGATAACCACCCAAGGAAAAAAGAAATCACTGGGGCGTACTGTTTACCCCTCTCGAGTTATTTGTTTTCAATGAAGAATTCTAGAAAGGTTTTGCCTGCTTAAGATATTTTTACCATGGAAATAACCAGTTTTGTGTCTACTCTTGCTTCCACTCCAAACCCACACAGCCTAAGCAGCATTTTGAGCCTGCCTCACTAAACTATGGATCCTTTCTCTCCTACCCTAATTAAAACTCGCACAGCTTATGCTGTACCTGCACAGCACACTGCTGGCATCAAGTATCCACACTTCCCAATTGCATATTGAACCAAGGTTCAGGGTATTTGTTTCAAAGGAACATCCAAATAACCTGGCTTGGACTTCTATTCATCACCAGTTGTCAGATCTCACCCAGTTGCTTCTGTGATCAGAATAATAGTTTGGGTTGGATAGAGCAAACTCCTCAGCAAGCCATTTGGTTTGGGTCTGAAGGCTTAAGGAGACAGGATAATACTTGGCTTTTGCCAGCAGGTATAATTTCAACCTATCTGACTACAAATAATCCAAACCAGCTACTAGGAAGTCCCATCTGCACATCAAGACCAGGAGATGACCCTGAACCATCACCTCCTAGAGTTACCAGTCAGCAATAGCTGTGCTGCATGTGGTTCAAGCTGTGTTCAGAGCTGCTTACATCACTGCCTGCTTTAAAACTGACCTTCCCCTAGCTTTGGGGTCTGCAGGCAGCAAGTGTCCTTACCTGAGGGAGAAGCATGGCACTTGCACCCAGAGGACTAATGTTCATGTGCCCAGTTTGTGAGTGCAGCTTATACCAAGGTTTGGATTCATTATCCCTGGTATACACTAGTGGCATTTCATGTGGGCTGTGGCAACAGTTCAGGAGTAAAGGGAGCAGAGATTGAGCTAGTGCAGGAGAAGATCTCAGCACACACAGACACACTGCCCAGGGAACTGTATCCCAGACACATTGTGTTGTGAATGACTTCACAATTTGCTCAGGGATTAAATACTTCCTTGTTTAATAATTTGGGCTAGTTTCATGCTGGACTGTTGGAAAGTTCACTGGCTGGAGTCATCAGCCAGGCCTCATGTAAACGGCTTCCCCAGCTCTCAGCCAAATGACCTATCCTCATCTTTGGGTTCCCCGGCGGGTGGCTCTTGGCACCACCTTCTTCTGAAGGGCTTTGTTGTTCATACGTGTGCCTGAGGCTTTACGCTCCGCAGGCTTCCTCACCACTTCTTGTTTGAGCTGGAAATGCACCTGGAGAAAGAACAAAGATAACTGCATTTAACATCTTTCACGCAGTGTGTGTGCCCTGCTGGCTCAGGGGTCTGCGGGACCTGCCTCTGCCTTCGAAGCTGACTCTGGGACCAAGTCAAACAGTAAAGGGTCTCAGCCATTGTTAAAGGAACTCAGTTCTTAAGGAGCTGTAAATTTCTTTCCTCCTGTGGAAACTGTACTGACAACGAATTACGTTTCTTACGCAGAGTTACTCCTGTGGCAATGTGATGTCCTAGGATGGTTTGGAAGATGAGCTGTGAATGGCAAGGGACTGAGCTATGTTCTTTATTCTCCTTTTCTCATCAGAGAGTAGAGACACAACATTGCTTTGTATCTCTGTGAGTATTTAATATGCAGGATGGTTTAAGATAGACAGTTTTTTTTCAATTGCATCTTGCTAGATTAATCAGTTTTTCGGCAACCAGTCCTTTGCCAGTGGACCCAGGCAAAACAATTCTGGGGAAGAAACCTCCATCCACTACAGCCACACAAGCAGGTACAAGAGGGAGTAGAGGACAGGGAGTGTGCAAAACACAGCATCAGATACATGGGGAATGGGGAGGCCATATAGAAAGGTGAAACTGGAATGGGGCTGCATGGGCTTCTTGGGGGAGGGATGGGGTGAACAGTGAGTATGGGAGGTGTTGCAGAAATGGGAACAGGAGGGCTGCTGTGAGAGGAGATATGCAAAACTCAGACTATCAGGGAACAAATCAGTCTTCTACAGTAACACCGTAAAAAGAAAATCTGTTTTAAAAAGGAAACCCAAAGAGCTGGGTGCTTAACCTAGCAAAACAAAGGACTGGGCTTGACAGCTCCCTATAAATATACCAGGGAATAAACACCAGGGAAGAAAAGGAGCTATTTAAAGTACAACATTGGCATAAGAACAAATAGGCATAAACTGACCATAAATAAATTTAGTATGAAAATTAGAAGGTTTCTGATCCTGAGAAGAGGGCAGCCCTGGAAGAACTTCAGAGGCTGAGCAGAGTGGGATGAAGCGATGGAAGGTGGGAGAACAACCACAGTGTATTTACAGCAGAGCCTGACCAGTGTACATACAGTGAAGCAAATGATGTGTCAGGATGCCACAGATGGGGGGAGGGGCAGTCCTGCTGGTGTTTTGAGGAGCCTGCAAATGTGGTTCCACCATGTTCACAAGGCAACAGCAGGGGCAGGGATCACCACCCACTGTTTTTAGAACCAATTTCTAGTTGTCCAGCCAGCCCTCAGAAAGGCATTGTAGGAGACACACCAGTGTCAGGAGCACTTCATTTCCTGAAGGTGCTTGGCTGTTCTTTGTTGGCACTCAGTTCCCATTTGTCTTCAGCGCTCTCAGCAAAAAGAAAGGCAGACTTCAGCCTCTTGCTATGAGTTTGATAACATGTTTGGTCCCAGGCAGAATGCAGATGATAACAGAGTGCTGAAACCCACAAAGCTGGGGGGATAACTGAACCTCAGGGAACAGATGCTGTCTCCACATCATCTCATCCTGGAGAGTGAAGAGGATGGAGGGAGAGCTGAAGAGCAGCAGTCCCAGCCAGCCAGGAGCTCTCCCATGGCCAAGAAGCAGAAGGACACAGGAGCTGGTATGGGAGCCCAGTGCGGCTGCAAGGCCTCAGTAAGGAATTGAAAGGCACATGGCATTGTCTTCACTCTGTCCCCTGCTGTGAGCTGTGTAGAACCTTGTCTGCCAAAACAGATAACCTATAGCCACTGGAAATGCTCTACATCCTATCTCCTTTCTCTGCTGCTCACTAGACATCTCCCACCACATTTCTTTCTCCCTGGGGTGAAGATATTTTGAGAAACCCTTGTGACTACGCAGCCTGACTCACCAATGAAGGTGCAGCTGGGCCCACTGTTGTTGTGACTGTCAGGGGCTGGTACCCCTCTGCAGAGGCTGTGACAGTGTAAGTGCCAGGCAGCAGCAGCCGGAAATAATCTCCCATATCACCTGGAACACAAGGCAGGAAAAGAAAGCATTCGGGATGCTCAGGGAGCAAAGCAACAGACATACCAGTAATTCTTGCTGAGTTACTTCCTCTAGGATGTGTAGCCTTCAAAACCCAGATTTTTTTTCCCAAATCTGCTGGCTACCTCAAGGCTGGATTCACATTGGTACACTGCAAGTGATGTCTCATTAGTGCCATGGAGGAGAGGTCAGTCTGCAAGTAAAAGCCAAATGAAAGGGGACTGTACAGCAGCATTGGCTGTGCCTGTGTAGGGGGCTGCAAAGCTGAGCACTCACCAGTCAGATGACAGCAGACCTAAGGACAATCACAGCTCCAGTCTGATTCCTTATGCGGGAATCTAATTCCCGCAATACACAATTTTGCCACGTTTGGGTTGGCAAGTTTTAGTTGCTCATTAGCTCAGCTGCTCCCTGATTCCCTGCATAAGAAAGCCCCAGAAGCACTTTGACAGACTGTGCTCTGGTGTGCTTAGGGACACGGGATGACCAACAGTGAGGTAACACCACATTATGGATTACTTTGGAAATCTGAATATAACACCATCTATGTAACTGGATGGGCATTGCAAATGGCTTCAGGGTGGATCTGGGAGCACAGCTTCACCTGAATGTGGTAGAGCCCTGGCACAGGACAGCAGTTAGGCTGTGAAATATCCATCCTTGGGGTCAGTGAGAATTGTCTGGAGGGAGCCAGTGCTGGGGAAAATCTTGCTCCAAGCTGGACAGATGAATTCAGAGGGCTCTTGACAGCCAGCTTTTCTGCAATTCTGTGATTTTTTTCCACAGTCCCCTTTCCTATGCAGGTTGGCATAAAAAGTGCCAAATATTAGTGTTACTGACTCACAGACCTATAGCCAGGAGGAGCTTTAATGATTTCATAGTCTGACCTGTGAGGAGCTGTAATATCAGCTATTTTCTGCAGGCAGTCTGTAATGTTCGGCCTGCTTAGAGGAGGGTGTTCATGGAAAGGTTAAAATTGGCCAGCAAGGGAGAAACAACTACAACCTGGATGATGGTAAAGTGGCACTTAATTCTCAGTCTAACTTGTCTGGTGTGATCTTTCAGTTTTTCATCTTATTCTTGTTTTTTTCATCTTGTTCTTTGCTATCTTCTGTTTCAACTCTTTGCAGATACTTACAGGCTTGAGTAGACTATCCCCCCAGTTGTCCCTCCCAGATAAAATAGGAGGTGAGTTTCTGAAGTCCTTTACTATAAGGTTTGCATTCCATTTCTCACCTCTGTCTTTCCTAAGCCCACCCTGGTCAAGGATAAGGATATTTCTCTAGTGATGTCATATTTCTCTACTGTCTTTGGGAAGCAAACCATGATGGCCTCCCATATTATAGCCTTGCCTGCTAGCTTCACTCACATATTCCGACACGTAAGCGGATCAACAACCCACCAGAGGTGATGTCATGGCTGATTCCCTGGACAGAAATCACTGCTCCTGCAATGCCATTGTTGTTCTCATCTGACACCATCCCTTTGATGCCCTGGTGAACCTGCAGGAAAGGAGACAGACAGATGGGTCAAGGCCCTTCCTTTGCTCAAGAGGGTATTGCCAAGCAGGGCAGAGCTTTGGGGACGACCCTTCCTTTTCCTGTACCCTTGGTGATCCTGGTTGTCCCCACCAGACCCAGTCTAGGACACAACAGGCCACCAACAACAGGCTTCCCCAAAGGCCACCAACAAGGGCACCCCATGATCTCCATAGCCAACTCCCTTCCACTCCTGGTGCCTACTGGTCCCCTACCACCAGGGCCCATGGGGATCTTAAGGAGAAGGGTGTAGGTCTCAGGATTGTCGCTTTACCTCTTCAATGAAAGCAACAAGGGCCTCCCGGTTGGCCATCCACTGCCTCTCCAGGTCCTCCTCGGGGGGAAACTTATTGCAGCTTAGCTCCAGGGTGATTTCAAAGCAGTTGGTGTAGAGGTAATTGAAGTCCTGCATGCCTGGAAGAGAAGACTAGCCTATGGCCAGGGCATGGCTCCCTTCCTATTCCTATGTTCCATCATCCTGGCCTGTCTTTCTTTGACCAGAACCATCTCACTCTCCTTATCTGCACCAAAGGTGCAGCCTCCTCCTTGCATGACAGTGCAACCAGAGCCTTCTCCACCCATGCAGCCCTCTCCTTGTAGCTGCCAACTCTCTCTTTCAGCTGGATCATTCATCAACCTGCCTTCAGAAGCCCAGGGAAGCTGGGAACCACAGGGGGCCTATATATCTCTTCCAGTTCTTCTTCAAACTTTTGTCTAGTCTTTTGTGTTGATTTTTTAGTTTCCTCATTGTGCCTTTTTAAATGAGATTTTTCAGGAACTAGCAGCTGCCTTCCCTTTGGTCACAGTTTTGGGTTTTGATGGACTTACACCGTAGGATTTTCAAATACACGAACAGATTAATGTTTCCTTTGTCTAGAAGCACATAGGATGAAGGTCTCTACAGATCTTGGCTTTTTCTGTGGCTCTTTCCCAAGCTATTTCCTGGTCTGAGAAACAAACACCAGAATGGTGTCTAGTAATAGGCACAATCCTATTGCCACAGTCCTTCCTCAACCCATCCTGTCCTGAGGTTTCTTGTCTATCCCTTCACCTCTTTTTGCTGTGGGGAGTGTTCACTGGCCAGCCCTTACCTTTACTGAGTGAGTACCAGGATGCCCCATTTGTGATGCCATCAGCAAAGTAGTCCCCGCAGTTCCAGCCCCGGTGCATCCAGCTGTGGGCATATGAGTAGGTCTTGGCCAGCTAGAGGGAGAGTAGCCAGTGGTCACCGCTCCAGCCCCACATGGCTGGAGAACCTGCCTGGCTCTGGACAAAACATGCTCCTTCCTTTGCTGAGGAGCATGGGAAGGAAGTCAGACAGGAGAGAGTTCCTTTGTTTTACTGCCACAAAATACAACACAAGGAGCCCAGGACCTCTACAAGACTTATGCAGATAAAGGTGAAGAAGGAAGAGCAGTAACCTGGCAAGCTGGAAGCTTGTTGATAGCAAAAGGGCTTCTGCCTTGCTCATACTGAGAAGGGAAGAGGGGGAGCAGAGGGTGCTGGACATATGCAGGGACACTTGGACCCACACAGCAAATGGCACTAACAGAGGAAAAAGATATATGAAGAAAAGTAACCAGGATCAGTCCTGGCAAATACCAGATACATATTGGGGGAAATTCAATTAGGAAAGAGTTTGGGCAACTTGCGGTTCTAGCAACGACTTGTTTGTTGCTCTTATTAAGGTTACTGTTTATTTTTAGACATGAAGGCAGGGCTAAAACTGGGCTGCTGCATCCAAAGCCAGTCCTTTGCATAAGACACTTTAAGAGAGACTGGCATTTGCATTTTCTAAGGCAAACTCTATACCCCTATATTATGGTTCAGATTCCAGTGTAATGTCATTCTGTCGGCAGGAAAACAGTTACTTCTCTACATTTCTGAGTCCTGAGGCCATGTGGGTATCATTAGCCTACGCCCCAGACTGCAGCCTCTTTACATCTGGGTCTGAGCACGGCCGTGATCCCAGGAGGTCCTGACAAGGCCCTGCAGATTCTGCTTCCAGAGAAGGCTGAACTCCAGCTTGGACTTATTTTTCTCATTAACTGTTCTGAGGCGGACTTACTTCTTTCTTGTGCTGGGTATTTCCTAATGGAAGCAGTGACTGAAGGCGTTGTTTTCTGGGATAATAAAGAAAAACCACAAGCTTCAGCTAGCACTAACAGGATCAAAAGCACAGGCTGATGCATTCCCTGATGTCTGCTTATACTCCTGGAGCTCTTGCTATTTGTTGTAGTTCTTATTCTTCACCATCCATAAGCCCCTGCTGGGCACCCACCTCCCTTATCCTGGTATCAGCTGGCCCCCAGTTACCTCTCTAGGAAAAAAACCCTATGCATTCTAAGACGGTGTAGCAAAGCTGAATGCAGCTTCCAGTTTTGGAAGGGCAGGTTGTTATTGAGTATACCAGTGATATTTGGGCTATGGGGAAACCAAGCACAGCCTGGACAAGGAGGGGGGCCCTGAGGGTTAAGACTGGCCTGCCCCTGTGGTGGGACTGGCTCACAGGGTGGGACTGTCCTGACCTGGCTCCTGAGCCAGTGGCTGGCAGAAATGCTGTAGTCTGCTAATGATTATTTCCAACACGTTTCTTGGCTCAGCTCCTGCATGACGCAGTGACCAGAGCTCCCGTCCAGCTCTCACTCTGCACCCTGCCAGGGAATGTCCTTGCCCAACGTGGCCGTGCTCACCTTCTGAAACAACTTGTCATCAGGGGTAGGCGTGTTGACCGTGCGCCGGTGGCTCCTGAACCGCTGATCCTGGGACTTGTCATAGGGGTAATTTGCCACCACTGCTCCACCGTGCAGATTGGCCGAGAGCACAAAGTTATAGCTGCTGATCCACTGAATCACAGCCAATGTCTCTGGCTCCACCTGTAAGGAGACAGGGAGAAGAGACCTCTGTGCCAGCTGCTGTGTGTGATTGACCATGTCAGACCCTGTCCTGTTGACCCCTCTTGCAGCTTCCTTTGTTCTCCACCAACTGCCCTGATACACAAAGCAGCTCCCCCAGCACAACCCCAAAACCTGAGGCACAGCATGTGTCACCTCCTCTGCCCTGTGCACTGCAGCCTGCTCCCCCAAGCTGGATTGTGATGTCAACCTCTTCTGGCAGAGGGGCAAGCTGTGATATGGGACCAGGATTGCATCGTTTCTCTGCAGGCAGAAGGCTCAGAGAAGGAAACAAGCACTGTTCAAGCCAAAGGACAGAGTATTTGCTTGCATGCTGAGACACTCTCAGAGGATGCTCTAGCCCTCACGGTATCCCAAACTGGTACCTGGCTTTTCCAGTTGTCAGGCAGTGGGATGTGGTGATTTGGCCCGCTGATTTCCCTGCTGTAGTACATGAGTGTGTTGAGGTCAGGGAAGTTGCGGTTCAAGTCCACTCCATTGGCATTGTTCCTCCCTGTCAAGTACCCGTTGCTGTCTGGGCCCTGTGGGGCAAAGGTGCATCACAGGGGTGAGTCCTGTGCAGGTAGGGTGCAGTCAGGTTGGGCATCAGAGAAGCAGAGACTGGCCACTGTAAAAGCACTTCAGTGCCTATGAGTTACAAGATGTGTTATTGCTGGCAGGGCAATAAGGAGTATTGGTACTGACAGGGAAAATCAATAACAATATCTTCATTTTTCAAGAAGATAAGTAAGCCACAAGACAAGTAAACAATTTGCTTTAGCTGAAAGAGCCACAAATACCTCCCTGAGGTCTAGAAGCACAAAGAAATGGGTGATTTTTTTCAGGAGGACTAAGGGACTTATTTCACCCCCCATCTCTCATGTCCCTGCCTGCTTATGACAGTGGCATTCAGCTGTCACTTTCCCAGTCTAGGGCAGGGCATTTACAGTGACCTTTCTGTGACAAATAACTTCTAAGGAGAGTAAGACAGGTATGGGAAGTCTTCTCCGTCAGCTGTCAAGGTCGCCTGTAACAGGACACACAGCATGAGCCCTTGGTAGGGAGGTGAGAAGCAGTGACAGCATTTGACAGGACAAATTCGGCAGGGCATGAAAATAAAGGATTCCCCCTCCTTCTAACTGCAGTGAAGAGGATCCCAAAGGGATTTGAAGGGCTTTCTGCCCCTACCCATCTGGAGGAGGTGATCACTGCCTGGTACCTGCTTGGCAGCCACTTCGTACCCGTCGGGGTTCATGGAGGGCATGATGTGGATGCGCGTGTCATGGATGAGGCGCGTGATCCGCTCGTTGCCCCGGCGGTACTCCTCGCACAGGAACTCAGAGAGCTGCAGCAGCAGCTCACGGCCCAGCACCTCGTTCCCATGCATGTTCCCAACATACTTGAACTCCGGCTCCACTGGAGAGAGCAAGAGAGTGATGCCATCAGCCAGGGCTGGAAAAGGGGGGAAGAGCAAATGCCTACCACAGGGAGCCCCAGGCAAGCCCAAGGGACACCCAATAAATGGTCTGAAATGACCTTTCCCTTGGAAAATGGAAACCTCAGCGAGGGAGAGCGGCACAGTTCTCATATGGGCTCCGCTTCATTTTGCCACAGCACTCTGGGAGCAGCTCAGACTCTCCTCCAGGTTGCTTTGGGCCTTTGGAGCACACAGGAAGAGTATTTGCTGGTGGTTTGATCTTGGGTTGGTGAAAGGCAGCACAAAAGGACCAAGGAGCACTGGCAGGATTGCCCTGGGCTGCCAGGGCCTCACAGCTCTGTGGTAGGTGGCAGTGGAAGGGACACACTGTTTCTTCCACCTCTGCTCTTCTACATTTGCCCTCAGTGCCTGTCACCAGCATGGCCCATTCCCAGCTCTGCATGTCTCCTTCCTCTTTACTTGCCTCCAAGCTCAAGGTTAAGGTCTTCCTCACCCTCAAGGGAAAAGACCCTGGAGAAACCTTCAGCAGCTGAGCTGAATATGGATCAAACTGTCCTTCAGGCAGCTCCAGTATGACCAAAAAGGTCTCTTGCTACTGACTTTTCTAAAATAAGGTCTCAAAATACAGACTTGGAGACCACAGGCAGACAGTGCCTGGAACAGCACTTGATGCTTTGCTGAAGGAGAGGCAGGACATGTGAGGGACAGGTTGTGCTTTCCCAGAGGCCTTTTAAAGCAGTTACTTGTGGGAAAATAAAATGTCACATTGCAGGCTGGAGCCAGCATTGGTAGAATGAAAGACAACAGGGGAATTAAGTTAAAAAGGGAGTCTGACTGTCACATGAAAGAGTCAGGAAAAAAGAGGGTGTTGTTGCAAATGCTGGCTTGCCAGATCTTGAGACTCCCATTGCACCATGAGCTTTCTGGACACCAGCAGGGATCAGACTTGCAGCGGCAGCATGTGCAGCCTTGCTGCCAGGTATGATGTCTATCAGGATCCCTGGGGTAAAAGGCATCACATCCCCAGATTGTGAGCTGCTGCTTGCAAA
Organism: Vidua macroura; assembly: GCF_024509145.1. Classification (NCBI taxonomy): domain Eukaryota; kingdom Metazoa; phylum Chordata; class Aves; order Passeriformes; family Viduidae; genus Vidua; species Vidua macroura. Next base: position 14,558,843 of record NC_071578.1, read on the forward strand.
AGCTCCTGTGCCTTTGCTGCGTTAAAAAAAAAAAAAAAAAAAAAAAAAAAAAAAAGTCTAATATTAGCTAAAGATTTTGTTTTTCCATGTTTTTTAATTGCTGTGTCTCAATGCAAGACACCAGAGGTGAGCAACATATTTTGATCTTGCTAGATTTCAGGGACATGAGAATTGACTTAGTTAGATAATCCAGTTATTAAAAATACAGAAAAAATCTTGGGCATATGTGCAGCCTTTAAAGAAATAAGGTTTCAGCAAGGATTCTCTGCTTTGTTTGAGTCTGCAACAGGATTTGCCAGCCTTTTTCAGTATGCAAACCCCTAAACTTTATGTATATGGACACACAAACTCTAATTACTGCATGTAAGCCCATTGACTCTGAGCTTGCTTTTCAGAGTTACTTTTCATGTCCTTCAAGGAAATCCAGAGTTTCCCAAATTCCTCATGCTACAAGCTGAAAGTGCCAGCCTGACAGTGGCCCATGCTACAAGCCGGGCCACAGGTCCATGTTGCCTGCCTGGGGCAGGGGAGATCTGAGTCATCTCCTACAGCCTTTCCAGCTGCTTTCATGTGATTCTGCAAGTCTAAAATCCAGTGGTGCACTGCCAGTGCCCTTTGCTCACTCCGTGCTTTGAATCAGCCCATGACGTACTGTGGAGGTACCCCAGATGCCCTCAGTGCCACACAGGTTTCCCAGTGCTGAACAGGGCTGTCACAGAAGTAGTCAAGGTGGGAAGCCTCCCATCCCACCACCTGGCACCCCTGAAAATGATCCTATGGCCACAGGACTGGAACAGTATGCCCTCAGTGCAGTGCTGCTAGACATGGGGTGCTGTGGGATTTGTGGGGCTGCTCCACTGAGGGGGGCACAGGTTCTGCACACCCCTGCAGCCCTGCAGGCATTTTTACACGTGACTAGGCTGCCTGCACTTACCAGCCCCTGCGTTTAACCACATCAACCCGGACTTGAAAAGGCAAAAGATCCCGCAGAAAGCTCTGTCCTTATCTGCAGCTCAGGGAACAAGGCAGGGATGTGAGGGAGCCCTGTGTGCAGCCCCCCAGCCTGGAGAGGCAGCTGCTCTCCTCAGCCCCCCCAGGGCACCTGGCTGCCAGCAAGGTCTGGCTCGGCAGCATCTCCAAGCTGCACAGGCAGCAGCTCAAGGGGCCATTGCTGCCAAGGTTCCACAGGGCCACGTGGCAGCAGGTGGAGATCCCTGAGACCAGCCTGTCACTGGGGTTGCACTGCCCACGGGGCTGAGAGGGCTGTAGAAGCCCAGCGCCCTCTCTGCCGGGGTCCTCGCTTGCTGTCCTCCTGGCTTTGCCGTCTGGAGGAGGAAGGGCCGAACACTTTCTGTCCTGTCACCACCCAGCAGCACAGGGCAGAGGGTGGGTGCTGCTCTACTCGCCTGAACAACACTGTTTTGGGAGGGAGAGTGTGGTAGGGCAGGCGGGGTGCTGGGATGGACTCGCCTGCGTTCTCGCATTAGATTGAGCTGAAAACTCGGAGCTCCGTCCAAAGTACGCGCCTGGGCCACGCTGCAGCTCACGCAAGCACAGGGCATGGCACGGTGCACGTGTGCGGGCTGGGCGAGCGCGTCCCTGGGCTGGCTGCGGGGTCCCTGCCGGAGAGCGTGCTGCCTGGCACCTGGGCATTGCCAGGAGTCCTGCCTGGAAAGGGAGATACCCCCCACCCAGTGCCCCAGCAGTGCCGCGTGGCAGGGAGTGTGCCAGCGAAGCCCGTCCTCTCCGAGCCGCTGTCCCCTTCCCCCGTACTCACGGGGCTCGTGGATGCCCGGGTAGTCGCTGAACTCCAGCACGTAGAGGTGCCGGCCCTCGACGCTGCGGCCGATGCTGTAGATGCGGGTGACGTAGGGGCACTGGCTCTGCACGCGGAACAGGGCCTGCACCAGCTCCTCGTAGCGATGGTGGAGGAAGCTGAGGGCGGCCGCCCCCTCGAGCAGGAGCAGGGCTCCCACGAGGGGCCGCAGCCACCGCGCCATCCTCCCGCGGCGCTGGGCGCCCGGACCAGCTCCCAGCCTCGGCTCCCTCCCCGCCGGGAGCTTAAAGTGCAAACTCCAACCAGCTCTTTCCAGCTGCCGAGTGCCAGCCCCCTGCACCTGCGGGCGGGGGGCGGCGGGAGCGGGGCGCGCCGGGGCCCCGCGGCGCAGGAATGCTCCCCCCGCCCGCCCGCCCGGCCCCCGGCGAGCCCGCTCTCCTCCGGCGGAGAAGTTTCCCCCCGCTCCAGCTCACTTATTAACTGGACAGCAAACAGGGCCCCGCAGCCACTGGCTGTCACCGCAGAAGAAGCGCAGGGCTGGAAAACTGGCTGCGGAGGGCGTCGGGGCTGCCAAGCGCTCGGGGAGCGGCGGGCGGGGGAAAGGAGAGGAGAGGAGAGGGGGCCGGCGGGCGGGGGGCTGCCCTCACCGAGCCTTCTCGTGGGGCAACAGCCGAGGGGGATGGGGATAGCGCCGGGGCGGCCTCGCCGCCCGCACGATTCCCGCAGCCCTGCGGGCGCGGGCAGCTCCCGCCGCTCCTCCCCGCAGTCCGGTCCCGGCTCCGCGCCGCGCCTCCTCTCCTGCCCCCTCTCCTGGGGAAGCAGAGGAGGCACCGCCGCGGGCTCCTCGGGTCAGTCGGCCCCTCTGCCCGGCCCTGCTCACTCGGCGACCCCATTGCTCTCGGGATAAACAGAGGCAGGGACTGCATCGCCCTCGCCACAGCTGGCTGCCCAAACTGCCGAGCTGGGGGAGGGCAGAGCCGCGTGGGATGTGATGCAGGAGTCGTCTGCTGAGCAGGAACCATCACGGAGAGCTCCGCTCGGAAAGTCTGGTATCACCCCGCCCTGCTCTGGAAGGGGGCATAAGAAAGAGTTCTGACAGGCACTGGGCAGGAGGACATTGCTTAACTGCGCAAAGACAAATGAAAATGTCCTGCTGTCTGCTAACAAAGGGTTGAGAACTGTGGATATAGGGGAAGCTGGTTCCTCTCCACCCCTCTGCTTATCCCAGTGGGCAGCAGACTCCTCATGGTCCCTGCTCTCTGCCCACTGCCAGAGGCAGCCTTGCCCCACAAGGCTAAACTCCAGCAGCCTAGTGGCTCTGACAGAGGTATTTACTAGGAGAACCCTGACACAGAGACCAAACATGAACACAAACAGCTGAAAAATTTACCATCACGGCTGGACAGGCCAAGAGAAAGGCTCCCTTTGATAACATGAACATGCTATTCTGCTCTATCCAGACCATGCTAGAGAGGGCTCCTCTGGCCATCAGTAATAGGCTGCCCAGGATACTCAGTGCCATGCTAAACATTTGCTTTCCCTCCAGCCTTGAGGTGGATCTGTGCTGCATTGCTCTAATTTCTGGGCCAAGGGTTGCTTCATCCAGCAAAGCATTCTCTCGCAGTGCTTTCCTACCTGTTGTCCACATCTTCTTGGGCTGCTGTCTTTCTACCTCAATTTTCCAGGAAGAGCAGGGGTAAAACCAGGGAGTCCCTGTTTATAGCCTCTAGCTGCTGTTGATAGCCTCAGATGCAAACAGTATAGGCTGGTGGTCAAGGCACATGGATTGCCTGCTCTTGACTTGGCTTATTCGGACTTTTTCATATCCAACATTCTTCTGCCCCAGCACCATCACAGTTATAATTTCTCTCCTTGACCCTTTGCCTTCTTGGTCTTCTGCCCCACCTACACAGCTCCCTCTTAACCCCCAAAAATATTGTTTTGAAGACATGAACATAAAAAGAAAAATATGACACATACATAGAGATAGCAGTAACCATATTGATACCTTCTCCTATGTAAGCCTCATCCCCCCATATCCCTGCTTGTCAGCCAGTCTGAAAGCAACACATGTTCAGGACCAGGAATGGCATTGCACCCATCTGTAGCTAGCTAAAAAGAGTCAGTGCTGGAGGGGATAGCTTCTCCCAGCACATGCCAGAAACCAAGGCAAAGTAGCTGAAGCTGTGGTATGGAGAGCATGGGTATGGTAGGACAGTTCTTGTACTCTACAGCAAGATGTGTCTGGTGGTATTTTGCAAAGCTGGCAGCCCACAACAGCAGTGGGAAATGCCTTCACCTCCTTCACATCCCTGCTCCCAGGGCTGCTGGGTTCCCGTGGAGCTGCTCTTTCCCCAGGCTTCAGCAATGAAGGCCATGTGAAAGAGTCGTGGGCAGGTTTCCAGCACTACCCAGTGTTACTTGGCAGCCAGAGAGTGCTAGGCAGGGCTGTAGTAAAATAGTGCAAGCCCCATGTTTGGCCAGTTTCACCCTCCCCTTTCCCTTCCTAGGCTGCTTTCAGTAGCCTGGGACGGTAGTGGCAGAGTTGGAACTGCAGTGCTGCCAAGGGACACATGAGGAAAACTCTCACTTTCCTATGGAGGCAAGCAACACTGATGTGAGAAACAACAAAAAAAGAAATGCCAGAGCATTAGAGCCTAAAAAGGAGCCATGGGCAAAATCTTATGTGGGTGGAGAACACATCTCACACACTACTAGGTCTGGAGAGTTAGTCAGCGTCATCCATAGCACAGAGATGGAGGCAGCCTGTTATCAGGCAGCACGTTTAAAGCATACAAAAGGAAATAGTTTTGCACAAAAGACGCCATGGAATTACATCATCAAAGCTGAAAGTTAAATGAGTGCAAAAGAGGATAAGATGAATTCATAGAGAACAGGGTCACCCATAGTTATCAGATCTTGAAGTAATCATTTGATCACAAATTTCCTAAGCCCCTGATGGGTAGAAGAAAAGGATTATACTGTTTCCCTAACTATCCCTCTAAATCCTCGCCCACCACACAGCTAGAGATGAGTGCCAATCCACTGCCTGTTTGATATGACCTAGTATGGCCTTTATACATTCTAGGAAAATGACAATAATAAATTTGGACATGTTTGAAAACTCTGATGAAAGCAGAAACAAACAATAGAAGATGTTAGGACTTAGAAACAGTGAAGTAAATAAAAACTTCATTTGGAAAATACGGCTAATACATCTGGGATGGATCATACATCCCCCACCCCCCACCCAGATGTTCAAAAACAGAGAGACCTTGAGGCAGTGAGAGAAAAAAGGGGAGAAGGAATGCTCTGTGCCACTGTGGTGAGAGTGAGAGGAATGTGAATACAAGCCTTGTCTCCCCACCTTTGCATTGCTGATGGGCACAGGCGGCAAGGAGCTGATTCTGCTGGAACTGACCATGGAAAGACTGCATCTGATGGGCTCACTTTAGTTCTGGCCATATTGTTAACAGAGGAAGATTGGAAAATTTGAGGAAAGTTCAAGCTAATAGCCATAAGAATGAGAAAACTGTGGGGAGTTCATGCTGAAAGAAAAATAACAACTGTGACAAGCATTGTTTGCTTTGGCAGAGCTATGGCTGTGGCTACACACAGAGACATGCAGCCCTGTGAGCAAGGGGCACAGGCCCACTGTCCTTCACCTGTTTGGAGGGCTGGGAAGGTGGGCTGCAGTGCCAGCATGATGCCAATGGAATCATGATGCCAATGGGACTGCCTGGGGGAGGGAGAGGGAAAATGAGAACAGAGGACTGCTTCTGTCCAGTTCACAGCTTGGGAGAACAAACTGATTTGAGGAGGTCAGGATGAAGCTAAGGCAAAGAAAGATGTGGTTTCAGCACTAGCAGCCTTCCCAGGAGTGAGGCAACCTGTGTGAGGTGCCCAGAGCCTAGGAAAGACCCCTCTACCAGGAGGGGATGCTACCCATCCACTGGGAACTTCAGAGCTGAGCTAGGAGAGCATCAAGGAACTGGCAAGAGAGGAAATCACATCTCAGGACTTTTCCATGTTTAGTGCCAGAAGCTCCATTCCACTACTGGCAAACTCCCATCTTCTGGAAAACAGCATGAAAACTTTTCTGGCATCAGTTCAGAAGTCTTTATTATGATAAGCATACAGAGGCTTGTGTGTGCATCAAAACAAAGATCCATTTCTTCAGGGTTGGGCCACGGAAAGAAAACACATGGCCTGGGTGGCAGGGACTGTTGTCCTCAGTGTACTCTCCCCAGTCCCTCCTGAACAGGCTGTTGAGCCTGTGACAAAGCTGGCAGCCCTGCAGAGCCTGCACATCCTGCCTGGCACAGAGCATGGGAAGAATTGGGGTGGAGAATGAAGGGGCACACATCCGGCCCAGAACTGCTCTGGGAGAAACTGGAAAGCCCTGGCCAGTGCCAACACTTCAAATCAGCCTTCCAGTGCAGAGGTGATGGCCTCACTTCTGAGAGCTTTCTTCCAAGTGGAGGCCCCACTGTGCTTTGCTGTAGGGCTGGAGAAAACTGCTGTAGCCTGTGCACAGAGGAGAGGCAGCTTTATCTGGGAGAAGAGTGAAAAGTACTTAGAGCCTGTGGTGGGGAACAGTTTTCCTGCAAGAGCTGAGGATGCTGCAGGTACCCGGGCTCTCTTCTGACAAGTTCCAATAGCTTTGCCCCACACCTGACACTCGGCTGAATATGGCAGAACTCATAGAGGTCATCAGTCCCAGCGAGACCAGGCTGCTCTTGCACCCTGCAAAGCTATCAACTCCCTCTGCAAGGAACCTCCCCAAAAATGGACCAATCAACATTTGAACCCAAACCAGAGATGCTCATCCCACCTTGCTGCAGCACATCTTAGAGCTTCCTGGGAGCCCAGGAGAACTCTCTTTTCAGGAGAGACCAAGGTCTGGAGTCTCAGCAGTGCAGCAGAGCTGAATAGTGAGTAAATATGTGATAGACAGGTACATGTGATGGTAAAAGATGCTTTTTACCCAGGAAAAGCAAAATGGTAAAGCAGGAAGTGTCTAGAAATTAAAGCCAGAAGCTATCAAATTAGAAATAAGGCACAGATAATTATCACTGAGGCAGATCAACTGTATTAACAAGAGAAATGATACATTATTACTGGCATATTTGGAAACTCCCTCCACTATCATTAATGGTCTTCATGTACATGTTGGGTGGCTCTGGAACACACATTTGAGTTGAATACAGCTGGATCAGATGCAACACAGAAGCAAAGAAATGAATGTTCATAAACTTGAGCTCTTTGACCAAGGATTTTGAGTAGCCTCCATGAATAAAGTCCTGCAATAACAGGAGAAATGTAGAGAAAACAATCCTCGGCTGTTCTGTGAATATTCACTACCAGGCAGTGACATGCAATTGTCTCACCCTGACAGAATGCCTTCAGTCAAACAATTCCTGGAGCCTCAGGCTGCCCAACTGGCATGTTGTCACCTTAGAAGTTCTTATCCTGGAGAGACTGATTTATGAATGGGGTCTAAAAGTCATAAGGTTTAAAAATATTGTAACATATTTTGCATTTATCTTAGTTCGGGCCCTTTTGGTTGCACTCAAGTAATATTTAAAGCTTAAAAAACCCCAAAACTCAAACCAGAAAGTGAGATAATTAAGACGGGAGGAGTAAGTGAAGATGCCAGCTGCTCACCTGGCTCCAGAATCAGGAGCTAACAGTATTAATGCTATGGGACTTGCAATGAAGATACAAAACATTGTAAAAGCTCTTCTCCCAGATATTTGACATTTTCCTTTGACATAATTCCTTAGCAGGGACAAGAAGAGCAGACTGGAACAAGCTTTCTTTCCACACCAACTTCCACATGAAGTTTTTGTATCAATTTCTGATATGTCCTAATGGATCTGCCAGTTCTCATCATGGACACAACTGAGCAGCTACCAGATCTCCAAGGAGGTCTCAGGAGGGGAACTGCCACTCTGCAGGTTGCCAAGCTGTTCACGGGAAGGACGGATGCACCAGCCCACCTGGGGAGCTTCTCCAGGGCGTCTGCTCTGCTACAAAGGCTCCGTATGCAAGGAAGGTGGCATGTGATGGGGTGTGCTGCAGATGAGGCTGTCTGGGCAGCAGAAGCAGCTCTGATCACACATTTTTCTCCTGCATGCCTTCCAGCCATGGCCAAAACCTGCTGCTCATCTCTCATCAACCTATCTTTGCTGCAAACAACAGAAGGAAGGCTGCATCCCTAGCTGAATTCCGACATTGCAGTGTGTCTGCAGATAAACAAAAACTGGTCAGCGGACTCACAGCTGGTGAAAGGTCATTTGCAGATTGAACTGGATGATCTGCTTGGGGCAATATTCTTTGAATAATATGTGTTTCAGTGGAGCCACACAGAAGGAAAAATGGCTCATATTGAGAGATAGTGATGTAGGATGTGAGACAGAGGCTGTTCTGAAATGCCATGACTGGGAAAAAAGACCAAGTTGCAATAGTCCAGCTGGACTCAAAAGCCTAAAAACTTTCTGTTAAGTGAACAGACCTGGACCAGAGATATATGAATGGGTAACATAAAGCATAAATCAAAACCAGGTATATACACTATTAGTGACTCAACTACCTGCTGAAAACTTTGGTGTCCAGGTTTCAGAAAGATGTAAAACAAAAAAGAAGTGGAGTTGAGAGCTGCAAGTGACGTCTGCAGAGACCACTTTACAGATTGAAAACCAATCTATTTAATATGATATAATGACAACTTGCAAGCACCACTGAGGAAAAAGGGATTTTAATAGCAGAGTTACTCTGTCTTTTGGAAATGGGCAGAACAAGATCCAACAGAAGCTGAAACCACCTAATTCAGAGCAAAAATAAGACTCAGGTTTTTGGAAGAATAATGATCTGCCCAAAGATCTTAGGACAGGGTAGATTTTTCCCTTACCTTTAGGTCCTTCAATATATTAGGGCTTCTACTTTCAGGCATGAAGTAGAAATAACTGGGTGACATTTTCTGGCCTGGACTATGCAGAGGGACAAGACTGGGAGAGCTCTGTGTCTGTGCTTGCCTAAAGGAGAAGGCATTGTTGGGGTTGCACATCCTGACCCCCTCCACACTGCCTACACCTCTTCTTGGGGAAAGAGATGTGTCTTTGCTATACCTTCCTCTCTACAATATCTGCTTTCTTTTTGCCTCCACATTTACAGGTCATTAGGAGAAGAGATTTCTGAGATTTTGTGGGAGGTAGACAGGCACCAGTGGTTTCTGAGTGTTTTTACAAAAATGGATTTCTGACTTACCTCTCTTTTTTTTGGACCAAGAAATGGAAAAATGGAAGAAAGTGAATAATAAACTCAATCAGTGGCATCGTCCTAGTTGTGTGGGCTGCACTCACAAGCCCTGGGTCTTGTGGCCATAGGATAAGCCTGTGCTATGAGGAAAGGAAAGCAAATCTTCACTAATTTTGCTGGTGGAAAGAGTGGTTCAATCTGTGCATACTCATGCTGTTTAACTGCTGCCAGCTGCCTACAGGAACATTAACTAATAAACACTGTCCCTAGATTGGAGGCTGCTGTGTTATCAGCACAGTGACCCTGGATTGCTTTAGTGGGTTATACCTGAGGGCACACTGATCCCACCAGAGTCCCTGCAGGCACAGACAACCACTACTGGCCAAGGAACCTGGGCCAATACAAGCTCTTCCTATAAAAAGCAGCAATGCCTTCTTGGGAACTTGTGGCTTGATGTACCTTAGGGACATGGGAATGGCTCAGTGCAACAGTGAGCCAGCTTTGGTCCAGCAACAACATCAGGAAGACGTGGGAAAAAGGCATTTTGCCACCTGCAAAAGGAGCTGAGAGCCAACAGAGCCCAGCTAAGGGCTGATGACCATAAGCATGCTCAGCTTCTTCCTCCTCATCCCTTCTTTTCCCAGAGTGGCATTTGGGAGCCTGACCCACCTTCAGGGGCCAACCAGGTGCAAGAGCTGTAGCCAGCTGTAGGGCTGTTAGAGCTCAGGGCGCAGGGAGGTGAGCCGAGGTGTGCTGGTGCAGAAAGGGCTCTTGGGAACAGCTTCAGCGGAGAAGGAGCAGGATCACCCTGTACGTGATAGCTCCCAAGAGCTCAGTGGGATGTGTGACCCTGAGATAACCCTTGCAGGAGCACTGGCTCCCAAAGATTGCTGCCACTTTTCTCTTTATAATGCTGTGCACAAGGCAGAAACCAACAAGCAGCAAAGTTTCCTTGAATGAAAGTACGACCCATTCCAGGAGGGGACATGAGCTTGTCTGTCCTTGGCAGAGAAGGTGGCGAGCCTGATGTCCCAACATTTGTCAGTGCAAGTGTGATTCAGAAGAAATAAATGCCCTTGTTGTACAGTCAGAAGCTTCAGTGAGAGGGACTCTACAGTACAGCCTGCTCTGCTGGGGTCTCCTAGCCCTGAGCAGCCAGAATGACACGGCTCCTCTCCCCTTCAGGTTCTTCCTAAACAATCCCCTTCTGCAGGCACTTGGGCTTGTGGAAGAGAAGCCAGGCAAACAGGAGCATAGACACCAGCACAAGGGAGCACAGCACCATCAGCCCCACGTAGCTGCCATGGGAGAGGGGGGGCCCAGCTGGCTCCTCTGCAGGGATCATGTTGGTCAGGTTCAGCATGTAGCCCAGGGTCCAACCTGCATCACTGCTGCCAATCTGAAACAGAAGAGCAGAATCAGTGCTGAGAGGCTGCCTATGGCATTGCCTGAGCATGGCACCCCTTGGGATAAAGGGCCAGGCTGTGCGGCAGAGAACTGCGGTGGTGGAGCCCTCCCCACCACGAAACACACCTTTCCAAGGAAGTGGATCATTTGCCAGTTGTTTTCAGTGAACTCATAGCCATTTTCTAGGAGAGAGAGGATGTAGGCTCCAGAGAAGCAGTATTCACTCAGGTACTTTTCTTTGATGTGGTGATATGCTGTCTTCACCTAGGGAAGGAGGCAATCACCAGACTGTTAAACACACCTTCCCACTGCTCCAGCTTGTGCCTGAGCATCCGCTGCAGGTGCTGGGGGGATCTTCCCCATCTTGCTCTGGAGATGAATCCTAGCCATTTATCCCACAGAAAAGTATCAGCACCCCCAGTCTACTGCAACAAGCACAGCTCACCTCTTGCCAAGGCCGGGCACAGAAGCTCTCAATGGTGCTGGTCACTTTGTTCAGGGCAAGGGGGTTTGGTTCACTGGTCAGGTTCAAAAAGTTCATCACAAAATAGAAAGCAGAAAAAGCCTAAAGGAGAAAGATTATTTTAATCTGACTAGGCCACAAATCCCACAAAAGAAAATTAGTTTATTTATAGATAGAGAAATATAAGAAGCGACATCACATACGCAAGAGCAGGAATGTTTTTAAGAGTGATGTAATTTTGAGACATATGGCTCAGAGATGCTGAGAGATGGAGATAGGAATTATGATATCCTGAAGAACTGTGAGCTCTCTCCTTTACTTGTGCCAGTGGCACACAGTGAACACTGATTGCCATCAAAACCGTGATCCCATTTTGGCAACTGAGTGTGCAAACAATATCACCACAAAGAGCAGAGGTGATGGTCTGAAAGGATTGTACAGAGCCCCAAGGTCCAGAGACCCCATCTCTGATCATGGCCAGTAGCTGATAGGTAGGAGGCAGCTTAGGAACGGGGCAAGACTGTATTAGCAGTTCCCTGGAAAACCTCACAATCACTGAGCAGCTCTTGCAGCTCTAGGACTGATGGTCAGCATGATGTCACACAATGTGTGTTCAGAGTGTGCACTGTCTCCTCATCATGTCTGGCAAGCAGATAGGTGAGCTGGCTGGTTTCAGTAGCACTCAGACACTTCTGGGTGAATTACAGGTCTGGTGCCACCACTGACTTCAGGAGACAAGGTTTGCAGGAGCAGTGTTCCTGCCTGCAGCAGGCTCTCCTGCCTCTGGTGCTGGGCAGCTTAAAACGTGAGTAAACACAGCAGCCCAAGGAGATAGGTTAGAATGGGAGCAGTGCAGTACTACTAGGCCAGTATTTACTGGGGTAGCTCTTACATATCTGTCCTCACAGCAAATGCAGCACTACTTTCGTAGTTACATGTCCAGAAAGCCATCTTGTAAATGATTTCCTGCCTCAGTCATGAAGAATGTGCTCTAGAATTACTTTGAATTTCTGCTCTTCTGACATTCTGGATCACAGATAGTTGAAGAATGAGTGAAGACTCACCCCAAAATCCCCTTGTAATGGAGGTAGGTATATCCCATTGAAGGAGCAACTGGAGTAAGGACAATTGCTTTTGTCGAAGAGTTTCTGAATGTTTTCTCGGCACTTTTGATAGTCCCCCTCTCCCTTTATGTACAGCTGGCTGAAAGGTAATTGCTTTTTCTTGTCAGATGTGCAAGGGTTTTTGAAGAAGTCACTAATATTTATAGTCCTTTCATAACCCTTGTGAAAGCATGGATCGGGGAGACTGCTGTTCTCCACGGTCTGAAAATAAAAATCAATCCAAGCTGTTATACTTTGCTCTAGAATAACACCCTGGGAAAGAACCACAAGGAAGGGTGGCACTTGTCACGGTACATCACATCCAGGTGCACACATCAGGTCAAAAGGATAAAGATGGCTTAAGGCACTGGCTGTGCAGGGGAAGATATGAGTACTGCCACAGCCTCCCTGTAGGACCCTTAAATTATTTTAAGTCACAGTTTGTGAAGCTGTGCTGTTGATTTGGGCTTCTCAGAGATGGTAAAATGTCACCTTCCCTGAGTACTTCAGTTAAATGCAGTTCTCTTGCTATCCCATGCCCAAGAATCAAGGCATCTCAAATTGGCAGTACTTTTGAAAGTATTGACTGTCACCTCTTTGGGCACCTCATGCCCAGTCTGTATGGAGAACAATGACATTTCTCTAATCCAGACTAAGAGGTGAGCTGGGACACAACAAATTTTACAGCACCAGTATCCCAAAGCTGGGAGAGCCCAGGATTGTTCAATTACAGGTGTAGATGTACTTGCCTGTAGATCCCTGGCCAGTTTCTGCTGCAGAGCCTGGTCCTTCCCATAGCAGAGAAAGCTGTGCGTGTACACTTGGTAATCCTTGCCATAGAGACGGAAGTAGAGCTGGTTCTCTGGGGACTCAGAAGTGAGGTCCTTTGATACAAAGGTAATCTGTGTGGAGGCTCCTCCAAGGTCTAGTGCTCCTGATGTCTCACTTAAAGATTTCAGGGAGTGTAGAAGCTTTTTCCAGCCAGACTTGGGAAAAAAAATCAAAGTAAACCAGATATATTTGGCATGGAGAAGATTTATTTTGGATAAATAAAAAAGAGAAAAAACTATGAGGAGAGAAGCAGAAGCATGGGGAACATGGGAAGTCCTGGAGGCGGCATGAGATGAGAGCTAGAATAAGACATAAGAAAAATGCAAGCTTGTAAATTCAGAAGATGGATCATGTCTAAGTGCTTGCAGGAGGGCAAAGAATATGAAATCTAATGTTATTGTTACAAGAAAAAGCAGTCCACTTACTGTTTCAGCTCTCAGAAGGTTTATAAGCTCAACAGGAAAGAACCATAGTCAAACTTTTCAGAAACAGAAATATTTTAGAACAGGAAGTAAGAAGGATGCTGTACCCAAGCAAAATTATTGAAGATGCTGGTGTTTTATTTCAGTGCTTGAAGCCTAATTATAGTGGCGCATCCTGATACCACTAAGTATCAGGATGTACTCACAACAGCTGCTGAGGCAAGATGTGCAGCTTCCTGATCCCTGATAAACGGTTTACAAGGGAATAGAGTGCCTGTGACACCTTCTTGCAAGGCAGGACTTACAAAGTGCTGCAAGCCAATGACTCAAATGTCTTGCTATAGATATACTACCTGCTTGAAATTGCCCAGAAGGTAGTTAATGGTGATCCATCCATAGGCTCCTTCTTCCTGACCAGTGATGATTCTGGCACCCTGGAAGTTGAAGGGAGCTGAGCGTAGTGTGTTTCCTACTGAGGACAAGACTTTGTCAGCTGCACTTTCATTCTGCAACCTGGATGAACAGAAGAAAGGATGGAGTAACTCTGGCTGACAGCTTACTATGTGCTTTATTCTGAGTAGGCAGGCTGCAGCTCCCCACCAAGTGTCAATGATCAGAGGTTGGTCATTCGTGTGAGTAATCCAGCTCTAGCTGCCCGTGGTCCTCTCTGTCACACCTTGACAGCACAGCTGCCACCAACTCTGACACTTATGGACCCTGCAGCTGGGAGTGCTAGGTATTTGGAGCAGAGACCAGAGCTCTTGTTCTGTAGCATGTATTCTGAAAGGAGTTGGTTGCACTGTGGATATTCCTCTCCCTCTTTGCTGTCACCATTATAGAAGAAATCCAGAAGATATCTCTAGGAAGATTTCCCAGGCAATATGTAACAAAGATCAGTTCCCTGTCCTAGCCAGGAGAGGTCTGGGTCACCCTCATGAAAATCACAAATTGTAATTAAAGGAGGATGTGATTATAAAATTACCTTATTTTAATTGCCCTCTGTGGGGAGTTGCAACGTATTTGGGCTCAAAAATCTGGGTCTAATACCAAACTGTGGGGATGTCTGAGCATCCCTTTATTATAGGGATGTCAGGGCACTGCTGATCTCCTGGTCTCTCTGTGCTGCATGTGGATGCAGGAGATGATGGAGAGTTGGAGTGAATGGGGAAGCAATGGAAAAGTCCAGGGGACTCGGGGCTCAGAGAGGTCAGCAGCAGAGGAGCATACCTGGGCACAGTGTGAGCTGGCAGTGTGTGCAAGGACTCTTCCCCATAAGCCCCCACTGCACATCCATGGCAGTCCCAGGTGCAGTGCTGCAGGAGAGGGGGAGAAGCCCTGCAGTACCTGAGAAGCCGCATGCCAGCAGTTGCTCCGAGGTAGACGGGTGTCTCTTTGTGCTGTGCTGAGGGAATCACCTCTTTTGCTTGTTGTAGGCACTGTTCCAGAGAGGGACCTGCCTTCTCTGTGGCGTGGGAGTAACCTGAGATCCCAGGGCCTGAAAGAAGCAAAGACACTTTATCGTTCAGACTCCAAACAAAACCCCAGAATGCTGTCATGAGCGGGTGTGTTAAATCATATAATGGACAGCAGAATCGGATTCAACCATCCCATTTCTGAGGATTTAGAAATCCTACAGCACCAGCTAAGCCCAATGCACATAGTAGGTGGTCACAGTGCCCAGCATCTGCCACCCTTTCTCTGCAAAGCAGGCTATGAACTAGCAATGAGGGCTGAGACAAGCCATTTCTTTTGCATGCCCTGAACATCTGCAGACTCTCCTCTGAGTCTGCCTGGGTGTACCCTGGATCTGTGCCTGAAAATCCCTGACCCTTCCATGCTGCCTCCTCCGGGGGCAGATGCTGTCATTTGTTTGTGTACTTTCTACTCACACTACAACACTGGGCGTTCTGCAGCTATTGTGTCTTATGCTAACTCAAGGAAAAAATCGTTGTCCCTCTCTGCCATGTGTCTGCTTGTTCCCTGGACTGCCCCAGGACCAGTGCCTGCACGGCAGCAGTGAAGCCCCATTTGCTCCAGCTTGCTGTATGCTCAGTGTGCTGCTCGTGATGTGGGACGCTGCAGCACCGAGAAGCTATCACAGCAGCTTGATAACAGTAGGGCTCTCTCCTGCACTGCAGAGGCCTGGAAAGACCCCAGGTAGGTCTGACAACACCTCAGAATGCAGCAATCCATGATGGTCTTTGCTGTTCCTTGCTGTGCGCACTCTGGGCTTCATTTATGCCTTCCTAAACCATACCGTATCTACACAGCAATGAAATAGAATTTAAAAAGCGCCATGATATGCATAAGTTGAGCAACCTTGAGCCACAAGCCCTGTGCATAGCTTGCACAGAAGCCTTGAAAAAGAGCAAACCATGCTGTCCTCTCTCATTGCTTTCATCAGCACTTCAGCAAGAGTGCATGCAGACATTTTATTTATTTAAGTACATTCTTTGGTGAGGCTCTTTCCAAAAAGCAATTAATTCCAAGCATCCTGAAAACAGAGGAAAAAATTGATCCATTTTTTTCCCCAGGAAGGTCAGGCATGTACTGCTCCCCATGGGAACCAGTGAGATGCATTATCTCACAGATGGAACACTGTTCTACTATTGGCCTCTTCCTCTAGATTCCTCCTCCCTCACCCTTTTATTACATTATCTCTTCTTCATCCCACGCCACTTCCCCAGCTCCTTTTTCTCCTCTTACCTTCAACTTTACACACCTCCACCTGCTTCACCACCCCAGTGTCGTTCTCCTTCTCTGCTGGCCACTCGTACACGTAGAGGTTGGTGTGGGATGATCCCGCATCCAGCACGATCCCATACTGTGGGCAAAGCAGAGCCCATATCACACCTGAGGTACCAGCCAGACATGCTGTGTGCTGGCCTCCACACCACACACACACACACACACACACACACACAAGCCCTCTGTCTGGCAGCTGTGGAATGTGTGCCATTGCTCCTCTCAGCAGAGCTTCAGTTCAACACTCCCGGCAAAGGAAACAGGAGCAGAGAAAGCGCGAAGCTGGGACTGGTTACTGAAGAGATGATTCCCTGTGAAGCTGTAACTGCGTTTACCACAAAGATGTAAAACAAGATGTTGAGGTGCATGGAGCCAGAAAAAGAGGTTAGCCAGAGCCAGCAAGGGCAGCAACATGTCTGTGAGCACTATGGACACCTAACCCCCCAGCTTGTTTTCCTCTAAGGGTACCAGCTTGTAATACCTTAATATTCTTCGGAAGTGGCTGGTTTTGGGTCACTGCTACAGCAATTAAAGCAATTACAGCCAAAGTAGAGAGGAATCCCAGGATGAGTAGAATCGTTCTTGTTGAGGACATCTTTGGTTTGGTACCTGTGACTAGAGCAGAGAAAGGATGTTAGTATCCCAGTAGCCCATCTCTCCTCACACCCCAAAGGCATGTCTTTTGGCATGTTCCTCTAGTCCTTTTTCCCTATGAATGTCTGCCTTTGCCCACCAGGTTATGAATAGCCTGTGTTTGCAGAATTGGCACAGTAGATAAATCACACACTTTGCAGAACTTGTACCACTCTAATTCCTTAAATGTTACAGGCATATTTGGGATAACCTATTAACAAATTAAGATTTTTGTGGTTTAATATACATGGTTAGCAATAGAATTCTGTAAAAAAAGGCCACTTATGGCTGATGAAAATCATCCACAACCAATATGTCACCTGAGCTTTCAGAACCAATATACATATTGTTGCACTTGTTGGTGGCCAGCATGATGCTGTCTGTCACATTTTTCTGCTTTGGATAATCCTCTATGTATCCCACAGTCAAAACCTCACAACTTAGTCTTGGACAGTTTTGATACTGTTTAATAAAATACCATCTTACTACATGGAACTCTAGAAAGGGTATCAGTGTATTTTCCAGATTTATAACTTTGATGTAAAGTCAACACTTAAAAGAAACAAATAGCTCCAGGGGACATATGTGCTCCCACTATGACATGAAATCCATTTCCACCAACAGTGATGCTCCACGCTCAAAAGCACTGATCATCTGACTCGCCTGGGAAATAGTTTCTCTTCTCCTTTTACACAAATACTCCAGGAGATATTTAGAAGTACATTACAGTCATTCAGGATGGCAATACCTCAGTGCAGGCAGTCACATCAACTATTATCACACTCTGAGAGAACCTGCTCTGCACCTGTATGTCAGAACTTGTGTTCCAGAGGTCTCCAGACCTCCAAACTCAGATTAATGTGCCAAATCCATCCTGGCACTTCATATCAAGCAGGCAAATATGAAAAGCATTGATGTTCTGAATAGGGTCAGCTTCTAACTGCTCTGGTTTTATGTGAGAAGCAGTCCCACGTTCCAGAACTAGATAGTGTTACCTGACCTTACAAATGACCCTAAATCCTCAAGTTATTCTCAGAAGTTAGCCCAAGTGAAAAGAAGCAACACACCTCTGGAAATCTCTAACTATAGGCAAATAACAGCTTCTTACCTTCTTAGAGAAAATGAAACCTAAAAGGGCCAGGAGAGCTCGCTTTAAAGATGCCACAGACAGGTCCACTGGGAATGCAACACTGACCTGGAGCTCTATGTTCTCTCTGTGTAAATCTGCTGAGGTTAACTGTGAAATTTGGAAGCTTGTAACGCTTGCACTTTGTGAGTGCCTATTAGAGGGTCAGCATGCTTGCCAATAGCTCCAAGAATGCAGCTTAAAAAAATAGCCTAGTGCACATACCAGACGGTAGGAATTAAGAATGTATTTTATCCAACTCTATTCAAAACTGCCCAGAACTCAGGGCTTGAAGTGATTAGAAACAGCAGAGCATGACAGCTGGGAGACCTTCCTTCTCATTGGAGAGAGTAGTTGGCTCAGGTTATGATAGCACTGAGCATGTCTGTTGAACAAAATTATTTTAACCCTGGAGAAATGAATTAAAGCAGATGTTATAATGTAACATTAGCTGCACAGTATAGACATGAAGTTAGCGTGCCTGAAAACTGAAACTGCTGCTGACAATTGCATAGCACATCCACATAATTATTGCCACCCTTCCTCTGAGATCTTGCCTAGAGGCACCCATGAATGAATCTGCTACATGTTTGCAGTCATAGCAATGAAGGATATGTGAATTTGCACAACTTCTAAGATGTTCAGATTTCCTGTTGTGATGGGTATTGTCAGACTGCTGTATCTTTTCAGCAGCCACACTCTGAAAGTGTCAGCATTAGCAGCAAAGCAGGAACATTGCTCTCACTGTAATGGACCATCCCAATTATGAACTAGAAATCCCTTGTCTGAAGGCAGAGACATAATGATAATTGTCTGCATCCCACCTGTAGCCTGAGATTAGTAATTTTTTTGCCAAGGCACGTTATTTTCTTAACTCTGAATATGACTTTTGCCTGAATTTTAGTTCAATATCATGAGCACTTTTCAGGACCCTGAGAAGTTTCTAGATAGGTGACTTCATTGCTGTATGCCATATCAGACCATCCATTTCTGTGAACTCTAATGCTACCAAGAAGCATTTTATTGAAATGGTTCATACAAGAAAAGGTACAAGGTGATAAGCATAATCCAGAAGGTAGTGTAACAAAGTAATAACCTTCCAGAGAGCACTCAAAGTGTACAGACTTGAATACTTGACAGACTTGTTTAAAAAAGACGAACTTATTTTAAAAAATTCAAACAAAAACCAGCACTGCAAAGCTATCTAAAGAATTCAGTGCAGTTAAAATTCACTTGCTGTTTGTTCAGAAAGGTGAGGTATTTCAATAATAGCAAAATCTTTTCTGTGCCCTTGGTTATCTCCACCAGCTCTAGGTGTAATTGCAGGTTCTGCAGGGGCTAAAGAATTAAGCTATTCCAGGTTCCTCCAGCTCCTTAGAGTTTCACATTCACACTGCTGAATGCCATGCAAACACTCCCCAGTGTCCACCAAGTGGAGCAGTACTTGACTGATTTCCAGGCCCCAGGGTTTTCCTTCCACCAGCAGTTTTCCTCCACTAAAGATTAAGCAGACACAATCTTCTGTCCTGTGGCCAGTCAGAATCCAAGCAGAGACAGATCTCTACTCTTTCTCTCACCCTGCCCACTGTGTGCAGTGACTGAAACATCCCGTAGGGCCATAAGTAGGCATAGAAATGATGCTGCTTTTCTCCTCTCAGAGCTCAGAGCTGCTTGATGCTGGAGCCCTGCCCGGCTGCACGGGCACTGAGCACTCTCCAGATGCTGGAGCACAGCCCAGCTGCTCAGGCATCTCTGTTTCCAATTTTGGTCTCTTGCTTTTTTGTAGGGGCTACCACTGATTCTATCCAGTGATGGCCCCAAAACATGAACAGATCTAATATCCTTTCTGCCTCCAAGACAGAGAACTGGGAGGATGTTGTCAGTCACTCCACGTAGCAGCAATTTTGCTGTGGAAACCCTGTTGCTCTTAGTGAATAACCAGGGAGGACCACAACAGCGTGGGAGGCAGCTCTGTGTGAAGGCAAGGAAGCAGACTTGATTCCTGTGTCTTCCAGAGCTCAAGACAAATAGGAAATGGCCCCTCCAGCCAAACTACACTAAATCAACAGCACCTCTGCATGCCAGGAGATGTCACTCACTGCCAAGCTGCCCACCCTCAACTCCCTTCTCACCAAACAAGACTTACTAACAAAAGTTAAAAGGAACCAGGCAACCAGCTGTTTTTAGACATGCAATAAGCAGAGACTAAGGCTTGTTTAAGGAATGACATTAGGAATGTCAAGCAGAAAAGAAAAGATGCTGTGCATAGACCAAAGCCATGCTTGGTTCAGACAATCTCACTGTGACCCACCATCTCTAATAAATACAAATATTTTTGTAAGCTCTGACTTTGCACAACAGATAAAGATGATGTTTGATCTTTCATTTGGGTGTTCATGCTCAGTCTGATACAGAAGGGATCACAAGGGGTTGTACTGCAAGGCCATCCCTCTTCCATTGCATAAGTGCCACACTGACAGAGACTGTTCCCACCATCACCTCTATCCTCTCAGCTCTTCTCTCTGTGGTCAGAAGTATTCCCATTTTCAGCCCTAATTTATTTATTGTCAGTCTATTCTCTCTGTCTGTCTTCCACTTCTATCTCACAACTTCTGAAATGCCCACTCCTAAGAGAATTTATTCTCTTAGTCAATTTGTAAGAAATTATCCTTTCTGGATTTTTTTTGTCTCTCTCTTTCTGGTGTTTTTTTTTGGTTTTTTTTTTTTTTTGGTTTTTTTTTTTTTTTTGGTTTTTTTTTTTTTTGTTTTTGTTTTGTTTTATTTGTCTTTTCTTTCTATCTGAAGAGCCCAGCATCACTTCTCTACATATAGAATTACTTGCTTATATTTTTCTTGAGTATTCTTACCAGAGCTGCAAGGAGACTGGCCGTGCACAGCAGTGAACCCATTCCACAGGAGATTATACAGTCCCAGCCTAAATGAAGGGAGGTGGGGACTTGTAGTACCTCAGAAGCATGGTCCTCCACCATCACAGGCTGTGCTAAGTCAACCCAGAACCTCTCATGCAAACTCAGCAAACCCACCCAGGAGAGAGCGGCTCTGGCAATGCAGTCTGGGCGCATTTTCTAACTGCAGGAGTTCGTGTCTGTGGAGTTCTATGGCAGTGATGGTAGGGAAAGAGCATGGGAGCAGTCAGTGCTGCTGTTCAACATGGAGAGGAGACCCACACATCATCCTCCTGGTGAGTGAAAATGAGATTTCAGTAGTCAGGAAGTTTTTCAGGCTGAATTGCCTGAAATTACCTCACTGATTACTCTGTGAGGTTGCTGAACTTGCAGGGTTCAGGGTTTGATGCACATTACCCAAAAGGCACTCCTGTCTTCAGACTCAGCATAACCAAAAATCTGAGTGCATAAACACTCAGAAGAGCCACACTGCTTCATTTATCAACCCTTTAATGAAATTTCCCTGTCCCCAACTGACTTCTTACTCATTCTTCATCTGCCTTTTTCATTTAAACATACTTGTATCCAAGTTACCTAGGAAGACTTAGCTGCAAAGTAATGTAAACCACCTGTTTCAGGCCAGCATATTGGAAAAGCCTTTTCTTAGGCTGTCAAGAGGCTCAGGTTTGTCTTAGAATTTATAAACAAGCACATATACAGAAAGTCAATGGCTTTGGTTTAAGGGGCTTTATTTCAAAGTATCAGGACAAGACACTCAGCATGCTGAAATAAGAATTCAAGCTCCAGATCAGGATTTTACATCACTTTTTACAACTGTTACATGGAACAGTGTGGATGACTCTGCTCCAATTTTTAATTATTCATATGGCAAAGACTGTGGCCTAAATACTGGTGTGATCTCTGCCCCTCCTTGTAGTGCTATGTAGAATAATAAATACACATTTACTGGGTTATATTTTTCCAGATGAAATACTTCTAAGTGCTGAAGTGCAAACATTGAAGTGTCAATGAAACTGATAATCCAAACAGTATAATGTGTTTTTTGGATGCTGTCTCTCAGAGACATTTGATACTGAAATCATGCATCCCTACATGTCTCAAAACCCTCAGAGTTTTTTGGGCTATATGGCTTGGCAGCTTGGACTGTCTCATCTACACACATACCTGTGCATTAGTGAGCTGGAAGATAGAGAGTGTGCCTGTATCTGAGATAACACCAAGCTGGGAGCAAAGCACACTGACACATAGGGCTGGAACTGAAAAAGAATTTGACAAATAGGTGAGAGCCTGGTGAAAACATCTAACTCACTTAAGGACAAAAGCAAATATGACATTTAGGTAAGAGCCATCACCCAAAGACAGTGTGGTGAGCAATCTGTTAAGTAGCTTTTCCAGAGAAAACGTTATTGCAGCTACAGCAGTTTATAGTAATCTTTCCCTCCATCTAAAGCTGGTAAATCCTCCTGTGAGGTTCTGTGACCAATTCTGGGCACTGCCTTTCAGGAAAGATGTAGACCACTTGGAGAAACTCCAGAAGACAACAAGAAAGATCACAAGCCTAAAAGCCTGACCTACGAGGAAAGATTGAAGGAATTGAATTGTCAAGTTTGCAAAAAAGAAGAGTAAAGAAGGCTCATTAGTTGTCTTCAGACAAACGACATTTCTGTCTGCCAGTGCTGGTGTAGCCAATCCTGCCTCAGGATGAGGGTGGCTCCTGGATTTTCTCCCAGTTCCGTTTCCTTGGTTCAGAAGGAGGGGAGTCAGCAAAAATGGGACAATGCACTCATAAGTTACGCTGTCAGCAAAGCCAATGCAGTGCATATGCTCTCCCTGTGGGATACAGATGCAGTTGTACAAAGGTAAAACTCCTTTGCCCAACAAAGCTCCAGGTTTTGTTCAGACATAATTCAGCCACGGCAGCCACCCCATGGGTGCTATCCATGTGTGCAGCACTGCTTGGTGTGGGAGCTCCTCATCCTTTTGCTGCTTTTAGTGTTGTGGCTGGGATACAACCCTGGGAAATTGCACAAGACACATTGAATGAGCCCTCTTTTCCTGGAAAAAAGAAAATCCTGGAGAGCTGCTGGGTGCTGGAAGCAGCAAAAGCTGAACAGAGAGAGATGGATACAAAGGAGCAGGCAACACACATTTCTCTCCCCTCCACAGCTGCCCACAGCACAGAGGGGCTTTGTGCCCAGGCAGTCCTGTGGCCCTGCAGTGCAGTTACTGCTGGAGAGGTGATGTCCAGGGGTTCTGGCCACGAGCCCCAGTGGCCCAGACTGCCACAGCAACATGTGCCCCATTCACCATGCACAAAGCAGGGTCCCCTGTCAGAGCCCTTCCCACGGCATAGGGCTGGGAATGGTCTCAGCCTCCCCAGCTCTCTGCAAGGCACTCACACCCCCTCCTACCTTGGCCTCACAGCCCATCTCCCTGGTGTTATATACTGCCCCCACCAAGTCTTCCCAATGCCTGCTCATTAAATAATCTCTCTGCACAAAGATAGTTTTCTGGCTTGCATCACAGCAGTCAGACCCAGATACTCAATATTCTTAAATACAATCAGCAAGTGTCTGGATGCTGCTGACACAATGACTTTTAGAAAGTTTTTTTCTACATTTATATGATGGTTACTGGACTTCTAAGCCTGTATCCTCCTTGTACTCATGCTCATTTCTTTACGATTCTCACATCAAAGATGTTTTTCAAATCAGAAGAGAAAACTGTTAGCAGTTACATCAGTTTCCTGTCAGGAAACCTCTGGTATTAATTTCCTACTAGGCATCAAAGCTATAGTTTAACTGGAGAAGATTTATTGCCATTATCCACAAAGCTTGAAGTTTCATCAGAAAATATCAGTGAGTTCAAGGGGGCTTCCCCTCCTCCCCAGACACCAAATTATTTCTTGAATATGCTTAACTATCACATGATGTGAAGGCATTTATTTGTCTTTTTGGAAAAAAAAAAAAAAAAAAAAGATGCATCAAGCACTGACACCTTTCAGCTTTGTCATTATTGATAGTTTGAATACACAGACTTGCAATGGCCCAACGGTGCTGCCAGGCTTCCACTTGTGCTCAAGATCCTTACATTCTTCTTTCTTTTCTTAACTCCCTGGCCATGATTTTTTTCTTATGCTTCTTTTGACCATCTTTTTCACTTTCCAACTTTAAATTTGCACTAATTTTATCTTCCTTTATTGCCTCTGAATATGCATCTTTAAGAGATTTTATTTTCTTCAAATTAACATAACTTTCAATAGTTGGATTATGGCTTTTGTGGGATGAAATAAAAAGAGAATGGGTTGCTTCTTATTAGCATTCCTATTTTCACATTTTAAATACTCTGCTGGGTCAGCTCAAGTATTTTTATTTTGTGATGTTACTTCTTTTAAGAGCTACTAGACATTGTTGACACAGAGTAAGTGTGCATTACTTTCATAATAATTTGAAACTCTCATAGAAATTCCTCTTTTTCTCTTGTGACTGGGGTCAACATACATTTCTCTTGAGCTAGAAGTAATGCACTGCAAATTGTGAGATGGTCACCCTCAGTTCTGAGAAATTGCCTTGTCTTTCACTAAAATCCACCATCATATCAGCTTTTCTTGTCCTATATAGAAAGCCATTCCTGTCTCTGTCCCCAGCATCCTGGTTGGTGACAGGCACTGATCTTCACTTGCTTTGGTCTCTTGCCCCCAGTTCAGCCCCAGGCAGCTTTTGTGTACAATTATTTAATTGTGGTTGCTGCTGAAGACAGCAGGACCACTGCTTGCATTTGAAGATGGGTGATGTGTGAGTCACATCACCAGCCCAGTATGGCCCACCCTTTCCTGTGTCCCATCAACCACCCACACACGAGGGGGTGTACAAGTTGTTATGAAAAAAAGAGAGGAAACAGCCTCCAGAACAACCACTCCCCCCTTCAACACCCATGTTGGGCCAGCAGTTTCAGAAACTTCCTGGAGTACAAAAAGTCCTGAGCTTTGTAAATGCTGCAACACCCCACAGGAGGTTCTGATGGGGAATGACTACAGAGGAAAGAGATCCAAACACCCTGTCACCCACAGCTTGCTCTGCACACAGCAAGCTTTGACTCCCAGTGGTGGCAAAACACAAGCCCAGCAGTCCCCACTTTTCCTATATGCCCTCTCCACTGACAACCTTCCCTGCCCTGAAGGGCCTGAGGCCACTAAGCCTCTCACCACACCTCAAGGATGTTTTTTCTCTGAACTGCAGACTCCCGGGATCACCTTGTGTGTTGAATAACATTACTGCCTTCAGGGGCTCACTTCCCTGCTTTCCAAAATAAACAGCACAGCTGCCCAAAGTGCCACATGTCAGCCAGTGGAGCCGCTGCCTGCGCTGCCCGACGACTTCTGCACAGAAAAGAAACCAGCATTTCTCCTGAAGTTTCACTTCCCATTCAGGACCAAAAACCATTGGAGACTGATCACAGACACACAAACACTGTTCCAAGCTGGTGCAGCATCAGCAGAGCCACTGGCAGGGCCCCTGGGGTGATGTCCATTCCACAGCAGTCCCACATGCGAGTGCATAAGCTGCAGTTCCTAACTGTGCCTGGGATTTTGCCCATACCCAGGTTGTGCCACCCCTTAGTATTGTGATTTCCAGCACATCTGTTTGCTGTCTTAAAAGAGCATTTCTCAGTCCTATAAGGTACCCAGAGAGTTTTTCCTCCCTTATCATTCATAGCATCCATTTGCAGCAGAGAATGCTGTAGGCACCTTCCCTTTGCAACTAATCCCAGCAGATGAAGCAAAGACCCCTTCCCAACTCACCCCTTTACCTTCAGCTGTCAGCACTGCAATCTCCATTCCTCATTGCAGAACACAGGACAAGAAACAGCTGGAATTGTTTCTTTTTCTTGCTGAGGAGCACATCCACTGTCTAGGCCTTGTGGAAAAACATACTGATTTCTCAGAGGTCAGCTTTAATAACTAGGATTCCCACAAACCATGAGGAGAATTCAGCTCATGATATTTGGCATGAATATAATTCTCTGTTCCTCATGCTCCTACAATTTCCATTTCAAATAGCAGGAAACAAATTACCCTGTGGTATTTTTAGTGACAACCAATGGTAAGGAACATGGGATCAAAGGCTATTGCGGGGCACAGGCCTTGACAAAGTTCCTGAGAATAAAAGAAAAAATACTTCTTGGAAGTTACAAAGGTAATAAGGTAAATATGAATCTAAATGTTCATGGTCAGAGGAGCACTTTGAAAAGGCTGGAGCCTCATACTGACATGTAACAAAACAGCAAAGGAGTTTTGCTGGATGAATGGGCTGGCACAGAATGCTATTAATCCCTAAAGTTCAGATTACTTATTACTGGGATGTGCAGTGATTCCTGAAAGAAGAATTAGGCTCAGGGAAAGAAACCCATTTATAATCAAGCCATAGTTTGGCCCTCAGTTTGTGTGTCTCCATTAATCTTCCCTCTCCCCACTATTCTTGCCTCAAATATTTCAAAATGCAAGCATGAAATATTTTGGATAAGGCAGCATAGGTACAGGGGGACAGTCATAGCAGCCCACCCTTCTGTCCAGACCCCCTGGGCCTGTGCAAAAAGAAGCTACAGGTCTGCTGCTTCCCTGCAGCCACTGTGTTTCCCAGCCTCTTCCAGCACTATTCACCCTCTGGCTTGGGATGGGAGGTACCAAGCTCAAGCCAGAGCCAACCTTCCAGCCACAGGATCTCCAGCCCAGCTGCAGAGCTTGCAGCAACTTCACATGAGCACACATTTTCCTCACATCTCCTGCAGGAGCAGGGACATTGAAAAGGTTATTTATTAACAGCTCTGGAACAAATGAGCAAGAAAGAAAACAAATCCATTTCTAAATCAGCTAAAGAGAAAACTTGTGACTCTAATGGTCTCCTTTGTAATTCCTTAACTGTGGCCTGGAGCTGCCCTGGCATCATTTCTTGTGATGCTGAATCAGCAGAACAGCCCCACTTGTGCATTGAATAGCCTGATAAGAGCAAAATACACCCAAGAAAGCACTAACTTACACCATGTCCAGATTTTTCTTTGTTTCTGTTAGGATTTGGGGAGACTGATAGTGCTCTAATTTCTCACCACTAAATACCAAGCAGTGACTCACATTAGCATCTACCTCTGCAATCCAGGAGAAATGCTTTCCTCCCGGACAAGGTGGAGACAGGATAAGGGGAGAAAACTCACGCTAGAGCTGTCTGAAAGAACAACGTCATTGCTATCTCAGCTCTCATTTAGGAGCATACCAATCCTGAATACTTTGCCAGACTTTGTTCTTTGATAACATTTCTCAAGGGGGTGGGAGGGAGGGGAAGAAAAATAACAAAACTCTGTTCTGTTTAACAGTTACCCATAGCAGAGAAAAGCTGAGCTAAAGTTTCCAACAATTATCAGTACAAAATCCTAAAATAGACATGCAATGTACCATTTTTTAATTTAAAACTGGCTGGACAAGAGTTCCATCATGTGGATTGAAAGCTGTGTAAAGAGAACAAGGCAGCTTATCAAGATGACATGTTAGAACAACAGTGTTAACATGCTCAGTATAGCAGTGATATTGATGAAGAAACCAAGGCCTCAAGCAGATATGGCAAATTGTTGTGTAATTCATTGGGAGGAACTGTATGTCCAGGAAGGAGAGATAAATTATGTCCAAGGTATCTATGGAAACCACCATCTTATACAGGAAACAATTAAACTCAGAAGAAGACAAGCAAGAGAAAAATAACTCAAACTTTAGATGCTCATAAGGCCAACAACACTAACTGAAAGCAGGATTTGATCCCAATGAGATGGGGCTCACTTAAAGAGATGTGAAATATGGAAATGAAGGCTAGCAGCTGAAGGAGAAATAGGAGCTGTACAGTAACTCTTTGGAGCTGTCTCCTCAGAAAAGATGTGGGAACCCTAGCCTTAATCCATTTATAAACTGGCTGGGCTCCCACAGCAGTCTTACTCAGATGACTCTCAGCAGTAGGTCTCTTCCTGGGCCACGACCTGCTCATCCTTTACGCAGGCATGTGGGAAGCCAACTTACTTTGGGTGGGAATGAAGTCAAAGTGCTAGGGAGTAGTTTCAGTTTTGCACTTGCCATCACTGAAAGCATCTGAGAACTTTCTTTGCCCTCCTGTTTTGTCTGGAATTTTTATCCAGCATTTTTCAGCCCTTAGAGCTCCTTACAGCTCAACTTAGGCCTGATTATATTTTTGCTAGACTGATCACAGCAAAATAAAAGCTTCTTAAACTCTGATGGTCTTAGCAGTTATAAATGAAAAAAGATGCGAAGGCTTTGTTTAAGAATGGAGAAGTTTTTAATGTAGCTATGATATAGCAAATTAATGCAGCAACAGCGCATGACCTTACGAAACAGGAAGACAATGTTCATTTTGAAACATCGTTTTGGTCCCATTTTCTCATCCACTCTTTCTCACTCCCCCTGTACTCACGGGCACCAAGCTCTCCAAGGTGCTCCGGCAGGGTCCTCTGTGAGATGAGACCGAGCGTGCCAAGTGCCAAATCCTCAGTGCACCTCTTGGGTTCCTCTTCAGTGACAGCTACAAATTCTTGAGCAGGTCTTTTGCCTTGTTCAGGAGTTAATGGTTACCACAGGGTGGTCCTTTTGCCTGGAAATCCCTTTTATCTAGAACAGGTGGCTGCTCAGTGCCTTTTTTCCCCCCACATTTTGGGTACCTGAGCTCCCACTGTCTGTCTGCTTGCGGGGAGAGGAGAAGGACAACTTGCACAGAGGATGTGCTGTGAGTTTACTGTGATCCCTCTGTTATTTGAGCAGTTTTGCTGCCCAAGGACTTGTCTGCACTTTATCAGCACCCAGGCCTTTTCCTGACAAGCCATCCATGTGAGGCTTATCAGGGCACAGGCAGCCAGACTTGTTGCAAACACATTTTTCAGCATTTACCCAGTTTTAGTGCAGTCAGTTACGTCCTTGGTTATCAATTCAGACCATTCTGTTACTCCTTGATCTGTTGCTTCTTCTCTCTCACACACACATATTTCCATTCACGTTTCCTCCAGGCCAGCTGTAGTATTCCCACATCTCCAGCTGCATGCCTACCTTATGCATGGTGTGTTTTCACAGGCCACCATTGCAGCTGGGAAAGGGTCTCCTTGCTTTGGTTAGGTGATGACAGCAGCAGTGGCAGTCTTTGGGAAGTTAGAGGATGCTGAAATCCTGCAGAGCAACAATGAAGCCTGTCCCTGGGTGTCACTACCAGACTCACCACAGAGGATTTAAAAGTTTTCAACCAAAATCTCACCAAGAATGTTAGAGCTGGAGCTGTTTTCAGCCTGTTACCTGCCAAGCAGCTGCCTGTGACAGTACAGAGTGAGACCATTGTCACTGAGATCTGGAACTGTTCTTATATCCAGGCTTGCAGGGCAAGGCTGGCATTAACCTCGGCTTCTGCCAAAGCTCCTGTGAGACAGGACAGCTGCAGTTATCCCAGAGCAGAGCCACAGCACCCACAAGGAGGCTTTTTGCACTCACATTTTCTCATGTCACATTCTTACGAGTCCAGCCTTCTCCCAGCACACAGACACCAAGCAAGGCCAGGACTCTCTCCTACTTTCCCAATGTTGCCAGACTGCCCTTGGCTCTGTGGCTTTCACAGCTGACTCCAGCTCTCAGCAGTGCTGTCTGCTCACATCATATGGGAAGCTAATACTAAACAGGTAATGCTGGAGGCCCCATCACAGTTTTGTCAGCCTTTCCCTAATAACAACTCATAACACTTAAATTTGACACAGTACTTTTTACCCATACATTGCCAAGCAGTTTACAGAGGTCAGCAACCCATTAGCCTTATTCCCCTGGTTGATGAAAAAGCATAAAAGAGCAGCAGCCATCCCAATGCTCTGCCCTGTGGACCACCTCATCCACTTGTCTGGGTAGCTCTCATGGACCAGGGGTTGCAGCACATTCTCTCCTGCAGAGAGGCAGAATTCCCAAGGTCCAGAGAAAGAGCAGCACACTTTGGTTACAGCTACTCTTAAATTTATCTTCCATCATTTTGATATATTCTCTGATGTTTTGCCAGACTAACAACAATTTGGAGATTAATGGTCCAGTAAAGTACACACATGACTCATGCTACAATTTCTATGCAGTTCTGCTGCAACTTTAAAAACAGGGAGTAAAAATTCAAAATGTCATTTAGGTTAGAAGAAACAGGCTGAAAAAGAGAAACAAAGGCATCAGAGTCCCATGGAGGAATGAAGGCATTCCCTGTGTATCCTTCCTGCAGACTTCAGGGATGGAGGAAGGAGAAACCAGCAGAGTTAAAAGAATTCATTACTACATTATAAAGATGCCAATAAACTAAAGACTAACTGCTACACCACACCAAAAGTTCCCAAAATGTGTAAATTTATTGTTACAGTCTCCTGAGAAACAGAGAGGCAAAAGAAGTTCTTCAAATCCCTATTTACAGAAGGACATCTATTCCCAGCAAGACCTATGAGATCCAGTTAACATTCTTAGGTGCCAATTGGCCACAGGACTGAAGATTCTTAAATTGGTAGAGAAATTACTAGTCTCTGTAGCTGAGACATGCTTTGTAACCTAAAAAGCAACTGTGAAATTACTGTCTTTAACAAGGAGTTCATAGCATGGGGCCAGGTTCTATTGTAAACCACTATTTTTAAGATGAAGTGCAGGGGTTTAGTTTCACAGTTTGTTTAACTGCTCTGTTTGCTCTGCCACAAAAAGGGACTATCCTACCTCTGTCTTATGCCATAGTTCCACCTTTCAAATATGGTCCTAATTCTCTTTAGTTAACGACAGAATAAATTCTAAAGAACCATTCTGGAGCATTTTTTTCTTCTTTTCCATATGGCTTTCATGCTTCTGGTCACAGCAGTATTTCTAAGTATTGTAAGCAAGAGCCTGACCACTAGATTTACTAGAATAAAGTTCTTTTTGGCTTCCACTGTGTTCATGTTTACTGCAATCTCAAGCAAAGCTGATAAACAGTAAGCTTCCTATATTATTTCAGTGAAGTGAGACTAAATATATAGAAGCTTTAGATCAACTTATATGCCACATTCAATTCAAGACAAAATTGCAGATTTCCAGTGCATTTCCCAAAAGAATCTGGAGCCAGCAGCCAGGGTCTGATTGTGGCAAAGAACAGATGTTCTCCCTGGCAAGAGCTGCCCACTCCCATTCTGGCAAAGACCAGGGAGGGACAGTTTTCAGCAGAGGAACAAATCCCATTCCATTACCTGTCCCCACCACCAAACCCACCCTCCACAAAGCAGCTCCATCTTTCCTCCCACTGCATGCCTGCTCCCTGGGCTCTGCCATGCACTCTGGATGTTTCCATCCATTAGCTGTACTGAAGGGACTCCAAATTCACTCCATCCCTTGCTTCTGGAGGAGTCTACTCCTTCTTGCTAAGCCCAGGGAGGAAGGTGGAGATGCTGCTGCCTCCCCTGCCCCAGCTGCAGTGGGACTTGTGGTGAACGTTAGAAACCACAGCAGCTGAACCAGCCTCTCGTGTCTCTCCTCTGTCTCGGGAGCCCTACAAGCACATTGTGACAGTGCTGTGAACCAGCTGAGAGGCTGAAGTGGTTTCTGAGTCCTGAGTTGCTGACTCACCTTTTCCAGTCAGCACACAGAGCTCAAAGGCCAAGGATGGTTTGATCTTTGGCAGAGAGGTTGCAGACAGTTAATAAAAAACCAAACTGAATTTCATTCCTTTGTAAAAACAGGTCCATTTTCTTTGCATCCTCTCTATCAAGAATGCTCTGGCATTCACCATGATTAGTGATCAGGGCCAAGATTCTCAGGAGGAGAATACAAATCAAAGGGGAGAATACAAATCAAACTAAGAGCCTTCAACTTAAGCAACATAAAAACTTTTGCGTAAAGGTGCAAGTCCCAGCCTGTAAATCAGTCAGTTACCCTGTAAGGGTTACTTTTTATTCAGAAGAGATGTAGTATTCAGCTGGGTGAAGGTCACAGGGGAGCACAGAACAGCATAGGTCAGACTAATGGATGAATGTCTCTTCATACTAGAAACTTAATCCCTGTGTTGACAACACAAAGGGAATTTGAAAGGCAATGTGGAGGAAGACAGTGAAGCAGCTCTGCAGATCCTCACTGAAAGTTCTTCCCAAGCTGGAATGGACAAAAATGGGCCCCAAAGGTTTCAGACAAGAACCACAACAGGCAGAGTTGTGTCATTGCTGGTGATGGCTAAGCACCAACAGGACAGTGCCAGCACTGACCATTACACTGCCTGCATCACCCTTGAGTGTGAACAGCCAGTGCAGCACTAGGGACAGAGGGACAAGGAGCCCAAAGAACAGTCTGGGAAACTGATCTTTGCAGCATTTTCCACATTTGGGGGCAGCGAATGCATGAGATGATGTGAGCAGATGAATTTGTTCAGTGTGCACTTAGCCGACTCTGTTCTCTTCCATCTGGTCTCTCACACTTTTCCCCTTAACTCATGTCTTAATTTGTACTGCTAATGCAGTGTTTCACAGCACAGGGCTTGTTCATGTCTCTCCTTGTTTTGCAGAGAAGATTTTCCTCCTGTACCTCCCAATAACTTTCATGAAAGTGACTTTTACCCTTACCCTCTTTCTGTTCTCTCACTTGGACCAGTGTTGACTTTCAAGTTAGACAAGCTGAAAGTTATCACAGAGTAAAAAGAACAAGGCTAGAGATAAGGACAGGTGCCTTTGCTCTTTCAGCAGCAAGACTTCTATGAAATGAAATAAAGTGGAAGTACACCCTTAGGTCCTGCTGTTCTCTGTGTGAGCATTCTGGCAACAGCTCTGTGACTAAGAGACTCTGATGGAAATGCCTGCCAGAAACCTTCAGCTCTGCTCAGGAAAGGGAGGTTTCCAATGAGTTGAAACTTAAAGCCAGTTCTCACACCTAGATGACAAAATATTAATAATAGAGTTTTATAAGTAGTCCCCATCTAACTCAGCTTTCAGAAAAGCAGCTGAGGTGTTTCTCTTGTGAACATGATCTAAAATTTTACAATTTAAATTTGATCAGTCTCAAGCAATACTGGAGTCCTCATAAGGATGAGGTGTCTCTCCAAAGTAATTTCAATATTACCTGCTTCATCCCATATTCAGCCCAAACACTTCCATCTCTAACCAAATCTTAACCACCTTGAATATATGATTTCTAAGCTGAGAACTCAGCTCCTGTCTCAACACACTTCCAACCACATCCAGCTCTGTGGAACACTGTTATTGGGCATTGGGCTAGTAAGAAGGTATAAAATGCCTACCCAGAGGGTATTAACCCAAAAGTTTCATTTCCTAGCTGCTCTCAAACCCACAGGTGGAAAGATGACTTGGGAAAAGAAGGAATGTAACTAAGCATGATACTTTTGCACCACACTATGCCAGTTTTGCAACTTAGGTAAAACCAAAAAGAATATAAACTATTATAGCTTCTGTAAACCTTTACTTTTCAGGTGTTCAGCCTCTTAAATTTATTCTTTCTCCTTAGAAACTCCTCAAGGATATTCTATATGTTTCTGGTAATTACAAGTCAAGAGGCAAACAGATTGCAATGGTCACAGTAAGGCTGCCTAGAGGACAACCTTCTCCCTCCATGGTAATGAAGAACTCAAAACCTTGGAGTTATGGCTGTCCCAGACATATTTATAGACATACACATACCTCTACTTATTTTTTTCTGAACAACATTGTCTGGAAATCCTTCTGGTCTTTTCAGTGTTTGAATGTCCAATTTTCCTCACAAAGTCACATTAGCTGTGCTTTTACAAGCTTGGCTTAAAGCCTTTTATTTGCTCTTTATCTTTCCAACCACTCTTGGCTTCTTTAGACTTTTTCCTCTGACTTAATTGGTATTTGTACTGGTCCTCCTAGCACTGAAATACTCCATCTGCAAATCAGCAATGATTTTATGCTTTTTAGATCATTATTGGAAATGTCTAATGCCATCAGGCCTCTTGTAGAATACCTCTGAAAATGCAGCTGTTTCATGATTATTTCCTTTGATAACTATTTTGAGGTCTATTGTTACCCAGGTCTTAATCCATTAGTTCATTCTTTGCTAGAGAGTCATAGGGAGACTTTTGCAATCAGAACAACACTGGGACAACTAGGATGCAGAACAACACTGGAAGTGTATCTATTGTAAAGAAGTTTAAACATGGAAAGTTTATTCATATTTACCCTTTTCAACAACATTTTTTTTCCTCTGGAAAATAAAACAAGTGCAAATAATTAGTTGGAAAATAAAGGACCAGTTCCTTCCCAGTCCTGCACTTATAATCCAGACCATGGCTGTCAAATACCAGCCAGGGAATTCAGTTCTTCCAGTTCCTCTTTTGTGTAGTTGTTCTTAATGATCCAGAGAGTCAGGCTTTGGAAGTCCCTTAACTTACAGCCCAGATTTATTCAACAGCAACTCAGATTTTAAGAATACTTATTTTTTTTCCTAGAACTTCAATGAGTGTTCACATGCATAAGACAAAATGCAGCCTGTTTTATTTTCCGAATGGGAATCACACCAGGCTGTGTGACACCTATTTTTTTAAGTCAGCTGACTTACTGTGTAAACAAAAGAGCCTTCAAGAAAGCAAAGACAGATTAAAAGATCTACCAGTACTTGAAATACTTCCCACCACTCCTTCTTTTAAGTGCATTCTCCAGCCAAGTTCCAAACCCAAAAGAAACATATTCCTTGAAATTCTTGGTGCAGACTCTTGTAAGTGGGACTATCTCCATCCTAGGATGCAGACCAATTTGCTCACTTGAGGGGGCCACATGAACTCATAAGTTTGCTTCTGTCTGGGATGAGTAATTTCCTTTTTGATGCATTCATTCTGTTATCCATTCTGACAATGTTACCCATTTCTGCAATATTATTCTGAAAGTTACTTTGGTAAGCTTTACTCTCTACAAAACCAAAAGAATGTAATCAAACTAGCCATTAACACTTGGTTACTGAGGAGATCTATCCAGCAATTTATATAAAACTAATGTCAAGCTGTATTGGCAGTAGCTCTCCAGAATATCCACCATCATACTGCTGGGATATTGGGTGAACAATAGAATTCTTCCCATTGCCAGGGAGATCCATAGTGCTCCAGCTTGCTGAAAATAAACATCATTGCATATAGATCTTCTCAGTAAGTATTAGGCCCATTTCATTTCAAATTGTTGTTAAACTTTATTGACCCCAAAACATTAATCTACAAAATAAACTCCTTTTGTGAACATCCATGGACTATTCCTTCATACCAGAATTCATTGCCTCCCCTCCTCTTCCAGTTTTGGAAAAGTATTTAGCCAACACTTTTCTGGTTTTGTCCTGCATCGTCATTAAAATCTTGCCCTGTCCACCTCCATAATGATCTTGCAATTTATCTATACACATTATTTTGTTCCTAAGGCATACTAAATGCCTCCTTTGAATTGTGCCTGGCCCTGCTACATTTAGATTTTCTCCTGACATCTTTACTTTCTCTAAATAATCTTCCCCAATTCAGAGTCTATGTTTTCCATCAGATGTTCTCCACTTCCTCTTTCTCCATTTCCTTTTCATTTACTTGTTTTAACTTCTATTTGCTGCCTTCACTGCTTGAATGAACAAATCAAAGTCATCTTCATTCTTGGTTTTGATATGCTGCTCAATATGTCTTCTTTAAATTTGTGATTTTTCCATTCACATTCCTTTACTTTTTTTTTTCCCTGTCAGATTTTGCTTTATTACTGTTCCATGCTGGAATGAGCTACAGAGAGCAGTCATCAGACAGTGATTAATTAATCACTGTGTATATAGAGACCTCCAAACCAGACTTACTACATGAGCACCTTTTATGTTAAAATAGATAAATTTTATAAGGTTTATTTCTTTTCACTTCTGTCTACATGAGATCAGTGTCATGCTCTTGCCAGACTGAAGCACACCCATGCATCTTCCAGTAACATGCATTTTTTAGGTTGTCATGCTTTCTGCCCAAGGAAGTATTCAGTGATCAATGATATAACCTGTTGCTATGTAACATCCCAAACACAATTTATTTTTTGCCATTTTAGCCAATTTCAAAGCAGACCTGATAGTATCAGTGTCTAAAAACAAGCTTCCTAAAACTGAAGAGTAGTGTCTCAAAGGTACTTATTACAGTCCCTGTGGACATGGCTCACAGGAAACAGGTGTCTTACTGAAACACTTCTTAATAATTCCTTTCTGATGAAATGACGTGCCCTTGGTGTCCATTTCTGCCTCATTTCAAGGTGGAACCTTCCTACTACCTGATAGATACCACCTGTCCCAGACTGCCTGGTGGTGAGCCCACTGACTGCTGCCTCTGGAAAAGATGCTGCGAGAGGCATTCTCAGAAACAGTGTGGTGTTTTCTTTTCCCACACTGATGAAATGCAATTCCTTGCTATTTATTGCACTAATTTTCTATGGGGTCTTGCAAGATTTGCATACTCTGCGGGTCAACCTGTTATAGAACCATTATTGCCTCATCTACAATTGGCTTGAGCACTATCAGTTTCCTTTAGTTTCCTTCTGTCTCTTTAAAATTTCACTTTATAAAAGAAGGCTTACGTGGTCGTTTTTCCTAAATCAGTTCTCATTATCCAAGTTTCTTCCCTGTGATTCCTCATCCACTAGAAAAGACATCTCTGTTCAAGCATCATATTTCATTTTTGGAATGAAACTTTTAAAAGACTCGTTTCAAAGCTATTCTTATCTTCCTCCTCAACAGAGGCAAATTATCTCCAAATATTTCCAGCTT
This sequence comes from Vidua macroura, assembly GCF_024509145.1. Lineage (NCBI taxonomy): Eukaryota > Metazoa > Chordata > Aves > Passeriformes > Viduidae > Vidua > Vidua macroura. The sequence goes on from NC_071578.1 coordinate 14,595,324, forward strand.
CACTCATGACTGCATAAACTAATGAGCTAACCTTCTCATTCTGCCAGTCTTTGCTTAAAATTTTGATGTACGTCAGACTGAGAAAATGCTTTTTCCCCTCAAATGTAATTTATTACATTCTATGAAGATAAAACGTTGGAAAGGTCCAGTTTACCATTTTGTTTATTCTAGGGGGAAAAAAGAAATCACATTTTGTTTCCCCGTTGTCATAACAATAATAAATGAGAGACTTCCACCTGGTACTGAACAAGAAGCTATCTGCCCAAATATTTTCCCTGTTTACTGCCTCTTGCGTATTTGTCCGAGTTCCTGCTTCGTGTTTGAAAGCCCCGCACAGAGCGCAGTGCCGTCAGCAGCACGGAAAGACGGACCATGTTGCAGAAGGCGCTGTAAACAGAGGGTAAGGCACCCAGATAGAAAAAAAGCTGATACTAAACTAGGAAATGTTTCTGCCAAACGTTGTGACTAGTGCTGCTACGTGCACCGTGTCAGCTGATTACAAAAGGCAAAGCCAAGTACAAGACATGTATCTTGTAGAAAAATCACGGTCCAACAAGCATCTGCAGCTATTGCCGGCTCCCTGCCCCGCTCCTCAGGACCGCAGTTAAGGCCAGAGGGCTGCCAGGCTGCCGGGTGGGGAATCCTCCTCTTCCGAGCCTATGCACCGAGAGCCCCCCGCACCCAGCACCGCGGTGCTTCCAGCCCCAGAGCTATTGTTTCCCACCGAGGTCTCCTAACAGCCAACACTTCCACCGAGTTTTTGCTCTGCCCTCCCCGCCCCCTTCGCCCTTGGAGCGCGGCGCCGGCCCCGGGGACAGCGCGGGCGGCAGCCGGGACTCGCCGCGGGCTCCTGCCCGCCGCGGGGAGGGGATCCCTCGCACTGACGCGGACAAACTCCTGGCAGCCGCCGGCGCGGAGCCCCCGCTCCCGCCCGCGCCGCTGCACCGCCCGGGGACCGCCGGCCCGCGGCCACCGCCGGCTCCCCCCGAGCAGCCGCGGCCCCCCGCCCGGGCTCCCCGGTCACAACTCGGCATTGTCCCTTCAGGAGCGACCAGGAGTCCAGGGGCTGGAAGATGATGTCAGCCGGGGGCGGACTGCGGCAAGGCTGCGCCCACCCCGGCAAGCCCCCGCCGCGGAGCCCTCGCCCACCGCCGGCAGCGCTCCGCGGGCGCGGAGGGAGGGACGCGCCGCTCGGGGATGCCGCAGCCGCAGCTCTCGCCTGACTGGCACGTTCCGAAGGAGCTCCTCATGAATATGCACAGCCTCCCCCGAGCGCCGGCCGCGGGATGCCGCCACCCTGGGGTCTCCCCGCCAAGCCCCGCGCCCCTCGCCGGGGATGAGAGCTGCCTTCGGAGAGCGGCGGTTCGCTTCTGTCCTTACCCTTTGGCTCGTCCATCAGTGCCGGTGCTCGCTCCCTCCTCCCGCGCTCCCCCCTCCTTTCCTCTCTCAGCCTCTGCCGGCTCCGAGCTGCCTTAGTGAGAGGTGCTCATGAAAACGGGCGCTTTAGTGGTCCATAGCTGTGGGAGGGGTTAGTTTAACTCTACATGACTCAATCAGTGTAACTTGCAGGCTGACCTCCTGTTTTTCTCAGAGCACGGATCGCCTCGGAGCTGCCACGTTACCAGCGCCTCGGACTTCTCCACCGGGCCGGAGGGTCCCGCACGGCCGGGGGCAGCGGTGCGTGCCCGGGGCTACCCGAGGGAACCGGGGCGCTGGAGCAGGACTGCATCCTCGGCTCGGGGGTCAGAAGGGCATCGTGGCTACAGAGAAAAAGTATTTTGTTAGAGTAGGGTTTTTTTGTGCTTTTTGTTTTTTCTTAAGTCGCACAAGACTGAGAAGATACCCTCCACACCAGCAAGGTACACGAAAGGTAGTGTCCAGAGAAGAGATGACCTTCCTTGTTTCTAGATCTGAGGTCCAGCCCACAGGAAAAAACCTCAACCAAATCATGAAAGGAGACAAAGTCGCAATAACTGCTGAAAAGCAATTTACAGCACCTACCTGTCCCATAGAATGAGTCCCACCTCTGACTGCATCTCCTGGGAAACTTCATGAAAGAGCCAATTTTAGACTTCCTGCCTGGAAGTCCTGAAGGGATCCTACCCTCCATCACTTTTTAATCCTAAGTCACCACGAACAAGAAATACAGGGTAGTGCTGGAGGGGTCTCATCAACGTTTCTCCATAGCTTATGACATTCAGTCCTGTTCCAGGAACCACAAGTGCCTCCACACTACTGCTTACAGAGCTGTCAGCCTCCCACTGCAAAGGAAGTTGTGAACCAGCCTGGCTCTTTCACTTTCTTTTCAGAGAAGTGGACATCAGCTTCCCAGCATCTTCCCTACTGGCCACCCAGGGGGAGAAGTCACCTGGAGCACAGGCCACCAGAATGTGCAGCCATTCTGCTCTGCCCTGTCTGTGCCAGAGCCTGCTCCCCTCTCAGAGTTGCCACTTCTACTTTCTCTCTGTGGCTGAGCACCATCCACCTCTGTGCCTACTACCACTTTCCAGAGTTCTTGCCCCTAGGAGAGACAGGAAAAGCAGGATCCTGATGTTAGGACCTGGAGAATGACTTTTGGACATGGGGTTTCAAATCCCTTTTAGCCATCACAAACAATGATCAGTTCCTTTTCCTTCACAAACAAATATTGACCTGGCCTGTATTACTCCAGCTGGTAAGGCAACACTCCCATTTAAAATCTTCCTGGGAACAGGAAGATAAGGATCAATTAAATAAAACAATATACGTGACCTTATCACTCTCTACAACTCCCTGAAAGGTGGTTGTAGTCAGGTGGGGGTTGGTCTCTTTCACCAGGCAGCAACTAACAGAACCAGAGGACACAGTCTTAAGCTGCACCAGTTTCAATTGGAGGCTAGGAAAAAATTTTTACAGAAAGAGTGGTAAAGTTCTGGAATGGCCTGCCCGGGGAGGTGGTGGAGTCACCATCCCTGGATGTGTTCAAAAAGAGATTGGATGTGGCACTCCGTGCCAGGGTTTATTTGAGGTGTTAGAGCAAGGGTTGGACTCAATGATCTTGAAGGTCTCTTCCAACCCAGTGATTCTGTGATAATTTAGGTTTTAGTGATTAGATACTTTGTGAATTACTTTCACTGTTGGTTCAAAAGCTCAAGGAGGAGTGTTTCATGAGATGAAGGTAGACACTGAGTGTTTGTCATCTTAATGAGAAAAATTGGCCTGGGAAGTGCGAAAGAGCTGATCTTACTTCCAGTGAAAAGACAGCAACATATTTAGATGGTTTAGCATGGCAGAAGTAATTTTGTTGGTCACCTTGAACATCAGTTTTTTTTTTTTAAATATAGGAGTGTAGTTGATACAATGCTTAGTTAATAAATGAAAATTTAAAACTATTCACTGTAATAAGTATCAACTGCATAGATTTATCAGTAAGAAATACATTTTAAAAAACCCCAAAACCTTGGAACAATATGAATCCTTATGTAATATCAGCTTACACACTGACTTCCCTAAAGGATACTTGCTGGCAGAATATTGTCACAGGAAATAAACCAAATATATACAAAAATGCCATACATTGAATAAATTAACTCAACTGAACAGTAGTTTTAAAAAATAGTTGGAATTCAGGACTGATTTTTCAAATGCTGGGTAAGACTCACTGTCTCTACAGGCAGAAATTCAATAAACTCAGTCAGCTGAGCTCACCTATGAGCTGAGAAGTCCAAATTTAACAAGTGGAAGATATGTACAAGCTCCCCTCAGAGCAAAATAGATATGATTTCACACAATGTTGACCACCCCTTAGGATGCCCAGAGCCATGTATTTCAAGTCCTTTAAATGCACCTGACAAACCACAATAAGCTTTCTTTATAGCAGTCTGCCAGTGACAGGTTTTTGTTTATTTTTTTTTTTTCCTTAGGAAAGTTCACTTTCAAACTGAGACACATGAAACTTCTATAGGGAAGGATGATACATGATCAGTCAGTGACCATGAAGCACACAGCAGTGTTTTCACACAAGAGGAAGTTGTTACCTGGAACATGAAGGCCCCGTGGGGAAGAATTGCTGTGAATAGTGATGGTCTGCTACACCTAAAAAACATCCAGGTTATTCACAGAGCCACAGGCAACAGATTTCTGTGTTCTGCAGCTGGATGATCTACTTTAATTGATGGACTGATACACTCGTGAGTAGTATTCCACAGCTGCAAGAGCAGGGAATGGTGGCATTACACACTCCCCATCCTCTGTCACAGCCCAAAGGGAAGAGTGGACTTTTTAGCCTCATGTGACATGAGATGCAGAGTTCCCCTTCCACAGAGGGTCAGATCCACATTTGCTAGAGCAGTTTGGTTCTGTCTGCTGATCCTCCTGCCTTCGGGCAAACCTCTGCCTGCAATACACAAATCAGCAGAAGGCAACAGCAGATCCTTTGTCGCAGTCATTTCCATAAGAAAACAAAATGAGGAAAAAAGAGAGCAGCCCCGGAGGGAGGCCAGAGGCCGGCATTTGTACTCAGATAAGGCTCCAGACAGCTGAGGAGGAAGCTTGCAGCACAAATAAAAAGAGGAAACCAGAGAACTCAGGATGTAGTTTCCACACATCTTGAGCAGGGGGTAAGAATAGCAAAAAACCCAGAGTGCCACTTTTTTACTCCCAGGACAAAACTGAGCATCCTGAGCAAATCTGGAGGAACAAAATACATCTTAAATATCCACATTCTTCCTAGCCATACTAAGAACTTATTTACAGTCGTTTTGCTCTAAGTTTACAAAAGTTGTGTGTGTGTTGGTTTGTGGCTAAAATGATGCAACTTCCTAGATCTGTAGAATTTGCTATTTTGCAGATGAGCTATGCTGATTTTGGGACTAAGGAAGGGAGTAAGAGTGACTGAAGACTAGCTTCATTTCCAGAAAACAGGAGATGGAATTGAAATAATAATGCTGGAATCCAGGGCCAGAACTCATCTTTGGGATGGGTGAAAGAAACATCCATAGGAAGAAAGAGAGTCAGGGAGCATGAAAACAAACCTATAGGCATTAGATGCACAAGTAGCTTGTTTCTACAGAAAGAATTGGTATGAAAGAATCTGAAATATTTAAAATGAAAACAGGCCATCCCATCAGCAAGCTCAACAACACTGAAGTCTGAGTTTGCTTAGGGGTCTGAGGGTATGTGTTTAGATTACAACTTATCACTCTGTATGTTTAAGTGACAGGGGGGAGTGGCAGCTTCAAGAAATGTAAACATTGAGTAGGGGACAGGCTGAACAGTCCTTGGGCTTTCCCAGGCATTTAGTCCCAGTGTGTCACCACTGAGCAGCCATCAGCCCTGGGAGCAGGGATGGCAAAGGTACACAGGCCTCCTTGCCCAGCATCTCTGAAACACCATAAAAGATGAAGGTCTCCAGAAAAGCAGTGAACATGTTAAGTTGCTGGGACCAGAAGGAGCAGAATGCTCTGCAAAGGGACAGTAATCCAAGAGATTAGGACAACTTCCTTCTGGAAAGAAAGGCAGAGAAGAGGGGCCAGGCATTAAAAAAAGACACATAACCAAAACCATTCCTAGTGCCAGATTCTTTTTTTTTTACAGCTTCCAGCTCCTTGGCCCACTCATCCCACATTGCAATCACCTCAGACTTGACAGTTTTCACAACACAGTAGGCCAAGTCCTCCCCACATCTCCGGGTTCTTCTAAATAGTTGAAGTTCAAATGCTTAATTTAGATTCCCCAAACACTTCCTTTGTGTAAAGCAAACCTCTTGGATGACTCCTGACGAAACAGACAAACAAGCAATGAGCTATACAGTATCTGTGTGCACTGAACATTACCTTTTAAGAATGCAATTCTCAGAAAAGAAAAATAATCTTCTTCTGGTATTTAGGTAAAAAGATAAGATGACGTTCAGCTTCATCTTGCTGCAAACAAGTATTGCTCTTTAGCCTTAAACTTACGAAATGCACTATCTATTAAAAGCATTTAAGTTTCTTTCCATCATCTTGCTTCCTTGTTTTTGTTTAAATAGTTGTAATTGTCCTTTCAGAAAAGGTCCATATGCTGTATTTATACCACTATTCACAGGCATTTTCACCCAAAACCTGTGTATCACCTTTATCACCTTGAGATTGGCTCTGCTGGTTAGAGTATAGTACTGTAAATCACTAAGGTTGTGAGTTTGATCCCTGCCTGGAGATTTGCCTGTCTCTATTATTTTTGTGATACAGGCACAATACTGCTCAGATGACATCTGCAGAGCAACTGTTCAACTGTGTTTGTATGATTTCTACAAAACTGATAACACAGAATTAATGATGCTCATTGAAACTGGCAAAAAAAGTTCTTGTTCCTTTGTAGAGGCGAATCAATTTTCTAGTTATTCTGTTAGGTTTGTTTTTCTATTGAAGAAAAATTGTATTTTTTACACAATAAATGAAATAAGTTAACACTCTTATTGTTAAAAATTCACAAAACTTCAGCATCAAAACATGCAGACAGCTATGCTCAGCCTCAGTATGAATGATGGGCACTGACACGATTTGAAAGGAGCCGTACCAAAGTCCCACTCTCTAACACCTTAAACTGCCCACCTAGTTTATGTATTCATTAGCAAATTATCTATTAGGTGAAACTCTTTAACATGCTTGCAGTGCCTTAATCTATAGATTCAATATACTTTCAATACAAGTCTCATAATATCATTAAAGATTATATTACTAACTTTATTTAACCTTAAAAAAGACACGTTAACATACTAAAAGTAAAAACAATTAGTCTTTTTATGCTCTACAACTTTGTGTAAAAAAAAAAAAGGTATGTCCTGAAAAGGAACATACTATTGCTCATTAACTAGTTAACAAAACACCAGTTGCTCTTTCTGTTCAGGTTATTTCATGCACTTGGTACTTTACCCATGTCACTCTAAATATGATAAACCAAATTTACAGAGTCCCCATTTTGCTTGGTAATTTTAACAAAACTGTCACAGTCCCAGTCATAAGCAGCACCCTGCCCCACAAGTCTGCTGCTCAGATTGTTAGTCATTGCATTTATCCAGGACAAGGGTACTGCCCTGCTGGCAACAAAGCTCTTGTTTTTCCTTCCAAGCAATGGCAAACAGAGCTAGACATAGCTATTATTGTTGGTTTTTAGCAAATGTACAAGTGCTAATGGTATTTGCAAATCTTTTTATCTTTTATTCTTACAGTTTGCATCTCTTTGTATATTTCTACTATTTTATCTGTCAGGAACAGCAAACAATCCCTAATAATGGCTCACTGAAGTGAAAATTTCCAACATTCCAATGCTCCTGGGGTAGGAAGCCCATGGGAGCAACTAATAACACCTTAAGTCTGATGTTCAATATTATGGGGTCACAATATCTAGAAGAGAAAGGAGCTCTATAAAAAGAAATAGCTGAATTTTATGAAAAGGTACTCCAGTAGAAGAAAGAAAAAGGGAAGGAAAACACAGAAAAAATATCCTCAAAGCTCTAAGAGGATAAAACAAGAAAAAATAATAGGGAGTGTCAGAACAATAAGTGATAACTATATCATGAATTGATAAGGGAAGATAGTGAGTGCCAGTTGCCCCATCTAACATGCAGGGTACCTCCCAAACTTGGTAAATTAAAGACAGAAAATAAGAAAATGTGAATTAGTAGCGTGCATATGGGCCTTGAATATGCCTTAAGACTGAAGAAAGAAGACCATTTTATTACCAGCTCATCTCAGTGTTTTTATGACCAATCTGAATTTATCACACAGCACCTTGGTAGCTAAGGCAAAAATAAATATACAAACCATCTGAAAGCAGATATCTCCAAAAAAATGAACTGCACATATTTAGACCAGATTGTCACTCAATCTTAGTATTTCTTCAAAAGAATAAAAGTAGACATAACGTGGAAAACATACGTAAAATGAAAAAGAATAACTTTAAAATAAATGCTTTTCAAATGTCGGAATTCAGCTTGACTACCCACTCACCCTCTGTTAAGTGATTTGGTCTTTATTAAGTGAGCATCCACAGAGGAAACCAGCAGCAGCATGGTGATGCATTGTCCATCAGATGTCACTCAATTAACAGCAGAAGAGAATTTGACTGTGTCCATCCAGAAGGACTATCTGAAGACAGTGGCAAAAAGGGAAAGATCTTTAAACCTCCAATCATCTCTGTTTTGCATTTGTTTGTTAACCACAGCCATAAATAAACCCATGATAAATCACCCACCTGCTTTCCTGTGTTCTAGAAGCATTAAATGTTCTCCCTTTTAAGAAAGCCTCAGATGTAAACTTTGCTTTGGAAGATAATGAAATTTATCAAAATCTCCACAACTGTGAAAACCTGCTGCCCTCTTTACATCCCACCTCACTTCACCATGTGCCCGTGCCGAGCTTATGCAAGTCCATGAGCACCATGCAGAACTATCTATAGAGATGAGAGCTCTTGGATATTTTCACACTCGCTTTTGGATTCTCACTGCCAGATTTTTCTCCTTGTGGGTTTATGTACATTTTACATGACTTCATTTTACATGCATTTCAGTGTGGTCATCTTTATTTAGTCGCCGAGAGGTTTCCGGCTCTTTAATTTTGCACTTCAAGAGACTGAGAAAGAAGACTTCAAAGAAGTCCCAAATTTTAGGAAATAATATATCTCAAGTTCAGTGGTGATTGATATTTATTACTTCCACAGGTTTTAGTACTTTTGTTTTATATAAAATCTTCTTCATCCCATTTCATTTCTCTTTGAATTAGCTGAAAAAAATAAGAAACCATATGTTTAAAGCAAGCAATTATTTATTTTTGGGAAAAAGGTTAAGATCAGTCAGTTCCAGTTGTGCCAAGCTTCATGCTCAATTCTAAATCGAGAGACTTACTTTATGAAATACAGTGTTTGTGCATGCATTTATAAAGGAGGATTGGTTTGAGATCCATAAATTCATACATACGGACTACATGATATAAATGGCTTTTCAATCCCTCTATTTCCCTTAGTGCTTTTCCCTTTTTCCACCACTGATTACAAGTTATTAACTACAACGCTGTGTCGTACTCACAGATCTGCCTCCTTACTAAATATACGCAGATCCTTTCAAAGCACATTTTCTCCTTGAGCTGTTCTGTGTACCAAAATGTGTGCTTTCATCATTCAGCATGCAGGAAGCATCCTTCATCCACTTTTCCCTTGAACACATCTCCAACTTGGCATCCAGTTTAAACTGTCATTTGTATTGTCAGTATTTTCCCCATATAAACTCAGCAGTGTCTTCACCTACTTAAATGTGTAAGTATATTCTTGTCCAACAATCTTGGTTCTAGAAATAGCCTTTCTACATCTCTCAGCTACATCAGATGGCTGAGCCTTTTCAAGTTGAAAACATTTTTTCTTAAGTTAAATATCCCTGTTTCTCTCATTCCATTGTTAAATCATTAACTCTTCAAACCTCTGACCTGTCTGACAGCACCAATAAAATAAATTCTATTAACTCAACTCTCCATTTATTAAGCTATTTCCTACAGTCGGAAATTTCAATATTTTTCAGCATTATTTTAGTATGTGTGAGAGTTATGTCAGTATTTCTCTAAGAATTCTTTGGCAAAAAGAAAGTTACAAAGGGGAACCAAATGATATGAATAGCTATTCACAGGAATACCTATGATACCTTTTCCTGTAAAGGAAAGATTTAGGTCTGAAAAAAAATTCCCAACTGAAAAGATTCAGGAAAGACTAGACAAATATGCTTGACTGTCTTTTTAAGGAATTCCTGCACAGAAGTTTCTTTTCCAAGGAAACTGTCACATTTCCAAAGATTTTGCACAACACACTTTCTGGCAGAGTGGTTTGCTTTTTTTTTTTTTTTTTTTTTTTTTTCCCCATCACAAATGAGATACCTTAACTATCTCAGTTACAAATTAGCAGGCTCTGAAATCATTCTCATTTGCAGACAAAACCCTACTCGTAGAGGTGCTATCCTTTCCCAGGTGTGCTCGCCACACTTGGAATAAGGATTTATCCACCCACTGAGATTCTCCTGGTGATATTTCCAGCAGAGATTTTATTGTATGACAGCAAATGCATTAGAGAAGCAAAAAGTTGTATGCAGCCTTGGGTGACATTTAGGTGTGGAGGGATGGTGGAGCTGCAGCAGGACCAGCCTGGCTTGGGAAAGGATTCTGTGCCAGAGCTCCCGACTCAGCCCTTGGAGCTCCAGCCCTCCTGTGCCCAGCAAGGCCCTGTGAGGAATGGATAATCAAAGGCTCTCATTTGTGAGCAGATATTCATTTAAATACTCTGCAGGATGGCTGTCAGGCTTTGAGGAGAGTGGTTCTGTTGTGTGGATCACAGGCTTTCAACAGGTGCTCATGTCACCAATCCATTACTTACTTAGACATTAAAATACAGCATGCAGAAAAAGGAAAAAAAAAAGTTTTTAGCCCTCTGAAATTATCTGAGCTAACAGGCACATCTGCTCAATTAACTTTTTTCATTTTCAGTCATAGAAGATACTGGAGCAAGAAAATAGCACCAAAAAAGTGAACCCAGTGAATAGCTCTAGTTTCAAATCCATTAGAAAGTGTCTTATTTCAAACACCCTGTACAGATTTCAAATTTCTTAAGGGTGTACATGCAGTTTCTTTCTCTAAATTGGTTGCTGGTCTTTGAAGACCTGTGAGTCATTAAGCAAAATTTTTGTACCCATGCAAAAAGCCACAGAGAGAACAACTGTCTGTAGAAACTACTGATTTCACTTCTACTGTTCTCTCCTATTGAGCAGACTTCCTCTAACTCAGCTGCATCTACTAGAACATTACATCACAGAAAAATCAAACAGGCTAAAAATATATTTTGTAGGTATAATCTTAATTACATTCAGGTTTAAAAGATTTAGTAACCTTGGAGATAGAAAACAGTGTTAGAAATTATTATTTTTAGCATCAAGGAACTTCTCCAAGCAACACAGTGTAAAAATATACCAGGTCAGTACACTTCGGAGATTTCAGATGTTTTATCCTCTTATGGTCTAAACTACAATACATTTAAACTATATTACTCTGGAACAATTTTCTTCCCACAAATTTTTACTCCATATGACCAAAGAAATTACACAGACACGTGAAGATGTACAAGAATTTTAAGCACACCATTCTTACAGACTGAGCTTGGCCCAATAAAACCAGAGTTTTTTACTTGCTTTCAAGACAACATTCACTGCTTTAAATAATTTGCAATATAGAGAGCAGAAGTTTCAAGTGGTGACCTAAACTTGAAGACAACTGAAGTAATTTCTCTGGGTGCTGTGGGTTTTTTGTATGCTCCTCATAACTTAAAAGTGCTCAGGCTGCAGCCACAGGCAGAAGTGCTGTGCAGGAGTGCTATGGCAACAACAATCACATTATTTAGTTCTGTTAAAAATGTTTGTGTAGTGACAGTCCCACCCATGCTCCTCTCTCAATTTCTTAGGAACATGCCAAACTGCCTGAGCAAACACAGCAGCATGCCAGCCCTCTCCATATCCTCACTGGGTAACGAGTGTGAGTGAATGTGACTGTAGGAGGAAATAATTGAAAGTACTGTGTGAGTAACTATCTGTTAATAACAGCTTGCTTTTATTAATAGCATCCTCATTTCTGCTAAATAAAGGGGAATTTCTTCTAATATTGAAAGAGATTCTGCCTGGCTTGACACCCTACCAGGGAAATGCACTGCATGGTGATACTCGCCTGACTTTTGTTAGCTACATGAAGAATGCACACAAAAATTTCCTAGCTCAGAACAAATGAAAATTGACTTTCAACACAGTGACAAAGCCTATATGAAAGTGCATGTGCTGGAGGTTCATTAATAAGATTTACCAGAGAGACATATGTGGGTAACAGTCATTGCACCCAACATTTCCCAAAGTGCTCAGATTTCTCACAGGCTTCTTTCCCTGATGTAACTCTGATTTTTACAAGCTGAACAGGTGGTGAGATTTCCCAGCCATAAAGGGCAGGTCACACTCTCCTCTACCAAAAATCAATTTAAGCAGGCTGAGAAAAACTGAATGGCCCTGAAAATCACAGAGGTCGATTCCTCCCTGGAGCCACTGAACACTGCTGCAGTAACTGGCACATGCTTTCCCATCATAAGAAAACAGAATTTAAGACAGCTTGGTTTAAATGCAGGCAAAATTAAATACTTAGCATGGGAACAATAGGGTTCTTTGTGGTAGGGAAAAATGTTTTTTTTTTTTCTCTGAGTGCTGGCAGATTAGCCTCGGTCTATTCTGCTTCTCTTTTGCTCGGTGTGCTTTTCATTATTACTATTTTTTTATATTCTGTTTCAAAGAACAGTCTAGAATTCAGGGGAAAGCATTACCTACTGCTGTGACACAGGCCTGCCTAGCAGTAAGAAATAGAAAAATGCATTTTCCCAGAGTAACCTTTTGCTTAAAATTCAGGCTCCTGGAATTTCAGAAGGGGGTGGGGGCCTGGGTGGGCTACATGAGCATGTACAAACACAAACACTGCCAACCTCAGGCTGTTAGTATTTTTTGCATAGTTCCCATTCCCATCTTTCAGCTCCTGCCTCAGCAAGATTTTTTCTTTGATTTTGTAACGTTTCACTTTCCTTTGCACCCTTCCCCCATCTATTGATTTCTCTCTTTTAAGTGTTCTCTCATTTCTCCCTTTTTCCTAAAAATATTTTCTCCTTTCATATTTTTACATCAGCCTTTTTCACCTTAGGTTTTAATCTGCCTCTTTTCTGTGGAGAGGATTTTTGTGTCTTCCATTTCTTACCGTTGGTGTGCTTTTATGCCTAAGAAATTCTGAATGAAATGCTGCTAAACTAAGTTTAAAGCACGAGGACTTGTTTTACTTTAGAAAAAACTATAATAATTTTCCTTTAAATTATTTCCAGATGTCATGTATAAGAGTAAGTTAAATTTGACGGCATATACTGTGTACTAGGGTTGCCTAATTTATGTAGTAGCCTGTCATCACTGCTCTGAATGACTGCCAATAACAGAGACCTAGCAAACGTCCTGTAGATATTTGATACTTATTTTTGGAACATAATAATGGTAACAGAAATGGACATCTATGACAAGGTGAAGATCTACTGCATAATGGACCCATTTATGAAAATGTTATTTGCCTGCATTTCTTATATAGTAAGTTTTACAATAAAAAATAATAGCTACTTTGCCATGTCACATGCAAAAAGATGACACTTAAAATCTTTAGTTTTTAGAGTATTTGGGAGCATTTTTAAAACTGCACTAATTTAAGCGACAGAATATTGTTTATATCCTCACTAGTAATTAATACTTTATTTGAAGCCAATTGCAGGTGTTGATTTTTTTCCCCTATTTTTTTTCCTCTTTCTTTTTTTTCCACTCCAAGGTATGAATCCAAAGTTTCATAAGATTGATTCCATATCCAGCTTACACTCTGGGGTACAGGAATAGCAAAATACAGAAATGAAGTACTTATATTAAAATTATTTATTTAAACATACATCTGTACAAGTCTCTCAATAAATGATAACTCCACCAGATTTTTCCAGGTAGTTTTCATCTTTCTAGTGGAAGTTGGATATTTATGGTCCACCCCTTAAGCTTGATTTAATAAAGGCAATTTAACCTTACCATTAATTTATAGGGAGGGAGGACAAGTGCCCTCACCAGTAATTATCACCTCTCCATGCTCACACAGTTCTGATCACTGTTCCTTTACCTTCTTGGTCTCATTTCATTACCCCTTTCCAGGTAATCTTCTGTACTTTCAGCATCCTCATGAATCCATCAGCCAAGCTACTCTGGAATAAACCATTTTCCTTGAGTCTTTCCCTCAATTACTCTTTTAATAAGGACACCTATAGGCCTACCTTACACTCTGAGAAACTGTTACATGACTACAAAAAATAGGGCAAGGGTAAGGTAAGGAACAAAAGTCCTGCAACATCAAATCCTGAAGCCAACTAGTCAAAGCCATCCCCCAGGCACTGCTCCCTGAGTCCTGATCTTAATGTCTTCAACTGCAATTCAAAGAAAAAAACCACATTAGGACTTCAGCCAAAATTTAGCACAAGAATAAAATAGTGCTGGTCATTCAGGCTGGAGTAGGAAACTCAAAACAAATGGCAGCCCAGCCACCTCTGTGAGTGGCACCATGTTAGGTCACTGATGCATCAACTGTGCTGCCACTTGGCCACTGGGGAGACTAGGCAGCTGTGCCCAGATCACTGCTGAAACAAGCATTTAGAAGCTGTGAGATTCATAAAAACATCATTTGTGTAAAATAAAATAAAAACAAAATGAAAAGTCCCTGCTGTAATCAAGATTCTTAGCTGTAGCAAAAAAAAAAGAAAACCCCTGAACAAACCAGGATTAAGCTGTTTCTTTGATTGCCTCTTTCTTTAGTCTTCTAATTCGGGGTGCATTTTTATTTTATCTGTAGAAAATATAAATAAATACAAGAAAAGGCCTGGTCCATTTGGTACAGTGGAATACTGTGATATATGAGCAGCATTTTTGCAGTTACTTGGAAAGAAACCAACGTCCCATTAGAATTTCAATGACTTGTGGGAGAAACTGCGAGGCTTGCAGGGCAGAGCCGGAGGAAGAGCTGTGGCTCTGCGGTGCCGTGCTGGGGGCTGCGCTGGCCAGGGCCCCGTGGCTCCCGCACGCCAGCACTGTGTCCCTCACCACAGCCAGGCCTCCTTCTTGGTCAGGGAGATCTGGGGGTAACAGGCAGGGCCAGCTCACTGCTTTACTGCACTGCGGCCATACCCCAGGCTTGGCAGAGCTCAGCGATCCCCAGAGCAGCCTGGCCCATGTCCTTGAGCATCTCGATCTGTGAGCCCTCCGGGCTGAGGGCTGCCCTGCAGGCTGCGCGCCGCCGGCCAAGCAAGCAGGGCAAAGGGTCAGAAATGCTTGGAGAGATCTCTGCAGACATTGTCTGTCTTAGTTTGTGCCATGGCCTGCTTCCAGAGCAACTGCCCCGTGTAAATATTCCCCAGGTGTTTTGATGTGTAAACACTATCGGAGGAGCTCTTGCTGCAAGTGCCATGGCAAAGCAGCAGACTTTCCTCCATGCTGGTCACCACAGCAACATCAGGGAAGACATGAGTCTCTTGCCCTGAATATGCATTTTCTGAGTTAAAGCTGGCACTGCAGGAGCTCTGGAAACACTCTGGGTCTGCTGCTGCTTCAGTCTAGCTCACTCCAATAACCTGCTCTGAAGTACATCACTTGATGTAGGTTAAACCTAGCCAGCCAGGTGACACTTGTCGTAAAAATATTGCACCACTACATCAGTTTAAACAATGTGAGGTTTATAAAAACCCTGGAATTTTCACTTACATTAAATCACTGAAGCTAGTGACCTGTACAAAGCCTTGAATACTCACTGTGTCATATTTTCCCTGCTCATGTTAATTATACTAATTTCGCTATTCCCAATATTAATTGTCTCAAATTATTTTCAAAATAAACCAATGCAAATGCACTATTTCATTCCATGTGGAGTCTCACAAGGATATATTAGAAAATAACCTAATTTTATTACATCACAGAGATTTTATCATGGAAATAATTTACTCTGAAATAAAGCTAATTTTGTGCTGGAGTTTCTGTAATGAGCAGTTTCATTTCACATGATACTAAAATCTAAATAATAGAATTAGTTTTCCACATAGCTTAGGCAATCTTTTCATTATTACAGGCTGAAAGAATGAAAAAAAATTAAATTAACCTAAGTTAAAGTTTTAGCAACATTTTAACAGCTTGCACAGCATAACTAAACCAGTGCTATAGTGTTTACAAAGATAGAAATCTCACTCTGAACTACCTGCACACTCGGACAAGCAGGATTATTTATGCAATACAGAGACCTGATTAGATAAAGAATATCTAAAGACAAGGAAATAGTTGTAGTTACATAAATGTGCTGCCTGAAACAAGCCATTACATCTGTCACACTGGCACCTCAGCATCCAATACTGCGTGGAAAGACTCAAGTTTTACCTTGCTCTGCATATTTTCAATATCAGCCCATAGTTATTAAACAACTTTGCTTCAGTAACTTGTCACCTGTGCCACTGGTGCAGGTGAGTGAACCATTCTAACTGGAGGTGGGGTGGTTTGCAGGAGCTGTCACATCCCTGGGCAGGTTTCCTGCGCCAGCACGCCGACCTCCAGCTGCTCACCGAGGGCTACTGAGCCAGCAAACCCTGCTTTCCACCACCTCCACAGCAAAGGCACTTTCTTTAGAAACTAACACAGCTGATCTTTTTCTGGCGTTGGAATGACCATCCTGATAATGAAAATACCCACTGAACGTGCCTTGGCCAATCTTTCATTAAAAATTATTATTATTATTAATATTTTTTTTTTAATGGTGATTTGCAGATACTACTGCATGCAGCTCACCTGGAGCAGCCTCCTCGCCATGGGTGTCAGGACAGAGAGCCCCGGGCTGGGCCGGGCAGGACGATGCTCGTTTGCCCCCCAAAGCCAGGAGGCTGCGGGAGCAGCAGAGGGGCTCCCAGAGCTCGAGGACGGTACCACACTGCCACCCTCTGCAGGAACCAAGTACCGCCCTTCTTCCAAAAGAGAGGGATCAAAGGCATTTTAATTTGCTTTCAGTGAGTAATAACCAGCCAGAAAGAAAACGGGCAGAACAGAGTAAACTAGAGTTGCAGCTTGGGCCAACTCCCCCCCGCCCCCCGCCCCATAATTTCATGCTGGTGTTGTACTCCAAACCTAAAATATATTAATATACTCTTGGTGGTGTTTTTCTTAAAGCTTGCTATTTTATGTGATGGCAGTAGATGAACCAGTTTAAATCATTTTTATTTACAGAAAGTAGACAGTGTTCCATATTCAACTCCTCAAAATTTCAATTTTCGAGGCTCATAGCTGCCCAATTTTTAAAAGTTGATATATATTTTAATAACTAAACTGTAGAACATCTATTGCAGAACTGTTTTCCTAAAATTCAAAAAGTTACCCTTCTCTTAAATTCTAGCTGTACAAAAAGGGATAACTCTTTGTTTGCATTTTTACTAAAATTCCTGGAAAGTTTTTTTACTTCAGAGATA
This sequence comes from Vidua macroura, assembly GCF_024509145.1. Classification (NCBI taxonomy): domain Eukaryota; kingdom Metazoa; phylum Chordata; class Aves; order Passeriformes; family Viduidae; genus Vidua; species Vidua macroura. The sequence goes on from NC_071578.1 coordinate 14,612,394, forward strand.
AATCTAATACTTCAAAAACGTCAGCACTTTTGCTATTAAAGTTGCCACACAATTCTAGACATTGTGCAATCATACTGCCATTACAGAGCTGACAAAACCTTAACTGCTATTTCACTGTTGAAATTGAAATTACTATTTCTGCAGCTTTGAATTTGTTTTCAATCTACTTGCTTAAGGAAATAAAGTTATCTATTTGCTGATATATATTAGCTCCCACCTAATTTTTCTTGAGGCATTGGAACTGGCCAAGGACCATTCCTTAATTTGCCTCAGGTTTGATAATTATTCTCAAATATATTGAATTAACCAAATTTTCATGCAAACAAACATAGAAAGAGAGCATATGTTTCAGCACAGATGAGATGAGATCCCTTTGCTCCAGAAGAAAGGCAGAATCCCAAACCTTCTCTGGCCCTTAAATAGTTGATAGTTGATGATACTTCAGTCATAGGAAAAAGCATCAGCCCAGACATCTTTTTAGACACCAGAGGTTACAGCCATGGGCAAAATAAAGGAACTGTGTTCTCACAATCCTGTTCCTCATTAGTAAAATGTTAGACACAATTCTTATTTTCCAGCTGTTTACTGTCAGCCCAGAGGCAAGGGTAGAACATTTTGCCCAACTACAATGGATTTCCAGGCTTTTCCTTCAATGCAGGGTCATAGCATTCCTCTAGCCTGATAATTAAATTGCAAAATGACTATGTACAACTTTACTACTCTGTTTGATCATAAAGTAACACACATCAGACCAGGAGATCAATAATTGCATAACTTCAAGTATTAAAGGATGATTTCTAACTTAAATATCAAGACTTCAGTATAATACATTGAAAGAACAGAAGAGAAGAATGCAGGACAGCATCAGTACTGTAAGAACAACAGCAAAAACAAAATAAGAAAAACTAGCATTTGGACTACTCTAAACATACACACACACTTTATAAACCAGTAGGTTTATGAGGCTCTGAGCCTCAGAACTTCACATCCCAAGGACGATTTGAACAAAACTCTTTGCTGAGTTCATTAAAAGAGACATTGAAGACAATTCATTCTCATTTCATCAATTACTGTGTAATTTTGAATCAATGTGGCATTTTAGACCACTGTTGATGTTGACTTGCATTAACTTTTGCTGGGAGATTTCCACGTCATATATATCTATAACTTCTTTAACTGCCTTTGGCATTCTCTTTCTCAGATTTATTTTTTTCTTCTAGTTTAATAGATCAGAAAGATTATATTATATCTTTTGAATTCAAACAATTCCCCATGCACTCCTGAGGAAAATGAAAAACGATTTGAGCATTACCACACACTTATCACATGGTCTTTTTGCAATTTAAAACTTTTTAGCTCCTGGAATAATGTAGATAACAGTTTTCCTGTAAATTAAGGTTTGTTCTTGCACAGATTAGAATTTTACTTCTGACTTCAATAGGAACATGAAAAAATCTTTTTAATGACCCACATTGCAGATATGTTAATATATGATACCTTTCTTGGCTTCTTTTGAAGTTTTTAGGACATGGCTATTTCGGCTTAGGCCTGCAAACCTAGTTCAATATTTGTATTTATTTAATTCTCTTGCCAATTAGCTCTGTAATCTGCAATTCCAAAGTCAAAATCACAAGCATTGAGACACAGGACCTGCACCCATTACACAAGAGTCAGCTGAGGAGGGCCAGAACATCAGGATACCCATTTCTTTATAGGAATCTCAGCTTTTTGCCACTGCTGTGTTTCTCCAACCCTGCCTGGATATGTCCTCCTGCTTACTGCAAACTACAGGAGGCATTGAATGCTGAGTAGATTGTTTGTGTCCTCCAGAGAACTGCTGAGGCAGCCACTAGAAAATGCACACCACTAATTTCACCCAGATACTTCCAATTTCCCCATTGTAATACTCCCAGAAAAATCCGCTTAGCTTGCAGCGAGTGCATAATTATGCAGAGCAAAAATCCTTTTTTTCTGTAAATTTCTCCAAATATGACAGTCTTACAAAGAGGTATTTACAATAAAAAATTAACATTTTCATCACGTACTTAGAATGAGCTTGTAGAAATTTTAACTTCACCAGCTTATGGCATAAATACTAATGGGTTAATATTTCTACATAATGATGTTCGTACACAGTATATTTTAAGGCAGAAGTGGATATTACATTTTAATTAGTTAAATTGAAGACATCTTAATTTAAGTGGCATGTAAGAGACTGTTATCCCTTGCTATTATTCTCCTTGCATAATTTTACAGTAAGTGAAAACCTGGCAAGTGCCTATTAGAAATACTTTCTCCATGCTTGCACCTAAATTTAAAATGTAAAATAAATACTGGCCAATTTTTTTTTTAATTGATAAGTAGCTGTTAAGCTTTAACAAATATCACTGCTACTACTGTGAAGCCCACATTGAATACAAGTAGGATTCAGACTGTGGGGTAGTGCACAGCCAGCTACAGAAACAGATTTTTTCTTAATTTCTTCAGTAAGTTTTGAAAATAGTTAAGAGCACCTAAATAGCAGAAACCCTCTTGTATAAAGAATGCAGTGTTTAAAATTCAAGGAAGAAACAAAATAAATTATTTCCTTTTACAAACAAAATAGATTTACTTGTTTTACAACATCTCTAAACTTTGGCTCTCTAATGTCATGTAATATATTGATATAGAGAACAGCAGAACAAAGTAACCCATAAACAGATGTAGCCATGTGGAACACATTCCCAACACGACTCCATTTGGGCTGGAAAAATCATCTTTTCTATCAAAGCAGAGTTTTATTATTTTAGTCTTGCTCAGATTGCACAGCAGGTATGGCTTAGGAAACACAACTCTGATATACAGAAAAATTAATATATCGCAGAGTTGATGATGAAAAGATAATAATTACATTCATGAACTCTGGTTGCATCTTCAGGCAAACTGAACATGGACAGGAGAATTTCATGAGGAAATATGGGAAAGGTGCGGTCACCACGCCAGCTTCTCTTTGAGGAAAACAAGTCAGTCTTCTCCCAGCATTTCAGATTTATCTCTAGGACTTCACAACAGGAACTCAAATTTGTTTGTCTGGGCAGTTAGAGGGAGCTTGGTGTCTCACAGCTTTCTCGTGTCCTGCTTAAAACTGGGCTTTGCCCACTATACCCAATGTATTTTTCTTACTCCATGTAATACCCACATGTGATACTCTCACAACTCATCATTAATGTCTGTACAGCTCCCTGTGACAAGGGCATTGTCCAAACTGCTTCTTGGTGTCTCAGTAGGTCACTTCTGGAAGGCTTTTTTTATTGATAGCTGAACATGGTGAAAAGCAAACATTCCAGGTGAGTAAAAATCCCAAATCCAAATCCTATCAAACCAAGTTTTTTTTTAAACACCGGGAGACATCCCAGCCATAAGCTTTCACATTTCCACAGTCCTACTGAAAATAAACTGGAAAATTGTATATGGTACAGGACTAGCACAAGCCTGTCTGTTCTTGACAGTTAATCCACCTGGCCTTTCAGACATTGACAGCATCATGCAAAGAAAATCAATTACCCGAGGTAATCAAATCCACTGTCTTCCTCTCAGCTCTCTCATCCATTTAATCTAATTCTCGAGTATTGACATTATTGCAGGCATAATGGGAACAAAAGTGCTTCATTAAAGGCAGCACCTGGACATATTCAATAGTGTAGCAAGAGCTAACAAAGCTCTGACAAATGCAGCCGTGCTGTTAAAAATAAGCTGACAAGTGGTACAACCAAAAATATGTGCTTCTCAAAACAACCTCTAAAGGAACGGTGGTTTCAGGTGAAGGTGCCTTGCTCCCAGGGAGGTTTCATCCTGAAGTGCTTTGTCACCCCATGGCAAGAGTAAAGGTGAGCAGTGCCTTGAGCAAAGTCTGAGAAAATGTTCAGGTTAAAGGTGCAGCCTGACTGCTGCAACAGCGATCCTCGAGGTAACAGAGCCAGAGTGCTCAGACTGATATAGGGTAGGAGACCCCAATTTCAACACGAATATGCTTTGATCTTGGCATGAGTAATCCTACCAGATGTCAGATGAACATTAAAATAATTCCTTAAGCTTCAGTTACTTCAGTGAAAAAAGCAGCAAATAGTGAAATAAGAAAGGAAGTTCACTTGACAAATAAAGGCTTATCAAGAGGTGAAAAAATTTCAGTCCAGGATGGATCTAAAACAAAATAAAACCATGAAATATTTAATAAAAATTGATACGTTTTATGTGTAACTCTTGATACAGGTAGTGTTTAAAGGGGTTTTTGTGTGTGTGTGTGTGACTGGGCAACAAGATGCAAAAAGAAAAGGCTAAATTTGAGCCATTTTATATGCTCATTATTTTCCACTCAAATAATCTGTAAGAGCTGCAGAGTATGTAGCCCTCAGGCCACTGAGAATTATTACAATAATTTAAAATGCAACTATTCATTCAGTATAAGAAAGTAGACTTTCATGGACAAACATTTCTATTAGCAAGTAGACCTTGTATTAGAATGTTAATTGATTCATCCCCTTCTTCGCACAATTTATGGTAATCGGAAAACTTCATTTCCTGAAGAATTCTAAAGGTGGAACACATTTTATGGTGTTAGTTTTATTCTTTCAAATAAATCCTCTGGGACACAGATTAATGAAATAGAATTGTTATAGTAATTTCAAATCAATACTTTACTAGTAGTGGATTTTAAAAGTCCTAAACATTAGCCTCACTTGTTACCTTATTAAAATAGGAATAATTAAATCAATACAATAGACCAGTGGGTGTTTTCTCACTCTTTGCCTTTTGCTTAGATACGTATTGTGCTATTTGGTCTAATTTTCAGGTCCTCACTCAATACTGCATTTATTCTGTACTCATTTGATTAGCATTCCAAGCATTCCCAATTACTTTAATATGTCCAAAATAATATCCAGTCAATGTGAAAGTAATCAAGTTAAAAATGGGGACATTTTGATTCATGCTGCACCCAATTTCATGTATCAATATATTACTTAAGTGGTAATGCTAATGTGTTATTGGACAAGCAATTCAAGCATCAAAAAAATCTCACACCCAGACTGCTGATCAGAATTTAACATACCTCCAGGAATCCCTGGAATACCAAAAGCTCAATGTGTTTTCTTTTACTCTTGGCATTACAGATGCTGAAAGTCATTACAGATTACAATGTTGTTTAATCAGTGCTGCAAATGTTACAACCACCCTCTGAGGTTACAAAGTGTAAGGAAAACCTACTAAAAACCCCAACTTACCCAACATGGGCTCCAATACAGATGCAGAGGACTAAGTCCACAGAGGAGTTAAATAATTTCTTGCTGTGGACATCTAGATTTTTGTGTTCGAGGAGTATTTTCTGCAAGCTGTTCTCTAAAACAATTTCATCACTCTCTACCAGCCTGAGGATGGAGTCAGCTGATTTTCCCAGCTGATGAATGGCTCTATTGAAAGACTCAAGCTTTGGGTTAATAACTGAGCTGTTCCCTTCTGGGAGTAGCTTAAGGGCAGGATGTGGTTTGGTGCCTCGGAGGTCCCACTGCTGCAGGGAGCACAAAGGGGTCAAGGGCTTCCAGGAGCTGACTCTTGAGGTGACAGGGCAGGTTTGTGCATGGAGACAGAGTCATACCAGCCAATTGTTCCTGAGCTAGCACACCCCATGCTGAGGCTGCAACAGCCCCAGCAGAAAATTAATAAAAGGAGCACTCTGAAGTATAAGCTTTACAATAAACCAGCATAAATTTTGTTTTTATGTTAACAGGTTTTGCTGACAGCCTTAACATTACAGGCCAGAGCAATTAATTTTGAGTGTTGTCATTTACTTGCTTGTCTCCAGCAGTCACAGCCCAGGTGTTGCTTGAGGTGATCTGAAATCCCAGTGATCACTGTTGCCCAAGGGCTCTGGTAAGAAGAGAAGAATATGCCCTGCCCCAGACTTTCAGATGCATCACAGCTGCCTTAGAGCCTTGAAATGAAGACAGGTGCTGAAAAACAAGGTCTTAAAGTGGGAATTTCATGTTCTCCAGCTGAGCACTGTGAACTGAAACAGGCAATATCACATTGATGCTTTGCATGTTTCAAACATAATATTTTCATTCTGATTAAATGATGACCTGCAATTAGTGGGAACTTGAAAATGGTTTTTAAGAAGTAAATAGGAAGAGATCCCTAGAAATTTGAGGATTTCTGATATTATGCATTAACTAAACTTGTGCTTGGAGTTCTATTGGGAATAACAATCAGCATTGTTTCTGTGCCAGTTGCTTACAGAATTGACTTTAAAGCTGTTTTCTCAGTTCTAATGCTACAATAGGCCACATGAGACCAAACTTGCTTATTCTCCCACTTACAGCTGTTCTGTAATAGAAACAGCCAGGGATTTTTTTTTCCCACTGGGTTTCCAGCTTCTTTCTGCTTGACCGATGAATGGAAGACAAACACTACATGCTTTATGCAATCAGACCGTTCAAACGAGATATGGGGGGAACTGTCCCAGAGCAGGCACGCTCAGCACATATTCTTGACTTATAATTGGATCAACATTCAACATGTGCAGGAAAGAATGGTTATTACATTTCTTTAATTTCTCCCTCCTACAGATGCAGTAACAAATAAGAGCATTAGCAATAACAATAGAAAGGCAAACAACAGTAGAGAAATCTGCTCCATTTTTTGCCATGTAGAGATGTGTTTTCCTCTCCTAGTCTGAGCCTCAGATCTTCCCATGCTCTGTAACTTGGGTGGAGCTTCCAGTGTAGTCACAGCACATATGGGACATCAAATGGCCTCTTAGGGCAACATGTCTGTAACTAGCTTTAAGACAGAGTTAAGAGAAAGAACAAGGGTAAAGGTTTTAAACTAATAGGAGGTAGATTTGGACTAGATAAAGATGACGTTTTTATGGCACTGGTGAAACACTGGCACAGGTTGCCCAGAGAAGCTTTGGATGCCCCATCCCTGTAAGTGTCCAAGGCCAGGCTGGATGGAGCTCTGAGCAACCTGATACAGCAGATGATGTCCTTGTCCAGGGCAGGGGGGTGGACTTTATGACCTTTTAAGGTCTTTTCCAACCAAAATATTTCTATAATTCTGTGAAAAAGCAAACAACATATGCTTACTTCTGACACGAACTGAGACTAGCTTGTTCTAGGAAGAAAAAACTGCTAGAAGATACAGGATTGAGACCTCTCAGTCTTTGCCTTCCTCAAAAGTTATCAACTCTTTAATCCCCCAAAACAGCATCAGGATTTGAAACTGAAATAGTCAAAATAATTTTCTCTCCCCTGCTTCATACCTTGCTCCAGTACCACCATATTTTGCTACTGGTGACAGCATCAGGAAGGGTTTGGTGTGTTCCTGTGTATCCCTCTCATCCACAATATTGTAGCCAGAGGAAATGATTTCTGATGGCAGATGTTAAATTCTGTCTGAAGTGGTTTCTCCTAACACAATCTTTGTTGGTAATCACATTCCCTAAGTGGTTCCCCTTATCCTAAATTTTGTAGAACGGTGTTTCCCTAGAAAAAGTGCAATCTTCATCTCTCTGAGAACTGCCAACAGGTCCTGAAGTGAGAGGGAAGATAGAAAAACATCTGCAAAACCTTTCACTTTTGGAAAGACTTGAACAATGCTTCTCAAAGGCACCCAGAACGTCAAATAGGGAACAAGGGTGGAAGTTGCTACCCAGGGTAGCTGGGATGGGACAATTGCAAGAAGAAAAACCCAGGCAATCAGCAGGAAGTTTCATGCAAGCTCTGTTACAGAGGTATGGCAGAAAAAGAAGCCATGGCAAGTGCTGCCCCGACTTTTGTCTCTCAGGGATCCCTCACCACTTCTCTGTCTAGCATCCTTTTCCCCGGACACGCTTGAAACGGAAAAGCGCTGCAAGCGAGATTAAGCAAAGGAGGAGTGGCAGGGAACGCTTAGAGGCTCCTGTGGGGGCTTGAGCGAGCAGCAAGAGGGGAGCATCCATCTCGTGTGCCGCCCACGCCCGGCCGTGGGCGGGCTCGAACCCGCGGCGCGGCGGGCGCAGAGCTCGGCCGGCTGCCAGGCTGCTCGGAGCTGCCTCCGCCGCGCTCCAGGTAAGGCGCGCCCGCCTCGGGCATCGCGGCTCCCTCCCTCCTAATCCCTCCCCCTCCGCTCTGTTGGCTTTTAAATTGCTTTTTTAAAATATTAGTGTTTCCTCTCTGAGGTATCATTATGCTGCCGGATTAAAATAACTCAGAATAATTCCGATTTCAATTAATAAGTAAAATCGAAGATGTGAGTGTGTTCCTCAAAAGGCTGCAAAACCTTGCTTTTAAAAACAGTGAGTGGCACGTGGAGAAACTTCTCCAAGAGAGATAACGTAAGAGCCAGCTCCCATTTTCCTCCCCAATTCCTCATCAAATCTGCATCCCACCTCAAATGAATAGAGAGATGAACAATGCACCAGTACTTAAAAAGGTGTAAAAAATTTAAAGTAGATCACATTGATTAAACCTGTTATTGAGCACTGAGTAATGAAGAAAGGGAATATTTGAATTTAATGAAAGCATTTTATTTCTCTAGAAGGCTCTTTTTTTCTAGTTATTAAAAAAAAAATCCTGTATACACAGTTTCAATGGCTATTCAAACTTTATAACCAGGATTCTTAAAGGCTGCACTCCATCCTGAACACTCCAGGTAATTGTAATAACCTGTCATAGAATAAAGCTAAAGCAGTTTGTGCTGAAGGAAAAGGAAGATCCTGCAACAGACACACACAGATTTAACTAATATTCCCATGTGGTATCTGTGGAAAAAATTGGAAATACATATTTTATTGGGAAAATGCCTCTTGCTTTCAAAGCCCCTTGTGCGATTTCCTCTTAGACTAAATTCCTGACTACTTTGAGCTCAGCTGTACATCTCACTTGGAATAACTCCTCTGACCTCAACCTTAGCAGGTACAAAAGCTTACAGCTGAGCCCAGGACACTCAACTTGGACAACAGTCACATTTTTGCATGGCTGTACAAAAAGCATTATATCCCGTGATTATTATTTACAAAATTTACAAAAATATGTAATTCTACTGAGTCATTTTAATTTTATTTATTTGTACCAGTTAATTTTGAATACAAAAACTTAATCAATTAAAAAAACCTGAAACTGCTCTGAAGACTGATTTTCTCCTTCCCAGTCTTTCATCCTGTTGCACTGCTCATCATGGTTAGTTTGTAAATCACCTGGTTATAGATATTTAACAATTCACTAAGGAATTTGAGTCTAAGACCTTGGGCCCAAACTGAGAAGTAGATATTTGGTGACTAAGAAAAATAAAGTTTTCTCTGGAAGATTTCAGATATGCATAACAATAATCAAACCCAGAAAAGTCTATTACTGAAATTCATAATTTGGATGGAAAATAAGGGGCTCAGCTGGGGTGTATTCCCTTCCTTCTTCCACTTCGCTCCCAAACTAACAAGAATTTGCAACTGAAAACAAAACGAATTGCAGACCAAGGGGCTGTTCTCTGTCATAAATTTCAAAGGCACATTGCAGAACATTTAGTGAGGAGAGAAGATGGATATGACTGACCCTAATCTGCTCCTGCAGGGCCCTTCATTTCCCTCACAGCCTCAAGTGTGTGTTCAGGGACAGAGTGGGATGACCCTCGTTCTCCCAGGCCCGCGGCTGCACGGAGGGAAGCTGCAGGGACATCAGTTGGGTCCTGGGTAGTTTCTACAGCATGAGAATGCTGAGCAAAACTCAGTCATCATGGTCTAGGTGGGGAGACTTGGCCCCAGGTTAATGGCTAGAAGATTCTAGATCTGCTAACTCTCATAAGGAACAGTAATTTAAACTGGCACAACAGAGACAGGATTCAATTTGTCTTTCCAAATCAAGTTGTTATTTTCTTAATCTGAAGCAACATATCCTGTCCAACTTTTTGGGTTTTCAACTATTTACCTTAATCATATCTAGGCTGATAGTGCTCAAACAAAACGGTCTCAATTTTGCTATATAATTATTTGCTAAAACCACATTATTTATCCTGGTTTGTGTAAACAGTGAAGGTTTCAGTGCTGCAGGAGTGCTGTGTCTGCCTTCAGCCCACACTTGTGGGTGCCCTATAAAAGCCTGGTGACCTAAAGTGCTCACCCAGGCAGCTGTCAGGTCTCAGATGGTTGATGGGAGACCACCCAAGCCAGGAGTGTTTGCCATCCTACAGCTGTTTGCACCTTCCTGCACAGCCAAAACCTTTCCAAGGGTGCCTTTGAGGTTTCAGCCATCAGTTGCAGCCTCTGAAGCTTACCTACCTCTCTGACCCAACTCAAACACATTCATTCTTTAAATTGCACAGAAACTGAGGGCCTATTGAAGCCACATGGGTGGGCTGTGAATTCTGACTGTAAAACTGGTGTGGCAGAAGGTAATCCCCGCTTGTCTGTGGGATTGGGTGTGGGAGGACCTCGGAGTATTGACAAACACCTTAAAAAGCCAGTAAGGCCTCAGATTTGAGATTTGTATTTTGGTACCAGAGGACTCAAACATTTGCAGACTTATGCAGAGGTCCAGCTGTGCAGAGAGCAGAACTGAGATGCACAGAGCAAAAAATTTTATAAAGTGTTTATGCACATAAACCCAGCCATTAATAACCCCATAAACCTCTGATTTCTTTGGGTAATTACAAATGGCAGTAATCATCAGCTGTGATTCTGTTGATCAAACACCACTAATATGCCAGACCTTTGAGTGTCAGCTATCTAAAATCATATTTAGGAAGAAGGTGGAGAGAAGTTACTTAGTTCTCTGCCTTTTAAAACTAGAAAATATCCCGTGGGGCATGTTTTCTGTAGATTTCTCAGTAGATAAAAGCAGAGCTTGTAATGAGCACTACATTTAAGCAGTCACATGAACATGTTCATTTCTTATAATCTATTCTGTGAATGGTTATTACTACATCCATTTTTGAACATTGCTGAAACCTTTCAGTTTAGTGCTATGGTGTTTGGAACAGGACATCTGGCACTTGCTCCATGAAGGTAACTCCTAGAATTGTATTATCATCCTAAGCACCCACTTTTTATAAATCTGAAATTAATTTTCCAGAAAAACAGTATAATGCTAACAGCATCCTTGCCAGTTATTTCACAGCTAATCCACAATATGTAGAGTATTTAAAATGCAGAGAGTGAAAACAACAACAGATAAACATATAAAATAATCCTATCATAGGTTATGTAACTTACTCTAAGGCTTTGATGTTCATGAAATTGATAATACAGGGAACTTGGTGAGAAATAAAGACCTCAATCCAGGGCACCAAATGTCTCTCATACACTTAATTATGTAAGTATTAGCAGCATATTGCTAATCCCTACTCCTTTGGTGGCTAGAAGTGCTGACACTAAAAATTGTAAGGCTGTAACAATAGATTTTTTTGACTTTTATTCTGACCTTCCAGTGTATTTTGAGGACAGTGATTTTACATATAAACCTGTACATTATTTGGGACACTGAAGTAAATCACTGAGTTGTTGCTTATATAGTCTGAAATCATGCTATGGTCATTTTTTAAATTATTTTTTTAAATAAATGCATTTGTCATACTGATTTGTTTGGGATAATTTTAAAGACTCTCATGTAACGCCTATACCTATTCTATATAAACAATTTCTAATTATGAAGTTTCAATTAAAGCTCATTTTGCTATAACAGAGAAGCAGTTTTCATTTCTGGTGCATCTTAAATTCATTCTACTTATTTAACAGTATGAGCTTCTGTTGCTGAAAAATATCTTTGACAGAAACATCTCAGGTTACAGAACTTGAGAAGATGCTTTCAGACTGGAGCAACTTCCCAAGTGTTTCACTGAGAAAATGACACTCCTCTTACCTGGCACACGTGACAACTATTGATCAGGAGATCATAGCATAACTGGAATCCAGAGTTTCACTTTGAACTATTGCCAGATACAGCAGCAGCAGAGGCCTAAGAGCCCTTCCATTGCTGACATAACACTGTCATAACAGATGGCCCCTGTGCTGCCTGTCTGCAGAGAAAACATGACAAGACAGCTACTTTCTATGGGCCAAGTACATTAACTCTGATTACTTGCCCAAGGAGACTTGCATGGTTTTGCCCGTGGTAGGCAAGATCAGATGTGCCCAGGGTTTAAAAACAAGCTAGCTGGTGTGCCAAAAGCCAGTTGTCAGCCACATAAGAGGGTGCCCTTTATAATAGGATGCAGACACATGCATTTGTCCACTTTCATCAGTCAATTCCCCAGTTAGACCTGAGTTTTGCTGCCACTGGGTTTTATTCCTTCTTTTTAATTTGCTACATTAAGAAACCCTTTCTTGATACTTTTCAGTCAATCTGCCGTCTCTGCAGTATTAATCCTAATATGAAAAAAAAAAAAATTGAATGTGAAAATTTTGCATTTCTTTCTCTTTCAGGGAGTATTAGGAAGTACCATGAAACTACAGCCATTATAGGCAGGCATCCAGATGAACCCAAAGACAGATATTATGGCACTTTATTCCACAAAGTGCTTGGTCAGTGGCTACTGTCAGTCTGTTGTATGCAGTTGACTTTTCCAAGCTGTCCTGGTTTTGGCTGAAGTAGAGTAAATTTTCTTCATGGTGGCTAGAATGGAGCTGTGTTTTGGATTTGTGCTTTGAACACAAGTGTTGGTATTTCAGGGATGTTTTAGTTACTGCTGAGCTGAGCTTGCACAGGGTCAAGGCCTTTTGTGCTTCTTCTACCAGCCCACCAGTGAGGAGGCTGGTGTTGCAAAAGAAACTGGGAGGGGACACAGCTGGGACAGCTGACCCCAACTGACCCAAGGGGTATATGCCTTCTACTTCCAAATCTTATCTTGTGACTGCCTTCCATATACTCTCTCTCCCACAGAGTTCTTAGTGTTTCCAGCTTTCCATTGTTTCCCTTCTAACTGGTTCATTTTGATCTAACAAACAGGATGGAGTCAAGAACAGATAAGCTCACAGGTTACTTTGCAGTTCTGGTAGACAATGCAAGCAGAAAATCCAGAGCAGGGGAGGCAGCTGTACTTCTCTGCCACTCTGAATGAATCCCTCCTGAGTTTCTCTCTGCCTTTCAGTCAAGCACTTAAAGACACTGTCATTCAACAGTTTAGATGTGGAAGTAAAATGCAACTGTAATGCTAATTCAATTTATACTCTAAAACCCACCATCTGCTTTTTATTTTAGGATAATTCTACATGCAGTTTTAGATGCCTGCAGTAGCAGCCATGGGAATTCAGGCATATGGCCACTACCATATGACAAAGTGTATTATCTAATAATTTCTAGTCTTTCTCATGCATCCACTTGTGCATAAGGTACTTCAACATAATAGGTATCTTATCCTTTAATTAATTCACACAAAATATACTTCCAGTGAAATCTTTGGATGTTTCTACTACCTCTGCCAGCTGTCTGCCTCACCCCATTTCAGCCTCAAAGGTTTGTGAAACTTACATTATTTGCTTTTCCTGTCATGCTGAAGATAATAAATAACTGAATTGCCATGAGAAATGTCAAAACATTGGATGACATTTTACAGTCTTAATCTGATCTGAGTAAAAGTAGAAAAATGTTGTTTTATCATATGAGAATCTGGGGCAGATTTGTTACCTTCACCTCAATTAAATGTTTAGAACAAGATGTGTCAATATATGCACAATAATCTGGACAGCATGCAGTCTGTCTAGTTAAACCAAATTGCTCAATATTCTACGCAGAAAACAGGTATGCTTATTTTTCTAGGGTGGGAGGAAAATATTATGGGTTCTGATGAACTAGTTTTAAATACCAGTAGTTCCATACGTACACACATGCAGGAAGGAACCTTGCTGTGAATGTGTAGCATTTGATAAAGAAGTGTGTGGCAGGAAAGGTCCTGCCTAGAGCAGGCATTTCAGCAGAATAAACCAGCTCAGTTAGCCCCCTAAGAAAGGGGCAGCAGGGAAAATGTGTGCATGCATGCAAGCATGTACACACATGCAGCAGAGATTTATATATCCAACTTAAGTATTATCTGTGAAACAGCTTAAGACTCCAGTAGTTACCCAGTTCTATTCCTTGGCTGGCATGCAGTGTCCCTTTGCAGTGAGGGCAAGCCAGCTGACATGGCAATTAGATCTCTTGATTCGTGTTTCTTGCACAGAAGGAAGAGATCTTCTCCCTTCCATCACTTCCATGCTCTCTTTTCCTGAGCATACAAAAATAATCCATGTACCATAGGATGGATTTGACTTTGATGTGTAAAAGACCAAAATTCCCCACCCCACCCTCCATTAAAATTGCTGCCTTGGATGTTGGTTAAGAACTGAAGGTAAACCAGTTGCTTTAGAAAGAAATCAGTAATAAGCCCACTCCTTTTCATCTTCAGTACTGTAAAAATGAAACCCAAACAAGTACAGAAATATCCATAGGTTTCCTTAATCTGTTTATAAAGGATCTTCAGTCGTATTAGGAGCTCATAGTAGCAATTCAAAAGCTAAATATAAAAGCAGCTTTATGAAGTACTTATAAAGTCAGTAAGAGGCTTTTTATTTTTAGCATATTTTCCTGTGAGATAAAGATAATGAATGTAGAAAGCATCCAAACCCAAAATGAGATACGCAAAAGAGATCCCACGATCTGCACCAGGGGTGTTACAGAATCAGCATGTAGAGAGCAGTGTTCTGACAACACCATCTGCTCATTTGTGCTGCTTTTTCCTATTACCAGCTCTCTTAATGTCTCATGCATGATTTTCTGTGGAAGTCAGGAGGAGTCTATGATTTATTTTGACATTAATATTTACCAGGCTGGTGTATGCTTAAAGTAGCCAAGATGCTGAGAATGTTTCCTCATTTAAAAAGCCATTGAAATGGTTTTCCTTTTTCTTTGGAGACATTAACAAGTTATTTTGTCACTTCACTGTTACATAAAAGTCATATCCTATTCACACGGCATGAATTTAGGTAAGTACCACTAGTTTTGCTCTTACTAGAGCTGTAGACTGAAAGAAAAATTACTTTGGTTTTTAAAAAGTCTGCTGGCATTTTACATTGGTCACTAAAGAACAGTGAAACAAAGTTTCAGGCCGTGAAACTTGAAGTTCTTTACTATTAGCAATTTACTGGGAAATGAAAATGCAAGATACTCCTGCAAAACTTATTCTGGACACTGAAAATAGGTTTGATTATCCCTTCCTGAAACCTAAAAAAGATATTCCAGTTGCATTAATTAACAATTAACAATTGTCTTGCAGGTTCTGGGTAAGTAGCATTCCTGATATGTAGGGTTGTTTTATGTTTTGAAGCAAGTCTTACAAGTAAGGTTTTTGTACTCTGCTGAAATACAGCAAAAGTTTGCACAGTCTGTGCATTTCAGATCTGTTGCATGACTGCATTACACTATGGATTGATACTCTTTTCATCCAGAAATGGATTACAGAGCTGACAGATTTCTTAAAATAACCATTGTGGATGTGAATCATAGTGACAAAAGCAAAGAAATCCCATTCAGAAAAGACATCTTGCCTCAGCCAAACATTCTCATGAATATGGATGGTTATATATGATTTATATACAAAGGATTTTTTTTTAATAGCTAGGCATAGAAGCCTAAAATTTCATTTTTTCTCATTAACAAAAAGACAACCAAAGTTACATACCAGTGGTATTGATGTTATACATGTTCCAGAGAGGCTGCTCTTAAATAGCTCTGTGTTCTAAGATGGGGCCATGCATTGTCCCTTTAGAAGGGACACTGATATGCCAGAGATGCACTCACAAGCATGAATAGCAGAGACAAAACTCAGTGTTTGCAATTCTCCTGCACAGGATGACATTATTTTTCACAGCAATTACTTTTCCTAATATTTAAAGGACAGAGGCTAAAATGAAAGAGCTGTACTATACTGGAATGCAGCTTCTGTTGGTTAGTTAAATTAATCCTGATGCCACCTCTTTTTTTTCAAGTTTTGAGATTTTTTAAATTGATGTAGATATTTACTAATACATTAGAAGAAGCTATTCAAGAGACAATATCTCTAGTGTTTAAAACTTTTGGGAATTAATGTATTAGAAATGCATATGTGCTGTAAAAAATTACCTCTGCACCTTTTGTTTTTAGGAGCTACAAGAACTTCTGAAAGAACTTGTGACAATGTGCAGTCTTAAGTGCTGCAGTCTCAGAGCCCTTTTTCTATTGCTGCTCTACAGGTAAGAAGTATTTGTTAAAATTATTATTTCTTCAATATATTATTATATCAGTTGGTTTATAATAAACTTACTTATAAATAGAGACATATCTGACGAGGTAACAAAGTAAAATCTTCTTGGCATTTGAATCTTGCCTCTTACATGGGTATTAATAAATACAGAAATACAGGACTGAGCTTCATGAATCTCAGCTGCCTTAACAGATTTTTTTTAATTGGAAAGATTGATGAGGGAGAAAAAGAATGATATTTATGAAGCATATGAACCCTCAAATAAAGGATTACTAAATACAAAGTGAGTATTGTATCAGATGCTTAATAAATTCAGATGGGCACACGGTCCTTGCCTGGAGCATAGTGCCTTGCCCTAGGACAGAAGCACACAGTCCACCTAGATTTACTACAAGCTTGAGATAGTAAAATCATCATTGTGCACTAAAAGGAGAGTATCTTAAAAAGAATTACCTATTTTAAACACTGTTTTCTTATTCTCTGTTATGAAATTGTGAAGTCTTTAGGAAATCTGAGATGCATTATGCTGGAAAGTGAAAATGATCCCCTCTGGCTGCACATAGCCCTTCTAACAGTACAGCTGCCACGACAAAAAAATATAGAAATTGAGCACTTAAAATATATTCCTTCTATGAAAATGGGCAAAAATATTCTTTAAGCAATTATAATAAGAAAATGCAAGCATGGACAGCTTAAACATTCTCATCACTACTTTCATCAGAAGTATTTAAAGTCTGTGAGCCAATTCTTTATCTAGAATTGCTTAAACTACTTCATCTCACAGTAGATTCCTCAGGATAAGATTCTGTCTGAGCTTTAACTCAAGTGGATGTGCAAACACTAATTTAGACAAAGCTTTCTCTCAGTAGTGGGAACAGGTGGAACAGTACCCTGAAAATAAGTTTAAAGCATCCACCTCCCCCACCTTCTCCATTCCTATAGAGAGGTCTTTGTCCAAAACATGCACTTGCTCTAATTCCACCTTCTTTCCTCATCAGCTGTGACTTGCCCCACTCTGATGAGTGGATGACTCATGGATTAGCCATAATAAAACACTGCTAAAAGACCAACAATTTCAAAAGCACCTGAATAACAAGGAGGCAAAACTCCCCCAGGAGCTCAGCCTGTGGTGCACATTCCATGAATATCAGACAGACTGAATCCTCTTACAACTTCATCTGGCTGTGAGTGTCCAGAAGCACAGGCAGTTCATTCCTGAGTGTCATCCATGGGCTGAAGTGCACACACAGCACCTGTGTGAGTGCCTGGGTACGAGTGCACGGCATTGAGCTGATGTGCCTGTTGTACACAAATCCAGACACAGGCTGAGAAGAGGCTCTGGCCCTTGGTTATTTCACAGACAAGATGATGCTTGGGTACAAAAATGCATTTTTGCAGTGCACAAATCAGGAGGGGTTTGTGAAAGTGCTGTTTAAAACAAAAACTATTCTGCTTGGCACTGAAACAGAGAAATATTTCTAAATAAAACCCAAGGGCTGAGGTGCACCCAAAGCAAGGGCCATGATTTTTTGCCAAGTGGTCCCTTAGATATTCCACTTGGAAAATCTCTGCCTAACGTGTGAAGAGAGTTTCTTTTACTGAATAATTTACAGTCAGTAATGGTATGGGGTTGTTTTTTTTCCTTTCTATCTCTCCCTGCCTGAATGACACTTCTTCACTTCACTTAACATTAAATTACATTACGATCACAACATGCCCCCCTTTTTACTATTAAAATCTATATCTGGGGAGTTGCTTGGATGATTTGTTTCCCAGATTTTTTTTTTTTTTTAAGTAGTAATGAAAAAATTGAGGCAAATTTGTCATTATGAGGAATCAGGTTTATAAATGCATGTTATTTGGTCTGAAGAAGGGTTCCCATTTGTTTCAGAGAGGGTGTTTTTAACATAAAGAATGCTAACCTGGGTTTATGGAATCAGAATTCTATGAATTTTTTTTTTTTGAGTGATATCAAGAGTATATATGGTATTTCACTGTTTGTTTTTGTGCCTGGTAACATGATGTTTGTTTCAACCTCACCATTTACTAATAAAAAGAAGGTGACAGTACTGTCTGTTTCAAAGCAGAGAATTAATCAGTGATTTAGATTTTGCTACAGTTTATCTGCAAAGACCATATCAACCCCCATATCACTGAGCAAAGGTACGAAACCAGAAATAACAACTTTATTTGCATCTGTAAGCCCTTCGCCTGTCAGTGAATTGCCTGAAAAAAAGCTTTTTTTATTCTTGTTTTCCTGGGGGGAGTGTTTCAAAAGCTTGTTCAAACTGTATCTGGCATTTTGTTTATCTTCTTGCAGTTCTAAGGTGTTTCTGTGTCTTTCAGGCTTTCGTGATACATATCTTCTGACAAAAAATAGCCAGAAAAAATATTCTTGTACATGTGTTTAGACTGTACTTATGCCTAAATAAATTATATATACTACTGTTTAGGGCAAATGTTCCTTTTTTCCCTTCCAGTTACCCCATTCTGTTAAGATGCTAACTTGAAAGTACCTTAAATAACAAACAGTTGTTGAACCTTTCAAGTTTAGCCAAACCCATAAAAATTTGCAGTTTTTGCGTGTAAGAATGACTTAGGAAAATAAATAATTATAATTCAGCTTCTATAAAAGCAACCAGAGGGCATTGAACCTGATGGGTTAAAGCATTTATTAAGCATTGACAGCCCAGAACAGATAGATATTCTCAGCTGAAAAATTATTATATATTCAGGTTTTTTTCTGTAAACACCTGTTCACTCCTCGGTTGCTGGAACACCTGTTGCAAGGCAATTCCATATTTCAATGCATGCCAAGGTATTTCACATACATTAAGAAAATGCAGGAACTTAGCTTCCCTTAACTATGAAACACAAATATAACAACACAAATATTTGTTAAAAGGGAAGCTTAGATGCACTGATGAGAAGATGCAGATGCATAACTGGAAGGAGTCTTAGCTTTTTTCTTTGTGAATGTGTGCAGCTGTGAGCTCACTGTGGCTGAGCTGGGAATGGAGCACGTGAATCAAAGAGCACTGTAAAGGTAACAGGGCATCATCCCTTAAAACACAGAAACCCCAAACTGCCCAGGGCACAGAACCTCTGCAGTTCCTTGTCTTTCACCACTGACAATCTGCCTCTGAGTGTCGCCCAAAGGCAGCAGGCTGCTCACACCACACACTCACGTTTAGGAGGCCTCAGGTTCCTTTCACTTGTTGGCTTGTTGTTCTAGGACCTCTCTAAGGTTCTGTGGCCAAACAGGACACAGGGGACTGTGCCTCATTAACTCACAGCCTTAATTACAGCATAACAGCTTTCCCAGGCTTACTTAACCATAAATCTCAAAAGATCTGTGATACGAGTCTACACATCACGTGTTAATGAGGAAAATTATAAATTACCACAGGTCATTTAAGGGAGGGACTTCCATGAAAAATTTAAAGATATATCTTAGAAAATAGAGTTAATGATAATGAACCAGACCACTCTGCAATTGCATGTTGATTGGCAGAATAATGATATACCTTAGCAGTAGAAAAGAAACAACTTTTCCTTTAACATTTCACAACGTGTAAAACTTACTCAAGAACAATCCAGTAAAGCTGTGAAATTAAGCTCATGCAGCTCATTGAACACTTAGCTAAAATTTATATGTAAATTACTAAAGGAGAGATATCTATTCCAAGTGCAGTATTTAAGAAATTAATTACATTCAAATGCATTTCCAATTTTAACACTTCTATGCAACATAAAACTGGCCTTATTTATAGTCAAATCTCAACTCAACATGACTCTGTTTGTTTCTTTAGGAAAAAACTTACAGGAGAAACTTCCCTTATTTTAATGCTGGCATTACTCAAGGGTACACTTAAGTAACAATATCATTCTTTGGCAATACAGAAATAAAAAACAGGGAATAAAAAAAGGAAAAAAAATTAGATCATTCAAATAGCTAAGATATTTGTGTTATAAGGCAGCTGATGAAAAACAGCTACTTCTGTGGCAATAGGGTCTGGTGAATAAAAAATTATACAGCAAGAGCAGCTTTTCAAGCCAGTGGACACCACATTTAAAACCACAGTGTGATTTGGCCATGTGCATTTGGTGAGATCATCTCAGCATTTAAGCTTTTCCAGTTTAAGATACTGGATTATTCCTAGTGTCTCAGTGTCCTGACAAAACAACTCAAGCTTTCTCAGAAACAGCAAAATTAAAATGAAAATACCAAGCTTTGGAAAGCTACAAGAGACCCAGAAATATAATGCAGAAGAGAAAGCAGAGTTTTCAGGAGCAGCTCCAGAAAGAACTAAGACATTCAGTGAGGATTTAGCACTATAAGGGAAGATCACAAACCACTGGTAGCCCCTTACCTAATGGTTTATGCTTAGATTCTCCTCTCTAGGAGCAAATCACCACAGCTACAGCTCTTGCACCTCCTGTAGGAGAGCTGGCCACCCTTCTCCTGGTGTTTATACAGATGTCTGCTCTCCAGCAGCAGAGACAGTGCCTCTGCCAGCTGGGCTCACTAAGGCAATTAATTTGCTTCTCAACTTCAGAATTCATACCCCACCTTTCGCAAATCAATGGGAGCAAATAGTTGCTACCATCTGCCCTGTAATTTCTGAAGAGCACACCCTGCTCACGGTCTTGGGGTGCTCACCTTTGGGGTTAGGCAGAAAGGGTTTGTAATTATTAATATATAACTTCTATGGATTGTATTTGTAGCTGTTTCTGAACAGAGGAAGTACTTGACTTCTCATTATGCTTCACTGATTTTGGTCAACAGGATTATTTCTGTAGCCTGTTTAAAAATTGTGTTGTGAAAGCAGGATTTTAAGAGTGTTTTTATGCATTAGTCTCTGAGGTTGGTTTCTGTCTCTGAGACCTAAATATAATGTATTTCATTATGTAAAAAGAAGCTTAATAAACAACCAGCATCCCTTCCACATTCCTAGATTATAACCATAATGCCCTGTTTACAGATAAAGTATTAAAGAAGATTGTTTCTCAGATAGAGTGTTAAGAAATAATAGACTTTAAGGTATAAAAAGAAATAGACTTAGAATTTAAGGTATAAAAAGAAACAATAAACTGTAAGGTATAAAAGAGTTCTTTTCCAATAAGAGACTAATACAGATTATGAAATCTGATTTTTTTGAATATGGGGTTTTTTTATTATGTCCTTTTAAAACATCCTCATTTTCAATTCCTTTCAGGTCAACGCAAATTCCTAAAGCTGAAGGAAAAGGTGAAATTCTACCTCCAACAATACAAAAAATAATAAAAGGGTACAACAAGTATCTACGTCCATTTTTTGATAGTAAGTAGAAAAGCTCTTTCAATAAGACTGAGTCATAACATAATGTGGTGTCTAAAGTTCAGCATGAGAGCAAATGGGTTTTTCTGTAGATTTTTCCTCTGATATCTGACAGCCACTGGTCTGATTATATATGTTCTGTGATATAATAAGATAGAGTTTAATAGCTTTTGTGGCCCAAGGTGAAACTTGTCTATTCCAAGTATTTGCAAGCTAAACTTCCAGACTGTTAGAAAGCTTGACTATCATTGTATGTGTGTCTTCATGAAATAAGCTGTAACCTCTTCCCTATTTAAAAGAGTAATTTCCTTTAATTTCCTAAATAATAGCTATAAAAAGCTTTGATTAAAGATTTGAAGGCTTCATATATCAAGCTGTTCATAAAAGCACAGGCAAATCTTGTTACTATGCAAAGTACTTTGTGTCTCAGCTATAAGATTGCAAGAGAATTATTTAATAAATGGTTCTTGCCTCAGGTCTTAAAGGTCACTGAACAGATTTACTGAGACCTGTGCAGGGGGAATGAACGGAAAACAGAAAATTAATCAAAATGTCAGTCCCCTGCATCAGAAACCAATGGTCACCAGATTGGAAGAGCCACACAGTCTACTGCATCGAGGCTGATTTTACTGCCCTGCAGTGCAGTCAGACACCTGAAATCTCAGGGAAAAACTTCTCCCTTAAATTGAGTCAGGCTATTGGATGTATCAGAAGTACTGAGGAGTTACCAAGTGGCAT
This sequence comes from Vidua macroura, assembly GCF_024509145.1. Classification (NCBI taxonomy): domain Eukaryota; kingdom Metazoa; phylum Chordata; class Aves; order Passeriformes; family Viduidae; genus Vidua; species Vidua macroura. The sequence goes on from NC_071578.1 coordinate 14,634,667, forward strand.
GAAGAGATTGTCCTGGAGAAAGTGCAGAACACTGAAGAAGAAAATATTCTGAATGTTGAAAAGAAACTCAGCACCATGTGTCTGTCAGAAAATTAACTTGTAGTGTGAATGCTAGGCAATAGGTCTTAAGCTAGATGTTTGGAAATGTATGAGTGCAGATGAAATATTTTATATCCCTTTATATCTTGCTTAAACAAATGATTGACTAGTGATTTTATAAGACCACACTGTTACCTCTTGTTATCCAAGTGCCTGGTTCAGTATGGATGCTCCACATCATGTGCTGTTTCTGAATCCATTTATAATAATTTTAAGATAAACCTGTCTTTTGGGTTGAAGAAAAAGGGGAAAACTATTTCATCTGCTTGTTTTTATTGTAATTATCTTAGCTGATGATAAAACTGGTATAAAATATTTAATGCTCTAAGGAGATTGACAGCAAAATAAAATTAACTTTAATAAATAAACTAACCCTTCCTCATTGGAGATTATGCATAATGTAAAATAACTGTTCAGTGGCCATTAATATATTTTATTCATTACCTCATGTTAGTACTAGAGATATGTTGGCACTGCCATGATGAGTGTGCTTGGGTAGACAACAGAGTCTCATTTCAAAATCCTATAATTGCAATTAAGACCTACCATAAAGCATATTTGAGTTACAAATCTCCCTTTTCTCCATCTTTTTTGCTCAGCTGTTGTATCACAGCCATGCTATAGTTATTTTTTTTTTTCTGGATGTTTTGCTCAGAGGGATGCAAGGGCTCTCTGGATGTGCCTAGAAATCCCAGAGGAGCTCGGGCACAGACTGAGAATGTCACACACAAAGCCAGTCTCACACCTCCAGACAGTGCCAGCATCGCTGCATATGCTCACTACAGCTCAGGCATGCAAACTGCCTCAGAAACCTTTGATGGATCTTTATTAGCTCTAGTGCTGAAGGAATGGGATGACACTCTGAAAAAAATACATTTTATTGATGCCACTTCTAAATGCAGGGTTGGTGGTTTTGTGAGAAATTACTTTGTAGGAATAATTTGAGTTAGGATGACTCAGGCAATGCTTCTGATTTTTGAACCTCTAGCTTTTTGTGACATCTAACTTTTTGTGACAACAGGGATCACTTTCCCTGTTACAGAGGAAGGTGTGCTTGGGCTGGGGTGTGGTATCAGCCTAGTCCTGACCCCTCTCCATTACTGGCAGGGTGGGCTACACTTTGCATGAGGGTCAGATGGAGGAGAAGTGATTGCTCTTCTCAGAAGCAGAGCTGGCAAAGCACCTAAATCCTCAGCTTAACAAACCTGGGGAATTTATTTATCTCTGTGACCACAGCTATGCTAGCTTTGTTCCATGTAATATTTTCCTGACTTCTGTGGTGGTTTTTTGCCTGCAGCTGGTGTACCTTGTGTCTGTTCTTGGTAACTGGCTTTACTCAAGAATGACATCAATGACTGCAGCACAGCTGTCAAAGAGCTGATGACGCCAGAGTAGCAATTAGTCATTGATACTTCTTCTGTGACTTCCCCCTGCCCCACTGCCCAAATCCTTAGTTTCTTTGGGATGATTTTATGTTAATTGTAAGAGACAGACCAGTTAGAGATGGATCTTAAGGTCAAACAGCAGATTAGACTCGAGTAGGCTAATGAACAAATGCACATTAAAAACATAAATTGGGGTATTCTGGTAGAGATCATCAGCTACTGTAAAAGCTTGCAAAGTCTTGATTGTGCAACCTATGAGTGATGATATACTCTGAGAAAGAAACTCGTGTTTCCAGAAATATGAACAGAAAAGGATGGATATGCACCTGACAATCTATGTTTGCTGTCTTGAATGAAAGGATTTCTATAAATGGGAACCTAGTATGTGTATGTTGATATGCTGCTAAAGCCAGCCTTTTCAAGACACTTGCCTTACTTTTCTTTAGTTTTGGCCAAGATTCCTTTGCTTTCAAAATTATGTGTATTTCTGTTTATTAGCTCAGTTAGAAATACACTCATAAATATGCATGAAGAAATTTGTCATACAAGTAGATGGTATTATTTGTGGGCATCTACAGTGCTTTAAGCTTAATATTAGTGAGTCATAATGGAACTCTGAATTGTGGTTTTTATCAAGTATGAGAGGGCCAGAGGTGAGTTTAAATTTTAGAATAACCTCATTTAAAGTAATTTCAAATTTACTTGTCCTTGAAAATTTTCTTCAGGCTGGAAAGGTCAATTTTTGAAGTGATGATTGCTGCCAATATACAATCACATTCTTGTAAAATCAGAGTCATTGAGCTCTTTAATATTTGACAAAATGGGGTTTTAGTCCTGAAAAGAAAGTTAGGTATAAACAAATGCTCATAAAATGACGGTTCCTTTCTCCTAAAGCCAGAAAACCCAGAAATATTTACTAGTTAAGTAAAATTTACAGCAGCTCATAAATTTTTAGTTTAATAAGCCCTCCATTTGCTTGTTAATTTGTTTTTGGTCGTTGTGCTAGGACTGGCAGATGACTGGAAATGTCCCAACCACATACCTCAACTGGGGTAGTGTCATTAACAAGGCAACTATGAAGATCTTTTTCATTTGAGTCCAATGACTGCATAACAACATAAAAACTGTTTTCTCCTCTCCTTGCATGGATTGAATCTACTGCTTTTCTAGTTTTTAATTCTGGATTTATCTCACCTTGTTTTGGTCATCTCCTCCTGCGCAGTCACCCCTCCAGACCCCGGCTGTGCAAACGTTGCCATTTTTGTGTAACACAGACTGTCCTTCCCACCTCTAAGCACCTACATCAGTGCCCAAAGTTGGATTAGTTGAAGCCAGCCTTAGTGTGTCAGAGGCCTGCAGACAAGTAAAACTGGCTGAGTGTTTTGTGTTTGTCCATGGTGGGTGGCATGTACCAGTTGCCACATTGTGAGGGTATTTCAGACACTGTTAGCACAGAGGAATCTCAGCTGGACTGGTTATTTAGCTCTGCCCTCATCTGAATATTGCTATTAAGAAAGTTCTCTTTCCTTATCTATAGCACTTTAATGTCCCTCTTTGAGCTGGTTCATCAAGCAGGTTTTCATAAATTAAGCAGATAGGTGCAATAAAGAATAAAAAAACCCCAAACCCCTAATCTGGAATGAATGTAGCCATTCTTTGGACTGGAATATGAAATGCTCCTATACTAATGTTAGCAGATATTACTCCTCAATATAATAGTATCTATCCTACTCTTACAGATATATATGGAATACTTTTATAGAAAAACTGGCATAAGGGATTTAAAAATCAACAGTTATTTCCCTTAAATGTGCTACATTACCCTAACACTTTATCTCAGCAATACAAGTTGATTTCCACCTCAGGTTTTCTGCTGGAACCATGTAGACCAATTTTGTAACTTTATGTGCTGTGCCAAACTCTCTGAATTAATGAGCAATTCCTGCAGACTTCAGTGAACCTTGGATTAGGTTCATAGGGTTGTTAAGGGATGCATAAAATCTTGTAAATAATTTTATACAAATAGATTTTGTTCTGTGATTGAATGTGATAATTTAAGTGTTCTAATTAAAAAGAGAGATACTAGGAAAAGGTCACAGCTAAGTATATTTGAATATGGAAGCTTCTTTCAAGTGGAACAGAAAAGTGTCATGCTTACATCAGTTATTCTAAATCACATTTAAAAGATTATTTTCTTTCACTTCATAATGAGTAATAAATTTCATAGACTTAAGTTTTAAATTAAAGCAAATAAAATTTTTGGGTCCAGCCTTCTGTCTAAGACCTGTCATCATGGGGCTTTTTCCCTCAAATGTTGTTTTTATTAAGCTCTATAAATTTAATTAGATGAAGGCATTTTAGTCTTCAGAAGTGTACGAAAGACACAAAGAGATATCAGAATGTTAGCTGTGTCTGACATCCATCCTTTGGTTTAGTGAGACAAACTTGCAGGGCACATGAGAAAGAAATACCAAATAACCACCCTCTAAAGACTATTTTAAGTCCTAGCTAGCCAATATCTAATCCTTTAGAGAAAAGCAAAAAGCCCAGAATATGTAAACTTCAGCATACCCATGGTAATGGAGATTTTCCTTCTTTCCTCAGAAGACACACTAAGAGCATCTGATTGCCACCAAACCCAGCTTCCTGCATGCAGGACAGTTTGGGGGGTTTTGGTTTTTGGGTTCTCCCCTGCCTCTCCAATCCCTCCAAAGGCTTGGCTCCAGAGACTCTAAATTATAAATGGTGGTTATGCTCAGATAGTAAAAAGATCAATTTATTTGTAGTTTCCTGTTGTCTCCAGCATCCATAAACTTTGCTTTGCCAAACAACTACTACTGCATGTATTTTATGACATTGGACAAGTCACCTTTCTGATTTCTCTTTGAGGAGCTGAGTAAACAATGCTCCTTGATTTTTATGTTACAGGATTTGATATTAAGCTTCCAGATTTTTTTGTCTTTTGGAATATATCTCTTTCTCTCAACCAAAACGGTGTCTGCTGTTTGAACATTTTATTTAAATGTGGAAAACAAATCTTGTCACAGTCATAACAGTCTTGCCAATACAGAATAGATTGCAAGATAACTTAATTCTGTGCATTACTCCCCATTGCAATAATGCTGCTGCCAAAGCATAAGATGGAAAGAGCATGTTAAAATGATTATCTGTGACAGCCTCTAAATCCTTGTCAAAGGCACTGCTTGCCAAGATGGTTTCCTATCTTGTGTGTGCTGCCTGTCTTATTTGTCCCCCCATTAATTGCTTGCATTTGTCTCTATGGGAACATGGGGGGTTTGACAAATGATTTAACAAGCTGTTGTTAACATGGTCCCCACCAATTTTTGTCTTGTCCACAAACTGCGCCAGCAAAGCAACATCAATGTCTAAAAATTATTGATGTAAACAAATAGGATTGAAACTGATTCGTGCTAGAAATGGGTCTGTCTTCTGATGCCTTCAAATCAAGAATTACAGTTGAGATCTGTCGGAAGGCCTGTCTTAACCTGTCTGCTTTCTGCATGTAACTATTTGTCAAGAAAGATGTCTTGTGGCGGGAAGTTAAATGCACTGAAAAAAATCTAAGCATTATGTAAGAATTCTGTAATACTCCAAAGCAAAGCTGGCAACCAGAGAGACAAAATGAGGGTTTTAGGAATTATTATTATAATATATTATGAGGTTTAGAAATTATTATTCTAATAATTCATTATTATTATGATAATTTTCCTTCTAATTCTCTGTTTACTTGCAGTATTTTATCCAGTATTGCTGAAAAGATGAGCCATTCTTCCAAAAATCCTTTTGAGGCCTTTCTGAATGTCAGAATTGTTTTGAGTTTTCTTAAACTAAATGCAAAAGGGCTCATGCTAACGGCTCAGCACTGGAAGTTATTGATAGTGCTGATCCATTGCAGTAGCAGGTACACACGTGACACACTGGTGGTTTATTTTGCTGCTACAGACCGGGATCATTGCAGTGAGTGATCCAAACTTAATTTTTAGGTATGCTATCTGCCACTCTTCTGGCTGCTTTCCCATTTGGGATCACTATGAATATCTATAAAGGGCATAGAGGAACAGTTTACATAAATTGCAGTAAAATTAAAATGTGTGTTGCTTAGGCTGCACAGCCAGTGCTGTAACAAGGCACTCCCTTTGGCAATGCTCTGCCATGCTTTGAAGATTCCCTTCAATAATGCAGGACAGAGTGACTTCAGTTGTCTTCTGAAGATCAGTAGATTTCTTCTGATGTTGTCATTATATACAGAACTTCTGCCAAACATATGGAAATGTAGGAACTGACTGCCTCATCTGGTTTGCTGCCCAGTTCTTGACACTGTCAACAGGAGACCTTTCAGAGGAAGTTCAGAGGAAACCCTGGTGAATAATTATGAGCAGACTCATTCTGTTATTAGTACTTTACAATTTATGGTGCCTTACTAAATAAACATTTATCCTCACATGCAAAAAAGAAATCAGCATTTAACTATTAATGTTGTTCTGAATTGATTAATTGCTGGAGCAAAGCTGTTCTCAGCATCTTGTATTGTGTTAATAAAGGTATTTTCCATAATTTGTTTTCCTGCACAACTCCTCCCATAGAGCACATTGCTGTATCCAGGTTGATGTAATTTCTGCTGAGTTTTTGTGGATGCTGGGCTGGGCAGGCTGGGTGCTCTTGGGCAGTGAGGGCTGTTGGCTGGGGCGAGTGGAGCAGGATGGTTTTGTCTGTGTTCAGTCAGTTTGAGCTTGAAGTACATCTTAACCTGAGCTGGATGTCTTGTGGTGCTTGGGAGTCACCCAACACTGCAATTGTGTTACTCAGTAATATTTTGAAAAATATTTCAGCAGGAAAGGAAAAAAGGATCTACAAAGTTCTGTTTGTCTGATTCCAGAGAAATTAACCCCTGCTTAATTTCAGTAATCTTTCTGGAAAGTCAGCTTTTCCTCTCACATGCCTAACAACCTAGCACTGATGATACTGAAATGTCACTAATGGACATTTTCCCTAATCTGTATCACTTTACTGGGCAAGGATCAGGTGTTTTTCCTACCTTCCTAATCATGATATAATAGGAAGAGTTGGATTATTCCCAGCCATGATTCTTGCATAATCATCTGAACATTGCATTGTCCTCTCCTTGGGGTGGTCCATCATTAGGCATGTGCCTTGCTGGATGGGGTTCTCCCCAAATCATCGTGTGATAGTTGGAAATAATATGCTCTGTTACAGTCACACATGGGAATCTCTAGGAAGACATAAAAAACCCCAGAATATGCATTATAAATCACGTTGTTTTAAAATTCAATGGTTTTTGAGGGTCTGATATCTTTTGAGACTGGCAATATTGTGCCTGCAATTATGATATAGTACAATGGTAAATATAAGTATTAATTGTTGCACCTCAGGTAGTTGGGATGAGTTTCTTAGGGGTTGAGCTTTTAATCCTGGAGGGAGAAAAAATGAATTTATTCATGGAGTATGGAAAGAATGGAAAGAAACAGAATGGAAAGAAACAGCAGAAAAACCTGTCAATGATCTGAGAGTTTTTCAGTCAATTTTGTTTCAAAGTTAACTTTGAAACAATTTTGTTTCCAAAGTATTTTTCCAATATATGAACAATAGTTTCTAAATCCAATGTATAATTTAATAGTATATAATAAACATGCATATTAGCAGCAGGTCATGCTGCAAACCTGCAGTCCTGTTTTAAGCTGGAGCTTTATATTTAAACTTTCAACCGAGTCCAGAACAAAGGACATAAAAATTTTTTTTCAGGAGTGACAGATGTGCAATGATTTTAGCACATGCATTAGAAATAGAAAATATTTTGGAAAAAATAAAAATGCTAATTAAATGTCTTAGAATGAAACATTTTTTTCTTTAGTGCTATTCAGGAGGGTGGAGTTGGATTCCATGTTCCTCTGGATGCCATTTGGGGCCATATAGGAGATTTCTACAAAATGTATTGCAAGGAGCCAAGAAGGGCTTTCAGCTGTGTGCTGTGAGATAGGGGCACTTCCAGCTACAGAGATCTTACCTAAAGTATTTCTGCATTTCTCAGTGCTGTGTTCTCTTCTTCTCGATTTCTTGGAAAGATGCACTGGTTTAATATTAATTTCTTTGTACAAGCACTCTTAATAATTCTGCATATATTCAACCAGGAAAATGTTTCCATCAAAGCTCTGCAAAAATTATGCATTTTAAAATACACAGCTGGTGATCTTCCTTCCAACAGTGTGAAATGCACATTCAGGAGGAAATGGGAATCAGAGCAGACTGACATTACAATAAGAACTACTTGGTAAGGTGTTTAACTACACTGAATAGACTGCAGCTTATGGCAAGTTTTCCTTTATAAATGAAGGTATTTAAATCACAAGTTTCCTGCTAGCGGTCAAAGGCAAGATATTAAATCACGGCGATACAATATATACCATAAATCCTTAAATGGACAGTAAAGAAAGTCACTCAGCTGTGCCATCTGGATATGAACCATGTGACATTGCCAGGTGAAACTTCTTACTTCACCCACATCTGAAGGACCAGATGTTGCAACTGGAAGAATTCTTTCCACTGCTCTGCTCCTCACAGCAGAAGAGTGTGATGTACCATGGGGATTGTGCCTTCCACACCTTATTGTGTAACATTTTCCCCAGCACGTTTTTTTCTGGGGGAAAAAAAATCATATAAACCAGGAAGTATTTAAGAAACAAAGCCTGTTTCTGAAAACTAAAATAGTTTTAGCTCAGAAGTATGACATTTTGGTTAAGAACATGAAAATTCTTGCATAATCTGTGTTTGAGGAATATTTAAGATAGCTTCTAAACATTTAGGAAAAAAATGGAAATATTTTGTAGACAGTTCTCGTGAACACTGAATATTAAAGAATTATGAGCTACATTCTGACTTCCTCTTTTTTTTTTTTTGCAGATGGTCCTGTGTCAGTTGGAATGAGTATGGATATTGCAAGCATTGATACAATATCAGAAATAAATATGGTATAGTAGTTTCTGCAGTCTTTTTTTTTTGCTTGTTGATAAGCTGATATCTTGTGCTTACAGCTGCTGGCAATACAACTTTGGGCTTGTCTCCTTGTGAAGTCAATATGGGTTAGGAGATGGAATTCTCTTTTTCACAACACATTGTGTTTATAACACTATAATAAGCATAGAAATGCAGCTGTGAATCCCACCTCTCACAGATACAAACAGAAATCTGCTACTGAGTATTAATCTTAATGAGAAGCATGTGGATCAATTCTTATTTTCCAGCTGAAATGTCTAAATCTTTATGCATTTCAGAAAAATAAAGATGTATTCGTGTGCCTTTGAAGCCACTCTCTCTATTATTAGATCCAGCTGAACTCAAGCTGTTTTTCTCTTCTATTGTTGCTGTCACATATTAATTTATTCCAGCTGTGTTTAATTTAATTTGTATCATTTGTTCTTGAACAAACTATGAAATGGAATGTACTTTTACTTAAAGATTTACATTGGTACACAGAAATAAAAAGAAAAAAAATTACTCAGATATTAAATATGAGTATATTAGTAATTAGTAATTTTTAATTACGATTTAGAAAGGGGAAATAAGGTCAGAACTTCAGATGAATTTATAATATTGATAAAAACACACCATAAAATAAAAGGTTGTTTTAAAAGTGTTAAGAAATAATGTGATCTTATTGTAGGACTGCAAGGCATATCTAAATTGAAGGGGAACTGGACTGAGTGCTGTGTTCAAGGTCTTGATAAATTTGGTACCACTGTTTCCTTTGTGATGCTAAAAGGAGAAATTGTACTAAAAGATTCCTTTCCTGTTTCACTAACTTCTTTTGTCTATGTGAATTTATTCTACTTTTTGCCCTGTGCTCTTAAAACATTCTTATTAGCTAATGTGAATGGGATTTGGAACTGTGTACATAAATCATTCTAAAACTTCAAGTTTTACAGAGCCAGATTATCTGCTTACAAAGCTCTGACTTCAGCTGATTCATAGCCCCAGACTAAGGCCAGCAGCTTTTACTGTAAATGACCATTAGAACAAAATCTACCAACCTCACATGGAGTTCTAGAAAATTTGGCAGAATTCAGTACAGCTGCTCTTGGAGTGCCAGGGACATGGAGAATCACAGTTTGTGCCCGGCAGCTGTTTCCATATACTTCTGTAAAAGTGAATACAGCACAGACTCCCTTTGTATGACAAATTTGATTTTCTCTTTCAGGACTACACAGCTACCATATTTCTAAGGCAGCGATGGACTGATGAGAGGCTTTGCTTTGATGGTAATAAGAGTTTGAGCTTAGATGGTCGACTTGTGGAAATGCTTTGGGTACCAGATACCTTTATAGTTGATTCAAAAAAGTCTTTTCTTCATGATGTCACTGTTGAGAATCGTCTTATAAGGATATACCCTAATGGAACAGTCTTGTATGCTATAAGGTATGTAAATATCAGCCTTTATGATTGTGCTTACTTATGTTTTAAACTTCCCAGGTTCTGCTTAAGAAAATGGGTCTGTTTGTAAAAATAGGGTCTTGTAGTTTTAAGAATATGTAATATTCTTGATCAATATGAATAAATCCTTAAATTTAATAATAGATCTTCCTTACGTAGCCCCTTTTGCTTTTGTGCAGGCTGAACACAGGAATTGTATGTTGCCATTCCAGTTTGCAATGAAGCCATCACAGGGGAAAGCAAGCTGTGATGATGGACTTGTGTGATTTATTGTGAATTACTCTTTGTAAAAGGTTTTGATAAATCTAACAAAATCTTAACGTATATTGCAAATATCAAAGGAAAATGTGTACTGTGAGAAGGGAGCAAAGGGTGGCCTTTTTGGATCATCACTGAACTCAGCCTTTCTGCAGTGGTTTCTCTTTGGGATTGTATTACTCTTGTACATTAGATACCAGTAAATAATAGATTTTTTTTTTTCCTCACAATAGATATTAGGCTGAAAGTATTATTTCAAGAAGGATACATGGCATTTTTTATTTTTACTGATGAACAATTTTGTCCCATTAATACTTAGAAAACTTTTTTTTTCCCCAAGGATCACCACAACTGTTTCATGCAGCATGGATCTGACTAAATATCCAATGGATAAGCAGACATGTACTTTGCAACTGGAGAGCTGTAAGACACGTAATCCTTATTGTTTTATACAATTAGAAAAATATCTGTGATCTATTTTTGCTAGATATTACCAGAGTGGCTGGAATTTCCATAGAAGGCAAGGGATGTTATGTGGCCATTCCCTGTTGAATCACAGTGGTACCTGTGTGCAAAGGTGTGTGTACATATGTGCAGATGACATCACTGGGGATGGCATGGCAGTACTGAACTGCTGCAGTGCTAGTTAATGATTGAGCAAAATCCTGGGAGACTCTCACAGGCTTGGTCTTGCAGTGCATCCTGCAGTTGCTGCCTTGGTCTTCAGAGGGAGTTCTGTGAGCAGGCATTTTCTAGCACAGATGAGATAATTTTTTTTCCCCTTCAGAGAGTATGTAATTTTTTCCCCCTGAGATAAAATCCCTTTAGGAAAGAAAGAAATCAGAATAAGGCTAATTTGTAAGGCATATAGTTCATATTTCATAATTTACTGTTTTCAGATCTTACTCTGACTTATTTCATTGTCTCTCTATCAGTGCCCTGGTAAAAAATGTGATCAATTGATGAACAAGAGTAAATATGTATATATTTTTTTTCATTTTTATCAATCAATGTTCTCATATTTTCTTTGAAATAGGTCCTCTAATACATTGTAGGCATGGTTACTTTGCAAACACACAAATATTCACTTTTTTGGTTAAATGTTTGCTGTTATTCATACGACAAGACTCTAGAAAATAATTTTGGCATGGGATAACACAGAAGAATAACCGGTTCTGTAAGATGAAAATATATATTTAAAATGTGTCAATACATGCCAAAATCTTTTAGAAGGCTTTTCAGTACTTGTCAAGTTTTATTCTGTATCTTTTCAGAAGTGTGTGTTGTTCATCTCTTGGTGTTAATGACCAATTAGATTGCCACAAATTTTCATTTTAGACAGAGACACAAAGGAAATTAACCCAAAACCTTCTTCACACAGGCATCCCTCTAGAATAAGCAGTTTTATGAGATCTGTTTAACAAACAGTGATTTGAATTGAAATTGGGATTTGTCTTTATTTTCCTTTGGAAAAGCATATTGGTAAATCAGTGTATATAGATTTAAATCAACAGCACTGCCTAATGAGTAACTTAGTATTTTCTCTAGTTCCAGAATGAAATATATGTCCCACAGGAATTTACAATTTATTTGACAGGATTAAAAAAATAAAAAGGAGAATTCCCCATATAATTAAACCCAAGCTTTTTTCAGATTGGTTCCATCTGCTTTTTCAACAACACACAAGTGTCTCTTGTCCAAGGGGAAAACCCAGTCATGTCACAACAAATGCTCCCATTACTTTGGTGTTTAGTTTTGAGGAAAACATAGAATCAACAAATACAAAAAAAGGAATGAGTGTGCCTCGGGCTGTGGCCTTTTCTCATCAATGCACTGCAATCCTTCCTTTTGGGTAGGCTGGAAATGGGGTTTGTTTTCCATGTGATAAGCTATGTTAATATGTAGATGAATAATGTCATCATCCTGCTATCACACTGCATGCCAACACCATTACCTGGGTTTAAGAATTGTGAATGCAGACATACACACACGTCTGCACAAATATTGATGCTTATAAATAAAATGTAAAATCTATAGCAAATATTTGAACTGAAACAAAGAGGCTTTTATTATTATTAATATAAAGACAAATATGTCATGATATTATGAAGTAATGGCTTTACAGAATAAGGCATCCCCAGTGACCTTTCCAACATACTTTTCTGTTATTGCTAGTTAGTAACTTTAATTGACTTGTACTTTCTACATAGCAAAACACATTTTGGCCAACATGTTATTGTTCCCCCCCCCCCCCCCCTTAATTGCAACACTTTAGAAGGTAATGCTGGCATTTGTTAGAAAACAAAGACTTGGCACTCTGAGTCTCTGTTGATATGGGTGCTGTGACATTTGAGAAAGTGGAGGGTTCCTGCCTTGGTTGGTGCTGCCAAGGAGGGGTTCCTGCTCTCTGCCATGTGGCAGGGAACACTGCCATTCATCCTTGCTGGGCTGTAGGGTTTGTCCTCACATTTCCCTCACACAGACCCCAGTCCAAATACATATTCATGTCTTGGGCCCGTCTCTGAAATTTTATTTCTTTTTGAACTTGTCCTTTACCATTTATTCAGTGAAGAGCCATGTGAAGGCACTTAACTTGTGCTTGACAATCAGTGAAAATTAAAATTAGCAACAGAAAAGTAAAGAAACTAATTTGTATTAGGCATTATGAATGTTTAATCCCAAATTTACTATTCCTGTAGTTAACCCTATTGACATTAGCAGCTCATACTCTATCAACAATGTACAGGAATGAGACATTCTGGGCTTGAGGAATTAGCTAGGATAAAAACTCAGTGTCACATAAAGAGAATAGAGATTACTTGTAAAAGCCAAATAACATGGGCTTAAGGATTTTGTCTCTATAAACTTTTGAAATGTTTTATAATTAGTAAAATGTTAATCCCTTGAATAAAGAACAACTTTGCACAGAGGAGCACTGTACTATTTAACTTTACTGACTATTGGGAAGGCGCTCTCAGTAAAAAATTCTTCGTAAGAGTTTTGGAATTATTATACTCAAAGAATTTTCATAGGAAGGATCACCCAAGCCTACTAATTGTTCCACTAATGAGAATATTTTGGAACAAAAGCAAAATAATCTCTGTTTCAAGATATGCTCGTTATCATTCATGTGGGTACCAAGAACTTCTCCTGTCTCACACAACTTGGAAGGCTGAATATCTTATAAAAACAAAAAGGAATTTACTGTGGTACTCTAGTTCTTTGGACTTTATTTAAATGTCTGAAGTTCATTTAGACTGAAAGGAAGTGAAACAAATCCATGGCTGGAATCATGCATAAAAAACTGGTTATATGAGCCTCCTTGTTTTGACTAAGGACAATACAATCATTTGTTTATAGAAAATGTTACTTCTATTTTACATCTCAGGAATCTGGGAAATTTCCCAGAATGTGGTTTTAGGGAATTGAAAACTTAGCTTGGATGCATATGCTTTTGGCTTAGTCTTTTGACACAAAAGTGTTTTGGCTTTAATTGCTATAAATGTGATAATGGGAGCAGATATTCCAGGCCATGATACCTTTTCATATAACTGCCAGTGATAGTGAAAACAAAATTTACATTTAAAGAATGAGCAGAGAAAGAATTTTCAGGTGAAATTGTAATTTAATAGATAACCAGCCCAGTGTTTCCTTACAATAAAACTTATGAACTCCTTTTTTTCCTGCATGAGATGGCTGGAGAAACCAGTTCTGTTTTGTCATTGCAAGAAAAAAAACCCAATAACTTAAAAATATTAAAAGGCACTTTTTTTTCGTTGTTTTAATACATCTCTTTTTTCTGTGATTCTTGAGCTTTGTTAGTTTTGCAGCATATACCCTTGTGCAATGTATTGCATTATTGTCTCACTGTAATTTACTTACAGGTGACTGAAGTCTAAAAATAATCACTTGCTCGTGTTTCTGTTCCCTAAGCTGAGCTATTAACTTGCACAATATGAATCTGTCAAATACAGGAATGATTGATCTAAGAAAGCTAAAGAAAAAAGATGTTCAAATGCTCCCTGTTAACATGTAAATTACATTAACATAATCTTGAATTAATCATATACACTAGTCTGTAAAGTGGCTGCCTTTTATATAACGGGGAAAAGCTACAGAGTATTTTAGCTATGATTGTGCTGCACATTGACAAGTGTGTGCAAAACACAGTTGCCTTCTGATAGATGATTCATCCAGCTCCTAATTACTACTTGAAGGTTAAGAGGGAACCTCCTGGGGCCCCTGAAGCATGCCAGGCTGTTGAGCCTGCAGAAACATCAGCTTCTAAGCTGGTGTCCTTGGCAAGTATCTGAGCTCTTCAGCCAAAACCTTGTCCCAAGTGATGATTCAAGCTCAGGTTGGAGCACAGCACTAGTGAGCAGCAGCTGTGCTGCTCTCCTCATCCCTTCATCTCTCTGGGAATGAGGAACAGCGCACTGCACTGAGAAACAGCATCTTGGGATGCAACACAGGGCACATTTCATGTCTAGTCAAAATGCTGGCAAGTGCAGTAATTCATAAAAGCTCATTTTCTTAGATCCTAGTAGCTTTTGCCTTTAGAATACCAGGTGGTACTAATCTGTTTTATTAGTTTGTCATTTTTACTGAAATAGAAGATATAAAAAGACCACCTCCAAAAACGTCGGCTTTTAACTCAGGAGACTTTGCATGGTATTGGAAATTTTGTCGTGAACAGGCATTACAATCTGCCAAAACTCATCACTGTTAATGTCTAATTGCACTTTCAGAAATAAGAAACAGCTGAACCATAAGTGTGCTCAACACAAATTAATTATTGTGCAAAATAAACACTATTGTTGGCCTGTGTCTCACTACAGGGGGTTATAACATCAATGATGTCATGTTTTACTGGACCAGAGGAAATGATTCAGTTCGAGGTTTGGACACACTCCAGCTGGCCCAGTACACGGTAGAAGACCACTTTACCTCTGTAACTGAAGCTGTGTATGAGACAGGTAAAACACCCCTAAAAACACTTTGTGGGTGCAGTTTGAACTATGGCTTTGGAAAGAGAGCAGCATTAAGGACCTGAGCACTGCTTTCTGTTAGGATGACAGTTTTCATGTTCTAATAATTACATTCTTGAAGCCATAAATACTTTTCAAGTTACAATCAGAGACCAAGCTAATATAAAGACTGAGCATTTTCTTAGAAGCTACACATTATCTAAAGAATTATAAACAAGAATCTACTGCTCCTTCCATATGTCAGGGAGAGCTCTTGTGAAGGAAGAGAGCATGCAATTGGGCATTTAAATTGGAGACAGACCAGGGAGCTCGGGATACCCAGCTCAGATCAGCCATTCTGGCTTTACAAGGCAAGTCAAAAGCCTCTATTCATCTGTGGAAATTCCAAGAATATGCTGTGTGCTTTCACAGCTGCAGGAATTTGAGTTTCATGGCTTGTAGGAGTTGGTCTGTTTCTGTGGCAGCCTCTGCCCAGCCTGGTGGGCAGCAGGAAGGAGATTGCTTGACCTGAGGTTCCTGTGCCCAGGGAAGGGTCAGGAGTGTTTCCACAGACCTGCTCCTCTGCCGAGCTTAGGAAACTGCAGGACTCTAACCTCAGGGAACAGTGTGCTCTTATTTATTTTCCAGAGATTTTGAAAGGGATTTCAGAGAGTTCAAGACCTGTAAAACCTTTTTGTTCTTTGAGTTACTGCCAGGTCCTTCATTGCTGCTCTTCACTGTGTACCTGGTTTCTCTTCTGCTCAAGTCAGCACACCCACACAAGGGTGTGATCTTTAAATCAAGACACACACATCCTTCAAAACTGCAGTTTCACCAGAGGACATTTCTAATTCTGAATCACAGAAATATAGTTTCTCTAGTCCATTATTGGGTATTTCTGCTCTAATAACAAAACACAGAGAAACTTGTGATCTAATTTCGGGTATTAATTCAGGCTAAAAAATTGAACTTCTCTAAATGGATATAAAAGTATAAATTAAATACATACTAGCAGGCTCGAGGATCACAGAGTTTCTTGCTAGTTATGTAAGTGACATCTGCTTGCCTTCCTCTTTACATCTTCTGGGTAAGCAGCATCAGGTTCAGTCAAAGAATAATCCTTTACTGCTGATCTGCCCAGAAGGGTATTAGGACCCTTGTATGTTCACCATACCAGGAAAGTGGAAGAGAAAAGCTACTTAATTCCTATCACATTCTATCACAGAATCAGGACTTTAAAGACAAAAAAAGTTTGGTTGTTTTGTTTGTTTTGGTTGGTTGGTTTTTGGTTTTGTTTATTGTTTAACTAAATTGGCTAAAACCAATTTCCAATTAGAGTTGAAGAGGTATGATCAGATGAACTGTACTCTTCTTCCAGTAAATGATGCTGTCTTCCTCCCTTTGTGTTGGCAGGAATCATATATATATAAGTCAAAAGGCACTTTTTGTTTTAATTACACATTTTAAGACACGCAAATTAATTCAGTTAAAATTTCTCACACCTGCTTGTTCCAGATCTCCTGTTCAAGACAGCCATGTTATCAAATGCTATGCAGTGCTTTTACAATTTAATCTCCAAATCCTCTTAATTTTCTAATGAGTCATTCTGAACTAGGTGCTATTTTCTACAGTTTTTTTGGAAAGCAATGCCTACTGTAGGCCATATTAAAAGAAAAAAGCAACAGATTATGGAGTTGTGTAATCAATTTTGAAATGAAAAATGATGTTTTGCATTTCCTCAGGGCCATTAATAGATATGAGAGTAGCTTATAAATAACAATAACGTTATAAATAACAGCTATTTATAACCGCTACAATTCAAAGGGCTAAAGCTAAAGTTATAAGAGAAGAGCTGTGTGCAGTATTTCCTAGCACAGCAAAAAAAGCAATCAGGGTTTGATACTCTGTGAACTTGAACAGGCAGTACAGCTGCTGTGCAAGTGAAATATTTTACTGAAGTGCAAAACCCAAGTTCACGTACAGCCACTGACAGAGCCAAATTTAAAATGCAGTCAGCAAAATTCCTGCATAAGTAACTTCAGTAAATTTAAGAAAAGGACACTGAGGATTAATCTTGTTTGTAGAACAGCATGTATCACATAATAGTAATCACATTACTGTAATCACATAATAGTAAGTCACTTTGAATGATGTTAGCTAGATTTCTGGCTAGGGTTTGGTGTTGATTTTGTTTTGGTACAGAACAATTTCATTTTGGACGTGGGTAATTTAATTGCTAGAACCATTTCCTACATGTCTTTAACTATAGTCCTCATTCTCTGTACACTGATAAAATCTTGGACTCCCAAACCATATTATCTGCATCAGTGGGTGCTACAATTTTATTTTAGCTGTCCAGCCAACACCA
Source organism: Vidua macroura (assembly GCF_024509145.1). Lineage (NCBI taxonomy): Eukaryota > Metazoa > Chordata > Aves > Passeriformes > Viduidae > Vidua > Vidua macroura. Next base: position 14,652,207 of record NC_071578.1, read on the forward strand.
CCTGCATTCTCAGAGTAATAAATACTAATATAAAAAGCTTGCTTTTCTTACTGGAAAAAGATAAAAGCAATGAAGAATGGTTACAGTGTAGCTTTTTGTATAAATAATAATAGAAATAAGGCTGAAATACATTTTAAAAATTCATTTAATCTATTCTTGTGTCACAAGGCAAGGTCATCTATATCTGCAGCCTACTTCCTGACAGATGTTTCTAGGAGTAAGTCAGACAAAACTCCAAAGTGTCTGCTTCACAGCCTCCCTAGATGATTTTTTTTCCTGGTGTTTATTACACGCATATTTTCCTCATGTCTGATCTTGAGCTCCCTTGCTGCATTTCAAACCCATTATGAGAATATTGAAGACAAATGTCCTGCTTTTATTCAGCAGCCTTTTCACTGTATCAAGACTGATACATATTTTCTCAGACCAACAATTTTCCTCTTTTTTAATTCATATAAGAAATTTTCTAGATATACTGTCTTTGCTATTGTTCACCCATTGAATTTTCATCTCTTTGCTGGTATGCATCACCCAAAAATGGGTTCCCATTAGATATGCCCTGAGGACGGAAGGGTTTACTTAATGTGTTCCATGAAATCTGTTCCTCTTTATGCATTCTAGGCTGATATTTGCCTTTTTTTGCTGAAAATTATCATGCACTTTTGACTTTGTTCAGCTAGCGATTCCTCCTAGTTCTCTGACTCCTTTTTTGCCCTGTAACCACATGTTCCCTGAGCTCTGGGAGCTGGTGATTCCCATTTAAGTGCAGGACTTAATACTTGTTGAATTCCCTTGTTTTACTTAGGTTATAATAGTTGGTGAGGTATTTTTGAACTCCAGTCCTGTTCTCCAACGTGCTAACTCCACTCCTAACACACTCATGGTATGTCATCATGTTAGGGAATACTTTTGGGCACAGGACAGACCCTATGTGTTCCCACTTGCTAAATGCTTCTATTTTCACAGCAAGCGATGGCTAATTAATCTCAATTTCCATTTTTAGTTGGAGAAAGAAGCAAAAACATAATTTAAGACTTCCTGCTAATTGGCTATTGATAGCTTTTTTCCCAGCATCTTTCCTTAAGTCTTGCACCCACTGCTCAGCCCTCCTGTCAAGTCCTTGGCAGCAGCAGGAATGAAGAGGCTCAGCTTGCTCAGGTCTAGTCTAATGCTGAGTCTTCAGCCCAGAAAGCAGGGAGAGGCATGTCAGGCAGGGCTCTCGGTGCACATCCCCACTTGGAAAATGTCAAGTCAACAAACTGGCATATTCAAATGGTATTATTTTGGCAGAACAGAAGGAAAGAAGAGACAGAAGCATAAATTAAATCTCTGCTCCTTGATGCACAAAGACAAGATATTTGCTCTGTTAAAAAGGCTGCAAAAGGAGCTGGCTGCTGTTCTTGTCTGCAGTTGCTGCCAGGGTTTTGATGTCTGTCTCAAATCCTGCTTTAGCCTCCTTGGGCTAGAGGCCCCTCAGCCCTTGTGTGGCTGTGCAGTGCTGAAGCTCTGTGGTCCCCTGGCCACTGCCTGTTATCAGCTTCTCGAGGGGATGTCACAGCTAAGCCAGGGAGGAATTATTCTCATTTATAATTAGTGATCTGAAATGAAAAAGTAGACAAACTATATATATAGATTATATAGTTTATATAAAAGTGTATGTTCATCAGTCACGGTCTCTTTCTAAATAGAAGCACTGCATTGCTTTGTCCTACAGGCTCATCTGCAATTTCCCAAGGTTCAGGAGATTATTTAGTTAATAATCAAGTTTTTCTAGGTTTTTCAGTACTTTTCCTTTTGAGGTATGATGCACTGGATAACTTCCCCCGTTCCCTTTACCAGTTCTTTTATTGTCTGTAATTGCTCTCCAATTGTTACTTCAGAGAACCTATTCTTTGCCATACAGGGCTCACAAAGAATCCAAGAGCTATTCAGTAATAATCTTACCTGGTGAGTCTTCAGTCAGCCTCAACATAAGATTCAAACAATTACCTATGCACATCTATCTGTTATCATGTTATGTTCAATTTACTTCTTTGAGCTCACAGCATCCCTCTTTGTAAACAAGCTTTTCCACTTGAATTGATGTTTCCCATCATGAATTGTTTCTGAGATACTTCTGCAATGTAGAACAGTTTAGAAAGAAAACAATTTTGGAAATTTTGAAAAAGTTATGTGTCGTTGTTGAGGCGGTCAGGACACAAAGCAGAGACATTAAGCAGTCTTGTGATGGCAACTCTTTATCATGGAAATGGCTGACCTTGTATACACTTTCTAATTGTTTAAACTTCTTCTACCCTAACTATCGGCCACAATAATTCAACATAACACCATTGGTGAAAAGTAACACTGACTTCAGCTACCTTTCTTGTCCAGCTGCAAAGTTCCCTCCTTATCTTTCTTCAATTCCTCTCTTCTCTTGGTCTCCTTGGTAACAGCCTTGAAGAGAGCTCCTTATCAGCTTCTTCTTGCTTCTCAGCTTCTTCTCGCTCCTTTAGCTAACAGGCCTGCTGTTAGCTCCTTCCACAGTTATGGGAACATAAACCCATGTGGAAATGCAATGAATGGAAAGAATATCAAGGATATTAGGAAGCATTCTTTTTTCAACTCCTCTGAAGTTCTTTATAGCATAGACATAAATACACCTCAACACTTGGAAAACTTTTGGTGGCATAATTTTTTTTCTGCTTTTTTTGGTTGTTTTTTTTTTTTTTTTTTGTTAGATAAGCTAAGTGGATAAATATATGTACACATATACACTACATGAAAGGGTTTGTTTCATTCTCAGGAAATCTGAATTTCAAACTTATTTTTTGTAAAGCATTTTCATGAAGATGAAACACTTGTTGAGAAGCCCAGCCTGAACTTTCATTTCCTTTAGTTCACCTCTGAAAAGCAAGTAAGAAAAGGGGTAGTTTGTAAGATCTAGACTGTGAAGGACAGAAGACTGTTTGTTCTCTGAGGGAAGGGCAAAGGAGGTGTAGTAGCATATTAGCAATTTATATTGGCATCCTTAGCATCCTGCAGCAGTCAGAGAATTGTATTTCAGTTGCACAACTTATTTATCGTGTAAAAGTGGAGACATTCTGATTACTCACTGCCTATGTTCATTGTAAACAAGCAATAACGAAATTGCAGACTGAAAACTACATTTTCAGTGTATAGTTAAACCAGTATAATCTATTTTAAGCTCTCCTGTCCTCTCCCTTAAAAGATGCAAGATGACAAGGAAATTATGCATTGGTAGAACTACACTGACATGCTTGTGTGAGTTGTACATCACACATTTTAGCAGACACCCAAGGGGTTAGCATAAATAATTCATGAGAGAGAAAAGGATGCTCTTTGTGCCTGGCTGCACACCTCTGTGCAGGACACCAAAGTGCTTCTTACATAAAGAGTGATGTGGAGTAGTCTTTTACTGGAGTAGAGTTCAGCAGAAAGTCCACAGGAAGTGGTTGTGGGGAAGATGGTCCCATCCCAAAACACTTAGAGTGGAAATTAAGAACTGCTGACAGTATTTATGGAGAATCAATCCTTCCTTAGTTACCTCTGCTGGGACCATTCACTGGTCAGAAATGCTGCAGAAAAGATCAAAGATGCAGCATTCTGCCATCAGCTGGGAACAGATGCCACAGAATAATGGGATAATCAGAAAATGAACGACCTAGGATGAAAAGAAGGCTTGTTTAGGTTTATGTATTTCTCAAGCAGTGCAGGAATAGTCATTGTTGACAGAATCATCAGTGGCAAGTCTATACAAAGTGTCTGATAATCAGAACTGTAAATTAGAATATAATTTTAAAAGCCAAAAGCCAAATTTCAATGCCAAGTTATAAAATGACATAAACTAGTTTTTATTGCCTTCAGAAAGATCTGACTCAGACCTAGGCCTAGGCCTGCTCAGCTAGTGAGAAAAGCTTGTGAAGGCATAAATTTCATGATGCTTTAACAACAGTGGTCAGCTGGACCTTCTCCTTTTTAGGGTACTTAGCAGTAGAGAGGGTTAGAGTAGGTATGGAGACTGTCATCTGCTGTTTGGATTTGTTCTTCATCTACAAGTTAGAGCCACTTAACTTCTGTACTTCTGCTCTCTCATAAATTCTCTAAAGCCAGCCTTACTCAGCTGAATGTTCTTTCACTGTGGGTCACCTAAGTGGAATACCTCACCTTGTGGTGTGTTTAGAGTGTATATATTGACAGTCATTTAAGTTCAGGTTCATCTGAGAAACTGTTACACAGAGTAATTCAATACTTTGAAAAGTGCTAATGCTGTGCCTTTGCTGCAGTTAGGCATCTGCGCAGAAATTATTTCTATCATGTTAACAAATTTAAATCAGAGCAGTCTCACACTGAGGTGACATTCATCATGGGCCAGAAACTAGAAAGAAAAAACATATTTTCATTTTAATGCAAGTATTTTGTTGTCAAGAAAGTGGCAAACTTGGCAGATTTGAGGAGTTAATTTGAGCTGTACTTGAGTTAACTCTAGTAAAGTCAGGACTAGGATTTCATGAATCTGTTTCAATTTTGTTCTGGCTGATGGCACCATGGTCTCAGATGTGCCAGTCAAAGGCAATGAGATACAGAGTTACTCTCTCATATGCAGCTCACGCAACAGGAGCAGCAAATCTGTTCTTTTTAAAGATGATAACTTTTGGTACATGCGTGGTGTAGATGAAAAAGGGACTGCAATATTTCCCTATCTTCATTTTATCCCATTGCTCATTTCTTTAGCATGATAAGTGTGCACTGAATACTTTTTCTCGACTACTGATTCCTTCAGTTTATTACAGGAGGAGCTCTGATGATTTCTATATATAGGTTGCTTCAAAATTTCCATTATAAAAGCTCTTCTGAACTCTTTAGAGAGAAATGCTGACACTATTATTATCATGTCCATGATATGTCTTTGGATTCAGGCAAGAAGAAAGCCTTAAGGTTAGAGAAATATCTCTTTTTTGTTCCTCAAAAAACCACTCAGCTATAATCTGTTACATCTTTGTTTCTCTTTGTTCACATTACTTCAGAAATTTCTGGCATCAGAAAAAATAATAACACCAGAATATTCAAAGGACTTGTCTAAACTTGAAAATTGCAAACTGTGGCTTTTAAATTTGATATTTTGAACTAACTTCACATGTATGCACTTAACTTTTATACTGAGGTAAATAGAGATACAGTTGTAGGGCAGTAACAAGGAGAGGGTGTTATTGTATGGCTGTACAGACTGTTTCAGAGTTTTCCTTCTTAACAACGAGTTCTTCTAAGGCTGAACCACAGGAAATCCCCAGGTGCCTGTGGCACTCTGCAGGAAGGATGGTCTGGTCTCTTCACTCCCCTTTGCTGGGCACATCCTTCCCTGTGGTCAGCACAGAAGTACAATGCAAACAGCTTTTGTGGAGTATCCAGTTCTCTTTCCCTACAAGTGCTTTGTGCTGTAGCCTTTTGTTGTACAGACTCAGAGCTTTCCCTTTGCACCGTGCTCATTTCAGAGCACGGTTGGGTGCAGACAGAGAAAGAAAGGTTGCACAGTCATCTTTAAGTTTTTCACTCCCTGACTTTGAGTGCTTTACTTTGGTCTCCATACACTTAAAATCAGTTTTGGTGAGCAAAATGACATCTATTGAAACAACTGTATTGGTAAAAGTCACAGCCTTGGTAGAGGTACACTGGTGTAATGGCCCTCTTCTCACGTAAAAATGTGATAATGGTGTAAAACATGTTTGTACCTCTTGCCTCCTGGAGATAATTTAACTGTAATGTTTGTACCCTTTCTTTCAGTTGGACACTTGAGGATATCAACATACTGAATTTACAAAGAAAAACCCTAAATACAGTGTATTTTTACGTTTGTAAGGAGAAAGAACTGACTACCAGAGGACTATTTAGTTTAGTAGGGAAGAGATGGTCAACGTGGCAGAAAACTGAAAACAGGTTAATATTAGAAATTAAGCATTGATTCTTAGAAAACAGAATTATCTACCAAGAGAAATGATGCGTGTCTAGATATCCTCAGACTAAGTCTTCATGTCTGTGTGAAAGGTGGGCTCTATTCCAACCAAAATTATTTAGTTCAAAGCAAGGGATGATTAAGGAAATTTAGTGGCTTGTGATTAGGGTCAGACTACATAATCTTGCAATTCTTTCTGGTTTAAAAATCCTGTTATTGTTCTCTTGATGCAACCAACATATACAGTGCTTTTAAAAATTGAAATGTAGCCATCCATTTTCTCATCTGGGAGCAATAAGACATTTCTTGGCATCCACTACTTGCACTTCAGGCTTTTAAAAATGCTCTTCTTTGTGTCTCACAGCGCACCTGAGGGATGCACAAATAGCCTGTCTGTGCCTGTATTGCTGTTGCTGAAGTGAATTCACTGTTCTGTAGTTCTGTCCTGACTCACAGCAGGCAGCACTGGAAGCAGATATTGGTGCCAGAGAATAGGTTTTGTATTAAAATAGCGGAAACCAAAACTGTCGGAGTACAGAGCATTAGTCTCTCACTGATTTTTCGCTGGCATGCAAATGGAGTTAAAATGATTTTGTAAAAACTTAATAACACTCAATTTGTAACCTGGAACTTCAGAGCAAGAAGTCTTTTTTGCCCATTTAAAAAGCAAGATTTTGTTTTCCTGTAAGGCACTGAACTGAGAACAATTTCAGACTGTGTGCTTCAGCATAGCCAAATTTTGCTCAGTTAGCTGGATAAGAAATTCAGGCTTTGCTTATGAGTGTGCTGTCCCCTCATGAAACACAGTTCTGTATTTGACTCCGTGATCCCAAAAGTTCATCTTCTGGAAAGCACTGACTCAGAAGCAAATAATTTGAGCCACATCAGTGACACTGCTCAGGGCAACACAAACACTCTAATGCACTAATAAAAAGGATCGCAAGGATGCAAAGATACTGCTTGGGTTTAAGTGGAATGCAAGAGGTAGGTCAGCAATTTCAGAGCAGGTACCCTCAATCCACATCTTGAGCAATGGTAAATGAAAAGAAAAACAAACTGGGTATGTGAGATAGTTAAAAGTAAGAACTCGTGGCACCTTCATGAAATGACAATCCTTAATCCTCTAGTTTATATAGTAGCTCACTTGTTGTTATGAATAGAGGCAGCTAAATCCATATGTGATTTCAAATTTCCTTGCCTTGTGTTACATGACGAAACATCATCTTCATGCATTGATGGATTTATTTTTTCCTTCACTAATCCTCATTTAATTTCCAATTCAAGGTGTCTTTAATAAAACTCTGGATATGGTGACTGAATGTTACATGTTTGATTGTTTCCTTCAGTTCAGAGTCTTCAATATGAATTTTTCAGTGCTGTGTTTAATTTTTACAAACTTTTTCGTTAATCTTTTTCCACATTGTAGCGCACCAAAGTAATACAGGTTGTAATTTCAAGGATCTTTTAATGAATTGCACCTTCACAATTTTTTTTCCCTGCTCCTTCCACAGGACGTTACCCAAAACTCGTGTTTCACTTTGAACTCAAGAGAAACATCTTGTATTTCATATTAGAGACATATGTGCCATCAATCCTTCTGGTCGTGCTCTCCTGGGTGTCATTTTGGATAAGCCAGTCGTCAGTTCCAGCCAGAATCTGCATAGGTGAGAAGCTGATAAACCAACCCACACCAAGGGCTGGATCCTTGAGGCGCCTTCTCTATTGCATGTACTTGGCATCCATGTCCTGAAGTTGCAAACACTTCTGAGTTTTATGGAATTTCTTTTTGGGTTTGCCATACTCAATGCATCATGTAGATTCCCCTTAAAGCCTTGCTATTCTTTAACTAAGAAAAATGCCTTTGGCAGCTACAGGAAGGAGACTTATAGGCAGGGGAGGCTGCTGAAAGCAAAGCAAAAAACTGTCATTTTGGAAATAATTTAAACATATTCAAATACATGGCATGCACAGACAATTGTGAGGCTTTTGTGAGGTCTCACGATACATACTAATTAACACATGAATAACAAGAGAATTATAAGAGATTAAATATAATTAATTTCAAAGAAAAGATACTCTGAAAGGAAAAGAATGCAAATCAGGTTTGATCAGGCTGCAGGTGGGATGGAAAAAAATACTCCTACAGAATGGGAAATAAAGGAGGATTTCACATTGAATGAGGCCAGTGGGCAACTACCCTGAGCAAAATGATACCTGAATATTTTAAAGGGACCTTTTGCATAGATTTGCAATAATAATGTGTTAATCATAATTATACATTCCATGACACCAAAATCTCTCTCATTTTAATTTCTAGTCTTCTCAGCTTTGCTAACATTTTCTGTTACTGTTTTTAAGCATTTAACTTAGGAGTCACAAGTAAATTTTAAAGTCTTCTTCCTAAAACATGACCCATTAAATGCTGTGGCATCCTAGGAGTTTCAGGTGCAGGGAAAACTCTCCTGCAGTAGGGCCCCTGCAGTAGAGGCCCTCAGTGCCATTTGTGTTACACTAGAACATATATTTTTCCATTCCACAGGTGTCACCACAGTCCTTACAATGACAACACTGATGATGGGAGCCAGGACTTCACTCCCAAATGCTAATTGCTTTATTAAGGCAATTGATGTGTACCTTGGTATCTGCTTCAGTTTCATCTTTGGAGCACTGTTAGAGTATGCTGTGACTCATTTCTGCACTCTGCACCAACTCAGCTCGAAGGAACTTCCAAAGGTAAATTAATTATTTGCTGTTGTCCTACAAACTGGATTTAAATTATATCTGCTAAGAAGAATGAATTATCTTAGCACTAATGGTAAATGTATTTAAGGTAGTTTCTTTTTTAGAATTGGGGCAGGGAAACATAATAATCTTGAGAAAAAGAAAAAAAATATTTGTATACCTGGAGCTTTTTTGGAAGAGATCAAACAAACTGAAGCAATCTTCCTTCTCTCTTTTAGTACAGGCTTTACGGCCATTTATAAAATGGTTCAGATGTCTCACAAAAATCGCAGGCACTTCTTGTCTGCCAGGCAATAGCATTTACTCACAGTTCAAAAATTGGGCTGAGCTTGGTGACTTGATCCTACTGCGATATGGGAAAAAAAAAAAAGAGTTTGTAGCATTCCATCTATGAAACCTGCACATGCATGGAACATGAGTCAGTCTCCTGGCAGATGTCTTCATGTTCTGGGTGTATCAGCTCCCTGTGGCTTTCTGCTCTCACCTTCTCTTTCAACAGCTGCACCTGAAGTCAGACTGGAATCCATTTTACCTTCTGAATCATTATTATAACAGTGCTTTTGTGGCTCTAAAGAGTTTCTCACAACTCTGAAATACTGTGAAATAGACTTAAAATAAAAATGGATGAAATCAACATAGGTATTTTTTGAGTCTGATGGTTGTTGAAATAATGAAGAGGTTCATGAAGAGGTTTTGTCACATCTTCCATCTTCAGTGTATAGCAGTGCTTTTATAAGCAGGGAAAAAATAAATCACAAGGAAGCTGAAAGATGATTGTCTTGCAGCTTTTAATTATGGAACTGAACCTAATATGCATGATAAAGAACATTTTAAGCAGCTTATGAAATTATGAAATTTGGATTAATAGAAAAAAGTAAAACATGGAAAATGAGAATACCAAGAAGAAAAAAAGAGGCAGAAAGAAGTTTGGTTGAGTGCTGCAGGGATAAATGTCCAGAAGAAGAAAGATTGTTAACTGTTTAAGCCAAATTAGAATAGAATGTCTAAATTAGAACAAATTAGAACACATGCCTAAACAAAGCTCCTCAATATACTCAAGAAACAGGATATTGAGCTCAAGTGGAGGAGCTTCAAAACCTTTTGAAGATCGGGCAATACGTGGTGGGTATGGGGGGGGGGGGGTTATGTCCAGCTAGTTCATCAATTAATATGAGATTTTGGCTGTTTGGATGAAAGATAGGTCCTATAAATGCATAAGAATATGTTAAAAGCTGTTGGGTCTAGGTGTGTGGAGAAAGACTGCAAAATGGACACGAAGCTGAGCCACCCCAGTGGGCTTTATGAGATAACGTCTATCAGGGGATTGTCTGCAAATGGGCAAACACTCATTTTGAGTGAGGATTTGAGTGGAAAGCCTATAAGTAATTTTTACTGGCAAGGTAACATCAGTGACAATTCCCTGTGAGCATATCCATCTTGTGAAGTAAGTGGTTGTCATTTTGCTCATAGTGTACAGAAAAAAAAAGCTGCTTGGAGGTTCAGGTAAGAAAGTGTTTCAGTGCTTGGGTGATTAAGCATCTGTGAAGGGCACTTATACTGCCCTTGCCTTCGCCTGCCTCTGTCACATTCCCTTTCATCTGGAGCAGGTACTCATGCTTGCAGATGGGGTGGACATGGGAACTTTCAGACTTCAAAAATGTGCATGGAAGTACGTGGAGGTACAGCTGTAAAATGAGAAAGGAAAGTTTTGTGATGAACTTAATGACCAGAAAAAATAGTCTTTCAGTTCAGGCTTGTTTCCTACCTTCTGCTGTGTATCAGGAGTGAGCAAGCAAGCCAAATGCACTTCTTTATCACACAAAGATAGGGATATAAGAGAAGGAGCAGTTGTTTGGTCCTAGATCAGCTTGTGACTCTGTAGAATAAGGAAAATGCTTGTCATGTCCTTTTCCTACTGTAGCCAAGGGCAAGCACTGCTTACTGATCAGGGTGTCATGGAGAGCACACCTGACTTGTATTTCTCATTTCTTGTTGTAAAAACAAAAACATCACAAGGGCAAAAATACCAGCTAAAATCTCATGTCACTGTCTAGCAGGTACTTAGCAATTTATGTGTGAGTATCGTCACTGTAAATGTGTTGTCCTCATTATCGTATTCTCTTGTGGACACAGGTTAATTGGAAATCTCACGTCCCAGTTTGTTATTCCCATATGTGAGCTGATGGAAAATTTGCACTCAGAATTATGTAAATAAATGTAGGAGGTGAAATGGAAATTTCACCCTCTCTCTTGTATAAGAATTAGTTGTACTCACTTGCTTCCCGCTTTGCTCTTTGAAGAAGTTGGGCACTGGCATATTCTGAAGCCCCTGAGATCTCCAGTTTAGAACATAAACTGGTGAAAGAGCTCATCATATCCATGCTCTTGCAATGTTTCACTTCATGTGAACCAGGACCCACAGAGACACCTTCAAAGCTAATGGCAAAAGCAGAGGAACCACCTGCTGCAAGGGAGGTCAGGCAGAACGTGCTGTTCACATCAGCTCCAGAGCAACAGGCTGCTGCAAAGGAGAGGTTGCCTCGCCTGAATTTCTTCTCTTTTGTACAAAGGCATTAATTGTGCCCTCTTATAAAGCACAGAGATATTCCTTGGGTTTCCTCTGTATTTTACCTGAACCTCCACCATTAAGGCAGAATGGAGAACAGTTTGAAAACTGAAAATAATTTTTTAAGTCTGACGTTCAGCCTCTGTGGTATTTCTGTGGAAGCCTCATGCAGTCTTTATGAGCACCACATAAGCTCCAGGTGTGCAACTTGTGCAGCTTTATTATCCAGTGACAGTGACAACTTTCCTCAATTCTGTTGGCTCTTGGATGTCAGCAAACACTTCACTTAGTGTAAACAGCAGCCTCAGTACCAGGTGACACAGACTTTTTGGATGATGTACAGCATCTTTCCTGGATGGTATCGATTTGGTATCTAAACAAAGCCCTCCTTAGTGCCAGCTGCCTCATTGACAGCTGGTATCCAGAAGAAAACCTAGTATGACATTTAAAACTGGAGCCACAGCTGAACACTCATAGTACAATTTCTTTTTTTGATATAATGTAAACCGGCTCAGTCTTTCATCATGCTCAGTTCTTCATAACAGTATGGAAAAGTCCCTTGATAAATCCACTCTATAAGACTGCAGTTTTTTATAAATTAACAGGTATGGTTCTCTTCTAGACTGGCTCTCTCCTTTCCAAGTTATGTGATACAGCACTTTTGCTGTAAACTCCCCTCTGTTTTACAAGAGCCCTGCCTTGTTGCACTGCAGATAGAATCCTGTACATATGCTGCTTATGGTATTTTCTGCTTAAGTGAGAACTGCCCCTTGGGGAGCTGAAAGGAGTCAAGAACAGCCTCATAACACATCAGCCTCCTGGGAATTGCTCACACACAGTTGTGAGAAAGGAGAACTGGCACGTACACAATGTCCTTTCATGCTCTGAAATAAAACTGATTCTGAACAACTGATAGCCAGCCCTACCTGAGAGAAAAATAGACTCTTAAACTAAGCAATGCCCCAAATCCAGATGGTTTTGAAGTACAGATGTCATAATGAAAAATGAATGCAGGGGAAAAAACCTTGGGACTCTTCTCTCAGGTTCCTTTATTTTATTAACTTTTGAAGTGCTGAGTGCATTCATTAGGTTGTTGCTCTGATGCCTCATTTCAAGTGCCAGGCACTGCTGACAAAGACTCCTCTGCCATCCCCAGCACTGAGGGGACTCAGCTGCCTGAACTTTTTGAAGCATTAGAGAGAGATATTTATAACAGAGTCAGGCCTCAAGTAAAAACATGAGGTTTGAATTTTGGTACTACCGTGGGGATTATTTAAGGTTCGGACTGGAGTTTTATGGATTGATCCTCTTAATGCTTTATAGGCAGATTTTTGTCCCAGTCTTTCACAGAGGTGTGGGAGGCCAGGTAGAGGATGACCAAGGTTTTTTGGTCAGTGTATTTTTAGGATGATACGTTGTGTTGAGCTACGTTTATCTCTCAAATAAAATATCCCAGTTTTGATGTTTTTTTCTTTTTTAATTGAAAGTGGAAAGCTGTATTAATCCCTTTTCTACTGCCATTTGTTCTGCTTCACTGTTTCACAGCAATTTGAGGACATTGTCCAGACTCCACTTTAATTTTCAAGGGTGTCAGTAATTTTAGATGAAGAATACAGGGCTTGTGCTGTACACATGCATCCCGGGCAGAAGAGCAGAAGAGCAATTCTGTATCAGCATGGAGACACTTAGGTGGCTTAATTGGCTTTCTTTGACTTTAATAGCTGGGATATATCTAAATGAGCTTTTTGTCTGGCTGTACATAGGGATGTACATCTTAACCTTTCAAAAGTTTGTCCTTGTGTAAACTGTTTCTTCTCATGATGCAAATGGAAAAAAGCAAGTTGATCAGAAGAAAGAGATTCTGCAGTCTACACTTCACAAATAATATTTTTAGACTTGTCTTACATTTATGCCACCTACTGATTTGGGAGGTAATAAAACTATCAGGAGAAAATAAAAATTATATGTATGCCTACCTGAATTAAAATGACCCCTCCTCAAAGTATACATAAGGTTTAGTTTAGATACAAAATTGGAGCCAGTCTTTGTAGCTTGTTTCTGCTGGTGTCTCTGCAATATCCCAGGTCAAACTGAATACCCCAGAAATTCCAAGGAAATTTTAGAGTTGAATCTGCAGCTGATGTCTAATCCTGTGTCCTCTGAGTCAGTAACAGAAAACCCACTGACTTCAAAGGGTGAAAATTTCATACATGAACTATATGGCTCAGAGCCATTTCTAATCAATGAAACAAAACCCACCAGAAGGCTTACACAACATTCTCCAAAGACCTGTCTTGATGCAGTGAAGCACATAAAAATATTCTTAGCCCTAGCATAACTTTGAACTTAAAGCATGGGTTTCAGGACTTGACAGAAAGTATCACAAGCTATTTAGTATTAAATCAGCTGTGGGTGGGGCTTGTCCCTCTTTATTTTTAAAGTCACTTGATTTTTGTCACAGAGCACCAGAATGAAGTAGCCAGTTGCACACAAGGAGAGTGTCTTGTATCCTGGGGTGCTTGATTTGGGGTGCAGCCAGCCCAGCTGGCTGGTCTGGCAGCTCCCCCACCCTCTCCATCTCCAGGCTGGGGCTTTGCCTTCACACTTTCTGGGCACTAACCTTTGCCAGTATTTGCCCTGAGCAGAAGACAGCTTACTGTTGTGCCTTTCAGGGATTTGCTGCTATCTTAAGTAAAGTTCCTTGCCCATATTTGAACAAATCCAGATTTGCTTGACAGTGTTTCAAAAGTTTTTGCTGTACGGCGTTGCTTCAGTCAATGTTTCCCCATAAATGGAGGCTTTGAGAGCTGAAAGGAGCTGCCTGGTGCATGCAAGTGCTTGTCCTTGAAGGTGAGGAGTGAGACATAGGAGGAGTCATAAGAAAAATCCCATTTGCTGCAGCTCTAAAGTAAACAGGTGATGAAACATGCACTTAAGTACCTGCTGTTTTGTTCCCCATCAGATTATTGATGATGATGAAGATGAAGAAGAGAAGAATGGAGTCCTGGCAGCAGTGACAAACAGTTGCAGTGTCCCTGACAATACGAACAAGACAGACTCAAACAAAAGCAAACAGACCAGCATTGACAGAAAAAGGGAGAGAAGTCAACACAGTGTGTGTAGTTCAGCAATGTCGGTAATGAAAAGACTTTTCTGTATCTTTGACTGCTTCCATGTTAAAAATCCTTACCACATAGACAACTATGCCAGATTCTCTTTCCCGTTATCATTCATCATAATTAATGTACTTTATTGGGTGTATTATTTGTACTTCTAAATATTTTATTTTATAATATTAAAATTTAGAAAGTGGACATGGGAGGGGAAGTTGCGGAAAAATGGAGAAATGACATTTGGATAAAGGGATATAAAAGGACATGCCACCTTTTCCAGAGTGTCTGAAAATTTTGTTAACTCACTTTTCTGCTTTTAAATGTCTGTTATGCAAAACTGGCTTCATATTAGCATGCATGTCCCAAACTACTTATCAAAGGCCAGTAAGTCTTTTTTTTAATATTTAATGCTCAACTTTGTAAAATAAGAGTTATATTATACTCAACTCCATTGAATAAATGTAAAAAGAAAATGAAATGTTGTTTTCCCTTTCTGCTTTCTGTACTCAGTTCCTTCTGGTTTTGTCAATAATGCATACATTTTCTAGATTATATAAGAAAATGTTTAATTGCAGATCAAAGTGGTTTTGCTATGTAGCAAGAAACAGTTTTGAAGACATGAGCTACCAACAAAAACAAATAATCTATTCATCTTTGTAAGGGCACAAATATGTGTTAAGATCCCTCTTCATCTTTAGACAAAACTCCCATAGTCATCAATGGCTTTTCTCAGTAAGTGCAGGGCAGACTACAGAAATGGACTGGAGCCAAAAGGTTTAAATCCAGAGAGATGTATTTCCCTGAGTGAGGATTTAGTTCATCAGTCCTTAATGGAAAATGGCAATTTATCCTGACATTTATACTCTGTACTCTGCTCAGTCACAAGTGCCTGGGTAGCTACTATGTAGAGGAAAAAGTTGATATGTTTAATTTTCAGCTTAGTAAGTCTTCTTGAACTACATGCAGTTAAAAAAAAATCACATAAAAGTGGAAAACTTCTTGAATAGAAAAGAAAACCCTGTATGTGTGATAGCTCTTGATAAAACAGGGAAAGTTTTACAGATAAAATGATGACCCACATGAGAGAATGGTTAGAGGTGATGAAAACCCATAACGGTCTTTCTAAGTGGTTGCTTCACTGACAGATACTACAAGCCTGTCTCCTACACTGCAAGCATGGAAATTTAATTTAAATTAAATTTTAATTTAAATTAAATTTTCCCTGACCATAATAATGTATGGATCTGTTGCATATATAGGTATAAATGTGTGCATGTGCTTTTATGCACTGTGTATTTCTGATGATCAGACTTGCTGCACACATGCAAATACATTCAAGAGCTCCCCTAACATGGGCAGACTTGGACACAGCTGATCACCAGGGTGCTGCTTGTGAAGAACATCACTACATGAAGGAAGGAAGTGCAAAATACCAGTGTGAGACAGATTTGCCCTTGCTCCCATCTAAATTCATAAAAATCATTGCACACTGGTAGACAATTATTAGGTCACTAAAATCCCCTCAGTATTTTTATTTTCTAAGGGTTGACTACTGAAAATTTGTTTCTCTGCTGTTATTACTAAGGCCTTTCAAGATCAGTCTTGGTACCTTGTGGCTATTCTGACTTTCATATGAAAGTAAATACATTCAAGAAATCAAATTAAGGCTGCCTGTGTTAATGAGCAACCAAAAAAATTTCTATTATTTCATTTAACATTCTGCTACTGAATATTTAACCTGAAACCCTTTATTCAGGAACAGGCTGTATGACTTTTTTTTCTTGGAGGTGTAAAACTGGACTCTCAGTTTCCAATTCTAAAGCTGGACTCTTTCCAATTCTTACTCCCATAAAATTTGCAGAAGACAAATCTTAAATCTTTGTACTTTTCTTAAATTTGAAACTTACATTGTTCCTGAATCTTTTCAAACAGTTACCTGTCATGTTAACAGTAAATTTGGGATTTACATTTACTGCAAGCATAAAGCAAGCATTTAGAGTTTTTTAGCTTCCAATTAATTTGGAGACAATTCACCTTAAATATTATTTTTTAAAGCTGTTGAACGTCTGAGCATCTTTATTTACAATGCAATAGCTGAAAACAGGGTCTGTTTTCCCATTGATGTGCTAATTGTAAGTAGTGTTATACAATGAAGTCTCCCATGTTTTCACAAAAGAATTGACTGCACAGCCAGATTATTCATTATTTTGCTTTGCATAATTCTACATTAACTGCTAATTTCAAAAATAAAACCTGGTTCAATGTGAATTTATTGTTAAAGATGTTCCCAATGGATTTCCAGTGTGGTGTATGAAGAATGAATAAATTCATTTGAATTATCCTGTCCAAACATAGTTTCTGTCCCTAGAAACTCCCAAATCCCTCGGAGTTAGTGATAAAGGCTCCCCTGAGTAAGGAGCATTCATGAACAATTCACTGAATGCTACAAGTCAGAGGAAAGTTAGAGAAGGGGAAGTCTCCTTCAGTGCTAAGATCAGGGGCCAAAGTTGAGGCTGAGGGAATGAAAATTATGTTGGTTTCATATCTGATGAAAAGACCTTGGACTCTTGGCAACCATTTTCTGGTTGATAGTTGATTTTCTTACTTTGATTTTAATGTTTTCCAATCAGACTCATAATTCAGAAATGTTGGATTTTGAGACCACTTGAGGCAGACGTGCAATGAGGGACCCAAGGCAGGTGAAGGGGGTTACAGCGGGAGCTGATGATGCATCCTCATGTGGTTTGCTTTGCTGTCAGCAGGACGTGCCCTGCTTTCCACAGACCTGAAAGCAGCAGCCAGCCTGAGGAATAACTTTCCTTCCTTTGTGCAATGTCTCCAAGCCTGGTCTTTTAATTGATTCGGCAGCCATCACATAGCAGTTTAAGCATTGTAGACTGGATTGTAGACTAAGCATTGCAGACGAGCAAAACACCTCTTATCTTAGCAAGATCTTTGATATTGTTTTCTTACTAAATGGAAAAGTATTATGGTATTTGATCAGATATACTATTTTATTCTTTTTTAGACTTTAGACATAACAAAGGTATTAATACTTGCTACATTTTCTCTTCATCAATTATCTGGTGTTCTTCTGATTCACCCATGCTTTAGGTAAGTATCTCCTGCAGCCTGCTTACTGTGGTGCCAGTTGTGATACTTTGAGAGTATTTGAAATATTTCACCTAAATCAAGAGGGAAATACTAAGGAAGGTAATATTTTGGAACAGGTATTCATTAACCCTCTCATAAGCTAAAGAAGGCATTTTAAGTCACTATTAAATTTCTTTTAAGACATGAACAACTAAATATCCTGTCTGAATACTCCAGTCAACACATATGGCAAGCATAAGAGAAGGGCATCCATCTTTTGATCTGAGTACACATTTTCAGCACAGTGGCCTTGTTTATTAAGACTGCAGCAGTAACTTAAATAAATTTTCCTGCTTTGTAAGCCTCTTTGGTTTTTTGTACTAATTATTTTAAGAGAATTGTTATGCCTTTTGCATGGGAAAATACATTGAAAAAAAAAAAAAAAAAAAAAAAGAAGAAGAAAATGTGCCCCACGTTGTCACCCTACAATTCAAAATGAAATTACCTAAAAGATTATAGATAAAGAAAACCCAGGTACAGTAAAGCTGATGACAGAAAAGCAGAACAAGAAATACAAAGAGGTGAATGTTCTGCTAAGAGCCCTTGGCAGTGGCATGGTGCAGCAGAGCGTCTGGAACACCTCTCCCAGTGCAGCCTGGGGAGCTGCTGGGGAGTTGGAGCTGCTGGAACAATTCACTCGTGCAGCAGTAGATGGAGCTCATTAACTGCTCTTCATCACTGAACGAGCAAATGTAAATGGCAAATGCTAGTTAAGGAGGACTCTAGGGAAAAGCTATTACAAGCTGACATTTGTACTGTGGTAACTAGGTCATGTTTGTAGTGACAGATTAATTAAAGTCAGGCAGGGCAGCATTGCCAGGTGGACTATTTCTCACACTGAAGTTCAGGCTTCTCAAGCCCTGATTGTTGTTTCCACCATTTTAGCCGCTGAAATCACACATTTTCTGTCCACAAAGTAACTTCATGACTGCAATACCTTGTGTTTAAAGCTTGAATTTTCTATCCTTCTGTCAAGGTGTTCTCCTGCAGGTTATAATGTTTCAAATCAAAGCACCAATATTTCAAGGCAGGCAGAATAGTGGCTCTATTAACAGTTTCCCTATAAAGATTTGTGAATCCTAAATAGATGTTCTCAGGTAGTTCACTGGCATACTGCTAACAGTTTCACAAAGATCACGATAATTTTAAAAGCCAGTTTCAGTCAAGAAAATTTCCCTTGAAAGGGCTGGTTGCAAAGGTGGGAAGATGAGCTATGAGAGTCTTCTGGGTGGATTAATAAGTCACTGCAAGAACAAGCCATCTCAACCTGAGAGTTGAAAACTGGAGTGAATTCTTGTAGAGTAGTGGGTGCTTGACAGTGCTTAAAGCAGCTAAGCTGGACATAATTTCAAACTCTGTAATGGATTTACCATCACTTGTTCTATAACTTTATAATTAAATCCAGGAGTCCACTTTAATAATATTGCCAAATTCAGCTTTTCATCATTTTCCATCTGGAGAAATCTTTCTTCCCTGGTCCCATCTGACTGTCAAACTTTCCATCCTCAGAAAGGATAAGGGGGTATTCGGGGGCATTTCAGTCTCATGATGTGAGTTTACTCATATAATTTGGGTTCTGGGTTTCTTTCCAAATTGGAATGGACCCTGTTTTCCTATTCCAGATCAAACATAGACAAGACTGCAGAAGACAAGAAACCCCAGAAGATTTTAGCACCATCACACGTGTGCACAAACCATGACCCCGATTAATTTTGAAATTCTGCTCTGAAGTTTAATCCAGATTTAACCACTGGATAACTTTATCTGTGAAAACACACAAATCTCCACTACTGTTGTGTTCCTTGCTGTAGCAGGTAGTTTTGGAACCTAGACAGTGAAAGGGTTTGATGCCAGGTTTTTTTTGATTTCTCCTAAAGGTGAGGAATTTAATCTTTCTGCTTTAAAATCAGATCAGGAGTGGATTCAGAATAGCAGTTCTGGTTCTAGCTGGGGCTTGGCCACTTTGGACTCGGAACAAGCTGACAAAATCAGAAAAAAATTAACACGAGAGCATAAAATGGAGTTCAAACCTGAATTACATATTGACATGCTCAGCTTGTCAGTGCCCCTGGTCCTCATGTTGAAGTTATTGATGTTGCATCTCAAAAACAGTACCAAACATGTGAGATTGGTCATCATGGGCAAAGCTGGCATTGCATGCACTCATATATTCTTGGAAAAGAGAGAAGAAGGGATTGTCTCCTCCTTTTCTATGTCCCAGGTTTTTAGAAGCCAGTTCATTTTGGTCCACTTCCAGTCTTGGTTTGTTGAGCACCTGCTTTGAAAGAGTGCAAGTACAAGGTGACCAAAAATGCTGCATTAATCTCCTCTACAGGAACCATCTGTTCATTGTATGCGTTTGAATGCTGATCCATTGGACTCCTGTGCTGGACCACGCTGTGCATGTTGCTAAGTCAGTCCTAATCAAAGTGCTTTCCATTCACAGCAGTGTATTTTGGATATCTAATTTTCCATGGTTGTGAAAAAAAGATCTATAGGAAAAGCTTCCACCCTATGCTCAATGTATGAGTTGGCTGCAGGGATCCAATCCAATCCTTGCTTACCTTGATAACCCTTAAGTGCATTTTGGAAAACAGAACTGACAGTGTTGACCTCAAAATAATAATATAGCAGATTAAGTCTGAAGAAATTTTTTAACTAGGAAAATATAAATCAAACTTTGCTCTCTGCTTCTTTATCAGGAAGATAAGATATTGAGCATTGTTTTATCTTTCCCCTTTATCATCCTTGTATAGGTGTTGGGCTCAAGTATCATTACTTTTTGAGGTTCTTTCATAATGAAAGATTCTGAGAGCCTTGTAATTTTTTTCATTAAAAGAAAAAACTAAAGTATGATGTGCAAATAACTAGAAACTTTGAAGTCTGAGGCTTCCTATGCCCCAGGATAATTTTAATTCTACTGAACAACCTTTTCATGTAGTGCTAGTCCACATTTTGTGAAGCCTAATAATAAGAACTGATAGCTCTGGAGACTTCCATAATTTCCATACAGGACTCCTTAGAGATGCCAGCTACATGGCTGACCCTGCACCATTTCAAACCCAGATATTCTTACATATGCTATGGTTCTTATTTCAGGTGTTACAAATGGCCAGAGTCAAAAAATGCAAATTCCTTATCCTGTTTCTGTCCTTACCAGCACATTCCAGCTGCAGGGTAATGGTAAATATTTTCTTTGGTTGATCATTCCTACTATGCAGCTCCAACTGAATATTCTGTCATCTTTAAGGCCTGTAAAAAGCCAAAAGGAAGAAGATCCAGTTCCTTTAATTCTACTCTAATAACCTAAATTCCCAACTTCTAAATTACCACTTCTGGGCCAATAACTCAAAGTTGCATTTGCCTTGGGTTGCCACACATTACCTTTTAAGGAGACTTGGACAGTGCCTGACCCTTTGTTTCCACAGCCCAGCTGTAGGTTACTGTTTCTGTAAGCAGGTGCACACAATAGCCTGAGCTGGATTTCGTTCCTGTCAGACACCTGGAATTACAGCACAGCTCTTTACCAGCAGGATCAAAAGCTGTTCCTGCATGTTTTGCATGTCTGCACATGCCTTTCTTCCAGCTCTAGCATTTCCCTTCCCAGAAGGCTTTACAGTGTTCTGTGATAATGTCAGGTCTCCAGATGCACTGTCATGCTGTACTAAAGATGACAGACAAACAAGCCAAAATCATCAATTTTAATGATATTTCAGCATCATCTTGGTCCTGTGTCATTCCTGTGTATACTTCAGCCATCAATTTATATTTGTCTAAAGTGGTTCATGCCAGAACCTTAAATGTGGAGAAGCTGAAGAGGCCAATTTATTGTATTTTGACAAGGACAAGCCTCATCTGGCAATGCAGTGAGGCTGAGTGCATCTGGTTAATAGTGCATCCCCTTTCTCAGATCCAAATTGCTCCGTTAGTTTTCATGACCCTCTTATCTCTGTGCTGTCCCTATCCACCCCAGTTTCCTTATCACATAATAGGATTGTGCCTGTATCTTCCCATTTAATGTCTATTGGTTTCCAATCTGTGTGATGCTGGGAGTGTGTGCTGGTCCACCAGCCTCTCCTGCTGAGATGGGATCACTCACCCCGAAATGCCTCATCTGCACAGCGGGAAACTCCTGGCATGGCTGATCACTCCCTTTGCCTCTTTGGGCTTCACTTCTGACTTGATTCACTCCCTACACCAAGGGGAACCACTCTCCACACCTCTGCCTATCAAGGGCTCTCTAGTGAAAATCTTCAGAGAATTAATTAGAAGGTATATGTTTCAATATATATCTGCCCACTAGTCCATGATATCTAATTTTTTGAACCCACTGTTTTATTTTTATGAAATATGATAAAGGAACAGAAATCTCAGAGACAGGACATGCCTACAAGATTTATGTAAATGGATGTCTAGGTCAGAGAGATATCTGAGAGGTATCCACTGAGAAAAACACCACAGCAAGAGCTGGAGTATTTTTAAATCCCAGAGAATACACACTGAAGAGGGCACATCGAAATGTCTCAAATGCAGAACAAGCTTCAGTCACAATTTACATCTTCCAGACGTAAGAGTCAATCAACACTGAACCAAAAATCTGGGGAAAATCAAGCTTCATTAGCTCTAATATTCATGAGTTACTTCTCTCCTCCAGTCCTCAGAGACTGAAAGTGAGGTACAAGGTCACAGAATCAGATTTTTTTTTCCCCCTGAATTGAAATCTCTCTCGGTGGCATGAATTAGACAAAAATCAGCCTGTCCCTGGCACTTCTGGCCCTGGGTGGCCTTATGGAAATCAAACTGGAACATACAAGGGAGAAGAGTTACTGGAAGAACTGGCTTAAAGTGTGCACAATTAAAAAAAAAAAAAAAAGAACAATTAAAGTAAAAATATCAGTTGGTAGCTGAAACAAATGTATTATGTTCATCTCCCAAGCAGATGATGTATTTGTGATACTGATAAAGAGCAGGTCAGTGGAATTTTACAACATATGCAGAAGGTATTTTACCTAGAACTTGAAGAACAAAATAATGATCAGAAGAGGGTGCTCTCAGCTCATGTTCTTTTGGTTTTGTTTTGAACATTTTGGTGGAATTCAGCAGAATTTTCTTCTCTTTGTTGACACTAATAAAAGGTCTCTTTGTGATATATTTTCTGGGATTTTTCACTAAATAGATTGCTCTTCTTACTGCACCATGTTCAAAATATGGGCTCAAGTTTTTGATTCCAGATTTTCCTATATGTTTTTGAAAACTTTCTGTAATATTAGCTGAAGTAATTTCACAATGAGCTTTGTGTCTGGGCTCCCACTATTTTATATGTTATGTTTATGTTCTCAAGCAGTCATACTCTGTTGAAATTAGCATTTACAGGAACTGATTTCCTAGCACTTACGACTGAGTGCTGTGGAAAACTTGAAAAATTGCAAGAACAGCAATTCATTCCAATATTAGTTGCATTTTTAACCAGGCATGAAAAAGAAACAATAATATATAGCTTCAGTGATCAATTTCCAATGATTGAAACATCCCCCATGTCTAAGTATTTACAAAAAAAATTATTAGTTGATCTTTAGAGAAGAATTCAATAAAAACTTAGTGCTGCCAATGAGATTTTTAGCAAAGTATTTGATCTCAGAGTTCACCTCAGAGACCATGATATATCAGAAAACACCTGACATTTGTTAAGTTTTATTAAAGCAATGCTGATGTCAAGGATAAAAATAAGTCTTTTAAAAGTTAGTTGATATATGGGTGCAGTTTTCCCATTTTTTGGATCACCAGTCTTTAAAGGTGATGAAACTGTGCTGTGCATGCAGCACTAGAACACAAGAATAAGTGATGGCTATAATCCTAGATGTTTGCAGACTCTTTCCTTGTCTGAAGTGGTGAAGCACAGGGTAAATTCAGGCAGAAGGAAGGCACTGTCTTTTAGTTGGTGCAATGCAGCATTTAGCTCTGGTCCAGCCTGCTCGTGGAAGAAATCTCTCTGACTCTGATTCCCCACTATTGGACTTTTTCTAGTACTTAAATAAAGTGTTGTGTAGCCATCCTTTATAGGCACATACCAAAACTGCCTGGAGGGGGAGAGTTGTGCTTCTTGTATTGAACAGCAGTGATTGGAGTGGATTGCAAAAGGATTCTCACTCTTTGTGCCTGTGTACATATATTTATCTATGTCTAACGTGCCTGTGTACATATATTTATATATGCCTATATATGAGTTGTACAAATGTGTCCTGAAAAGGCACGATTTCATTAATGGATTCCTTCTGCACTTTAGACACTGCTTTTCAATTATGTGCATCAATGGTCAGGTCAAACATCAAACCAAGTAATAAACAGGGCTCCTGCAGGTCCATGTGCAGAGAGGGGCTCCTCACCAGAGTGGCCTTTTGGAAAAAAGTTAAGAAAGTGAGCAGAGGAAAAAACAGCAACCCTGCCTCACTTTGTCTGTTTACATTTGGGGAAAAACAGCTGATTAAGGAAAACCTGTCTTCTACCATTTTAGACATAGGTTTACAGTTTGATTTTCTTACAGAAGGAAGGGATGAAATCAAAGTTAGAAAACACATGAAAAAGATCAGTTTTCTCAGGTAAAGTTTATCTGAAAGCACCATACTACAAGGAGGTAAGGTGTCACTGCTATTCTAAAGATTTCCATCCAGGCTCTTGCTGTCCCTGCACTCCTCAACATGACAGGTAAAAAATGAAGGAACCCTGGACAGCGCTGTCCCAGCTGTCAGGAGAGAAGCTAATTTCTGGCCTCATATGGTTTAGTTATAAAGTGGAAACCAAAGTCATACTGGAAACTATAACATAAATTATTTGATATCCAAAACATACTGAAGAAGTGAAGTCAGAGACCACAGGTCACCCTTGCAGCTACTTAGGCTGGGAGAGTGTCTGGAGGGTCAGCAATGATTGTGCATTAAGGAATCAGAGGAAAGAGCAGGAGCAGAGCCATTGGGTCAGCAACAAGCCAGCACAGGCAGAAAGGCCACACACCCCCTCTAATCACACTGATTGTGAAAGAGACACTAAAATACAGAAAGAAATTGCAGAGGGATGTTCACAAAATCACAGCTGACCTCTCTGAGACTTGGACAGGGAGCACAGATACAAATGATCTGCACTGCAGCTAAAACACTGCATTGCAGACGGAGAACAGAGTTTTGCCCTTAAGATCTAGCAAGTATTACAGATACAAATGTGTGTATAGCATGACTGAGAGCTGGTAACATGCTGCTTCCTTTGCTGCCTGGCAAATTCAGTCAGATTTACTGAGGAAAAAATGATGTTAGCAACAATCTCTCAGTTTCTAAATGCCTGGAAGAAAACTGGCAGAAATATAATGAGAGCACTATAAAGTGACACTTTGAAAAGTAGCAATCTATTTCACCTATTTCCAAGAGAACTTTCAAAATGGGGCTACTGCAGTAAGAAAGTGGGTAGACAATCCCACCCCAGAACACCACAATTTCCTTGTCTGATTGCCTTTGCATTTGTTGAGGTGTAAGCTGAACAAAAGAGGAGTCTGAAGGTTTGATTTTCAGTAGATTTTGCTTCCCACTGACAAACCAGCATAAGGAGAACTGCAGTGTCACAGAGCACTGGCTTGAGATTTTCTGAGGCTTTAGTGATAGTCCCAGCTCTGTTGGTGTCCTTTATAGCTGGAAACTCCTCTCACTAACATTTCACATAAAAGTGATTTGTCTAATAAACCAACTATTGTCAGAACTTACATATTGCTCTTTAATTAAGAGAACAGATTTTGAGTAGGACTTTGGGCATCCTACTCTCCTGGATTACAGAAAAAGGAGGAGTACTGGATTTTGGGATATCTTCTAGGCCTTATTTCTTTGTCTCTATGATGAACTTTATTGTCAGGACAAGGGCAGGCACAAAGACATGTGATAAGTCATATGGTGAAGATAACTGCCTGGATTTGAAATATTTATTTATAAAGAACAGTGTTAATCAAAAGCAGACAGTTCATGCTTATGAGCTCTGAATCACAGCTTTTTGGATGTGTAGGGCTAACAAACATGAGTATATACTACATAAAACAATTACATGCAAGCTATTTTGCAATAAAAGATGACCTTGTTTTTAAGGCAAATTTAAATAAAATGTTCCAGAAAACTCAAGTTTTTCTACTTCAGTGGAAAGAGATGATTGCCTTTCACAAGAAGTCATCATAGCATTTTCTCTGTTTGATGCCTCAGCCTACAAAGAGTGATCTGAATTATTCCACTACTGAAAATATCAAAGAGCAATGGGTTGTTTTTTATGGGTCACAACAAAGAATTTATATTCAATGTTTCTGTCTTGGTATGTCTTTAACTTCACCAGCACATTCAGAGCTAGCAAATGAAATGTAAATAGTTGCTCCTCTAGCTCCACTATCTGAGGGAGCAACAACCATCCATAGCAATTGCTATGGATGTGCATATTTCTGAATATTCTCTTTTTTTTTTTTTTTTTTTTTTTTTTTTTTTTTTTTTTTTGTTTTTGTTTTTTTTTTTTGTTTTTTTGTTTTTTTGGCCTGTATTCTTATTTTATTCTTATTTTGGCTGTCCCTGAAAACCTGACCTGATTACAGGTACAATGTAAATCTTTATTTGTTGGCAATTGCTATTCAGCTAGTGATTTAATTTCCTGAAATTTTTTAATAGCTTTTATTGTTTACTGCTGAATATTTTTACTATTCTTAAAGAGCCAGTCTCTGAAAGCTGTTGCTAAGCCAACTTGCCTCCAATGATATGCAATGATTTGACATTAAAAAAAGGACCTCTAGTGTATTTATTTCCTGAATTCTACTTTTTGACCAATTCTTAATCACCTGCTTCTGAGTGACTACCACTTTACTGCATGTGGGGTATCAACACAACAGCTAGAATGTCTCCTGCTTCTTTGAATAGCCAGCATGAGGGATTACCAGGGCAATTTTGGACCTCTGAGGAAAACGTAAGCAAGAAAAATACAGAAATCCTTGAACAGACTTCAGATCATCATATATGCTAAAAAAAAATCAGGATGTATTTCTGCAATAAAACTAAAGCAAAGGACATATGACAGATTATGCACCTTTTACCCCTTGTTGGTGAAGTCTGTGTGGATTCATGTCAGATTTTTTAAGTTAGGGAAAATGAAACTAAAACCTGCAGCAGTTGGGTCTCAATTTATAACAAGCATTTGTAAAAGTTGACTTTCTTTTCTCCAATGACAACAAAAAATGCAATGAATGTTTTACTGTTAAAGTTAATTTGTGTATAAAGAACCACAAAGTCATTTCCTCATTGCAATGACTGTAATTGTATTGCTTCAGATAACCCACAGACATTTCTATAGGACAGAGAACTATTCAGTACCATGTGAATTCAATCCTTTGCAGAATTTTCACAGCTGGAGGATAGGGAATAAATGACTGAATGAAGGTTTGCAAAAAACTGCCCTACACTGACTCAGAGATTTCAGCTATTCATGGGATTGTTTTGGGATCTCTTCATCAGTAAGTTATTTTGTCTATAAAACTTCCAACAGTCCTTTATTTAACAATACATATGTCCTTCTTTTTTCATATTTGAGATCTGTTTAAGGTGTAGGTTTCTAAAACTGACTTTCCAAAGACTTAAAAACCTCTATGTGATGCACTTTGGGGAATTTTGTCTAAGTGGAGGATTGAAGGCTGATTCCTGTGCTTAGATGTTTTATTTGAAGATGAGCAGTAATGCGAGTTTAAAACACACTTTCTGCCCACATGCAAATATTGCTCCTGGTATCCTACCACTGAGACAACTGAGCCTGAGTCTACTGCCAGGTGAAAGAAGTGCTACCTTGCTGGTTTAGTTTGCTAGTAAAACCAGTATCTAATACTGATAATGCCTCTGGAAGTACAGAGTTAAAATTTAAAGAGTTTGAAAAGAAGCCATTCAGCTGTTATCACTGTTCCAGACCCTACAGAATTAAGGTTATCAAGCTATATTTAATCTTTGTACAAATGGCAAGAAGGCTTCTTCTTTCATTTGTGTATTGGTTACCAGTCTCCAGTTCCTTCCTCTCCTTTCTTTGACCCTGATATACAAGTTGCATGTGAGTTGGGTGCTTTGGAAAAGGAACCATTAGAATAAAGGATGATTTTTTTACAATTTTATTTTTATCAAGGAAAATAATTTATGTAATCAGATGTGAAGCAGGACCTGAAAGCTTGTAGCTAACATCTGAGAAAAGGCCTAGGGGAAGATGGGCCTCTCGTCTAGTGCAGCTCTCTCCCTGACCAATTATTTAGCTGAAGTGTAATATGCATCCATCTCCAAACTGGAGCTTACCAAATGGGATCAACTGCATACAATCCACAGTTGTTTGTTGTTTTTAGGGGTTTATTTATGTTTTAATACTGTCAATTAAATCATTAACAACAAAAAATATTAAACTGTCATGCATTCCATGAATATCGAACTCAGAGAAAAATATCACCTGCTTCTGCAGCTTGTAATTTGGAAAAAATAACAGATGATCCACTAACTAAGTATCATAACAAAAATTATAAATCAGTAAGACTGAAATCCCCCCGGCATCATCTTTCAGTCAGCCTTTCCCCAAGACTTACAGTTGTGAGATGTCTGCCAGAGAAGTGCACGAAGTGCTCCAGTACAAAAAACCAAAATACAGTTATTCCACCTTAAAGTTCAGATATGTTTTTCTTCTTTCTAAAGTACTGCTCATATGTGTGTGTATATAGATATAAACACGCACACACATACACACACGTACATATATATATATCTGGCTCAATACTTCTTAATCATCTTCATTTTGTGTTATCCCTATGCTTCTTTGCATTATCCAGCTAGGCAAAGCTTCAAGGAAAGAAAGGGAGTATGCAATTCAGTCCCAGACCACAACTATCCCTGCAAAATCTTTCCATATGCCTTTTCTCAGATGTTATCTAGAAGGTTTCAGGTCCTGCTTCACACCTTCCTGTGCTTAGATGCTTTATTTGAAGTTGAATAGTAATGCAAGTTTAAAATATACTTTCTGCCTACATACAAATATTTCTCCATTTTGGTGTTAAGAGGACCCATCACTGCATTCTACTTAAATAATCTCCTAAGGTATGTGACTCAGTGTATTTACTGAGCTGGTGTAGATCATACTCTTAATTGAAAACCAATGAGCTCAATAACATTCCAGAAAAATGTCAATAGTCTGCCTTATTATATCACAACCTTTTCAAATATTGTTTCTCAACTGATTTGAAAGTTAGTCACAGGACATGGTAAATAGCAATTTGAAGAAAAATATGACTGATTATGTCTAGATCCATGTTATTTGCAGACCAAGTACCTGATTAATTTTCCAATGGAGGTAATGAAAAATTTTTGTTTGACTTCAGTCGAAGTTTGGCAGACTCTCAAGCCTCCAGGCAAATTAACCAATGGGAAAGGAGTGTGTTAATGTGTATGAGCAAACTCTTGCCTAAACTTCTTAAGATATGAAATGTCTGCAACAAACAGTTGTTACTAAATATGTCTGATGAGCAGATCAGATTTTAATTGTTTTCCAGATGGATAACAGTGATTTGAGAACATAAATTTGAACATCCTTCAGTATAGAGGGAGATATTTTTTCCACTACATGTAATTTGCTTATTGAGTTACAAATGATGGCAATAGGGAGTGAGAGTAGCAAAACATTTTCCTGGGCTAAAACCTATCTTCATAGTAACTAGGTTTGTAAAACAAGACTAGACATGTGAGGATTACTTACTAATTGCATCTAAAGCCAACTGAGAAAGTTGGGCTTAGCACCATTTTTGTCTATGTGCAGAGACTGACATGAGGACAGCTCTACTGTAAATCATTCTGCATGCCCTGAAGACTTCCATGCATGGCTTGCTCTGAATTTATTCCCCAAATGCACCACTGAATGTGAAATGTTCTCAACAGAAAGCTTCATAGACCTTGGTTTATCACTTTTTAATTATGGCACATGAATCTGTTGACATTGAGAGTGAGTGCTACACATCCCACTGGTTCTGAAACTCTTCTGTTGTCTATCTTTTACCCAATTTTATTAGTAGTGGTTGAAATACTACTTACCATTCTTATGTACTCAGGTTCTGACATTCTTTGCCTCTGTGCCGAAAGAAATAGCTGTTTTTTATCCCAATACTGTGTTCCACTGCTAAATGTCTGTTAGTCTCCAAATGCTAATTAACTCACTGAGGAAATCAAACCTGTGAGGCATTTTTTCAATTTTGATAGACACTGGGAAGTAGCATTTGGGCAACTCTGCATGTATAACTGAATATAAAGCTAGATGCTTTATAACTGAGCATCTAGAGGAAGTGTATATTCCTGCCTGATTGAGCTTGGAACACATGAAATCTTTCAATTTTTTGGACCTGCTCAGGCTGGCAGAAATATCATTAAGGCAAAATTTCACATTAATTCCTTGGATTTAGCCTTTGGAGCTTGCAAAGGATGAGCAACAATGCAGTGACGTTTGCTGATGGATTAGAAAATCCAGGTAGCCTTGCATCAAATGGTGAAGGGATATGAGTTAAGGCATTCCTTCCAGAGTCTGCCCATCCATAGCTTTAACACATTTTCTCTTCTGCAATTAGACATGAATATCTAATTATAGCATATTTCATAGATATATGATCCTCATGAAATAATTCAGAGACTCACAAAATATTTTACTATCTAATTACCTTGCCATAATTAAAAATAAGAACTTGAAACTTCAGCAGAATTGACTAAGTTCTGATTTTCCTAAATGCCCAGTATCTTGATGGCTTTAGGTGGGGTGGGTATTAATTATGTTTGTAATGTCATTTAGTTTAATGGGACATTACCCCATGGGTCTGTGGGGTTTTCACATGGCATTACTGTTTAACTTTCCTGCAAAGGAGCCCACAATGGGTGCTCTGAGAGCAACACAAGATCACTGCTTACAAAGGCTTGAAGGAATCTAGCTCAGAGTTCAGTCTTCAAGTAATTCACTGTTGTGTGCATGTAAGAAGGACTTGAGGTATCATGTCACTTCTCCTTTAGCTGGACTATTTCAGATGGAAACAAGATATAGACCAAAGATACTATTTGCAGTGTGCTTAAACATCAGCTTGCAGGGTGTGTGTGGTCTTTAAGAGCAGGTACAATTGCTTCACACTCAAAAGTGAGATTTTAGCTTATAATGCCCATGATGAATTCATTACAGGATAATTGCAGACAGGTTCTTTTCTTTTTGCATTACTGAATCCCTAGCATGTTTGGTCAGAAAATTTATTGAGAAGACACCAGAATATTCTATAGGTTTTCCCATTTTAAAGAAAGGCAATGATAGCACATCACAGGATGTCCTTGGGCTTCAGTGAGTAAATTCAGAATCCCTAAAATGATTACTATTATCTCTACTTTAAAGGACAGAGTAAAAACAAGCCATGAAATCTCTTTTCTATTTACATAAACAACAGATTATCATACATAGAAGTACTCATACCAGTACAGCCTAATGAATTTACAGAACCACTTTAAGTATACCACTGATAAAATTTAAAGATAAGGTTAATTTCAAGGACTTGTATAAATTTGTTTTAATGATGAGATGTGACTTTAAATCCATAAATCTGGGACAAATTTATCCAGCACTTGGTAACTATAATTTTCCACAAATTAGCTCACACAGGAGTATAGTTAATGTGGGTGGAAAGAAGATCTCTCAGAGTTTCTCTCCTTAAATGGTTTCTTACTATCCCAAACCACTTTTTATTTGTTACTGTGCAAGGATATACCTGGGCAGTCACAGCAGAGCTGCTGAAGTTTATCTGTGCCTTGAGGCCTACAGAAAATGCATGATAAAGATAAGAATAACCCAAAATTTCTTCATGTTCAGTCTATGCTCATATGTTGTTTTTCTTCCTCAATTCTATTCTCTTAACAAAAAAGACAAAGTCATATGTGTGATAAATCCATTAAAAGTCACTGCCCCACTCCAAGACAACCTACAAACCACCCACCCCTTCTGCACTGTCTGTTAGTGCTGTTTGAGGGCTGGTTGTCCACATAACTAAAGTTCAAGCTGTAGATGCTCAGTTCAATTCCTATAGAAAGCACAGCAAATATTTTTCACAGTGATCTTCTTGCACAGCATTAGAGTTCCATGTTATTTTTATTTGGCAGGATTCTGTGGAGCTGTTGTTTCCTTGTTATTGGTCT
Source organism: Vidua macroura (assembly GCF_024509145.1). Taxonomy (NCBI): domain Eukaryota; kingdom Metazoa; phylum Chordata; class Aves; order Passeriformes; family Viduidae; genus Vidua; species Vidua macroura. Next base: position 14,683,956 of record NC_071578.1, read on the forward strand.
CATTAACTATTTAGATAGGCACCTGTTTTACTGCACTATCTCTCTATCAAATACAAAAACATAAATTGTCCTGCATTAGTTGTTTTTTTATACTTTATTTTCAAGACCAAGTTTACAGTCAATATTAATTAATTTTATTGCACATACATCAGAAGGGCATGTAATTCTGATTAAAAAATTCTCCTAATTTCAAGGAAATTATTTATTAAATTTATATTTAATTACAACAGCCATAAAAATATTTGTAAGAATTGTGTATAAAATGTAAGTGGCATAAATATTTTGTCTTGCAATGGGATCTTGACACTTGATACCATTAGTTTTTGAAACAGGCTTTTCAGAGGTAGCAAACACATTCAGCTATGTCCCTGCCCCAGAATATCAGGGTGCTCTGACCAAAGGCAGAGCTCCTGCACTCCCCATAGCACAGGGCTGTCTGACACAGCCTGGTGTGACCTGTCTGCTCCCTCCTCTCTCCCTCATGGCTGTGCTATCAGCTGCCAGAACCAAAGCAACAGGGCCATACTTCCTCCTATTTTTATTCTATTTTAATGGAGTTTAGAAGCTGAAAACCAAAAATCCAGCCCCTGGTGACCAAAGTATTTTCATGAACCTCCAGTACCATAGCTGAGAATGCCTGATGAGGACACTTATCAGTCATCATTCTGCTTCCTTGGCTTGCATTGCTTGATGGTGCTGCTTTGTCTTCCCAATTTTAAACTCATGGTACATTCAGTAAAGGTTTGTCTTGCAACAGTTCTGAGCCCAGGTATTTTCAACGAGCTTTCTTGGCCTGAGCATCCCCATGCTCAGCATACATCACAGAGTCCCTGCTGAGAAATGACTCATGCTATTTAGTTTAGCCTCAGCAGACTTTATTATGGTTTTACTTGCCTTGTTCAGATACAAGTAATTTTTCCCTCTGAATTACTATTACTGTTCTTCACACTTTTATAGGTCCAATGTGGACTCAACCCTACACTAGAGGTTGAGGGGCAAGTAGTAAAATCCCACAGCATAAAACTATCTTGCAATGCAACGAGGATTTCCACAAAAATTCCTTTTCCAAAAGAAAATAGAGACTAATTCTGGTCAGAGTGCAGCAAAATGGGAAGTTAAAACTTTAAACAGATCAGAGTGGACTAATTAAGATATTTATTGTTCATGTGCTCACATCAGTTATGGGAATCTTGCAAAACAAATATGCAACCAATCTGTTTTGTGAATTATGCTGATAAGAAGTGAGACCATGAGGGATGGGAGAAAAACGGTATGTGCTTCACAGATGGAAGGCTACAAAAAAAATTAAAAGTCCCTTGCTGGATTAAGTTTCCAATGGCTAACATTTTTATATCCGGAGCTAGATTATCAAGTAAGATCTCAGCCCTGGGAGAGTTTCTGCCCACAAAGCCCACCCACTCACAAGAACTACTTAATATGTAAAAGTCAGCTAAGTCTCTGACTGTTGCTGGTACACAGAGCAACCTGTAAGTCTTCCTGTCATTTGTGATTTTAATCTGCAGTGTAATATCAACGATTCAGCTAAACCCATGCACTTGGAATATCGCTCTGTCTGACCCCGCTGAGTTATAGCACAGACAGAAATTAAACAAGCCTCCAGGTTATTTCACTACTTTCTCCATCTAGAAATAACAGACCATTATTTTGTTTTAAGTACAGAAACAGTACACTGGACTTCATATTTACAATAAAATCAGAAATACTTTTCTGGAAAGAGCTTGAAAATAGTTTAACTTTAAGAGATTATAGGATAGCTCTGTTCTTCTTCAAAAGAAGACAGAATAATAAACAGACATAACTCCTCTTTCACAAACACACTCACTATAATTTCTAAGCTCTGTTGCTGGAACAATTCCTATTCTATTTCCAGCATCCCAAAGAGCAATGACACACAGCACTCACTACAATGCTCCTTACATCAGAAATAAAAGGAACAAGAGCAAAATGAAAGTGAACATGGACAGACTTTCCATTACTCCCATTTTCTAAAGTAAACCATTTTTCTCTCTTATGATCTGCCCCTGCACATAGCTGGTAGATGAATGCTTCCCCTTACTTTAGATGAACCATCTGTGTCAGTAAAGCTTGCAAGAGAGAGCTCTATTCAGCAACTAAGAACTACTGCTGGCTAAAAAATAGAAGTGGCTTTCACAAGCTATTTTAAAAAAATTCTTTATTTTCATTATATTTTGGAGGCTTATATGTTTTACTCCATACATTGTAAAAATGATTTCACTCTTGTCAGCTCTAAGAATTATTGAAGGTGAATTGTGAAACATCTAGCTTTGAACAAGGTGCTAGAGTGTGAACAATTTTGAATTTCCTATACTCTGCAGGGCTTCTGGAAGAATTAGAAATTTTATGTTAAAATTCTAGATATTCAGGTTTTGCCAGGGTGTCGCTGTTTTATATTACATGGTTTCACTGAATCCAGATAATTTGCGATGTTTTAATGTGCATTGTTATTTTAGAAGAATTTAACACTCAAGCACTAAACTGATAATTAGATTGTTCCTTTTAGTGCACTAAACACATCTTCATCTGGCATGCTTTACAGTCAGTCCACTATTGTCCCAGTACAAGACTCGCCCTGTCTTGTCTTCCTGATTAATTAGAAACAGATTGTAGCCAGAGCTTTGACTGGTGGAAAGTGATTGTTACACAGCCAGGGACAAATTATTTTCCCACAGAGCCACTCCAGTATTCTAAAGCCAAGTTTAAAAATATCACAACATTTTAATATTTACATTCATCACTCAAAAAATAATGAACACATGGAAGAATCTGTAAGACAGAGTATTGCAACTGTCATTGTTCATTTTATGGCACAGTACAGAAATTGATCTAATTCTTCAGTTGTTGCAAAAAACTAGTTTTGGGGCCAAATTCTTGCAGCGTCTGTGTATAACTATCCAGTCCAAAATTGGCAGTGAAATGCAGTTATACAGGCAGGAAGCTGTTTATCCTCTGTTATTTTCTGTATGGTTTCCTATACCATGCTTGGGATCATAACTTCAGAAGATCCTTTCTGAGCCACAATGAGGGGAGTGTGAAAAATCCAGCATGCCCACTTCTGTCTTATGTTGTTTGTGTAGTCAGAGCCTCCCCAGGGGAAGAAAAGTTTCTAAGAGTTTTTCATTTTGGTTTTACTTCCTCTTGTTGTTATTTTTTCTGTTTATGTTTATTTGTGCTACAGAAACAGAAGCAAAAGAAATGTTCCAACCTGTCTCTGCTCTCTACTTCCTTCCTGGGAGCAATTATCCTGCAGCCCAGAGTAGCTCCTTTTCTGGCCTGTCTTCCTTGAAGAAGACTAAAACCTGAGCTTCAATGTACTGAGTTGCATAAAGACAGAGGAGTAAAGCTTTACCTAAATCTTTCTTCCTAGATAATATCTAGATATTTCCTTCCAATAACTAAAGGAGGTTTGTAAGAAAGACACGGATAGAATTTTTAGTAGGGCCTGTTGAAATAGGACCAAGGATAATGGTTTTAAACTAAAAGTGGGTAGATTCAGACAAGTAAAAGGAAGAGATTTTTTTATGAGAAGGGTGGCGAAATACTGGCACAGGTTGCCCAGAGAGGTGGTGGGTGCTCCATCCTTGGAAAAATTCAAGGGTGGACTGGATGGTGCTCTGAACTGGACTCTCTTCCTTGCCTGGGAAAGCAAGGGAGTGCAAGCAGGGCAAGCAGGACATGCAGAGAGCAAAGCACACAGTGGGAGCATCACACATCACAGCACTGCAGCAGAGACAAAGCAACATGCAGAGGAAGAAAGTGCCCTGGGATCACAGGGGTTACACACACCTATAGGGATCCTTGTTTATTTTTCCTTCACAAGACAAAAGACAGGCAAATTTTCCATCAGCTTCCTCAAACTAAACTCAAATAGATATCCTGGCTCCTGGGCATAATTGGAATGGGCCTATGGTATACACGTTCAGGGAAAATTTCTCCTTATTTGTTTAGATCAGCAAACAATGTCGTCTGTAGCTCAAGATAGGTCTCTTAATTGCGAAGGTATGTTTTATTTGAAATTTAGTTTGTATGCTTCTTGTGAATAAAATTCAGGATATAAATCATCTGAGAATCAGCACCATTTTTTGCTGCAGCTTCTTACATTGAGTTTTTATTGAGCTTCACTTCAGTTTCTGCCTGTTACCAGGACTATACATTTTAAAACAAAGGATAAATCTCTTCAGAGTCCTGTAAAGAGATAATTTATTAAATGAATCTGTAGTTGTCTCCTTTTTAACACATTGTGTAACATCAATTTAGCAGAAAGTTGATGTCACTTTCTGGAGATTGCTAAGGTGCAGACACTTTTTCATTTTGTTGTTGAGTAGCACCTAATGCCCTGCCATCCATGGATACTGGAGAACTATGTATGGTTATATCTTCTGAAACCAGGCAGCACAACACAAACAGAACAGTAATATTTTGTACAGCAACACGTGAAATTCTGCATTTTCTTATATATGTCTAAAATATCAAGTGAAGTATTTCTGGGGCAGCACTGTTTGAGATTTTTGGTGTTTATTTAAAGTAACATTTTCCAGCACAACTGAGAAATTTCTTAGTATGTATAAAAATAATTCAAAATGTGTGTATGGGGTACTAAACAGAGGTATGTTTTGTTCTCTGTGTGTTTTAAAACTGCTTTGTTTAAATATGTTATAGTGGTCTGGAGTGGATTCTTGTCAGCTAAATTAAACTTATTTTGTAGCTGACACCTGTGTGCTACAGACAAGCAGCTACAAAGAATATTATGTTTGCACAGCAATTGCTTAAAGTATTTGGGAAAGACTATACCTTTCTCCATCAGGTAACAGAAATGTCAAATGAATTTGGAAAAAGAAAGTCATGAAAGAAAGCTTATAAGGATATGTTTCTATGGCTAACACTTCTGTCAGGTTTTGGACCAAGTCCCTCAGCTGCACTCCTGGTGCAAAATTGTATCCTGTTATGTGATTTTCAGACCTCCAGTGCAGATGTGCTGTTCCTTAGAAACATCACAAGTTATTTGCTCAAAGAGAGAATCAAATCTGTGTGAATTCATTAAGTCAAGCACAGAACTGTAAGTATGTATGATGAGCCATATGTTTGTCTAAAGGAGTTCTGAATCAAATGAATAAATGTTTACACAAATAAACAGACGTATACACAGGTGACATATCAGATATCATTAAGAGACATTACATGTCCCTTCTTGAATCCTATCCTTTTCTTTACCCATAAGCTGGGGACCTAAATTAATTAAACTGTAATAAGTTACTTTCCTCTGTGAAATTTGTTTTTGAATTCTTCCTTCTGCTACAGCCACAGGTTTCCACAAAATGAGCACTGAACTGTCACATAACCCTTCAGTTAGGAAAAGTAAATACACATACACACTGGAGCTAAAACAGACTTAGTTTTTTATAAGCTTTTATAGTCTCATGTGAAATACAGAAGCAACAGCTGGGATTTTTAACATACATCCCACTCACAGCACAAGCCTTCCACTCGTCTGCAGAACAGCTATAATCATGTTCATTAGCTTTTGTGAAAATAAATTTATATTTATGTAACCTTTCGATATTCTCAGTTATAAATTTAGAGTAAGGTAACAGGTTTGAATTTCTTCATCCTCTCTCACAGATATCTTTCCATCTTGTTATGATATTTTCCCTCTATTCTGATGGGGATTTGGAATAAAAAAAGATTGAGTTCCAGCACCTGCTCATCAGATACACTCTCGATTTTCATATTGTGATAGAAACTACAAATCTATCACAAATCTATCTTTCAGCTCATTAAGCTGAAAATATATCCAATTTTACTTTAAAAGAGCAGATGTTTAAGACTCAGGACTTTCCAAGCTCCATCTGGCATTAGCCCAACAGTAAATTCTTTTTCTACAACTGTGAAAGCATCATGTTCCTGGAAAAAGTTAGAGGACAATGGAAGTCTGTGGAAGCAAGCCTGGGATGGAAAGATGCAAAAATATGCAAGTAAATCACATGTATTTGCAAACTCAAAGTAACTATAACCACCAATTAGAGTGCCACAAAAACACACTTTAGATCAGATCTATCTGTTTAGTAATCCTCAATGGACTTCACAGTTTTTTTCTCTGTTTCCCCTTTCATTAACTTGGGCTGTCCCTTTCAACCCATAGAAAATATTTCCTTCTACATCAGGGGCTGCAAAAAGCAAACTACTGTCCCACGCTACCAAGTGGGACCCTGTATTACTTTGGTAGTAGAGAGAAGCTTTAAATTACTCTAAGAAAGCAATTATGTGTTTCTATATCAAAGGCCATAAAATAATTATTTCTTTGCATAATTTACTGATGTTAACAGGAAATGTGCAAATAGATTTACTGTGGGTTTTTATCCTTAGAATAGATGTTATTTTGATTAGTAGGCCTCTGTCATCTGTGTAAAATACTGTATGCATGGAAGTATTACCATAATAGCAATGGATTGTGTCAGTGATGTGTACATATTATATGAAGTAACAAAAGTGGCATGTCTTTAAAATTTGTCCATCAGTTATGCACCATCCCTGTGGACTGAAATTCCATACCAACAGACAAAAAGTATAATAACACTACTATATGACCCAGCTGGGAATGGTGACAAGGCAGCACATCTGCTGGGGATGTGGGAAGGATGCAAGGATTAATGAATGCAGGCATCTCGTGTAGACAGAAAATAAATGAGTATGAGAGAAAAACAGCTAAATTAATCTTTTTGCTTTGGTGCTTATAAAAAAAGGATCTTGAGGAAGTTCTGAATACAGGAGTATTATGTGTGAGGAGCTAACAGATTGCAGTGTCCATAGGACTGTTTGAGAAGAAAATGACAAGAGGAGTAGTAATAAATACTGACCTTCAGGGAGGCCTGATAAAGTTGTCTGTCAGAAGACCCAAAATGGATAAAAGAGGCTCTGTTTCTGATAACTTGTAATTTAACTTTGGAAGTCATCATTACTGCACTTAGTAATTGTAAATTTTTTAATGGGTTCATAAGGTAATTAATACAGCGATGAAAAAAAACCAAACCGAAGCTATAAAGCACAATTATAGTGCTAGAATCTCAAACTCAGGAAGTCTCTAACCATAGATACATGAAAACTGGGAGGATGCATTGCAAGAATAATAACTCTCAAGTGGTACAATTTCCAAAGTACCTGTAGAGAATCATTACTAAAGACAAGACTAAGTCCTAGATGGTTCTTAAGAGTTTTGACCCATCTCAGCTGCTCTTGTGTTCCAGGCACTCCAGTTAGTGGAAGATATGCCTAGATTTGCAAAAATGATGGTACCAAGTGCTTTGTTATAAAGCAAAAAGAGCTTTTCATACTTTCAAGTGCAAGAAAAATCATTGCAAGTAAGACTCTTCATGCAATTAATAATAGAAGATGTACATTTTCACTCTGGTGGGCTTTCAGAGTGTCATCACCACTTTTAAAAATAAAGACTGTACTCTAGGTATAGAAGGAAAAAGACAATTACATGGGAGATTGTTTCTCTTTGTACAGTAGTTAAAAATTGCTGTACAAATATTATTTGTGATCTTCACTCATACTGTGTTGGGAAGATACAGCTGTTTCAACAAACCAGATAAGTATGTAGGGAAATAGAAAACAGACTTGCTGGGGAAAAAGGTAAAAATATATAGTATATAAACTGTATGTTCTTAGGAGACATGAGAAACTTCTTTCTTCATTCTGCACTCTGTTTTACTCAATGGCTTTTTTCAGTATCTGCAGAAGAAAGATGACTGGTTTGTGCAATTAGTATGTGTTTCAGCATGCAAGATGCACAAATATTTGGCTGTCGTATATGAATATAGGAGATGAGAATTAATTCTGTGTTAATGTGCAGAATACTGAAATGTTTCTACTGAGACTTTGAAGGCAGAATTCAATTGGTGACAGGGTTTTCTCACATGTAGTCTATGAAAGAGAACACGGATTTAATTTTAACTCCTAAAAAGCAAAGACAGTTTGATTAAACTTTAAATAGACTTTTTGCTCAGCAGAAATGAACAAGTATAGGACAGCAAACCTGTAGTTTCCAGGATTCCCCTTCTCGCTCTTCTCAAACGTGAGTGACATCTTCCTTTATCCCATCACCAGGGATCTCCCTGACTGCCACAAGCTGCCAAAGATGACAGAAAGTCACTGTGTGCCAATGGCAACCAGCTCCCTCAGCACCTTGGATGTGTCCTACCAGCTTCACAGACTTGTGTTCAGTTGGCTCAAGGGATGCACAACTCAAGCTTTATTTTCTGTAGGAACTCTGCTGCAAGCCAGTTAGGGCTGGAAGGTCCAAGAGAAAACCTTGGCAGTGAAGACTGACACACAGAAGGCACTGAGCAGTTCACTTTTTTCTGTACCCTGTGTCACGAGGACAAAGCAGCCTCATTTTCCTTAGCCTTCCTCCTGTTCCAGTGACTGTATGAGTCTTCCTTGCTGCCCTCCACATTCCTCACCAGTTTTGATCCCGGTGGATATTTGGAATGACTGCTCCTGGCCCTCCATGCCCAGTCTATATTTCTGTGCTTCTTCTGGGTAGCCTGTCCTCATGTTTGCTCCATGTATGCTGTTGTGCTGGAGCCCACTCAGGAGTTCCTCATCTCCCTTACCAGACACCCTTGGCTTCCTGCCTGTCAGGATCCTCTGTTCTGCTCTAAAGAGGTTGTCCTTAAAGATCAGTCAGCTCTCCTGGGCCCATGGTCCTTCAGGGTACCCTCCTGAGAGATTTTGTGTGCCAGTTCCCTGACTGAATCCTAATTTCATCATGCTTTAGGTTTTAGATATAAGGCCTGTGTCTTTCCATCACAGCAGTGTATCCCTCTGTTTCCAGAAAGGCTGAGCTATGCGGCCACACACAGATTTCTGACTCCTGTTTGTCTCCCACACTGTGGGCATGTGTGTACCGGCATTTCAAAATGAAATCAAACCCTGAAGTTCAAAGCATTGCTCATTAGGTTTTTCAAATTTTCAAATGGGTTAGTAATCCTATTTGAAAAACTGGTCTTGACCCACTTTGCCAGATGAGTCTCAAATTATACATTTTCTTGTTTCAAGATCAGTAAGTAAAAGAAGAAAAATCACTTTTCTTGCTCCCCTAAACCTGACCTTCAATTTTTCCGTTTCAACTTCAGCCTGTCCATTTTATTCTTGATCTTTGCATCCATGATCTATATTAAAAAAACCTGTATTTTTGTCCTCTCTTTATCAGTAACTCTGCAGTATATCAGTCAAACAGCCGGTACACATTTGTTTTAGAATTACTCACCTTGATACGTAGTCTACACTTTCACAACCTGTTTAATTCTTCCCACATACTTTTTCCTTTTCAAACACAACATGGATCCAAATAAATGGTTATTTCATCTTAAATGGTACACTTCACTATTCAAAATGTATCTCACTATTGAAGATGGTTTTTTCATTTTCTGCTGGAGGGAAATATATTTATATAGTATTAATGTCATGCTAGAGCACTGTTTTTTATTTTAAAATTACTTAGGTTGCATATTTAAATATGGGTAAGGAAAAAGTTCTCTCTCAAAATAACCATAACACTTTTGTTTATTGTCAGAATCTGCCATTTGCCATGAGGTTATCACTTTTTCCATCCTCCTGGGCATACATCATGGTACAAGTAAATTGCTGCAGCACATTGATTCTAAACTGCTGAATTAGTGGTGTCTATCGCAGTATTCAAACGGGTTTGAAGAAAAGCATCTTTCCCATTGCTGAGGGCTCTAAAGTAAAAGTAGATTAATAATTTATGTTTCAAACTTGCTTCCAGCACAGTCAGCGGCAAACCTCTCATTGCTTGCAGACAGCAGTGTCCTGCTTCCTACACAGACTTTGGGCAGACTCTGGTGGGGACGCAGCTGAATGAATTAAAAGTTCCCATCAATATAACAATCCATGTGTGACAGCATTGTGAAGAATGCACTCCTTTATTCGCTGGGTGACAGTAACTGGACTTGTTCAGTTGAGAACATTTAACAAGAATGCAATTGGACAGATCTTCTGTCATTCTGACCAAGGCTAAATTTAAGCAGAAGCACCAGAAAATATAGGTCACTGATTAATTCACTGAGATTCTGCATTCTTGCTCTGCAATAATCACTTAATGGCAAGTTAAAGCAAATACTTCAATGTGATAATTAATTTTGGTTACACACTATTAAGGTCAGAGGAGCTAACAGATTCACTAATGATTTCTATTTTAGAACATGGGACATATCAATCAAGCATATATAAACTAGCAAAATGTAAGGGAATTTAACAGTATTTACTGGCTTAGTACATGATTAAACACTGACAACTGCTCAGCATGTAGAGGCATTAAATGCTGCCATTCTATCAAAATCTAGCCAATACTTTTGCTGAAATAAGCACTTTCAAAACTTTTATAAAATTGAGTTATAACTTAACAAAAAGTCCTGAACTTAGTTAATATAGTGACCCACAGAATAATAATTTTGATCTCTTCTACATCGGAATAATCTACACATGGAGAGACAAAAAAATCTTTTATCTCTAGACATGAGAAACAAAGCAGGGATATATGAAGGTTCCCAATTCACTTAGGAAATCCCTTTTTTAAACTCCTCACACCCTCCTTGTTTGGCATCGAGGTGGATGGGACTGTACTGTTAAAGCTAACTTTACCTACTGTAAAAGGCACCTCCAGAGAAACCTGTATTGAGAGATCCAAACCACTGGGAACTAACAGATCTTCATACATTATTAAACATCTTTTTTCCTCCCCAGGATTTACAGCAAACCTTTCTGCTTCTTTCTGGCTCTTGCTCTTCTTCTTTAAAATATGCAGACATCACAGAGAAGGGTTTTTACAGATTCAGGAGAAGAAAGAACACACTTCATTTCATGAGTAACCCTTTCCTACAGATTTAGACAGTGAGTAGGAGAAGGGAGACCTACATCTTCTTTGTACTTTATTCAGTTCTTCCTTTACACTGTTACTGAAGTTATTGGTAGTTTTTCTAAGCCAAAATCTTAAGCAATAGCCCTGAAAAACAAACATTTATTGTGAATGTATTAGTACCACTACACCAATAGGTTGTCTGTCTAATTAATCATAACATAGAGTGAAAACTAGCATTAGTCCCATCTACATCTGCCACACTTAACTCTAAATGACAATATGAAATGTTTATTAGTCTCATTGAACTGCTTATCCATCTCACTGACCACACTCTCAAACCATAGATGCTTATTTATCACCCTGGTGCCAATGAGCTGAGCTCTCTCAATTTGAAGATATTCGTGGGTGGTGAAAACACTCCTGGCTTAGCATTCCCTCTCTCATTCAGGTCCAGAATGAAGTTCAGAAACTTCATTCACTAATGATGGATGGGACAATGAGTTTCCAAAGAATATCCCTGGTTTTGACTACTTGCAACTCACCCCACAGGTCTTTACAGGGAGGAGGAATTGAAATCTCAATATTCTTTCTTTCTTTTTTTTTTTTTTTTTTTTGTTTTGTTTCTGAATGGGATAATGCTTTATGTATTCCTTCTGTTTGTTTTTCTAAAAAACTTTGCAATGTGTTGTCTGATTTCAAACATGTTTAAGGTAAAAAGAAAATGTTCAGACATAACATTTCAGTGAGTTTTGTGAAAACTAGATAGTCCCTGTATTAAAAGGAAATTTGAGTTAGTACCTCCACATTGGAAAATCATATAGTGCAAAGCTCAGCACCATTCTGTTCTTTCTGGCACACACCAGTGAAGCAAAAATCTGGCTGATGTCGCAGAAACAGCTGCAGCATAAATTGCTTCTTGAGGAGATAGGAGTCAAGAAGGTGCAGAGAGCTGGGGTACTCCCAGAGAGATGGTGGATATTGGAGAGGCTGATGCAGAAGCAGAAATGAGAAGGCAAGCTAGAATTACTGGAAAGGTCAGGAAGTGTAAGACTAAAGGACAGAAAGTCCTAAGGAAGATGGGGTGCACTAGGTTTACTGCTTACAAAAAATCCTGGTAAAATCAAGACACTTATGTGAATATACAAGGTCCTGAACTTCATCCTCATTCATTGTTAGATTTTCTGGGCTGCATTCTGGTGTTTGCAGGTTAGAGAGACTAAACACCTTTAGTCCTACTGGCTAAGACCCAAAAGTGCTTAAATCATTTAGGCAGTATAATTCACATAACTAATAGTAGTTTAGAAAGTTCAACTTGCAGGACATTAAAAAGGAGAAAACACTGTGTTTTCACTTGCTGGCAGAAAAGCAATTTATTAAAATTCTGCATACCTAAAGTTTGGCTTTCAAATCTTATATTTGCCAGATTTTTTTGAATCCTATAGCCTTACCTTCTTCTCCATTTGCACTCTGGGTGGGTTTGTATTATTAAATAAGTTGCACAAATTGCCTGGTGTATAGTCTCCTCTGATGCTTAATCAGAAGGTTAGCTCAGATTCATATGTCATCAAGCAACTTTAAAAGGCAATAGAGAAAAATATCACTTAAGGAGCTGTTTGGAAGTATCAGACTTTGCAGGTGTTTTGGAAGGATCTGTCTTTATTGCTGAATCCCACATAAACACCATGCTTTGCCATTTTCCTCCCCTCTGACATCTGGCAACAAGACTTCATATACAATGACTTATGCATGACCTGTTTTTAATGCTCATAAAAGATGTTAATGTGACCCCATTTTTTGGCCCATTTTTGAAGGCATTGGATTTGCTACAGAATCTTACATATTACCACTTGGCATGGAAAAATCTACCTTTTGCTTCAGTAGCAGTTTCACTGTTCACCTTGCCCTCTTTGCCATTGTTCTGATTTAAGTTACCCATTTGGCTTACGGAAGTGACCCTTAGGCAGTTATCACAAGAGGAGAATTAAATGATTGCTTCTGACTCCAAAATAACTAAAACCAAGTAAGACATGCAGCAGATCTCCAATGGGGAATGAAGTACATGGATTTCAGATTTTTTTGTTGGTGATTGGATTTTATTTCATGGATAAGATTCCAAGAATAAAAAAAGAAATTGTTTTATGATTAAAAATTGTTTTGTTATATAGATAGATAAATGCCATAGCAATTTTGACTGTGTTTGATTTTTGAAAGTTTCCATTTGTAACTTCCTGTAAAATGTATAGTTTCATATCCTTTAAGGGATGTTTTTAACATAGATCTAACCATAGCATTTTAAGAATATTGCATCCATAATGTGTGTTTTCCTTCTCAGCAGGAATAGTTAACATAAATAATGAAGACTATTTCCAAATGGGTATTTAAAATCTGTTAGTGGAAACTCAGACATACTACTCTTTGAAAGGGATTCTGTGGTCTTAATTTACAATGACCAGTCAAATGAACATTTAGGAGGGAAATGTCCATGCAATAAGCCTTAATAGTGCCTTCAAGAGTGTCAGGAATAAGCTGTAGGAGGACAAAAGCTTTTCTCCTTAGCTCTGCTCTGACTCTGCAGATCACTGTGGATGTGAAACAAAGCCACGACTTTGACTTTGTGCAGTCACTCTTATGCCCAGTGACAGCCCTAAAGTACTTGTGCTAAAGGATTACTTGTCTGCATGCCTGCACTCAGGAGGGACACACGGACTCAGGCTAGGCTGGTAGCTCTGCTTGCAAGAAATGGACAGAAGGTTACTGGAATTCTTTTTCCTTCAGCTTGTTGCCACTAAGTATAGTCGTAAATATTTACTATCAGAGGCAATTGCTGTCTTGCTTAATAAACCTCAATCTCTGCCTTTCTCCTTTAATGATTTATAAAATAATGTGATTTCCTATGAGTGCATTATGCTACCTTTTGCTGCTAAAAAAATTGATATCAGAAGAGAAAGAACTGAGAAAAGGAGACATCAACTAAAGGCTCATTAGGGAAATGAAGGCATCTTGGACATTCAGGCAGAAAGCTGCATTTGTGTCCTAACAACCAAATGAGCCTTGTAACTTGTTAAGTGAAAAAAGGAACTGCAAAGTTACCCAGTGAGGGATAGGTGCTAGCAACAGCATCTTACCTGAAAGTTTACTTTTCCTCAGTTCTTCCTATCCCCAAGGAAGTGGCATTTTTTATTACTACAGCTGTGCCATAGCTCCCATAAAAATGAAAAGGTGGATGTTTAACATATAGAAGCATGCAAGACCTCCAGAACATTCAGAGTAGGTATGTGCTGAAATTTATTACATTGTATCACAATTACAGAAATCTAATCTATGTTGATTAGGGGAAAAACCCATATATTTTATTTATTCTTTTCAAGATTATTGAAGACTATAATAGGCAAAAGACCATTTCTTGATCTGTATCAGTTATTATGTTCTTTATTCACTCCATCTCTTAAGTTCTAGAGTAATCAAACTAGAACTAATCAAACTCATGATAATGAGTCAATAATAAGTGTAGTGTAAGATTATGATATTTTACCTCGTGTTTTACTATTTAATTTTATGATCCCAGTATCTAACTCAGTCTTCTGCCAGCACTGTCCTAGTCCACAATTTCAAATATCACTGTTCAGGTCAGGACCAGGCACTGGTCTGAGCAGAGACTCATGTATTCACAGGGCACCAGAGACCAAGGTCTCAAACAAAATTCTATACAATTACACAACAGTTAAACCACAACTTGGAACTCTTGCAAAAAATGTTTTGCTGTATGGCTATTTTGGCATTCTTCTATATGAGATCCAGTCTTCAGACTTATTTTCCTGCACAGAAGGGCATCCACAGTCTCTGCCATTTCTCAGGCAGAAATGGCAGAAGCATTTCCTCAGTAAATGCAAAATGGCTTTTGCCCTTTGTGATGCGTAGCCTTTTCTGACAGCATTTTATGCAGGATTGTAAGAGCCCTGATGTTTTGCAAATCAGTGATGATTTAAATTCATTAAAATTAATTTTACCCCTTGCTGTATCTAATTGCTTTGTTGATTTATGGAGATTGATTTTTCTCTTAAAAACTGGCAGTTTCCAAAGGGTATCCAGGGTATGTGTATATAGGGAAAGCTTGGCTGGATCTAATGGGATCCTGCAGGTACCAGGGCTGGGCTGTGTTCAAGGCAAGCATTTCTTTCATGCTCTGACAGAAAGTAACACCTAAGTTCATTTTCCAGCTGTCACTTCCCTGGTAACATGAGAAGGATTGTGGATAAATTATAAGACTAATCAGTAAATTCTTTCCTCTGTCAAGTGCTTTTGCTATTTCTTTCTTGAGAACTCTTTTTTTTTTTTTTCCCCTCAACACACTGGTGTTAGTGCTCAAAATTCCATATCTCTGTTAAATATTTCACGTGGACATTACTGCTGGAAAAGGCTCCTGGAGCTGGTTGGAAGCTGTTTATCAGAGATCAGGAGACACAAGTGGCCTCTGCAAGCCTGTTTGCTATCAACACCCTTCCAACCTCTCACTTGCTAATGGTGAGGACCTTAATAGAAGTTTCTCACTGAGTTAAAAATAAAAAGTCAGAAAAGCATAGTATTAAAGTAATAAACTGTATATGTCAGAGAGGGCTAAAAACCCTCTTCCTGGACGTAAAGACACCATTTTCTTGAGAATCTTGCATAATTTCAGAAATCTTACAAGAATATTTCTTCATATATTATGTAGCTCTTACTTTTTTCTTCTTTTTCTTTCTTTGTGTTACATTCAACTGTGTTTAATAGTATTACAAGCAGCTGGAGAGCTGGCACAGGGTTCTGATGTGGAACAACAACAGATGTCACAGACACATCAATCAAGTAATAGGTTTTGGACAAAGAGATTCATAATAGAACTTCAGGTGAAAAGCTGGCATTCCCCAGAAAAACACTGAAGTAAAAAACCTTAAAAGACAAGTTTTGGGGTTTTTAATTTTTTTTGAGCCACTGCACTTGGTCAATAATTCCATCAATCATATGCTGTATCTTTTAAATCCAAAACTCAGAGGAAGGAAATATCCATTTTGTGTTCAGTTTATTACTCAGGCTAAGCCATGCTCTCAAACTTCCTCTTCTGAATTTCAATCTGAAAAGTAAACATCCAAATGAAAAAGTGACTAACAACCTACCCAGAAATAAAACCTCTCTGTTAACAGAGGGCACCCTCAGAGAGGCTTCCCTAAGATGTGCTACCCAATGTTTAATTTAAAAGTCATCCTCAAGGCTTAATGAATTATTTCAGTCATAATCTGTAACAGAATTGACCCAAAACATGTCAAAAATATCTAATAAGAAGAGGTTATGAAAGGGAAAACAGTATTAAACTGTTTAAATATAATAAGCATAAAAATGCTAATGTTTCTGTGCACATCCCAGAAACAGAAATCACTTTTCTTTAGAAGTTGGATTCAGTCTGGTAGAGGAGCACATGGATAAATTTCAGACATGAATCAACAGTAAAATAGGGAAGAATTAGTAATTGTAAAAGACAGCCTGGTTTATCAACTCAAAAATCCACTCACAGAGGCCTTGTAACACATGGGACATGGGCTCAGCTGTCGACTCTGATGCCATTCGGGTCATTGTCATTACGTGGAGTTGGGAGCTCAGCCTCAAAACTTGCCTTTTGAGCACCACAATGTCATAAATGTCAAACTAATGAAACCATTTAAGTCAGTGAGTGAAGCAGGGAGCAGCCTCCATTGCAGAAATGAACTTTAACTAGTAAACACCATCAATGAATCATCTGGTGTTTTCTTCAAAATATCCTCTTCCACTCCATGCATTCTTTTTTTATTAGGTTTTTTTTCCTCTGTAACCACTTTCTTTTTCTCCTACAGTTGTAAGAAAAATTCCTAGCTGCCTTAGCACAAATGAATCGGGGTTCTTGGTAAGTGAATCATCTAGAGCAAGAAATTCTCTATCTGATCATTAATAGAACACAGACTCAAACCAAAACCAATGAACAAAACACAGCCACTGTCAGAACACGAGTAATTAATTTTGATCTAAATAATCTCTTCTATTTAAAAAAAATCATAAGAGTTTTTTATCTCAGTCATTTATGTTCTGATGGAATAATAATGAAAACCTTATTTCAAGTGATTAAAAGGTACAGGATTTCTTCTGCACTGCTGGAAACATGAAGGAAGATTTACTTAATTGTTACTGCAGCTTTATTTGATAGGTACCTACAGTTATTCACAAAATCGGAAGAAAAAGAAAAAGCAACTTGGGTAACCAAATTTTTTAATTTATGATTTTTTTTTTTTAGAGTTTGTTTAAAATACAATTTTCATGGTAAAGGTATGCAGCATGGTTCTTGAAATGGCATTCATTATAGGCTCCTAAAAATTAGGAGAAAGTGTAAAAGCTGAGGTATAAAAATTACATAGCAGAGAAAAAACACTAACAAATGTGCTAAATAATAAACTTTCTTATTTGGAGGGCAAGGGTAAATATTTGTTCTTAAATTATTAAGCCATTATATCAAGCTGAAAATTTATCCCCTACGACTTCATATCTTTTGAAGGTGGTTATAAACCTATTAGCAGGAATGAAGTACAAGTGAAATGATTGATTTTTGTCAATCACTGGGACCTTGTGTTATGTAACATGGACTGTGGGTCATCTGTAAGCTTCATTAATCATATATACCCCATTCATTCAAGAGGGAAAATGATGAATTACTGTCTGTGGAAGCCTAACATTAGCCTCACTAATTCCATGGAAGTGCAGGATATATTGTAAGCTTCCCCCCCCCGCCCATAAACACGTTGGAGACTGTAATCTGTAATCCTGAATGACACTTTAATCCATGTAAGCAGATATTTATTTCCCATGGAGCCACACTGATTTTAGTGGCTGATGCCTGCTTGTGTCTAATTTCAATATAGTTCCTGTTACTGTTCCTATGATGATAAAATTCTGTATTCCTAAGAAAAAGAGATTAGGGACTTAATTTCAGCCAACTAAAACTGGACCAATAAACAAACCACAAGGAGTGAAGGCAAGGTACTTTGGGTTATTATATAGAGGCAACTAAATTGCTATAGAAGTCATGTTATATAAAATGGATTGAATGTAATTTTAAAAAGAATTAGTTCAGGCTCCAACAAAACTTCCTTTGGGAAGTTTTTGGGAAGTATTTCAGAATTTCTCTTCACTCATGGCTAGAGACTGCACATCAATGCTGCAACTATTTATTTCTACACCAATATTGTCTAGTATTGTAAAACTCTCCCCTCTCCTTGAGCATTTATCCACAATATATTTATAACAGCAATTACAACCCCCCCACATTTTATTAGGCAAAATAAAAAGAAATCTAAATCTTTTAATCTGTTCTCATGAAATGGGATCTTTTCCCTTGATTATCTTCAGGATAATCTTCAACATTGATGACAAGAAACTTTTGCAAGTTCCAGAGGAGGCCTCACAAGAGGCAAATGCATCTCCATTTGTTCCATAAAGTACAGTAGCTGACAAGTCATTTGCTGCTTGTCTCTTGTCTTAAAAAAAATAGGTACTTGAAAATAATTATGCTGGTGATGTCCTGAAACAAACACCTTGCAGTGCTGAGTTGTCTTGTCATCCTTGTACTTTATGTCTTTCTGCTTCAATGCCTTTAAATTTTGTCTTGATGTTTTTTTTTCTACCTAAGATAGTTGCTCTTTTGTTAAAGATTTGTGTGTGTGTTTTGTACAATGATTAGCACAAAATGGTTATGGCTACTCAGCCCTAGAGTGATAGTTATGGCAATAATAACAGCAATGTGAACATATGCATGTTCATTTTCTCAAGATATGCCAGAACACTATCAACTTTTTTCTTCATCTAATGGCACTGTGGAGTTATCACCAGCAATAGCTGTGAGTCATTACAATTACATGCTCTCTGTGGTACTTAATATACACTTTAAAGGACATTTCATTTTCCATAAGTCCCTAGATAACTAATCTAGTTCTGTCTATGTCTGCAAAAATATCTGCATTCTGAGAGACAAGTATTGCCTTTTTTACTGAGTTAAAAATCAATGTGATTTCACTGGCATGTGCTGTAGGGTCATTTCTCAATGAGAACAAACCCAGCCTCGCTGCAGGGACTGGAAAGGAGATTTCTCTTTGCTTGTCTGAAATATACACACGTGCTGAGACCATTTGTTTCCCCATGTAAATAAAAGGGAGCCCTGTATCCAGACCTACACGTGTAAGTATTAGCTTTATCTTATCACCACAACCATTTTTAGATTGATGATGAAAGGCATTGCCTCCAGTGATAGCTCATGCAGTAGAATGCACACTATATTGCTAACTGACATTTAACAGCATCTTTTAATATGCATTCAGCCTCTACTGGAAAATTTTTATGTAACACTTCCTAAATTTTGCTTTAATGTACCGATTGCAGAAGAGATATGCAGTGCTCTGCACAGCAGTTACCTTCACTTTGGAGAGAAAATGCTGACATCTGCTTACATTTCTTGAGCAGAAGAAATGATTGTAGCTAAGATAACAGCTGAACCTACAATGCTCTGTGTGTGTGTGTGCAAGAGTGTGTGTGTAAATAAATAACTAGCTGTTCACCACTTATTTTTCTGAACATGAGGTACTCTAAACAAAAATAGTCTTGCACACTGCAACTGCTTGAGTGCACATCATTGCTTCTCAGTTTAGTCTTGTTTTCAATACTAAATCTGATTTCCTTCCTCTCCCCCACCCACCCATTCACATTCCTTTCTACTTCAGTTCTGGAATGTGTGGTCTGTGGCCAGCTGACAACTCTTTTTTTTTTTAAATAAATTAGAGGATATTTAAACAAGACATTTTAAAGATCTATGGGTCATGAGCAGGGAGAGCTGCTGGAATGAGCAGAAAGTAGTTTGAATGTTTGAATGATTTCTCTTTCCCATCCTGCTTTTCCCACCTGTGTCTTTGTTATGAAACTATTATTGACACTTCCAGGGGCTTTAACAACTTATGCAGTGCCACTAATGACTGTCAGGAGATACCCACACATCCCAGGAGTCAAACAGCTCCAATAATTTAATTCTAATCTATATTATTTTTCAGATATTTTACATTTGCATCTTCAAGTTTTGTCCTTCCACTGCTTAACCAAAGCAAAACCAAACTAATTTATAAATAGGCTTTATTTATTGGAAAGTTGTGGGGTTTGTCACTGAGAAGTAGGATAGACCAACTGTGCTATACCACAGAAGGAAAGTGGTGCTCCAGGCAAACTTTATTGATAAGGGAGGTAGGATTTTCATTGGACTATTATGCAAACACCAGAACAAAATAATGTGTTGCCATTTTCGCACTATAGGACAAGCTGTAGTTTGTACAAGTCTTGCAACCAATTACCAAGGATAGAATGAAGTATCACTGCCTGCTTCTGAAATCACTTGATACACTTTAAAATAAGTTTGCCTCAGCTGACAGACAACATGTAAAATATTAGTTTTCAGAATGCTAAAGGAGAGTAGGTTAAGTAGTTGCTATCTCTACAGCTGGTTGACACTGGATAGGTAGAAGCAAAACTGTGAGTATTCTACACCAAGAGAGCAATGTATTTAAAAAGAAAACAAACCACCAAACAAAATAAATCCACCACCCTGCTCCATCTACTAGCCTCAATATTACAGCTCATGCAGAAAGAACCATTGAAAATTTTCCATCTGCCCTTTCCTACATCAACTCTTCCAGAAACTCTTCTACCTGGGTGTCAGAAAAAATCCTTACCTTTCCAAAATTGTTACCAGAAGCCTTGATCCTGCTGCTGCTGAGATCAATGAGAACTTTATATGCAAACTGAAAGAAGGATTAGCATTAAAATCATGAGGTATGTAATAGAATTAACCATTTTATATATTTTTCCTCGTAAATTTCAAAGTGATTAATAGGAATTTGATCTCTAAGAGAACTGAGTAATAGATACAGAAGGCTCTGTGGCAGGGTTTCCTAGCAGGCCAGGAATAGATTGCAGCTCTTTCAAGTCCTGTTGAGGTGCTTTAATACATTTATCTGTAAAGCATCCGAATGTGTATCCCCCAAAGTAATTTCGGCAAAGAATTAACAAAGCAAAGCAATTTTATTTTTCATCCTTCATTTATTTAACAACTCCCTTAACCAAATTTTGAGAAGGGTTTAGTGTAGAAGTTCACACATTTAAATTGACCAGCTGTTTCTTGGTAAAGTATTTTCATCACAATATCCTAAATGTATGATACCATCAATAATATTAATATTAATAATAATAATATAGTATTGCCTCTCTGAAGCTAGTGAATTTACAGTGTTATAACTCCTGCATTTATGATGTTTTATGTATTAATGTTAATAGTCTGGCCTAGAGAATGGACAGAGATGTGATACAATTGCATATACATCCTCTGAGTGATATGGAAAGTAAGGGGACAAGTTGAATAAGACAGCTTAGTCTGACCATTTTGGATTTCCCAGTGATTCTACAGCAGCATGAACTCCAGTCCTAAATTTCTTTTGGAATAAAATTTATTTTCTTTCACTAACAGTTAACTACTTTCAGCTGGTACCACAAAGCTTTCTCTTTTCATATCCTGCACAAATTCAAGGAAGCCTAGATATAACAGTGCAGGGTGATGTGAACTGAAATTACAATGGCTAGATTTTGATTTTGATAGTGTTCAAATAATCTTGATTTGAGTTTCTTTAAAAGGTTACTCTATTAAAAGAAAAAGAAAAGGTGGAAAATTGGATCCTCCCAAATAACTTTTTTTTTTAATGTAATCTAATCTAAAAAGATGATCCTGTGTAGCTAGTGGGCTTATGAAGCTATTTACCATCAGAGTAAAACAAGGGCAAGTTGTCTAATGTTGTTTGCATTAATAAATGACTGGGTTGGGGACAGCAGGAATCTGTCTTACCCTACCTGTCACAGCACTGAGGAAGTCTCTGGATACTAGTAAGGGAGACCATGTGTGTCATAGTTGCAGTGCATTTGTGATTTATATGTTTAAATATTCACTAATCCTATTTTATTATAAGCACCCCATGTATTATAAATATTTCCTGTCTTCAGACCAATTTAGATACTCAGAAATCATTCATTTTGGTAAGAAGGAGCAAAAAGTAAAAAGATAGGCAAAGGAAAAGCTTTTCTTGCTGATTTACTTCCAGACTTTAAGTCCTTGTAAGTGGAATGACAAGGAGCATTTATTTTAATTCCCATTGAGAGCCCTGTGAGCACTAACTTCCATTTGCTTCTCTGGCTTCCACAGTGTAGTTTTTTTTCCTTCCCCTTTCTAAAAGAAATTTCTGGTAACCAGCAGAACACCAGGCTGCCTTGGGACATTACACAGACAGGAACTTCACAAAGTTGCTGCCTGAATCTTAAATGTGCTAGGGCTGTTTGGGCCTCTCTGAGCTGTTCCTGGGTAATCCTGTGAAGAAATTCTTATGAACAGGAGCATCAGATGTCTCCAGCTTGCATAATCACCCTGCAGAATTTTGGTAATTCACAGCAAAGCACTATGCAGGGTGTAAGCATGTTTTTGGTATACACATGTTGTACACAAGGCCACTATTTTAAAATAACATAAACACAAATTTATTAAAATGATGTGAGTTAAGACAAAACCTGATTGTTCAGGTTATGTAGATTAAGGGGAAAAAGCCTTTATTTTTCTATGGATCCTGTCTTTCAAATGATCACAGAAGACATAAAAGAGAGTAGAAAGGCTTAATTACTGTTCTTGATGGTTTTAGTCTTGCTTTTGTAACTACTTCAAGAACACTGAGGAAAAATATGGAAGTTTTAAAACTTATTCCTCCCATTTTATTTCACTTACTCTTAAATTGAGGGCAGGATTAATTTTAAATTTTACTCTTTAATCGATTCTTAAGTAGTGTGGGGAAATGCACCTATGAACTTCTGTAGAAGCTTATTAAATGCTAAAAGCTCAGTAGGCTTAAGGGAAATTCTTGCATATGCTGGATGTTGTGTTCCATGTTGGGGAACAGGCTGAAATAACCCAGGAGGACAACCTTGTGCTGTTTTATGCTCTGCATTTCAGTGCAACTGTGCTGAAGCAGAGAGTGCCCAACACAGACCTTTGCCAGCCCAGCCCCTGCCCTTCAACCTCAGAGTCTTTGAAGACATTTCTCAGGCTATTGGGATATCAGCAAAATCACCACTGACTTGATTTTCAGTACTTCAGTAAAAATGTCCATTATACAAGAGAAGAAATAATACATTGAAGTAGTCCCCTTTAAAAGTGGTAGTTTCTTTTGGTTTTGTGTGGGTTTTTTTAATAATGAAAATAAACCTAAGACAATTGGCTTCAAAACACATTCCTAATGCTTAAACCATTCTCTGAAATGTACAAGTACTTAGGCTGAGGGGGAAATGGACATTAGATGAAGAGATTATTAAAAAATGTATGATTATTTAAGGTCAGCTGTTATTGTAGCAAGACTTAGCCATATAACCATCAGAAAGTTTTATCAGCTATGACAATATTTGAAGTTATTCATGATCAGTATTCACAGCCAACCATTAGTTTACTTAGGTATCCAATAATTATAAATGTCAAACAAAACTATTTTCTATCTAGTCATGGCCTGATAAGGAAATGCTGTTTACTTACTCCATTCAAAGAAGTTTGGATCACTTGACTTACTTTAGATCCTACTTTTCTGTACCAGACTGAAAGCCTGGACAGGAGAATCAACCCATTGGGTGAAACTTGGTCCCAATATTGATGGCAGTAACATGCCTTTGAAGATCTGATTGAAATGTGAAAGACCTTTACAGAGGACAAACTGAGAAATGCAGAAAAGCTGTAATGCTGTGACTCAGTCCAGCACTTCCAGCTGAGATGAGCTTATCTGACAGCCTTGCAGTGGCAATGTACTTGTTTCTGAAACTGAGACTACAAGAAAGCTGTTCTCTTGACTGACATGTTCCTGTGTAATGACTTTTTCAAATGTTCTCTAAAGCTTGCAGATCAGGCCGCAGCTAAAAAATGTTTTCTTAATTTATTTTTTTCTGGCTCCTGACTTCCTGCAAACGATAATACTGATTTTTTTTTTCCTGTTTGCGTTGTGTATTGTGGTATTTCACAGGGAGGGTTGGTTTGTGGTTTGCTGTCAGTTTTGTTGGGGGAAGTTGTGTTTACTTATTTGTTTGTTTTGTTTTGTTTAAGAATATTGCACATTTCCACAACTCTTCATAAGACTTGGCTTTCCATGGGTATGGAAATATGGATGGAGTTCGCTAACATTCACAGGCATTTATACTGTGGTACCCTTTGGACTGACATAATAAAAGGATTTCTGAAACCATCTGATACCTCGTGCATGGTCTATGCTGAAAAAACAAGCAAGAGGGTGACCCTCCTAAAGAGCTTTAATACAGCTGTGCATCTTCAGAAAAAGGTAGCTAGGAGGTTTTTTTCCTGTAGTAGAAGAAAACATTGACTACTACTATTTTGTTTTACTTAAAAAGGAGGATTAGATCAATTTGGCAGCCATGCTAAGTATTTTCTGTGTGTTGTGGTAACAACTTAAAAAAATTCAGGCTGTAAAATATCATTAAAATTGGGATTAATCAGGATTAACACACATTGGGGGGTGGGGAATGCATTGTTAAGGCTCCTTGTCACCTGCACAGATTTCAGGGCTTTGTTTCACATGAAAATAAATACCTCATGGATTCCTGTAAGTTTCAATAAATACATTATTATTGATCCAATATAGACATCCTTTTTCAAAAACAACATTGAAAATAAGTTTATATTTATCAAAGCAGTACATCCTTGGGTTATTTTGGGTTTGTTTTTAATTTGCTTGTCCCCTGACCCTCTTGCTTATTTCCTCTGGCAATAGCTATTCCTAGACTATAAATGTGCTTCGAACACAGAGGAATTCTGCTGTTAACTATGATTTCAGAAGTGTAAATCTATGATAATAAATAGCCTAAAGTCAAGAAAGACTAGCTGTTAAGCTTTTTTTCTCATGGCCAGTAGTAATAGCAGTTTGATATAATATATACAAACTAGAGGAATATTTTTTTTGGTAAATATTCTTTTTTGATTTTCCTGTTTCCTAGTGACACAGTTGGAAGCAGGAAACTCTTTCTGAGTTTTGAGCTGCAGTAGTCCAAAGGATATCCTTGTCTCTCTCCACCTCTATAAATAAAGTGGGAGAACTTTTACCCTGGCTCTAAAATCAGTATGTGTAGCTTTTAGGCTGTTTACAAGGAGAATCAGAGCTGTTCATAACTAATTGATTTATTTGCAACTCATGAGAATTGAAGTATTAAACATCAATGTTATTTTCTTAGGCTTCTGACAAATATTAGGTCCCTCCCCAAACACACAAAATCAGAGTCTGGACATCTAATTGTTTACTTCAGTTATATAATTCTAACTGCAATGGAAGCATCACAAGACTATCAGTTTTTGATTTAAATGAGAAATCTTATATTATACTTGAACAATTTTTGAACCTCTTTTTTTCCTCTTCCTCTTGATAAATTCTCCAGAATATATAATATTTAATGTCACTCAATATTTTTTTGATAGAATGAACTGAAATAGCATTTGCCTACCTTGTTAAGCACAGTGAAATATCTTTACAATACTCTTAATTTTGGCGTAAGCTTTCAAGTTTTTTTTTTTTTTTTGTATTATGGGTTTTTTCCTTTTCTTTTTTTCTTTTTCCTTTTTGTTTTGTTTTGTTTTGTTTTGTTTGTTTGTTTGTTTTTGTTTTCCTCTGAGGTTTGCTTCTATAAAATCTGCTTAATCAAAGTTACTGGAAATGTGTGGCTTCAAGGAGGAGCAGTATCAGCTTGTGTGTAGCTGCTTGAATATCAGGCTCCTGACTCCTGCAGGAAAATGTTGGAATGTTCAGAATAGGAATCATAAGAATGAGAACAGGATGTAAAACTTACTGCAAAACCTCAAGAAGTTTAATCCCTTTATCATCTTGAGGATATAGGTATTTTTTCCAATTGATAACAAATATGTCTGCAGTTATGAGCTAAGCAAATTCTCATGGAGACAAGATGCAGACTATATAGAAATGGCAGTAATTACCTTTAAGATGATTTTAGTAAAGACTGCAGTAGATTTCCACTACCAAAAATCCATATCCAATTTGGATATCTATTTTTCTGAATGGCTATCCATATTTTATTTCTATTTTGGACACAATTCAGGAAACTCTTAGAATTTCTCTTATGCAGAAGACCAGGCTTTCACAACATCAGTGAAGGCCCTGATTACTAATAAGTGATTACTTGTTATGGCTTATTATCAATTTTGGCAAGATTTAGTGGGTGAAAGCCTGGCTATGCAAGTTCAGTGGAAATACTGTCACTAATTTAAATTACACCATAACTTAGAAATATTTTATTTGCCTGGGTGATTTAAATACTCAGTAGTAATTCTGGGCTATGAATTGGGATTGTAAATTATGATGGTATAGCCAGGAGACAAAAGCAGAGCTTTACTCATCTGTGAACAAGGAATCAGGAGGCTGCATTGAGCCTCACTGCTTTTCCAGCTGCACATGGTTCAGTACATCCATCCAGTGCGTTTGGGACAGGGACTCGGAACAGTAGCATCAGCAGATGAAGATGTCTGATTTTTGCAGTTTCACTGGAAATTGAAAGCTTTTCTGTTACCTCAACATAGCAGCAGCTCCCAAGCACAGTGGAACTGAGGTTACCATGGGCTGCAAACGTCTGCAGTCAGATTTTCCATCACTCTTCCCGTTGAGGTGTGACTGTCACTTTTCAGTCAGCATGGGCAGGTCTCTGGCTCCATCAGCACAGTGTAACTGCTGTGCCTGGAGGGAATGAGGCACGAGGTGCAGTGGCCCCTGTTGAGATAGGATGGAGGAACACACCTTTGAATCACAGACCTCATTTAGGCCATGGACTTTGAGTTCCCTACCTTCAAGGAAGGTTGATTTCACTTCTGTCATCAAGATACAGCTGGAGACAGTTAGAGGAGGGATCAGAAATTCCACTTGCAGCCTGTTGAATGAAGACATCTAACACAGAGAGCAGAAAAAGATCAAAGAAATAAATTAATATATTCACAAGGAATTTATGTCACAGACCAGCAATCATCCTAACCAAACAAAAATTGGGCAATGAAAGAACATGTGATCACCCTGCTTTTAACTGTTCCCTCCCTGTTTTCTGTTTCCCAGACACATCAGGAACCATGCAAAAACTTCCATTCCTTACTTCTTTGGACACCTTCACTGCCCCAGACAGACACTTACACTCACTAATCATTATTTTTTACCAAGGTCTGAGAATATTTTTATGTCCTCTTTGTCTCGGAAGAATATGATTAATCTGTAAAGAGAAGATGCATTTTAGTAGCCTCTTTTTATCAGAACTGTACTGATTCACCATCTGACAGGCTGTCCCTAAGTATCCTAGTTGTATGTCTGTTTTTCCTTCACCTGGTACTTTTAACTACGGAGATATTTTACCTCATCGTGACAATGAAAGGCAGAAGAAGGAAGAGCTGGGAACCCTCACAGGAATGGAGGATGAGAGTTAGCTATATCCTTAGTCCTTTTAAAAGTTTTTTTTCCCTTTCCCCCAAAGATGAGAGAGTTCTTTGGTGTCCTCTGTTTTTAGTTTCAGAGTATGTTATGTTATGTGATGCTGCTCCTATCCTGCTTGGCAAAAACTGCACCCAACGGTTTGGGGTTCCTTGTGCCAGGCACACCTACTAAGAATGGCTTTGCCTAAGGAGACTTAATTTCCAACAAAGGCAAATAGAATGAAGGAAAACTGTGACATATAGTGCCTTTTCAAACTAGGAAACTGATTCAGCCAAATCAGTTTTTGAGTCAGCTTCTTTCAAACATTGGTCAATGCTGTTGGCTGAGAAAGTAGAACACTCCAGAAAAGAAGGTACATCAGGTATCAAAAAAAGAACTTCTTCTGGTATGTACACCTAGAATTGGAGATAATACTGCAGGAGGGTTAGAAGCACCTTTAATTAATGTGTTTTTATCCTTTTTCCTAGCATCTTGCCTAAGAGATTTAGGCAATGCTGCTAAAGTGATGGACTTCATGCAGTAAAATGCATGGTGCCAAGAAGGTTCACTGAACATGGCTTTGTACCCCCAAAACAAAAAAGATTGATCTGTGTAATGGAGCACAAAGGCCAGCTGATCAGAAAGACTGGAAAAAGTTTTGGTTTAACTTTTCTGTGGTATTTTATCCCTATTTTACCCCTTTGCACTCGGTCTGTATTCAAATGCTTAAACCTGTGCAAAAAAACCCCAAACCAAAACAGACAAAAACACAAATGGGAAAAAGCAAACAAACTCAAAAAGCTTAAAGTTGTTAAAGCAATTAATTTTGGATGCAGAAGGCTTTTCATAGGCCTGTGGAAACAAAACCCACCTTTCACTGAATAGTCCAGCTATTTGTTTACGTGGGAAATGAAGATGGCCTCTCGCATTGTGGCTGTGTTGCTGGGAAGAAAGAGCTAAGTTTGGCTGAGTTAAGGCAGAGGAGCAATTCAGTTCTCATTTCTGCACCCTCAGCTGAAGGCAGAGCCTGGGAATGGGGAGATTTATCTTAAAGAGGGCTGGGAGATCACACTTGCTTTGTTTCCAGACTGTTGAATATAAAACTATTCTGAAAATATGTATTACAACCTCGTTCTAGTCCTTTTTCTTGTTGCAGCAGAAGCAGCTATATCCCAAGCAAAAACAATGTTTCATCCTGTCAGATTTGGGTGGAAAGGGGAGGGGAGGATAAAACATGAAAACAATTAAAATGTTTGTTTTTAATAGTGTCTGGCAGTAGTCAGAGGTTTTAAAACTATAAATAAACAAAGGTCACAGTTAAGGATGAGAAACATATGCCATACACATGTTTTTTAGAATTTAGATAAAGAAAATAATGACTAGTATTATGTAGATGGCTCTTCACCAGAGTCTCATTGAAACTGCCATTGCAATATAGAATCAGAAGAATGTAAAATTTGGGGGTCTGTTCCTTGAGTTACCTCTGTTCTGATGGATTTAATGTCATCTACCCCCTTTTTTTGTTTTGGGGACAGGACTGGCTGTGCCTGGAGAAGATGCGTACCTGGTGGGGCCAGGTTTTGCACCAGCCTGCAGCTGCTTTTAAAACAAGTGCAGGACCTAAAAATCCACTTGTGTGCAGAAAGTGGGAAGTTATGTTCAGTGACAGACAAATGCTGAAGCTCTGGCCGAGAGGACAAGCCTCAGTTCCTGGTATTTGGTAGAAGATGAGGGCAACTTGAGTAGCAGCCCAGGGCAGGTGGCTAATCCAGCCATGGTGTGTGGTCAGCAGCCCTGCCCTGCTGCAGGACTGAGTGCAGGAATACGGCTCCAATTATCAGAGCTATTTATGTGCACTTGCTTTTGGCAGTCCTGCTTTGGAATGCTGCTTGTAAAAGGTTTCATACTTTTCTCTTAAGCTTCTTAAAGGGCCATTATGCATTCACAAACATCCATATCCATCTGGTAAGGAATGTCTCCCAACTCAGTTAACACTGATCATACACACCAACCATGCCATTCTGGAGTGTGATTCAGTATTCCAACTGTGCTTCCGTATTAATAGGAAAGACTGGGAAAACAGTACATATTACAATAAAAGCATAAAGAATAATAGTTTTAAAAGGATTTTTAAAATAATTCTTTCCACAATAGGTTTTTTGGACATTGGCATTTCTGAGTTTTAAGGAAGCAGCTACGTTCTCTGCTTTTAGGCCTGATACCATAAGATTCAGAAGTAGGTGGGGCCCTGTAAAAGCACTAATATTTTCTTGAATCATTTCTGCTATGCTTAACAGCAAGTAAGATTTGCAAATACATATACTTTTTATTTTGCATTCCTGTAATTCTACTGCTTTAAAATGTTTTCTTTATTGACATTTGCTGCTGTTGCTGTATATGGTACTTTAGTAGATGACATAAATGGGTATGATGCCTTAGAAAACATGATGCCCACTAAGAATGCATAGGAAGTATAAAAGCAAAGTCCAGAATTACAGGCAAATCTAAAGACATTAGAAACAGAGGGAAGAAGGCATCTACCTGGGAGAAGAGAAGATCAGTTTCTAAAACACTTTTAATTTAGAGGAAGATATGAGCTCTCCAAAGGATTTTTAAGGAAACAATACATAATAATAAATGACACAACAATTTCAAGTGGTTTGAAGTGGGAAATGAAATTAAAGTGGGAATAAGGGGACAGAAAATAATAGATGCAACTTTCTGCTTGTAAGGCAACAGGGACAGAAATTTGTTTTTACAGAAGGAATTCAGGAAAAAGATGGAAGTGTGTTAAGAGTTTATCTGAACTGCAGGATTATTGATATTAGCAGAATGTAGCACAGCTGTTAGTGATAATTGAATTTGTTGGCTCTCCATGTTAGTATTTCTACCAATAGACTTTCTATCTTGGCCACAAAATATGACTTCACTTAAATCCTCTACAAAATTAGTTCAAGCCACTCTATAGTTTATTTTTTAAGTCAGTGTTCATGTACGAAAAAAAATTCTCGTTTAGTATTTGATTTTTTTTCCCTGTAAAGACAGGGAATTGGCCATTTAAATACAAGTTACTAAGTGATTAGAATCACTAGCTATTCATGGAACCTTCTCTATCAGGCTACTGGCATTCCAGTTGGATTCCGTGTAAGTGAGTGACAGGGATGAAATGTAGCAGGCAAAGCAACATTTTTCTATTTTAAGCATTTATTGTATAATGAGATTCTTATTTTAATCATTGTCTTTCAGATTATAAATCACTATTTTCCTTTTTTGCTACAAGGGAATAAACTCCCAAGCAATGAAATATGGGTTAGGTTATGATGTCTTTTTAATTCAGTGCCTGAATGATAGCACATAACCCGTCAGCTTGCTGGAAATCCTTGCCATTAAGTTGATTAATAAGGGAAATAATAAAGCAATAACTACTTTTATTTTGCACCATCCATATATTGTCACAAGATGGGAGAGTCATGCAGAAAAATGCATTGATAAACTGGTTTAACCTCGTTGGAGCATCAGTAAGATTGCTGGGGGGCTGCCACACCTGACTCATAAAGGAGAGAGCAGGGCTTGATCTGCCTGGAGAAGAGGAGGCAAAGGGAGGATCTTAATGCTGTCTTCAATTATCTCATGGGTAGCTGGACAGCAGATGGCAAAGATAAACTTTTTTTCAGAGGTACTTTCTTTTTCAGCAAAAGAAGAAGAGGGAATAGATACAATCTGCAGCAAGGGAAATTATTCTAAGAGCAAAGGAAAAAACAGTCCTCTGCAGCAAGGATGACCAAACTAAAGGGAAATCCTCTTCAGTGCAGTGATTCAAAATACCTCTGGACAAGCCCTGGGCAACCAAATGTACCTTTGAAGCTGTTTTAATTTGGAACTTGGACCAGGTGATGCCCAGAGCTTCTGTCAGACAGAAATCACCCTGGCATTATCTGACCACATTACAACCCTAAACTCCATTAATGACTACTGTAAAGTGTATTTAAAGTCCATTAATGAAGTCACAGAATCATACAATCATAGAAGGGTTATGGTTGGAAGGGATTTTAAAGATCATTCAGTTCTAACCCCTCTGTCATGGGCACAAGAATATATTGCTTTTGCTGTTTATATCTGACACTTGCCATCTTCTAACTTTAGAATATCCACTTACCATTTTGTCTCACCTGCAGTGAAGAGAGTGACTAATCTGACACCTCTAGAAGCACAAAGGAGATCATCATAATTCAGGAAGGTGTGGAAAAGACTCATTTGACCTTCTTAATGCAAGGAGATGACAGAGAGAAAAAATATTTTTCTATGATAGGGAAGTAAAACTTGAAATATCTCTCCACCTGAAAAATAGTCTGTTCCCTCTCCCTTTTTCTCTGATGTAAGGCATGCTGGTAAATCAGTCAGAATTCTCATATGTCTTAGGAAAGAAAAACACTGAGAAGCACTGGCATGTGTACATGAACATCCAAAAATATATCCTCCCAGTGTATCTTGGAACCACGTGTGTGAGAAAGAGAGTGGCTCTCCTGAAAGCCCTGCATTCCAGCAGGAATAGATGCCTGGCTCTGTGGGACAGAAGGCAGCTGCCATCCCTTCTGCACTTTCTGCTCTGACTTCTGCAGGACAGCATTTCAATTTTCAGTGCAGTTTTGCAGACTGAACCTTGCCCCCTGTGAGACCTCAGAAGGTACAAAGTTAAAAAAAAAACTACTTCTCCTTTGGCTGACCATTCAGAAGTGTTGTTATTCTGCTACTGCACAAGTAAATAAAATAGCATGAAGAGATGAAGGCTAGAACTTTAAAAGATATGTGACATCAACAGTATTTCTGAATAATTTCAACATGTTCTCTGAAGCAGCAGAGGCAACAGCTGGAGTTGTATTTGGTGGTCATCAGAAATTTACACTGACATATACTCCCTTGTAGGTATGATTTTTCTGGTGGAAGGGGACTTTGTATTATTTGGCAATAACCCTGAAGTATTCATTGGAGGAAAACTTGGCTCAGTATTGAGAAATATCAAACACTTGAGTTTTTTCCCTTCAAATATAATTTATTTCCCTGTTGATATTTTTGTGATAATTATTCCACTCCCCACTGATAGCTTATAATTATTTGCTTGTGATTTCAGAGCAATAGTCTTAGTTTCTATCAGAATTTTACATTGATCTCTGCTAAGAGCAAATAAAGCCACATTTTTTATAAGAGGTCTCTAACTTCAAGGACTTCCTTACTTCAATGAATAGTTCAATGAAACCTTCTGGAAATTTGGTGCCCTGTGAGGACTGAAGTGCTCAAACCCCTTTTGATTTTAGATATGATATAGAAATGTGAATATGCTGAAGAAATGTAACAGTAGGGAAGCAATGCAATGATATTTGAAGGTTTCTTACAGTATAATTTCTTAATATAAAACCAATACAGAGGTGTTTCTGATTGTGCTGATGCAGAATAGCAGATATGGAAATCCTGTTTTGTCAGATCTTTCTAACACAGCATTGTTCCTCCAGTATATGATTCCCTGCTCCAATTACTCCAGTCCTGAATGACTCAGTTTCCACGTTTCCTTAAAAGATTACTCAGACTGTTAAATAACACCAGGATGGTTTTGCTGAGAGTCTGTTTCTGCACTCAGTTTATCCAGCTTTATCTTAGAACAACTTTACTTCTGTTGCTTATTCTCTGTGTTTTGATATCACCAGTGCCTTACATGAGCCTTTCTATGGACCAGGATTATCTCACCTCTGATACTGATGTATTATTAGTTCATCATGTGTGAAGGTAAAAATTCTTGTGTCCTTTCTACATGAATGCATATTTTTATCCCTTCTTCTGTCTTTCCTCTATCACCTTTCAAATAATATCTTTTTATAGGATTCCAAACATCCCAGTGGAAACACGCTCTGGATTGTTTTTCTCTCAGTTACTTTACCTATCTTTTTTCTACATCAAATAATTTCTAGGTTTGTTTTTTTTAATCATTCTACTGCAAAGGCTCACAGACACTTGTGCTATGCTAATGTGATGAGTAGCATGAGATACAGTCATGATGGAATAAAAAAGTGATGGGATACTGAGGTGATGGAGGAAATGGAGTAAATGATGCATTGTTTTACTACTTTCAGTAAAGAGTCAATGTTCAAGGAATTAGAGGGCTGATAGAATGCCAACTTCTGGATAAGAAATGAAACAAAAGCCATGAACAAAACCTGTTAGTGGTTATTCAAGTTTCCATGGCTCTGTTCCAATACTAACATGCAATTTTGAAATCCTGACAAAATTCAAATTCACTTATTTACATTCTGCCTCCCCATATTTCCTATTATTGTATAACACATTCTTGTTACTTAATTGCTGTGTAATGTCCTGTGATGCTAAACAGGTGCTGCTGCTGTTTTGTGCTTGGGAACGTGATCTAAATGAAATGTAACCCTGTAGTTCAGTGAATCACCTGTATCTCTAACCTTTGATTCCTTTTTATGTTGTTCATATTCATTCAGGCTAATATTATTTTAGCATTATATTCCTAAATTAATTTACATTCCCTTTTAACACTTACACATTCAGCCACAGGATAAAATTTGTCTCAAGTATTGTAATAAGGTCCTGGTGTGTGGATACACAGACAGACCTACTAAAAAAGCTTCAAGCTTTTGATGCTTAGAAATAAAAATATAAAGAAAATAGACATTTTTAGTAATTTTCTTACTTCCTTGATCTAAGAAAATGTATCCCTCAGTTCTACGATTTAATAAAATAACAAAAGTAAGAATTTATCTGTAAATAAATGTCAAAATTAGAATTTTTTTCATGTTTCAAGTGAAAATCTGGTCTTGTTTCTGTCAGCCAGAAACTTCATGTAATTAGAACTTGGCATTTTAGGACTTCTCAAGTGTTTCTTAAGATCCTGTGTTTGGCTTTGTGTGAAAAAGTAGACCAGTACATATCCCATTTTGATTTCTGACCAAACCAAGAGAGAAAACTTTAAGGAGAGATATCCTAAAGTGTGTCCTTTCAATATACGTGGGCAATAACTTTGAGCTAGATTTAGAAAGATTTAGGAGAAATTAAAAGGTGTAAGTTTAAATGTTAGAAAAATTTCTCTGTTCTGTTTAACAGCACAGATACCTAAATTCTCCAAGTATCTTTGACTTCCCAATAGACTCATAATTTTCTCTTTGCACACACCAACCCCCAGCTAAGGAGCTCATGACCTGTCCCATGCTATCTGCTGTGTCAGTGTCCAAAGGGGCACACAGCTTGTCTAAAACTGACACTTTGGATCCCAGACACAGTGCAATGTTTCAAATCAAAGTGCCACAAGTTTCTTTCTTCCTTTCTTACAAGGGAATCCAGGATTGTAGTGCTGTCCTAAGACATGGGGAATTTAGTTGTTTGCATAATGAGTGGGTGGAAGTTGTATCTTTCACAGTCTGTGAAAATGACTTGCTACTGCCAGTATTAAATGTTCTGCTGTGCTGGCTGGTGACAACTGAAGCAGCATTGAGCTCTCTAGGTGCTCAGGTCCTTTTTTAATTGACTGGGGAATTGTTTAGACTGTGAGATTTCAGGGCAGGAGCTATCATCTGTGCTTTTAAATCATCTAAAATGTTGGCGTTCTTGATATTTGTAGATGTCAGTGAGGAAAAGTGAAGATGGCTGAACTTTTTGCTTTATGTGTAATAAAGCAAGAAAAAAGATGCGTTAGGAAGTGGAGGGGAGTTTCCTCTTATTTTTTTGCCTCTAATGTTTTGAATAATTTCTATTCTGCCTTTAGTCTAGAATTTGATAGATGGCTTCAATGTGAATGTAAACCTTCTTATTCCCTAATTAAACAATATTTTAAAAAAAAACCTTTCAGCAT
The DNA here is from genome assembly GCF_024509145.1 of Vidua macroura. Lineage (NCBI taxonomy): Eukaryota > Metazoa > Chordata > Aves > Passeriformes > Viduidae > Vidua > Vidua macroura. Next base: position 14,719,309 of record NC_071578.1, read on the forward strand.
CAGTGAGGTAGGAAAAAACGTTAAAATTCTGGTAGCATATGTTTAAGGGCTGAGTTTGACTGAAAAATTCCATTTCTTCTCAGCAAGGTTAACTCTGAACAAAATCTATGCTACCATCTTAATAAATGCGTATTCTTCACTTGCACTTTCAAAAACAGTGTGGATGAGACAGAATTTTTCAAAGCTAAAAGAGCATTTTCAAAATGAAATACATTGGGTTTCTTTATGGTAAATAACATCATGCAACCATAGCAATGTTGAGTGGTCTCATGAAATACAATCCATTTTGCTGCCTGCCAGTAAGCCTTACACAACTTTGCTTTTAAAAATAAAAGAGCAGAGGTTGTAATATTTATGATTCTTTAAATCAACAACTGTGCAGAAAAAGATTGTTCCTGAAAAATTTCCTATTAGCCTTGAATTTCACAAGGGCACTACCCCTTCTATCACTTATTAATACTACAGTGCCTAAAGGCTCCAATTAGGTATTAGAACACAGTGATAACAGGCACTGTAAATGTGCAAGACAAATCTTCCCTAAGGGCCTATAATAAAATATTATTTTATAAAACCCAAGTAATTTCTTAAAATAGCTTTATAGCTATGGCAGACTATTACTAACTTTGGCCTAGATCCTGCAATGAAGATGTGTGTTGTGAGTCTCCATCCAGTAAGTGAAGGCAAGGAACCTGCTCTTTCATTAAAGGGCCATTAAAAATGGAAGTTGCTGTTGCAATGTGGAATTTTTTTTTTTTTTTGTTCACTTCCAGCAAAAAAACCCTAACAGGGTAGCTTGCAGTTAGTGCTGAAAATCGACCCTAAAAGTTACTAGTCAGATCACAAAATACTACTGAGAGTGCTCCAAAGCCACCGAGTGCCATAAATGACAGAGAAATACAAGTACAAAAGAAACACGCTCGTTGACCTGGATGATGAATTGTCTTTGACTACTGATCAAACCTTTGCTTTAGGCCATGTTCACAGCATTATCTGAGGTTTCTGAAGTCAGCTAACTGCATGGACCCTTCCCGATCGCAGTTGCTGGACTGTCCTGTCTTTTGGTCTATACTGACCCTTGCCCAAGTCCTGAAGCTCCTTTCCCACAGCCATAGGTGCGAACAGCGCTTAGCACACGTGCTTCTCAAGAGCGGTAGCAAAGGTGGCTGTTTTCAGAACTAGATTCCCGACCCACACAATTTTTCCAGCTCCCGATTTCCTGCCCTGTGCCCGGGCTGGCCGCGCCTCTTCGGTCTGCGGCGCGTCCTTGGCGCATCTGTCCGGTGTCCCCCGAGCGCGGAGCCCCGCCGGGGGCTGGCGGCGCCGCGGGGCACGGAGCGCAGGTAGCGGCGCTCCGGGCGCTCCGGGGCTGCGGCTGCCGGACCCGGGGGGGGCGCGGCCGGTGAGGGGCGGCGGGAGGGGGGGGCCCGCTGAGCGCCGCGGGGTCCGCCCAGCGCCGCGGCCGCACGGGCTGCGGCAGGAAAGGAGCGGCGGCTCCTCGGAGAAAGGAGGAGGAGGAGGAGGAAGGGGGGGGGGGTCCCTCGGAGCGGAGCCGGCCGCAGCGAGAGAGGCGGGGCGGGGTGGGCGCAGGAGGCGTGGAGGGGCCCGCGGAGCGGCGCGGACGGGCGCGTGCCATGCGCGGCGCGGCAGCCGGCGGCTCCCGCTCGCTGGCTCAGCATGCGCGGGCTGTGCCCCCGCCTCTGCCTGCTGGCCGCCGCGCTGGGGCTGTGCGGGGGCAGCAGGAACTGCCCCGACCTCATCGTGGACCGCTGCCTCTGCGCCGCCGAGCGCGCCAAGGGGCCCGGCCGCCCGGCCCTCCGCATCAAAGTGGTCTGCACCGGCGGAGACTTGGTGGAAACTTTGCAGCCCGCCGTGCTGCCCAACCGCACCGTGTCCCTGTGAGTACGGCCCGCGGGGCGGCGCGCACCTGGCGCGGGCGGGGGTGCCCCGGGGGAGAGGGGCTCGAGGGGACCCCGCGCCCGCCGCTCCGGAGCCCGCAGATCCGCTCCGTGCCCCTTGCAGACCTGAGCCTGCTTTTAAAAAGTCTCTGAGAGTTTGGGGGTGGTTTTTTATTTAGGTTTCTTTTTTTTTTTTTTTTCGTGTTCAGTTGGGAAACTCCTGCTGGCGTTTGTGCCCAAGTGGGGGAGCTGGGCTTTCCCTGGTGTAAATTGCACGCTGCTGCGGGCGGCGGTTTGGGAAATGTCAGTGGGAGCAGAAGTGATGGAGCTCTCTGGTGTACCTCTCCGCCAGCAACGGGACGGGCTCGCACGGTCCGGGCAATAAATGAATGGTCTCGGTAATGCTGAATTGCCTCCTGGAGTGCTGTGTCATTAACTGGTTTTCTCTTTCTCTCTCGTCTCCTCTAAATAAAGTTTGGAATTTGATGTCTCCTTTTTAAAGATGAGTTTCTGTACAACGATATGACACTCCCGTTCAGAGCCGTCTGGTAATTTAAAATGACTCGGGGTATGGTGTTCGGTTTTTGGTTGTTTTGTAAACTAGGAATTAGGTTATGATACTGTGTTGCCTGTTGCACATAGCTAAAATTGAATAAATAGTATCTTATAATTAAGGCAGTAGAACTTTCTGTGATTGCATGCTCAAGTACAGCTGAAAGTAATGTCCCTGTAATGCACCCAAGCAGTGATAGCTCTGTGATATTTACCCTTTAGATCATGCACATATCAACAGATCTTTTACTGTTGAATTTAGTTCTGTTGACAGTTCCTGCTATGAACATCTCCACTGTTCAGTGCATTTTCTTTAAGTCAACACTTTCAGGAGGCAACTGGTAAAGATAGTAATTCATAACATCTGGGGAGCTTGTGCCTGTAAATGTACAGATGTGCTGTGTATGCTCCAATTCAGTTTCAGCTATAACTGTTGAGTGACTTGATGCTGATTATCTGTATGCTGATTATTTATTTAGGAAACTTCTGCTTCTATACAAGAGACAATAATTGCACTTCCTCCTAATTTTTAATGGGCTGGTTTAGAATATTACATTACTTACCAATGTAAGTTTTAACCTCAGTGATAAACTCACTGCTACTTCTGCAGTTTGTATAACTGGCTATGTAGTTAGAGAATTCATCAGAATTATAAAATGTCGACATCTTGGGGAGGCAGGAACTATTTTTTCCTCTTGGTTAAAGAGCTGTAGAAACTCTCACACTCAGCATGTCTGCAAAGGTTTTTCCTCTTAAACATTGATTCACAGTCTTGTTTAGGTTTTTAAGAAACTTTTGCTGAGGTAAGTACCAGTCAATGAATCCAGCTGACCAAGAGATCAACAGAAGTATGTATTCACTGCAGTGAAAAGAAATTGAATTGGAAACAGAAGTGAGAAAAGATGAACGGGGAGGTGATGTGTTTGAAGTGGTAGGTGGGAGGATTTGCTCACTTATACATATGATTTAAGGCACCAGTAGCAAACTTGATCCTATCACCCTAAACATTCATTTCAGGTAACACTTGCTCAAAACTCATTAGAGAGGTACTGTGCTAGTTTTTTTTTAAACTTAATCACAAATACCTGTTGACCTGAGAGCTGATTAGTTGGCCCTAGCTGATATAAAATATACAGTTTTTGGAGGTTTTTTTGTATTTCATATGGACAAGTATAGTACTATGTATCACATAAATGTATCCCTTTTCCTCTTACAGTCTCGTCTCATCTCATTTTTGAGAAGGATTTTTTTTTTTCTTTTCCAGAAGTAAATTTAAGGCTAAATATTGAAGGTAAAAAGGAAAAAAAAAATTAAAATCTGTATCAGTAGTTGTCAGTAGGTGAAAATTTGATTGAATATGTCAAAGATTTTCCAGATGAAACTGTTTTTTATGAATTAAGTTACACCTATGGGATTTGGCCAGCTGTAGAAAATAATGATAATGAGCTCAAGTATTAGCGCTCTTAGATTTGTTTTTGTAGCTGAATAGGAGATGGAGGCAAAAGATAATATTCTGGTAGATGCTGCCTGCTTCCATTCAGTTTTATGGGCCCACAGAGAGAAAGAGAGCTTTAACATATGGAACATAACCTTTTGGATTGCTTTAACAATTAAGAAATATAGAGGTGAATAAAAGAATATACGTTCAGATACAGTAATACTGTAATGAAACAAAGTAATGAACATTTTGGGGGGTTTGGGGCAGATGATTCATTATATAGGGATGCTGTTTGCCTAGTGCTATGATCATTTGGAAGGCAAGATCAAAGCCAAACTCTGGTAACTGCTCTGTGGTGTTGCAAGAGAATTACCTCTGCTTTATCTCTTAAGCCATTCAGATATGGAACATCTCATTTACATGCTCAGTTATGGTACTTATCAGCAAATTTAGAAGTTATGATTTGGTAGCTTAATTGAAGCTTGAGTTTGGTGGCTTAGGTTCTTTCACCTAAGTGACTGTGGGTCTTGTCTGAGTTTGATAGTTTAGGCTCTATGGTATGTATGTACAGAACTATTGCTACTAGGAATACTTCTGACACAATCACACACAGTGACTACAAACTAGTGTGAAGTCACTGAAGAAATGCTTATTCTTGACATGTTTGGACCATTTTCAGCTTATGAGGTGGGGAAGTGTGCAGAGTTTCTTTGAAATCATATGAACACTAGAGCTATTCAGTACTGTCTGAATGCTCCTGATGATAAACAATCACACTAGAAGTAAAATCAAAATAAAAGTTGATAAAGCACCTATTCCCTCCTCTTTATTTTATATTAAAACCCAAATTAAACAAAAAAACCCTTGTTCTGGACTCTGTTTCACTGTCTTTATTTAGTATTTTACTGCTTTGGAAGCAGGATTCACGAGTTTGATGTGGATCAAAAATAAAAACTTAGCTGTAGCTTAACAAAGTATTTGCATGCATCTTGTTAAAAGCAATTCTAGTCCTTATGGATTTACAACATACATCTCTTGCTTTGTATTTTGGGACAAGATGGAGAAAGGGAATTATGTTTTTTTTTTTTTTTTTCCCATGAAGAATACAGCTGTTGAATCACTAATTTATGGGATCTACTCACAGTAGGCATTGAAGTGTAGACCCAACAAGGAGGAGTCATATCACTTCAGGATAATGTAGTTTTCTCATTTTAGACTCTGTGGTTGAATACTTGGGAATTCTTGTATGAAACCAATATTTTACTTTTTTAAATCAGCGTGATTGGGTTGTTAAAATGTAACTCTAGGGAATGAGACTATTTGCAATCTTCCGTCTCTTCTATGTTGACAGAAAAATTAGTTGTAAACTTTTTGACTGAGTTGCTGAAATTTGGGCTATGTGGAGAAGTTGTTTTGCTGCTTTTTACAATGTGAAACTTCTGCAGTTTGAAATTTTGGGAATTAGGAGATTGGATTCTCTACTGGACAGTATATTGCTGGGTTACTTTTTTCTTTCATGTCAAGTGGTGTTAAAAACTTCATGCTTTTAATTTTGGAAGTTCTCAGTTCAATACATATCACTTGGTATCACTGAGCAGAATATACTTTGATAAATGCCATCAGTTTCTGATAGTAGCATCACTTTTTTTTTCCCTCTCTCAATTCAACAAAAAGTCTAAGATGTATAGCAATGGTTGATACTTTTACAAATTTTACCCACAGATACACCTATTGAAAGGTGTAATTTTAAACTGTCATAATAGAAATGAAGAAAAATTGAAGAAATTAACAAAATTTATGTTAGTGTATGGCTTATATCAATTGTATATCATATAGGATTCTTCATACTTTTTATGTCTAAGCCTTTCTTCTGACTTTAAATTGGAGGTTGTCTCAAATTCCTCAGATTCTCAATTTCAGAGTAAGGCTACATGACTCCAATGGTAATCCATAGCATGTATGAAGGGTGTTCATCTTCAAAGCACTTCACAAACATTAAATAGTCTTCTGAAAGCAGCATTGCCTCACTTTTCTCTGTCCCAAAATTACTTTTATGTCACATTCATTTATATGATGTCCACTGGAATTTTTTCAGAATTATATTACTGTGTTTTTTTCATGTCCGGTCTGGTCTTTTACACACCTATATTCAGTTTAAGGTATATCAATATGGTTTATTTGACATAAGCATCTTGTTTTAAAAATAGATCACAAAAATGTTATGTCCCAAAGAGTTCAGCGTTTAAGCTAGCCAAAGCAAACAAAGAATTGAAGAAAGACTGAACTAAAAATATTATTCAGTAGTTTTATTTCCATGTCTTGAAACTCACATATTCTTCTTTATTGATTTGAGACCTAACATAGCATTGCTAATTTGTAAATAAGAGCATTATTAAAGAAGGCAGGGTGATTCTTGTTATAAAGGTTATTGCAAACGTTTTCACCTTGGTTAACTTACTGTGTTCACTCAAAGTGGCAGGAAAAAAAGAAAAAGAAACAGGTTTTCTGCTTCATTATTTATATGTATATACATATTTATACATGCTTTCTCTGAAACTCTTAAATAAAGAAAAAGAAAAAAAACAGTGTATGGAAGAAACTCCTAACAGGGAAGCCTACATAAAATACACCAAAGACTTGGAAGGTCTGGACAGATGGTTGAGGAGAGCAAAGTATGGAGAAGATAAAGGTTCTAGTGATGAAAACTCTTCAAATATTACTCAAATATTAGTCTAATCTTCCTTGTGAATACATTTAATATATTCATCTAGAGTGGCCATATCCTATTTTATTTTCTTTTTGGTTTTTCTGACAAGGATATACCTGCACCTGAAAAGTACTAGTAGTGTTATCGCTTCCAAATGATGATTTTTTTGGATGAAACGGATGCATTTGGCATCACACACCCAAGAGGAGTGTGAAAAAAATTCCACTATGGAAAATAGAACTCTTATAGCAAATAATGTTCAAAATACAATAAATGCTACTTTAATAGTTACCATATAACTTTTTAAAGATATAGGAGTCGTCCTGAAGTTTCTTTCTCTATTATTGAACTTTAAAGGCCATGAGTTAAAACAGTGCCATGTATCATCCTGGTGCTCTTACATCCCTCGAGTGTAACTTTTTTTGAGGAAAACAGTTTGTGTGAGAGAAGGGGATAAGAATATCTGAAAACAGATAAAATCATTTCACAATATCAAACAGTTCATTAATTTGGTAATTTAATGTAGAAATCAAGTCCTATTTTTGTTGCATACTAGGAAATTTGCAGTATTGTGATCTTTCACTTCGTTTCATTCCAGAGGTAAAAATAAATGGGTGAGGATAGCCAGGGGGAGAGCAATGCGTGTGGGAAGGGAGTTTTATCATGTAAGTATATGATCTGATACCTATTGAGAAGTTCTAATTGAAGCTGAGGTTTTATGATATGGTATAATTTGTCAGTTGTGTGGCTGTTGACCTTGTTTGCCTTAAACAGGAAAAGACTTAGTATATCTTGTTGACTCTCTTATCTTTTTTTGGACATGTTTGCCTGGTATTCATAAAATCTATTTAATTTTATTGATCTAAAGAGATATGCAACAGAAATTAGTTTCTGAAGTGTATGTATTTGCATCTCTTGCAGTGAGTTGGTGCCAGGGAGAAGGTGATTTGTGTATATGGAATCTGCCTGTATATGAAGCTGCATGAGTTGCTGGCCCTTGGGACCAACGTACTGACATCCCTTAAAATGGATTGTTCTTAAAGATTTGAAAATGCGATGCCTTTTTTTTTTTTTTAAGTTTTCTTTTTTAGGTTTTTTTTAGTTTTGTTTTAAGGCATTCTGGCACATTTCTCAAAGTATATTTTTCTTTCCTTGTCCCCTTCTAAAAATTCTGGCAGTATAATAAAATATGAGGAGAGGTGAAGAGTAGGGAGTCGTGAAGTGGTTAGGAGAGAGGTGAAAGTGGGAAGGTCCAGAAAGAAGGGGTCCAAACAGAGCTATTAAAAGGAAATTCCAAAGGTTTAGAATTTTATTTATGTTGTCCTTTTTCTGCATCCTCAGTGTTTTAAAATCACAAATATTTGAATTATAGGTGCTTTATAACAACAGAGTCACATTAACCCTGTGATGCTAGAAGCCCGTTTATTACTTTGCTCTTAAAACAGACCCAAAAATTTTCTGGGCAGAAATAGCCAAAGAAAAATGGTGTTTTTGTGAAAAGTTTCTCCCTATTTGAGATCCTCTGTCATCACAAATTTTGCCACTATTGGACTCAGCCATGTTCCATCTTATCCATCTCTACTTTCCTCACTGATGTCTTTTGCCTTGGTTTTGTAATACAGAGCTGGCATAAATCTGAAAGTTAGAGGACAGAGTACCTTTACCAAGGCAGAACTTCTGCTCTAGCAGCCAATAGAAAACACATATTTGTGTATCTGCACCTTTCACCCTTTGTTCATGCACATCTGAGAGCCAGGGCTTTTGCCAGCTTGGTTTTCACTACTCAATAATATTGATGCATGTTTTCAAGAATTGCTCTTTATGCCATTTGACTTAGATTTTTGTGGGAAAACAGCCTATTAGTTCTAAACTTCCTCCCTTTCCATGTTTCTAATGGAATATCCAAACCCTCACATCAATAAAAGCATACAAACCATGAAAAGGTTGGGTATGTACTTATCCAGTCAACTGTAATTATTTTCTATCAGTTACAAGTTTGCTGTCTAGTTCTAGACTTGTCAAATATAATTTGGCTAAAACCTCTGTGTTATCTATAATATTAACATTTTTTTTCTCTGGTTTAGCAATTATGTAATACAAGGAACACAGTTTAGGCTTTGTTCTTATTCTTGTGGCAACATGCCATTCTTCACCCTTCTCTTAAAATCAGTTCCAACTGTGTTTTCATGCCTGGGACTGATTTGAGACTATTCTGAAGTTATGGTTAGTCATGAAAGCTCTGCTTTTGCAATTTCTATTACAGTCTTGCAGAGTTGTTGACAGTTTCTTTTCTGTACTTAGTTGGATATCATCTTATCTGAACAGCAGTTTGTCAAATGCATAAACCGTTCTGCCAATAACACCAGCACACAGGGATTTATGGGTGTTATGCTCACAGACCTGTAAGTCTTTGCAAAAACCTGAGATTGATTCCTGGATCATATAGAATCTGAATTTGCTGATAGCTGTGCATAAATAAGCAAATTCTTTTAAACTTGTATTTTAGCTTGCCTTTGCTCAGTGGCTATTCATCAAAACTCATGAGGCTGGAAGGACACTGGCCTATGTTTTCAGCATTTCTACTGTAGGCTTGGTACAACACACAATGAGGTTTAATGGATTTTTTATATTATTAAGGTATCATGATGACTTTGAAGTAACCTGGTAAGTCAAGGTCTCTAAATTATGAACATTTATTATTCTTCTTGTTTATTGAAGAATTAATAGCAATCAAGATGATGTCTCTTCATAAACCTTTCTCTTTATGTTTTGAGATTGCCTGTCCCAGAGAACTCATGTTTTATAATCAAAAGTATTAATTGTGAGGGTAAAAGTTTTTTGTGTACTGTGACTTGAGAAAAGAACAAACTGCATCATAGAATGGAAAATAAGGTTAAAACTAGTAATAACAAAATCAAGCCTGGAAAATGTGAAGAAAAACATAATGGAAGAATTGAACATAACATTATTGTATATTAGTAGTTCCCTGGCAACATTTGTGTTTATATTTTCATTAGAAATTAATGTGCATGGTACCAGTTTCTTTGAGAGAGGAGGGGTGGAAGGAGATCATAGTCTGTTGGTGAGCAACTTTACTACTGGATTAGTTCTTATAGAATTTTCACAGGAAGTATACTGAAGTGTCAGGTAAGATTTCTCTAATGGAATGTGCTGGCACAATCTGGCACAACAGGACACCTACAAGCATTTAAGAGAGAGGGAGAAGCAAAACAGAAGTATGATCAATTCTGAGGAATAAAATTTGCCAGCACTCCTAACTCCTGTGAACTCCTCACTCATGAATTTTTATATATTAACATGTGTCCTCTCTGGGGAACTTTGCACTACTAAGAAAAATGCTTAGTTCTTTGTTTTCCATGGACCATCCTCTTTACTTTGTTCCATCTGTCGCATTCCCAGAATCTTTCAATTCTACACTTTCCTTTTTAACTCCTATTATTGTTGATACTTCCACCTGTTTTTTTCTTCTCATCTGCATCTTGTTTTTATTCACTGATTATATGAATTGTAGACTGCCAGTGAATTTCTAAAAAAATAAAAAAACCCTCTCCCTCCTCATCAGCTCTGCTCTTGGTCCTCTGCTGTGCCAGTCTCTGCAATTTCTCTGCCCTGTGCTGCAGCCTCTGCTTTCAGCTCACAATCTCCACCACTTCTTTAATCTTGCGTGACTTCCCAGTTTCTTTTGCTTTTCTAAAGCCCTCTATTACATCTTCTCTCATCACCTTTGATCCTTGACTCATTTTACCCTTCTCTTCTGAACTCGTTGAGTGGAACTGAAATAAGCGAGGACATGGGTCCTTAGAGAGATCTGAATTAAGTCCTGGAGTTCAGCCGTGCCTGGAATTGGGGCCAGGCAGATGGAGTTGATTCTGTTAGACAACTTAGAAACAAGAAAAATCTTTTTATCTCTAACTCTCCTTCCTTAGATCTTATCATTAAAACTGCAGCTAGTGGAGTAGAGAGGTCTGAATGTGGTTTTGTCAAGCAGTGATTCTATATTGACCCACCAGACACGCCGCTGCTGATCAGAGGGAACAGCCACAATGATCAAAGTTGTTTTCCATCCTCAGCATTGCATATTGTTTAGAAGGGAGAAGTCTAATTTCCAGTTTTCTCTACACCTTGATAGCAACATTCAAACAGTATTGCAACTGCCCATGAAAAACTGTGAAATGTGTGTAACACAAATAATTATAGTGGTAAAGATGAAATCTTAATGTTTGCTGTTATTCTCCATGCAGAGCCACAAAACTCAAAGTTTACATTAGCATATCTATCCATTTCTTCTGTGTCACAGCTAGTATTATTCACATCATTATTATAAATCTTTATCTTGAATTAGATCAGGTTAATGAACTGTTCTCTGCTATGGCTGAGAAAGATGGCTATTTGTCAGCTGAAGTAACAGCTGACAAATATGTGCTAATTTTGGAAAAGACACGTTTTTCTATCCATACTGCACAGGAGATGTAGGAAAGGAAAGGAGTCAAAGTGCATAAATGGAAACCTGCTCTCCGCTGGAATAAAACAACATTTTAATCTCTCAGTAATTGAAGCCATCATTATAAGGTTTTTTATTGGGAAGGCATTAATGAATTGTGTTGTACCAACATTTTCATCATTAGAGTTTTCTTTTACTGTAGTCCCTGATGCAGTCACACAGCATCTCACCTATAGTAAGGTGGTAAAGGGAGAATAGCAAAATTTGGTCACATAATTCTTCAAGTAACTCTTCAAAGTACGGTATTACGACTTTTAAAGGGATTTGGATCTCATGGTGCTTAGAAAATTCAGTCAAGCTGTGGGAGTTACGACACCAGATATCCAGGTAGCTGTTAAACTGCTGCTGCCTGTGAGAATATCTGAGGTTTGTTTCTTTATCCCTCCATGTTTGGTAAACAATAGGCTCTTGGAAAGTTAATCTGCTCTTTGTCTGGGCTGTATCATGTAAGGGTCTTGTGGAAGGGAGTTAAATAGTTCTTTCCTCTAATGTTGGGAGACTGGTAAGACTATATCTGTCCAGTGGGAGCAGTAAGATATCAGTTGTGGTTTTACGGGTTCTTTTTCTGTGAATCGAGCTTTCCTTTGCTTTCCTTTCCTTTCTTTAGTACCAGTGCTGGTAGTGTCACATAAAGGGTTTGAGGACCTGTTTTGTGGACCCCAAGTAACCTGAGGAAGAGCAGAAGAGGACAACATTAGAGAGACGAACATCAGAAAGTGACTTGATGTCAATTGTATGTTTGGTATCTATTTTTGTATGTTTGGTATTTATTTTTGTGTCTTAATGTGTACAAAACTAATGCCAGCTGTTGTTAAATTAAAAGTTACCTGGCATATTCGTATACTTGCTAGTCCTTATGGAGCTCTAGCAGATATTCTGGTTCTGATGTCTTTGCTTCTTTTTCTGTTTAAAATAATGAGATTTGCAGAAAAAGTAAATTTTCTAACTCTTCCCTTTGTCTTTCCCTTCTATAATAAAAGGATGAAAAAGGAAATTCCTAAGACTTAAAATGCGGGGAGAAAAAACATTTTATTATTTATTGTTGTACTATTCATAATTCTCTCCCCTTTCTGCACTATTAAAAGTTATAAATAACAATATAAAGAGTCAGCAATATAGATTGATGAAGCAAAAAAATAACCCTGAGCTAAATAAATGTAATAAATTATAATCTTCTGCACTTAGAGTAAATGAAGTTACTGCTGTAAAGTATTCATGATTATTGATTATCATTATAAATTTGTTTCTAATAAACTGTTATTTTAAAAACAATTCTAATTAATTCATTTGTACCTATATTTAATAACAAGTCCATTAGTGAATTGATGTATGAAATGACCTTCATAACAACTTTACACAGTTGAACAGTAACTTGCTGACTAGGACAACATCTCTTTTTTAAATAAGTAATACAGCGGTACTGCTAATTGGATGAAATTGCTTCATATGAAAATATCCTCCATATATTTTCATATATTTTTAATAAGACTAAGGGAGTTTGTTGCCTGACTCACTGTGTAAGTAAATGCTGTTTGAGTTTTTGTTTCCTGTAGTTACTTTTGAAGAACTCAGGTCAGCTATTTTGGTGTTGTTATTGTGACTACTTTACAAATGGAATACTTGGTTACTAAGCTATTTGGTAATGAAGAGGGATTAGATGCCAAGCTTTAGTTTGAAAAAGATTAGAGCAAATAATTTTTTAATGCTAGCTTTCCAAAATACTTCTTTAGCTGAAGCAGAGTGATTGTTTTAAACAAATAAAATCCCTCAAGTAATCATTTATTTAATAGCACTTAAGTCAAGTTGGTTTGGTTTTTTTCTCTGAAAGTTTCTGTCAAAATAGTGGCACTGAATTACATGTTGAGCAAGTCATTCCATATGATTAAGTTAGTCTATTAGCCTTTTTGGTTGGCTGGTGTTTCCTTTTTAAAATGGGAATAGGTAATAAAGTTTTGGAAGAAGCTTTAGTGGGAAGAACTGTGGCAGCTGGGTTTCCTGGCTGTTTTTACTTGATACTTTGCTGTTTTGTGTGAATTGTCCATCAATAATACTGTTCTTGAATGAGTGAAGATATAATAAATGGACTTCTAAAAATATTTATGGTTACACAGCTTTTCATTTTCTCCAGCCTGGACTATTAATAAAAATACATGCGGCTGTCCTGGACCGGGCTGAAGAGCCATGGATTATCCCAGTATCTTGTCTCCAGACTAAGCATTTTTAAATCAGTTGCCTACAGTAGAATAACATTTTGCTATTTTCCACAAGGATCTTCTCATCTGCATCACAGCTCAGACTTGTAGCTCCTGTGCATTTGATTGACCAACATGGGTTGGTTTTCCACAGCCTGATCCAGCCCCCTTGCAGATCCCATGACAGTTCCCTGCATTTGGAGCATCCCATGACAGGAAGTACCACAGCTCAATTGCTTGCTGGCAAGGAACCATCCTGCTTTTGTTTATTTCCAAATTCCAGTTTGTTTCAGTCAGAGCTGACATGGTTCTCAAACCTGGGAGAATGAATCAGGTTTGGTCTTCAGCATCTCTCTGCTTTTCTCTTATTATCTGTTTGTCACTCTCAGTAAGCTGAAAGGTAAGGGGGTGATGAAATGTCACAATGTAATTAAAGTTAGTTTATTCTGCTAATAGTATGCTTTCTTCTGTTTTCAACACTGTCAAGAGAGAGCAATGATAAAACTTCTTTTTATAACAAAATCATTAGATTTAACTCAACCCATGGGAGAATGCGTTGGTCTTCTAGGAGAAATAAAAGAAGCTCTATTCTTGCTTTTAAAATTTTGGATTAAGAAAAAAATGAATAAAAGTTCAAAGTCAGCTTTCTCATTGGCTGGCCTAGTTTTCTTGTGTCAGATTGATAGATTTTCCTGTTTCCCTCTGTATTCCTGAACAGTAAGAGCATCTTCAATTTTCCTTGTGTGTTGAGGCCAGTATTTTGTGCTTTGTTTAGTTGTTGTCACTGCAGAAAATGGAGAGGGAGATGGTCTGACCAAGAAAAAGCCTGCTAAATTGCAATAACAGCATGCCAGTGAAAAAAGGTTTTGGAGGAGGTAAATGCCTTCAGAAGGTGTAGAGTGCTGGTTACTGGTCCTTTTTAATTTAATTTTCCAGTTGTTAAATATAAGTTTCTTTGGTTATTGAGGCTGGCACTGTATTTGTTCAGAAAGACTGCAGCATGACTCTGCTGATTGAGAACACTGAGTTACTTCACTTTTATTTGTTTCACTTTTGTCTTTCACTGTATTCTATAGTTATTACGTACTGAAAGAAGTTGAGTAGATTTTGTTACTTACTGGATATGGGCCACAACACTATCTGAGACTGGAAGAAATGAATGAAACTGTAAGTGGAAAAATTCTGATTTTGAGCCTGAATTTTTTGACTGGGGAGAAACAAAGGTAAAAACATTGACAATTTTATTTTATACAGGATTGTACTTCTTAGCCAGTCTAGAAGTACCTCTGTAATGCTACCTTCTTGGAATAGTCTCTCCCCATTATTTCTGTGGGGCATGCATGAGGGTAATCATCTCTGAACATCTGGCCACAAAACCTGTGATTGATCCCTGTCTCTGGGCTTTTACCTTTGATTTTTTACTTTGTTCTGCACCATTTTCCTGATTTTGTGCCATACTGCTGGCTGTCTTGGCTGTGCTGTTTTGGGGAGAGGGTGTTTCGAGTTTGTTTTTGAACTTGTAAACTATGGGAGTCACCTTCCAGTAACTGAGGAGTAGGAGAGTCCTCTCCTTGATCCTTCAGCAGGAAAGACTTTGCCAGTTTTGATCCTTCAGGGTGCCCATTGTTTGCTGGATTAACCCTGAGGGACAAGATGTTTAGGGACAGATTTATCACATGCTTACACTCCATCAACTGAGTCCTTTTTACAGCAGGGAAAAATGCTTAAGATTTAGATAATTTCCTCCATGTATCAGTCTGCCTGCATGGTTTGGACATTTACAGACTGCACAGAGGACATCCTGTCCAGTCGTCAGTGGCAGATCTCTTCTGCCAAGGTCTTTGTGCAGGTCTGGAGAAATGTGCCTGTTGTGGGCAGTGAGTCAGAGTGGAAGGCTGTCCTGCAGCAGTGGAGGATGCTGTGGGGTCCTGATGGGTTCCCCAGCCCCGAGCGGTTATAGGGGATTGTGTGCGCACTTTGAGCTTGCAACTGTTGTGTTATAATAATATTTTTTGGTCTGTTTTTGTGTTGTATTTAATAGCAGTTACTCTGCAGAAAAAGACATATAGATCACTGAACAATTAATATTTTATTAAGGTTAGTTTTCTAGTGTTTAAATGAATGGGGGTGAAAATCTTAGTTGATGTCTTGAACTTATGAATATTCCATTCACTGTCCAAGTCTTTTCCTCCTCTGCTTTTCTGTGATTTTCTGTAAATTTAAGTGATCAGGACAAAGAGTACTATAAAATCCAGATTAAATTCAGCATTGATAAATGTTAAATGAAAAGAGGTGTTTGGAACATTTTAACTTTGCTTACAGTTTGATTGGCTGTGAACGAGGCACTTGTTAGCTTCAGGAGTGATGCCCTAGAGGCAGGATACACCCTGTGAAGAGGAAAACTCAGAGTAGTCAACATGCATGACAGAATAAAGCATCTTGTTCCCGTTGTGTAAGCCCACAGTGGTGCACCTGCATCTTGGACACTGATTCTGACACAGCTCTGATTCTTCCATCTCAAAATGGCATAAGAGCAGAAGGAAAGGTGTAGAAATATGCAGAGTTGTGAGAAAGCTGTTGTGTGAGGAATGATGAATAGCTGAGGGGCTTTTCTCCTGAACACCCCTGAAGTGTGTTAAAAGTAAATAGGGAACATTATTCACTCTTTTCCATATTATAGGACTGAGGAGGCGACAAATTATTGAAGTTTCATAAGAAATTAAAAGTAGGTTAGCTGCAGAGCTTCTTGCCGTGGTTTTTGTATTCACATATCTTCTCCTGACCACTGTCAGAGACAGGACAGAGTTACAAGGATTCTTGTCTGACCTGCTCCTGATGGCTTGTTGCTGTATTTATGCACAATCCAGATGGAGCACACAAAGTTCTCAGGTCAGGTGAAATGATTACAGCCGGGGGTAGCTCTGAAGAGTTACACGGATCACTTGGTGAGCTGGACTCAATAGATCAGCATTCATTTTTACATGGCCAAGAATGTTGTCATACATCCAGAATAAAGAAAATAGTTTGCACTTGCATGTTCCAGAAAACAGTTCCAAAATTGTGTCACTGAAAAGCAGTTAATTATAATGATGCATAATCAGTTAAACATCTGTTCCTGGTGTGATATTACTAAAAGTGCAGTGATAACATCATCTTGCATCCAAAAGTGAGGAATAAAAAGCAGAATTAAGGAGTGTTACTTTTGTTTGCTGCTACTGAGAAAAAGATGACCAGAAAAAGGCGTTACATTTTAGTTTCAAGCATGATTTAAGAACTACAAAATCTGTGCTGTATCCTTGAATGTGTTCTCATAAATCTGTTTTACTTGTTTGAGGTTAGGAGGTTGTTTGATCATCAGAAAAAAGACAATGTCTGATGTCAAAGATATTTTAATTTGGGAAATAATAAGGTACAGTTATTGAGAACACAAACCAAATGAATTCAGAATAAGAATGCAAATGAAAATCTACGTGAGAGTAATTAACCTTTGGAAGACATAGGAATTGTAATGGAAACTTTTTATCTTCTTAAATTAAGACTGAATATTGTAAAACTTCAACAAGTTAGTGGTTTAACATGTTTATTACTGAGAGGGGTTCTTGGCTTTGTGATCACATTGTCTCTTCTGGGCATTAAAATAAATGACCTGGTGAAAATCTACTTCTAGTATGTATTCACATGTACTTATGTGAATACTACCAAACCCGTTATTTTAGTGGTTTTGGGTACAGACATAGAAATACCAAGAGCATCTATGCAATGTTGTCTTTCTGTATGTTAGAAGCTGCCAGTCTAGTGTAGTACTTGTAAATGTGTGACTCATTGTTTCTAATACAGAAGAAGAATCCTGCTAGTATCAAAATAGCGTTGTTGACTGTGCAGTAGTACACTGTGTATTTGGAAGTACTCAACACTGGAGAGTTTCCAAGTGTCTTTTGGCTTGACATGGGCAAACGTATTCACCAGGTGTACTTCATCTGTGAATAGTTCTGCTTTGAATTCTGCCAAATACTCTGGCTCTAATTTAACTCTTGAGATGTCAAACACAGTGATTTTAATGGTGTTTGTTTATTATTTGATGGTGCACAACTAATTCAGTTTCTCCATCAAATTTAATCCTTGCCACTTTACCTAAAAGATACTGACTACAAAAAAGATATTAGCAAAAGAAGTTGCAGTTTAAAGATAATCACTGTGTCTACATTCTTCTGTAATGAACTGTATTTCTACTTTCTCTGTCTGTTGCTGCCATTAGTTTTTTTTTATTGAGTGGTGGTTGTTGGTAAAAGGGATTCTACTAAAACCCAGTATAGCTCTAAGTCAGTGTATAGCAGCTTTATTGCAGAGATGAAAGTCATGAAGAGCTTTGTAATTTGAATGTTACCATCCTTTGATCTTTAAGTTACTCATTAAGTTTAATGTTTCAGTAGCTACTGTTTTGAAGGTCTTCTTCTGTACCTTGTATTTTAAACTAAAAAAAAAAAAAAGTTATTTTTATAATTTGGCACTATTTCTTTCCTGTACTAGGAAATGCGACCTTTTAGCCATATTAAAAAGATTTCCTCTTAGACTTTCTTAGTAATTTTAAAAATAATTTATGCAACAATGAAAGTAGTATGCTATAATTTATAAACAGAGACGGAACAAGTTAGATGTCTGTTGTTCTCACATCACTTTCAATCAAGCTTACAGCTAGTTGGAGAACCTACAGTTACATCACGTGTGTGCAAAATTTGTGTATTTTACTTACTGAAATGACAACTGTTTAAGAGAACATATAAATCACCCTGAAGATTCACTGGTAAATTCTTATATAATCTAGAATTATTTTTGTATTATTGGTGGATGATCTCTTGTGTAACAGGTATGAGTATATGCATTATATTATACCAAAATTCTAATGCCACAGGAGTAATCCAAGGTATTAAAGGAGAGATCTTAATGCTGCCAGTTCTTTAATTGTAAATGCTTTCTAGACAATTAAATTACCACTGTTTCAATTTGTAAAGTAAAAATATAGGGAGGGGGTTTCACAATGCAGCTAGATTTCAGCTCTTTCTGTAAAACAGCTACTAATAATTTGGAATTAAATTGAGATATTGTGCATATGCTGGGGGCAAAGCTTATATTTAAAAATGAAAAAAATAAAACCCCCACAAAACATTTATAACACTTGAAGCCAGCAAGCTTTTTTCTCCTCTGTAACTTAAAACTGGCTTTCTAAGACAATGTGCAAACCATTATAAAAGTATTCAAGAGCAAAGTCCTTTGCCAGAATTCGGTAGCAGGATCTTGAGATGTTTTTATGGCATCCATGCTGCAGGCATTAAAGGAGGCTGCTGTTCCCTTCCACTGTTCAGAGCTCTTCACTCTGTGTAGTCTCTCCAGATGCTATCCTGATTCTCTGGTGTTGATAAAAATTATTGCTGCAGCCATTTCTGCAAACAGGTACCATTTTCACAGGAAAAACTTTTTGATGTCACATCAGTTTATGGCACCATTAATGAGGTCTGTATGGAAAGGGCTTGTGGTACAGCATGCATGATCCAAGATTGCACAACTTACTTAATACAGTATGTATTTATACTGCATTTTGATGGAGTATGTGTCCAAATGTTATTGTCAATAAATCTTGACAATAGCCAAGCTGAGAAAATACAAACTGACAACAGGAGCTGGCACATGAGTAGCAATAGTTATACTTTGGGGATTTCTAATAAAATAAAAGAATATTGAATGATTTAAAACAAGCTTTTTCTGAATTTAATTCTTCCCAGGACACATCAATTGTATATTTAAGCACTTACATTATGAGCCTGGTGAGAGTGATAGTTGCAGTTTCTGGGATTTTTGAACAGAGAGTGCAGAACATGTTCTGTGTTCTTTCAAGGTGACTAAGATCTTACTTTACTTTAATGAATATAGAATGGGGAAACTTACTCATACCAGGCTGACAGAAATACATCAATAGTTCCTTTTGTGCAAGATGATAGCACGGTACTTGATTCATTTTAATCATGTTTGTGAGAGAGATAAATTCCCATTTTCTATAGTGAGAAATCAGCTCTTTGTAATTGGTTCAGCATCCAAAGTCAAGATCCATTTTATAAAAGACTATTCCTTACTTTGCTATTTTTAAAGATAATCAAAATAGAATTTTTAAGTTTACTGTAAGAAATGTATAGTTTGTGACAGAAATGCAATATTACAGTATTTGCTTTCTGGTTTGAGTACTCTACACAATGTGCACATTGGCTTAATTTTAGCATTTACCAAAATATGTAGTCTTGTCTATAGCTAAATTTATACTTATATCTGTAGTATTTGTTATTCAGAAAGTGTAGTTGAAAGCAAGTGAAAATTTTGTTTTATTTATGATACAAATGATAGATGTTGTACTTTGATAGCTAACTCTGTCATTTTTGGTTCTGTTAAGACACATGTTGTTGGTGTTCATAAATGACATTCAATATTTAGGAACAGTTAAAAATCCTTGAGAAAGAAAGCACTTTAGGGAGTGAGACTATTAGTTCTCTAGACAAATATGTCTGATTTCTGTTGTTTGAAAAGTATGAATTTAGGTTGCAGGATTATTATTTTTGAGATGATAGGAAAAAAAAAGAAAAAATAGAGGGAGCAGTGGTGATGCATAGCTTGTTGGAAAGCAGTAAACTGCTAAATATTGTGCAGATTCAGATGACCATTGTCAATACAGTGGAACATCATCCTTCAGGTAAATAGTGGACACCTCTTTAGTTGTCAGAGGTTGGGCTTAATGATAATCTGTATTTCCTTTCAGTCTTACTGCATTTTCACATCCACCTGTCATGTCGTTGCCATTTTCTCCCATTACAGTGAGAGAAAGAGGAATGGTTGTACCGGGTTTCTTGCATATGCTATAATGGAAATACCAAAGAATTTCTTCTATGTGTAAGAGGTCACAGATAATGTGATAAAATGGCAGTAGCTCCTGATGATAAACAAACACATCCCTGCCTTGTTTTTCCAGGCCTGACTGAATGATGGGTCTGTGGGGCTTGTGGCAGAGGTGTGAGAGGGTGAGGTTTGGGGGAGGTCACTTGTCTTGGGTTTTCAATGTTTCCAAGGCATTCCAGCCAAGTATGGAAGCTCAGTAATCTGCAAGTAAATTAATTGACCTTCTCCTGTGTTTATTGCCTGTATTTTTATCTGACATCCCCTGGGATGAGGGTTATGTTGATCAGAAGGAAGTATTTCCTTGTCCTCATCAAAACTTAAAATATAGAAGCTGCTGTGAGGATGTTGGAGGGCAAGAAGGTACGGTGCCTTGGAGATTTTGCCTGGGGTAAAGCTGGCCATTCACCTGGGATTTCCAGGTACCTGTCAGCCAGCAGGAGGGCAGATGGTGAGCAGGTGCCTGGCTGACCAGGGCATTTGTTCAGGGCTCCAACACAACCAGTACTGTGGGTCTGTGGGGTGAAGGAGCTGGTGATGAGAAGTGGGTGTCCATCCCAGAGGGGTTTCTGGAGTATTAAATGCTGCTGGAGAGCTACTTTTTACATATTTTGGGTATGAAGGGGAATATATGTTTGTATTTAATTTCAGACTAGCTCTAGTCTGGTCTTACAGACAGACTGCTCCTCTCCTTCTGAAAAGCATTAGATGCATTCCTGGAGCAGAGCTTGAACTTGATTTCACCCACAGAAATCCCATCAGCATGCTTGGAGGCAGCATTGTGCCACAAACTGGAGCACAGAAGGAGGAATGAACAGGATTCTATTCAAAGCACGCTCATGTCCTGAACTCAAGGAGACACTAACATGGGGACACCGTGGGGGTTGCCAAAAGACCAGAAGTGGTGGTGGAGATTTTGATACAAATGAAGCACAATTAATTTTCAAAAACCAATTGTCAAACAGCAAAAAAATACCTCGAATTCTGCCTCTAACTGTATGAAAGCAATGACATGGGGAGGTCTGGATTAACCCCTTCTTATTCCTGATTTGTCTGCCATAGTAGAAAGACCTTTGACTTCTGTCTGGGAGCAAAGGGACTAGGCACATCTTCAGAGCTCTGGCCAACTCACAGTCCTGTTACATGTATTTGAGGGTTACTTTACATGATTTTATATATAAGTTCAGAAACTCAGAGGGATTCTATGTTATCTCTGTACACAACACTCCTCAGTGTATTTGTGTATGGGTTCTGGCTGAGATGGAGTTCATTTTCCCATGGCAGCCCTCCCAGTGCTGTGCTTTGCATTGGTATCTAGAAAGGTGTTGAGAACACCTCAGTGTTTTGGCTGCTGCTGAGCAGGGCTGGCACAGCATTGGTGCTGTCTCTCCAACATTCCCCCCCATCAGAAGGCTGGGAGAGGACAATTGGGACAGCTGACCCAAATTAACCAAAAGGATATTCTATACTATGTGACATCAGCTCAGTTATAAAATCTAAGGAAAGGAGGAGAAAGGGGAGCATTTGTTATTTGCTTTGTTTGCTTTCTGGAGCAACTGCTACCCATCCTGAAGCCTTGCTTCCCAGGAAGTGACTGAACATCACTTGTTGGTGGGAAGTAGGGAAAAAACCTTTTTTTTTTCCCCCTCTTTGCTTCTGCATGCACAAACTTTCACTTTTGCTTCAGTGAAGTGCCTTATCTCAACCTACGAGTCATTTTCCATCTTGTTTTCTCTCCCCTGTCCAGCTGGAAAGGGGAGGGATCGAGTGGCTTGGTGAGCACTTGGTGTCCAGACGAGGTCAATGCACCACATCTTGGTAGCCCTGTGCCTGTGAGTGTGGTGTTTTTGTCTGTCTATGGCATGACTGGGCTGATGAAGGTGAACTAATTCTACATCTTGTAGTGCCAGGGTGGAATGATTTTGTGTATTTACTGGATCACCTGTGAAATATTCACTGAAAGTTTTGTTGAATATAATATGAAATAGCAGCAGTGAGAGGCATTCAGAAGTGTTAAAAAAACTCAGCTAAGTAATTTTTGTTTGCCAGTATTATGGATAGTGCATTTGCTGTTATTTAAGATCTTTGAAAACTTCTGACTTTCTGACTTTTTCTGATTCTTAGGACAGATTCATTCACATTACCTTGATTTACTACAGTGACTTTTAACATCATGTTATGTCAGATACAAGATATGTGGAGCATTTGAACTGAAAAATGCAGGTTAAAAATCTTTCTATTAAAAAAAAAAAGATTGTGAGCAACATTATGTCATTAGATAATCCAAGTCTTGTACTTCTCCAGGTCAGAATTCAGGGGATTAGATTTGTCCTTTTTTGCTTAAGCCATGGGGACATGGGTCTCAGACTTGAGTTTCAAAAGTGAACTATTGCCTTTCAGCCAGCCCTGTGGGGCCCCACTGAAGTAGGCCCGTTACTTTTAGGGTTAAACATTCTGAATGGATAAACTTCAAATAAATATGTTAATTTTTTACGTTGTCAAAGCTGTTTTCCTGGCAACATTTCCTTAGTTTGGAAGAAGAGCTGATGTATTTGTTTCTAGAAGAATTATATTTCATAGAAGATGGTAGGAAAGGAATTTTTTTCCCCATGTTTTTTCCTCTTCTATTGGAGTGGTTTTAGCTGTAACCTGACACTTCTAGATGGATTTCTAGCTGTAGCTGACAGCAGCCATAGTAAGTCTGGCCTACTGCCTACAACAAGGTAAGCTTAAAAGTACACCAGGCAGCCACAGGAGCACTTAGTAATTGTGCCTTAGAATATGTGCAACACACTTAAGAAAAATACTTGTGCACTGCTTTGCTTTTGTGAAGTTCCTGTCCAGTTATGTGCTTGCTGGCTAGTCGTTCTCAGCTTCAGAGGAAGCTGGGATCACATCCCATTTTAGTGAGGTTTTGGGACCTTCATGGTCAGCTTTGATGTCCGTTGCTGCCTGTCTGCATCCAAGTTGGAAAAAGTTGTTTCCGTCTCTGCATCAAGATGTTGATCTGGAGACAGAGGTTCTGATGAGGAAAATAAGCATAAGGGGAGTGACTGATGTCTTCAGATGGTGAGTTATAAATTAAAAATTACAGGTGCAGCCCTCAATGTCAGTTAAGGATAAGGATGTGATGGATGTGAACAAATATGCTCTGGTGATTCAAATGTTTCTGCATGAAAAGTTGTCATTATTGTTTATTTATGAAGTACCATGAAGATGTGCTGGGTTTCATAAATGATCTGAGAAGTAGATGGGGAGGCCAAAGATGCTAAAATTATCAAGGATTTTAAAGTACTGCTTCAGTTCTGCAGTTCTTACAGAAAAATTAAAATCATAACGTTTTAAGGTGGATTTATATGTGATAGCTGTTGGATGGTTCTGAGTTTGCCTCTGTCATTTTATTCCATGAATAAGTTGATTGGTACAAGGTATTCAGTAGACTTTGAAAGCAATGCAGTAATATCAAGTTTTCAAATACATGTTAATTAAAGTAATAATATTTTGAAAGGCTGGAAACCAGAAAGAATGATTCCCAGAAGGAAGCCAATAGTTCCAATGAATTAACCTTCAAAGAGAGATTCCAAGTGTAAAGAAATAAGAAACCTCTTCGATGCTGATATATCAAAATTATCTTGAATTTTATTTTCTTGTAATTGTAAGAACATGGATTTTAACTGTGTATGTTAGGAGAGAAGAGAATTAAATGAACATATTTTAAAATACTTTAGTGGCAGGGTGTTGTTTTTTTTTCAAACAAGTAATTATCATAAATCATTATTTTTTATATTTTTTATTAATTACTTATGCATTGAACCCAGAAAAAGTAACATTTTTGTTTTATTTCTCAGGAGAGAAGAGGTTGGGCCAAATGTTATCCTTGGCAGGCATAAAGATTGTCAGGATTTAGTCTACCCTTGATACTTTCAAACTGTTTGCATTTTGCACTTGTATTTACTGAGTTCTTATGAAAAATCAGTATTTGTCTGTTGGGCACTTCTGGAAGAAAATGCACAATTTTTACTTTTATTTCTTTTAATACATGCATTTTGTAATGTAGCAATGTTTCTCATTGTAAAAAACAGCGACAACAATTTAAATAATTTTACTTTATCAGTTAATTATGAAAGACCAAGCTTCTGTTTTTTCTTTTCCGTGCTGCTCAAATAATATTTGAATGAACCTGGAAAAATTCAATACTCTGAACTTTGGTGACTAAATATAGATATCATCCCCAGTAAGCAAAGAGGGACTAACATGGATATATTGACACAAAGAGCGAACTAATGCATGGACAGGATATAATGAGCAGTAAACTTAAGAGGGGGCTTTTAGTGACATTGGAATGGAGTTGAAATAAAGGAATTGAAATTTAAGTATGGCACATGTACAACTTATGAAAAATACTATATTCAAAAGTGTTTACCACTGCAGTATAATAAATAAAACCAAGTTTAATATGCTGAGACAAAGTTTTTTGATTGCAATAGAAATACCTAGACAAAGCAGTAAGTTTAGTTGATATGAAAGACAAATTGGTATACTTGTATAAACTATATCTGAATGCAGAGAGTGACACCATCAGAGCAGGTAATATAATGCTTTTAAAGGAAATTTGGAACAAGAAATGTACAATGAGAAAATGTGTTTACACTGGAGTAGATTAAAAAGGCTACAGGTACATTAATTGATGCTTTGGAGTGACAGGTTTACCGAGGACAGACTTTAAGCAATGTCTTTAAAGTCTGCAGTACTTCACATGGTAGAGACAGACTTGTCAATGTACAATATTATCATTAATTATATTGTGTATCATTATCATTAACAATATTTGTGTATTGTTTACTAGCAGAAGCAATCAGAAATGAATTTGAAATGTAAGGAAAATACAAGAGAACCCTTATGAATGCTGATAGAACAGCTTATGCTGCTAGTTTTGTTTTGTTAATTTGCTAAGTGTAGACATATTAAACAAAGTTCATACCCTTTTTATTTATTGGTGCCTTCCAGCTGCTGTTTATAATGCAACATGTGCTCGGGACAATATATGCAGACTAATATTTATTTTCATTTTTTTGGCAGGTTCAGGTCAGCTGCACATTTTGTTATTTTCTTTTTCCTTCCCTCCACTTCCCTTAAGTCAGGAACCATAGCTTCCTGTAATGTGGCTTTCGGATATTCTCTGAGGAAATTGAATTTCTGGATTCAAAAGCTGCCCATCTCAAGTTCAAGAGCTCTTCTTTCTTCATGAATACATATTTATGAAACTATATAGCTTAGGAAAATTTTAATCAGCCTTATGAAAGTTCTTTCTCTTTAAACATACTAGGAAATGTGAAAGAACTTAAAGATAAAGGCACATTGTTGAAGTTTAGCAAACTGTCTTAGTTTCATAATAACACTGTAGGATTTAGGAATTTAAATTCCTTTTATTATAGAATGAAAACCACCTGTAAGTATATAAAATACTTTGCCTGGTTTACAGACTTAACATTCCAAAGCAGTATGGCAAAGAGTTCCACCTTTATTTTGAGCTTACTGAACTATTAGGAGCTTGATGGTCCTCTCTGGGAACAGAGTGAATGTTGAGAAGAACCAAGTTCACTTGGAATGCAAACTGAGTGGGGTGTATTTTTATTTTTAAAGGTATGCTGCATATTAGAAAGTAAAATACTGGAATTTTCACTTCTTTAAGTGATAATGCATTTGGGAATGAATGAGGCTAGTTGTGGTTTGTAGTTATTTTCACTACTCATTCTTTCTGAATTATGCAGCTGCAAAATTTTGGAAGATAAACTATGTGGCCAGAAATTTTACTTGTCTTATGAATGTTACATGCCTTGGGCTAATACAGCTTAGAAAATCTGGTGGCAAACTTAAAGAAATATAAATAAACTAGTGTCACATCTACTGTATAAGCTTGTTGATACAGACAATGTCATTTAAATAAGAAATCTGTTAATCTTATTCCTGCATGCCTCTTAAAGCCCACAATAATTTTGTATATATTTTTTTCAAAATTATGAAATAAATTGCTACCTAAAGCATGTAACTGCTGATTAGCCAGTGGTTAGCTGATGATTTACAGATGGGAGCGAGATGATCCAGATTGCAGGCCAAGGAGGTTTTTATAGTTCTGGTGTATCATTTGGATAAAATTGCAACCATGGATGCTTTAGAAGAAGGGTGATCAAGTAGTTAAAGTGAGGTACCTCTTGTTAGGTTACACATCTGTTCTTTATTTGGCTGTGGTGAGTATGGTGAAACTTGCTGGGGCATTCATTAAAACATCTGTCTCTTGGGCATCTCTGCAGAGAATACTTAAATCTAAATAGTGTGAGAAAGTGATAAAAAGTGAATTCACTTTTATAATTTCAGTCTAATCCTGTTATTTGCCTCAGTGCCTCTGTCCTGGATCTTCTTCCTTTACCCTCTTCTGGCTGTTGCCTGTAGTCCAGGACCTCACTTCCACATTTCACGTAGATGGTGAGAGATGTCTCTCAGGTGCTGAGCTGAGCTTATCCTGATGATGGTTTCCAAAGCTTATATGTAGATATTCTGCATTGGTAAAATGGGTACTCTGAGAATATTTTATCTCTGAGCAAAGAGTTTATTGTGGTGAGCAATTGCCTAGAGATGTGTAAAGAGATTTCTAAACTGATCTAGATTTCAGTAAGACTCTAGTATTAGATCAGTATAATGTAACATGATTGAAAGTGTCAGGCTCAGGTATGAAGACAGTCTTGTAGATTTTAAACCTCTTTTAAAAGTACTCTTTTCAATCTGTAAATGTATAAAAGCATAAATAATACCTAAGATGAAAGAGATGTCTCAAAAAAAAAGCAAAGTATAATGTACAGAGCAACCCTATGATAGTTGTTCTATTCTCACACGCAAGAGAAGGTTGTGACTTGCTTTAATAATGTCACAAGCTTTGTAAACCTATAAAATAGAGATAAATTGAAGAAGCTATAACTCCAGGTTTGACATTCTGAAAAGCACTAATTTTTATAGACAGAATCAGTGTTTGTGGTGAAATCTATAAAATGTTGAAGACACGTGTGTTGCTGGGTCAGGTGGTGTTAACTGCATCCTCAATGATTTTTATATTCTGTTGACATTCTCCAAATGAGGTTGGTAGTTGACTCTCTTATTCAGTTCAACTGCAAGTCATTTCAGGAAGTTGTTATGCACTAACTTTGTTATTTTATTAATATTATTCTCCTCCTCTCCTCTTTCTTCTCAGTTGAACTTAAACAGATGCTATAGCTGTGCAAGTATCTGATTTCAGGCTCTAGGGCCAGCAGTAGGTCCTTAAAATTCTGAAATTGATGCTAGAAATAGCCTTTAAAAGGTTTACAAGAGAAACCATCTTATTTTGTAGTACAAGCCATAACTGGAAATGTGATTTCTTCTGCTTTAAGATAGATTTGCAGTCACACCAACTGTAGTAACAGTGATTTATCACAGCTGTAAAAGATTGGTGCAAGCTCAAAAACTTATCCAACAATGAATGTTTTCATGAGACTTATTGCCAAGGCAGGTATAGGGGAGGTTTTGTTTTTAATATCTCAGATGATTTAGTTGATCAGAGTGAGAGCAGAGTGGCAATTTATAATTGACAGACTGAGTTAAGTCTTTCTGTCAGGCAGCATTAGGTGTGGAGGAAAGGTCAATGAATGCCACCACA
This sequence comes from Vidua macroura, assembly GCF_024509145.1. Taxonomy (NCBI): domain Eukaryota; kingdom Metazoa; phylum Chordata; class Aves; order Passeriformes; family Viduidae; genus Vidua; species Vidua macroura. The sequence goes on from NC_071578.1 coordinate 14,747,235, forward strand.
GTTTTTCATTGCCCTTGGAAGCTAAGTATCTACATGAAAGTCAAGGTCAAAATTTCACCAAGTGACAACTGATTTAACCCTTTCTTCACCTGTTTTGAATGCAGTTCTGTCACTGCCGTGAGCCGTGACGCTTGTTAAATGGAATGGCTGGGTTCAGTTGTCATCTTAATCTACAAGAACTGCTGTAAATTTTCAAAACTTGTGCCCTTCAAATATGTATGGAGATTATACATAAAGAAATTTTGACAGTCAAAATCTTTCTTTCTAACGCAGGTACTTACAGCGCTCTGTAAAGGTGCCAAGGAGTCCAGCAATCTTTTTGATTTATTCTCTACACTGTAGAGGGAGCTGAGAGTACAGCAGACATCTGACATCTTGATGGAGTTCTGGAGATGTGTTCTGAGGCAGGAGTTGTATGCTGATACCTTTAAGTTTATGGTGAACTCTGTGGATCAGTAACCAGACTTTCTTGTACTGGATTTTAAGTCTTGCTACACTGCATCTGCTGAGTGGAAGTGATTTCAGGCTTTACAGCTTGACTTTACAAAATCAATACTCTGTGTGCCATATTCTCATTCTTTTAAACTTGTCTGATCAAATTGTGCCATTTCCCCCCTGAATTTCTATCAAATCGTACTGGTTACAACTAGGAATGCCCCTTAAAGGCTTAATGTAATATTCCTTAGGATTTGGCAACGTAAAGAAGCTCCTGGTTTTCCAAAGAGACCTGCGAAACCCTTGTTCTCTGGCATTGACAGTGTTATTCTCTGAGGTGTATCCTCTAAGAAAATTCCTAAGTATGTCTCTCATAAAGATGAATGAATGTTTTTCATGTTCAGTGGTGGCACACAGTGAACTCAGACTTTGCTTGGAGGTTTTCTGTCTCTGCTCAGAAGATCCCCTTCCTGTCCATTCCTTGGGCTCTGGGTAGCCCTGGCAGGAACCACTGCTTGCACTGCCCTTCTGCTCAGATGGGTTTCACAGCTGCACTTGATGTTCTACCCTGTTTCACATTAACAGGAAAAGCACCAAGAGAGCAATCCCAGAGAGGTGAGGTAGTTGTGCTTTGCTGAAACTCAGTATAATGGAATCTGTAAAATGAATATCTGCTTGTATGTTGGTTTTCATACTCAGTGATTTAATAAGAAGTTCAGTCTGAGGGGTGAAATTAGCTTTGCCTAAACAATGCAGCTGGAGTTTTCTTAAGCTGTCTGAAATTGACTCATGTATCTCAGCTAATTCTTGCTCACAGTTTTTGTTCTCCTCGTATTTCTCAGCGATGCAATTCTTATTCATCCCAATGCTCAGGTTGAAATCAGTGAAGTGGGAGGGAGAGTTGCTTGCTCAGAGTTGCAGCCTGAGACGCTGGAAATTTGATTTTGTTGCCAACTCACCTGGAAGTCCAAAGCCACATGAATAATTCTCTTTCTGGTACTTTGATTCACTTTCTGTGAAATAATAGTACCTAGAGAAATGGGTGTAATTTTAAGGGCAGAGAATACTCAAATATGCTTTATAAAACAAAGAACATTAGAGCTTTCAGTGGTAGGGACCCAATGAAGTTCATCTCATTTTTGCTTCTACTAGATTGCTCTGTATTTTTTCTTTGATCATAAAGCCTGTGTGAAAGTTTAAATATTTTTTCCATTATTCCCTTGCTTATGATCTAACTGTTCTCAATACCTATTTTATTTTGCACTGGAAGAAAAGGGAGCTTGAAATTCTGTGTTTATTCATGTCTGTGCTATTATCAAGAAACATTATTGCAAAATAAATGCAGTCTTGGTTCCATTCTGCTACAACCAGTGAGAGAAGACTTTGCAATGAAAAATAACCTTTGAAACTTAGCATAATTCATAAAACAGTTTGCCGTTTCAAATATCTGAAAATCTGTTCCCTTAGAAAAGGTTATAAAAATTCTATTAGCCCAAGAATATACCTTTCAGAGTAAGAAACAATATATTTATATATCCTCTAGTATGTGTGTTGTAGTAATGAAAAAGGACACAGGAGATACTGCCTTTTGCTTTCCTGCAGTTCCCTTTTGGTCTTGGCTATATGAAACTGCTTTAGGTAGTACTTTAACATTTAATAACATTTTTTCAGAACATGCAGCATGATAATGATCTTCAGATGCACATGTATCACAAAAGATAGCTGTTGTGTCATTCATTACTGTAGATGTAAGAAACATCAAAAGCAATTTAAAATTCCACTTATCTTGACTCTGCTGAATCATAAGATAATGTCTGAGTGTCTGCACAGCAGTGTCTGAAAGGTAACACATCCCCTCTCTAAGATTGGTTAGTCTGATGAAGGAAACATGTCTGAATGGTGTATCTCCAGCATCTGTAAATTTGAAATGAAGTAAATTTATGGATAGAGTCTTTTTAGATAGAAATGTGAAAATAACATCTAGAAAACAGATTTTCCTCTTTATTTAGTATAGGATTCTTGTCGCTTTCTCTCTTAAGGCATGCTTGAGTTGAGTATCAGATGATTCAGCAGCAACTATATAGCTTTTAGTTAAGAAGTGCTTCAGGGCTGACAGTCTGAATATTTTGCTATGAAAAGAGCCCTTAGGGAGCCATGGACACTCAAAATAAAGCTGCTTGGTGAGATTCCCAATTCTTACTCTCCTCCTGACTTACTGGTACCTGTAGGGAGCTCTGGGTGAGCTTGAATGTCCTGTACGTGTGGGCTCAGCCTTTTCCCCATCCTGTGTGCACGGGGGCTGTGCCGGGTCCTGCTGCCCTGCCTGGGGAGCCCTGACCTCTTCCCCTTCTCAAAATAGATGGCAATCCCAAAGGTTTACTGTGGGCAAAATGGAGTGGCCTGCAGGGGCAAGTGCTGTGGCAGGGGAGTGTGAGGCTCCCTGCTCTGCCAGGCAAATCACTGCATTTTGGAACTCCAGGGTCTGCTTCAGCAGAGTACTTAGTGTGTCGGGCTTTGAAAGGTAGGAAGGAAACATTGCAGAAGTTGTGACTCAGGGCTGGGTTTTTTTGGGGGAAAAAGGGTCTGATTTTTAAAGGATTCCTCTAGTGTGCCCAGATGGTACCCTTGGGTCAGTTTTTTTTCTTCATTTGTTGTTGGTTTTGTGTCCACAGTATCTAGAAACTTCTCATTTTAAAGAAAGTTGGCAACCAGACTTCTCAAGAGATGGAGACTTTAAAAAGTGCCAAATCCCTCAAAAACTAATTCCAGAGCTGTCATCTTGTAATAAGATGCATTCTATAGGTATAAAAGCATTTTTGAAATGAAAGAAAAAGCAAATCAGAACATGACACATTAGATAATATTGCTGTAGGTAGACAACTGATGTGGATGTGTTAAGCTTCACTTCAGGTATATTGTTCTTATGGGAGTGTGTGCTTATCTTGCCATGAAATGCTTTAAGGTAATCTATTATTCTACATAAATATTCAAATTGCTTAGACCAGAATCATACATAATTAAGACATTGAGCCATTCTTATTAATATTTTCCCTAGTCTATGCTGAATATAATTGATTTTGCGCTGAAGCAATCAGATCAGATTGCTTGGCTTATGTGAAGGACTTGGAATGAAAATGTCTCTGTTTAGTCTGAAAGTGCCTAATATAAAGATTACAGTGAAGAGATAAAGTATGTATTGGGGTTTGTGTTACCATCTTGAAATAGTGTATTTTTGGAAACAAAATTCCTGCTTTTACCTAATCTTTAATACACAAAGATTTCAGAAAACTTGGTAAAGAAAGGCTTCTGATGCCTTCTAAATATTCTGTGGCATTTGCTGGGGCTAATTTCTGGCACAGTTTCTATATTTCTCTGAGTACCTTACTGATATTCTATAAGAACTTGGAGTATGGTGGAGGGTAAGTAAGCAAATTTTAGAGAAAGGGACATAACAAGCAAGGAATACCAAAGTTAGCTTCATTCAATACTAGAAACACAGCAGAAATAGATATTTAAATGAAGGAAAACTATGTTAATTTAGTCTTTCATAGTATGAGGGTGAAATTGATTGAAACATCATTGAAATATTCAGGTTTAATGCTGGAAATCTTATTTGATAATTCGGAGAGTGTATGTTACAGTTTATTACAGGTTAAGGTTTTTTTTGTTATCATCTGGCTGGCACTTGGTAGTCTTTAAGATCTGTTACATAGTTTCAGTCAAAATTCAGCAACAGTATGTAATACTTGTATCAGCAACTTGCTGCCTTAAATTCTATACATTAACCACCTCCTATAGCAGCTCAGTGAGCACAAAGTAATAAGTGTATGAGCAGCAAAGAAATAACAACTTCGTGTGTTGGATGCGTGCAGTTGTAAATTATAAAATGGCATTTCAGTGGAAAAGAGACAGATGCTGATTTTGGCTGTTACAAGAATTGTCTGTTGTGCTCTGTACTTTCTTGTCTTTGATGGATGATGGATCTTCCACATTGGTACACCCAACTGCCCATTACTCTAACAAGGGCTTGCCCAAAGAATGACTGTCTAAGGTACTTATTTTAGGAATTATTTAAGGACAGAATCTTTTTTTGTCATTCTTCTTCAAGCAGGTTGTGCTGATTTTCTAAAGAACAAAAATTGTGTCTCGCTTGTAGATCAGTTTAGTAAATAGCTTGTAATTATATGTGTACCAGAAAAGACAATCTTTATCTTACTTTTCTTTATTTGTTTTTCTTCATTAGTATTCATAGCTATACTCTCTCCCCTCTCTCCTCTAACCCTGCTTTTATTTCTTTTGTGCCTTTTATTTCTTCAATTCTTTCTGAAGACAGTCTCTGTTTTTAAAAAATAAATAAATGTGACTGGTGTTACTTATCCTTTCATGTCATTTCAGGCATCCCTGAAAGGTGTTTTCACTCTCATTATTTATTCAAGGATCTGACGACACTTCTGAAAAAAGAATAAATTATTCTGTCATCGTTAGTTTAGGAAAACTTTTAAAACTGTTGAAAGAAATGAATTGAGGAACCATTATGAATAACTAAGTTTCCTTTAAAATAGCTGTGATCATTTCAGGACATGATTCCCTGCAAAGGCTCTGGAATTCCTTGTGGATATTGCTGCCAGAATTTATTATTTTAAAAGCAATGCATTCAGCTACAGTTATTTAATAACTAAAAGTTTTAGGAGCCATTTGGCAGAAATGCACACTGTGAGGTAAAGCTGAATATTTGCAATTGAGTATCAAACAAAAGGTGGTTGAGTGAGCTGAACATTGAGTAATGTGAAAGAAACAGATACAAAGCAAGGTAGGGAGAAGTTAGTTGTGTAATGGAAGTTGAATCAAATGATACGTGTCTTTGTATTATTTATACCAGTGTTTTGAACAGTTGTGCTGAAAGCTTTATTTCAGAGATTGCAGCTATAGTTAAAATGGAAAGAACATCAAATATTAAACAACACAGCCTTAGGAAGATAATTTTAAGTACCTAAGCTGATAGATATAGCATTTGAGACTGAGATTAAAAAAAGACGAATCACAACCGAGACTGTCATTGACCACTTTAGCTTGGAAGCTGGGAAGTAGATGGACTCGGAGATAATTGCTGTGTTACATTCATCACATGGAGTGAAAACTGCCTTCTCAAATGTCCTAGGAGAATTTTCTTAAAGCCCATTTTCCTAAGGTAAACACATTTCCCTTCACCAGTGCAAAATCTGAGTGTTAAGACATGAGGATATTGCTTAGGCTTAAAATTAGTACTTTTAACTAAGTAAGTGGAGTCTTCTGCTTACAATAATTAATTATTGATTGTCTAGTTAGGGACCCATGTTGGGTAAAGCAAAAGGAGTTTCTGGAAAATCTCATGGTCTGCATCCTCATGTTTGGAGTTTCTCAGTCTGACACTTACTGTGACAATTCTCTTGCATAATTGTCTGACCTGTGCAGTAAGCTTAGAGCAGATGATCTCTGCGCTGTCTAAATTTCAAATGTTTAGGGATTGTTCAAGCTGTTGTAATCCACAACAGCTATTGTGTATACAATACGCAGAATTTTATTGTGGATTACACAATTACACAAAGGTGTCCTCATTTTACCACTCTGAGCAGCGCTCTGATCTACCTGGGTCTGCTTTAGGCAGGAGATGGTCCTGGATGACCTCAAGAGTCCCTTCCAATCCAGACTGGGAGAATCAAATTAGCTGTCATCCTGCATTTTCTCCCTCAAATGGACACTAACCCAAATCTATTTTTAAACCATTTTGCAAACTTGAAAGACCTCAAAAAAGAACTATAAACTTGTATGATGGACTGTATGCATTGTGTTGGGTTCACTTGCCCTCTGAATTAAATAAGAATAATCACTAACTGTTTAAAACTTTGGGCTGTCACTCTGCTAGTGTGTGTATCAGTAGGTGTCTGAAGTGCCTTAGAAAAACTTTGTCACTCCTTATTAACAGCTAAAACTGTGTTCCTGTCAGTCTTAGACATCATGTGGAAAGCTGAGGAGCATTCTGATATTCAGTCATACTGGTTGAGGAAAAATAGAAAAAACAATTTAGATTTCCTAACTGAGCTCTTCAAATATATCCTTATGAGAAAAGATTTTCTTTACAAATTCAGCCAGGAATTATTTAATCATGCCAGACCAAGTTTTTTTCAGGCTTTCAGTTTAAATATATATTACCCAAAGGATGCACAATGAGGTCTGTATTTCATTGAATTATCAGAAGGTATACATTGTCATTTAAAAAAATATTACTGCAGATAGCTCTTTTGCAGAATACAATTACAGTCCCAGCAGAACTTCTAAGTTAAGCTGTAAACTTTATAAAAACAACAAACCAATTTGTGGGAAAATCAAAATAAATTACTACAATGGAAACTTTTCAGTATTTTTTCTGGATTTATAGTCAGCAATTTTTACTGCTTAACTGTTTTAGTAATGGAGAGACATGAGCATTTTGAAGACAATTCTGAGCATAGTTTTCAGAAATAATATGGAAACTTTGTAATGCTCTTTTAGAAATACATAAAAGATTAGCAAAACTGGGGAAAGCTAAATGAGTATTTCAGGATTTAAGAGAAGAGCAGTGAGCTGAATAAGAGAAGTGCTGAAAAGATCCTACAAAGGAAACAAAAGGTAATATAAGAAGTGTAATAAAAAAGGAATGGTGACTCAGGAAATTTTACTCTTTTTACAAAGTGACTTAGAAGTAAGTGACAGTAAAATCTGAATTAGGAAAGATGAATTCTTTCTTATAATTTTAAATTAAATGTTAACCAAGTATATGGTAGTCTTGTTAAAGTCCTTGTACTTAAAATTCAAGATTTATTTGTAGAACAAGGCCTCCTGACTGTATTGTATGTAGTGTAAAAAACAGGTTTGGCCCAGCTGTGGAGGTGTAAGGCATTTTGGGGTGCTTGTGATCATTTGGCTGAGCAGTGAAGTGTCAGCCCTGGAGAGAGGAATGGTTGTGCTGACCTTGCCATGAATCACCATGGTAAATCGCTTGCAGAAACCATTTTGAAGCTGGGAACCTAAATGAACTTCTTTTTCCCACTGCAAAGAGTGTAAAAATTCATGTCCTGTAGGATAAAGACGTTTCTCAGCTCTTGTCTGGTTGGTGCTGCACGTGCTGAAATGCTCAATCTGCACATTGCTCCAGTGTATTGTTCTCTCAGCTGCTCTGCAGCGCCTGGCGGTGTTTGCGCCATCGCTGTCGGTGAATTTTATAGAAGTGTGAATAAGAAACAAACATAAGAATGTAATCTTCCCACAATGTCAGCTGAAAATGAAAAGCATGTCAAAAGCTAAGCCTCCTGCAGACAATCACTTCAGTAAATCCATTTGCATATTGCACAGGCTTATTCAATGGAGAACTTTCAATTTTTAAAAAATTCTGTATGAATCTCATTTTTCCCACTAGAAATGGATTTTAAATACATATTGATAGAAGAATGTGCAGTGATCAAAGGCAAAACCAAGAACACCAGGGCATGCTGTCACCAGTTGGCTACATATGCTTTTAGAAATAGTGTTTTATTGCAAGGTCAGACATAAGGATTTCCTTTTCATTGTAGAGAACTTTGAATGATTCCTCTCTTTCTCCAAAGAAAATGTTGACAATAGGATCTTTGATCTTCAAAAACGAATGCACATGACAAATTTAATTCATGTAAATAATTCTGCTAGACTCAGTAAGACCCATCACGGGAAGTTAAACATGCATAACTATCTCAAGTAAAGACCATGCACATGGTAGGTATAGTGATATTGTCCAAAAGTTCACTTAGATAAACTTCTCTCTTCAGAAGATGTAATGAAAATGTTGTCTGATCAAAAGATCATGTGGGTTTTTTAAACTAACATTTGAAAAAAATGGCGTGCACTCAAGTTCAAATCTTGTAAAAGCAACATTTATCTAGGCAGCTGAATGGTGTTATAAGTGTCCATGCTGTAGTAAAATAGTAATGATTTATCACATTTTTTTGTATCCTCATATTTTATGTTGGGTTCAGTATTATGTGATTTTAGGAAATATCACTGCATAATTCCAGTTTACTGTTCCAGTGCTACATTGCTATTGTCAAACCTTTTTCTACAATCATCCAATCATGATGTAAGTTTTCCAGGTACTGACTTTCTTGAATATAATTGATTAAACGTATATTCTGTAGAATAGAATCCTGTATGACACCTCAGGTGTTCCGTGATCTTTAGAAATAACCTTTAGACCTCAAGTTCTTGTGGGAAAAAAAAGTTTTGCTTAATAGGATCATCTAGTTCAGAAATTCTCTAATGCTTGACAAAAGTCATAAAATAGACAAGCACATTTATTTTCAGAAGTACTTGCAGTCCTATTAGTAATGCTTTGATTCCTACTGCTACTTGTCCTGTTCAGTTAATTAATATCATTCTGTAGTGGAGTGGGCTTGTTCAAAAGCTGAAAACTCTTTTAACTCCCCCACTGTTAGGAAATCATATTAAAATTTCTATTTGAGAGTGACCTTGCTGCTTCCTTTTGTTGATACCTTAATACCACTAAACCAGTACTGGGGAGAGATGAGTTGAGTGTCCTGCTAGTGATGATAATATTTTGTTTTACTGTTTGAATTGAGATGTTGCTTACAAAAAAAGGCTCTTGAATATGACTTTACCTAATTAAATCAGTTGATGTGGTAATTAATACGAGAATTCTCTGCATTTGGTATTTTGGATGTGACCTAGCAGTCCCTTATATCTTCCAAGAGGACTCTTGATGAAAAGCCATGATTATGAAAACCAAAGACAAAAGAGTAAGAGTTTTGCCTTACGCTTTAAATTACTGAAAGTGGGGCTATTGAACAGTGGTTTTCCACAAAAGCAATATTCTGTTTTCATACTACTACTGTTTCTCCCACATTCTATTAAATTTATTACAGACTATTAATGTTAATTTGCACTTTTGGAAGGACTTACATTTAAATAACTCATTACCTTAAAGGAAATCCCTTGATGCTTATGCTTTCTTTTGCTATCATCAAATAGCGTCAAGATCTGGAAGCTGCTGTTCTGTTGGTACTGTACAAGTTGGAATGATAATTAGCACACTGTTGCTGCCTTTTTGACTGTAGCTGTTTGGGGTTTGTTTCTGCCATATGAACATGCTATGTACAATAGAATGCACTTTTTGGAGTATTCTTCTGTTTTCACTAATGCTTGGTATTGCTGCAAGTGAATGGGTTTAACAAAAGCTGGTATGCGTGAAAGATAATGATAAAACCAGCTGGAATTAGAGGTGCTGAGCGGCTGGGTTTTATTGCTTTCTACAGGATTTTTGTATGATTCTTTTAAAGAATGTTGACCACACACTTTGTTTAGTTTGAAAAGACAATACAATGGGTCACAATCCCCTTCAGGAAGAGAGGTGTCACTTTAGGCCATTATATGCGTCTTCACTCTTCTGATAATTTAGCTTAATGCTCTTTTAAGCTTTAATGTTCTCAGAGTCAGAAAGAGAGGCAGACACTGAATTACTGTACACAGATACTGATACATAATAAATTAATAAATACTCCCCATATCTTTACAACTTTTCCTTCCTTGTGTTTGGTTATCAGACTCTGTAGATGTCCACCACACCCCATTCATCTCGTGAGCTGTCAGTAATGTTTTCAGTCCTTTTTCTCTTTTCACTTGTTCAATCAGTTTTGTTATTGTTCTGTGACTTCCCTCCTAGTCTGTCTGTATAGTTCTAATATTATCTGTTGAAGTCTTAGGTAGTAGCTCAGTTGTGGATTTCAGTTTGGAGAGGGGAATAAAAAAGTGCAGTTAGTACCTATATTTTATGATAGCTCCATGTATCACTCCATGTATGGCACAAAAAGCAGGTATCCATTTTTAAATTTATTATTCTATTTCTGCCATGTTTGTGGGCAAACTCCTTAATTTGTTTCTGTGGTGTAGCTCTCAATGAATTATGGATGTTGTGGGGAATAAACAATAGTCTGGTTTACCAAGAAGGATTTTAAAACGTTTAAAAAATTTAGAACAACTTAATTTTTCATTTTACACTGTAGGATTTCAATACAAATTATTCCAGTCTTATTCTGATACCATAAAGAAATCAAATTCATTTTTCCCTACCAGTGTTTTAGGGAATTTCACAGGATGTCTGCTCACACTTCCTTTGTATCTAACCACATACCACATGTAAAGAGAATGAACATCTTAAACTTCATTATGTCAGCTGTTATCAGACTTCCATAAAAAATTATTAACTACCATTTGTACTTAAATTGTTATTTTGAAATAAAAGACACTTCAAGTTCTTGATATTAAGTTAGTATGTAAGAGAAACTGCAGAACTCAATTTCTGCAGAACCCCAACACAGTCGTTCCAGATGTACAATCTTAGTAGACCAGGTTTTGTCTTTTTTCAAATTTTCAGGGATGTCTGCCTAGCACACCTTTCTACTTGAGAAGTGGAAAACTGAATGGGGATTAAGAGGAAGTGCACAGCAGGGGCAGGTGTGATTGGGGGTCTGGGGTGTGTTTCCTGTAGCACTTGAGTGTCCCTTCAGCTGTGCTCAGTGAGTGGGGCTTAAAGGAAGGATTCTGGAGATTTCAATTTTCTAGACATGGTCTATCAGCCTAGACACAGTCCTGGGTCAAGTTTGATTGGTACCAGCTCTTGGGCTGCTCAGCAGAAAATCAGGTGAAAGTTGACATTTTACTGATTTTTCATAAAGGTTGGGTGGGAGTTTTTTGCTTGTGGTTTTCATGTATTTTCCCCTGTGAGTATTATCAGAGGAAATAAATATTTTCATTAATGGGTCACACTTCCTTCTGTGTTCACTATGCATTTGGGAATAGCAGTCTTCATCTACAGGCCTTGTCCTCCACAGATTTGGTTATCTGAGCTGTGCTTTGTCTGTGGATGCACTGCTGTGTGAGCTCACAGGCTTTAGGCTTTACTGGGTGGGATGCTGCACCATCCCACTGAAGAAGCCTCAGCTGTGGAATTTGTTTACTCTGTAATGTCATTGACTTTGGAGACTTATTAAAAAGATTCCTTTTCTCTGAGAGGTTATAGGAAGTTGAAGTTTGTTTGCATTATGATTGAGAGCTCTTTATTTGATACTTTTAAAATACTATAGTAAGTTCTCTTATGCTGGACATTTTTTATACTTGAATGAGACTCTGTTGCAGAGTGTCTCATCATCCTGTACTTTCAATGGTTTCACAAAACCAAAAATTACAGCAGCATTTTAAGCAAACTGTGATTTGTGGCTTGTTTAATTCAAACAGAGGAATCAGAAAGAAAATCAGAGGGATTACTTTTATCCATTAGAACAATTTATTCTTTTAGATGTGTCTGTCCTGTAAAGCAAGGGCGTCCAAGAGAGAGTGGAAGCAGTGGCTCATGGGCTGTCCATGCTTCTCCATTGGTAGCATCTCCTTGGCATGATTTTGGTCCTGGTGTGTAATGAGGTTGTTTGGTTGGTTGGTTTCCAGTACAAGGTGAATGAAATTGTGTTCAGCTTGTGCTGCAGCCCCCCAGGGAAGCACATTTGTGCTGTGAAACTACGTGCATGGAATAAATGCTCTAGGATGTCAGTGCAAGTCAAGAGAGGGTGTTTGAATGATATCCCTTCAGGACAGGACCAGTGCTGGAAGGCTCCACAGGGCCAGGAAAGGACAAAGCTGGTGTAGAGTTAACATCTTCTGAACAGCCTCCCTGGGGTAAACTGTCCCCCAGAGTGTCTTAGGAGAAGGAGTAGCAGAGACACAAGATTTCAGAGGGTCAACTGCAGTAACAAAGTGGTTCATAACGTGTCTGATCAGCAGAGTGGTACTGACAAGTAAATTGCTCCCCAGCACTATTTTAGTTGTATCCTGTCAGAGCTGGGACTGAAAGTACCTTGATTTGGATTTTCAGTTACTTGGGCTTAAATCATTAATATATTGTGCAAAGACAGTTTGCAAACTGCTTTAAATGCTTATTAGAGGACTTCTCTGGGAAACTTCTTCCTTAACAAAACCAAAAAAAATAAACAAAGGAAAAAACCCCACTGCCATCACCAAAAAAACCAACGCCTAAATCAACCAATCAACCAACCCCAAAACCCGAACCAAAACAAAAGAACTACTTTAACTGGATTTTGGTTTTGGAAAATACTATCATTGAAATAAAGTCTGCTCATTTTTTCATAGTGTTTCTTCTGCTGGAATAAAATATTTAAAATGTGAGATTCTAAGCACATGGCTAGAAACTGATAATTATTTAAACCAGCTGCCTAGTTGCAGTGTATAGTGAGATTCATCACTGTGATTCACTAACACATCAGAAAAAAATCCCAAAAAGCAACCAAGTGCAAATGCTATGGATAGATAAAATGTGAGAAGTACTTATTCACAGTGGGTGCATGGTGCTAGTTTATTTTTAAAAAATGCAACCTCTATTTGAAGTTTGATTAGGATGAGTCAGTTTCTGTTAGATCTGACAGTTATAAATTTGTTATTAGCTTTCCAAAACAAAATACATGAATAACATTTCTTTTTTCCATGTGCATATTTACCAAACCATTGCATCTGTAAGTTCAAGAAAAGGATGCTTATCACTGCAAAATTTCTTCAGGTCTTTAATTAGAAGCATTTCCCTGTAAGCAGATGACTGTATTTGAGGGGAAAGAGAAACTTGCCTATTTTGGCCATACTTGACACATTTCACATCCATTCTGTTACTTGTCTAAAGAAATAATGTACAAAACTTATTCAGTGTAATTTCAGCATCAAGAGTAAGAGCCACAATTTTTCCTGGCATTAACTATTTTAAAAAACTTCATTTTCTGTAGTTTAGCCTCATTTCTCTGTTAGGATTTTGAACATTGTAACCAAAACTTTCCTCCCTTCGATCCTCATACTCACAGCAAATATTATCAGAAGGGAAGGATGTTACAAGTTGCATTGAAAGTTTAGTACGTGATTTATTACTGTATGAAAAATAATGTGATTTATGTTTCCAAGTGAAGTTGTTAATTTTATTCACAGAATTGATCTTCAGTGCAAGCCAAATCCTTCTTGATAACAGCCTGTTGCAAGTTCTTGAACATCACTAAAACTAATTAAAAACAGGTGGATTCTTCCCATGTAGCAGTACCACCCAGCTAAATGAAATGTAGATAACTTGTATGAATTGTTAGAAAGGATGTTGTTTTCCTTAGGGACCATACTGGAATGTTAGGATTCTCTAAAGCTGCATTTCTGAACAGAAAAATAATAATATTTTAACTATGATACCCATATTACTTTGTTTATAAAACTTGAATTTAAGTTGGCGCTGTAGAGAAGAGGAAACCCTGAAGGAAACTTAATTTTAGAAACCTGATCTCTGTGTGAAAGTCTTTATGAAACTCTGGTATAAAGATTGGAAGGGTTTCATTTAGAAACTCAAATCTACATAGCTAAGTTGTGTTGTTTTTTTTTTTTTTTTTTAATTTTGTGGTTCACATTTTTCAAGACTCAGTTTATCTTTCACAAAAATGAATGAGATAGCAGTATTGAAGAATCATGAGCTGTGTTTACTGTATTCCATTTATGAACTAAATGATCTGCTTAATCTTGTGATTTATTACTAGTTTGATAGTTCTCTTTAATTAATAGGAATTTGTTTTATGTGGATTAATGATGCTGGTTTCAATCTACATGCGTAGGGCTGTACAGAATGGGATTTGGAGGTAGAGTAGGAGACCACCTGCATTTTCATGGAGTGCCAGCAAAGTTCAGACTGGCCTCTTTTTCTGGGCAGAATGAATAGAAGGCTGGAAAAACAATTGGCACAATGAAAATTTTTTACAGACAGAAGTACTTGTATCTAAGCCAGCCGTGAGTTTTGAAGTAACGTATCTTTGCAAATCTGACTATGCAGAGTGGTCCAGATATCATCTTTGTATCCAAATGTCATTGTAACAGACCTCAAAGATGGTCACTCTGTAACAAGGCATATTAAAAAAAATGACCCAATATGAAGTGGACTAATTTATGCTAGTCTTTCCAAGCCTAGCCAATTTTAAATTTGGGTCTTCATTTTTTCTTGACTGACTCCAGTTCTGTGCAGCCTCAGATGACAAGTTGAATAAAAGAATAAAGTAATAGAATACTGAAAATAAAGCACTGGAGCATTTAATATATTTACATTTTCTAGTTTAGATCTTTTGAATTTTAAACAAGTCTTTCATCATGTCACTCCTGAAATGTATTCCTAACATGGTAAAGAAGAGTTCGTGAATTAGATAAAGAATATTATCATACATACGATTTTTAATCTGAGAAGTGGGAGGAGGAACTTGTGAGATGCGGCCTTTCTTATTTGATAGAAATAAACTGTGTGTATATTGGAGCAGGTTTAATTTTTGTTGCAAACTTAGGGTTCAGTGTGCTTTCAGATGCATGGGTGTAAGGATCATGATCGATGCCAAATTGCCACTTGTGGGTGCCACTGTCTGGTTCTGGGTGAGGAGTGATGCTGCTGCACACGTGTATTGACAAGCAGCACAAGTAGGATAGGTCAGATCTGAGCACCTCTCTTCTCCATGCAGATGGCCCATGGTGGGCCATCAACTCACATCAAAATATGCATTTATTTATGAATTTTAGATCTGCAGAAATCTGCAGATCTTACTAAAATTGCAGTATTTTAAGTTTGCTACATTTAGATTTTTTTTTCCTGTGGGTCAGTGTTGTTACATTTGCACCTAGACTTGAGATTTTATGTGATGGGTTTGTGCTGGGCCAAAGAACTTACTGTTCATATACAATGGCAAATGCTAAGAGCAAGACTATCTTGTCTTGTGTAGCAGATTGTTTAAAAACTTGACAAAAATTAAAAATTGATCAAAAAATCTCAAGTTTGCTAGTTAAGAATATAAAATTTCTTTTGAATTTTTTTTGTTCTACTTTCTATCTTATTGCAAACTGCTTGTCTTATTTTGAAATGTACTTTGGTGCACTAGGGAAGTATAATTTATTGTAAATGTTACATTAAAAGACTCATTTCTCAGTCAGTTGGAATTAGATTTTTCAGAGACAAATGCTTCTTATGCACATTGCATAATCATTAGATTAAAAACCCAATTTCTCCAGCTTCTAAAACAAACCATTTCTTTTGCATATTGGAAAGTTTTTAAGGGGTAACATCTTCAGAACAAGTGCATGTTCATATTGTATTGCTTCTGAAATAGCTGGGAACATACAGTGATGGAAAATCACTGAGCTAGAAACGATCACTTGTGAAATGCACAGTACCTTAACATAAAAAGGAAGAATAAACAACTTTTTCAATGGCCTGCATGCAGGGTCAGGTTGCAAGTGTGTGACAATGGTGGTGCTTGATGAGTCAGGCATGAATTTCTATTATGCAGAGGTTGCAACAGGAAAACATTTTTGGACTTGTCTGTTTTTGTTTGTCTCTCCTATAGAAAATGAAATACTTTGTTTGTGTATATGAGCTATCCATGGTACGATGGCTTGTACCTCCCTGCTACAGCAGCCATTGCAAAGTGATTTTATTGTCCTCTAATCTGCTGGAACAGTTTTTGACATGTCTTTTGCTTTATCAGCCTTTTTGCAGACTTGGAAGACCAACAAGTACCTTAGTGGTAATTTAGAATCTACTAGTAAAGTGTCGGCATTTAGCAGTGTTGGAATTTTCAGACTGGAGTCAAAATTCGTTTCTTGACATATTTATTGCCAGTGCTTTTATTTAATAAAGAAGAAACCATGTGCTTTGGGAAATGGTAATCTTTATTTACGGCTATGATGGGATAATGCAAATGAAGCAGTGAATTTTGTGATTAGTACTTTACAGAGCAGTCACTTGCTATAATTATTTATTTTAGATCAGTGGAATTATCATGTTCTATTAACCAGATTATTTCCTGACTTCTTGTAGGATTCTGAGTAACAACAAGATCTTGTGGTTGAAGAATGGCTCTTTCTTCGGGCTGAGATCCCTGGAGAGACTGTGAGTAACTGATCAGCCTTGCTCCACCTTCAACTAAAAGTCTTTGTACTTTAAATATAGAAACAAACGTCAGATAAGGAAGTTGAGATGTTCTGAGCTATATTGCACAGTAGAGTTTCTAGGCAGTCATCAGGTTAAGAAACAGCATAAAAATGAGTGCATGGGGATGGACGTGGAACATGCAGGAAAACACTGCCATCAATTTGGAACTAAAATAAAGCATTCCCATCAATTTGGAACTAAAATAAACATCCAGTCAAAGCTGTGTACTACACTATGTGCACTATCACAGCAGAGACTGCTCTGTGTAATGGTAACACTAATATACCTGACATGTAGTTTGCCTTGTTTAACTCATTGGTCTCCAATACTTCTATTTTAGATCTATACTAATTTTATTTTTTTTTCTATATTTTAATTATAATATCAACAACTTGGACAGCATTTATCACAGGAGCAAACAATGACTTTGATAAAGCTCCATGGCCATGTATTTCTAGCCAATATTTGAAGGGGGGAAGAGGAGCTCAGGAGCAGCTAATGAGTTAGGAAGAAAATATTTGGAAACTTCAATGGAAATAAATAAGCAGTAATAGCTACACTATAATAACACTGCTTTCTGTATATATATAGGTCAGTCATTTGAGAATAATTGTGAACAAGCCTAAAAGGCTATTTCTTATATCTGTAGGCAACTTCTGGTACCAGTACATCAAAAATGAGTAATTATGTCATGCATATCTTCCAACATCTCCTGCAGCTTAAGCTCAATTGCGTTTATACTGCTTTGTAAGAGAAGCTGCATTTTGTAGAACTGTTGATATGAAATTGTTGCTACATTCATGAATGCGTGAATATATTCTGTGTGGTGTGAATATTTCTGTATGCAAAGAAGTTAAGTATTAAAATCAACCCTAGCTAATATTTTTGCTATAGATGTGTGTGATATGCATGCTGTTCATGGTTGTGGAATAAAATAGGTAAGTATAGCATACCGAGTTGTTTGAGTATTCTAAATGTGGTTTAAAAATAAACAAGTTATTTCAAGGTCTACAGCAATCCCTTTGAAGGATTTGGGTAAAGTGACTCTCAGAACATTTATGCTAAGTAACTTTACATTTTCTCTGCATAAAGTTATAGTTGTATCAAATACTTTCATTAATGTTAAATATTAATGTATTAAATTATATGGAATATTAAGTAATATGGAATATAGAGTGATTGATGTATTATTTACTAACTGGTTTAATATTAGGATTAATAGTGATATGAGGTTTGTAAAGAAGTCTACAAATATTTTAGACAAAACCATTTAGAACACAGAACAGAATTACATATTTATTGCAAGAATGGAATTTAGGAAGTTAAATTCTCATGTAATGTAAGTAAATGAAATTAATGTAGTGTTTAGAACTAAAAGAAAACATTTCCTCTGAGGTTTTTCTTAAGGTTTAATTTACATTGGAGAATTATACTGAGCATGTAGTTTTAAGAATTTTATTAGTTAACTAGTGAGAGAAATAGTTCAACCTGAAAAAACTTACTAACAAAACTAAGAACAGTGAGAAAACAGAAAAACTGCCTTAGGTGTGTTGCCTCATATACCATTACAATCTAAACCATTTCATTTTCCTGTACTGATTTTTCACAATAGTACAGATAAAATGAGTATCATCTCCTCTGTTTATAATTCTGTTTGGCTATGGTGTTAATACAAAATCCATGAGTGGTCTGTGAATTGAAGACTGGAATTCAAGTGATGACATTCTCATGATTCGGCCGCTCTGTTTCTGTTTCATTTGGGGCCACTCGGGCCCCATATGCTTCTTATCAATATCTGTGAAATCCCAGTTTCAGCTGTAGGGGTGAGAACAGCTGGAATAGTCTGCTAGGAGGTGAGTGTGAATGAATTGCAGCTGGATGAGTACTCCTAGCTCTTGGACAAAGGTTTCCCCAGCTTTGCCGTTTGGACAGAACCTAATCCAGAGCAGTACTTCAGGTGCACACAATGGAGAACTGTGGCAGCAACTGCTGTTGATATTCATGACTTATCAAAATGGACCAAGAACTTTCATTCCTTGTCTGAAAGGAAGTACTCTAGCAGGAAAGTCCAGCTTCCCTTAAAATAATCTTGATTAGGTGCTTAGGAACATAGATGTGCTGGAGTTAAGAATTACTCACCTAATTTGGCTTTGCACTCCTTGTGGTCCTGTTCAGAAGAAAAAGTAATGTGAGTGCCATAGAGGAAAGAATCATATAAGTCAGTAGTTTTGTTTTTTTTTTTTACAGTTACCATGAGATCATGAGCTAGAAGAGTGTAAGCTTACATGGAAAATGAAATCATTCAATGTCAAACTGGGAAAAATTAGGGAAGTAAAATTTCAGGTGGAATTGAATGACTTGTATATTCTGGCTCTTCCCTATTCTGGAGTGCTTAAACCTTCTTTTTGGGTAAAGAATGGTTTGAAGCACTACTCCAATAAGAGAGTGACAACTTTCCCCCTATTATTTTGTTTTTCAATGCATGTCACAACAGGAATTGGATTACAGAAGTGTTAGTCTTCTCAGGTTCTGGTGATTTCTCAAGAGCATGTTACACAAGTGAGGTCCCTCACTGAATAGTTGTCTCAAAGTGGGACTCTCATTCTATCAAGCAAATCGAGAAAAGTTATTTACCCCTTAACTGTCCATTCTAAAAGAAAGACAAAATTGATTTCTCTAAAACTAAGGCAATTGTAGAATTCTAATATTATACATGGAATATTTTTTTCAAAATGTTTTTCAGAAAATTGTGATTTTTTTTTCAACCATAAGATAAGAATAACAAGGTTAGCATTTCAGATTTTCTCAGACTGTGTTGCTGCTATAGGAAACCTGATACTAGGCTTTCAGAGGATACAGCCAACAAACCAGGGAAAAATATGTTTGGGGAAACAGTTACTTCCTGTTTAATTATTTAAAGGTAGTACTATATTTAATAATAACCCATTAGTATTAAAAATGAAATGTAATAATGTCTATTAAAATAGTGATCAAAAGACATGTATGAAATACTAATATTTTTACTAGGCATTTTGTAAAAATGCTTTGAAAAACACTGACTCACAAAGGTGCATGTTCAGTATGTGTATAAACAATGACTCATGAGTGACCTGTAGAGGTGGCAATCTCTCTCCACAGTTACAGTTTTCTGAAATTAAGAAATTGCCATGTGCTGGTTTGGAAAGGTTGGCTCACAAATGTGACGTGGCATCTGGATCATGATGTGTCCCCATGCCACTGAGCTTACACTGTAGAGACAAGAGGCATTTAGAAGTAAATACTGTGGGAGAACAAAGGTTTTCTGTAAACTTAGGTATTATATGCTGTCCAGTTATATGGTCCTTGAGTTGGAATAAAATCAGAAGTGTAGGTAAGAATATAAATAAGCTTTTTTTGAAGCAAGCATGGTAAAGAATTTTTTATAAAAATATGGAGAGCTACATGGAATTTAACCAGAAGAGATCCACAGACCATAAATTCTTTAAATAAGAGTGCACACCTTGAACCCATTCCTGTGATACACCCTGTGGAGATGGCTGGCTTCACATTCAGGAGGCTGAGAATTCAGTTTGGATTTTAAGCTCAGGGCAAAGAATTGACAGCTTGTAATGATTTCAGTTTCAGTGCCTTCCCTCTCTGCAGTCAGTGTTCTGCCTTCCCAGAACAGCAGGAGTTATAACAAAGATTTAAATAAGTTTTTCCTATGCTCTGGGTACCATAAAAGAAAGGCAAATTGGGCTTTCCAAGCCATGAAAGAGTGCAGTAGCCCTTTCAAGTAAGTCTCGGCAATCTGAAAACTCTCATTTAGTGAAATATTTGGAAGGATCTGAACTGAATTGTCTGTGTAATTTGGTGGTGTAATTATTGCATAAATCAGAGCAATAGATTACATTGAAAAATCTGTGACAGTTTTCTTCTTTAAGAATTATTTTAATTATTTTTATTTTTTGGGCATGGGGTTAAGCATGCACCCAAAGAATCATAGGCTAGTGCAGGTTACCAAGTTATTTGCAGATGCCTTGTCATGGCAGTATGTGGCATGGATGCTGCTGTGAAGCATTGCCATCCCCCTCAGTGTGCAGCAGTGAGAGTATTAGTGCCAGCTGTGGCAAGGCTTCTTGTGTCTGAGGATATTTAGCCAGTCATAGTCCATGGGCTGCTTCTGGGGACAAAGACTGAGGTGATTGGGTCAGGTGCTCCAGCTGTGCTGGACCTAAAGCCAAGATCCAGACAAGGAAAATAAATCTTTTGCCCTCATCCTGGTGCCAGCTGGCACAAAACAATATGTCCTTCAGCTGTTATCCACACTGCTAATTTTCTTACTCTGCACAGCAGCCACTGCACCCCAGGTGCCTGGACAGCCCTGCCCTGAGCTCTCTCCCCACATTCCCCCTCACTGGGGCAGCCTATTGTGGCTTCCCTGCCATGTGCTCCTGGTGCTGTGGGATTGATTGTGTGCTTGGGCTTTTCAGAAGTGGGTGTCTGAGATTGCTCTGTCTCTCTTTCATAACCAAATGTACTTTTCCTTTAGTTTTATAGGAGCATTATACCTCTGAGACTGTTGCTCCTTTGTCCCAGTGACTGAACCTCTAACGGGTTCAGAAGCTATTGGGAGGGAACCAGCAAATAAAAATAAAGAAACATACACAAACAGACCATGGTTGCATAAGCAGTTTCCTTGGGAAATCAGGATGAAAGATCACTAAGCAAGATTACACATATTTTTCCCAGCTGAGCCAGAAGAAAAGCATGCCAGGCACTAATAAGCAGCAGTGACTGTTTCACAGAAACTTGCTTTGTTACATTTTCTAGACAAAGAGAAACAGTATGGAAGTCTCTCTAAGAATTTAGCAATGACTTTATTTTTTGTTTTGATTTAATTTTTTTAGCACTATATGTGAGTCTTACTCTACCAGGGCACACTTAGATTATATGTAGTTTTATTAAGTGCTGCTGTACAGTCAAGTTCCAGTCACATGTCAGTGCTGCACAGCCACATGTTGTCCTCAGTTATTATCAGGCAAGATTGCCTAAAAGCTACTTTTAATAGATTTCAGTGGGACATTCTGCAACTATATGTTGTGGTGTGCAATAGAAGTAGTAACACACTAAGTTGAGGGATGAAAAGGGATAAAAAATATGCTGTTAAGCAGTTGTTACAAAAATATGATATTTAGAATTTCTTTAGCAAAATTCAAGTAATGAAAGTGTAAAACATAAAGGTTTGACATTTTTAACATGCAATTTACATTTTCTAAATTACTGTCCTCTTCATTTTTGCCCTGCCTATACATTTGAAATGTGCATGTGCACACACACACAAAAAACCAGATGTTCTTCCTAGGTACTGTGAAGAATTGAAAATATGCTCAAAGAAACTGTTAACAATTTTACTTTCAACACATTGTATATGACATCTTTAAAATTAGAAACTTCATAGATTAAATTTAGAATGTGTGTTCTTTTTTGGATTGTTGTAAAAATAGAAAAATACTGGTTATTATGAACTCACAATATTTCAGACTGACAGCCAGGATCCAGCTGTGCAACATTTTTGGCTTTTTTTTTTTCCCTTGACGATCTTGCAGCTGAGGAGTGTGCAAGCACTTTTAGCAGAAAATAAATTGATAAGCTTGGAGACCTCAAATGCCACTGAGCTGAGTGTTTAGAGAAATGCTGTGATGCTTTTTCCATGTAAAATTTTTTACTGTGTTGGCTTGTAGATGCTTACAAAAGCTCATTATGCTGCATTACTGTTTGAAGTGATTGATCATATTCTGCTAGATGCAGAAGGATGGGAATAGTCATGGGGAAGGATTTTTCTTCAGGAGCAGGGATTTTTCTCCAGTTTTTTGTGCCTGTACTCTAAAACATACTGAAAACAATTCATGTTCCTCTTGGCAGTCATTGAACTTTGAGTTACCCTTTTGGTTTCAGTGTCAGATGAAGGGTTTGTATTTTTAATTATGATGATGCCAGTGTTTGCATGAGGCAGGAGAATTCCCTTTGTCAGTCCTAAACACAGCTAATGTAGCTGGCAGGTTGATGTTAATTGATAGCTATGTTTGCCTGCAATATGGTCTGCACAAAGGCACTTGTAAATCCTGCGCTTAAAAAACAAAGTTCTGAAAATTCATGCATTATTGAAGTGAAGGTACCTGTTCATTCAGAGACATGTCTACTGCAGATAATTGGTTTGGAGGGTTGGAGATACTTGGGAGATAAAGAGCTTTACAAATGCTGAAGAGAAAACAAACCCAGTGAATGTAGGTAGTGGACAGATCAGAAAGAGGAAAGAAAATAGTTATGCATATAATAATCATTTATCACCTAAAATTAGATTAGCTTCTTGTGAAATAAATGTTTTTTAAGGCTCATCCTGGAGCATGGAGAAAAGCAATTTCTACCAAGAAAATGAGTGTTAAGGTAGTGAATTGGACTGTATTCTTCAGAGATTAATACACACACCTCCGTAGCCATCTAACTTTTTCATTGGTAGTAAATGCCACGGTCAGCTGCTGTAAGTTTGTGGGGTTTTTTTTTCCTGGGTTTTTTATCACATCCCTGGGTTAGAACCAGATTCCTTGCCCATCCTGGGACTCCTCCTGGCTTTCCTCACACCAGTCTGTCTTTGTGGTGGCTGCAGGCGAGGGATTTTGCGTCTCTTTGGTGCTTGGTTCTCTGCCATTGTGATAATTTTGGTCATGTTATTCAATAATGCCAATGTCAGATATATTCTGGTGCAGACAGAAGTTAGAGATGTTCACTTCAATGAATGTGCTCTTTAAATATCTAACTTCATGTACTTGTCAATGAAGATTGTAATGTATTACTGAATTACTGTAAAATAATTAAATGCATGTCAAAAAAGAGTATTTTCCATAAAATCAATCTATTTCTACAAAATACATTTTCTATAAAATAAATTTAATATTTTAAAATATTAATGGCATGGATTGGTGAGATTGGTATGAGCCTCATATGAGACTGAAAGGAGATATAAAAATGATCTTCATAGCACAAGAGTACCTTCAGTTCCTTACTGCCAGTTTTTTTTTTTTTTTAGCGTCAAACAACAGTTCCTCATTAGCATTTACAATATTTGAATTATATCTCGTAAATCATTCAAAACCACAAACTTAGTAATTGCAAATAAAATTTAATGTTACAATGAGAATTCTCCCTTATGACTTAATTAGCTAGAATTATCTAATTATTTCTAACTGACTTTAAGTTGAACAAAGTTTTTACCCCACCATATTTATTTATAGGCAGATTTCATTTGTCATTACCTGATGACAAAGATAAGGTGTTATATTTTAGGCATTGCATTCAATTAAAAATACAGCTTTTTGGCTTCTATGTCTTTTACTTGAAAACAATTCTTCTTAATCATAAAGGACATTGTATATGTAGGGAATTTTATGCATATGGTAGCAAATGCATAATGGTTAGGTAATACAATATTTATATGTTGATGTTAAACAAGAGGCTTTTGAGAGAAATTATTGGAAATCAAGGACTGTCTTATTTTAGAGGTTTTTTTTTTAATTTTCTTTCAATTTTTGTCTCATCACTTGATCTTTTTCTACCTCTCTGGTTTTTATCTGTATTGCTAATTTAATATCTCCAGGTCTACTAATACTGGGAGATCTCAGATTATCAGGAAAGAGAAAGCAAGAAAAAGTACATTGATATTTGTGTAATGTCAATTATTTTACATTTCTACCTTATGTGAACTCATTTATGTACATTCCTGCCCTGACTGGGAAGAAACCTTAATGGGCACAAATGTACAAGTGCAGATAGAGGACACTGATGCTTGTTGAAAATACCTGCCTACAAGAAGGTAGAGACAGCAAGAAGCAACAGCAGACCTTAGGAACCTTGGAAAATATCATGGATCTGGACTTGGAAAAGCCACTGTTGTTCCTTACTGTTGGTGAAAGAGTACAGGATGAATTGCTTTTCAAAGTAAGATCATTTTGCTGCAGGCAGTGTTTTAATGAATTGCACAGGAGGAGGGTATCCAATTTGCTATCATTGCATAGAAATTTTGAGAAGCCAGAGGAGAAGAAACAGAGGTGGGATCAATGTCACAAGTCAAACTGGGCAAAGTTACTCATTTAGTAGTGCAAAAGCTGAGTATTTTTTGACACTGGCCTCCCTAAAAACGAGTTAAAAAAACCCACCAACCAAAAAAACCCACAACCAAAAAAAACTCTCTAAACACCAGAATCCATTATGTTCTAGTGTGCAGTATCAAAAAGATGTTTTAGCAGTCTATCAGGAATTGTAAAACTTTTGCTGTTCTTAATATGACTGTCAGAAACAGAGGAGTTAGAAATTAGAAGTAAAATTACATTACCCTCTAACAGGCTCTATGTACTGTAAGTCTTACAACCATGAAGTATCTATCAAAGTACTTGTAATGCAGTGTGACAGAAAGGTAATGCATTTTTTTCCTCTATTCATTTGTTATTTACCAGTACAAAGTCACAATACAGACTATTAGATGTCACAAACATTATATTTTGCAGGATGAGACAACAGGAAAATAACCTGTATGTCTACTGCTGTAGAGTTGCTATGCTGTAATGTGGAAAAAAAAAAAGGAGTAATTTTAGAAAAAGAGGATGTTTCCTTTGGGATGTTACAGTGCTGTTTAAAAATAGCAGTAATTAACTCTGAAAAACATGTTAGTAAATCAATCCCATTGTTCCTGGTGCAAGGGTCCAGAACCAAGTGTGATTTTCATCTTTTCTTTATACTTTAAGCCTGTTTTTTGTTTGCCTCCCGAACTGCCACATCCATTTGTCTGGTTACTTGTTTCCCCCTGGAAACAACATGGGCTGCCAGGCTATGTCTTTGCTCTTAATTCCATGGTTTGTAGCGAGATCTGAGAGCTGCTCAGTGCTGCCTTCCCTCGCAGGTGCTGCTTGTGGGCGTGACAAGCCTTTGTGTCATTCTGAATGCGCTGCTGAGATTACCTTCCTCTGCTTGTGACATGGAACTATGGTTTCAGCTTGGGCACAAAATGGCCAACTGCTGGCATGGACGTGGTGTAGTACCAGTATTTAAGATGTCAGTGGTTTTCCAGGCTGCATCGATGGACTTTTGAGTGTAACTATTTGCAAAACAGATTTCTGTTGGAAATGTGAGCATGGCAAAATAAAAATGTTCAGCAGGGGACACAGCAGTTTCACAGGATCATTTTTATCATAGACACCAATGTTTAATTTAAACTGCTTTATAGTCACAAAATATAGAATCTTTTTTGATTGACAAAGCTTAACTATACCACTTAGGAATGATGCAAAAATGATTCTATAAAGAAACGCAGACTGGTTGAAACAGTAGGAAAAACAGAAATGTGGTTTTAGGGCAGTTTGTATGAAGTCAGAGAGAAGCATTCTGGGAAGCCAAGCTGATAAAAATTAGTGTTAGTTCATCAGCAACTGAGCTAATCTTATGAAGGGAACTGTGAGGTGAATTGGTAGCTGAAGCCTTTTATTCAATATGTTTTACTGAATCCTTTTATTCAGATTCCTCAGCTGTAGGCTATTGGTGGAATAACCCTCTCAAACTCCAGAAAATACTATATATTAGCTGTAATCAGATGCAACGTGGTCTTGAACATGTTTATATTCAAGAAGACCAAAAAGTTGCCTCACCTGGTAGTAATCATACATGTGAGATGCAAGAGATCTCATGTTCTGACTAGGGACATCTCAACATCATGGTGGTGTTGGGTAAAAGTGAGTATCCAAAGAGAAGCTCCAAACTCAATCCTTCCCTCCCAGAGAGTTTTCTGGGCCCTACTGATAACTTTTCTTTTTGTGTCTCCACTTCTGACTTCATATCAATTGACAGACATTTCTCAATTGCTTACTTATAAGGGACAAAACCCCCTATGTATATAAGTTATTGTCTGCCAAAAGTGCATGTCTGTAGACTGGGCTGGGAGATCTCAGATGAAAACATGCTATTACTCATTCATATCATGCTAGTCTGTAAATGCTTCAAGGGTACCAATGACCCTGGGAGCTTGCTGCCCTCAAAACTTCTGGGGATGCCTGCAGAAAGCACAGCTTATTCTCTTGATGCTTGTGCTTTGCCAATAATCTCTGAGAAGGCAAAAAAAAAAAAAAAAAAAAAAGTAGAATTGAAAAGGAATGGAAAGAAGGGCTATGGTTTATGCCAGTTTAGTTTAAAGAAAAAAAAAAATCCCCAAAATGAGTTGTCTGAAGTAGTTAGTAAAGCTGATGTAATATAACAGCTGTGGGCAGTTTTTCTGCCCACTTCTTAATATAGACAGAATTGATTAGTTGGGTGTAGTATAGTGCTGCGTGTGTCAAGTAGGTACAAAATGGTTGTTCTCACGAGAAAATTGCATGCAGACTTAGCACATGATAAGCTGTCTTGTGTTAACACAAATTGCCTCGTTCTTGAAATGGAAAGTGACTGGGAGAGCTATAGAGGATGTTTGTATAGTCTGAGCTATGCACATATTCTGTGAAAAAAAAAAAAAAAAGAATTAGAAAATTCCACTATGTGCTGCTTTAGAAAGTGTTTTGCTGAGGAAAATACAGACAGAAACATTGTGCTGAAATAAAATGAATATTTTTGTTTGCTTGTTAACTTGAAAAAATGAAATAAAATTGCTATATGCAGTGGTAATGAGATTCATCTGATAAAAATAAGTGGTTTAAGTTAAAAATAAGCCACTTGAGTTAGCATAATGCAAGAAACTTGTTGAAGCAGAAGTAAAATGTTTTTATCATGCCTTTATAACCCAGGAAACTGCCAAAGGGGCAACCTGAATCTCTTAAAGTAAATCAATCTCTGTCTATGAAAAAATATGAAAAATGTTAAATCAGGAAAAATGTTAGCTGTGGGTGCCTGTGAAAGCCAAATTTATTAAAAAACATACCCTCAGTCATAATTGTAACACTTCTGCCATGATGCTGTAATTAATGGCCAATGAAAGAAAGTTTTACACCTAATGTATGTACTCAGACACACGGTACATTTATTACTTTCACCAAGTGTGTTTTACCATTTTTTTGCATTCAGTATTCCCATTTGTTTGTTCATGCAAAGTAAGTTAATACTTTTTTAAAGACCTTAAAGACATGCTTTTCTGTTGAAAGGGAGTTTAAAGTACATTGTGTTCAGAACAAAACAGTGTTTTATGTACTATGTCAGCAGCTAAATTGAGAATTTGATACTTTTTTCCCCTTTGTGCCATTAATTGCTTTTAGGTATTTCTGAGAAGTGCAAGTGCTTCACCAGGGACAATTCTCCCATTTGAGTGAAGTTTAAATACTGTATTAAGCTTTCCTACTGTACAGAGTTATGTGAACTTACAAAAATATTTAGGAATGTAAGACCAGAATGGGTTGCAGCCAGCCTGAACTTCCAGGGATAAAAAGAAAATTTCTTCTGCTCTCCCTCTCATCACATACACCATAAACGAGCCAGTCCATTAGCAGCTTTCCAGCTCTCCATTAAGAACACTGGAACTTCAGTTCAACATAATGGCCCTAAACCTTATAATGTGTCACAGAGGAAGAAATTGTAATGTGCCACTGGTTGGGTTTTTTAATTTTTCTTTTTCATGTTTTTGCAACTGTAACCAATAAATCCTCATCAGCCATTCTGACAGTTTCCTTAGCCACGACTGTGCCAGCAAGGCATGCCAACACAGGCACTGACTTTCCAGTACAGGACTAGAGCAGGTGTCATGGTTTGACACTGGCGCAATGCCAGCGCCCCCATGAAAATGCACCTTCCCCAAATAAATGCTGTGAGATGTTATCAGGAACAGAGCAGAGCAGGCCCAAGCTTAATAACAAAGGGAAAAAAAACTTTATTAAACTACTACTACTACAGAAAACACATAAACTAAATCCAGGATGAAGACCTTTTAAAACACCCCTTCTCCTCCCAATTTCCAAAAACACCCACCATGAAACACCACCTGGGACTCCTGATCAAATTACCACCCTTCAGATAATCAATACTCAAGCTATCAAGGGAGAGAGAAGTCTCTCTTGCACCACAGACCCCCCAGGAAACACAGTTGCCACCTCCTGTGTTTCCCTGTCACACATGGCAACCGCCCGGAGAAAATCTGCCAGTGTGACACTCTCCTTTCCATGTCACAGTGCTCTCACCACCGTGCATGGACAGACTGCTCATAGGGCTCCTTTAAGGATGCTTTGCCATGGACCCAAAGATACAACAGTTCAGCTTCTCATCCTGGGACTACAGTCCCCCCCATTTTCCCCTGGGGCCAAGGGTCCAAGAACAGAAATCATCTTCTTTCCCGAAGACAGAGGGAATCACCATTCCCTCCTCAGCTTTCTTCTGTTCTTGCCATTCCTGTGCTGTTAGAAGCTGAAGCAGGTCTCCTTGGGTCACCACTGCATCCCCCTAAAATGCAGTCTCTATTGCAGGAGATTTTGGTTCAGTCCATGGCTAACAAGAAAAGTCCAGCCAAAAGCTACTTCATCATCTCCTCCCACCTAAATATTTCTTCTTCTAACATCTCAGGTCCCGGACTGTCTCTCTTCCACTACAAATCAAGGAGGAGTAATATTTTAAAAAGCCCTCATTTCCCGGAAAGGGTTAAAAGTTCAGACTCCCTGGACGGCTGATATCTCGGTCCAGCGTTCCGCCTCCCACGCTGGGCATCATCCCCCCCCTTTCTCCTTCTCCTCTGCCGGCAAATTTCCAGTGCCGCCAGGCTCTCTGTCACTTTCCCTCTGTGGGGGGGGAACAAAGGCATCTCCACTTCTCTCCACCCTTCCGTCCAGGAGCTGGCTCGGTTCCAGACCCTCAGCCCCTCGGCCTACCTGGACAAGGCCGCGTGGCTTCCCCTCCCCCACCCAGCCCATGGCTGGGCAGGGGAGAGTCTGCACTCTCTGACGACCGGAACCAAAGAGACAGCTCCCCTGGGAGTTCTTGCTTTTAACCCCCTGTGTTCTCAGAGGCGTGCCCATACTTTCAGTGGTCACTCCAGGTGCCAATATCCAAACCTGACCACTGATTGGTTTGACCCAACTTCCTGGAAAAAAAATTCACTTCCATGTCAAACCACGACAGCAGGTTACCAGTGTAAACTATCCAATACACCCTCGTTTAGCCTTTTTTAGCAAAACAAGAGGAGCAGGGGAAACTTCTGAAGCCATGTTCTGCATCAAACAAACAAACAAACAATAAATAAATAAATGTTGCTGGTCCTGGAAGATGCCTGGGGAGGATTCAGCTCTGGATATACAAAAGTTCATGTCACAAGCTACAGTTTAACTCTAGTAAGCCATATTCATGCATAAACAATATCAAACTGAAAAAATGTTTTAAGGCTGTTCCAAATATTTATTTCTACTTTTTCTTATCTATGATCTAAATGTACTCATAGCCTATTTTTATCCATATGATTTTTTAGTATTTTTATCCTTTAACTTATATTAATCCTTTTCTCGTTGTAGGGTTCACCATTTATAAACAGTAATATAATAATCACTTTGCTCATCTAAGCAAGCCAAAAATATGATAATCTCTTAGTGACATAATGAAAATAACCATGAATTGTACATGTCTTTAAAAAAAATTATGGGTACAATGCCTGAAGTATCTAAAAGTAAGATTATTATCTGCAAAGATTTATTTTATACATAATGGCAATGTACTCTCTTTATAGTCTAAACAATTGATTTTAATCCAGTTAATTGAATACTCAGATGAGGAAAATTTAAGCTTAGTTTAGCATTCAGAAGTGATGTTCGTGTTGTAAAACGGATACAATTGAATCTAGAAAAGACCCCTCTGCATCCCTTTACATGCAGTAAATAAATATCCTTGGGAAATTCACTGTGACTTTAGGGCTTAGGAGGACTGTACAAAGCTGCTTTCTCTGCTCTTGCATAACAAGCCAGTGCTGACCAAATGGTTACTTAAAGAAGGCCAGTGAAAATTTAAAGCTTTCTGCTGAGGACATTGAATCGATTCCTACTTTCCATCCTATTTTTATTTTTGTTGTCCCTATTTTCAGGTTGAGTGCTAGATGGGTGAGGGTGTTCCTTTTCTTTTTGCCCTCTCAAGAACTGAGAATTCAGTAGATTGAACTTTTTTTTCTCCTTTTTTTTTTCCTTTTTTTTTTTTTTTTTTTTCTAAGCTCAGTCATCTGCACAGAGGGTAAAATATAGACATTTTGTTACAGGTCATCTCTCCTGATTTCCTTGCATTCAGGTGTTTGAGTGGCAGTCTGTGATGATTACTTTGTAGTTTATTTGTGTAAGTCAAATTAAATGTCTTTCACTTGGAACAGAAATGAGACATTTCACTCATATTTCCCTACTGACTACGTTATTGCGCAGCAGCTGCTCCCTGGTTTCATAGAGCTATCTACTCATGTATTCAGACTCTGTATTACTGTAAGATGAGAAAATTCATCTTAGCTAATAGCTCTGACATAACTTCTCCTTCATTCATTAATTTCCTACCTTTCTACTTGCCTTGCTGAAATCTTTGATGAGCAGTGACAATGAAAGGAAAAACATAGAACAAAACTAGAAAAATGGTCTTATAAAATAGTAAGTATTAGCACAGAGGTGGAGGGTCAAGTATTTGTAAGGGGTCACCAGTAGCATGTTGGATGGAAATGGTCTTTATGCAGAACTTCTTCTATTGTTCATACTTACATAATGAAATTTCTGGTCTTCCTACCTCTGTGTTGAGTTGCTGTGCTAATGGGTGCACGTCCTAAACTCTTGTTTTCTCATTTTAGGTCTCTTCCCTTTGAAAAGTCCCAAAAGTTCTCTCTTTTTGCATGAATTGCATCATTAAAAATATGTATTTCTGTCCTTTGTTGTTGTATGTGTGTTCTTTCATCATTCTGTCTGCTTATTCTTATTGTGTTGCCTGTGTTATACCACAACACAGGCACTCTGTTTTTTATGCTTAGCATTCTATACCTGAATACTTATTTAAACAGCTCCATAAGTGTGCATGAAGTCCTATGGTCTTACATACCTTTGGTCCATTTCCCCCACGAATCTGTAAAAGCTTTTTCATATGACAATTCTTCAATAAAAGAACTAGGGTTTACTGCTCACAAAGGTGAGCTAAGCCAAGTTACATTTCTTCAGCCCACCTAAGGTCTCTCAGCAGCACTTGTGGCTCTTCTGCGTCTCCATGTTGTTATAGAGGTGCTGTTCCCCAGTGTTCAACTCTTTTCACAGGAGCAGCCAATGTCTCTTGAGAAAAACACAGCATGCCACTGAGCAGCTATTTCATTAGCAGGCATTTTAGGAAAAAAGTAGGTGCAGGCTGGGAAATGAAACTCTGCCTGATGCATACAAAGAATGTAGAGCTGTAATTTATGAAGGCTGTGTGCCGGACACATGGAGCTGAGCATACGCCAGCAGCGAGCGTGAGCTCTTCAGGGCTCTGGGCTCAGGCCAACTTACACAAAAGCTGGTACAGGTATGTCATTGTTGCTGCTCTTGCTACAGCTCATGTAACTTGGGGTGTGCCAGGCTTTCTTTTGCTAAATGAACCTGGGGAATTCATTTCTTTAAATACTTGGTGTGTCATAGTGAGGTTGAGGTTCAGTTGGCTAAAACCCTAGCATTTTTAATGAACTGTAGAGCATTAGCTGTGTGATTTCTATTTATTTATTTAAATGCTTGCATGTTTTAGCGTTTTTGCATATGTTGCTGTAGTGTGTTAAGCCGCTGATGGTACGCTATGAAGTCCCATTGATTGCCCCGTTTTCTTGGTATGTTAGCTGCATGTAAAAGCAGATGTGGATACTGTTTTCATTAACTGGGTTTAAAGAAAACTTACTATTTACAAAATTGTTGGGAAGGATAAACAACATTTACACTGTTTTGTGGTCCTCAGTCAGATTTCCATGAAATGCACATTTTCTGAAACCAAAGCTTTTCTAATGACCTATTAAGTAATTGTATAGTTCAACATTTAAAAGATGATATATGAAAAACCAACCCTAATGAAGTGTGGTGAGCCAGCAAAAAGCAGACAGGATCATGCACAGTATTGCAGAATGACTGAATGAACCTTTTATACTAGTTACAGATTTTACTGTCAAACTTTAGTACTGGGCTAATGTTAGAAAAGTAAACTGTGAGAGCAGCTGCTGCTCACTTTCCTGCTTCAGTCAGGCTGAAGTGAATCTAGAAATAGTATTTCTCTTGTTTCAATATTGAGACAGTAGTAGATTTCTAACTTAGAGCTACACAAGTGCACTGTTTATATCAGCTGCTAGGATAAATTCACATAAGGTAAGTATGAACTGATAGATCAGAACAATACTGGCAGTTTGGCAGTGTTGGTTCTACGTGCAATCACCTTTCATTTCCCATTGAATTTTCAGGCTCCTGTGTGAGACAGAGAGTATGGATTCAAAGAAATTAAAAGAGAGAGCGCATGTGCAAGTATGTATAATATCAGTGCCAATATGCCAGCAGTGAGCCTGAAGGAAAGCAGCCTCTCTGCTCCACCACTCACCCAGAAAGTTAGCAGAACAGTCAATCAGCCAATTACCCAGCAAGCTACCTACATCCTCCAGTGCTAAATGGCAAAGCAATTTGGTTTTGTTCTTTACTGACCTTTCTCTTTTGCATGTCAGCTATTTTGTGCATTTTTGTATGTTAAATTTGGGATTGCATAAGCTTCATTTTCTGGCTTATTTGCTTGTATCTTCCTAAACATATATTTATTTCATTTTATTATACTGCTGAAAAGAAAGAATTTCTGGGTGTTAGTACTGTTATACTGTAGTGTACCCATTTAGTTTTATCCTACCTAACTTTAAAAAGACTTCATGCAATTAAATTGAATGTGACTGCCTTGCTTTTTGCTTTTTCATCCTAACCACATCACAGAAAGGACTTCAGGGAACAGTGTAAGAAAGGACTGATAGAATATGAGGCGCTGCTGCAGGTCTTTATCCTCTGTCCCCTCTTTGCTCTCTTTACTCTCAGAGAAGGAGGCAATGGAAGCGATTTGATCTTTCCATGCCTTGCACAGGAAAGTTACAGTTCTGCTAAGGAAAATATCCCTATACATTCACCACCCCCTGATGATTTGGGTTGCCTGTTTCCAGGTTGTTTGAAGGTAACCTTTAATTAGTGATTTTCATCATGAAATTGATTAACTGTTGCCAAACCCAAAGAATTATATATTTTTTTTAATCCTAAAGAAACTTCTCCAGAGTCCAGTCTATTCTTGTTATAACATGATTTTCATCAGCAACAAGTACATCAGGACTAATTTGATCTGCATGATTTTTGCTTGGAATAATGCTCATCAGTTCAGTTTCTACACACCTCCCATACTTTTAGTTTACTTTTTTTCTTTCTTCTTTTTTTTTTTTTTAAGATAATTTGAACTATTATAAATCTGAGTACCCATTCTTGGTTTTCTTGGTTGAAAGATGAGTACATGTTGTAAATTTTTTTTGAGGAAAAAAGATCTAATTTGCTGCACCACAGAACTCTTTCTAAATATGTTTTATGCCCTATTTTTACGGCTGTTTGATAGAATTGTATATTGTATTTTCCTAGAATGGAATAGATATTGTCATTAAATAGTAGTGTTGCCACTTCAGGCAAATGTAGCATCATAAAGATTATTTGTACAAATTTTTTCTTTAAAATCTTCTAAAACGTGAACTTACTTCTCCAATAAAACACTTAAAAGGTTGAAAGTTTAATTTTGTGATTTTTTTTCTCTTGCCATAAGCAGAAGTCTCTTCTTAGAGCTTAGTACAGATTTGTTCTAATTCTGTGTTTTTAATCTCTGGTGTGAATAGTTTCATCAGATCTTTTGGTTATTGCGTGATTCATTTTAGGTTAAGCCAGGGGTTAACTTCTTACAGAGGTTTGTTAAAAAGCAGATGGGTTCTTTCTGAGGACAAGTGTGCTTTGGCCAAGATTTAAAGAAATCATTCAAAATTGGGATTTGCATCCATTCCCCTCTCCTCCCTGAACACTTACGTTAAGATTTGAAATATTCAGACATGAAATCTGGCAGAAATTTGTCCCTGTTTCAGATGGGGTCTTGCACAGTTCAATAATCTCTTTCCATTTGGCTGAGATGCAAGTTTTTAAACAAAGTGCACTTGGTACATTATTTGTGTGTGTATCATCTATAAACTGTGAAAATTCCCAGTAAAAGTCTTTATCACAGTATCTTGCTGGATTCATGTGGATAAAGAAAGTGGGAGAAAGGAGTTCAAAGATATTTACAGAGCTCAGGACCATAATTAACATAGTCCAAGTGAATGAAATTATGGATAGAAGAATTTTAACTGCATTCATTGGGGACTGAGTATGAGAATTCTGATTACCAGGTCTGTGTTCATGATGATGGAGTTACAATATCAGTGGCTTAGTATGCCCAAAAGTGAGTACCTAAAAGCTGTACAGTGAACTAAATATAAAACAATAAAAAAGTTTCACCTGAAATGCTAATATCTTTAAAAAAGAGTAGTTTTGTACTCTTTAAAAAAGAGTAGTTTTGCAAAAGTAGAAACACCTTGAATCAAAAAGAATTATTCTTAAAATTTGTAAAAATGAGGACAAAAAGGTAAAAACCAGAAAAATAAAATAATGTTGTATGTCAGATTTTGGTCATGTGGAATGACAAAAATTTCTGTTTCAGTCTTGAATGACCTATTAGAGCTTAGCAATACAAGCATTAATTGCTAAAATAATTATTTTACTACAGACAAATCAGGTTAGGTGATCTTAGCAGAATGAATTGAAAAATACTATGCATTAGCTGAGAAAAAAAATTGATGATTGGACTATAGAATTATCTGCCTTTTCATATTGATTTTACTTGTTAAAAGACCGTTAAGAATCCAGACATTTTCCTTATGGTGGTGTATCAAATACCTGATACTGAGGAATATCAAATATCCTCCCTTCTTTTTCTCAGAAATCCAGATGTCATAATAGGCATTGCTCTTACTGTTTCCAGAATGCTTCAGTAGAGCTGTCAACTTGATGGTCTTTACACATGTTAGATGTGGGCATGAGCATGTCAATAAATTTTGTATAATCCTGTGGAATACTTAATAATAGAATAGAATATGAACCAAAGTAAGCTTATACTGAGGCAGAGTTTGAGGTGTATTATTGAACAAACTCAAATTGGTCCAATTTGCATTTTGCCTATCTTCCCTGTTGCTGCTAACTTGCATGCTTTTGAGACTGATATTTATTGTGTATGGTCAATCTCAATGTAGCTGTAAGATACTCTGAGTGTGAAAATTTGTAGGCAGATTCATAGTACCTATTATTAATCTCTAACTAAGCCTGACATGGCACAGATGTGGTCATTTGGTAAAAAAATGTTCTATCTTCCTGAGGCCAATAGTGAGGTAATTATCTAAGGATATAGAGAACTTTCTTGACCAAACAGTTCTGAGGAATGAAAGTCAAACAGAGAGCACTAAATATTTTACTAATAAAGGGACACTAGCTTTGGATTTATTATAATAAATTTGACAGAATTAGAAATGAATGTATAGGAAGACTGCCTATTTTATCAGGGTTTGCAGAGCAATACCTTTTGAGCTTCTCAGCTGCACTGAAGTGTCACAGCACTGAGCCAAGCAGCACATTAACCAATATGAGGGAACCGTGCGTGCTCAGCTGAACTGGAGATGAAGGTGATCTTTGTAGATGGTAATAGTAACACCTACAGCTCTCTGGCTAAGGTCCCTGCTTCTGAAAGAGATTATTGGAAATGGTAAAAAAGAAGATTAATGTAGGAGAAGGAAAAATGGAGTATGAAATTAAATAAAAATCCAGGTGGAGAAAGCAGGGTTGTGAATTCCTGTTGGTACTGCAGTGGACATGAGTTGGGAAGATGCAAAAACATCAGTTGTGTACAGTTGTACAGATGTGACCAAGTGCTGGGATGCTGATGCTCACACAGGGAAAGTGGAGAGTTCCAAAGAGGTGCTGAAAAAGGAGGAAAATTCATTGTTCTGACCTGCTCAAACCATGTGGTGTTTCTTGGCAGGGCTGGCTAGGCCTGGCTGAGGACACTGGTGGGCACCTGTGTTTAGGTGTATGTTTTGTGTTCCTTATCCCTGGAATGGCTGGTGGATCCATGGCTGCAGACGGAGTCATGTGCCGCTCACAGTGAGGAGGAAGAAGGAATAATTCACATTGCTTAAAAATAACGTGCTTCAGATACACACTGCAGGACCCTGT
Organism: Vidua macroura; assembly: GCF_024509145.1. NCBI lineage: Eukaryota > Metazoa > Chordata > Aves > Passeriformes > Viduidae > Vidua > Vidua macroura. Next base: position 14,783,982 of record NC_071578.1, read on the forward strand.
AGGGGAAAACTGGCAATGAGTGAATGGTCTGTGTTGTATTGGAAAAAATTACTTAGGAGTCTCTTGGGGGCAAAAAATCAAGCTAAAAACTGTAATTCATCTGCTAGACAAAGCTTACACAATTTACTGCTTCATTGCAAAACATTTCTTTTGCACAACTATGCCAGAGGTATGTCTTACATACTAATGCATGTAGCTCAGTCCTCCCTCAGTCCGATGCCAGCTTGGGTAGTTTGCTGAGGGTTTGCTGATGGCTGCCTGTCTTCTGTATAAAATCTGTGATTTTTGCCAGGCAAAGGGAAAAATATAGGAACCCCTGGAAAGTCAAGTGTGTCTTTCTGACCACAGAAGAAAATGAAAAGGAAAACAGCAGCAAAAAGCCCTTCACCTTTCCAGTGAAAATAAAGTAATAGAATGGGACATGCCAACATCAGCCAGTTTCTAAGACATCCCCATCATGCCTGCTCTGAAAGAGATGTCTCCACCTTTGAAATACAACAGCCTCTAGCAAATCTGGAGTATAACCTGCACCAGAAAAACTGATCATAAAGGAAAAAAATCAATTAATTCTTAAACAGTGAGTAGATCCTGTTGAAGTTGTGAGATCCTGGGCTGACCTACAGAAGTCCAAAGCTGAATCTTCCATGTTCAAGCCTTCAGCTTAATACAGAGACGGCTCTTCTTTCCCTTCCCTAATTATTTTCTCTTTTTGTTTTGCCTTCTTCTTTGCAGCTAAGGAGCCATTCAAGGTGCTCCTCATCGGCATCTTGTTGATTGTTAAAAAGGGACATATTTCATCCTTTTTTGGGGCAAGGAAATGCAGAAATTCAAAGTAGGAAAAGGGCCATGGTTGTGAATATGAATTACAACAGAAATATTGATTTGGTTTTCATTTGTTCAGACCTTTCTTAGAATGACAGGCTTTTGCAGCAACTGTGCTTTGGTGTTTAAAAAGGAGGTTTCTATCTCCCTTGAAAAGAAAGTCAGTTAAAAAAAATAAAGTATCTTCCTTCTTTTTTTTTGGTCTGATTTTTTTTTTCCTTTTTTTTCTTTTATTTCCTTTTTAAGAGTTCTGGCTATTGAACTGTAACACTGGCCACATGTGCGTTAAAACTATAAAGTTCTTATGAATCTTTAATGAGTAAATGCTCATGTGCGTACAAAGTAGATGGTTTTAACAGAGGCACCTCAGTCACTTTTGATTTTGTTCCCTCACCATCCCCCAAATACCTCAAGGGCTCCGTTCTGCATTCCTTACACATTTTGCTTGCTCCGGAAAGAGTCGCATTCACATCAGTTGAAAGACCATCACCTCCTTCCTCCTCCCAAAACCCACATAACAAAACCAAAATTCCATTGCAAATTCATTTTGATCTCAGAAAAGAGGATGATTTTTTTTTCCTTGATTATTTTCAGAAGTTTTTATTATAGGCTGGGGAACAGAATTATCATAACTGCAAAGAGGGAAACTTTTGGAAGTACTCATGTGTTGTGGTGGATCTGGGCAGGAGTGTTATTACATTCCATTAGAGTTGGTGCTGTAATTGGGGCAGGGGGAAGTGAGGCTAGTCTCAGAGCAGGCAAGAGGAGCTTGGGTCCTTGGCAAGAAGTTGGGTTTCAGGCTCAGTGGCATGGTAGATGAGGATCTTTGACTCTGTGTCATGTAGCAGCCACCTAGTTTTGATGTACTATTGGAAATAACAAAGGTCAATGCCATTAAAAATGGCGTATGAGCAAAATGCTTATCTTGCAGGAGAATCTCAAAACCTACTAAACGTGGCTTAGTTGTGAGTTTAGTAAAATATTGATGAATGGTTTATCCTTGATTTCAGAAGTATGGGGTGACATCAGTCAACACCCATAGGACTGTATAAAATCCTTTCTATTAATTTTCTTTCTCAGGAAGATTGTCCTTCCTTCCATTTTGAGAAGTTATTCACCTTAAGTTATGTTTCTGCTTTTAAGAAAAGGAAACTGAATAGAGGAATTAATGTTTTGAAATGGAACAAGAAACATGTTTTAGTTTGTGGGGTTTTTTTGTCCTAAGTAAGGCTTCACAGCAATAAACCTAGTACCATTTATGAAGATGGAGATACAATGCAGTGGAATGTAAATTAAAAAACACTTAAGCTTTCTTTTAACACCAGAGAGGACAAGAAATGGTTGTTTCACAAGTAACTTGTTTGTCAAAGTACCACTGTGAATTATTCCCAGTGTCTCAAAATGAACCTTGACGATGGAAGTGCTTCTCTATCGCTATTTTTAAAATCAGATTCGGAAATTTGAGGCCAGGTGTACACAGTTTCAAACTTCAGTGTTTTAGGAGGAAATACAATACTAGGAGCAATACAGCTTATGAACACACTGGGTTTACAGGTCTCCCATTTCTGGTACAGCAGATATCTATTGAATGGTAACAGGGGGAAGCAGGCCAGTTTTGTTACTGTGACTATGGGACGAGGAGATCTGCAGCCTGACCCTGTCTGCAGGGACCCACCTCAGCAGTCAGGACACCAGGGGTGGCTTGCTTCTGCCTGTGAGAGGTAATGGGGCACCTTGGCTTTGAAAGGGTGTGCACTGGCAAAGTAACAACCTTTGTTCTTTATATATATGCTTGCCTCTGATCATATTATATTTCCTTTGGTATCGTTCAAATGCATCGTTGGGTAACACTTAGAATCCAGGACACAGAGAGGCTGGATGTGGGACAGGATTGTATGTCTTTGTGGAATTATCATTAGGTGGGAACCACAAAATGCTCTCAGGAGGCTACCCTGAGTTTCTACTGATCTTCCAGGGATTATTTCAGTTCTTGCAGCAATTTGAAAGCCAGGAAATATAAAGACATGAAACTTCATTTGCCCCCAAGGTGCAATTCAGCTGTATCTTTGGACCTTCTTTTCCCCAAGTATTGTCATGTACAGTACCACAGTGTGGAGGGATGAGAGAATTTAATTTGCTTATAAGTTTATTTTGATGAAATTTATTTAAAACTGGAATTGATAAGGCCTGAATTGAGTATGACTTAAAGAAATCAGTACTTTGCATGAAGTTCCAGGATTTTAAAAAAGGATAAACATGGAGCTTATCATGTCACAATACTGGCCATGGACAAACAGCATGACACCACAAAGTAATGTAATGTGCCAGCTGGAAGTGCTAGCAGATAACTTAATTCAGTCATCAAATTGTAACTGAGGCTAATCGTGGAAAAACCACCAGGCTATGCAGCTGCTGCTGTCTGTGGAAATTTGTCATATGTCAGTAGGTTGCCTTTTAACTATTTTGAAATGCCAGAGTTTGGCATGTCACAAACTCTCTCAACTGTGTGTTGTGCCAGTTTGTATGCAGTGTTTTACAATCTGCTGAACTATAACTCAGAATTCAGGAAAGACTTAATACTCCATGTAGTCCTCCACAAAGGTCTGAGAAAGTTTCTTTTTTTACAAAACTTCTTCTTTTTCTTTTGCTAGTGCATACTTGGCCACCCAGATGATAAAGTCATCCTGCATAAGTAATAAAAGTAGCTTCACTTACAGTTTTAAGGGTTTTTGAAGGAAATATTTATTTTTGTTGCTATGCTAGACAGAAAGTTTTTGCTCAGACAGTGTCTTGTTTTTCTCACATCATCAAATGTTTAATGTACAGAGATGTTTGCAATAGGAATATAAAACTTGTGAAATCCTTCATTATAGCATGTTAAGGTTGTAATTCTAAATATTTTCAGCTTAGTGGATGGCTTTATATCCAGTTTGGGTTTTTTTGTTACTTATGAGCCACACAGTTATGTTGGTATCAACTGGCTTGATATTGAACACTTTTGCATTGCCTTGGTAAAAAGGCATTTGAAGAGTTAACTTGCCAAGATTGTTTCTCATCTCTGTATATGCTCTATTACAGTGCATTTTTATAAGGTGAAAATTTAAAAAAAGACCCTGTCTTAAGAACTAATTTGCTTTGGACTTTTTTTCTTTTAAAGTGCTGTGGTGGTGCTCTGAATTCAAGGCAACAAAATCAGGAATTTGTGAACTACTGTAACAGGAAGTTACATGTTTTCCCATTCAAGCAGCTGTTTAACTGCTCAAAACATTGCAATCAAACCCATCTTTAAATGTTAATTGTATAAGTTTTGATTCTATGAGCACTAAAACTGCCTGGATACAGCTTTCAGGTACACATCTAGTAAAGTAATATGAAATTATTAATAGCATGCCTTGTATAAATGATAGAGAATGTAATATATAAAATGCAATATGTTACTATTGTCTAACAATGCCTGTAAATGCCTATGAGGCTATGGTTTTATAGATAAAATACACCAGCCCACCATTTCCCTTTCACCTACCATTTCCCTTTCCTTGGCTTCCCGACAGAAGCAAGATTTCCATTGACAAAGACTGCTGTTCATTATTAAACTTGCAAATACAATTCCCAGAAATACATACGCTTAAATTGTTATCATTGGGCTATTTTTTTTTCTGTTTAGCATTTTCTCACAAGGAAATTCACCAATCATAATGCAATAAAAAATCCCTTTATTTGCACTCATGGGTTAATTTCTAGCAGACATTAGGAGATATGTTCACTTACAAAACCAACCTCCTGCAAAATATTCTGAATGACGGAAGCAGCTGTGTACCAGTCAGGCAGGAATGCATTGTTCAAGTGAGGAATTTAAATTAGTCCTAGACAGCTATATGTACATACCCACAAAACAATGTAATTGGAGAAGCATATGGCAAGAAAGGGTGTGGCAAATTTTGTACCACCTTTGTGCTCCCAGCCACCCTCTTTTATCCCTCACTGCATGCACCTTCTAATTGAAGTCCCAGGGGAGAAAAAGTCAGGTTTTGCAGCTTGAAAATGAAGAAAACCTGCTGGTGTTACTTCAGATGATAGTGAAATTACCACTTTGGATAAATTTTGCACTGCACAATCTTATATTGTTTCACTGGTCAAATTTAATTTGGAAGTAATGGAAAAGATTCTGTCCTAAATTAGGAGAGGAAAAGAAGGGAAAGCCTCTTCACAGAACCTCAGACCTGAACAAGTGTGTGCCTGTTTTCCTGTAGTCTTCAGTGGGGTGATGAATGTAATGCAGATTCAGTTTTAGTTAAGTTGCTGATAGATTCTTCTGTCCCAGCCATACTCAAACCACAGGAAAGCATTATTTACTGAAGCAATGTATATCTTCTGTTCTTTTGCTGATTCTGTTTTATTGCAGCCAACTCTCCTAGCATCATGTATTCCAAATGAGATGTATAGTTACCATGTTAACAATTAAAAGTTTGTCCTTTACTTTTCTTGTGCTCAGTCTTTAAAGAAAACTAAACTTCTGGCATTAATGAGGGCTGTTGTGACGCCAGCTTTATTCTAATTATTTTATTTTGCAGTGCTGCTAAATATAGGTATTCCTTATTAATTCCCTTGGGGAATGTTCCTCTGTTGATGCACTCAAGAACATTGTGGTATTCACATTAATTTTCATTGGTATTAATGATGTCAATCTCAAAGAATACTTCCCACGTGTAATTGGAAAGTTTATTGAGATAGTCCTGGTTATGTAAGTTAATATATCATTAATAGTATTTTATATGGGAAAACAGATTGAATTTTATGCTCATTTCCTCAATTTATGAAATCTGTCATGTTACCTTGCAACTGGAGGGGGAACCTCCCACCTCCTATTCCTTAAAGAAATAACTCTTCAGTGTACTTCCATCCCTTGAGAAAGTTGTATCTTAAAAAAACAAAGTAATTTGAGGAAAAAGGATTTGTGCTTTTCAAAAGCCTACATAGGTAAAAAAGGCACCGAGTATTGCTTTAAGGTAGGTTCCCCACTTCTGTAAGGAAACAGTGTAACAATCACCCTGTTCACTGGGCTGGTGTCTTATCTATAATGGAAATTCCTACTTTTAACATAAAAGGTATATTCTGCTTCCTGTACTTCCAGAAAATACTACTTCAAATGCATTCTATGAATATTTAAGTAAATGAGAAGATAGTTGTTCTTGTCTTTCAGCCTATTCTGTTTTAAATATTTTCATGAACTTTTGTTAATTGATCTCCTTTTTCCTTCTTTGGGTCTCCTGTAGAATTTATTGATCCCTGAAAATGCTTCTCCCTTCAAATATGGACAACTTTTGTTTATCTGTGCATAGATAATCTGAGTTGCAGGTTCTTTGTGCAATACACAGTAGTTTGGTCAGAGCAGGGTGCCTATGTATGGCTTTGACAGCTGTGAATTCAGAAGCAGCACAAGTAGAGTTTTGTGTGGTACAGGGCTAGAGTTCAAAACGTGTGCTGGACCTGTGCTTGACCTGGGGGCACTCAGAAATGTGAGATAATACATTTTTAGGTGAGTGACAACAAAGTAAATGCACACAGGGATGAGTACAATACTTCACATAGGCTCCTCTGAAAACCAGTGTCCTGGGAAGGATGTTACAAGGATAATCCAATCCAACTTGATGGAACTGGATTTCTTTGTATGAACTATGCATTATCTCACTTATTCACCAAAATTTCCTGTGGCACAGGCTCTGCTGTCCCCTTTGCCCTGGATTAGAGACTGCACTGGATTTGATGAGCCATGGAGGTCAGATGGATATTTACAGGAGAGGGGATGGGATATGGCAGCCTATTCAAACTCATCCTCTCTTAGAGATGATTTTAGCAAGTCTTGTTGATAGCAAGTTTTTCTGTTCTAGTGAATGTTTGCCCAGGAAATCTTCCTGTGAGACCAAGCTGCAGTTTACTTTTAATATATTTCACATATTCTGTTTTTCATATGGAAAGGAATTCCTGCTGTTTTCCAAAAATGTATGTAAACTTTTGAATATTTTACAACCCATGAACTGATACACATTTTTTTTATATTTATGATTGTAAATATAAAAAAAAAATACAGGAGTATCCTGTATTTCTTGAAGTGTTTCAGCTGATGAAGGTGACATCATAGTTAGTCTAGAATACTCATGATGGTTTCAATACATTTTTTTCTCAGTTGACCCAAATGGAAGAAAACAAGTAGGTTGCTAGTTAAGGTACAGGGTTGTTTTCTCTGTGGTGTGCATGCACAGTAGTAAAGCAGTGGAGATACATATTTAAGTAGTCCCTTAAAAAGCTTGTGTTGAAACATGCTCTTGAGAACAGTTAACAAGATTGCTTTAAAAAAAAAAGTAATTCCATTCATATAAAATTAGTATTTTAAAACTCTAAAAGTAGAGGAAGATAATGCAGTGGTCAGGTTATATGGTCTGTTTTATGGTCGTTATTGCTTTTAGATGTTAAAATGATATCAACATAAAAAACAAAGACATGATTTGTGGCTTTCCTCCCCCAGTATGTAAAATTCAGCCAGTATTTTGTTTCATGCAAGTTGATACATAGTACAGTTGTATTGTATTTAGTGTAGCTTTATCCATTTTTATGTCAAATACCATTGCCAGAGATGCCATAACTGGGGGTTGGGCAGCTCTATGGAAAACTGCAGAAGTGACCAAAACCTCAGTGAGCACTTTGGAAAAGATGTACTATTAGGGCAACATTGCATGACTCTGTAATTTTTTTTCTGGTAGGGAAAAATATGGATCCATGGACTGGATGGGCATGTGCTTTGTTCTGGGTCTGTGTCTGTGCAGTAGATCCAATGGGCCAGGTTTCTGCACAGAGGCTGACCTCTGTGCAAGCCAAACACAGCAGGGCTCAGCGTGTCCCTGCAGTGTCAGCTCCCTTAGGTGCACCTGCAGGTGTCGGAACACTTGTGACAAAATAATATTCTAGGCAATGACATGGTCAGGCTAAAATAATTGATGTGTTTCTTCTCTGCCTTTTGTTTTTCTCTTCTCTCATCTTTATGAAATTTTCAACACCTATTTGTATTCCCTGATTAGCCAGGAAAAAAAAAAAAATGGAAGTAGACCTTAAATACAGAGCTAAGTGTGGCAATACATCTCATCTACGTGCATGGAGGGCAGCTATCATTGAGCCTAAAACAGAGCTATAAATTTATTCTGCAGCTAAACTCTTCTAAGAGATTGAAACATTTTATTTTTTTGCCATTCACTAGCTCTAATCTTATTGAGGTGTTGTAGATGCCAGGTTTTCCATTGTGTCAGGAAACTGTGTATACATGGGTTGTTAAAGTAAAGAAGAAAAACTGTGTGGGAAATAATTCTTGATAGTATGTAATATGGAAAGTATTACAAAAGTGCTATTAGACTGATTTGTGCTTCCTGACCTTTATACAACTTTGTATCCCATTTCCTGGTAGTGACAGATATGAATTCATTATGCTCCATGGTAATACAGAATATTTCAGGGTTTTGAATTTTCATCTTTTGACTGTGGTTCAGACTTATTGCACCTCACTGATTTAACTCATTTAAAGTTGACAACCTGATCCTAGCTGGATAATGTTTATTTACCTTCTCCTCTTAAACCATTTTCTACTTAGAAAACTCTTCACTTCCAGTCCACTCCTCTTTTGGGAAATTTGGATTCAACTCCTTTCAATTTAGATAATAATTTTATGCCTGCATTTTTTCAGACAAACTGAAGGGCAGCTGCTATTTTCCCTATATGGATGCAGCCTTTCAATTGAGATTGTTATGTTTTCTGTTTCTTGGCTTTAATAACCTTCAGCACATTGGTTTTCAGACAATATGAGGAACTGCACAGTCCAGTGGTTCATGCAACATGCTTTGTGTTTCTTCCTTTTTAAAAACTTGACTAAACAGTAGTTTCCCTACCACTGTGATTTTCATCTGTACTATATATTTTAGATTTAAAATTTGCCTTTGGTTTTTCTAAAATAAAAAATTAAATATATTTGAAATGTTTTCCTCCTGTGATTACAGCAGAGATATAAAAGGTCAAGACCAAGGACAGTGTTGTTTTTTGCACTGAATGCCACAGGTGTCATGGCTTGTCTAAGTCATGTTCAGCCACTTCTCAAAGGGAGTTAATGGAGAAACCTTTACCAGTGTTTTATTTTGATTAATAGTAGTTGTATTACAATCCTGGATGTCTCAACACTATGCATGGTGGCTGTTAAGAATACCACTGAAATATTAATTTTCTACTATGTAAAATCATAGTTTTCAATGAGAAAATGGCATACAAAAATCACTCTACTATGTAAATGTACACTAATATAGAAAATTCTTAAGTCCACAAACAAGCTGAGAAGCACCTTGGAGTTAGGAAATAGCAGTAACATCTGTAAATATCTGTGAATAAGGTGATAGATCTGTGTCACAGTATCTGTGACAACAGCAAACATTGCATTAGATGTGCCATATATCCACTCTACTGCCTATTAATTTTTGCATTTAACTTTGTACTGATCTAAATGTATTTATAAAAATTATTTAGCATAAGTGCTTTATAAATTATTAATTCTTATTTATTAATTTTATTAATAAACTAATATTTTGATATGTGTTATTGGATCATGTTGAGAAAGAAAGAGAAGCCAAACAGACTGTGTTGCCTGTGACTAATAATAATGCCTAAAGGTAACAATTAATTTGGAACCCAGCTAATGTGATTAAGGCATGAAAATACTTTCAAATTATCTTTTCTGCTAAGTAATAGGCGTGGCCTGATTAAACAAAAAGAAGTGAAAACATCTGTAAAAATTTCAGAGGTCTGCGGGGTGTAACCCTCTCTGTTATGTGAGCTTACAAAAATGCCTGGAACCACAATACTTTGAATGTTTTTGGTACATTTTAGTGATGTTACTGTGAAAACACCTGCTAACTAGGCAATAGATATATGTCAAGCTTACTATGTAAATTTTCAGTTTTCCATTGTAGAATAGCCTGGTTGTCTCTTTCAAATTAGGTAAAATTGAGAAGATGTGCATAGTGTGCCATTCTATTTGATGTGTCGACTTTCATTTTAGACAGTTGGTTCTTGAAAATGATGTGCAGCACTTAGATGTGCTGCACTATTGTGTATCATTCTAGAAAAGAGATCCAAGCCTTAGAGTGTGCCTCCCTAGCAGGGCCACTACAGGGACCAGCTGTGTAAATTACTTTCTGGTCCTGACATGGTTCCAATCTGCAGCTTGCTAAGGTTTTGGACATGACTTCAGATTTCTCAGCTCATTGAGATGAGATTTTGTCAATGAAAATATTTCAATTTAATAGCTTCTTGTCAATCAGTATTTAACCTTTAGTCTCTCCTAACTAGCCTAAATTCTGAATCTGTTTTGATGTTACTGGTATATTTGAGCAGAACTATTCTACTACTTTCACTATTTACAAAAAACTCAGAGGTGTGTAAATGTATATCTGGTTTGTGCTCATGGTGGTGATATCTGAGTGGAAGGGGCACAGAAGAGGCAATCACACAGCTCTGTGTGATAATACAAAAAGTGCTGGCTTTCTTTTGGGCTCTGACTGAGTGAAAGTCTAGAAGGCTCTTCAGAGGGCAGTGTTGGTAAGGAGCACAGACACTCAGGAGATTACTGATTAAAGTAGAAATAGTTTAAGCCCCCTTTCCCTTTCTCTTATGGCTGGCTGGAAACGAACAATGAATGTTGCCTTTTTGTGCCAGTAGATTTATTTTAATAGGATCAATTTTGTCAATGTGAAATTGAATTCAGTTGATGATGACAGTCTTTTACTCTCAGCTGAAAGCCCATAAATGGCTATCAAAGACAGTAATATAAAATTGAGATAATTTCTGCTGCTCTTCTATTATGATAAAGTATTTATAATTGATCATATTTTCTATAAATTTGTGTATAAATATATTATTATTCAGTCTTTTAAAAATAATTATAAATACTTGGAAAAGAAAAGGTCATGTTGTCCCTTAGCTGTTTAATTAATTGGCCTCTAGCAGTTTATTCCCTAGACACTGCTGCTGCATGACTGAGGCACTGAAGCCTACTCCTTCCAATAAAACATCTGAATTAAACAAAGCTCATTTGTTGCCCTTCAATTACTGTGATGAACCTATTTGCTTCTTTTTCTATGTCACAGTGATAATTGTTACAGGCCTGTTGTATAAATACTTAATATAACAGATTTTTAAAATAGAATAACAAGTCTCTGTAGAAAAATAATGAACAGTGGTTTTAAGAACAAAGAGAAAAGTACAGTTAAAGGGGAATCATGAAGGCAGAGTTGCTGTGCTCAGGTCTCTGGTTGCTTTTGTTTCCTCTTCATATGTTGTGTTAGGTAAGGGTTATGTTTTCCCAAGCCATGTGTGAGTTTGATATGTACAAGCATCAACACTGAGATGTTAATTCAAAGAATTTCCTATCCTACCAAAATGTCTGTCTGTTACAAGTGAGATACAAAATCTTTTTTTTTTTTTGTACAGATGAACTTAAAGAGGTTCTTGGGGGAGGAAGGAAAAAAAAGTGAAATTGAAACCCTTGTTATATATCATGTGTTTATAGTACCTGTGCCTATGTGCCTAAAATCTTGTATTTTTGATAACATTTTATATTGCATAAATATGCAAGAATATCCATTAAATGTTTGCAGTAGTGTCTTAACTGATGGAGAAACACAAATTACCTCCTTGCTGAGTTAGGCTAGTTAGCTGTTTCTCATGTTGAGAAAGTAACAATTTTTATAATTACATTTAGATGTATATATTTTTAGATTTAATTTATAATTTTATATATATATATATATATACACACTGATGCTGCTTCCTTATTTGTGTTGGATATGGCCATATGGTTTGGATATATCTAGCAACTTTTTACTTATATTTTAAATTTTGTACTAACCAGTAAAGTACAGCTACTTTTAATGCTAGTTTCAGCTTTCTGCAATGAAATATTTTCAGCTTACAAAAAAAACCCAAAAAATATCCAACCAAATTAAAAATTCGAATAATTTCTTTTAAAGACTTAAAATGAATGCCTGTAAAAGAGAAGGCTCTGGAGAGTTCTTAGAGGATCTTCCAGTGCCTAAAAGGGGCATGCAAGAAAGCTGGAGAGGGAATTCTTACAAGGGCACGTAGTGATAGAGCATAGGAAAATGACTTTAAATTTAAAGAGGGTAGGTTATATAAAAGGAGGAAATTCTTCTTTATGTGCCAATGAGGCACTGGCACAGGTTGCTCAGAGAAGGTGTGGATGGGGCATCCCTGAAAGCATTCAAGGCCAGGTTGGATGGGGCTTTGAGCAACCTGGTCTAGTGATGGATGTCCCTGCTTGTGCAGCATGGTTGGAATGAGATAATCTTTAGGGTCCCTTCCAACCCAAACCATTCTCTGAAATATAGATTTATATTAATGAAATACAGAGCTGTTGAGCCAGTTGATGGAGAATCTGCTATAAGATAAATGTGCTTGTCATACATTTTGCAATATAAAAAGGCAGTTAAATATTAAAAATTATTTCTGAGCCTTTTTCCTGGTTTTAGAGATACTCTTTTGCAAAATAGAGGCAATTTATAACCTTAAGACTTCGGTTTGTTTAAGTCAGGAAATGCTGTTGAATACATCACAAATACAGGCGTGACTTGCTTATTTTTAATTTGATGAGTTGCTTAATTCTAGAGTGAATATCTTCAGTGTCAGGGATCTAGGAAGTCAATGAGGAGGATAGCAAATACCTGGCTCAGGAGGATATTTGGAAGGTTGGTGACAATGGAGATCTTACATATCGGAAATAGCTGTCAGTTTCCTAAATGAGAATGGGAGTGCATCACTGTCTCCATCTTTCCTTTGGAAAAAGCTGTGCATTAAAGGCCACAAATGGAGGAAGTACCTTTCCTGTGTAAAGGAAGATTGTCATAATAGTAAATGGCATTATTTGTAAATAATTAAAGTATTTGTGCTCTGTACAAACAGATTTTTGAAGAATCTTGTACAGATTGTGGGTACCAACCAATTAGAATATTTCCTCACTTTTCACTATGATTGCAATTCAGAAGCCATTGTCACCCAATATGTCAACAGCTGGTGTCTGATTTGCTAGAGTCAAACTACTAGGTCAAATTTAGGTCACTGTTTATGGTAGCCCTTGCATGTTGGAAAACATGCCTTTGAAGAGCTGTTAAAGCCTCTCTTATCTATGAACCTGGTACCTGAGAGCTGGCGAAGCTCCTTTTGCAGCTTCATGTTTATGGGAGGTCTGAAATGCTGATGACCATTTTGGTGTGGGGCAATGTAGCTTCTACCTACTTTGGCTGCTGCCACACCTCTGACCTCCCAGGGTGCCTGACAAAAGCCAAAGTGGCCTGGCATTGCATCAGCCTGCTCTGTTCCATGGTGTCAGCATTTTGTCTGTGGGATGCCCGTGTCAGGCCATGCTGCTGTCTCCTCCCAGGCATTACATGATGATGAAATACCCGTGGTGCGTCCAGCTCGTGGGAGAGAACATGAGGGAGGTGTCACACTGTTCCTCAGAAGCATTTATTATGAGTTTCCACTGCTGGCCACAGCTGGCTACAGGACTCTTGGCTGGATGGAGTTTTAGTCTGGTCTGGTAGTTCCTGTGCTTCTAATGTGTAGGGAGCCAAAGAGCTCGCTCAGGACTCTGGCTGCAGCCAGGCTTTTAGAGCCTCAGCATTTGCCTTCGTAGATCAAACCCACAAGGTCCTGAAAAAGCAGGAGGACGCTTGCTGGCAAATCTAATAATATCTTTCAGAAAACTGTGTCCAGCATGCCAAATGCTATAAATATGCTGTAAATACGAGGTTCCAACTCCTCTGTCTTTTTCTTTTGGTTTTTCAAATGTGACTGTTGCTCGTGAAGAGAGTGAAAATGAATGAGAACACAATGAAACAAATTGCAGTTCTAGAGGAGCACACTCATCTGGGACCAGGAGGCAGAATTTTCCAAATAGAAATATAGACAAATGATCTAATGAGAAAATTATGTAAAAATAATACTGTCACTTTAGTATTTTCTGTTTTCCCTGAGGGGTTGGATTTTTTTTTTTTAATTTTTTTTCAAATTTTTTTAATGGGGAAACGACCAATTCTCACATTTAGTTCAGTGTTTTAAATGCAGTTGAAAGTTCATGCTTGGCCCAGTTCATAGAAAACTCATGCATCAATAATGTGGGATTTTCATGCACTTGGAAAAATGCATTCTATGTGCTTCCAACAGAAAGCAGCCTCTTTAGTATGTACAATATGTTCATTAAATACTTTTCCCTGTTTATACAAGTGCTCATGTCTCCATTATTCATTCAAGCAGAAACTAATACAAAATGTGGCACATCTGCTGTAGCAAGTAAAAGTAACTATAGAAAAGAAAAAGATTTTTACTTAGGAGGAGGTAATTCTGCTCACTTAAGAGGAATTCTGCTGCATGTTTTGTTCCACAGCTGGAATGTCATCTAATTTCTGATGGATATCAGGTGACTTTAGAGTCCTACATTTGTTTTACAAACAGGGGGAGGGGTATTTTCTCTAATTCAAAGCTGAAAATTTTTGTGTTAATTCATTGGTGATGCTTTCAGTGGGAGGGATGGCTGGAACTCAGGGGCTTTCTGGGGCTCAGTGCTGTACCCTTACTAAGGCACTTGACTGTGTTTTCTGTTGAACCAGGTAGTGTTTATTTTATACTTGCAAAAAATAACAGTTTTGAGAATTAAAACTGACCAAGGCATTTGCCAAGATTCAAATGTTTGCTCCATATTGTGCAACGATGGCCGTTCCCTGTCACAAGACATCTGTGTGCTGGGCTCTCCCGCTCTCCTATTTCCTTCAAAACCACTCAGAAATGGATTTCTTTTATTAGTGTTGAATGAGAAAATAATACCAAGCCTCCAGTTTTCATGAAATTGAAATGCTTTCTGGCCCTTCCTGTTATTACAATATTGGTTATCACTACTGAGAAGAGATTCCCTAATACAGTGTCCACACAGATATGCTTTTCATTAAACCAGTGACATCTGGTTTCATACTCATAGAAATACTGGTGAATAATTTTGCAGATACTCTTTTAAGGTTTGAGAATGAGGACTCGATCTTTCTGCATACTTAGAAAGATGTCTGCATTTTAAAGGAATGCTTCTCTATCCAGGTTTTACGAGGCAGCATCTTGGTCTCTGTGTGCTGGAGAGATCTGAAAAGATCTGAGTGATTTGGAAATTGATGCTGGCTCCTTGATACTGGGGAAAGTGTTATAATTCCCAGGGAGTTAATTTGGGAGGGCACTGGATCAGGATGCAGGGATCATGTACAAGTAAGTGTATGTCCAGTCTCTCACCAAAAGGCTCCTGTGCTTGTTAAAGGTGATTTGCTGCAGGTACAGGGCAGTGTAAGAGCCTTCTTGCTGGGGTAGACAGTTTGCATTAACTCATGCTGCAGCAATTGCTATAGGCATTTAGATAGACCAGTAAAATCTTGCAGTATCATGATTTATTCTTTTCTTTTGGGGGGATATAATTAGGTAAATTGAGAAACTCATTGTGTAAATGCAGCTTTAAAATAACACTCTGCTTTGCCATTCCATTATGTATATCTGCTGTCAACAGTTTATTTTTTTAAATGAGAGTTTCTGAAAAGTTTGGAAGTTTTCTAAATCTTGATACTTTAATGGAGACTGTAGATGAAATATAATCCTCATCTATTCATAACCAGTCAAAAATAAACAATTTTTTCAAGCCATTAGAACATACAGAGGAAAAGTTCATGAACCAATCATTTGGGGCTTTTGGCAGACCATACGGAACTTTTCTAACAGCTATTTATAAGGTCCTAATGTGTTTATTTTCACAATAAATCTGACTTATTGCTGAATGTGTTGGTTTCATAGTAAAATAAACACTGAAGATTACAAACACATCCTTTCGTGAAGTCTTCTGAAAGTGCAAGGCTTAATTTAATAAATGTGATATTCTCTGTATTAGTTGGGAAATGAGTGCTGACTCTGAGGAAAAAAAAAAAAAAGGAAAGAAAAAAAGAACAGCTCAAACCCTTGCTTTAAATTACAAAATCAATTGTCATCAAGTTTACATTATAACTGAGCCATTTGACATGCAAAACGTATTAATAATTGATAGGTTGATAAGAACTAAGAATGAGCAAAAGAAGGAAGAGTTGTGCTTCAGGGCTGTTGTTGAAGGGCTGAGTGGCAAAATGCTGTCTATTTCTAAATACACAAACTTAATTTACAGATTGTTTAAATTTGCTTAGCTTAATTCTCTAAATTAGTAACAAAGTTACATGTAGTTAGGCTGCTTTAATGTGCTCTGAAAGTATTTGCACTGTGGCTTTTACTGGTTTAATTAGAAGAATTTATGTCATCGTGCTGCAAATCAAACTATGCAATTTCTCCAGTATTTTGCCCATTGCCAGTACCTGAGGTGAGCATCCTACTCTGCTAAAGTTAGTGGCTCTGGTACCCGTGTTGTTGAGTCATTATTTTAGCTCAAATATATAGTAAAATTATCAAATCTTCAGAACAGAATAGTCATCAACAACCTTTCTTTTCTTATAACGTGTCTTCAGAAACCCTGCCTGATGTGTATGTGAATGTCCTCATGAGGCACATAATTCCCAATTCTTTTAGTGAATTTTACTAAGCTTTTGACCTCAGTGATGCGTTTCAGTAATGAGACTGTAGGTTAATTGCATATTGTGTTAGAGGACTTCCTTCTGTCAGCTTTAAATGTATTGCTTTTGTACTTCATTAGATATTCCCATGTTCTTGTAAGATGAAAATGTATCACTGCCAAACCATCAAGTAGACTTTTGTGTTGATTTCATTATTTGTTTGTCGCTAAATTAACTTTATCTTTTCTTCATGGCAAAATCCCTTCAGACTTCAACCAAATGCTTTAGGTTCCACATAATGCAAAGCTGCTTTATGTAAGTTTTATTGTGCTTCGTGTATGTCCAGTTGCAAGGGTGGGAATTGAACTTGGCTGTGATTTGGTGTAATGCTGAGCATCCAGTGTCAAACCACTTTATGTAACATAGCATTGTTTCAATATATCATTTATTTTCAAAAGAACTTGAATCGTGGCCATAGAATGTGCTTTATGTGCATGCTTTGTTCTCAGATAGAAGCCTGCAGGATCTCAAACAATTAAAAAGAAGTTGTCATTCCAGTTGCTGAAATGCTAGTGCTTTGGGGATAGTTTGGGAACAGCTCCAAGGGACATGCCTGGGAGGGTGGACCTGGATAGCAGATTGTTTTTAAGAAAACATCCTTCTTATGAGTGATTTTGTGTAAAAGAAGAAAGAGACCATTGAAATCCATTAAAAATACTTTGTATTTTTTGAAATGGTTTTTAAAGCTTAGAAAAAAATGGACCAGCTGGACTAAGGATCTTAATACACTGCACAGTAGTTTTCTGTTTTCTGGGTGACACAGCGGACATTTATAAATAAGAGAAATGTTGGCCTATGCCAGGTTTGGGTTGTTGAGTTTTTGTTTTGGTGGGGTTTTTTCAGCAATGGTACAACCTTTTTCTGCTACTCAGAAAGCTGCAGATTTCTGATATTTCCATCAGGAATTACTGTCCTGTAGAGATTTTATGAATATTTTCTCTTCCCAGTGAATTATTTAAGCTGTGCTTGATTAGTTCAAAAGAAAAAAAGGTTATAACAATAAATATGGTCATCACATTCCCCATTTTTCTGAAAGTAATTAAGACTCTACTGGCATGAGTACATACTGTGGTAGCCTATAAATCTTGTGCAGATCCTTAACACCGGTGTCACATATACATTAGTTAAGTCAGAATGAACAGATTAGCTGGGAAGGTGGTTTTTGGTGTAATCAGTATCATGAAGAGACTGCCCAGAGAAATGCTTATAGTTTATAGAATTAGCTTAAAATGAACTACAACATCAGAGCAATCTTTCATTTATGTAAATCATGTTTTATTTAAGTTTTTTTTCTACTTTGTATTTCTGTTGTGTTTGAAATAGTTGTAAGACAAGAATTTCTTTTACTTCATTCTGGTCTTTCAGAGGTCAGTGACAAAACTTGGATAAATTTCATTCTGATCTCTTTAGGGCAGGGAACATAACATCTCTGGCTGATCCTGCAAATGACTGCATATGGGTGATCTCATGACTTGTCATTCTATATATATCCAGAATAGGAAAAAATGTGTTTGCATAGCACAAAAGAGCTCCAGCCTTGTCTGGGGCCTTCTGGAGTTTTCTGTATTTTCTTTTGTTGTTGTTGTTGTTCCTGGAAACAAGTCATTCAGCCAAAAATATACAGAAGTACAGGAATACTTTTAGTTCTAGTTGATGCAACCCTGGATATCAACTTCTGTATTTTATTTAACATGTAAACGGCCAGTTTTATCAGTTTAGTGGAATGTAGCAGTACTTGGGTCATGGCTAATGGTTCTACAACCCCGTGGTTCTAGACAGTTAACATGTACTGTACTGCCCCAGCCTGTTAGTGAATCAAGAGTAACAACTTACTCTAAATGTTGACCAGATTTCTAGGTGAATTGCAGTACTATAACTTCTGACAAACTCCAACATTGAAGATACAATCAAATTACAAAAGTGGAAAATTAATCACCCATACAAATGTTTAAATTCTAATATCTTGCCATGAAACAGTTCAAATCCCCTACTGAAATGGGTGCACAATTCAGTACATAGTCTCTCAGAATCTACTGGTATATGAAAATTCCTTTTTTGAATTACCTAATTCTCATTTGCTCTCTGCACTTGTAGGTATTGTGTCACAGAAGAAGTTTAATTGATGCCACCTATATAATGTGGCTTTGGATCAGTCACCCACACATTGCATAGACTCAAAGTTAGAGTGACTATGTTTAGCTCAACTCTACCTAAGAGGAGCCTTCATTCAAAACAAAGTCAAAAAATCTTACCTGTCAACTGTCAACATTTCCAACACTCATATTTTTAATAGCAGCATTTACCAAGCCAAAAGCAATAAAATGAATAGTTAAATACACAATAAATTTTCCATTTCATGCATAAAAAACAAGTGTGTTGTCATCATCAATTATGGAGAAGTACATACACAATTGCAACTAAAACTGCTGAATTTGTCTAATGATGATGGGTTTTGCTGGATTTTTGACTTGTAGATTTTGACTTTATCTGCAAAATATTTTTGAAACCTGCATAAAAATTCCATTATCATTTTCATTGTTGACTATTCATGTTTTGATAAATAATTTACATTTAAATTTCTTGAAAACAATATAGAATATTGTACGTTATCAGGAGAGTGTCTATATAATGTTAAAATAATATTTAGCTTGTATTTGAGGATATTTTTATTAACACACTTTTATAAAATCACTTTTTTTTAAATTTTCAGGATACGTGGGAATGTTTTTTTTGAGGCTTGTGGTTAGAGATGGAGATAAGCTTCTCATTTTTTGGTCCTCTGTGCAATAGATGTCTGCATATACTTTTTTTTTTTGGTATGCTGACAATTGCAAAATCAAGATATTTTTAATATACTTTTCTTGAGCTGAAAAACTTATTTTCAAAGTAAGTGAAAGAGTCTTAACTGCTCTCTACTCTTTTGATTATTGTATGAGTTCTATTTTTCTTGAGTTTAGGATGACTGAAATACTGTGTAATGTTTATCTTATTTAATACACTATTTGGCAGGAATTTGTTGGTGTAGTTACTTTCACAAAGTCAAAATCAGCCTCTTACCTTCTCTCCCTCATGCTTGAATCTGCTCAAAACAGAGACAAATGAGTGATGAAATTTGGGCCTATGTGCTTGCCTTAATAAATTGTTTTCAAATCAAAAGACTGCTGAAGAAATTTCACAGCAAGACTGTTTTCCTTTTAGGACAGTCCTCTTGTTAATGAGTCTGTGTCCAAACAATGACAACATTTCTTTTCATTGTGTTTTTAATTACATTGCCTAGGTAAGAGCATAATTACTTAGGCATTGTATTTGATTTTCACACAATTTCTTGTAATTGGCATTTTAAAAACAAATTATCTTTAGTTTCTTGATGTGAAAAATACTATATATTGACTGATGAGCATGTAATCTGTGTGAAAAATGTTTTGTTAAATCATTAACACTAGGTTGTTTGTCTGTTGAATCAACGACCTTTTGATGACAACAGAGATTTCACTGTAATAGTTTTTAATATTCTTCTTTTCCCATTAGGGCAAGGAGCACCAGTTTTAAAGCAGCCTCTCTTTCACTTTGATATGAATAGATAAATTGTCAAAGCTGCCAACAAGAATGCTTCCTAACTACAGGGTACGTTGTAAGCAACACTGCATACAGTGTTCTTGCTGGTAAATACAAACTGTGCACAGTTAGTGGTGCAGCTTCATTCTCATCCTTCAGTTGAATTTAATGAGCTGAACACTGATGAGATTTTTGAGAATTGGGTTAGTGTGTGCTGAGTGGGAGACAGATATGGGATGACATTTTTTCTGAGTTGCCCTTTCCCACCACTTATCAGCAGAGGGAAAGGGATAAGAGTGGAATATGTGCATAGTGTATATTGTTCCAGAGGAAAACACTGTTCTTCAGAATTAACCCTTTTAAAAATTCTTTTAAATACGGAAAAAGAAACACAAAATCATATTTAGCCTCATATTCACTGTTTTATGCAATTATAAATTGGTTTTAGAAGTATTGCCTGCGGTGTTTCTTATGGGTATTGCACTGTGCCCTTACTTAGAAATTGGAGTTGCAATCCCAAGCATGTACCTTAGCACTCTGCATTGGAAAAGAGCAAGTGTCACATTAATTATGCTCTCTACTTTGCTTTCCCACTCCTGTCTTGCTTGGGTTTTCTTGCTGGATTGAAGAGAAAGTTGATTCTTGTCTTGGCCTATTTCAAAGCCATCTAAAAACAGCTAAAAACAAACTAAACCAAGCCAAATGGTTAGTAAATAATATATACAGCCCTTAAACAGAAAATTTAGCATCTTGCTAGCTGAGGAAGTTGCTAAGGCTCCCATCAGCAACCAGATATAGTAGACTTGGTGCTTCTCAGCACTGTCATGGGTAGAACAAATACTTGGCTTTCTCAGCTATTCTTTGGAGGCCTAAGCTCTTTACACAGTGAACAGGGAGAATTAGGTTTGTAAGAAGAGAATCCAAACTAGCCATCATGGCTGAGGGACTGAACAGGCACTGAACCTTTCAGAGGATAAATTTTTTTTCCTGGGACTGGGATTTGCAGCCTAATACTTCTACTGTAACCATTCCTCTTTATAGGCATAACTGACTCCATATTTTATTTGAAATGTGGTCATACAAGAAGGTAACTGTGCTTTCTGTACTGGCCTGCTGGCTGGAGTATCTACTTTGGAAGAGAAGGACTCAGGTTCAGCCTCTTCAGCCTGAGCACATCACACATTCACTTGCCTCTGTGGAAAAGGCCTTAACCAGGATGTAGATCTTGTTGAAGTGGAGCTGTGCCAATATGTGTTCATGTGTTCAAGATTTATGGGGCCAGAAAGAAAAGAACAGAAGCAGACAAGTGCCAAGGGTATTTCTTCAACAAGGAGATAATGGGTTTTGCTGTAAACAATTGTTTGATAGCATATAAAAATACTGGTTTAGGGAACAGAGATCCTAGCCAGTTCCTTTACCTCCTCTGTATTTCAAATGTAGTTATCCATCCCTTCTGGGCGAGGATGGTACCAAAACAGTGTCTTCCATTTCTCCAGCTGTAACTGGTACTTGTAGAAATGATGCATGGCAATGTTTCACCGTTCCCTTGGATGCCGTGCTGTGCTTTGCTTTCGTGGCTTTGCTGGTGGCATCCTCTTGGCCTGCTTGGCCTCACAGAGAACCATGGTGTATGCAGGTCTTGCCTGCAAATCCCAAAATGCCTCTTGTGTGTCACCAAGCTCTGAGGTGTTGGGCATGCCCAGCAGCCTTTCTGAAATTTGGGGAGTTGAAAAGGGGAGGCTGAAGTAGCTGCAGCCATTTGGACGCATAGGAGCTGAAGAGGGGGCTGTGAATTGCACTCTGGGACTCAGAACCAATGCTCCACTCAAGTTTTACTTTAGTTGTCTAAGTGCTTTTTTGGACTCAGGCCAAGACTTTTCCTGCCGTGCTCCGGGTGACCGGTGTATATTGTCATGGCCCTGCTAAGCATTAAGTAGTTTCTGAGTTTGATATGCTGTGAGTACTTGAAAGTGTTGAAAATTATTTCTGCCATTCAGGGCAATTGATTTGAAGAAGAGATTATCCAGTCCTGCTTTTTGTTTCAGCAATGTTTGTGTACCAGTTTGTGAATGCTTTACATTAGTTGACTGGCTGTGCCCCAGCATTCTTCCCTGATACTGCTTGTATGAATTTAACAAATATTTTATGTCTCAATATTGGCTAAATGAAAATAAACTAGAAAAGGAAGAATCTCTAAATAACATGTGCATTATTTATGGAGCTCTATGCCAACTGTTGCTAATCTGTTGAGGTGAGTTATAGTAACAATTATCAGGAATTCGCTCTCAAAATTTCAAAATAGAAATGAAATTCAAAATAGAAAAGTTGGAGTTACATGTTCCCCAGTAACTAGTTTTACATCAGGCCATCTCTTAGGGAGATTTGAGGTCATCTTTTAATAAAACAGTTGGATTCTGCTACTGTACAAATAGAGAGAACTTTAATTCACAATTACCTAGAATTGAAATCAGCCTCACAGAGCTAGTGTTCAGCCGAAAAGGTTTGAGATCACTTGAAAGAAATGACGACATAGAAAGGAAATGTCACTTTGAAACAGCATTGTTTCACAGTTAATAAATGTCTCCTAAAGAGAGAAATATTTTAGTGGTTTTGAATAAGGAGACATGGCAGGGTCCAGGGTCAAGTTTATTTTTCTTGAAGTAAAATAGCCATGAGGAGAGTTGCTTTTGCAGAAGATCAGTTGAGAGACTTACGTACCACAAGCCAAACTGCATACTGAGCAGTTAATATTGTTTCAAATAAAAGAACATAGTTTCTGCTATTAAAACAATAGAGAGTAATAAAAGCTATAGTGCTTTGTAATTTTTCCATTGGTGGATGTTGTTCTGTTGGCCATCCTATAGGAGTCTTTGGAGGAATAAGAAAAGTGTAATCCTACTAATATTTAGTAATATAAAGCTTAGTTTATGAAGGACTAGTGAAGCCTCATCTGTGCAAGTTTCCTTCATTAAGAGATGTAGGAGATATTTTAAATACAAGATCTAATTTAACTTGATCATTAATTATTACTCACATATTTACTGCTACTATGACTACTACTACTACTACTGTTATTATTATAGAAAACTATTAAAATTGTAGTTATTATGTAATTCAAATACTTTGAGGCATTCTCTATGCTATTGGATTTCGCTGGTACAATGGTCATCATCTTTGTGCTCCATGTGTCTCATATAATCAAGATATTTTTGCCTTTATAGACATGATTTAAAATATTATGACTTTAATAATAATATATATATTTATACATCACATTAATTATCCTAGTATCTAAAAGTTTCATAAGAAGACTATAGAAGAATTAGTATAATTACATTTTTTCGCAAGAATGAAGTTTTCAAGTGATGATCATAAATCATAATTCAATAATTCATTTTACTGGACAAAAATGTTAAGAAGCTATTTTTATTTTTGCCTAAAAACATTAGATAGATCCCAGTCTAGTGCTCTGAAGTGTTTCATGAGTGGGCACTGGATCCATCACCTTTTAAAAGGGCAAAAAATGGTCTGTTTCCTTTCAGGTGTAAAAGATTAAAATGTTTCAAAATGGGAGGAACGAATATAAGACACGTATTTTTGTTAAATGTAATCCCAGGGAAATTGTTTAGTGGAAATACATCTTCAAAACTATTACAGTTGTTGCGTGATCAGAAAACAGTCAGAACATGACAAAAGCCAGGAATTTCTTCTTGAAATTGAGAGGATAGGAATGTAAGCAAAGGGAATGAAATACAGGGCAAATTACTAGTGGTTAAAAGTGAGAGAATTGATTAGAAACAGAATGAAAGAAAGTTGTGCTAGATGACTGCAGGCTGGAATGAAAGGTTATAATTTGCAGATCACTTTTGGTGTCAATTTAGAATTAAAAGCATCTTTCCTGTTGTTACTGCAAAGCACTTGTACAATTAAATAAAATGCCAGTTTCTCAGGGTCAGCTGTAGCTGCATTCCTGACCCAGAGCAGTCTAGTAGTCTACGGGTTCAGATACATTTATTTGATGCAAGAGTTGTGATTCCAAGAGATTATATACCTTTTAAAATGCAGGTATGTAAGACTACTTGGCAATGTTTCTTAGGAGTTTTGGTTGAACTCTTGTTGAGTCAGAGTTTTCCTGCAGTATAAATTTTTACTTTACAAAACACTTGATTAGACACCAAAATTTTTCTTGCCTTAGCACAAACATTAAGAGTTTTATCAGGGCATTGTATATTAGGAAAAATATAAAATATGTTCTATATAAAAATTAAATATTGTGATAAGTGACAGGACTATGAAATAAACTCACTTGTAAAGTTAGTTTATAGAGCTGTCTAAATCATGAACGACATTTCTTTTTCCTGGCATTTTTTTTTGAAATTTACGTAACATAGTTTAGTTGTATTTCAGCACGTCACTTAATTGAATTTGTGAATATCTCGGCTTCTGTTTCCCGTTAGGACCACAAATAGTTCTCTTAGTCTGATGTGCAGTCAGCCAAGGTCAGCCCACCACAATGATATATCCATCTGAAATTTTATATAGTGATGTCATTAAGATAACACATGATTTGTGTCAGATGCTGTCATCCTTTGAGAAGATGTAGCAAGTGCAGATTTATAAATATACGTCTTAAGTAGCTGCCACAAAGTCCCTTTTCTTCCACCAGATTCTTGCTGAGTAGTGTAGCTCTCCCAGAGCTCCAACAGCCCTGGGAGGTGTGACCAGCGCTGTTCATACCTGACCACCGGCTTTTGTGTGCCCCACATGCTGGGGGAGGGTTGGATGAGTAAACTGATTTATTTGTGGGACAGAATAGCTGGATCCCAGGCCTGACCTAGGAAACCTGTGGAAATAAAGCACTATTTCTGAGGGCCTGAGGGAGAGGCAATCTGATGAAAGTAGAAGAGATGCCATGAAATAAGTTATGAGTAAATAAGCTGGGAAAAGTTCTGTTACTCTGTGTGGTGAGAAGGATTGATAAGGAAGGGATGCCTAACTGAACAAAACAGCTTTCAGCATAATGATCTCCAACAATAACATTTTTCCAACAATAACATCTTTCCCTGCATCCTTTTTTTTTGTGTTTCCTTTCCTGTTTCTTCCATTTTTTGGTATTCTTTCAGGCTGTGAAGACCTGTGGCTGTTCCTGCGGCCCCAGCTACTATTGTGTGTTATTATGTCTGTGTTGATTTTTGTTTGGTTTTTCAATGACTTTGCATATCCTAAGGTTGAATAACTGAAACTTTTATATAAGCAAAAGAAAATGTATTTTAAAACCCTATGATTTTACCTGAAACACTAGTGATGAAACAAGGCATAAAAATCATTGAAGAAGAACATTTCA
Organism: Vidua macroura; assembly: GCF_024509145.1. NCBI lineage: Eukaryota > Metazoa > Chordata > Aves > Passeriformes > Viduidae > Vidua > Vidua macroura. The sequence goes on from NC_071578.1 coordinate 14,809,428, forward strand.
AGTGGGACCAACACAGACAGGTTATTAAGTATATGCCAACTTAATATTATTTATAATAGAATATATTTTGGCTTGAAATTAATATTAGCAATTCTGAGATAGAAGAAATAAGATTTTTTTAGTTTCTTTAAAATAATTTTTACTTGAAAATCTCAACATACACATTGTATAGAATATAAAGTATGTGGCAATGAGTTTAAAGAATGGATAGAAATTATACATTCACATAGAACCTCTGGTCTTATTTTTCAGCCGTGTGGTTTGCTCATCTGTATTTTACAGGAAATCTTAGCAAAAAGTATTTTAAAATTTCTGATATTTACCTGCAGGAAAGTGCAAATTTTTAAACTGTACACTGAAAATACTCAAGGAGGTTCGCAGAGGGCTCACATTAACCCTCATTTCTGCAGAAGACAATTTTGCATGCCTTCTCATTAGCACATGTGGCTGGTTTTTGAAAAACTAAAATTTGTCTATGTTATTACCAAAGACCCAGTTTATATAAAACAGGGCCTTTTGGGGAAGGATTCTCAGACCAGTCTTCCAGCAAGATTTAATTCCTCTGAGTTAAACTGCTTATAGGCAATTCTTCCCTGTTATCCTTAAACTACTTACTGGCAGTTTAAATTGACAGGATTTCTGAGCAATTAATGTTGCCTCTAACACTGACCAAATTAAGTTTTCTGATGGTTTCTATATTTGATACCCCCTCCTATTCTAGCAAGGTCTTGCTTCTCTATATGATGCTGGAATGTGTCTGGGTGTTGCCATATTCCCAGGTAAATAGGAGGAACAGCTTTGACTATGATGGTTCCTGGAGTTGGGTGGAGATTTCTGCAGTGTTCCCTCATCCATCTCCCATCATGAGCTGAATAATCACTGCAGGTCCCTGGACTGAGTACCTATGTCAGTGTCCATGTTCTTTGTGATATTGCTAATTAAGATTCTTACTCTTTTAATGAAACTCTGTAGCAAAAGTAAGTAGGAAGAAAGATGGAGTTGCTCCTTGACATTTTTGAATTGATTCACCTTGGGTTTAGTAATGTTTTACTTCTCTATTATGAAAACAGTACAGTGAAATAAATGTTATAGGAAAGATGATTCCTGTTTTCTTGATCTACACTGAGTAATAAACTATTTTAGTTTTGGTCAATAGTACTCCTAGATTAATCTGTGTGCCATCTGCAGGTACTGATCTTTCCTTTACACCTCAGGCTAAAATTCATTCCTCTTTTCTTTGGATGTTTTAATTCATGAAATCTCAAATTGAAATTTAATAATGAATCACTTGTGGTTTTCCAACTCAATCTTGATACAGTAAAAGAAAAAAAATCAAATATTTCCTTAAAAAAAGTCCCACCCAAAACTCAATGATACGATGGATATATATTTTAAGGTTCTCATATCTAACAAAACACATTTTCATTACACTGATACCTCTGATAATTTGGTATAAAAGTGAAAATCTCCATATTTTATTATGGAAGATTAATTCAGATGCTCTTTTGAAAATTCTGGATAAATTTCTAGTATTTAATGTTATTTTTGTGCTATAATTCCAGAGTTTGAAATTTGACCTAGGAGTGTTGAATATACAGTGCTGGAAATCTGTAACAGCCAAAGCAACGCAGTCGTAGAATGTGGAATAACAACTCCTACAACTGGAGCTGAAACTTTTCTCAGTAAAAAGTGTGTTTTACCCACTTTCTATGTGTCTGTTTTACATTTTATTTGATCTGTGTGTTTTGTTAAAATAAGAAAAAAGGTTGAGGATACTTTTCCCCTGACTTTTTAATTTTCATTACAGTTTTCTCACAGGCTGGAATTAATCTCTGAACGAAATTATTTTTCTTTTTTTTTTTTTCTTTCTTTCCCCGGCGATGAGCTTTTTTGTGAGAGGCGTGGGGCAGATGTCAAGAAACGTAAGGCATGCTGAACTGCTTTCTAGGCATGAATACAGAGAGAAGTCCCAGTCGGTGTAGAATTTAAGGAAGCCTCTAGCTCTTTGCAGCTACCAAAGGTTTCTGTGTTCCTCGTGTCTCTCCATGACACAAGCTCTGCCATTGTAATCAGCATAATGCCAGATCTGTCACTGTGCACCAAGGCCTTGTTGCCAGCAGGGAGGCATTTTCTGCTGGCACTGCAGAGCTGTGGACACTGAAACCCACTTTATCAGCTCTCAGTATTTATTTCTTCTGACGTTTCAGTCTTGGTTTAGCCCCATACAACTGCTCCAAGTGACCCCTCCTTGGGAGCTGGGTGGCACAGCCACTCTGTCTTCAGTCCCCAGGTTACAAGTACCAAGCATCTGCTTCTGTGCCTAATGTGATCTTACCACATGTGTCTGGGTTTGTGGCATAAAAAAGAAAACAAATAGGAACAGTTGCATATGTTTGGAATTCTGAATTTTTATTTCTTAAAAACATGTCAAAGTAGAAGAATCCAGAAAGCGTAGATGATTTTTCTTTGTTTGAAAATGCATTTAAATTTGAGCTATCAATAACAAAATGCTGAAAGTAGAGGCAGATGCCAAACATCTTTGCACCTATATTCTGGTTGGTCAGTGCTATATTTAAAATGAAACTGCATTAATTAATATTTTAAAATGTTATTTTCTATCATATACATTTATAAAAATGTATCAAAAGATTTGTACTGCAAGTCTTATCTTTTTTACCTTGTTTTACCAAGCTTTTTAGGGTTTTTTTCTTACTTGGCATGCTGCTCCTTCAGTTCAAATATCCTGAGTCTTACATTCTTGCTCTATGACTATTACTGTGAAAATGAAATAACTTATAACATTCTATGGGATTCTTTGAGCAAGCAAACTACCATAAAGCCTCTCTCTGTTTTGTTTCAGCTGCCATTCTTAGTACTTTGTTTTATACTTTTAGGCATGTTTCTAAATAATGAATAACTGCCAGATTACCACAGCACATTTGATGTGAATGAGTCATCAGCCTTAAATTAAAAACCAAAGTGTGATGACCTTTCTGTTGTTCTGTATGTCATAATTGCCATCAAGTGATGGGCCTGAAACCTCTGATCATTCATTAGCACCTTGAGTGGACAGCAGTCATATTTTTGTCTAGTCTTTAGGGTCTATTGTTTTAGGGAATCCAGTCAGTAATGGCTTGGATTAAAAAGGGAAAATTAAAGGAATTTGCATCATCAGCATGCTAAGCAAACAAAAGACCTATAGCCTCTGTGTCTGGAAAGGCAGACCATTATTGGACAATTATTGTCCATATTTGTGTGCATGCTTATGTTTATTATCTGATATTTCTAACTGAAAAGAGTTTTGTCTTTATCTCTTGGAACTTAACTGAGATGTAACCATATCTTTTCTGATTCTGGAAAGTAGGTTAAATATCCATTCTCATAATTAAAAAAAAAATTAAATAAAGACAACAAATGAGCTCTGGTGTTCCATGGGAGCACCTTAGTTAATTTAGTTACTGATGATAGTAGCAGGTAACTGCTATTACTTAACCTACCTGTTTAATGAGATATGTTTTTTCAACAATGCATTTACCAATAATGGAGATGAAAATAAGTTTTGATTATATCTCTACCACCAAAGTACAGCAAGTTACTGGCTCCTGTACAGATAGGTACCTTTGAAATGTCTTCAAAACACATTTTGCCAATATCAACTTAATTCTTGTTTCTTGCATTCAGGAGTGCCAGCCCTGACTGTTGCTGTCATGATGGCAGAATAGGTGCTAACTCTTGTCTTCCATCACTGGCTATGCCTCTTTCCTACTGCAGTGACCATGATCTTTTCTTCAAAGATCTCAAGTCTGCATTCATTTCTCGGGCAAAGGTGACATTCAGTTTAGCTGTAATATTTCACATGAGAAAGAAGTGGAAGATGTGACCTTATTTTGTTTTTTGTCTGTTGTTGTTGTTTCATAGTAATATGCAAAATGTAGAAAGTCAGTCATATTTCATTGGTATTTGGCATCTGCTCAACAACTGATTGCTCTTCTCAGAGCTTTTTTGGAAAGTTTGCAGCACCATAATGACAGCTTTCTAAACACAGATGTCCTCTTGGTACAACCTATAATTTTTTATGGAAGATGTATCGATGTCAGGAATTTGAACAAAGTACTGGAATTAGTTGAATATTTTTGTTCTGAATATGTATTCAAAATATCTACAGTACTTATATTGTAAGTTGGAGAAAGAATATGCAATGTCTGAAGGCCAAGATGTTGGTTCAAAACATCAGAATATAGTTTAAGATAAAGCGATTCCTTTGTTAATGGACTGTCTATACTTCAGTGAACTTTTGCCCACTATGTTCTATAATGTGTAAGTGCACACAGTGACCTGGAAGCATCAGGATTCTCAGGAATACATTCAGATAATCAGGGATTTGGCCACAGAAGACGTCTAATAGCTGAGAGGCCTGGAGTAGTTACTAAATGTCCCATTAGTAGCCTGTTCCTCTTGTTTCATTTACCTCTCAGCTAAGCCATCAGGAAGTGAGTGCTTCAGACACAAATTCCCCCGCATCAAGTCAGCTATTTTTCTTAAGGTTTCTCTTAAGAAAATAAAAGTCAGTTGAAAGCTTAATGTGTAAGTTGATAAACTTCCAGCATCTTGTGGTTCTTAGTAAAGGAATCCTTGATTGTATCTACCTGTGGGCCTATTATTTGCAAATACCTACAAATAAGAACACAGTGCTTAATGGTTGTTGTATGTAATTTATGTAAGTTCAGACTTGCAGGTGAAAAGGAAAGTCTCCTCTGTAACCATTTGAGATTGTTTTTTAATGATAACACAGTCCATTCTATATTGTTCTTCTACCTATTTAGGTCAAGTTAAGATCAGAGTACCCTGCAGAAGTTTATCTAGCAACTCCAATGATATTAGGGGAAATATAGTTCAATAAATATTGTCCCATTTTGATTTTGTGCAGCTCTGCAGCCTGGGTATAAGTGCTGCAGGTTTTATGACTAACTTCCTGTAGCTTCCGTCTATCTGTACTTGTACATGGCACTTGGTTTTAATTTATTTTCAGGTCTATACTCCCACACCACTAATGACACGTCATTCAGATTCAGAATAGATACTTTAAAGTTAGAATGCAGCATCAGAAATGATGGAAAATCATAACTGTTAGTTAGAAAATGCTTTCTTTTTGGACTTCAACTGGGTCACACTGTGGTCATTCAATATTATGATACTGGGGTTCTTCCCCTTCTCTCTTGCTTTTGGTTGATGATAAAATCACTTGTCTGGTATAGGTGCATGTGTGTGGTCCAGCCTGGGCTGCTCTTTGGCTTGTCTTGGATCATGACCTTTTGCCAAACCTCAGCAGTAGCTCTTGGGGAAAAATGTAAACATACAACCAAATTTACTCTGGGTTCTTTATTTAGCTCAGTGCAAGTTAATTCTAATTACTGTAAGGCTTCAATATGACAAACTTTTTCCTAAATCAGAAAATGGGAGAAGCTAATTTAATATTTTAATTATAGTAATTTAGTAAAAAATACAAGTGGGTGGGAAGCAAATGGGATCTCCTAATGCAAAGTGTTTAACAGTTGTGATAATTTTATTTATTAATTTTAATCACATGAAAAGAAGTGTTCAAGGATCACAAGGAAGGAAACACCTACTTTGTTAGGCCAGTATTATATGGAAACATTATGCAATAATACTAATTACTAAGAAAATGCCAGAATTGTGGGCAGTGTAATCATCTACAATTTTCTGAGAATATCCTTACAAAAATGACCTATCTATATTAAGTGTAATTTCCAAAATAAGGAGACCAGATGTCTTGTTTATGACAGGGTAAGTGATGGACACTTTTCCATGTAATGGTCCACCTTCTACTAACATTAAATGACCTTTTTTCTTCCTGTGGGTGATAGTTGAGGATTATGCTGGCTTTTCCTATGTGGTTACAAATTCTGGGGAAACAGGGCAGAGTTTCCATAAACTAGAACATAGATGATTTCAGTAAATGGAAGGCCTTATGTCTGCTAGGTCATTTTGACTGTCATTAAAACTCATCTGTCAACAGCTTGCCTCTTACCCTGACTATTTTATATTTGTTCTGAGCTGTTACTACTCTTGGCTACAAGAACTGATCACTTTGCCTGATTGCAACTTGTAGAGTATTTAGATGAGCTGGCAGTTAACACAGAATGTATGTAATTGATATAAAGATTAATTATTAAAACTGGCAGTTTCCCCTGCCTAAAAGGCACATATTTGCATATGTACTAAGCCTCTTAGGTTGTTTACAAGTGAGTAAACACTTCAGTGTAAAGCTTGAGACAGGTTTTTGCTTTCTCTTATGATTTATAAGAATGCAGCTGTTCCATGATGAAAACAGTATTCTTCCAGTCTTTTTTATATGGATTTACTTCTGCAAGTTAAATAACTTCTTTGACCTGAGTAGTTACATATTTAACATACTGTACAAGCAAAAGGAGTAGACACAAATGTTTATTATTGAATACTTGAATGTTAAAAAAAAGGAGGCTTTGACTCACCCACAGAGCAAAAACCTTAAATCATCAAAGGAATAAACACTTGTGTAGATTAATTTTTGCCAAACAAAAGACTTGTCCTTGCAAGTTGACTCTGGAGAAGAGGGTACAGAACTTTTGTTTAAACAGTTTTATTTATTATAACGTGTGGAAAACTCACAGTTAAAGAAATGGTCAGAACTTCTTGAGCAAATGAAGACAAAGATAAATCTAGTAGCTGCTGCTGATACCAGGGAACTAGGATGAAAATGTTTGACCACAAAACTCCCTAAAGCTTCTTCCAGTTCTCAAAGACTTCTTAAAGACTGTCAGTGTTGCAGGCTGAAAGCTGAACTTGATTCTTAAAGAGTCCAACTCAGATCTTAGGGACAAATCACTCATTGACATTGTTGCTATAATGGAATGGGTGTGAGGCACACGTTTTTGGAACTGTATTCAAGAGATGTGCAAAAATGACTAGAAAAGTGCAGAAATACTTGATTTTGACTTTGAAAATAAAATATATCCTTCTGTGAAATAAGCATTTACCCTATTCAGGCCAAACAGAGGTAGTGGACTCAAGATTTCAGCTAGTGTGCATTTTATCTGCAGTAAAATAAAAAGTCATAGATAAGATTATTCTTGTGGCTGTTGCTCCATCCATGCTTTGGCAGAGTCAAGCAGTGTATATGCTGTAATTTCTGGAAGTGTCCAGCCTGAGAAACAGCACTGAAATTAGTGAGCATCAGTTACAGTTACTCCCTATGAATTGCAAATTATCAGAAGATGAACGCAGCCTACAAGAATTTACAGCATTTGTCTCCTAGGCCAGCTTATCTAGTTGCACTGAAGGCACTTCCTCAGGGTTCACATCACAAAAGTCTTTGAGACATTTCAGTAGTAAATCTCTGTGGGGACTGAGCTGAGAGCAGTGTCATGGCCCCAAGCTCTGTGTCAAGAGCAGATGAGATTACTAATGCCAGTGAAATATTCTTTATCTGCAAAACAGCCAATCCTCTGGATTGTCAGCAAGTGCAAAATGAAGCACCAATCTTTAAAATAGGAGAAACAAAACCTGACCTGTTTGTCTCACATGCCAACTGCTTTGCCTACACTAGGTGGAAATGAGAAATTTATTAAGTGTAAAGTGCACAGTACAATGAATAAGCAAGCTAAAAGGCTCCTGCTTTGCTGACTAATTATTTCATTCACTCATTGATTAAAACATTTTTCCTGGGGCAAGAAAGGCTGGTAAGCTTGTTTTGAAAAGTATAAATAGGAAAAGAAGAATTAAAATAAAGAGATTTTTTTAAAAACTTCTAATCTTTACCATCTTAATGGGAAAATTATGTTTTTATAAACTGCAGATGATGTACTGTTTTTGATGCTACTAGTTAAATTCTTAGTTTTAGCTAAGACAGATAAGGGTTAGAATTGCATTGCATTTCACAGTCCACATGTGTAACAGTGGTAAAGTAGGTAAAATGATAATTAACTGCTCCTCCTATTATGTCTCTCTAGAGATCTGAAGAATAATTTGATCAGCACAATTGAGCCAGGGGCCTTCTATGGGCTTTCAGAACTGAAGCGCCTGTAAGTATTAATTCCATTTGAATTATTCTGAAAATTGTGTTTGTATCGACATTTCTGTCCTTGGGCAACTCAAGTATGCCACCAAGCAATAATCAAATAAGGGCACTGGCTGTAAAATAGAAAATCACACACTCTGCTTTTTACATTTAGCATGCCTTTTTTTCCTTCTTTCCCTTCTTTCTTCCATTTCTTTTCCTTTTTTACCTTTTCCCATTTAAAATCATCAGTTTACTCTCCAGGAAGTGTCCTAACAAATACACCTACAAAGGTACAAAACATGCCTAATTAATGACTAAGCAGATGATATATCACTATAGATATTAATCATAAATAACACGAAACACTTCAGATGTGTGTGAACAATGGTTTGTGCTGCGCTAATTTTTTTTTTCTTTTATCATATATCAGCCCTATCAAATACATTATTAAAAAGGAAACTTTGTCATACTGTAGAGTTTGTCTACCATTTTCCATACCATCAACCTTGACTTTGCTTGATATTTTTTATTTTCATCATGGTTTTCTAAGGAAACAAGATCTTACACAGTATATTCCCTGCCCATCATTCTTGCAATTCTGTCTTGGAAAAGGTTCTTTCCAAGTGCTTACTTTCGGAAGCACTGGCTGAATTTTAAAGTACATTTTAGAGGGTAAAAATATCTAAGTTAGTAGGATTCTACAGCTGGGCATTTTTCTTTTAATTAACAAGGACTACAGATCCTCCTTAGTTGTACTCAGCCAAAGGAAAAGTGAGAGAACCCTTTTTTAATTATAATTTTCCAAGTGACGGCTTCCAAATGTCCATGCACAGGCTAACTAGGCCATCAGCACATACCAGGCATTGTCCTAGCCGTCATGTATGCTGTCTTACGAGAAAACCTATGAGAAAACAGGGATTATTTTAGTGGGATGGGAAGATTTAGATGAGAAGGAGAAGGATTGCAAATCCACAGAAAAAGAGTTTTACAAATCCTCTGCTTTTCTGCTGTGTGGTAGACTCAAACTGCTGTGTCTGGGAGCACTGCAGAAGGTTTCTCTCTCTGATCATGCTGTAGCTGTGTTTTCTAATACCAGCCTCCCATTTTTAGTGTGTTTGGGGAGAGAGCTAGTTGCATAATAATGACAAAATCAGAGTACCATGTACGTTTTTAACACAAAGAAGAGCATTAGGTTTGAAGCTTTCTTGCTGGCTCGTGTACAGGGTAACAGTAGAATACAACAATAAAAATGAGCGCTAATTGTTGCTTTGGCCGCGTACTCTAATAACACAACCCTGACCTCTTGTGGGAAAACCAGGAAACCTGTGCAAGTCATGGGCTGCTCATCCACAGACTGCACAGGTGGAGCCTTTAGGTCAGCCAGGAGAAAGGAATGAAGGGAGAGGAATTCATCAGGCATTGGACAAGAGGGAAGAAAAGGCTCTTCAGCACAGTAGAATTGGCAATGTTGAGTTTTGTCATGCCAAATCTCAAAAAACCCCGTTGCTGATATGAACAAGTAACACTGGGAGCAATCTAGAGACAGAGAATTGTTTAATTGCTGGACTACCACATTTGATACAAATCTATGTATTTCCATGGTAAACAAGAAAATATCTTCCCTCCTTCTGTGTGCAACTCTTGGGAAGGAGATAGTAGAGCAAAAGGAATAAATAGTGTAAAACTCCTGTTGAATACTGAATACAGTAATTACTTTAAGACTATACATTCACATCTTTTTATTTCCTGTGTAAAATATAAATGATGCCGAGAAAAGCAGAAGCTGATGTAATATGAGCAACTGCAAGAGAAATGCCTGTGGCAAGTCAGACAGACAAGCCACAGGCTGTCAGAATGTTTTCTGTGAATGATTTGGAGAACTGTTATAATTTGTATTTGAATGACAAACTGAATTTTTTGAGGGTTTACTCAAAAAGGTACATACAAAAATTAATGGAAATTGAAAATTTATGAATCACTAAAATTATGGCATTTGGTTATTCAACACAGAAGAGTTCTTTTCTCTAATATCAACTTTCTGAATCAGCATTAGTAAGTTAAATGTTTAATTCCTGAAACGGAGCACCAGCTTTGTACATATGAACTGAATTTTATTTAATGTAACAGGTATTAGTCTGGGGAAAAATGTAGCAAGTTGCCTTTTTTTTTTTGTTAAAGTTTTTTTTCTTTGGAAAACATATATTACAATACAGAAATTTCAGTCACTGCTATATAACTTCTTATGAAAATAACACTTATTGAAGAAAACTTTGAGAAAACAGTGTTTATTCTTTCATTTTGGCAAAAAAAATATTTTAGTGTATGCCTCTCTTAAAAAATATGCGCCCATATTGATTAGTATAGACAAAATCTGCTTTTGCTACCCAGATTATTCCCCACATTGTGATGCAATTCTTCCATATGTGTTCAGACTTTGCCTAGACAAAAGTAAGGCATTACCCAACCGAGAATTCTGGGTAGGTTCTTTTTTATGTCTCCTAATAGAAGGATATGTAGATGAACATATATATATATATATATATATATATATATATATATATGCACTTGTCTTAAACTTGCATTCTTAGATTTGCTATGTAGCTTTTAGTAGAACGTGAAGAATAATGCTAACATGAAATTAATGCACTATATTGTATCCTCAGTATTATCTCAGCTGTTCCCTACTTAATATCCTTGACAAGCATTTAAGAAATATTTTCATTCTAATGTGAATTTTCAACATATACTTGCACAACAATATATTCTTTGTCTGATAGAAAATGACTTCATAGTGAACTCTAAAGAGATTGCCTTCATTTTCCAGCTAATTGAATGTGTTCCCATGAAAGCAGTAACTGGATTTGTCAAACTGCAACCTTTAGTCTTCCATTTGATTACTTTAATGTTCTCATGTATCAGTAGAAAAACATGAAATCTGCACAATGTAGTAAAGGGATCAGAAAACTACCTCTAATTCTAAAACAACAGATACATTCAGATCAATTTTAACATTTTTCTTTGCTGCATGATCACTTAAAATCCTTATGTAACTGCAATTATTTTTTTAAAAATGTACTTGGTGAGAAGGAAAATTTGGGTCATGGTTGAAAACCAAACTCTAATATACCAAGGGGCGTTATTCATGTTTTTACCACAATATGATTGCTTATACCTGTCTTTGTCTCTTTCCTGTAAGCATCCTGTACACTATATTGCATGTATGGCTTATACAGAAAACATTTCTTCACTTTCTGCAGGCAAAGGTTATGGAATGTAATGCCTTTTACTGTTTTTGCTCTCAGAAAGCCACAGTATTGCTCTTAAAAGAGCTTGCCAAGTGCTTATCAAAACTGACCTCACTAGCTCAAAAATTAATTGCCTTCTGGTTTCTGTGATTTCAGCAAGAAAGGCTGCTGTTAATGAGATGAAACATGAGTAAACAGTAAAAAAAAAGTCAGTTTTGGCTGAATATTGCATGGAACAAAATGCATAGTATTCTTCCCAAGTTAAAAACTGCAGATGCTAATAATTCAGATCAGGAAAATTCTGTGTATTTGTAATATTATTTTGCTTTTATTTACTACATATATATAAAAAGCCATTATAATGCAATTAGAAGTCACAGTATGATTTGTGGAATATTGCTCAATAATGTTAATATAAAAGTTATTTAGTCTATGTAAGTCAGTTATGTTACACTATGGGAAAAGGTTTTATTTCTCATTTGTCTCTAACTCCTTAAGTATTAAAAATATAGATGCTTTGTGTGATTACATGGGTGTTTATATAAATAAGACAGATTCAATATTTAATGGAATTTTTGTTTGTTTCAGGGATCTTTCAAATAACAGAATTGGTTGCCTAACACCAGAAATGTTTGTTGGACTTAATAATCTTCACAAACTGTGAGTATAACACCAGTTTTGTTTTAAACAGAAGAAATCTCAACTGTCACATGACTGACTTGAGTATAGTTGGCAAGAAATTACATTATAAGAAAGTTGTAGGTTTTGTACTAAAAGGCCCTTGTCCTGAGCCTTTGATTGTGATGAGTTGATATTTTAAATATGTTTTCTTTATTTCAATTGTAAAATCTATCAGAAATGCAAAGAATTAAATATCATTTCCACATTAAAAAGAGGCTAAACATGAAATTTTTGTTTGCATATCTAAGAAACGATAAAAATAAGTTGGCTGTAAGTTTCCTGTCTGGGAAAGAGGAAATTCATAGGAAGAATCCTGGTTTAAATGGACATTTGGCTGAGCTCAGGAGGGCCCTATATCTTAATTCAGATCTGTCTTCTGTCTTCATTCCTGAATGAGAAATAAATTCCTATACTGCATCCTATAATATAGTCATTCCTATAGTATGTGTCAAATCTCGTACTTTATTTTCATCCTTTCCAGCCAGTTATGGCATTTCCTTGGACAAATGGGGAAATCTTTCTAGAAAGATGTGCCATGAGGTCAAGATAACACCAGGTAAAAGGCTGAAGTCTGGCACCCTTACAGATCCCATTAATGGCAGTAACTATGCCAGGTCTTCTCTGATGAAAACAAATGAGAACAGATGAAGAAGAACCTTGATAGCACATAATGAACAGGTGCAACCTGCCCCTCTTTTTACTCATCTCAGATGATGTGCCAAATTAGGCAAGCCCAACTCACCTGTTGAGGGCTTTTATCTCTGCTTTTGTTGTGCACAGTGAAGATTACCATGACTATAAAGCCAAATTACCTTGGAAGGTAAGTTTAATTCAAAATGGTGAAGTCATGTTACTAAATGGAATGTGTTTCTAGTTGCTAGGAACAGACTCAATAGAAACTGTTCAAATCCATGCTCTCTCAGAAAGATCTGGTATTTCCATTCACAAATCTGTAAGACCACATCTTAAAAGTGAATTAGAAGTTCGGTACAGAACATCAGTCCCTTGGTGGCAAAGAACAGAAATTCATTCCCAGAGAGTGCACAGCTGTTGGTCTGTGACAGTTTTTGGCTGTACTATCCCTTTTCTCTGAAGCCCAGGAAAGAATGTGGCAGTGTATCTCCACACCCTTCACCGATGCAGAGATGCTGGGAAAAGGCACAATGTGCAGGCTGACTGCCCGTGGTTATTGGGCTGATCAAACCACACCAGCACAGTTTCCTTTGTACAATTTGCTACATACCTGCTATTTCTGGTAGCCTGAGTGTCTGTCCCAGCACTGGCAATTTTTTTCTGAGCTAAGGACCAGAGAAGGATTCACCAGTTCTCTCTACACAGTCATTAATGTTGTATTTTCTTGCATCCAGTCTTTTTGTGGGTCTAACTTTCATTTTGAAATGGCTGTGTATCCAGAGTTAGCTGTATCATTTTCTTTCAGAGGCTCCGGTTTATAGCAGAAATTTGAATAAGACATTTCTTAAGTTTAGCTCCCATGTGACAGTCTAGTAATATCTTTCACTTTGAATAATGTTATTTAATGGATTACAAGTACTTTCGTGTTTAAGAAGGTTATCTCTTCTTGTTCTCTTAATGTTGACCAAACTTTGGTTTAGTTATTGCCAGATTTCATGTTCACGTTCTCTTAATGCTGTGAGGCAGAGTCATTGTTGAAAGCTCTAAATGCAACCACTCAGAAGACCATTTCTGCAGAGCATCAGTAATGTCTTACTCCCCTCCCTTCCATCTTGTCCATTATCTTACTTTGTTTTACAGTAAATGCACTTAACACCAGGTCTTTCACGCTTTTATGGATATGATGTCCATGCTTCAGTGAAAAAATTATGATTCTGGTAACTGGAGACCTCTTAGTCTGGCCTCTTTCTATTTTATAAGTGAGTTTTTAAAGAAAGAAAAATGGGAAAAAAAATGTTGGCAAAACAGAAATTGGTAAAAAAATCAATATGTGGCTTTAGATGATGTATCATGTAATCATATAAAAAGATCTTGAATCTTAAAAATCATAGTAATGTGATATATTTAGGCTGTATATAATACCTACTCTTTAATAATCTCTTAGTTATAATAGAGTACTATTTTTGAAGTATCTTTTGCACCATGTCTTAGCATACTTTCCAAATTTTAAATTCTTCCTGTCACTTTGATAAGCTTTTCCTGTTATCTTCTCTCCAGTTCTTTGATCTTTTAAAAATTTAATTTTTTTTTTTCAAGACTTAAAATTTGGTTGGATTAAATGCATTATTAAATGGACTAAATGGATTAACATTTAGTCTTTCTTCCATTTTTCCTATTTGGGTTTTAAATTGCCTTTCTACCACTGACCTAATAAATAGGTCCATCCTGCACTGTAGTCTATGTGGCCTAGGGTTTTATTAATTACTTAATTTGTTTTATTAGTAGTAGTATTTCAAATGTCTGTCCTTTGGAAATCAGAGGCTTAGTAATAGTTTAGTCTACCTTATCCTTTTGTCTGAAGTGAATCATTTTATGACTGCTGTGTTAAAAGCTACAGCAGCCTTGCAGGGATTGTCGTCCTCGCTGAACCAGAGTCAAGAGTACCACCACTCTTGTTGGGTCAATGATTATTTTGTGAAGAAATACAGCCACAGTGCCAATCAAGAGGAACTGTCCCCTGACATTCAGAGTATCACACGTTCCTCAATCTCAGAAATCTCATATAATGTTCTAATGCTGATATTTGGACAGAGATCTCAATTGTGAAGTGGTCATTGTTAGCAGACTGCAAGCTGATGCTGCCTGGTACTCTTCTAACACTGTAGCTTTGTTTGCCTTGGAAGTTTATGAAGAACCATACTTTTTAAACATGCTTAAATGACAATAGGTCACTTTTCTGTTGCTACTGTTACCTCTGAATCGTGTTTACTTGCCATTTGAGGGGTATGAGAAAGCTGTTCTCTGGAAAGGTTATGGAGCAGCATTTACTCAGTGCAACATCAGTGTTTGTAACAAGAAAAAGATGACAAGTTCTTAAACATGGAACTGGTTTCATAGCCATTTACTGAAGGAGAAATATAATGAAGGATAGATATGTGTTGATTTATGTAGTTGCTGATTTGGTAATTAGAGCCCTCCCGTGTTATGTTAGCAGAGATGAAGTACAGAAGCATCTTTGCAGGCTGTTATCAAAACCAGTAGGGAGAGCCGTGAGTCCACTGGAAGGAGCAAAGGACATGAATCTTTTCATGTGCCTTCTGTGAAGTACAAACATGGGATTTTCTTGTACTGTTTACAAGCACAAATACCAGGTGAAACAAAATAACACAATGTGTTTCACTCAATCTTGTAAATCTAATTCAGTTTGGAAAAAAAATGGAGTTAGAGCTGAAAAATCAGCTCTAGGCCCAAACTAACATAGTGTGGCTTAGCCCAGTGATGTGATGCATAAATCTAAACTGAGTACAGTAAAGGTATGTTCAAATACTTCACTAAAAGGATGAGGATTTCCTGGGCTTTCAGGGATAATGCAGACACCCTTCAGTGGGCTTGGTGGTTTTGTGCAGTCTAGTTTAGAACAGGACAACCTACAGAATTGATTAAAGAAAAAATAAATTAGTAGTATCTTGTATTGTTTTTAAACATGCAGACACACAGAAACCACAAGAAATGGTCAGCCTCTTATGATGTAGAGAAGACTTTTACTCCATTGCAGTCAGGAGGTGTATGTCAGGGAACAGAAATTGAATTCAAAGTTACTAATGAAACCTTAAATTTCATACAGGCCCTGAAATTATTGCAGCCAGTGGCTTCTGATTATGTTCCTTGAGATTGATCTAATTTTTACACCCTCTTGGATTTGATGATTTTTACTCTGTAAAATGATTTCAAAATGCTTTCACGTCATAGGACAGATGCAGCTGGCAGTACCTCAATATGAGAGTGGATTTATTACATCTTCTAGGATACTAGTTTACCTCTTTTGGCTAATATATTACCCTTTGGCTGTGTTTATGCTGTGATGAGGTGCATGTATTCTAACTAGGAGTGACATAATTGAATGCAACAAATCTTCCAAATCTCTTTGGAACCAATGTTTTGGTGCTTTGTTCCAGAATTAAGTATGCAAATATATTTTGGCTAGGTAATGGAGCTGCTATCTACATTAATTCTGTTTATATTTAATCTAAGTATTAAGAGCTGTGGAATACTGGGGTGATGCCACTGTGCTGATATACCAGACTTCATTTATTTAGTCCCTCATAAATTATCTTTTCAGGTTTCAAAATATTGCAGCCTGAAATCTGTTTCAACAAGTAGCTACTGCTGGATTTTCTCTTTGGAAGTTCAACCCCAAACTTTATAATTGCTTCCAATTGTTTGATTAATCTATATCTGATTTACTCTTCATCCTGTCTCTGAATCATCAGCAGCAGTTAGCTTTGTGATAATATTGTACTGGAAATCTTGTGTGACTTGATGTCATTGCACCAACTAATCACTTTGTATGGTGCCAGAAATCAAATAAAAACCACTAACACAGTTAATCAAACAGACCCCATTTAAGCAAATAAGGAAATACACAATATATAACCTGCCCTCTTTGTACTTCTGTTGTCATTTTTTACACCTCCTGTCGCACTTTTTTTTTTTTTTTGGCACAGGTCAGTCTGTTACTGTTGCATTCAACTTTTGCTTTTTAATGCTGCTCTTAAGAGGGAAGCAGTCTTCATATTCATGCTTCTGCTTCTATCTATATTCTGTCTCAAATGGTACTTTGACACATGAAACTCTTTTTGACTGTTTTGTGGCAATTGTAATTTATATTAAAACATTTGGCAAAAGTGCTTTATTAATTTCTTAAAAGCAAAAATACTGGTAATGAGAAAACAAGTTTAGGACTTTCTAAGTAAGACTGAAATGTTTTACCTCTGATAAAACTGAAAACACATCTTTCTACTAATGGAGTGAGTTATGGCATACTAAATGCTATGAGCTTTGGAGTGCATTACTTTGTTATATTTGAAATATTTGCAAACGAGATGTTACAGATTTTTTAGAATAAATGCCCTTTAAAATCAAGCTAGAGTGGGGTTTTAGGATACCTGAAATGGAGGCATTTTACAGCACTATATACTTGACAATATTTTAATATATAATGTAAGTTACATGCACTAAGAAAACAGGTATTTACAGAGTGCTGCATCAGCTCAGAAATGCCTGAGTTATTTGGGTGATCTGAGAAGATTTCTGAATTTTTTATTAAAGAACAATCTATTTCCACTGGAGGATATCCAAATCTTGGACATAGAAATGTGTTGCTTTTTGATTTTCACAGCCCTGTGAACATGATCTTAATTTGCTAATTATTAGTAGTAATATGGAAACTTCAAACCAGGTCATTGCCAGAAGAGTATGAAAAATTGATTAGGTGGATTT
Organism: Vidua macroura; assembly: GCF_024509145.1. Classification (NCBI taxonomy): domain Eukaryota; kingdom Metazoa; phylum Chordata; class Aves; order Passeriformes; family Viduidae; genus Vidua; species Vidua macroura. The sequence continues at coordinate 14,826,825 of NC_071578.1, forward strand.
CTGCTGATGTCACTGTCAGGAACTCAATTATTCCAGCACTTGATAAAAAGGAATTCTATAGGAATTCTACAATCATCTGTAAATGGAACACAAGTCAGGAATGTTTAGGTTAGCGTGGTGTAGGTCAGGTCTGGCTCAATGTCTTGGTGAATTTGGTAAAAAAAGCTCATGGATTCAGTCCCCACCAAATGAGCACCTCTAGCAGGTGCTCAGGTCCATCTGCTGAACCCTGCTATGTACACTGTGCAAGTGACTTGCAGTTTGTCCCCTATTTTAGTTCCTGAAATATTGACCAGACATAAAACTTTCCTTCAGTCCAAATGGAATTGCCAAACTTCACTCGTGGTGCTCTGTTTGTTTTGCCATATGAAGCCTGGCAAGCTGTTCAAGGGAGAGCCTGGGGTTTGCATCAGATTTGAGAACTTCCTGTACTGCAGAGGGCAAGGCAAAGGACAGGACTGGGCAGACTGCTTTCCCCATCCGTCAGTTCAGGACTTACTGACTGTCCTCTGTCAGTAAATTTATACTCATGTAACTGCCTACACACTGCTGCAACCACTTGTGATTTACTTCAGTGTAAATGTCAGGGTTATCAGTTTCTGATCTAGTCTTTTTAAAGTCTCAGTTCACTGAGCTGCTTGCAACATATGCCTTGTCAGACCTTACATCAAAAAATTATGTAAGTAGGTCCATCTAATTTTAAGAAAAAAGGTTAAATGTGTCTGTGAAATGCTCAATATTTGTAGTTTCCTGTTGACAAATGGAAAATACTAAAGGTAGAGAAATATGTATCTACAAGCAAACATTCATTTCCACCTTCAGACATATCCACAGTTAAAGAGGTACTTGAAAGTTCTTCCAAGAGCTTTGTACCACAAATGTATAAAGGTGCACTGTTAAATAAAACCTTAAAAATTAGTTCAGTTATATCAGCACATCTCATCATCACTCAATAATTTCATTTTACGTTGCTGAGCCAGTTTATTTTTATATTCTATTACCAGAATTTTGTTTTAAACTACTAAGAAATTTTAAAGTGTTCAGTTGTATATAAAAATGGAGTTAGTTATTGCTTCAAGAGTGTCTTAAACTAATTTATAAATTAGCAACATTTTCTCTTCTTACTTGAATCCATTGATCCAGAGATTTCTGGACAGGTTTCGGCAGACAGCAGGTTTCTTGAGTTTTGTCTTTCTTACTTTGGTTCCTTACATGTTTCAGATCTCTTGCAGCTTGATAGATCCCTGACTATGAGCACATTGCTTATGCTATGAATGCCACTCTTCAGTTTAGTTTACATTCTTTGTAGGCAAAAGAGAAGTAAAATTAATAATTATAACAACATCCTTAAAAAAAAAAAAGTAATAAAACCATTTTTCTTTGCCAGTCTACTATTTCTTTTCCTATATCTGCAACATATCTCCAGTGAAGAGCTCTGAAATTTTCCTGATAACTGAAGTTTTGTAACCAACTTTGAATTCAAACACATAGTGTTCAGGCACTGGACAGAAAGGAACATATATCAGTATTTCATAAATAGGAATTCATATGCTCTGAAATGTTAATCTTGCATATGCATTAATTTTTAAGTTTATGGGTATAGCAAAATACATTATTACTTGACAATTAAGCATTTAATTTTTGTACTTCTAAGGCACTGGTAGAGCAATACTGTTAAACTATGTAGAAGTGAATTGCCTCTGTTTGCAAGTATTCAGCCTGAGCCATTCAGCCATCAAGACAAGAAAGAGTAGCAATTAAAATGGAAATGACCTAATTTAAGGATGGGAAAAATTGGTGTGTTTAAAGTCCTTTGTAATAAAACTATTTGTGTAGTCACTTTGAATACTCATTACTGTTTTAAGGAATTACTTGAATTCTTTGGAACATAACTAAATTAAGACACTGTTTTTGTTTCTTTAGCTTGAAGTGACATTCTGTCTACACAATAAAAGTATAATATAGGTCTCACTGACTAATTATTTTATTAATATTTTAACTCAAATTCTAGAATATTCTCTTCTCAAATTCTGTTCTTTTAAATATGTAGAAGTGTTCCTCTTTATGAGACCAAGTGAATTGTATGTTGAATTCTGCTGTGAAAATAAGTGTGTGTGAATTGATTTAAATATTACTGTCACCTACCAAAACCAAAAAGCAATGTACCAAATTTAAATATGTTTTTACTGTTGTCAATCAAGCAAAACTTTTTAATTAGCATTGGGAAAATTATATTCTATAACAATTTTCTTTTCTTCTTCTATTTGTTATAACCAACAGTAAATTGCTTTTCTTTTCCCTAGGAATTTGTCAGGGAATATTTTTTCAAGTCTCATGAATGGACTTTTTTCTGAGCTGCTAGCTCTGAAAGCCCTGTGAGTATCATTCCTTTTGTTTGTAATCTCAAATACTTCAGAAACACATTAGAATAAACATAGCAGAGTTGAATATGAATTCAAGCAGGATTGTTTCTAGAGATGCATTCTAAAAATAAAATTTGCAGTATTTTGTTATCCATGTCTGGCTCACTGTTGATGAGCTGCCATCTTTACCTGTTGCAGAGAAATGGATGGCACTGACAATTCAACCCCATTCCTGACTAGCCCAGTCTGGTCCTCCTGGCAAGGATCCTTTTTTTTTATAATCTTGTACTTTTCCATTGTTTCATGCATTACATTGTATTAGGCCTCTAATTGCCTCTAATTAAAAATTTTTCGTGGAATTATGCTAACAGTTCCCAGTTACTGATATGAATTATACCTGCCTAAGATTTGAAAGTGTATACTGAATGTTTCTACTTAGAGGGGTTTTTTTTAGTAAATGAAAGTATGTTGTAATATGATTTTCTATAATAACACAGACTCAAAATTATTTCAGTAGTCAATGATGCTGACCTGGAACTAAACCCAGAGCTTTTGCATAATATTATGAAAGTAATAAACAGTGGGAAAACGTGTATTGGTTGTCTCAGACTATTTTTGAATTCATGCATCCGTAGTTATGCATTAATCTAGAATTCTCTTTGGAATTAGATAATTTGAATCTAGCAGAAGAAAGTATGTTCATGGAAACTGCATGTTGACCAGTTGTGGTTATTCTTTGCCTTTTTAGACATTTCAACACTGATTCGCTGATTTGTGACTGTAACCTGAAATGGGTCTTGCAATGGGCCAGAAATGCTTCAGTCCGAATAGCAGAGGAAACAGTTTGTGCTTACCCCAGGGCTTTGCATGGACTGTCGCTTTATAACCTGAAGGAAAACCAGCTGATATGTGGTGAGTTGTACTCTCATTGAGCATTACAAATTGAAGTGGAATCCAGGAAAAATATAAAAAAGCCAGAATTGATCCAAAAAAAACCAAAATAAAAATTAATAAATCTGACAGGTATGTGACACAGAAGATACACCTGAGAATGAACGAGAAAAAAATAGAAATGTCTTATTTCATATCTCAAGAATACCACTATTCTGCAATGTATTCAGTAAAATGCAATTATGACATAAACATTTAACTATGACGCTAATTCTACATTGTATTCTTCATGAAACTGAGGATTCCTACAGGAGTTGATATAATGTTTCTTTCAAGTTATGTATCTGACAGAGTGATATTTATGTCAAATTTAATTCTTTTATTTTTTATTTTTATCAACCTGTAACTATACGTTTTATCACCACTTCCTGGGGATGAATAGAATTCTTACAGAACTTCAGTTAGCTGAATTCTGTATGAAGATCTAGAAGTGAAATGTTTTTTGGATATTTTCCACCATAACAAACATGATAGATATGGTGAAGAAAACTCATTTCACACTGGGCATTGTCTAGCAATGAGCAGATTAAACCAGAGATTTTTAAAAGTATCACAATGCAGAGAAAAGATTACTGCCTGAGATTATGCAAGTGGGTTCCAGAATCAAAAGTCTAATTTCACACATAGTTGATGAATTTCAGAATCTTTGAATCTTTGACATGCTTGAATGACAGAAAATTGCTGAGACTGTGGCTTTGCTAAAGTCTTTTGCAAACAAAAGGAGAGTCATGCATTTCTCCTAATATCCACAAGAAGAGTGATGTGTGTTGCTAACAAACATATTCCTAACAGGAGGGAGGTCAGAAATTGCCTGGAATGATATATAGAGAATTTGTTTTAACAACAAATACATATGTTTATAAGTTGGAAGAAATGTGAAAGGATGTGAATACTACCTACAGATAGTCCATCAGGTGAATTGTTAAGGAAACATAGATAGGTGTCTGGAGGCAAATATGGAATGAGCTCTTGTGAGTGCTAAGCAGAGACATTTCCAGTAGCCTGCATTACCAAACATTTGAAATTCTACAATACTCTTCAAATATTAAAGTCCCATTTTATAGAGAGCCAGCATGGGCATCTTCATAGAGACCCATTTCCCAACAGGAAAAGTACTTCTTCTAAAAGTGCTGGAATGATCAGAAAAGTGATTAAGGACTGTTAATTGGTGTTTCCAGGTAACAAGTGAATATAAATCTCTGACTTCTACGGAGGAAATGAAAGCAATTTCTCAGAATTTCATAATTTAATTCCTATTATGTCTCCCTATCAGCCCTTTGATACAGAATTTACAATGCCCACCTAGTTCTCACTCCTATTTACAAACTTCACAGAACACTTAACAAGGGCTGTAATGATTGCCAGTAGCTTGACTTTGCTTCCAATATCAGCAGAGAGTTTTACAGTGGTTATAATTGCTGAGCCTTCCACCAACTCTATAATTTCTGCTGGGTATTTCATGGTGCTCAGAGTATCTGCTGGGTAGCTCACAGTGCCCAGAACATTTAGCAATTTCATTTTCAGTAAGTTAATTTGAGCTTAGGCATAATAGAAGGCTGTCTGGCACCAAAATAATAATAGCTATTGAGAATGATTTATAAATAATATGTGTTGAAATATGCACAGAGCTGATCGAATTAAACATATCTTAAAGAAAATATTGAGTGACTTAAAAATTAGAAAGTCCTTCATGTGAACATCATCCATACTGTCAGGTATTTATAGACATTGATCTTCCTTCTACATGGTAAAGGAGGTAATGAGATATCACAGTCAGAAGATGAGCAAAAAAAAAGAAGAATGAAAGGGAAAAAATAAAAATAGGAGAGAAATGGGCAAAGAGTTTTGCAAGGGAGTTAGGGAATGAACCAAAAAGTCAAGGTATCTGGACTCTGAATAGCTACAGGGAGCAGTTTGCCATCAGCTTTTTAGATTTATTTTATATGTTGAGGTGAGAAAAAAATCGTCTTTTGGATTTCTTCCTGGAAAATCTTTCTCACGCATCTACTTATTCATGATAGCCAAAGTAGTAAGTTGCCTGTTGGAAACAGTTGAAAACCTGTTTTAGGGAGTTTTAGGAGCTCAGTGACTGCACAATTTTAGAATTCCCAGGGTTCTGCTTGCATATTTCACTAACAGCTTTTAAGAGCTACTTAAATCTTCTTTTAAAAAATTCTCCAACTGTCAGAAATGTTTGGTTATAAAACAATTCTTCACAATGTTGGAAATAAGACTGAAAAGCTAGTTGGATGACAAAGTACGGTTTTGCCCTTGTCTTCTGCCATAATGATGAGGGACTCTGATGAATTCATAATGGCATGGACAGAGTATCTTTCTGAAAAATGGTTGTGAAATTGGCTTCACACAGTGCCTTGTTACTCTTGCTCCGTGACTCCAAATACAAGTTACTCAATTTCCAGGAGGTAAATTATATTTTCCTGAATACGAGTGCTATAAATTTCTAGTTTTCCTAAATATGACTGCTGAGGTCTGATAGGAGTCTGTGATTTTCTCTGGCTCACATCACCAGCAGAGATGGATTCTCTAGGCCAAATCCTTCATTCAGGAAAGACCTGTATGAGTTTTTGTCTTAAGGGGATTATGAAAGACTGCTCTTAAAGCTGGGTTTTGATTATTTATACTGATGAATGAGATATTAGAATTTAGTTTCTCAGTCTCAAAACTGTATTGATGTTACTGAACATCATGAATAAGTAAAAATTCAGTTTTCTGCAAATTACAATTGACATAGAACTGTGATGGAGTGCTTTTCTGTTAAAAAACGTTGACTCATCAAAACAGATGTTTGCAAAAGTGCTGACTTTCTTTTTTCTTCCAATTAGATTTTATTTAAAAGTTAGAAAGTAGTTGACATAATATCAATAATATCAATAATATTTAGATAAATATTTTGACTAAAATGCTGAAAATATTTACTAAATATTGCCAAAAAATATTGCAAAGGTCAAAGTACAAAAATAATTTTATGGTGCCTTAAGACATTTACTTATTTATGTATTTATTTATATATTTATACCACAAAGAAAATTATCTAATTCTCCTGGGACAGAGTGCTGTTCCTCATACAGGTCTCCTACAAATTAAAATCTTGGGTTTTGAATATGCTCTAGTGATGTTTATAACGAAGTACTTGAGAACATATTATTATTCCCTTCTGTTAATTAAAAAAGAAACTGCTTGAAAAGAAAATATAAAAGGATATTGAGAAATCTGGTTTTTTTTGCTTAGAGTTTATTGCATTAATACATAATAAATTACATTTTTATTCTTCAACAAGAATAAAAAAAAAAAACAAAACAAAAAAACCCAACAAATCAATTGCTTCTCTCTTTATTATGCTTCTGCATTGAATGTTTCTGTTTCCCACTTCCTTATTATCTGAATTGAATTGAATGGGAGAAAATCTCTTTCCGTGTTGAGCTGCTTCAACACAGGACTGTAGGACAAGAGTTACAAGAAGTTCTAAGATACAGCATTATTCATTCACCTATAGTCTGCACATCTCTGAAAAACCCATGCTGTTGCAATAATTGCAACCAGAAAACTGAGACAATTAGCAAAACTAGTATTAATACATGTTGTCCATATACCATCCTCAGCAAAGAAACTTCAAAGGTAAAGGGAACACTTATGAGCACAAATGTTAGATACTCTCATTGAAGACGCAGGGGAAAATATGGTAGAAATAGAACTTGGAAAGCACAGAGTAAGAGCAAAATACAAGACAAATATCTCAGCTGAGTAATTTTCCTTTCTTGAATTGGCATGGGTGAGATAGCATCTGGTTTTATCTCATCTACCATAAATGCTTCCCGAGTCACAGGAGCCTGTTTTTCAGAGGTAGAGTACCCAGAGCTGCAGTACCCAGAAGCTTGGTTTGAATTCTCTTGTTGCTCTGTGTGCTTCACATTCATGAAAACCAACTGTAGGGTGTTTCACAGAGGGATTGTTACAGTAAATTATTCTGAAAGTATGTATTATGCCAGAAAGTGTGTTCTGTCCACAGGTGGTGCATCTGTTGGTTGTGATCCATAGAACTCTAAGTATTTACATCAAACTTACAGTGAGAAATTCTTTGAGTTGGTTCATAATTTACTAAAAGCTTTCTTAGTCAATTAGGACTTCCACTGGAGATGGCAAGGAGTGAACATTCAAAGTAGAACAGAAGATTTGTCTGTGTAGGATCTGTATGGTGAGGCTTCTGCCATGCCTTAGGGGGCTGAGAAAAGTGTTAACACTGCTGCAGAATAAAAATCTAGATGAGAAAAGAAGATAATAGTTGTGAGTGTCCAATAGTGTTTGAATTATTACTCAGTTTTTGAATTCTGTAAACTACCTTAGCTTAAAGTGTTAACTCGTGAATGGAATTGGCAGGTTCTGACTCATTATTGAAATGTGGGGTTTCGGGAATGATAGACTCCCTACTTAGGATGGACACTTCAAAGGGAGGAATATAAATCAAAGAGGTAAATCCTTTTTTGACTTCTGTATTCTGCAATAAAATTCTTTAAATGTTTCATAGAAAATGTGAATAATTTATTGGAAGGGAGGAGATAAAGTTGTTAGGGAATTGTTTGTACTTAACCAGCAGCTTGTCTTTTGTAGTTTGCCTCACTTCACTGAGAATCAGAGTATCTGCTCCATCAAAGAAGCAGAATCAGGCTAAAATGTAGGTGCTTTTTGCTCTGATGCTCCATACCTGTTCATATTGAAACTTGTGCAAAGCAAAAAAAAGAAGAAAACACCATTGTATGCTTTATGCATTCATTCTACTTGTGTTCTTAGAGATTTCTTGTCCATTTTAAGATTCAATTTCGTACAAAGGTAGGAAGTACTTTCATAATTATCTATCTAGTGTCACATTTTCTAATCTGCATTTCTCATGCTTAAATATCAAGAGAACATTAGGGTATATTTCTCTCAGGCCACATGCCGCTCCCTAGTCTATTTTTATAAGTATTTTTTTTCTTTTTTTGCAATCTTACCTAAAATACAAAAGAATTTGAAACATTCAAGAAATTTTAAATCAGTTATAGTAATACTACTGGGGAAAAATAGAGCATTTTCTTTCCTGCACTTCCTCTATAAAGTACTTTCATTTTTTTGAAGCAGCTTTCTTTTTCCTTGATATAGATTCTTAAAACAGAGTGTGGCTTTAAATGCTTTCTCAGCAATGATGGAAAAGTGTTGTTTTAGATACTGTATTTGTTGAAATGTCTTTATAATTTTACCTGATGTAATTCACATTGTTTTTCCATCATTCCTAGCAGAGTCAGTTAGTATCCACTGCTCAATAGTAAGAACACTGAAAGAAATACGTACTTTTAAAATGCTGAAAAAGGGAAAAAAACTAGATAGTGGGGAATTTTGTCTTTGAAAGAACTTCTTCAACATTTAAATTTAAGCTTAAATCAACTGAATGCATTCGATCTGTGTCACTTTTTAAGAGTATTGTTAACTATCTTGTGTTAGGGATATTGGTTAAAAAGTGGATTTGAAATTCCTTTTTTCATCTGGTGCCAAAAATTAAATATCTACACTCCCATTCAAGTCTTAAAATTATATATATATATATTTTGCACATAGATTATTGTTAAAAGTTTCCTTTTCTATGTAAAATATGTTGCAAGAAAAACCACTAGCTTAAAATTAACAAGCAGTATTTTTTTATTTATTTTTCTCAGTGTACACAAAACATATTTTTGGTAACATCTGTTACTTACTCAAACTTAGGACAGGTTTGAGATGATTGTTTCAATAATTTCTTTATTAATTTACAAGTAATTCTTACTACATTAACACAGTGTAAATATTGAACTGTGGGGGGGTCAGTATGTAGTAACTGACTAAACTCCAAACCTCAAGCAGGAAGGATGATGGATTAATTAGCCAGATTTAGATTTCAGTCCTGCAGTTTCTTGGCAGTCCACAAGTAGCTTGCTGCATTCATGCAGAACATCATTGTCTTCCAGAATATGCAGGATCAAGACTTCAGCTCTAATTCTGCAGGGGGTCTCTAATCACATGAGTAGGTCTAATTATGTTAAAATAGGAATATTCACACTAATAACCTTTCACAGGATTAGGTTTTGCAAGATATGGATAGTGATACAATTAGCAGTATTTGAATCCTCTTCCAATTACTTTTGTTTTACAATGTTAGCAATTCAGTATTTTCTTTAATAAGAAAATACTCATAATAACAGAATGTATATAAATCAGATAATAAAACTTATTATGTATATTTTGGGGTAAATTCATTTTATGTCAGAGCTAAGTGACCATATATCAAAGTTGGTTTCCATACTATCATTTGGTAGTATGAAATGCTTTAATCTTTTGTCTCCAAATTCTAGATTTCTCATCTAATATGATCAGTCTCAAAATGGGGGGAAAAAGGACTATGTTGCCCTACATTTAATATTAAACATTATTATCTAATTTCTTTAGTGGCAGTATAGAACACTGCTGCAAGATTGGGGGCATAAAATTAGTAACAGTTAAATCTTATGAATGTGAAATAGCAGAAATATTAAAATGTTCATTTGAGGATGAAATTTTACTACAACATATTTTCTTGCATTTGTGCTCACACACGAAAATTCAGTTCAACAGAAATTTTCATCCCTGAAATCTTGCTGATTTCAATGCAGGGAATGTACCCAGTTGTTTGTTTTTTTGTTGTTTTTTTTCCATAGCTTACTCTTATATACTGCATTAGAGGTTTTTAATGTACACTTTTGTCTTATTTTCTACATTGTCTTTGACTACTGTTCCAAAGATCATGCAAAATAACTGAAGGAAAATATCCAAAGTGGAGTGAGAATAGCAGTGAAATGAGGCCTTTTTAATCTTCCAACTCCTGCCCTTGAGCACTTAGCTGGCCATATTCAAAAGCCAGTTGCTCATGAACAAAACAGTGTTAAAACAAACAGCCTTGACTACAACCCCTTGAGTATCTCTGAAGATATATTCTTTATTTATTATGGTAACATGAACATTATAACACTAGGGTTAAATTTTATACTGGTGATTTCTAGGTAAAATTATATAAGCTTTTTAACAAACCTATGTTAATATTGTCCAATAACAACACTTATTAGGGTTTGCTGTAAATAATCTTAATTGTTATCATAGGAAAATTCTCTATAAATATTTCATCTTAACATTCTTTCAATTAAGTGGACTATATCATAGTGGCATTTCACATTTTTATAGCACATGTCAACATACAGCACTTTCTTTAATGTTTGTATAAAAATGGCTGTTGAGAGTTTTTGACACTGTCAGCTGGGCTGAAAGGAGTTTGGACTGCAAAAATTTAATACCTCAACAGAACTGTCGCTTGTTCAACTTTTCTTTTATAAATTAATTTTGTTGTTGTTGTTGTTTTTTTAACATTCTGGCATAGGTAAGAACTCATGCAGCCTTCTGGACTCTGGGCAATTAGGGGCAATCTCTGACACCCTTGAGACCTTCCTGCCACTATCTTTCTGTGATCTGAGTGTTCAGTTATGATTTGAAAATAAAAAAGGTTTGAGGTTTGGAAAGATGAGTGCTACCACTGTGCTTCCCAGTTAGATAAAGCCAGTCAGTGTATTTGATTATACCTGCTGGACCTATTGGAGTGGGTCCAGTGGAGAGCCACTAGGATGATTGGACACATGGGACATCTTTCCTGTGAGGAAAGGCTGAAGGAGTTGTGGTTGCTCAGCTGCAGATGTGAAGGCTCCAAGACCTCAGTGCATCCTTTCAGTACCTAGAGAGTGTTCATGCAAAAATGGGGACAGACTTTTTAGTGGAGCCTGTAGCAATAGAATTAGGAGTAATGATTTTAAGCTAAAAGAGGATCTATTTACATTAAGTATAAGGAAGAAATTTTGTACAATAAGGGTGGTGAGACACTGGCAATGGGCTACCCAGAGACGTGGTGGATGCACCACTCCTGGAAACATTCAAGGTCAGATTGGGTGAGACTCTGAGCAAACCTGGGGAGCAAATGTCCCTGCTCATTCCAGGGTCAGTTTAAAGGTGAAATTTAAAGGTCCATTCCAACCCAAACCATTCTATGATTCTGTGATTTTTTAGAGCTTTACCTTTCCACTGCTCAGCCATTTTATTAACTGCAAGGTGTAATGAGTATGCAAAGCCATGAGCCAGCCAGTTCACTTGCCATAAGGGTAATTTGAGTAATCAAAATTAGCTTTTTAACAGTGGGTTTCTGGCTGGTGCTGGGAAGAAATTTGTGTTGATGAATCTTCCAGTACCATAGCTGTCAATATGTCAATTTCAGCATATGGCAAATAATCAAATGCTCTCCAGCTTCTGAAGTAGAGTTCTGGGATGATTTGAAAATAAAAAATTGAAAAGTTGCAGTAGTTTTATTTGATAGGAAAGAATTCAGTGATGTGAAAACTATTTGCCTATTCTTTTAGATTTCTATGCCAGTGCAAGACAATGCAATTTTTAAGTTGTTTAACTGGAACAAAACCTTGAATTTCATATTGTGGAAATCTTTCAAGTAACTGTTAACATTTTACAAATTAAAATGTTATGGTATTTGACATTTATATTAAATAAACGAAACCTATTATTAAATGAGTGAAACCTGTTACCTCTGTTTTTCACTGCCACTTGATTTCCTATCAAGTAAATCACTGTTATCATCAGTAAATAAGAAAGGGCTTTTTCTTGTGCTCCCTCACAAGACACAGTCCCTAGAACTGGTGCAAAAAGAATATTTTGGTTTTACAAAAGGAATCTGGAGGAAACTCCTGTAGACAAAGACAGGTTAAATAACTTTGTCATGGCTGGAAATGTCATCCATCTGCTGAGCGCTGGATGAAACCTGTATTACTTGGATTCGGCAGAATTTACTAGATTTGAATTGTACATTCCCCAGCTCAGCCTTTCTTAGTTTCTATCTAGCTATAAATTTTTTTAAGTAAATAAATCAGATTAGTTATGTAATCCAAGTAAGTCTTGAAGACTCATTCAAAGCTCATCTCAGCATATTTGCACTGAATTTTAGCTTCTGTTTTGTGTCTGTGGAATACCTCTATGAGGTTAGCTGACACAGGTAACTGCAGCACCAGTAGCAATGGACTGTGACAGCCTGGGCTTACTGTCCTTCTAACTTATGATAAATCTTGTTTACTACTTCTGCTGATCTCCTTTGATGCTTTACAGAAGTTTGCAGGAGTAAAAACGCAATCAAGAACTTGTAGCTTTAGATAAAACAGCATACATGTCAGAAATCTTGCTCTGTGGTTAGTGGGTACCATTTCAGTGCAGCACTTTGCATTACAAAAGAAACAAAACCCCATAAGTTAATTTTAAGATGCTAGGAAGGAAAAAAACCCAACAACAAACCAACCAAAGCAAAACCACTGCTTGAAAAAGCGTGTTCCTGTTTGAAAAGCGTGTATGAGAGTGAAAGGGACTGATAAAATGGTGTGGAATATCTCTTGCCATGCCAGCATTATGAAGCTGGTGGAAATAAGAAGCTATTACATGAACAAAAGCTCTGCTTTTCCTGCAGTGAGTGGTAAATGAATGTGATACAAAGCTTTCTTGTCCCAAGCCCAGGAGACCTACCTTATTCTGCTGCTTAATACATGTTGGCATCTGTATTTTCTTGATATTATGTTGAAACTGGCGTCAGGCACAGCTTTTATTAAAACTGAAGCTTGGCCTCTGTTCTGTATTCATTCTTGACTTCCTTGGCATGTGGTGCGGTCTGTGACCTTCTACACCAAACGTTTCCTTACTGCCAGCAAATTTTGCAACACAGAAACTGGCATTGGTGTGCTGGCACCTCCCTTTTTGGCAGAGCTAGCTGTTGGAGCAATTCAGATCATGCTCTTTTCTCCAGTTCCGTTTGGTAAATATCAGATATAATTTGCACTGTCAGCAATTTGGATTTTTAACTAATGTTTTTCAATTTGTTTTTCCTCATTTTCATCTGTCCTTTTTCTTGGATTGGTTCCTTTGCTTTGTCCTCACTTCCAGCTTCCCCCCACTGTGCTTTCCATGCACATTTCTTTCCCACTGAGACTGTATACAAATATTAGAGCTCTAACTCACACTTTTGTCAGCAGGATGTGCCGCACTCTGTAGGCACACTCAGTTCAAATAAAAAGCCCATTGGCAATACAATAAATCAAGTGATTAACAAGAAGCAAAATGCCAACCTCTGTTTTTTTTCTGTCCCAGAAGCTTGTGGTACACTGTAGAAAACTGAATTTTCTACCAATAAACTGAAGTCAAAGGTGTATCCTGAGACATGAGCACTGTAGTGCTGAAATGATGTGTGGGCAGCCTGGAGGAAGCTGTGGATTTTCCTATTTCTGGTTGTATGAAAACTGTTGAAAGCAAACAAAGCCAGTTAATGAGGACCAGAAAAAGTATAGCAGAAAACTGTTTCTGGTAGACTGAATGGCAGAAGGTGCTGGTGTAGTACAGGTTTATGCACGTAGTAACTGTTGAGCTGTAGAGCTGAACTGCCCAGATTAAAGGTTATGCAGCAGGAAATGCAACAAAGCTGGCTGGAGGTAGGACAGTTTCTCCACTATCTTGTGCTGGCCATGTGGTTAGTGACTAGCCAAATTTCTGTAGTGTTTACACAGATCTGTTGCATGGGCCAGGTTTTGTGCTTACAGGTTTGCTTTTAGTCATCCCCCCAGAAGACAGTAAGTGTGCACTCATTGGAAGTGAATATTATCTAAAGATAGTAATGTGGTACTTAAAAATGTAACTAAAATATGGGTAAAAACACACTTTGTTATCTTTTTTACAAGCATTTTTGTTCCATGTATGTCAAGAAACAGCAGTATTTCCTTTGTACTCTTCTCCTTTCCAACTTGTAAAACGAAATAGAAGGCCAAAATTAGATGGGAAATTGAAATACTTTTAAAATCTCAAGAACTGAATTGTAAGGAAAACTAGGAAATACATGATGTGTGTACACGTGTGTGAGAAAAATTCTCCTATAAATATATTAAGGGCGTATGCATTGGAGCATTCCCGTAGAGCTTCAGTGTACCTTGCTATTTTTCTACTTTTGCTAATTGTTTTTAAAATAATTTCTATTTTCTTTTTCAACATCTTGGGACACTGCATGCATTAAAATATGCAGGGATAAATTCTATTTGAAAAGGACACAAGTGATAATCTTAATTTGGTGTTTTTTGTGTAACCTGATTCCTTCTCTGTATGTCCTCAGTATTCTAGTCTGGATCTAATCTGAAATACAAGACTGGATGGCATAGAGAGTCTGGCCTTCAGTCAACAAAACCCTTTTCTGCTGAGAAGTGAAAGATAACAAAAAAGATGTAATTACTGTAATGATGGGTTAGACCTTTAGATTCATGCTGCAATCAGTGATTCCTGTGGTGCTCTGCTGCAATCATGGTTTAGTGCTGACTGGAGAGACAAGACAGGTAAAGACTGTAAAACACTCCATCAGCTCTTGATCTGAATGCCTCCAGAGGAGTCACACCTCTCATTTGCAGATAGGGGTGCTGGCTCCAAGATCGAGGGCAGCACAGTGAATTGTCTTGGAAGGAGCATCTTGGAATATTTTTCAAGTGTGTAAAATGTAAATAAAATCCATGTAAATTACTCCCTCCCTTCCCAACACGCAATAGTAAATATTTTCATGTTATGAGGCTGTTGTGTCTGCCATACACGCACACACATGCATAAATATAAGCATCAGAGATTATACATATTTAGTAATCCCAATTTAGTCTTTATTACCCACATAATCAAAGAAAAAAAAATTCAATTGTAGAAGGTTATACTCGCCAGAGCTGTTATATTTAAAGTGCTGTCACATCAATACCAAAATAATTCCAAATATTTTCTGAATTTCTTACTTTATTCTCAAAGTCAAGCTTGAAAATGTGTGTAAAGCATTAATAAATACTTTTATTTTTATTCTGAATTTGAAAGATTGTTGGATTATGGATTTAAAATAAGTATTTCCTGCTGATGCTGATGTGATTCTACAATAATTTTAGAGCCATTTGGGATAAATGGTATTGGTCCTAATTCTGAAATTCTTATTGGTGTGATTAATCCTCATAATTTGAGCTGTGTCACAGAAGTCAACTGGAACTTCTGCATGAGTAATGATTGCAGAACCAGCCTCAGACATTTAAATCATTACTATCCCTGGAAAGCAACTGAAGATTAGCTCTGGTATTAACATTTTTACGTGGACGTCACAGAGATTAAAAACAGATGTTTTCCAGAAGTACTTATGTTTACCTTCCATGGTCTGCAAATGTCATAATCCATAGAAATGTTATTATTTTTAATTTGAAAAAGAGTTTTCAGCATTATTTTTCAATTTTGCCAATCCAAATAGGTACATTCTCAAAGTTGGTCAGGAGGATATCCTAGCATAATGGTATGTTTGATTCCAAGGGTATGTTTAATTAATCTTTGCTGGCACTTAAAAGGATTTGCAAAGAAAAAGAAGATGAGTACACTGTTGATAGGACTGATCATTTTTTGACATGCTGAAGTAAAGAAAACTTTTCATTCACTTCTGATCATTAATTGACAAAACCTGTAGAGAACACCTCATTCCCACTGCATTTCTGGGTTTGGTGATTGCCAAGTCTGAACAACAGAAGGGGTTATGGGAGAGCCTTGGACACCAGTGTCAAGAGAGTGATAAATTCAGAATGATTGTGTTACACTTCATCCATATGCTCAGCAGGTTATTTAACTTGACTTAAAGATACTGATATTTTAGTTCACACTCTTCTTACTTCATAGCCTCATGATACAATGTGTCACTCACTGCATGACCAAAACCATTCAACCAAGTACAACATCCTCAGTTAAAAACTACTGTGTTGATGAGAAATATTTTGTTTCTGTGAATAGTATCTATTGCTGTTGTATGTGTCACAGTATGCCTAATTTTTCTACATTTTGGTAGTAATTTCATTAATTTATGGCTAAATTTGCATTCCATATATTTCTTTATATTCCATAATTGACTTCATAATGCAACACAAAAATGACAACTTTTTGAAGAGAGAGATTCTCTCCATCTGCTAGTTAAAGGCATTTAATATAAATGCCTAAGACCAAGGATGCAACTGTTAGGAATCAGGCATTAATCTGGTTTACCTTCTCTTAATTAGAAGCCAAAAGTCATATAAAAATACTATGTATGTTTCAAGGGATTTTTAGTATTGCATCATTGTCTCCATGTAACAGGTGCAATAAAAAGGTAAATTGCAGGATGTGTACACAGGTAAGGTGGGCTTTCTGAAGGCTACACTTATAGCCAAAGCAGACTTAAAATATTTCAGTAGAGAGCAGCTAGTCCTTTTTAATCCTCTGTGTGCTTCTCCCAGACAGCAGTAGCACATATTCTCTTGTAGCAATTTTGCATGCTGTGCTGGCCAGCATTCTTCTTTGTACAAAAGTAGAAGTGATCCCTCTCCCTGTTGTCTCAAAGCAGGTGATGAATGTACTATTTAACAAAATAGTAACAAGGGCCCAAAGCTGGGTTTGTAAGTGCAACTTCTTACATTTTAAGAGTTCTGAAGACAGCACGTGAATGACATAAAGAAGTGTGTTAAAGTGGAATGCTGAGTAAGAGAAAGAACACTATTGGTTGTCCACAAATTTTAGCAGTTGTAGAACCAGTGATTATGACTTGCAACCTGGATAGGCATGGCTAAGTTCATCTGCATTTGTTATGGGCAATGGAGGATTCTGAGGAGCAAGTTTAAGGAAGATAAAATGGCACGCAGTGAAATGGAAAAAAAAAAAAGTATTTGTCAGAAAAATAGATGTTTGAGATAGTTACTAGTGGTACAAATGGTGGAAGGGTGACCTTTCAGCTGACAACTCTGTAGGATGGATTGATATCAATGATGAGAGGCCTTTAAATGAAAACGGAAGAAAAAGAATGGAGAAGATCCAGCTTTAAAATTATTTTTCCTCATCAATGTAGAATGATAACCAAGGTGCAAGACTGTAGGCCTTTTGTCTAAGGTGAGATTGCAGAGTGAGGTTAAAAAGTGATCCAGGCTCAGTGAGTTGTTTTGGTGTTGGAGCCTGAGGTGAAAAGTCTGTATTGTAGGAACTATTGTGCACGATGTTCATGAGACTTTAGGACGGAGGAAAATAACCTTCAATCACTCTCAAATCTATGAAATAGCAGACTTTTATCAGGGCCAAAAAGGTACATACCTTCCAAATTTGCATTTTTTTTAATTGTTTAGGCATTTGGATTTGTGATTATGAGAGCTGGTTTTTGTAATAGCCTGCTTAGAATGTGCAGTATTCTCATTATTGGGGTGTTTCTGGGAGAGAGCTTTGAGAGATAAAGTTCATTTAAAAAATATGGTAAAAAGTTTCATCTTTAAATAGATAAAAAGAACTACTTAGATAAATATTTAATGTTAAGTAATTATCTAGAGAGTAGAGATGACTTGTGGAATAGGCAGAAGGAACGGGAAATGAAAAGTCATGGGGACAGTTGAACTTAAGGGGAAAGTTTAACTATTATTAGTCTTATTATTATCCAAATCCCAGGCATATGAAGTAGTTTAGGCTCTCTAGACAATAAGTTTTGTTCTGGAGCACAGTGGGCATTTCCTCTACTGACAGTGAAGTGGTCTTGTAAATGTTAACTGAACCTATATTAATAGCTGTATTTTTTCTCTAATTGGAAGACTCACTTTTTTATTCTGTACTTGTATAGTAAAGCATCCTGCCTTGAGAAGGAGGCTGGGCTGGAGCATCTCGAAAGATCCCTTCCAACCTCAACCATTCTGTGACCTGTTTCATGAAACTCATTTTCTGTAGATACTCTGGTAATCCTGTATTTATCTGGGCTCACACCAGTGAAAAAATTGTTATCTCTAGAGCTCACAACATGATCAGACTGCAGGGGGTATTTAGTGGTCATATCTCTTACATTACCATTTTCACATGAAGATATAAGGAGCTAGAATGGTATACAATTAGTTCACATTACAATATTCATAAGAGAGGAATTAATTGTGACTTTGTTTTCCTTTTTTTTTTGGTTTTGTTTTGTTTTCCCTGCAGCTGGGCCTCTGGAACTTCCTCTCTTCGAGCTGATCCCTTCACAAAGACAAGTGGTTTTCCATGGAGACCGCTTGCCTTTCCAGTGTACTGCAACTTACGTGGACAACAGCACCCAAGTGCAGTGGTACCACGCGGGACGCCTGATCGAGACCGATGAGGAGAGCGGCATCTTCGTGGAGGACAGCATCATTCACGACTGCTGCTTAATTACACGGTAACACACACCTCTTGTCATAGTCAGCCTTGCAGGCAAGGGGAACAGGTTCAACTTGCCACAAGCCTCATTAAAACGTGCATCAGGAGTTAATTAATTTGAAGCAGCTCAATTGGGTGCTTGAATCTGAGCACAGGTAGAGATTTTTCATGGCTATGGTTGGCTGTGGTTCCAAATTGTACTTTTTGTGTCTAAGTATCCAGATTTGATCAGATATGGGTTTGGACCAGATAAAAACAGTTTCTTATACAGTAAACCATGAGAAGAAACATGAAAAAGCAAGAAAAGAAGAAAAGCTTCAGTAGCATATGACTGACTTACAGCCAAACTGCTTCTTCATGACACCATCTAGAAGTCTGAGTGATGGACCTATGAAGAACTATTAATTGAAAAGTCTTGGATTAGTTTTTGTAGGTTCCAATACACTAGATCCTGTATTCTTTAGTAAAGTAATATCATTTTTGTTTCTTATTAAATATTTCTCAATTTTCTGTGACTTTTGCCATCTCTGTGCCTCTGTGCTTGAGGGATACAGAGATCTACAGATGCATTTGCTGATGTGAAAAGTGCAAGAGGAATGAAGTAGAATAGTCTAATATAAAAGAAGCAAAAACTAATATTTGGCAGCGACTGTAATGTTCCAGTTTTGCTTCACTTTTCCTGTTAAACATTGTTTAATAAATTATAAATTTCAGTGTTTATTTTTGGGTTTCATCTCAGAGTATTGGCTTGTCACTAAAAGCTGCTAAGTTGTTGCACACATCCTTTTGTCCTCTGCCAGTTTCCATCACTGATCAAAAAGAGGGTCTGATTCTGTGTGCATGTTCTGCCTTTCTCTTTGTAGAAGATGGAGTGAAAATAACTATGCTAATTAGCTCTGGATAATCATTAACATCTTTTCACTCAAACAGTTTCTATTAATAAAATTGACCTGAAATGCTTCTTGAACTATCAAATAGAAGTTATGAAGGGAGTCAAATTAAATCCTGTCCACTGGGGACTTTTGGCTTTATTAATTTCATCTACCCACTGATTATTTGACCCTTTTTGGAGTCCTGTAGATCTAGAGGCATAGATCTGACCTATTCTCAGAGCTACTGGCTTTCTTCTAATATCAGTGAAAAGGACTATTAGACCAATTAGTACAGTAATGCCATGTGCATGAGCTATTATATAACTGCTGAGTCACTTAAATTAAAGCATGTTCTTCTTATTTCCATTATATCAAAATTAAAATACATGCTGTTAATCACCTCATTATGTTTTTCAACTAAATTATATCTTGCACTGTATAAGCAATTTTTAAAGCATAGTAATAAACTAAAATAAATAGTCTAAAATTGTTTTCAAAATAACTATCTTTTTTAAAAAACTGTAAGTAGCTTGACTGATTTTTACCTTACATTACTTCTTTTTTGCCAGACTGTAAAATAAAAACCATTGTCTACCATAGCATATTTTAATAAGGATGGTTGATCTTCTGCTTACCTCGTTTACTGTGCCATTTAATAGGTGACCTTGATGCTGATGGTGCAGTATGCACTGGAATGTACAGTATGCACATCTATTCAGAAAAAATGTTCTTTAAATACATCATCACATTTGCTGTTATAGACTGGAAAAATACTCTGACTTGCCCAAGTTATGTGATACAGACTGTTAAAATATGACAAAATATTTTTAATAAATCTCCAAGTCCTTAAACAGCTGTTTAGAAGCATGCAACATTTTAATTTCTCGTTTATTTGCACTGTATGTGGCAGTTTGTAATGTAGAAGGGCATCAACACTGCATTGACCAGAGAGCATAATCCTTATCCAGCCAAAAATGCTAATACTCAAGCAGCTGTGTCTCTGCCTTGATGTAGGTGCTGATCAGAATTAACTTCTTAAAGATATACTTTGGAACCTACTTTTAAAAACTGTACTATTTTAAAGTCATTTTTTTAAACATAAAGACATGCATTTTTGAAAATAACAAAAGATTGGTCATGTGATTGGTAAAATTACCTTCAGCATTTCTTAATTTTAATCTCACCTTTATGACCATTTATACTATATCCTAATTTATATAATTATTATCATTAAAAATGGAAATACTATGTAATAGCATGCTTATTATATGTTACAATAGCATGTATTAGTATGCTTGTTACATGCTGTTACACACTAATTTGTGATAATTCTTAAGGCTAAATCATGGTTGTACAAGGCACTGAAACATCAGAAAGACTGTGCCTCCCTGAGGCTATCAAATGTTAAATATATGATTTGGACTAAAAATAAAGGTAACTTGAAATCAGTTCCTACAGTATCATATTTTGCCTTTGCATGTCTAGTCTTTACAGCAAATGTCCACTGTTTGTGGCTCTCTGTAATTGCACTAAAGGACAGACTTTGGCCTGTGCTACTCAGCAATTTAAAGATTTCTATAGCTGGTTTTGAACAAAGAGGTATAGTCATGTTCCAAAAGCTGCTTATTCAAACATTTTTAGGTGGTTATTTTATTGGGCAATTCCAGATATTTCTGGACGTGGATTTACAACACAAATATCATGCTAAACCCTTCTGTTTTATTAACTGGCACAGTAGAAGGATAAAATATCCAAATGTGTATTTTTTGTCTCCTATGATAAAGCAGAATAAACTAAAATAAATATTTTTGTTACAATAATTAAACTAAAGTTTTGAACTGTATTCCGGTCTGTGACATTTTTCTTGGCAAGGAGCATACCCTTACAGGAGATCTTGAAAAGGTGTTTTCAATTCTGCTGCTAGCTTGCATTTATCATTTCTTGCCAATGATAATAATATTTGATTTTGCTGGTGTTTAATTTTCTGTCATTATGCCTGTGTATAAATGTCATAGTCATATATGAAAATATACATATGATGTGGGACTAATTTCCTATCATTTGTGAATGGATCTAGCTGAATTTGTTAATGATGCTTCTATGAAGACAG
The DNA here is from genome assembly GCF_024509145.1 of Vidua macroura. Taxonomy (NCBI): domain Eukaryota; kingdom Metazoa; phylum Chordata; class Aves; order Passeriformes; family Viduidae; genus Vidua; species Vidua macroura. The sequence continues at coordinate 14,848,424 of NC_071578.1, forward strand.
CCTAATTTCTTTAGCCTGGAATATTATATCAGTTTAATAATAAGCAGCAATTCTAGCTCAACACATTCTGGTTCTCTGGTATCCCTGAAGCCACATAGAAGGAAGGCCATGTAGGATTCTCTGCAGCACAGCATCTTTTCCAGCTTCCCCACTCTTCCCTTTCAGTGTCTGGAGAAGCTAGCAGGACAGTTATTAGAATATTCAACTAGAAAAGGAAACTATTTTAGTTCTATGAACCAAGAAGCTCCGCAGTGGCAGAGATACTTTAATTTTCAAGAGGTTTCTTATTTACCACAAAGAATATAATGACAATTTGGAAGTCTTTTTATTTCTATTCTGCAAATACTTGTGTAGAGTGTTTAACAGTGCTTATGCCCTGACAGCTGTAATGGCTGCTCTGGGACCATTGCAGTTCACAAGTGCTCCTTCTGAAAACATTAAACTGTGAAGAAAGTTAAGAACCCATATAAAGGAGAGCTACACCTGGAGAAACCAACATGCTCTCAACTAAACCTAGGCTAACAAGTGTTGGCATCAAAAGTTGTTTTCAGATGTAATTTTTGTTGTGCAGATGGATTTGCCACTGGAAATACAGTCTCTTAGGACTGAATTTTGATCCCCTTAAAAATTGTGTTTTTCTATTATAGTCTGTCCTGTCAGTCTTCTAAAAATGGTTCTCAGTCTTCTAAAAATGGTTGACAAAGCCACTTTATTTTGTGGGGTTTTTAGTTAAAAAAAAAATTAAGCTTAAAAATCTGGTTTTTAAAATCTTTTAAATGCTTCTTTGCATTGTGACAGTAGCCACTGCCAAGTAAATAATGTAATAATTAGTAATGTTTGAGATGAGAGGTATATGATTATGTGAAAATTTCAAAAATGTGTGGAAGAAAGGTAGAATTTCTTCCTTTTATGGAAGAAATCAGAAATCATGGTCCACTTGTAATAGTGAAAGGGATAAAAAAAATTTCAAACAAAATTTCAAACTAAATGTTGTGGGTTAAAACTTTTGATCACAATTTATGTTATCCAAACAGGAGGCTGAGTCCAATTAATACTTTTTTTTCTGTTTGAAATTATCACTGCAGATATTAGTAAAGAATTAGGAGTTTGAGGCAGTTTCACTAGAAGAATAAAGATTGTTTAAGATATGATTAGAGAAAGGAAATTGATTCCAGGAGTAGACAGGTGGTATCATGGCAAGTTGAGATGCAGGCAGACACTTCCTATAAGAAAGAACAAAATGCTTCCAGAACCTCTGTGCGAAAGGCAGAAATTCAAGGCGTGTAATGACCCAGATGATCCCTAAACTGTTAACTTTGTTAACAGTTTGGGCAGGAATGCATCTGGAAAAGATATGAAGCAAACAGCAGTAGTTTGAACTGGTCTTAGGTAAAAAAACCAGTCTGAAAATCCCTGATAAGGATGTTGGTAGGTTGGATACTTGACTGAAAGTTCAGATATGTACCAAATCATGGCAGAATATTGGAGATTGCACAAGATTAGCAGGATTAGAACAGATCCAAATAACTTGATTCAGAAATGTAGATATTTTATAATCACTTTGTGTTCTGCTGTCATGAGTATTTTGGAGATGAGCAGCTATGGGTCATACTGAGAAATCCAGGGAGATAAGCAGAAGGTGTTCAGTGCTGATATTTTTGGGTTACCTAATTGACCCAGTTTGACCTTTAGCTGTCAAGGAGTTAGGAAACAAATGAAGCAAAATAACAGTTTAAATTGTAAATCAATATTTCTTTATTATTTTGAGGTCACTTTAAACCCTGTAAGCAATGGTATACAACTCATTTCAGGCACTGGAGGCAGAAAAGGACTACTGATAGATGCAACTTCACCAGCAGTTTTCTCATATATAAGATAGGAAGATAATATTTTAAATTATTGCAGAATATTATGAAATGCCCAGGGTAAGGGTTTCATTACGTGAGATTAAGAGTACCTTCATGTGAATTAATTTGGAAGATTAATTAAACTTAGGTCTTTTATCTAATAATATTTCAATTACCTGAATAAAAGTCAATGACAGTTTTATTATTAATCAGTGTGGGGAATACTTTAAAATATAACCTGTTGAGAGACTGATACAATGAAAAGCAAAAGCAGCAACCACGATACCCTCTGTCATTAAAGCATAGACCATTACTAAGAATTGTGCTGTGTCATAAAGCCTGTAGGCTTAATTTGGGTAAGTGCTTATTGAAGCATGATTGAAAAATAGGTATTTTCACCAAAAAAAAAAAAAAAAGTATTTTGGCTGATAGAATTAAATTAACCTAGAAAAATAATAAGTCAGAACTATAAAAACATTTTGATGGAGTCCTTGAAGAATGTTACAAAAATATACTTTGGTGTTGAGATCAGATTAAGAAGATGCCTTGCACTAAATTTTGACCTCTCACTTCCATCTCTGCTTATATCCAGCAGCTATATATGGGTCTATCCAGCCACAAGAGTGAAATGTTCAGTAGTAAGAACAAAAAATGACGCTTTATCCCCCACAAGGGAGAATCAGAGGGTTTTGCTTTGACTTTTTAAGGCCAGAATGATTTTAATGTGGCCCTTCAAACAGCTGCAGCTACACAGCTGAGGACATGCTGCACTGTAGCAGCAGTTGGGAGTCAACATCTCAGGGCTGGCTTTTTCTAAAGTATTTTTCCTGTCAGCATCAGCGTTAGATATAATTATACATTTTCTCTGAGTCCAGGCAGTAGTTTGTAAATCTGTGAACCAAATGTGAGCATATCAGAGCATTTATGACATACATCCAGAATCTCATACCAGATAAACCACCCTAACTACTGGTGAAGCAAGCCATTTCTTCAAAGAAACACTTGTTAGAAATATTGAAACAACAACTGAATTACTTTTAATTTTCATGTATTTCAATCTGTTCAACATATTCCCATTAATATGCTGGAATTCCATGAAAATAGCTCTTCTCCCCTCCTTTTTCTCCCTGCAGGATAAAACACTCCCTATATTTAATTGTTTATGGTATTGTGATTGAGTGGCTGCTGGCCATTACAAAATAAAGTTTACACTGTAAGAGATACACCAAAAGATGAGAAAGAATAGAGATCATTCCTGAAGTTCTTATGTAGGAAACTGCTGTCCTATCTTTTTAGATCTTTCCAAATTTCTTGCAAGTGGGCAAGTAAAACAGGTCAGTATTCTAACCCTAATGTATCCACCATCCATAGAATATTCATTAGATAATTAATTTCTGCATTTGTATCATGTCAAAGTAATATGCATTTGACAAATAATTTGAAATTGTAAAATTAATTTAGTTGGGTTTTTTGTTTGTTTCCTTTTGTGTGTTGTATGGGAGTTTTGTGATGACTGTTTTGGGGTTTTTTTTCTGGTCCTATTGGCATGTAATTGAATAATCAAGAATTGTCATAAGCAGATTAACACTTTTGAGTCATCTGGGAAATATTTTATTTAAAAGCTTTTTACACAATTTTGGCTATTGGTTTGATTGGTGTTATTTTTGTCTAAGAATCTCTGATAGTGTACAGATCACAGGAGTTATGCTAATGAAATAAAGCTTTCTTTGAATATGACTTTGCAGCACACTGGCTACTTACGAGGAGATGAAGGGTATACAGTAGGTGTAGCACCATTTCCCCAGAAGGCTGCAGCTGTAGCCATCCTGCAGTCCATCAGCTTGCTGGTAGAACAGAATTAATAACAATAAACACATCTGAGCATCCCTAAACCTTTCACCAACTGACAGAGCAGCTCAGTGACAGACAACTGATTCATGAAGTATTTTAAATAAGCCCTGGCCCAGGTGTACTCTCTTCAGATATCTTTATGGCACTGTGCTACCACAGATCTATCCAGCAGGAGAAAGTTTTGGGTCTCTAGGTCTGTTGATCCTTTTTTTTTTTCCTCTTCCTACTTACTTTCTCAGCTAGCTAGACTGGCATGTATTGACTCCAGGACTGAGGGAGTTTGAAGATAAATACAAAAAATCTTTATGTATGCCCTTCTGTGCAGAGCAGTAGCTGATTGTCTCTACCTGACAAGCTCAATGGGTGAGAATGAGCTCATACAACAAACCAAACGTGTTATGGTATGATGTAGAGATATTTCGTTTTCTGAAGTAGTTTCTGAAGATGGTGTGGTAGAGTCACTCTAATATTAATAGTGTTAGTTTTCTCAATTTTATGAAAGAAAATAATGGCATACGTGTAGATCACAGGTACTTTGATATCCACCTATAGAAACCACATCTCACTGTTAACTGTTGGGCAGCAAATGGATATTAGCCTGTGACACTATTTTTAGACATTTGCATTTCAATTGAAATAGTTTGAGCAATACAAAGGAAATACAGTGAGTTGGTTTTACTAGCTGATATACAGCTTTTCTCTTATTTTGGAAGTAGGTTTTTATTTGGTTTGTTGTGGTTTTTTGCCTCTGTATTTTTTTTCTGTCAGTATATTGTTATTAAGTCTAGGTCCTTTCCAACTCTTGCCATGGTTCTAGAATGTGAACAAATTAGCTGATAGATAAATTATAGAAAAAAGTATGTTATAGCACATTACATTTCTTGAGTACCCATAGATGGTATTAAATGTTAAGCTTTGTCTTTATATGCAATCAAAAGAAAAAAAAAAGGATGTGTATTGCATTATCTCAGTGTATGAGACATTGATTACACCTGAAAATACTTGCTAGACATCTCGCATAAAATGAACACCAACTTTCATCTTCTTTTTTTTTCTTGCTGTTGCCTGGACACAAGTTTACTTCAAAGGCCATCAGCCTTCTAAAGCTGTTTCTTTCAAGGGTAAATAACTAATTTTGTCGGAGAGATCAGACTAGCAATTTGAGTTCAGACAAGTGCCTTGATTTAGAGATTCTCTCTTCATTTTCCGTGTTTTAACCTTATGTCCCCTGTGAAAGGCTGTATTCTGAGCAGCAATGTACTCTGGAGCCCAACACTCATTTTTTAAATTGCATGTTAGTATGAATAATTTAAGGTGGTATGGGTTGGAGGCATGCTATGCAGACCTTCTGCCTGAACTGTGGGAACACATTAGCTATTTATCTGTCTGAAGAAGAATATGAGAAGACCTAAATGTCTCCTGAGTTAAAGTAAATAATTTTTATTTTCCTGCAGGAAGACCAGTTGGTTCTTCCTAAAGGAAACTCAAGTCAGACTTTAAAGTGTTGCTGCACCATTAAAGTATTTCTTGTGGAAAGCAAATCAAAATATGTTGTTAAAGTCTCTTCTTTATTTGTTACTTTGTTTCCTGGCATGCAAATGACTGCTGGGGCGTACAGTAAATGTTGCTATAGTACCTCTTCAGGACATGGCTGAGTAACTTTGCATAATGAGACCTACTTCTGATTGTCTAATTAGTTATGCATAGCTGTAGCAATGCAAAACTATGCCTCAAATAGAACTCTATTGTCATAGGTTACTGATTACATGACTATGGCTTCTGTGTGTATTATGGTTCCTCTCTTTATAATGACAAATGCCACGGGCCTCAGTTGAATATGAGAACAAACTTTTTATGCAATTGCATCAGCTGTACATTTTAATTAATTTTTCAATATGTCAATCATCACGTTTGTAAAAAGGAATTCTATCACGCATGAAATTTCCCAGTACAAAAAAGAATAATGTATATTCTCTTTCCTCATTTCAATGTTTTTAAATAGAAGGTCACTATAATTTCAAAAGGAAACTTAAGAAAAGCCTGCTAGTCATCCTTTTCTCATCAGGCAGCAGTCTTCCTATTCAGTTAGCCTTGATACCATTTCATGAATGTCTGACTTCATTTTATCATCATAGAATATTACAGAATTGTTAAGGTTTGAAAAATCCTCTAAGATCATCAAGTCCAAGTGTTTAGCACTAAACCATATCCCCAAGTGCTGCATGCACATGGTATTTTGAACACTTCCTGGGATGTGATTCCACAATTCTGCTGGGCAGCCTGTTCCAATGCCAGACCACCCTTTTCATAATATCTAATCTAAACCTTCCCTCTGCTGCAACTTGAGGCCGTTTCTTCTCATCCTGAAAGTCAAAATTTCCTTGAAAAGTGGCAACTGTGACACTGCTGAGGAGTGGGATGTGACTGCTAATGCAGAGGGCGTAGGAATCCTTGTTGACTCATACTCCATCCTTAGAAAAGCTGCATGGTAGGGGCAAGATTGTTGGCATTTGTGGCCTGATGTTTATGAGCTCCTGTGCGATGGGATAGTCAAGAAAAGAATACAGCCAAAGGAGCCATCCTCTCTTAATTCTTTTGTGGTTTTGTCAAGCTCCTAAAGCAGAGTCCTGCCGTGTTCTCAGGTTATGGGAGAGTTCTCGCCTTTAACCAAGACTTGTTGCCATTGCCAAGAGAGATCAAGAATGCCTTTTGACTATGAGTGAGAGTCTCTGGGTGTGCTTATGCAACAATGCCAAGACTTAAAATATGTAACTGACCTACTAAAAAACTTTGTGAAATAGAGTTTTTAAATTCTATACCCAAGAAAGGCCCGCCTTTTCCTTCTCATCTGAGGACTGTGAAGTAAAAGTCTTCAAGGATTATAAGCAGAGAGAATGCTACAGGATCAAGTTGACTGCTTTTTTTGAGTATTAAAAGACTTTTTTAAATTCAGTCCCCCAAATTCTCCAGAGATGTAAGATCAATTTATCATTTGTCATATCCAGATGGTAAGTAAATGAACAGTTTCACCATTGGGCTTGCTATCAAAATATTCCAAGAGGATTATAAATGAATGCATCATTTACAGTGGCCAGATGGCAATTCAGAAGACAATTTCATGATCTAGTCACTATATTGCATAAACCTATTCTGGCTTGTTTTTTATCACCATCTGAAGAAAGGGCAATAAAAGACTAAAACTGTGAATGTGAGCAGTTACATGTCTTTTGAGATAATTTGAACCAGTGTTCAAGTATTGTGTTTCTATCAGAAACAAGGCTGGTGTATCAGTAAATATTTGTCTCTAGGAAGCATTTGTCTCGTCTAGGAAACTTCATCTACTGAGGGGAGACCTGTTAAGCAGCAGATACATTTACATCAGAACACATTTCAGCAGTTTAAATAAATGGAAAATACACCCTTTATATTTATTTATCTGCATACTTATTACTTGTAAAATTCATAATAAGCTGAAATATGGTAATTACCTACCATCACCATCATCATGGTTTCCAATTTTATCACATTTTTATTGTTAACAATGATTGTAGATATTTTCTAGAAAACATATCAGAAGATCAGCACAACTATCATGCATTCTATTCATTTGAGAAGTCCCCACATCTTGATGCCACAAGTGAATATACCTTCTACCTCTTCTTTCAGTGAAAAAGCTTTATGCATAATTGTTTTTATAAGCTCTAGGAATATGATCTTTCTTAACTGTCTATAAAGATGATGTGAGATTGTTGTGATGTGTGAAATATAATATTTAATTAAAACACTGTTAAACTGGCTAATTTCGCTGAAGTATTTCTACCTGAATGCAAAAAGATGTATTAAGAATTAGCTGAGAGGCTGCTGTTACTGGGCTATTCACCTGAGACTTCTTAAGAGAACAATTGCTTCTTTTGACATTAAAATACTGAACTACTCTATGAGAACAGCTAGTAATGCTTTTTCTATATTTTTTTTTTTGCTATAAAACTATGTTAGAATTCATTGTGAAAATGAAATGGGGGTTATAAGGCACTTGGAGTTCAAAGCCATCATAAATAGGAATAATGTGATATTTTTAAAGTTGCTATTTAATAATAAATTTCACTGAATATCTGGAGAAATATCCAAAATTTTGAAACAACTATCTTAAATCAAAGACTATTTCTCGTGGTTTACTTGTTTTCTGAGGACCTAAATAACAGTCTCATGGTAGGTTCTTGAGAAAATCATCTTTCAAAATTTCAGGGTCTACAAAAAATGTGCTAAAGGTAACAAGTAAAATTGTTTAGATTTTATTTTAAATACAGATTTGAAATAAGTTTATTAACTGTTAATTCAGTCCTTCTGTTTTTATAATGTACATTCTCACTCACCCTATTGTGTTTCTTCTCACATAATTTCTAATTGTCTAAACCACAAGGCATATTCAAAGACAAGCCATTTCTGTAAAGCAAAGTAAATATTTCAGATAAATGCTAGTTCTTTTTTTCTCCCAACTACTTTCAAAAGCTGTAATTTGTTTAAAACCGTAGTAAAATTTAGTTCTAGCCCCATGGCAGATTTAAGATACAATGTGTTACCTTCTCAAAATGTAGTAGTTGGCATTATTTTTGGTCTATGACATCTGTAGAGTTGGAATAATTGAATAATGTTCTACCCCTGATGGCAGAGTGCCAGATTCTGGTGCTGAAATGCCACAGGAGCTGTAATCACAGCTGAAGGCAAAACCATTCTCTGAGGGCTGGTTGTGTGGTCAACTTGAAATGCCTTTCTGACTTCCAAGTGCTTGGTTAGGCAACAAACCAAATATTCTGTAATACCTGGGGAAAGCGGAATGGGCTTTGATAAATAGTTTATATTATTTTGTGATGATTTGCGTTCTAGCCTGTTACAACCTGAGTAGTCAATACAAATTGGTGCTGCCAAGAGCTTACAGCCACTTCCATACTGTCTGTCCCTCTGATATCATGGACCCCATTTTGATATTTTCATAAAAAATAAGTTAATGTCAGAAAGCCAGTGACTTGATATCTGTATAATTAAATGTATAAAATAATGAATCTTTTATTTTTTTTTAGTGAACTTATCCTGTCCAGTATTGACATTGATGCAAGTGGAGATTGGGAGTGTCTAGTCAAGAACTCCTATGGAAATAGCACTAAACAAGTAGAAATTGTGGTGCTTGAAACAGCTGCTCCCTACTGCCCTGCAGAAAGAGTTATTAACAACAAGGGAGATTTCAGGTATGACTTTTTGGGTTTGGAGTGTGTTTCATATATTAATGCAGGTACAGACCATATTCATGCTTACATGACACTTCAGTGTCAGGTACAAATCATTTATTTTAGTTGTCATTTTTATCTAATATGATAGGAAAGAGGAGCACTGTATGATTTTGATGGGAAATGGGACCTAGTGCTTCAAGAGAAGCAGTGATTTGTAAAAGTCAGAAAGTCTAATTCCTCAGTATGCATTATGGAAAATTTTTAAGAAATTAGATAAATTAAAGAAGGTTCAAAATTTTTCTTTGTAGAAGATGATAACACTGCATTAAAGCATTTGAAGATTAAATCTTCAGTGCTTTACTTTTTTAAATCTGTTCTGGTTCTGATGGCTTTGTTCAGCTGAGATTAGAGGTAACAAATGACATGAGACTGTTACTAAAATATTTCACTGAAGAGGATCAAACTAGAAAGTAAAATTATTTAGTAAAACAAATAGATTGTATGAGGTGAGATAAAGCACACAAAGTTTTACCAGTATATCATATGCTTACAAAATACACCTGTCCTGCTATCTGAATCTTAGGCGTCTACAAAATTTTGTAGACTAAAAAAGTGTAGCTTTTGCTCCATCATTACTTTTATCTACATATGCTGGTGGGGCTTTTAAAAATTTTAATGATTTTAATCATATAATAATTTTAATCAGAAGAAAAGGTTTCTGTGGAATTTGGTATTGTTTTCAGTCAACTCTAAAATGCACCAATGATATGCACAAAGCTCTTAAACAAAACCTGCTTGACAATAAGACTCATGTATGATGGCAATCCCATTGAGAAATCAAGACAGTAATTTCTTACCAAATTAATTATAATGATAATTCAGCTTGAATAGTTAATGAAAGGAAAGTAGATGAGAAAAGAAGCCTTTCTTAAATAGCAGAACTTTCTGCAAATATTTCTGACCTGAAAGCCTCTATTTATTTTTAGGTTACCTCTAAAACTTAAAAGCCCAAAAGCTTTTTGTACTATTTCTTGTGTTTGAATAAAAGTAAAGGATTGAATTAGAAAGAAGTGGAAATAAAAACCTACTCAAATAATCTGTTTTCTCTTTACTACAAAGCTATTTTATATGTGTTAACCTCAGCACCAGCGAGTTTGCCTCTCTCACTGAGGCAAAATTGCTGAGGCAATGCATATATATTAATGGATTAAATTTCATTAGAGACCTTTGACAATCTTAGCTACAGATTTTTTTGTCATCACAATAACTGGAATTGTGTTTTTTTCATAGTGGATATGCTGAAATAAGTTTCCATTATATCTTTAAAAAAATATATACTTCCTATCAGAAAACTCACACTGAACCTTTTAGATGGCAACTCTATGAAGTTCATGTTCTTGCCTTAAAATGACATCCTTTTCTCCATAAATAAATATATATAAATCTTCATGCTGCACAAACTAACACCAGGGGCATTTTTGTCATTTTATATAAATCAAAAGAACAAGAGTGGACATTTCTCAACCTATTGATCTTCTTCCTAGAAATCCATATAAATTTATTTTTAAAATGTACATCTAAAGGATGATGAGTCCATAGGTTCTTTTGGCATTTGAGAGAATGAATTTAAAATCGTAGAGAATTTATGAGCCTCCAACTCAGCATTAGTGCTTGAAATTGTTCAAAGGTTTATCCTCAGAGATGGAGCTTTCACACCAGCAAGTTCTCTTACAAAGGTCTTTGAAGTTTTGGTAACATAACAAGTATGGAAGTAGAAAGAATTGAACCACAAAGGCAAAACTAGAAAGAACTGTTCTTTTATTGGGCAAGAAAAAGGAAAAAAAGCATCAACTGTTCGGGGAGTGTGGCTATTTCAGTGGTCCAGCCTAGGTGGTATTTATAATTGTGTAACTGCAGCAAGAATTAGGCACTGAGAGTCAGAATGAGCTGACCTTTTCTACTAAGAGGTTTTCTCTATCATCTCTATATTTTACCTTTTGTTTGGTTGTTGTTTTATAGAATGCTGTAAGCTTATTCTGAAAGGTAAATTATAATGTTGTTGCATGCTATCATTCCTAGTCATAAAGGCCAGATTCTGCTCACTGTGACAATACTAGGCTCAGAATTATGTCTTTAGTTTTACTTTTGAAGTAAGTTGCCAATTGCATTAATGCAAATGTTTTACTAAAAATAATATTTCATCCCAGAGGCAAAAGTCCTCTATGCTGCTATATGCTCTGTATACTACTTTACATATTTTGATTTTTTGGGAAAGCTCCTTTCTTGAATCATTTTTTTATCAACTGTTTTAACATCACACATTCAATTATTTCAGTGACAGCTGTGAAAAACAAAAGTATTCTTCTTCTTAGCTTTTTTTTTGAAATGAAGAAAACTTTTATAGCCCAAAACCTTTCAGTATATTATGTAACAACGTACAATTGTGCATTGTGTAACTAGAGGAGCTAATACATTTGTTTGTGGAAAGGTTGATTCCCAAGGTGTAATTTCAGTGAAAGGCAGAATTTTTTTGTGATTTATTTGGTTCACTCATTACATCAGTGCAATTAAAAAAACCATATCCTTCCCACACCTGCTGACTCGCTGATGATATGCTTATGGCTTTCTTAGATTTCTACCAATTACCTGATCCTGCTATGTCCATACTAGGCTGTAAATGACAATAGATTTGGTATCTGTAGAAATAGATCCATTCTAGAGAATGCAGCAGAAAACACTTTCTATACACAGAAAGTGTGTTTTATAACAGACCGATCAGCTAAATAGAAGAACTCCGGCTGCTCTTGATTTAGTTTGTTTTCAAATACTGTTTTGGAATCATACTACATAAATCATGTATACCTAAATAGCTAATTTTTGAGAGCTAGTTCCTTTCTCTTTCATGACACATGATCTCTGCTGAAATCTTGTACACTGGTTTCTGAGACATTTGGGGCTTTTTGTTTACTCAAGGCTTTTTAGTGGTGAGTCAAAATGCAAAGCAGAGATTGTCAGGTACATTTTGAGCACTTAGTTTTAAGAGCATTTAGTAATAGAGTTTCATTTTTTGGGGTTTTTTGGGTCTTTTTCCTTCATGGATTTACTGCTCTGCTTTTTGCAGTCTGCAGACATTAATGTAGTAAAAACACCAATCATATCTCTTTCCTTAATACTAAACACCTTCCTAGAATTAATGCAGAATGAATGTGTGACCAGCCAGACTTGAACCTCTATAATTCTGACATTTTCCAAGGAAACCAAGTAATTAATTATAAAACATTATGGAGTAAAAGATAAAATAGCCGTTTTCTCTCCTATATCACTTTATGTTGTTGTATATGGTTATTTATTGTTATATATATCTATATTGTAACTTGCCTTTTGCATTTGAATTTTTACTACCATGCTGTTTATAGGTGGCCCAAAACATTGGCTGGGATAACTGCTTACCAGCCCTGTCTCCAGTATTCTTTTAACTCTGTTGCATTTCACAACGGCGCAGAAGAGGCAAAGGCGTGGCGTAAATGTAACCGAACTGGACGCTGGGATGAAGAAAACTACTCTGAGTGTCCTTATTCACAAGAAATAACTCAAGTTCTTCATGCTTTTAGTCAGGTAACATTTTGAAATCCAAGGCTCCCCTTCTCTAGTACTGATCTTGTTGAATAGCTTGCAAAAAATGTCAGTTCAGCCACAAGTTCGGGATAGATGGACTTTTAACAAAATGCTTTACTTGAAAGACAGTCATTTGTTTCTATGGTAATTGGAAGTTGTAGTAGGAACAAGTGCACAGCATTACCTTTATCTTAATACTTTTTTCCATTAGATGCTTAGAGTCTAGATGATTATTAGTAATGCTGGCAGGGTGATCAGTGCTTGACTTTCTTTCCCCTCACGCGGTTTTCCAGAAAGATGTTAATTTCTTGTGAAGTCCCATATCAGAGTTTCATCAGCTAAAGTGCCTTTCCTCTTTAGAATGCCTTTTTAATATCTTTTTAAAAAAAGCAGTGCTTCAATTGTTTCTTATGGATAAGTAAAAGAATGAAATGAAAAAGTAGATGGATAGAAATTAATGAGAAAAAAAGAATGTAACAGGAAACACTGTGGAGGATGGCCCAGATGTGTAACTGCCATACTGATTTTACAGCTTTCCATTTCCTTGACCATTTCTTCCCTGGTAGTATCAGTAGACCACAGAAAGTTTGTTTTCAAATGGGTTCATAAATAAGAGTAATTAATATATTAAGAGAGCCATTGCAATTACAGGGTAATGAAATAATTAGGGTGATGTCTAGAATCCAGTCTATTCTCCTGTAAACAAGGAGGTGAGGTTGGGTTTCTCAGGGCCTTAGACACTCAAGACTTTATAACCTCAGAGGCTGCACAATTTCTTGGGGTTAACCTGTTCAAATGCCTGACTGCTCTTACAACTGGAAAGATTTTCTTCACAGTCAGTCTGAATTTCTCTTGCTCTCCCACCCTGTGCTACTGAGCATAGGAACTCTTGCTCACACTGTTGTTTTCATGAAGGTCTAGAGATAGAGGCAAGGCAAGGTAAGTAGCTTGGTATATTTTATGAGGCCAGATAGTTACAGTCTAGAAAAAGTAGACAAAAATCTTCAAAATTTGTTGGTGTGCTGTGGTGGTGTCTTCAGATAACAGCAATGAAATCTAAGACCTAAGGCTGAAAATACATTCATATGCCTGAATATTCCCCTGAAATGTATATCCATGGCACATTGATGCACATAAATCCATGTGAAATTATGGCAGGCATTATGGATGTGATCTCCAGTTTTTAAAGAGAATGAAGCTAGCTGATTTATTAAGCCTAACAATTCTAATGTATTTTCAGATGCACATCAATTTGACCACCGTGCTGGAGTTTTCCCGGCAGCTGACAGCCTACACAAGAGGTGCTTCCCTCTTTGCGGATAAAATGGATGTAATATATTTGGCTTATATAATGGAAAAGTTAATTGTCTTCGTGGATGAAGTTGAAGATGTAAGATATCTTCTCTATGCTGAAAAAAAGTATCACTTAGGAGTGAAGTCTTCACATATGGCCCTGTTCTTAATGTATGCGGGCACACAGTGAAGAGTAGCTCCTAAAACTGATTGCTGATTGCAAATGTTCTGCATAAACTGTGATGTGTCTCTTTGTGCCAAAAAAGAAACTAAGTCTTCTTCACTGATGACAAGGGCATTGCTGCTTAGGAATAAAATCTGTTTTTAATGAGCCACTTAATAAATTTCTTTTTAAGTTTACTTTCTTTCATGTCTAACATGTTAGAATGGACTCTGGCTGGCCACTGAAGCTACATATGCTTCTTTTGTTTCCTCCATTTTAGCAGAAGGTTTCCACTGAATTTTGCAAGGAGGTATCACTTGTAAGGATGTCATTATGTGCAACTTTATCAGAAACTTTCAGCATTATGCCATTTTTGCAGAAAAATCTAATCAGAATTATGCCAACTATGCCAATTATGCCAACCCTATGAGAAAAATAGGTTTTTAGAGAAAACATAAATGTTCATCATATTTTTTTTTACTGTTAATTTTCAGAGTAACTGCTTGCATAAAGATTTTATAAACTGTAATTTTTGACCACATGATGTTTTCTTTTGGTTTGGCAATGTTCATTCCATTCTGGCTCTGGGAATTATAACAGTTAACATTTTAGTGCCAATTTGAGAAAGTCTCCAACTTAAATTTCACCATAATACACTAGATCTAAAGTATATTATTAAGTGCTCTCCAAGAATCATGTTTCAAAGCTGCAACTTTATTTCAGCTCAGAATCCTGATAAGGTCTTGCTGCTTTCTGACAAAACAAAAATTTGACATTCAAAAGAAACAGCTGGATTTGCCATAAAGCCTCTTTGTTTTTCTAGCAGCTGATGTATTTTCCATTAAAGCTGAGCACCATCTTTAATCTTTTAATTGACTTCTTCCACCTTTCAAATAGGTTTTCATTTCTGCTTTTTTTTTTATCAAAACATCTCTATCCCCATCACTTATGTCTACATCTCTTATTTAGTAATACCTTATTTTCTTAATTTATAACGTTTCTCCTAAATTTTCTCTCTTTTCCTTTACTTCTTTCTCAAGTTTGCTAGATAAAGTCCTCATCCACTGAGCTCTCAACTAGCACCCATTTCTTAGCTCTCACTCACAAGGTACAAAAGCACCTATGAAATTTAAGTGTCAATAGCTTCACTGCACTTGTAATTATAAATAGGACTGCACTTTATTTCATATAAGGCAGTTAGTTTGGAATTGACTAGCAGCTGAAACTGGAATTAATAAATCCATTAGAAATCAATTAAAATGCAATCTTTCAAAATATATTCAAAAACATTCTTTCTAAACTAATACAGTTTCTGTACCTCTTTTCTGGGATGTGCATCCCATTTCACATGGGATTGTTCATTTTCATACAAGATAAAGGTGCTTTGTCCCATCTGGTGGTTTGCCTCTCAAACAAGAGAGGTTCAATAGCTGCACAAGGGACATATTTGCAACACACTACAATTTTTGTCAGGAATATGCATAATAGCCCAAATTTTTGTATTTTCAATGACATGACTTTACTCTTCATTAATGCATTTAATTATAGTATAAATTACTTCATTTTCTTATTTCTCTCCTTTTGTATATTTATAGACTATTGTTCTGCCCTCAGTAAGTTACTGCCTAGCTGATTGGTGTTTGCTTTTATAGTTTCTCATAAATCACTCCAGACTCTTAATGTGATTCATTATTATTCATTTTATCAATAACTCTGTCACATTGTCAAAAGCCATCTAGAATTATCTAGTAATTATGTTCTCAAAAATAGATTAAATATTTCAGGAACAGTCACATAAAATTTCCCATGTAGTCTCATTATTTGTTTCCTTTGCAATGCAAGGGAAATTTATCTATTTTTTATTAAAAATGCAGAACTAACTTCATAACCTTAGCCATCTTTTAAATCTTTTTCACAATTGCTGAATTTCTATTTTCCTTTCCACTGAATCATCTGTATATTTGTCTGTTTCTATTAGTGTGACTTTTTGGCTTCTTGAACTTTTCTTTAGCAATATTTCTCAGTTGTTTTTCTCTTCTATATACCTTTTTATTCAGATTTACTTGTGACATCTGGGTATGTCTTTTCCATATCTTTGCTTTCAAAAATATAAGTAACGTGGTCAGGTCAATTTTGAAGTTTTACTCAAATTAAGTTTTTGAATTTTAAAAAGCATATATTTTTATTCAGCTTGAAATAATTACAAAAAATATTCACAGTGATATTTATTCTTTCTAAATATAACTACTAATAAAATTTCAAACACATGGTTACCAAAATCTGTAAAATGTCACCTGGCAAAACAAAGATCTGTTACTTTGGATTAGGCACAAGTGTGAATTAAAACTTCCAAAGCTGTGGCTCATGAGATGATCTAAGTTTATATCAGCACCTGAGCTATATCTCAAATTTATATCTCAAATTTATTCCATGTCTGAAACAAAGATGTCTCTCAAATATATTTTCCCTCTCTTTTTTTTTTTCCTTCCCCCAAGCCTCCTCCTCAAGGTCCTTTGATTGAACATGAAGCAGCTCTTTAGAAGGACATGGCCAATTTTAATTAGATTAAGATAGAGGGTGATAATTTTGGAATTCTGTTTATTGAGATGAATTGACTCAATTTGTCTGGTTTATCTAGAAAATAAGTTTTAAAGTTGTGAATTAAAAAAGCTCTTCCTTGATGTGAGTTGCACTTTTCCTTTCTTGGTTTTTCTTTTTCAGTCCATTTAATTTTTTTATAAAATCAAAACTGTCTTTCAGTGATGGTCACCAAGAGAAGTAAGGTGCCTGTACTCTTATCTGTTCTTTTCTTACTTCTTGAGTTTTACAGACAATACCTTTTTTTATTTTTTCCAGATTGGGGATGCTCTTATTGAGATTGCCAGCAATATAATGTTGGTGGATGATCACGTGTTGTGGATGGCTCAAAAAGAAGACAAAGCCTGCACCAGGATTGTACGATGTGTGGAACAGATTGCAAATCAAATATTGACCAGCAAGATTCAAGTTATATCAAAGGTATTTCAAAAAATTTAAAAAATGTTTTGTAAGATATTTTTCTCTTGAATTCTATTTGCAAGACCAAAATATTTTTTTAACATCACCAGTGGTATTAAAAAGTGGTTTTCTTTGATCAGTTTTATTTATTGTGACAATATAGTGTTCACAGCAATATCTTTCTAATGTTCTTACTATTCATTCACTTTCTATTTTTAAAGCTACTATAGCATATGGTTTTATTTTGAAAGGTCCAAGTTGAGTGAGTGACTGACAGCAACATGTCAGATCATAAAAGACAACAAGATCCTTTGTAGTTGGAAGATTTTAATATGCCTTACCCAGAGGCTTCTGGACAACTATTGATTAAACTATTTAGAAGATTATCATCAAAGGTATATCATGTCCTAAACATTACCAATTCAGGGATAGTTTTCATTTTTTAGAAGCAAACTGTACCTGTTAGGAATGATTTTTTTTTACTCCTTGTCCTCCATCTACACAAATGTGTCACTTGGATACTGAGAGGTTCTCATTTGGAGACTAAGACATTGTCTTGTCAGTTTCAACATCTAAATAGCAGAAATACATCTAAATTACAAACTTGAAAGTTATCCTTTTAAAAGTTTAGATAAATACTTTAAAGCCTTATCATTCCTTGAGTTAGTTTGCTTGCTTGTTTGCTTTTAACCAACCTTTATTCTTTTCTCGATTGTCCACTGGATTTACAGAAAAACACTATTTAAATGTGACTTTAGGTACAGCGTCAATCACAGGAAAAATGTATAAAAATAAAAGGAACAAAAAAAAAAAAAAAAAAGAAAAAAAAAGAAATTATAGACTGAAGTGAATTATAGAGGAAGCCAAATAGCATAATAGCCTTAGTTTCTGTTTTTAGTAAAGTGGTCTTTCAAACAGAGACAGAAATATATTGGACTGTTTCTTAAAGGAAGTTTTTTATTTAATTCTCACTTACATTAAATAATCAAATTTGCTAAAAGTATTTCTATTAAATGCATAGTGACAATAATGTAACTTTTAGAAGTATTTTACAATGTGACAACTAGGAGGACTCTGTTGTTTTATACTTGCCTATCTTTTAAATGTCAAGTGACAAAGGTTGAGTTTTTTCCCTGTCACGGCTTCAGGAAGATGTTGACATTACTGAAAAGAGTAATTTTATGTACTCAGACTTAGATATGTGTCACTAACTGTTTTGCCATGCTTTATCTTTTAGCTTCTTATGGTTTGCTGTAGGAGAAGTAGTTTACTGTTGAGTACAATTTGTAAATAAACAAAAGCTGTGGAGTATTTCTGGTGTCATCTTATGCAATACCAAACATGTCTGTTCCTTTGGGAGGCCAGCCAGGAAACTCTCTCACAGAAATTGCATCTGCTTTCTTTATTTTAGAAAACAGCAAATAAAACACCCACAGTTTAGGTAGCCCATAGTTTCTAGTACAATTCCAAAGAAAAAAAAAGAGAAACTATAAACTGTGTCAGCCATATAACATTGAATCATAGAATCCTTTAGGTGGCTAAAAGAGCTTTAAGATCATTGAGTCCAACCATTAATCCATCACTGCCAGGTCCACAGATCACGAAACAATCTGTGCCTGGAAGCATATAGAAACCATATAGTCCTATCAGTGTGGTACCAGGCTAAGGTAGTCCACCTGTTAAAACACGAGCTGTTTATGTCATGCACAGGCCTGTGATGAAATGAAAATGCTAGTTTAAGGGTAGAGATGCATCTCTGCAGTCTGCTGCAGTGTCCATCTCCATACGCTTCACTTTGCTGAAGGCTAGGTCACAGATGTACCTGTAACATGGTGTTGCCTTGAACCATTTAGTCACGTTCAGTGCTCTCATGGAACAAGTTGTGTGAAAACACTCAGCCACTAAATAGCTAAGAAGGTTCCTGTTTCATTTCTTAGGTTCAAAGCACATCATTATTTGTTTTTTAAATAGTTCTTAAGCCTGGTGTTGCTAGTTCGCTTTATAACTCTATTGCTTAAATTCCATATTCCACTGAAGCTGATAATGATGGAATTGCAAAACTGATAGAATACTAACTAGTGTACCTGATGGAAACAGATCTGTATCTATCTATATATGTATATCTATCTCAGAAAGAAAGATGGAAGCAAACCCACTATGCTGTTGTAGAATCCTGTATCATATTTTTAAATAAGTTCTATTTTCTTTCTTACCCCAAGAGAATATATATACACACATATCTCTGTGTGTATGTGTGTATACATGCACAATCCTTTATTGAGTATATGCAGTAAGCACACAATGCACATATAATTGCAAGCATGATTCATGGATTTGTGACAACTATTCTCAATGTTTTCACAGGTATCTCGTAATATTGCTCTGGAAGCCTTCATGATCAAGCCATCCAGTTTCACAGGAATGACTTGCACTGCCTACCAGAAAACATCCACAAGCTCAGATAAGTCAGTGACTCCTGATTTGGGAAGATGGGAAGCCAACCACAATCCTGATCTACATTTGAATTTCAAGTGCAACACTGGCAATCTGGATGGTTCTTTGGTGAATTCTTCTACCAGGGTAAGTCAGTACAACTATGAATATAATTTATCTGTTTTATTTATTTAGTGTTTTCAGTAGCACCTTTAGGCAGAATACTGATTTGTAAAATGAATATTTTTTGTGTTGTTAGCACTGTAAACTTGTTAATAATTTCAGCATGTAAGTGGGCTTAAACTGGTGTATTGGGTGTAGCACATTTTGTTGTGCTAATGAATATTCCATTAATATAATCAGGCAGAATGCAGGATGTGAATAGAGATGAGTGAATGTCTTGTTCCTTCTGTCTCTGAGTCCGATTGTGCAAACTTTTCTATGTGTAAACAATCTCTTCAAATTAATTTGGAAATACTTGTTTTAGTGAAGCACTCTCACAGCGTTTTACATTGCAGAGATGTATCTTTTTTTAGGGAAATTACCTTTACTTTAGTAAATAATACTGCACTATCTTCTGCACTTTATGCTGAGGGGGAGTGTTTTGCTGGATTTTTGAGTAGTAGCTGAAGAAAATAGTAAATAAGCCTTTTAATAGAATACACTGTTGTTATCAAATAATGAAGTGTAACAATTAAATTTTGATCTAGCAGGAAATGGAATTTTGTATTTGGCTGAGCATGTTATTAAATTTAAGTATTAGTGTTGAATTTTAGTTATCCTTCAACTGAATCTCAGTTTAATAGGCTTATTTCTTGAATTATTTACTATGACAAAATGATGCTTCTCTGAACAATATTACTAGTTTAATGAACGTGAAAATATTTTAATTGAAGTTTGGTGCATTTTAATCTGTATGGACTATGCAGTCAGTTATATGGTACTTTGTGCTCCCATGATCTTCTGCTAAAAGGAGTCATCTTAATAATGGAAGAATAGGTTAAATTTGTTTCCTTTAATGGAGTTCATTTTTTTTCTCTGAACACTTTTAATGTGTCTGTCTATAAGAAAAAGCCATCCATAAGGTCAGATCTAAAAGACACAAGATTTCTTCAAGAAGAAACCCTGGAACACTCTGAATTGTATGGGATAGTATTATTGATATAGAAATATATATGGGATTACAGGAATAGGAAAGTTTTCTTTATTAGCTGCATCAATATATTTGAACTTCTTTAGAAACTGAGTGCCAGCACTTTTAGTAAATTAGTCTCTTTATAGTTGTATGGTCAACCACTCGTCTATCTCTCCATTTATAAAAATCCTACCATAATTGCAAATTTCTCATCTCTTCTATCAGCATGCATTTGTCAAATATGTAGAGTAAGTTACACCAGTTATTTGAAGCCCCTTCCTAAAATGTTGTCAGAATGTCACCATAATGATCTCAGTAAAATCTTTCCTTGTATACTGTGAACCTGATGGGGCTCGCCCCCAGATTGGGGTGACCCCGGGAGGTGGTAAAGTCTCTCCTCCAACCCAGGCCTTCAAAGAAAGACTCAGTAGTCTTCAGTCATCCAGTCTCAAGGTAGTTTATTGTGTGTTATCTAAAAGATTTTCTTCCTGAACTGCTGCAGTTCTTTCAGCAGGTCAGGCAAAGACACACACACACACTGACACTGTCTCTGACACCCTCTCTCTCTCTCTGACTGCCCAGGGGGCTGGTGCCATCTTTTGTATCACACATTAAATGTTTATAGTTTTTCCCCAATGCCTATCACCCATATTGAACAGTGACTTTCTACTCTAAACCAATCTGTGAGTGCCAACATCACCAAGAACATGGAGGATAGGAAGGAGAATGGAGGACAGGGCACGGCCAAATCCCTCCATCTTAGAACTTCTGACCCCCATGTACAAAACTCAGACCCCTCTGTACAAGGCCTAAACCCCCCTGTACAGCACTCAAAAATCCTTCCCTTCACTTTGTGACTACTTCTACTATAATATCTAAACTTTTGTGATTTCTTGTTCTTCCTGCAAGGTTGGTAAATTGTTCCATGGATCAAATTCAAAGCCACAGGGGTTTCCAGCTGCATGCTGGGGTCTCCAATGCTTCTGACCTGGGCCCAGAACATCCAAGAGTGTCTGAGGGACACTTTGGGTTCTGACATGAACCTACCTGTCTTTATACAATATAGAGAGGGGAAATTCTACTGATGATACAGAGGAGCCAGGAGAAAGTGAGCTTATTCCCACAAAAAGGCATTTGATATATGTGATATATATTCTGATGGAAGTGACTTTATTAGGTGGACCTCTAGCTATTACCTGTATATGAATTTGTAAAGGTTGTAAGAGCAGGATACAGGAGATTATAGACTCAGCTAAATGTTCGTTACATGGCTTTAGGTTTTAACATGAAGGTGTACTCAGGCTTTAAATGTGGTAGGGAAAAAGCAGACTGGATCTGTTCCTTTATCCCGAAAAGCAAGACGTTTTCATTCACTGCTCTCTGAAAGTTTTTAACCACTCCCTTAATTCATTCTGAAATTGGTTACATTTCTTCACTGTTGGAGGGAATGATATCTCAAATTGTAACTGATAACAGAAAGTGGGATTCTTTATCATCATCCAGTAGCAAAATTATTTCTATGTTTGCTCACTGGAGGTAAACCTACTTGATTGTGCTGTGCAAAGTTTAGGAAAATAGAGAATTTGTTATAAGGTCAGAATTGCTTCTTTTATTATGTCTGACCTTTAGAACTTCATATTAGATGCTGAGATTACTCTTACAGTCTTCCTCTATTTAGCATAGGATTAATAATGAAGAAGAAAAAACATCTAATTAAAATCACCAAGTAGACGTAGTAATCACAAATTTAATTAACTTCTAATAAAAATGTGAAAAATTGCTTAAGAAGCTTACTAAAAGAGAATATTCGTATATTTTTGTGCTAGAAAATGTAGCCTTCTTCAAATTTATAGTATTGTAAATCATCTGCTCACTAAGCAAAACAATTATTTATGTTTTCTGCTATTAAGAAATTTCATTAATCAATTAAAAAAGTGAATCCTCAGGAAGCAAAGTGTGAGCAGTAGAGGGGAAAAGGCTGATACAGGTGAGCTCAAGCTTTCTTGTGAATACCATCAAAGCTTTTGTAGCTATTCATAGTGATATTTCCTGGCAATGGTAGGAAATTGATACATATTTAGACACTGATTTTCTGTACATAAATTAACCTGATCTGGTTGTTATGGTATAGAACACCCTAAAAAGGTTAAGCAATATACAAATTTAAATAAATAAGTAAAAAACAGTTTAAAAAGAATAGACTTTGAAAATTAAATAATTTAAAACATACTGAAAGAGGTCTACCATTCAGAGAATTTCGGAAGATAGTTCATAAAATATATCTGTATTCACTTATGGTTAAAATATGTTTATAGACCAACTTGCAGTGTTTTCAGATACCCTAAGTTAAAATATTATTGCAGTTTGATACACAATTTTTTATCTTTAAATCTAATTCTGACTCTGTAACCACCTGCAAGTTTGAAAATAATCATTTTTCACTGTTGCAGATCAGAAGTTTTGTCTGGTAGGACTTGGACCCAAATGCCTTCTCTTAGATCCCATTTTTGCTGTTAGTAGGAGGCTTTTGCTGCCTGACCGGACTTTACTATGTGGGGGAAAAAAAAGCTCAAATATATATTCTGAATTTTTGTTACAGTATTTTGACACATTGGTTGTTTTCCTCTCTGTTTAAGAAGGTTTAATGGGATCCTCTCACCCTGGGCTTCCAGACTGAGATCCTATCACAGGAATGCTCCTGAGGCACAATCCTGTCCCATGAACTGTCTGTGGTCTAAGGGTCTCATGATAATGAAGTGGTGATCACACACCAACCAGGCTGCTGTAACATTTCAACTCAGACAATGTGAGAACAGTTGATGAAATTTTAGTGCCATTCAGTATGAATCCAGTGTCTGGTTCTCGTTTGATACCAGACCTGAAGCATACTTGGAACCTGATCTCTGTTCCAACCTGATTCTGCAAAATATCTCCAGTGTGCAAAGATAATCACTTGTGCAGTTAACCCACCCTCTGACTCAGGAAAATTCCTCAGTACAGAATGAACCTTTAAACTTCCTGTACCATGGCAACGAAATGCTCAGTTTATGGTGGACTGTAAGTTTAGTATTTGTGCTTCAACTTTGAAGAAAGTATTTTCTTAACATTCCATTCTATTCTTTCAGCTTCATTGAAAATGCTTGTCAAATGAGAAGTCTATTCCTATCTTAATTATTCTCCTGACACACGAATGAATTGGAAGTTTGAAATTTCAATAATGTGTATTTCACATGTAATCCCTGACTTCTGAATTCTTCATGATAGTCTCCATGCATTCCATTCAACTTTTCAATTCTGTTTATTTCTTCTATGCCCTGAGCCAGACTGACCTTTGGATTTGTCAGGTTGTATTCCAGGTAGTGTCCATGTGAAGAAATGGTAAATGTTAAATTGGTACCAGACATGCTAACCACAAAAACAAATTATAAAGTGCACTGACAAAATCCTATGAATACATAATGGTAAATTCACAGGTAAAAGTTACCAAGAATGGAGAAAAGAACTTAAAAGATTTCCAGCAAGTGATGAGAGTAGGGTAAAACACAGAATTAAAAATCCAAAGAGGAATTGTGAATGGGAAAATTATTGTTGCTGATATCATGAGGTTGCTCATCCATTTTAGGATACCTTTTCCCAGTTTCAGGATGCATGTGTACAGAATTTTTTCAGTACATAAAGATCAGCTCAGGAAATTCAGAATTCATATAGTGTACAGAATTTGTGAAAAATGTAATGCAAAATTAATATTGTTCCTGTAACTTGCACAGAAGATAGCTATTATTGATTTTTCTCATTCAGTCTATCAGACTAAATGTTCCCCACTCCAGATCTTCTTTCATTCCATGCTAAATTAAAACAAATACTTTTCTGTTGAGAACATTCACATTGAAATATTCAATAACCACATACATCATATTAAGAAAATACCTTCCAACATAGTCAACAAAATACTTTTATCCTACAGTATGTCACAGTGTATTGTTAGGATAATTTTGTATTTTTTTTCTAGCATGTAATAACCAGTAGGTTGATGGACATCATAAATGTAGTATGAATTATGTTGACATCATCATTTCCATTGTGATGGTCTCTAATTTCCCAGCACACATTGCTTTTTAGAGATTATTGCAGCACTTTCCTCATCAAATATGATGAACTTTGAGTATGTTGTATACATAGTCAGTACAAGGTTATAATTTTTCTTTTTTTTCTCATGCTTTAATTTTCACAACTGCAGAAAACATACAATAAAGAAAAAATTGCCAAGTAAGCAGGACAACAGCAAACAAAACTTAGTTTCTCAGTTTTATATGTATGGCATATTACAGAGTAACACTGGACAGAAGGCTGGAATACCTAACGTCAATGCCTATTTTGGTTCAAAATATTTTACAAACATGTCAAAATTAAATATCCAGATCAAGGCATATCATGTTATACAGGAGAATTTGTCCTCTTCCTTTCCCTTTGGGAAAAAATTTTTGCCCATTTTTCTCTTTTCTCAGTTTTTTTTCTATGTCTTAGTGCGCAAAGCATTTTGCTCTTCCTCTCTTGGATAATGATATTATTTGAAAAATTTTTCTGGTAATTTACAAGAGAGCTTGCTTGGGTGTAAATTTATAAATTTACAATAACTTATATTTATAATTTTACAATAACTAATCTAGGACTGTTTCTTTTTTCTCTGTGATTAGGTGGGTACTATCACAAAGGTATAGCTTAATGTGATGTAGGCATTTTAAATTTTGTTATATTTTACTTGCTTCATCCTTTTATGTTTATTCTACTTTTTAAAAGATTTTTTATATATAGTTTTAATTTAGTCCTGTAGTGGTTTTCATAGTGATTTAGAATATATCCAGACATATAATATCTATTTATTCAATATTCTAAATAATCACCTTCATTCTAGCTTTTGAATTCAAAAAAGGATTTTTTTATATTTGCCCTTAGACATAATGTCTAAGAGGTATCGAAAAATAGCTGTTAGCATCTCTCTTATTACAGCCATGGAATCCTTGTTTTAAAATAAAATTAAAACTAAGTTAAAACATTTAGCAGTATAATATATAAACTAGTATTTTCTGTGGAAGCATTAATTTGCTTGCAGGTGGGTTCAGAATATACACTGAGTACTAACTATGGAAAAGTTGAAATATCTGTCATTCAAGTAATTAGAGGGTTTAATTTCAAAATCAAAACCAGACAAGAAAAACTGCACCTCAATTTCTCTTTCCAGTATGCTCAAATCACATTTTTCTGTTGATATCACTTACTACTGTTCCTTCTCAAATAAGGACTTCATATATTTATGCCTACTATGACACCTGCAATGTTTGTAGTTTGGTGTTCTGTGTTCAATATACCTTCTTTTTTTTTACTCTGCACATACTTCTGTGGCCTTTTGTAATGTGGATGGTCATTCTGCACTTACAGATCTTTCTAAAAATTGAGAAAAATGGAACAGTACCCAAATATTATTAATGCATGTGTGAAAAATGTCAATTATCTTAGGGATATGGAAGTGTTTCTCTAATTCTTGTATTACTTGTATTTTAACATATAAAAATTAATGTACATTATGTTTTTTTAAAAGTGGGAAAAATTTAACACTTTTTTCTGTTTCATGGGTGCTTAGAGGGAACTTTAATTTGTGTAACTACATGCTCATGCTCTTTTGGTTTGGGTTTTTTTTGTCCTTTGCCACTTCTCTTTTAGCAGATAAAAAGCTTATTCTGCAAATAATATCAACTATCTGTGGTTTTTAAATTTCATTGATGTTTCAGAAACATGTGTTTTGTTTAAAACTTAAATTCATCTAACCATTTAGTCATTCTCCCTTAATGCTATGTACAGTTTGGAGCCCAAACTTGTATGTCTGAAGAATTGAAAAGAAATATAGATAGCTTGACATTAATAAATGCAAGGACAAAGAGACTGGGAGAATTAACAACTTGTATTTGATGTAAAATTGTGTTATTTGAACTCACATTTGCTTTCTTGTAAAACAAACTTCTGTTCCTGAACACATGAATATTACTGATTTTATATATTCTGTCAATATATATCTGAGAGGTGTGCTGCCACTCTCTAATCCACAATGGCTGAATAAAAAACAGACTTCTGATTTTCAGCACCGTTGCTCTTGTTACGGAAAAATTATCTTTGGGATTTCCCAAAGGGCAATATAAGATTAGTTTCCTTGTTATAAACTATCAGACTTCTTCATGTGCATTCTGCTGTTAAATATTAGTTTGTACACTAATTAAGATAAACCACTTAACAAAACCCCATTGACACCAGAACAATTAATAACACGGAGCATCAGTTGTTGGAAGGTACTTTACATTAACTTGATGGTACAAAGGAAATAATGACCACGTACAATACTGAGTGCAAATGCAAGTCCCAGTTCTGCATTGGCTTTTGAGGACTTAACCCCCAATTTTCTCATTATATAAAATTAAATGCCCATAATTTTCTCATGGTATAAGCAATAAACTTTTAACATTTTTATAGAACTCCCTGTGTCAGTTAAGTATTTGCAACTGTTCTTTTCTAAACTCTTTTTTTTAATGTTTGTTTTATTTTCTCAGAGAATGATTGATGCCACATAATAGAGCATGCATCGGTATCCAATAAGTAATTACATTTTGTTTCTCAAAATTTTTTTCACTACATGGTTGCTTAGGTACTTGATTGTTGCTTATTTTGGAGAAGGCATTTCCGGTTTCTAAATTTATAATTTTAGTAACTGTGCAAGGGCATTTAGAAGCTTTTTCTTTCTTCTTTTTTTCTTCCTTTTTTTTTTCTTATTTCAGTGTTAGTTTGTTGGCTTATATTGGTCCACAAATAGACTGGTGATAACAAAGAGTTCACTAAAATAGATTGATTATTAGGAGGTGATATGGCTGGATTTTTTTTTCCTGAATGTGGATTCTTTTACTAGAAATTCTTGATTGTTTCTTGACTTTTTTTGTCTCCAGCTGTATATGATAATCTGAGGAAATGGTCAATAGCGCACACGTGAGGAGGCTGCTTTGGAGGAGTCAAACCCTGTACGTGGGTGGCATAAAGGTGCTCATGCAAGGGTAGAGCCTTTCTCATTGTGAAAGTGACCATATTGGCTGGAATTTCTCTTCAAGAAAATGCAGCAGTGTATGAGGTCATGTATCAATGGTTTTTGAGTGGGTTTTGGTTTTATGTACGTAGAGGAATTAATCTGTGTGATTTTCTGTGTAGTCTTAGGGCACTATAATTGCTGTGCTGTGGGAACTTTCCAAAGGATATGTATATGTGTGAGTATCTCCAGACAGTCATTACTGACTATGAAGTGGAAGTCAGCAATGGAATGCAAGTTTTCCAGGATGTGGGTATATTATCTCTATGTTTTATGCACAGTGTAGACCTAGGGATGCAATTAGTAGAATACTTCTTCTGAAGTGACTTATGAAGAGATGACTACACCAGCAAGTTGATCATGGAAGGACTAGAATGGTTCAGAACTGTCTTTGTGACACAGGAACAGAAATTTCAGTTAGAATATTTCTGCCAACATTGACTTGTTGTTTGCTGAAGAAATTATTTAATTGGCTGGTGTTGTTTCTATGGTTTTGGTGGGCTTAGCTGGGAGAAGGAGTTCACCCTTGATTTCTTTTTTAGTTCCAGAAAAAAATGCATACTAGTAGAAACCTTTAACATTTCTTTTTTGGGTTGAAAGATTTAATATTTCCTTACTCAATTGACTGTTACCACTTTGTAGAACTTGTGAGATGTGTTTTGTGTCACGGTGAATTCAGAAGCACTTTACATAGTCTGTCTTGTCCCTAAAAATAGATATAAAATTCTGTGAAGTAAAAAACCTTGTTGCAGTAGTTGTTGTTGATGTATTGAAGTGGTGTTAACTAAAGATATATAGATTAATTCCTCTATAAGATTTAATTTTTATCTTATTTTAAAAGCCAATGTAAAATTCTGGCATTTTCTACTGTATGAAAAGAGTGATAAACTTGTAGTCATCTATGAACACAAGTACACATACACGGATGTTTATACAAATGACCTGAAGGAATAGCCTGAAGTTGTGTCTGGGAAGGTTTAGATTGGATATTAGGAAAAGGCTCCTAACCCAGAGGGTGGTCGGGCACTGGAACAGGCTCTCCAGGTAAGTGGTCACAGCACCAACCCTGATAGAGCTCAAGTGTTTGGAGAACGCTGTCAGGCACGTGGTGTGACTCCTGGGGCGTCCTATAAAGAGCTCAGAGTTGGACTTAATGATCTTTGTGGGTCCCTTCAAACTCAGCGTATTTTGTGAGTCTGTGAAATAACTTTAT
The DNA here is from genome assembly GCF_024509145.1 of Vidua macroura. Taxonomy (NCBI): domain Eukaryota; kingdom Metazoa; phylum Chordata; class Aves; order Passeriformes; family Viduidae; genus Vidua; species Vidua macroura. The sequence continues at coordinate 14,877,316 of NC_071578.1, forward strand.
TATGGAATTGTACCTGGTTGGTGTCAGAAACAGTGTGGCCAGCAGGAGCAGAGCAGGAATTGTCCTGCTGTGCTTGGCACTAGTGAGGCCTCAGTGTTCAGTTTTGGGCCCCTCACTACAAGGAAGACATTGAGGGGCTGGAGTGAGTCCAGAGAAGGGCAGTGGAGCTGGTGAAGGGTCTGGAGCACTCCTGGAGCTCCTCTGAGGAGCAGCTGAGGGAGCTGGGAGTGTTTATCCTGGAGAAAAGGAGGCTTGGGAGGACATTATAGCTTTACAACACCTGAAAGAAGATTGTAGTCAGGTGGGGGTCAGTCTTTTGTCTCAGGTTACAAGTGTCAGAACAAGAAGAAATGGCCTCAAGTTGCAACAGGGGAGGTTTAGATTAGATATTAGGAAAAATTTCCCCATGAAGAGGGTTGTTAGGCATTGGAACAGGTTGCTCAGCGAAGTGGTGAAGTCACTCAAGAGACTCAAAAAATGTGTTCAAGACATTCAAAAAGAGGTTAAAAAACACATGCACATCATTTAGGGAAATGGTTTAGCAGTGAACATGGCAGTGCTGTTGGACTTGGTGATTTTAGAGGCCTTTTCCAAACTTAACAATTCCATGTTTCTGTGTTTCATGGTCTTGAGGACTGGAATTTGCTTTCTGTGTATATGGGGTTAGCAACAGTTGTTCTGGAAGGATAGTGCATGTGGACAGGTAATAATACATATTTACGGTGCCTAGTAGGTATTAGGGTTTAATCTATTTTATGAACTTTGAAAATATCTCCTAAAAATAATACAGTGGGAAAATAAAGTGAAGAGAGTGAGGCAAGGGACTGGGGGTGTTTCAGAAGTAGTAAATGTACTAGAATAAATTTCCTGAGTTTACAGTTCTCGTGAGATCATTCCCTGCTATAACATCTAGTGTTGGAATGTATGGGAAGAGGTAGAGATTTTCATGGTGAGGGAGGAGGAGTAAGTTGTTTACTTGGGGTTTTTTTAACAAAAGAAAAATTTGACGAGACTTGTGATACTAGGAGAGTTGACTGTGACTACAATGATTCATTCTTGTCTGCCATTTTAAACTGTCATGTGCTACACTTTGAAAATAGGATGTAAAAGCTCATGACTACTGTCCCAGTGGGCATCTCACAAAGATGTTCACAGTATTTCTTGAGCCCATCTCAATGAAAAATTTAATTTTTAGCTAAATTAATATTGATACGCTGATTCATGTTTATGCTGTGAGCTCTCTCTGCATTATTGATTTCTGTATGGTTGGCATAATAGATATCAAATATATCAAGGAAATCTTGTAAATTTGTTGAACTGTAATTCAACATAGTACAGATGGGATCATACTATTATTTCCTGACTATGTGTTAGAAGAGTCCCATTTTTAAACTTCCATAGTTCTACATAATGGAATTCATTAAATAGTTAATTCATTATTCTAAATTATTGTTATTGTGCTCCCATAATGTCCCAGAAAGTGAAGGAACTTACAGGTGTTGAGTTTCTAAATCATCAGTGAAGGAACTTACTCTTTGCAATACCAGGTTAGTTTGTAATGAAACATGTAAGCTCTGCTTTACAGAGAAAGGAATTCTACACAGACACTCATTGTTTGACTTCATAGAGGGACAGTCATTCTTTGTGAAGTTAATTGGCTTCATAATCTTGTTTTAGCGAATGAAACTCATACACAGCTTTCTTTAGTTTCTGAGAAAACTTCATGATGAAATAGAGATTTCCTTAATGAATTTGAGAAAAACAAATGGGTTTAAATGACTCTTCTCTTGGCATCAATGCGTAACTAAAACATAATTTAAAACAATACTAACCAAAAGTTACAATTATACTTAAAATAGTTAGAACTATTCAGTACTTCAGTAAGCATCTTGAATCGGATTTCATCAACATCAGATTGTATCCAGAAGATGGTCAATACAGGAAATTGGTTCCTTTTTTGGAAAGAAATTACCTCAACTTTTGATAACATCTTAATGGTTTAGGTCTTATAGTACCACACTTGCATTTATGTGTTCATTAAGCTATATTATGTTTGTTATTCTATGTAGAAATAGTTCTTTTTCTTAATGTGCCAAGAATGCAAATGTATAAACTTGAGAACAGGAGTGATGATGATTGTTAAAAAGTCCACATCCTCTCTATGTGCATGGGAATACGTATTTATACAATATCAAACGACAGTCCTGGAGTTTTTCTGCCATTAATCCTTGTACTTAATTTTTTTCATACACCCTGCATTACTGCTAAGGAGAAAAAAAGAGGAGAAAGAAATTGGCCAATTGTTTTAGCTGAAAACAGGCTGTAGGCTATGAATTTGGATAGACAAGATAACAATTCTTCTCCTAAATGTAGGTTAAAGCCCTTCAGACCAGAACTCTGATGAACCAGAACTAAAAGACACAATGGCTAATTCGATATGTACAGGTCATACAGTAGATGTAACAGCTGTGTAGTGTATGCTTCACTGACCAGCATATGCTGCTATTTTAAAGGAAAAGAGTAATCTTAGGACTTGACACTTGAAGAAAAAAAATTGCATTTTGTGACATTTTATTGCAGAAAGCCTCCTGTATTTCATAAGCTCTGTTTGATCAGTTCTGTGTAAAGTGTCTTAACAGATTCAAAATTCTTACTAAATATAGTCTAGCAAAGTTGCATGTAATTATCAGAGTCATTGAACTGGAGAGTTATTTACAGCTATGTTTTGTTTCTTCAGCCTTTATCACTGCACTTCTAATGACAGCAGTCATCTACAGAAATGCCACAGAATATCAAACATACTATTTAAGTGGTACTTATCATTTAAATGTGTACATTCCTAATTTCCACATAGAATAGAACTAAATCTGTATTCCAAACTATTGTTATAGCTCCTGTTTACCAGAACTATGGTTTTCAGTCTTGTGTGCTTTCAGAGTACTTCACTGATTTGGCATCTATACTTTAATCCTTACTTTTCAGAATTTTTATGTCTGATTTTAGTGAAGTCTGTAGTAAATAAATGTCTAACATGAGTATATGTCAGAATGTATGTAGTGCATTTAAATAAAGTGCATCTTACCCTTAGAGTTTAGTTTAATTCTGTCAAATAACAAATCCAATCAGATGGCAGCATCCACCTTCAGCAGTAACTTTTCCTCCACAGTGCAACTGCAAGAATTTTGGTAAGGAAGAAACTTTCAAAGAGAATCAGACCCACGGGGTACCTTTCACTACAGTCCTTCTCAGTGTGTTGGTTCTTGGGAATTCATTAATGTGTGGAAAATCACTCTAGGCATAGTTAAAAACTAGCAGTGAATGTTACAATATATTGATAATTTCTGCAATAAATACTCAGAAAGCCTACTGCTGTACTATTTGGGCCTGATTTACCCTTGTATAATCCCAATGAAATCACTGCACTGAAGTCTATATTTATTTTGCCTAACAGTATTTGTATTCCTGAAAACATCTTATCCCGTTTGTCAGCATTAAAAAAAAAAAAAAGGCAAACATAAAGTGACTAGGGCACTATTATTTATTTTCATTTAAAAAGCAAAATAGATTACCTTTTTCATTTAACATTAAACTCAGGTATACTCTAATTAAACTTAAACCATCAGCAAAAATGAGATAACTCAGACACTATAAGCATGAACTGGTAACCAGTTGCTTGTTGTAATTATCTGCTAATCCTTGATATATGGTAACATATTTGTTCAGGTTTATGCTAGTACCACTTGCTCTACCTGCAATTGGTCTGGCAATTCTGTTTCTTCTAAAACACTGTTGCCACTAGGAAGAATAAGATACATAGATGATGCTGATTTTCTTTCCAATATGCTTTCTGTTTTCAGGACATTTGTACAGTCAATAAAAGCTACTGTGTATTTGCTGATTTCTCAGTATCCTTGAAAGTGGTACAACAGTAGATGTTTTGCCTTGTATTTCAGTCCAATGGATAATGGAAGCTTTTAATAATTATTAGGACCTGAGAATAAGCTTCCTTTAAAATGAAATGGATCTTCTGTTACTGGGAACTGGGTAGGAGAATCAAAAATGAAATATACCTTCTGCAGGCAAAATGTGCAGATGTGTCATGTGAAGTTGTTATATAACCTGAAGAGTCAGGGAGATGTTTATTCAGCTCAGTGAACAAGTACTGGAGTGAGGTTCAAAACTTTAGGACACTAAATTAAACATCATCAGTGCCAGAAAGGAGCAGGCTATGGCTTTCACATGCAGCTGTGGTGGTGTCTTCATGCAACTATGAAGAAGAGAAAAGTGTAGGAAAATTCTTCTAGGACTAAAACTCTTTTTCTCCTGTTGTCATTAACTTTGCTAGTGGGTTCTTCTGTGCTGCTGTGAAAGCATACCATGGTGATTTACAAAGAACTAATGATACAAACTCCATTTCACTTACCAGTTGAAAGGGTTTGAAAGAGCACAAGCCTCTCTCCTCTGTAGGTGTCAACATGTAGATATTGAAATAATGCATCAAAATTGAAATAATGCCAAAAAAAATGTGTTAAAGAGTAATGTTCTGAGCTGCTGAAGTAATTATCTTGGAAATAAGTTTCTAGTGGCACTCTATGCATAATTTATTCAGTTCCCTTTGTAATCAGATTAAAGGTTTTGCTTACATGCAGACACAGAGGAAAATTAATCTGAATGAATTTTGAAAGTGTTTAAGTGAAACTCTAAGTAGGCACCCTTATCCAGAATCAAAATAGTTTTGACTCAGTTCAATTTCAATATTTTTGACTTCAGCTGAATTGAATTAATTTAGAAATGAATTCAGCTAAATTGAATTAAGGCCACTTAGTTATGAAGGAAGGTATCAATAGGAATGTCTAAATACAATTTATTAACTATAAGACTTTTAGTAACTTGTTCTAACTTTTCTTGATCATCACTTACATATATTCTTAACAAAGGTACACTCTCCAGATTTCCCCAAAGATTTTCCTGTGGCATGTCAGAGGCTCATACTATAATACTTCTGCCACGTAGAACAACTTTGTCTTTCTTTGCTTAATCAGTCTTGAAAACATATTTTTCCTTTTCCTCTTTATCTCACCTTGTTATTTCATACTAGTCATGTTTTCATCTGTTAATCCACGCAGGAAGGACTGGCTGACCTGTCATTGTCCCCGTAAGAAATTAGTATGTAGTCAGTTTTCACTGTGGAACCACACACTGAAAAGTGCTGTATGCTTCATGCTTCCCATGGCATCGCTATAGCTCAAAAAGCTATGTAACAACCCGAAGTGGACATTTGCAAAATGCAATGTTCAGAAATTACTGGTGAGGCTTCAGAGTCTAAACACATGCTCAGGGTGATTTGCTTGGCAGTAACATCTTTGAGATGTCATTATCAACGGTTTCATACTGTTACATAATAGTAGCTGTCTTAGCAGTTCCTTTTACAGTGCCTTGCTCCCTTGTATTAACATTAATTTTAAGAAATACCATGAAAGGATAAAAGAAAATATTCCAGGGTTGATTTTTTAAGAGCTATGAATGGCAACAAAATGAAAATGCAGTAAATATAAATTTACTGCAGTTACGTTACATAACAGGGTCATGCAGGCAACCCAGGCAAAGCACAATCTAAAATTTAGTAAATATACAAATAAATTCCTCCGATTTTATCTCCATAAAGTAAACAAGCATGCAAATCTTGAATGAAGCTGAATGAAGCAAAACTTCTCTGTAAGGAGCTTCAGGTACATAACATTTTCATACATCTGCTGAGACAGCATGTCAAGACAGCCAGCTGTTTTTGTCATCTTATATCTGTTTATATTTTCCTATAATATTGGCTCCTGAGTACATATTTTGTAGTACAAGCACATTATAACCCTTAAGCAGCAAGATAAATGCTTAGAGCTGATTCAGTTAGATTGTTTGTTGAAACAAATCCTGCTCCTTACTGCCTAATCACAGGAAGCTTTGCAGGTTTTGTGGCTGTTTTGTAAGGACTCACAAATCTCACATTCCTTGAAAGAAGTGTCTGCATTTCCAGGTTCATAATACCTAACTCTGTTCAGGCAAACTTGGAATTTCTTGTATTCCAACAGGTTGTGAGGCTTGCAGAATAGGACGAGTCAGAGTAGTGAGTCCATCGTAGCTGTACCTGTTACCAATCCAAGTACAGGAAGTTCAGAGCAGTAAATCCTGCTTCAGTGATTATTGACATGACAGGCCATTTTCTTTCTGATTGACTTCCCAGAGCATTAATGCACACAAATCCCTGCTAAAAGAGCCCTCTATGAAGGAGTTACAATTTGTTTTAAGATCAGCTACTCTGTGAATTTCATGTGCTCTGACACTGTCACAGTGCCATCCTCTTTCTTTTCTAAATGCTACATCATCTTTGAAAAAGTAGTTTTTAAAGAAAATAATCTATGGCTTTTTTTTTTCCCTTAAATCTTTGCTTAAGTATTCCTTAGAAATTAAGACAGACCACCTGAAGCCTTGGCCATGAGGAATTTGCTTATTCATTGAGCAAGTCTTGAATAATCACTACAAATTAAGACAATCAGATCTGTTTTCACTTTTTCCCTTCCACTAATTTTTCAGTTTCTTCTATGACACTTTTATTTCCCTTTCTTTTACTGTGGTGTTCTTTATATCTTGCAGTGCAGATTTTCAAGGAATTGGTGATTTATTATCATATAAAGGCAGAATGTCATCTCTTAAGTGATGTGCCGCTCACACTGGAGAAGGTTTTGAAAAGTGTGTTATTGGGGCTTTTTCTGGATATTTTTGGTAATCCTAACTGAATGTTTGGCAAAAGAATTTTATTTTCAGTAACTATAAAAATGAGTATTATGATTGCCTAAAGATAAAATTATTTTGAATGTTAGATTCTTCAATTAAAATTTAAAAAAAATCCTGTGGGGAATTTGGACATGATAAATAATATGATAAATAATACTGAATTGTTCCAGTTAGCTTTAATTGTTTGAGTAGTCTTCCTATGATTCTCTGAGCAAAATACAATACAAATATAATATCATACAAAATTGTAGGCAGACTCTATATCATTATTTTATTTGATAAATTTAAAAATATGTCTGATTGCTGGAGAAAAAGATGGCAATTTAATTTCTTTTTATGTTTACTTAGCACACAATCAAAATGAAAAAGATATCATTACTGGGAAAGTTTTGGTACTTAGACCCAGTGGTTTCATATGGTCTCTGCTCTTGCAGAAACTCTACTCTCCAATGCACTGTAGCTCAGAAAAACTTACTTAATGGTGATAACTGACAGATGTGACTTCTCTCTGGGACTCTTCATCAAAATATACCTATAGTTTTAAACCTTTATGAATATTGATGATGATGCTTACATAAGATTTTTTACAAATATTCCAAATTACATTTGTCACAGCAGTAATAGTGGCAGTCTATGTACCTGCTTGATGAAACTATAAGCAAACAAGTTGGAGAAAGATTTTTAGACAGATTTATTGACTAAACATTTCCATGTATTTCTTTTACTTCGAAGAAGCCAACAAAGGTTTTTCAGGTGGCAGAATATTTTGCACTGTCTCTGATCTCAGTTTTCAAAGGACAGGAATTAGGGAAGCATATACTTAGTATTGATACGATTTTTTTTTTTTTTTTTTTTTTTTTTTTTTTTTTTTTTTTTTGTAAATGCAGTGAAAACATAATTCACATTGCTCAGGACAAATTCTTGTCACAAGTTCCATTACAAAGGTAGCCCAATAGAAGACATTGACAAAGGTCAGCATAACATTGAAAATGTTACTAAAATGTTGAAAGTGTACAGGGTCAGGTATTACAATAAATGACCAGTAGCTTTGGAAAATAATGAAATTAGCTCTGAACACAGCAATGTCTTTATTAGCATTTTACTCAGAAATGTATGTATTTTTAATGCTTTTAAAATTGTACATGCACTGCATAATGCATGTAAAAAAGAGAAAAGTGGTTTTGTCAAGTGAATTGAAAACAGATTGATACTGAGATAAAAATTGCTTGAAGGACACAAGAGAAGCATTCTGCCTCAAGGGGATGGGTCCATTTTTACCCTGATAAATCTCATGTAAGCTTGGAGTAATGAAGATGCAACTTAGTGGTTTTTTACAAGCAACACACAACATTGTGAAAAGAGGAGGAGTATTTTATTAGTTAAGTTATAGGATAATGCTCTGTCAAAAAATTAATCATTGTTTAACAGGGTCTGTTAAAATACAGTCTTAGGTTAAAAGCTGGCTTCTAATGAAAGGCAAGAGTTCTCACTATTTCAGGGCTATTCAGGATGTCATTCTGGTTTTACATGTTTGGGAGAGGAATAGTACAAGCTCCTAGCATAATAGTTAAGAGTGTAACCTACTAATGCTGCTCTAGAAATTTTATAGAATATTGATTTGCAGCCTCAGTATTATAAAAAATTGTAATTCACAATATGCATATGTACCGTAATGGGAAAGAATTATTGTGGATGTTTACCATTAATACACCTTACCAGAAATTCATGAGAAGGATTTCAAGAGACAGAAAGTATTATTTCCACATGCTCTGATAGAATTTGAGAGGTAAGAGCCATATGCAAAGTATATTTTGGTAATAATAAAAAAAATTAAATTAGTTTGCTTTTGGGAAAGCTTTATTAATTTACTTTTTTCCATGAGTGTCTAACATTTTAGCCAAGATAACGATGTGGAAGTAAGACCTCCAGACTTCAAAGGTGTAGAAAGTTCTTCAGCTTCTATTGAAATTTTTGCAGCAAAATTGGAAAACCAATCAAGATATTACTCCTGTGTTATGTACAACATTAACCAAGCAGCCTTCAATTCATGTATTTAGTATTCACCTGTTTGCCTTTACATCACTGATGTTTTTGTTGTGAAAGCACTAATTATTTTCCTTCAAATTAAAGAAATTCAATGAATGATCATTAGACAAACTCCTTGGAGACCATCCCTGTAACAGCTAGACAGATAATTAGAAAACAACTAAATTAGGTAATTGGAAAAAAGTGATAAATAGTGCACATTGAGCTAGACATTCTTTATATTGTTGATTTCCCATAGAATCTTTTTCCTGGCAAAGTTTTTCTGTTATTTAAATATGTGCAATACAAACCACGTAAAAATAGCTCAGCAACTGCTCCATGAACTTTTATAAGCACCTAAATTAAAATGACTACTACTGACATAAGTTTAGAGAAGCTGGATAAAACCTTACTCATTATATTTCAGTTTTAATAACATGTTTCAGTCCTAAATACACAAATTTATCAAACTAAATGTTTAATTTAATAATTTTAATAAAACAGGATAATAGATGTGCACACTCACAGTGCAGTCATTGTGCATAGCTTACTAGAAAACAATCTTAAAAGCACTGCAGAGTCACTAACAAGAACTGATCATCCAAGCACAAAGATTCACATACTGCACACCTATTGAAAAGTACCTGTTCAGTCATTCTGACAGTCATGTGTTCCAGAGTTGTATATTTAAACAATAGAATAGTTCTTTATTATGATGAATTTTTAATTTAATAGTCCTTCTGTAGGATCTGTGATCTCTGATTATTTGCAACGATTCAATCTAATTGTGGTAAACTATATTAATCAGCACTTGCTTAATTTTTCACTTTTCTTTAACAAAAGTTAGTTCATATCAGACTAATAACTTCCAATTGTTAAATAGTCATGTGAGTCAGCCAAAGAGACACTTTTATTTTCTGGATTACTGACAGTGTGGTAATATGTGGGGGGAAATGACTCATGTCACCAGGATTATAGACCACAGGTCCTTTTCTGCAAAGGACTGTGATTAAGGAAGGTGTACCCACCTTTGCACTGTTGATTTTGACATGATGAGCAGGCAGTAACTCAGTGCATGTGCTCTCTGCTTTTCTTACTTCTGCAGACTGTAGAAAATGGAGGTCTGCGGTGTCATTATTCTTGTTCGATGCAATCTGAGTTTTTATTTATTTTCTGAAACGTTCACTAGACTAAATTTAAATGGGGAGGCTGAAATAAATAATTATTTGTTTGGTGTGACTGATGTATTCCATGTTGACCTTATGAGGATCAAAAAGATTTACTATGACGAAGGTCAAGTGATGGACAAAATTGTAAAGTAAAATACAACCTCTCTTAAAGCCTCAATGTTACCAATTCTTATCAGAGAAATAAATTGGTGCTTTTCTTATATAAGAAGTGCGATATTTATCACTGCTGCTTGTCTCTAGAAATAGCTACCTCTCCATATTAAGAATCTATGGACTCGGGGGTGAGCAGATCTGTTACTGTGAAATTGTATATTTCTGTACATGGCCTAGACCAGTGTGATGGCAGATGGCTGTTTTCAAGCCTACTTAGAGAAAATTAGTCTACAATAACAGAAAATAGCACTTGGAACTTTAAAATATGCTTTCAATTGTTAACCTGTAAATGATGCATCAGAAGTGTAAGTTTTGAAAGGTGTGAGTGATTGAGATGCAAATAAAATTGAAGTCTGTTCCCAGGAAAAAAGCAGTACTATTTATCTTAAGTTTTATGTAAATAATTTTGTTTCTGTCGTAGTTGGCATAGGTTTGATGTGAAATCTTTACATAATGCTAAAAAAAATATGCCCTATCTTCTTTGACATGGTGAGCAGCTACAAAGTCAGAGCAGGAAATTTTACTGCTACTCTTTCTTCCATTTGTGTAGATTAATTCCATGGCAATTTCAAAAGCTTGAAATTTTAATGCTTCAGCATTTGCCGTAATGTATAATGCCATAAAGAACTTTTGAGAAAGATACTGGGATAAGAGAAGAAGGAACCAGCAATTATTATTTGTCTGAATATATTAAGTTTTAACTTAAAGAGAGACCCCTAATGACTGATGTAGCAATTCCTTTTTCATATCCTTTTCATCTTTGTTCTTTTCTTTTCTGTCAAGAGGGACAGTATGGTTTCCAGATCTACTTGTGATATTGTGTTATGTTTGTGTGTACGAATGAACAGTAAGAACTAAACAAAAGCATGTAAATAAATCTGTGTGGAACATTGATTGAAAGGCTGGGTAATTAAGATGTTTGACTACTGCTTTTAAATCTAGATTCAGTCTGGTATTGTAAACATGAGAATTCCTGAATAATTACATTTCTAGCAGACAAATATGGAAATAAATTCTTTTCCCTTGTGAAAGCCACAAAGGCTAAAGAGTTTGGGGTAATTAATTCCTGTGCTTGTCCTTCACTGTATCTACAGAACTTAATGGAAAATGCACTGCAATTAATTTAGATCTTCAGTCTTTCAATCTTTTTACTTGGCTTTCTGATCACTTATCACTTAAAGTTATTTATCAAACAATTTGAAGTTACAAGTCCAACCAAAGAGGGAGGAAATTTTCTTTCTCCTTTGAAAAAATGCATCCCTGCCCATGGCAGAGGGGTTGGAGCTTGATTTTTAAGATGCAAGTTGCTTCCAGTAAAGACTAAATGAGAGATACTCAAGCAGAGAGGACATTACTCTTCCCCTTTTCCCTTCCCTCCTCAGTCTATGGTATTCAGGCAAGGATCAAGAGATTTGGGGTTCTTTTTAATTCCTGCTTCATAAATCTGAAAGAATTTTAAGAATGATCATAGATCATAGAAATATAAGTGTTATACAACAGAGATGTAAGATTCCTTCTGACCCTACCCATTCTGTTATTCTAAATGTAAGTATTGATGTCTTAGGAAATAATTAATTTCAGTGATCTGAATTTGGGCATAGAGATGCCCAATATGAACCTTCTGGAATGTAAGCGTTGAAAAATCTCTTAGAAGAACAGTCTTCAGGAATACTGTTTATTTTTAGCTTTTCTTTAGAAAAATAATCTTCTCAAGTTTTTCTGCAGAAATCAGACCCTTCAAAACACTTCAGAATATCTTTGGTTTCTGACTGTTGACTCTTGTTTCCCAATTTATCTGTCTGTAGTGAATTCCCTAAAGGCTGAGACCATCTGGTCCTTCAGTTTATTTAACTGTTTCTCAGTTTTTGCAAGTTTTGAATTAAAACTGTCAGGCTCAAGGTTTTTAACCATAATGATTTTTTAGACATCATTAATTTTAGTGTTTCCAGGATCTGTTCCATTTTTGCTCTTACACTCCCATAGGAGTAAGAACTTCCTTTCTTGTAGAATGTGCTTTAAAAGGGAATTAAAATGAAATAAGTAGGGGGAATCACTGACTTGCAATCCAAGTCTTTATTGGAGTTATTTAAAATTTTCATAAAATAGGTGCTTATGCATTTGCTTTGTTTCATATAACCTTCCATTAAATATAGAAATAAATCCATTTTCCAGTGGACAAACCTCCTCTAATGTGTGTGGTGATTATATACGCTAAGTGAACACATAATAGTACATTAATTATTAATATGTTCTAGAAGGGTTAACCACCTACTCTTGAAATACCTCTGGGAGGCTAATAAGTATTATTTATCCTTGGGGGTTTTTTAATTGACAAGCTGTACAGACACTGATTTATGAATACTGATGTTACCTTTCACATGTCTTCTACAGGAATTGAATATTTAGTATACATTCAGTTAAACTTACATGCCTTTTACTCTGCTGAGAGAATTAGTTACCATTTACTATCCCCGTGGAAGGGAGTGAAATCCTAAATATGTTTTAATGGATCTTTTGTGATATATATATTAAGTCAGTCTTCGTACTGATTTAAAAAAAACTTAATAGTTCACTAAAAAAGGATACTATGGGGATCATTATCACTGCATAAAACCAGAAGTTTAATATTGATATAGACATGAAAGATAAAAACGTATATTATATTGATCATGATGTTATCATGGTTATTTTAAATGCCCAGAGCAAGAACTTAAATAGTATAGTAGATAAATCATAGAAATGTCTAGGGATCATTGCTGTGCTTGCATTCTTGTTTTAAAGTACAGGAACCTTAAATATTACCCTCTTAAAAAGTGGGATTGTACCACAAGATAAAGTAATTAAGAAAAATCCTACCACAGATTGTGAATCTTGGGTCACATAATTTACTCTTCAATTCTGTATTTTTCCATTGCTACCATCACAGCTCCTTTGATTTCCTTTGCTGTGACTTGAATCACATTAATTCACAGAATGATCAAGATTTCAAATGAAGAAGGGTTTACCAGATCTTAATAGGGGCTCCTTCCATAAGGACATCTGTACTTTTCCACATGATAGACTTGCATTTTTTTGGTGGCACTCCCATCTCAGGAGTCCCAGGAGCCTTGAGGAAAGGTGTAATACCTTGGTTCAAACTTAGAAACTCATCTAAACTAGGACAAGGGTATTTTACTTTTAAAAATACTTATCTGCTGAAATCAGTTCAACTGAACTTCACACTTTAATATTAATGGTTTTAGAAGTGGTTTGCCTGGAGGAGGACAGCAGACACAATTGTAAGGATGTTATTTTGTATATAAAGGAGGAGAAGTTTATTTACTTGTTTTAAGACAATCTCACTTTGCTTTTTTGTTGTTGTTTTTTTGTTTTGTTTTTGTTTTTACACTCAGAGATTAGAATTACTGTTAGGATTTTAGCAGCCCCATACTATGTAGTAGTTGGTGCTGTCATTAACTATTCTCACTGCTTAGGAAATGAGGGAGGTGTTCTCCTCCTTTTGTTTGTCTTCTGTACATAAAATTGTGCTTAAAGCCAGTTAAAGAAGTCAAAGTTGAGATATCGGTATAAAACATTTCACTTCCTGGAGTTGGATCAGCTTGTCACATCTTTCCTTAGATTTTTCTTACTAGTACGTTTAATCTAAAAGCCTAAGATATTCTTGGGAATACTGGCTATTTTTCCCTTCTTTAGTAGCAAGTTCTTCACACTGTATATTGCTTTTCACTATTGTAACAATTGCTTCTTAGTTCCATGTGAAGCCTTTTGTATGACCTTCCTACAAGCACCTGTTGTCTTTGTTGTGCTGTCCAAGAATAATTAATGGCACTGTCCTAGTGGCAAGGGTTGAATGCTAATTTGGCATAGAAATCTTGATAGAAGGGTTTTGTACTCCTTGTACTTTAACTGAAGACCACTGAAGCAGTACATTTATGTTTAGAAGATATAATTATTAATATTTCATTTTTTACCTTCAGCTAAATAACATCCCTAATGGGTAAGGCAGCATGGAGTCCTGCCTTGTCAGTTAGAAATTACCAGAATAGTAATATTTAACATTAATACTGTTGTGCAGACATCATGAAAATATATGAAAATACTTGTCCTAGTGATGTTTAAATTCATACTTTTTAGATTAAGAGAATTTCCAGTGTTAGATATAGGTTCACAGTAGATTTTTAGAATCACAACTCTAACTTGCATATACTGGTAATTAATCAGTTTATATCAGTGGAGGTTCCATTGGCAAAGATTAAAATTATGTCTCTGTGTTTACACTGAATATTAAATTGAGGTTTATTCTGAATTTGTTTCCTAATTCAAAGTTTCCATTTCAGTCTCAAAAAGCTTTAACTGTACCTTACAATGTAGCTTACAATGTCCGACTTTAAAACTCTGGCAGGTGCATAAGACACAGATAAGTGCTGTGGTCCAGCTCACCTCTGTTGTGTATTTCAAGCAGAGCTGAGGCTGTTTGCAATTGCTTTATTAACTTGGCTTTGCTCATTCCTGTGCTTTGAAACAAAGAAAACATACAGCAGTTTTCCTAATTATCCCCTGAAAGGAACAAAAATCACTCCCAGCTTTTCCAAATTTCAGCATCTATATCCTTTTAGATGATGTGACCAGAGACGAGGAAGATGGAGGAGGATTGCATGACTACAGGCTAAGGTGTGACCAGCCACCCTCCAATGGAGGCATTTGTTTGGATGCCCCTTTAGTTAGGAATTTTCCTTGCTTTTCTACCTTGAATATTCACCCTTGGACAAAACCTAGGTCTCAGGTTTACTACTGTTATTCTGCCACTTCACAGATTGTCAAATGATTGTCGAGGTACTGAAAAAAAAATCTCAGTAGAGTTTTAAATTAAGGATTAGAACAAAGCTGTAAATTAACAGGAATGTGATTATCTACAGCTATGCAGAGACAGTAAAAATTAACACTGATTGCTAAGAATGACTGAATAGATATTTCCCTGTTTGCCGTTATTAACCAGATGCTGCTTGGAGGATATTTCTCTGGTTTTCTTATTTACAGGTGATAAATTTTCTCTGGAATGGAAAATAGGCTTTGCCTTTTTCAATATTAGGATATATTTAGTTCAATGCCACTGAAGGATATTTTACCATAAGAGGAGCAAATTTTCCTATTTCTAGCAGAAAAAGGCACCCAAATACAAATCAACAAATTTTAGGCTGCTGGAATGTTTGTATAACAAAATGCATTAAAGCAAAGAAGATTGACAGAGTTAACTTGATTTGTCTGTGTTGAGCCTTATTAAGCACTCTATCTCAATATTACGGACTTAATTAGCTGGAATCATAGTTACATCACCTTCAATAGGGAGGATAATTGGTATGAGTTGAAGCAAGTCTAATAGGCTCGACCTTCAGTCGCATATTTGAATGGTTAGGAAGTTAAAAGCATACTATATTTACCTGGAGGTTCAGACTGATCAAGTCTTCAAAAGAAAGAGCTGCAGAAGTCAATGCTGAGAAAGTCAAGTGCAGGCATACACACATTTTAAATGTAGCTAGAAACTGAACTTTTTCCTGGACTCTAAGCACTTTTGTAAAAATACTGCTGACTGGAGCATGTGGTTCTGTGTCTAGGGAAGGAAATTGTAATCAAAGCAGTAACAGGTTGTCAGTAAGAAAAAAAGAAGAAAAGTAAGGGTTTTATGTTTAATGCCGTAGTCTAAATATACCAACATTAGTTTTCTTCCAAAAAATTAAATCTACCTGCAATCTTCTTTGCAATTTTTGCATATGGTTTCCATAGCCACATTTCACTCAGAAATTATTTAACAGATAATGTGTTTATATCTACATCCTTCCTCAAATGCAGTCCAGAGCACTATAATGATGTCTGTCAACTGGGAACATGCCTGAGTGTCACAGCCATGGTCTGGGCATGTTTATCTTCACTGGACAGGGCTGGCAGTAAAACCAGAACAGCCTGAAGTGAAAACAGCCTCAACTCCTTCACAACAGAATATCCTCCTGAATGTCTTGAGAACCATACCCTGTACATACCCTGTGGTAGGATAGAGATCTTTTAAGTGTCCTGTTATCATTTGTCCACGTAGGCTTTAGCCCATGAATTCCCAAGGCTCTGTAAAGATACTTGTTGATGTGTTTCAACTGTATAAATCTCATCCTTAACTAAGTGACGCCAAACCATCAGGGAAGGATGAAGAACACCGAGACTAAAGACTGATCAATTTGTTATGTAATCTTTGGCAGTGGCTAAAAGCAAGGGCTTGGGAAAGGGTGTTTGAACAGGGCAGGCCTGAAGAGAAAGTGTCCCAGAACATTTCTCCAGCCTCCTCCAGTTTGCAGCTCCGAGTTTTCTTGTGCAGTCTTAACTAGGGGAACACCTTATAATGAGTTGTTATTAGGGGCTTTCTTCGTAGGAAAAAAAAAAAAAAAAAAAAAAAAAAAAAAAGGCAGAATTGTAACTTAAATGTGACTTTAAAGCATGAATTTGATCTGTGACTGCCAGGCATACTACTGTACTTTTTTTTACTACTAACAGCTTAACTAGAAAATATAGTAGAACACTGGACTTCTGTGAAATTCAGATGTTAAATGAGTTTTAGCACAAGACAGCTGAGAAACTTTACCTGAATATGCAATTAGGAGATTTCTGAAAGTCTTAACTGTTGCTAATGAAAATTACAGCACTTTCAGTATTGCATAGTGCATATTCTTCCAAAATAGTGTACCTAAGATCTAATATTCAGTATCTTTGTGATACTTGACTGAAAGGCGTGATATGCACTGCTTTAGTTCTGTCATGACTATTTACAAGTATGTCAAAGGAGCTGCCTCTCATACATACTTTATTTTTCCTTATTTTAGGAATTAAAGAAAGCTGATAGTGATCCTGTGAGAGAAATTAATTTAAGACTATCAGTAAGATATTAAATAATAATTGTGTAATTTTTGTAGGCTTCTGGAAATAACTATTTAACATGAGTAGCTAAATATAATCTTTCAAATACTACAAAATAGCTGCACTGGATTTGAAGTTGCTACACTTACTCTCTAATGCAATATATGGTAAAAATTCAGTGATACACTTTTTCCTGAGTTCTGTAGAAATTATCTTGCTTTTGTGTAGCTCTCTCTGAGAAGCTTTACTGAAGATCTTTTCAAATGTATATATATATGTGTGTGTGTGTATATATATGTATGCATAAACCCCAGGTATATACACACTTAAATATCTATATATGTAAGTATGATGACAGGAAAAGTATAAAAATTTATGCTTAGTCTTGACTATTGCTGAATATCTTCCTGAACAGATTCATGGTTTAAGGAACATCGCTGTCATGGTCTATTGTAGGCAAGAGTTATTGCTTACTCCACTGATATTTCATTATGATTTGCTTGCAGCTGAGGTCCTACTCTTTTGTATAATCTGAATATGTGATTTTATTTGGATAGCATGTTAGAGATACGTTTAAGGTGCACTGCAGCTCTCCTTCAGTAGATCAGAAAATGAAAAGCGTAGGCTAACTTATTTACATTACTAGTTGTTAAGTCAGTAATTAATTTTAATGTCATTTAATGTGGAAGCATCAATATACAATCCTGTGTGATCCTTCAGGTTCAAGTAGCAGTGATTGTTCAGCTGTTCTTGTTCCTGGGATATTAGTGGAGTTTCACTGGTGATATTGCCCAAATAAGAAACTTCTATTAATCACATACAGTATCTATGATTAGGTTTTTCTTAACACTTTCTTAGAGACCCCTTGAAATTAGTCCACAGATTCTCAGGGTTCTATTGTCCATGTGTTGAAATCTGTTGACTAAGTAGTGTTGACATAATTCATCAGTTAGCCAGGTGATGAAACTTAGGTTATTGGCTTTTTACCTGTGTAGCAGTTCCAGAGGGAAGAGACAAAATGAGCTCTCTTCATATTTTATTTCTCTTGACTCACATCACTAATATTGCTTTTATAAAGGTGGAATGCTTTTAGCTCTCTAGCCTGCCTTTCATGAAAGTGATATGTTTTGTATCAGATACATGGTTGTTTCAACATTTTGTAAAACACAGTTGCTATTCTATAAAAGTGGACTAAGTTTTTCTTTATACCTTGTGACAAATTCATTTTAGAAGCAACTGCAAAATACTGCATTTCATTCTGATAGGCCATAAGTTATGTATATGTGGTTAGAATACTCTGACAGTGGTCTTTTGTATCCAGGAAAATTGTCCCAGTAAACAATATCTAAAACTCTTACCTAGAAATTGTTACTAGAAATTGTGCTTCATGTAGCAGTGGAGCCTTAATGTTTTCTCCAATGGTCATCTGCTGAATCTTCTAAATTGTATCTAAAAGGAAAAAAAGAAAATCACAATTGCTTCATTCTATATAACTGATTATTTAATAAAATGTAGATTTTGATACTGGAAGACTGTACTTATTGACCATATTGTCTTCCACTCTGTAGTACTGACAAATTCTAAACCTCAAGTGTCCCATACACAGAAGACTGCTAACAAAAGGCATCCATTTGTAAATAAAAATTCCCCTGATAACACTGGTGTTTATCTAATTCGCTTGAGAAGATACCATAATCATTTCACAGAAGGAGGGCAAAAATAAAACCACTGCAATGACTTCTGGGTTGATTTTCCATGTAGGCAGGTATTTTTTTCATTGTATTTTAATATGGTATTTTTTATTTTATTATATATATAATATTTATGTATTTATTATATATTTTTATTATTTTATTATGACAGGTAATTTTTTCCAGTCTAAAGAGAAATGCCAAAGAATTAATTTCTTTAGATTAATCACTGTATTTCACTGGCACATTTTACTTTCACATAACGTATGCAGTAAACAAAAATACTCTTTTTGGAAATAATATTATTTCAGACAAACTTCCCATATTTTCTCATGGTATGAGCCAACAGCCACATTTTAATAAACAGATTGGAGATATGGACTGTTTCTATCTTCTTTCACTTGGTGTCAAATCCATTCCGTTCCATCTGAGGTCACTAAACTGGTCAGAATATGTTTTGTCTGCATGGCATGGATGGGAGGGAACATTTATAAAGAATGAAGAGGAATATTCCTGGATGCTTGCCAAAAAAGAGTGGAATCAGCACTTTTTTTGTCAGCCTGAATGCACCCCTCCTCAGAAAGATTTGTTAGAAAGGTTGAAAAGTTCAGATGCCCCTAATGTAATGTTACTGTTTATGCAACATTTCTGTTCCATTTAATCTTTCCCACAGAATCAAATGCGGCTTAGGTTATGCCACCACTGTTGATTTTGTGTTGTTTTTTTTTTAATGGTGTTGCTAAATCCCCTTCCTTTTTTTCTATTCCAAGAACTCTCATTTGGAGAGGATTTAATTTAGCATGTTGCATCTTCATTTTCCTGCCCTGCAATGGAAAATACCCAAGCTTCATTTTTCATGTGGGCTTCAGTATATTTTTCACAGTCTATAGGGCAAGTGCAAGGAGAAGAGAGAAAGCTGATGAACTCAGAAATTTTGGCATGTTTATACATTGATTTAAGTTAATACATACAATCTTTTCTAACTCTGTTACTTTGAAAGCTTTTTGACATCTGTTGGCACTGCTGGTGAATTTCCAGCTATGGGACCCATATGGTATGATGGGAACATTGGTTGAGTTCAGGATTTGTTAAAATGTACCCTAACTGCCAAATTGTGGATGTTGCACAGTTTCTTCTCAATTATCTTTTGCTTACTTGTTATCTCAAGTTAAGGAACTTTTATTTCTGTATTCTGTTGTCTTTTTCAGTAATAGGAGAATTGAATTCAGTCTGTCCAGTGGCTCTCTCCTTAATCCCACAGACTTGTTTGTTAGCTGGAACAGAGACACTGTTTTAGCAAGATCTGTGTCCTGTGCTGCATTTTTCACAGGGATCTGTACCTTCAGAGGAATTCTTTGATGCTTCTCTGTTATAATGATTAAACATAGATAGACAAATGCAGTTTTCATTTAAATTTATAAATAAAAATTGAATAAAGTTAGCACCAAAACTACATAGGATGTTACAAGGAGCCAGAGAAAAAATATGGAGGTTTTTTTAAACTGAAAAAATTATTTTCTAATCTCAGTCCAGTGAAGCAAGGACATGCCTTTGAAGAACTCAGAATGCCTATAGGATGACTCCTATCAGAAATGTAATCAAAGAGCCAAGCAGCACTTAACAGTGGTTAAGAACTCAAAATGTAGCTAGTGCACAGCTAATCCTATGAAGATATTTTCAAGAATTGACAAAGACCCTTTTTTAAAATACCACTTGTTAAATAATGCTGCTTCACTGAGTTAAAACAATATAAATATATATATATTATCCTCTTAAAGGCAAATATTTTAGTTTTTGATAAATAGGGGGTTTGCAATAAAGGAATTATAAAGCTTCTGAAATAAAGTATATTTACTAGCTATTCAGAAATGGTTGATTAGGGTGTTATTACCCTGTAGGAATAATGTTCCTCTCCCTGTTACCTTTTCTTGAGCAGTGTGTACTCAGAAATGAGGCATAGACTAATTTGGGCTAAGTAACCGTTTGAAAGATAGACCTGTATGATTATAAAATATAGCCAGGAAATACATAAATTTGATTTGAATAAAAGGTCTTCATTAGAATTGTCTCTATTGAGACTAGTCCATTTTTTGGCAAACTAATGATGTTGTATGAACCATTTTCCCATGTGCAGGCTATACAACATTATGTGGAACGTGCCTCTTAAAGCATTAAGATATTCTTTGGAGCTGTAACTAATTTATCAAAATATTGAAACAAAATCTGTAATATATATAATCTTTGCTTCTGATTTTGTTAGGTTTTTTGCTCTAGAGCAGACTTGTGCACAAGCTGCCACAAATTTGTAAACGCCTACACAGCAACTGGGATAAATTGAATTTATTTTTTGAGTGGTTGAAATATTTTATGGTGAGAATACAGATAGTTTATTCATGCAATAGAGGGATGGCTATAAAATGGTAGGTCTGTTTATGTTCAAAATCAGAGATAATTTTCAAAAGTTAACAGAATAATGTTAAGCACTTTTAATGAAGACCCATGAGAGCTTTGGGTGAAGATGCTGAGTTGCCTCAAAGTCATCAGATTATCTAATAAGCCTAAATACAACTAAAGACTTTTAAATGTTTGTGTGATACAGGCCCTCTGCAATTTCTTAAATAAAGACCTTCAAATATTTTCACAACAGTTCCACTTCTTTAAATTTCAGACATATGCTTTATTCCAAATTTTACAATTTTCTGTTTCTGTTGAATTAACCACTTTCACACATCTCACTTTCATGGTTAAATGTTTTCTTTTAAACTCTGATAGTGTTTCCTTTCCTGAAATTTTTCACTTGTTTCAGAACTTACCAAAATAATTTTATATGTTTTTAGAATAAGCTGCTCTTAAATGATTTAGAATATCAATGTCTTTTATGTCTTAATCATTCATGACAATATGTAGTGATGACTGACCCAATCAAGCTTTCTGGAATCCAAGCAGAAATCTTCCCTGCAATAATCTTCTGTCAAAATCTGCTTTTTGCATTCCTTATTTTGAGCCCATGTGAGCTCATCTTTTAGCACTTTCAGCAAGATTGTATTTCTCTTATGTGCTTAGGTTAAGATACATTGCAAATATTTCTTCATTCTTATCCACTAGTCTAATTACTCTGACCAAAAAAAATTAAATTAGGATGGTTTAATATGATTTCTTCTTGGCAAATCTGTGTTGTCTGTTTATTATCATGTTATCCCAGGTGCTTTGGACATTGATTTTTTAATATTTTTTTTAGTAAATTTTGAATAAATTTTTTTTAATAAGTTTTCAGCTATCCCAGTTTAGTCAACTATTCTGTGAATCCCAAGATACATATAAGGGGGAGGGAAATGAAGTGCAAGTACTGGTTTTGCTGCCTTAATTCTCTTTTCCATGTGTTGTCAGGCCTAACATAAAATCTCGTTTCAGCTGATGACAGCTCTAGCAGATTGCTAAGTCCTGCTGAAATGCAAATCTAAATATGGTTTTATTCTTTCCATTCCACTCTTTTTTGTCTACTCTGATATTAATTTCATTAAAATTATTCCCATCGATTGGTCACAAGTAGTTGCTTTCTGAAGACAAAAGAAAAAATTTCCAAATTGTTCCAGATTTATCTGTTATTAGTGATTCCACTTCTTTGTTGCAATGAATAACCTTCTGTGCCTCTTTCACTTGCAACTTTTAATTTTTTTTGTGATTTACTTAATGCACCTTACTTGTCATTACTTATCATCTCCCTAAGGAATTGATAAAATTCCTTTATAGGTGATATTGTTTACACTCTTGGTACTATTCCTTTTTTAAATGTGAATAAGTCAAGAGATCTCAATTTAAACTCTTAAGTCTCTTCATACACTTCATTGTTATCTTCCTGTTTGGAATGAGTTATTTTTCTGCCTCCAGAACTAGGTTTCAGTTTTTTGAGGGTTTTTTGAGGAACAAACCAAACCTTGAATATTTGCCTAGGAGATTCTATCTTTTGTTTCCTCAATTTGTTGAAGTCTGGTTTTGGAGTGTCATTGTTCTTAATGCATTGTGGCAATTCCTTCCTTTTGTAGTATTTGAGAACTCTGCTTTAAGGCAAATTTCATTCAAACTCTTGACTCTTGACCAAGTTTTCTGTACAAATAGGGACTGAAATGGCAATCCTGACCAATACTTACCCACCTGTTCAGCCTGTCTGAGGCTATTTCCAGAAGAACCTGTTAGACAATCCACATCCTCCATTGTTTACATAACAGCATTAGGGTAGTTGGTTTGCCATCATCCCCACTTCCTAGCCTTTGACTGCTTTTGTTAATTGCTCTGGAAAAGAGTAATTTACCTGCTACCTGCCTTGGATGTATCACTGCTCCCTACTGTGGCATTGGTTCATTTTTTCTTTGGTTTTATCTTTACCTAAGGGTAATGGTCTATGTTAGGTCCTGACTCTCACCTGTTCTAGAATAGCAGGAAAATATATTCATCACAGCTGCATCTCTGCCTCCATTTTTTACTTGTATGTCCTTTCTTTAGTGTTTTATAGCATGAGGAGAGGACACTCTATCACAGTACTATACATAATGGTAGATTGATACTGCCTTTTATTTAAAAGAATAAAATCTGAGCTCATAAACTAAACCTAGTGACTTGAGTGAACCGTGCTAAATGACTGGGAAGTATGTCATGATTGATGTATTGAGTACAGCATTTATGACAGGAGGAAGAAAAAGTATAGAAGCCTGAATGAGAAAAAAGAATATTATTCTTCTAAGGGCATGCCCAATACTGATAAAAGGGTGGCAAGTGAAAATTTTCCAAGATACTGCTTAGAAATTACAAGATCAGCTAGAAAAAGTCTAAAGAGTCTGAGTATAGGGTATGAAATGATTGGAAACTCTTAGAATGAATAATTGAAAAATAGGATTGAAATCTGAAAGAGAACTGCTTTGTTGACAGAAATTTTGAATAGAATTGGGTATGAAATGCTTGTGCAGATTAGCAATAAGATTAGCTAAATATTCCATTTATCGAGAGCACGTTTCTAATACATGGCCGGAATACAGCAGAAAGAAGTATGTAGGCATCAAAAACTATTTTTACTTATACAGAAAAATAAAGGGAAAATGAAGATGATATGAACTAAAGATACTGCTTAAAAGGCACATTTCCTCTGTATGGACATGACAGTAAATACAGAATTTTTTTACTAAGGAAAATGCCATTGCTTAGCATGCAAGGAATTCTGCATTTCTTGTCCACAAGAAATTTCTTGTTCTAAGTGTTCCCTGCCCCATAACAGCGAGGAGAAGGAGTTAATGAGTTCAAGGGGGAGGGAAGATGCCCATTAAACCTTTGATCACAGGAATCTCCTGTCCAAGGTTCCTGTTCAGGGTAATGTATAACAGCTGTGGCTGCTCCTGCCAATGGACCACAGTAATGATTGCAGAATGGCTGCTCTGCTGCTGGGAAGCCTAGGGGAGGAATTTGCTCTCTCCTTTTACTCTGTAGTATGTAGAGCTAATTTACTTTGCATTGCAAGGCTGTGTAGAGTTTGCTTCTAACTACTTCCTTGAAAAAGAAATTTCTCAAGAGAAAATTAACTCAAAAACTTCTACGTGGTCATATGCATATCATATATTTCTTGTAGGCATTCAAAATTATTTATTTGTCTATATCAGTGGTAGTATCTTTCCAAAAATAGTCTGTGGAGTGTAAGCATCTGTTTTATAAGCTCATAAAGGGGCTTTTTTTTTATAGTTTATATATAGTTTTATTTAATCTCTCTGAAACCAGTACATAAGGTTTTACTGTGGTGTAGAGACTGACTTTTTACTGCTTTCATTACTTTTTTTTCTGAAGTGCTTCCTAAGAATTACAGGTCTCTGTAGAAATGAGCGTTTTGGGGCTTGTTATGTAATAACAGGTGTGCTACTTTATATTGTTACTTAGTCAGTGAAAATCTCTCAACACAAAATGTATTGGTCAGGAATGACACCAGCTGCATCACATAATAAATATCTAGGGCATCTCATCAGACAAGAAACTATGTAGATTTTTATGGTTACTGTCCTGTCTTGGGATAGTAAATACAAAGCAAACACTTCAATTTTTTAGAGGACTGGAATGTCCTGAGTGCTACTATTCTCCACTTCCTTGGTTTTTCATCTACAGGGGAGTTACTAAAAATAATTTTCAGTCCTGGGGAATTTTATGTTGTTTTGTTTGCATTAGAGGCTGTCCTGCCATTACGAATCCATACTACCTTCAGTAGGAGTCTTCATACTTCTGCATTCTAAAAAGTAGTTGTTGAATCAAAACATAGACTTCCACACCAGAGTTTCAGATAAATTTTGCCTTTCTTTGCACATCTTAGAGCCTTTTGGGGGAAAATGTCATATGATACAAATAATTATGAAAATGTATGTGAGAATTAACAAAATATCTGTGTATTAAAAATAGCTAGTAAATATTTAGATATTTTCCCATCTCATATGGTATGACTCCTTTTAGTTGTGCAGCTGTCATTTCATAACATTTTAACATTCTGGTTTAAGTAACACTAACACATAGCACTGAACTGTGGGTAGACATTGGTGGACAGCAGAGGGATAAGAGGGTGTATGTTCCCAAAATTCTGGAACTGAGTGGAAGCTTGTATAAAGTATGTATGTAATCATCATATTCCTTCAGATCTGCGTTCATATTTGAGAGTTCTTGCAGATTTATTCCAAGCTTCCAGAGTATGGGGACTGAAGGTGGTTGTTGATCTATGTTCATTTAAAAGATCAATGACGGAAATACCACTGAATCCTACTATGACAACTTAATTAAGAGAGTAAGAGTTTGCAGCCTTTCAAATAGAAACAGAGGCCCATTCCGTGCTATTCTGTGAAGAAAGTATGATGTTAGTGCTTGAATACTAGTGCTATTTCATAACATTAGTTGCATTTGCCTTTTAAATTTTCCATTGTCTGGTCAGCCATCTCTCTGAAGAGGCTTGTAGAAGGACTTTCAGCACTCCAGCAGGACCAGGATCATGGACTCTATGAGAGACCATGAATGCCCCAGCTTGGTACTGCA
The DNA here is from genome assembly GCF_024509145.1 of Vidua macroura. Taxonomy (NCBI): domain Eukaryota; kingdom Metazoa; phylum Chordata; class Aves; order Passeriformes; family Viduidae; genus Vidua; species Vidua macroura. The sequence continues at coordinate 14,903,105 of NC_071578.1, forward strand.
GGCTGTCTGCCTCTTATAGCTACCCAGAAGTGGTAGGAACACAGCTGGAATACTGTTCCCAGATGTAGCTTTCCAGTACAGGAACAACATGGGCGTTGCAAGTCAGCAAAGGGCCACGAAGGTGGGTCAGAGACTGAATGCAGAAAAGGTATGGAGCAGTTCTCATGGTTCCTCTAGAGAGCTTTGTGGGTAGGTGGTTTTGGGTACCTCAGCTGTTTAGTTAAGACAAGGCACAGGATAATACAAATGCGATCTTTTGCATAAGGCTTCAGACCAGGACACAAGTGAACTGGGTTTTATTTTTGCCTGCACGCCACTTTCTGCATGATGGTTATTACTTAAATAACCTGATTTCTTTGAGACTCAATTCTACAACCTGAGCAATTAAGAGATAATTACTATCTTGTATGTTTATGTAAAATGTTAATGAAGTGCTTTCAAATATTTGAATAGAAAATGCTATAGGGGTTAAAAGTGTTCTTTTATTAACAATAAATTTTTCTTTTGCTGAAGTTTACTACAATATTCAGTTCTTGTTGCATTTAATTGTAAATTAATTCACTGGGAAGATGAACAAATCCATGAATTCATGACAAATAAATATTTCTATAAATCAATTTACATGGTCATGCTTGCTAATCTGGCAAAACTTTGTAAAACTATGTAAATAATTTAACTTCAGAATATATAACACAAACTTTCTGGTTGTTGCTGTAAGAACAACTACAGTAATTGAAATAATTACATAAAGTTATGCTATCTGACAAGTGCAAGATTTCAAGGGAAACCATTGTATTAGGCATATAGAAGTTCTGTAACAGAAATTTTGCATTCCTATTTGATTACTTTTTTGTCAGGTGAGGAATTGTTTTCTGTCCCTATTTGTGCTATCTTGTTTCCAGAGTATACAAACTACATTAAATTTAGTTGGTCCTGAGCCAAATTTGTATGATTTCTTTTTTTTGCTCAATTGCTGTTGCTAGTTGTTTTCTTTAGATAACAGTATATAGGGGCATGCATTACTTTGCCTGACTTTAGTTAAATATGAGATTGCAAGCTGCAAATTCTCTTCAGTCAAAAGTGTGAAATAAAAGAGTGTAAGCCTCGCTCAGCAACGTACAATTACTATTGTTATTATTCTATAGTCACTCTAGAATTTTCTTTGCACATTCATGCATGAGAGTATATACATCCTTCTCAGACTGAATCCCACAAAGAGCTTGTGGTCTTCCTTGACCTTTAGGATTATTTACTGCTTTTTCTAAACATATGGTTTTGTGTCTTGAATATCAGGACATATTTTGGGTATATTTCTGCTTGAAGTATCAATAGAATTCTGGTACTAAGTAGAGATTTCCTTATCTTGTGTTTTGTAAAGCAGTGCTATTCTAACTGTTCTGCTCTGGCTGCCAGTGCCAGAATTGCTGTCTGCGACGTTACTCTTGGAATGTAAGCACAAAGACAGTTGGAATATTGTGAGGCAGGTAGGCACAGTGCCTGGCCAAATGCCCAGGAGCTTGTCTGAGTCTCCCTATAATGCTTGCCTCAAAAATGCTCTAATGAGTAAAATGGTGTAGACAAACTGTGAATTCATTCTGAAATCCAGCCTCGTGACTACTTTTGCACAGTACTGTAGATCTGGCATCTTGAAATCACATTTAAGCTACACTTAGCTTGTGTGAGTGTGATGTCTTGTAAATGGGTCTTAAATTGCATTAAGGTCCCCTGGAAATGCATAAACTGTTAAATGCATAAACTGTTCCTCTCAAATTAAAGTGTATACACAGCTAGTCCCCATGAAAGCACTATATCATGTCCTTGGAAAAAAAATTGTGTTAACTTTCCTTATTTATGTATAGAAGTTGGGGGATTTATAATTAACTAATTAGCTTGGTTACTCTAGTAATTACTTGGTTACATGTCTTTTACATGAATTCAATTTTTTTTCTCAGAATTCTAATTTCATAATAGATGTTCTATCTTTGAGCAATAAAAATGAGAAGTTTTAAATGTTGTTAGGAGTTTGAAGAAAAATTACTGATTTCCTGTCTCTAGGAAAGGTTGGACATTTTGTTCCCTTGTAGCTGTGAGGTGATGTAACACAATGATGTAGAATCTGAAGTTTGGTTTCTGTCTTCTCCCTCTGTGCTTTTGGAACTGTTTGGGAGACTTCATCATGAAGTGCTTCACGTATTTCTTTAACAGCTACTCCATGCAAGCACTAAAGATAAGGAGCAGGATTAAAACTGCTACCATAAAGACCCATTTCTAGATTGGCTTTCTGGCTCTTCACAATTATATCATTTCTGTTGATTCCCCATATGAGCTGTTCATTTGTTCCCACTGGAGCAGCCATTTCGTCATTGCTTTTTCTGCATCTTGTCCCGAATCCTTTTCATCTTCATACAATTTGTAGCTGCTCTGACCACTGTTTAGTTTGGGTGATCCCTAAAAAAGGAAGAAAACACAACTCCTATTACAGAGAATTTTTGAAATGCCAAAATATCCAGGAAGTAGAACTTCCAAAACTTAACTGTCTTTGTTTCCTGCTAGTAAAGAGAGCATGGCAAAATTCACAGCTTGAAATTGATCTCCGACTTTCCTTTTGTCAGTAGGCAAAGGCCAGCATTGCTGGCCAAGCACATCACTTAGTTTCACCTGTCATTTCTCTTCTCTATTAACATTTTAAAAGAGCATAATTCTGCAATTGTGACATTATCTGTAGTATAAGAATGCAGCTGGCTCTAATAAGATTCATTACTAGAGATGTTTTTGTTGTTTCTGTGGGAATAATTAGGTACATCAACCTGCAAAAACTCAGCATAATATGCAAACAAATTGGCAAAACCATATTCTTTGCCATAAAGCACACGAGCTTACAAAATATCAGACTTGGCACGTTCACAGAGTGTGCTGTTGTCCTCTCATCTTGAGGACTCATCTGCAGAAAAACAATTTGTGATTTTATGAAGCAGCAAGGAATTCCTGTATCCATATATCTGCACCCTTAGCTATGTCTTTTCACCTTTTACTGAGTTTCAGGAGGTTACTGAGTTTGATGACTGCGTTGTCGAGAAAAGTCTGGTAAATCAGCATTAAACTGATTATTCTTCCATATAGATCATGTATTTTCCAAAACTATATTATAGATAAGTCTAAGCTAGTTTGCAGTTCTGAGTTAAAATCCGGGTCAAAGCATTGTTTAAGTGTATGTATAGGTATAAATATATATGGAAAAAAATGCTCCTGCTATGCCTTCATTCCTTGTGTTATTGCATGGTGGTTCAAATTAGCTATATGATTGATTTGTATTTTGTTATCGGTTCTTTTCTTCAATCATACATCTATTCTTAAGGTATTTGAGTATTTTTATATATCTAATACCATATGATCACAGTTATAAAAGCTGTTATTTGCCATCATACCTAACAATATAATGACTTGACCAAACAAATTAATAGAATGCTTCTCATCATATTCATAAAACGTGAAAAAAGCCCCAACTAAGTAAGGTATATTTTCCTTTTATTCAGTATTTTTATTCATTAGTGAATATCATAATGATCCAAATAGCAGATGAAAAATATCTGCAGTCAGTTTGCATAAATTATAGCTCATCACTTGACAAAAATAGTGTGAGAAACGCTACTGGAGTATGTTGAAAGCCACAGTAGTTTATATATTATGCTTTTTCACAAAATCATGCTGCATGAAGACATGTCAGTGTGTTCAATTAGGATTTTATCTCCCAGTCACATATCAAGTAAAAAGTTTGTTTTAACACTAATACCTCTGGATGCAGTTGGCTGTTACTAGTAGTTAGGAAACCAAGATCAGAAATTTCAATTTTTGGAACTGTGCAGAGTGGAAAATTACTTTTATAAAACATCTATGTTTGTTGATTTTGTTTATCACAGCTAACATTTGCTGAATGATGGCTGAATATTGGTAATTATGTTTGTAATGAAACATTATTTAATTTGATTATAAATTTATTATATAAACTTAGTGTTTATTCCTCAAAATGACATCTGAATTACAAACAGGGAAGTAACAATTATATTAATAATTTAAATATACCATAAGCAAATAAGATTGTCTCTTACTTGATGGAAGTGTTCTAGTGATGTTTCGAGGCACTTGAAATGCAACACATTTATTCAACAAACACCACCATTGTTATCAGGTCTATGCACTGAAGTCCATTTTAAATACATACATTTGTCTGCTCAGGAATAAAAATAATTAGATTTTATATGCTGCAAGGCAGGTTTGGGCACTGATAATTTAATATCTACAAAATCCAGTTAAATTCTTCCTGATCCAAAGCTTGCACACAGTGGATGTTGGAGTAGGTCTTCGCTTAAAAAATTCTGACTGATGTCAGTGGCGTGTTTTTGGCAGAAATAAGCTAGAATAATTTTTATTAAATCAGTCACTGGTCTTTTAAGGATATATGTATATGGGATATGAATTTTCTCAAAGTATGAAAGCCTTCATCTTTGCTTGAGCCTGGGAAATTTGAGGTTGCTATTTATCCTGCACCATTTTTGAGACGTCTAGCTTGCTTTTGCCTGCAGAAGTGCTGGCAGTGCTGAGTGCCAGGGCTGTGCAGGGTACCTGGTGTGGAGATTCAATCAGAAACCAGATCCTCTCTTTTAAGGTGGGCATAGGCAGAGGATAACTGGTCAAGCACATAGCAGATTATTTAATACCCTGCCTGATTTAAATCCCATCTGGGTGCTATAACTGTTGTCTCTCAGACAACTTTAGTTGTGCTGCTTCATGGAAAACACAAAGTGCGCATAGACTGGTTACACCTGCAAGTACCAGTTCACATAGGTACATACATGGAAACTATAATAAAAACTTTAAAAATCATACAAGTAACAGCAAAAGTAATAGAAACAAAAATGTTTCATGGTATCCAGCTTTCATACTGAATTTTTTTAAAAAGCAATTTTTGAAAAAAATACCACATACAGAAAGACCTAAGACACACAGATGATTCTTTCTGACCCAGATGTTCTAAATTTAGTACCCTTAGAAAGCATCAGTTCCCAACTCAACTTACTGTTTATTTCATGCAGCCTATTGGATAAATTCAAATCATAGCATAAATACAGGTCTGAATCTGCATCTGCAAAGCTTTGAATCCAGTCTATGCCCATTAATTTGGCATGATGTAAATGTGATGGGCAAACTTACACAAAATCAAACTGCATCTCATGTGGGTCTTAAATAGAATTTGGTTTAATAGAGTTTTTTATTTTTAAGCACCAGATATCTGTGTGGGTGTCAGTTTCGATGTTCTCGAAACAAGGTATACAGCTGCAGCTGGAGTTTTGGTTTTGTCCAAAATTTTCCAGTTGAAATTCAAGCAACTGAACTTTTCCAAATACCCATTCTATGCTTCAGTACAGCTAAGAACGCTTGGATACCAAATACTCATCAGAAGTGTAGCAGAAAATATTTCTCTTAGTGATGGTTTGAGTCACATTTACAATTTTTCTTTAAAAATGCCATATTTATGGGCCTAATTACTAGATTTGATGGAAGGTTCAACATGATTTTTCACACTGTTATTTTCCTTGTCTTTGAATGCTGTGTTTTTCATAAAATGCTTTTTAATTCCTTATAAATTCTAGAATGGAAACACTTAAGCTATTAATTTGACAAGAAAATTTTCAGTTGTACTAAGAGTATAATTTTCCCCAATGCACAGTATACTTATTTGGAGGTTCCAAAAAAAAATCTGTTTTGCCATGTGTGTATCAGACCTAAAACCCCTAAGTAGTCTGGAATGAATAGTGCAGGAGACTGAAACATTATTGAGGTGCATATAGCTCAGGTTTACTATCAGACTTAAAATATAAACAGAGGCATTCGGACTTTTTCAGAAAAAAATACAGTAATTATTTGATGTACAAAGAAATAATTTTCCAATAAGTTCATATCAACAAATCATTGTACACAACAGAGATGTTTTTAAACATGAAAAATGTGTTTTGAGCTCATGTTAGAAGAAAGATAACTATGAAACAGCATTTTTAAACCTTGAGAAATGGGAGAAGAATGGATTAAATACTAGTCTTAGTGAAGTCAAAGTAAAATTCATGTGCACTTCAGTGTAGTCAGGATTTCTTCTGCTGTGTTTCTTTTAATAAAATCTGCCAATATGTAATTTCATTAGACTTTTGATGCACCACACAAATACAAGGAAGGGTAAAAGCTGTAATGTTTGGCACGCCGAAGTAGCATTATCCCAAAGCTGCAGACCTGTAAAAATGTTTGATGTAGCTAAACAAAAAGAGAATAATGTAGTTAACATTTAAAGTAAAACTTAGTCATGCTAAATTTTGGATTTAACATAATTGTGCACACTATAATCAGCATCTTTGCTGGGAGCTATAAAACCATTATGCAGTATATCAGTTATAGAACCCAGCCCTGAATGCAGCAGACAGACAGAAGAGATACGGGGACAAGAGTAAAACTAATGCAGCCAAAGAATGTAATTTATGTACTTTGTCCATTCTCATCTCTTATTTTCTCTATGAATTTACGCAGTCCAACTTCTGTCTGCTGGGTGAACTTTTTCCAGTTATGTTTTTTAACTCATCCCAATTTTCAGGTACATTACCTATTCCTTATAAAAATAAGGGCCAGTTAACGTGGTCTGTGCAGCATTTTGAAACTGTACCAATGAAAAAGGGAGGTTTTTTTCTGAATTAAACCCTTACCAGTTATGATGTACCTTAAAGTATGAGTTTGTATATTTAAATCAAAACCTAATTTTTTAAACAGCACAGATTAGGTCACTTCTTACAATGCTCTCTTCAGTGGATTTGTTTTAGTTTGGACTGATTGGACCTTACTGTACAAATCTGGTGATACACAAGTAAAAAGCAGAAGCCAGTTTGCTCTGTCTCTTGCTGTGTTACATCTGGGCTAAAGAAAATTTAAAAATCAGAAACAATGGTTCCAAACAGAAAAAAAAATTGTATCATGAATAAACATGATTAAGGCTTGAATTATCAATTAAGACAATGCTATTTTAGCATAGTCCAGTTTAGTTTGGGGATTTTTTGAGTGTAATTTAATTTCAAAGACTCATGATTTAGGGCTGAATTTAGCTGGTCAGTTACTAAGGCTGTACTGAATTTGTAAAATTAATCTGTGAAAAATTATGCTATAGCAGTTTAATTCTAATTCTTGAAACAGATAGTATAGTGAAGGAACTTCAAGGACTTTCTGCACTGCAAGGCCAAAACAATTAAAGGTTTAATCACATCTCTGGTGGTTAAGGCTGGTAAAATCTCTCAGGCAATATGTGTGGACCGTTTTATAGTTCCATTTTGGTTATGTAGGCACTAGTTCAAATAATTATATTACTGGAATGCCGTGTAACATTTGGATAGCTCATTTCTGTGCTATCCATTACCGATGATGTAGACCACACTGTTTCCATAGAGATGATCTCTCTCTTTTATCTCTTGTCATATAATTCTCCATGCAACACATTAAATACTCTTAACAGAGCAGAGGGGAAAATTTTTCCCTGTTGGTTGGAACTTCAGTATTGTTTATTCCTGTGACAATGGTGATCCTTTTGATTCATGTTTTCAGAAAATCAGAGAATTGCAAGACAACATATACATATAGAAGCAGTTTCCCCTTTTAACTGGTCCATTGTTAAAGAGCTGGTGGACTGCAGCTTGTTGTAAGGATCATAGGTTTTAAGAAAGGACTTTAAAATTGTGGGTTTGAACTTTCCACTTAAAATCAGAGTGTGTGAGGGTTTCTTGATGAATTTCAGTTGTTGGACTTGTGGAGCTAAAGGATGGTGGGATTAGGAATTTACAAAAGGGCCTGAACCTCTGTAACACTGGACAAACCTTGGTGTGATCTGCAGTGAATTGATGTAATGCCAGTTCAGAGGTTTGCAGAGTTAATGTGTGTATCAGATACGGCAGAGTGTAATTACATGAAAATGACCCTTTCAGATCTGTGGAAAAACAATTTCAAAGGCAAGTTATATCATATTAGAGACATTTTGTATCCCAGTGCTATAATGAAAGGAAGCCTGCACTCCTGATTTGTTTCAGCTTCTCGCTGTGTGCCTCTGATACCTGGTAGACACAAATAGCTGCACAAAACTGGAATTTTTTGGATGTCTGCCCTTACCTTGCCGTGTTTATGAGGTTATTTACTGCTGAACAGAGACAAGAAAATCAATTGGTCATTTACCATGTGAGCAAAAGGACACATACTGGAGGTTCTTCTGGTTTGAAACAAACATAATAAATCTATTCTCTAGCCTGTCATGCTTTATGTAGACATCCTCTCCATCACTGCTTTGTGGAAGTGAAGAAATTTGGTTTTCAACAATAAATGATTCTATTTTAGACAAACTTTGGCCTACACTCAGTGCTTCTGCCTGTTTCAATACCAGTGTTAAGTTTTTCACTGATTAACCAGGAAAGACCTTCAGTGTTTGGGGATAAGCAATCCTGCTGGTTGCTGAAAATTACAATAAATGAAAACAGAGTCTTGATTTGAAATCATGCAATATTTTTACTAACTCCCATATGTTCACTGAGATGCAGAGGAAAGACTGCAGCACACCCTGAACTGCTGTAAATGAGCATAGCAGTGTAGAGTGGCTGATGATCTGCTGCATTCTTTCCTGAACTGTTGCTATTATTTAGGTGCCATTTTTCAATATTTCCTGCATGAAGATTACATGTTCTTGCTTTCTTTAGAAAAATGGGCAGATACTGACTTGCACTCTTTCTGTTTGTTTTGTTAGATGGGTTCGTTTCTACAAGGTGTGTACAGCAAGTGATAATTAATGTTCAGGGTGTGAAATTGCAAACTCTCCTACACGCCCGAGAGAAAGGATGTGTGCTATACATCAAACTACAAAATTAAAGGTTTTTTTGAAGTGGACTCTGCCAGAGCAAATCCAACTATATTATTGGACTAAGGCTTATGATATATTTTCAGCAGGATATCAAGTTACTGCAAAATGTATATTGCACATGCCTTATATATACAGCATCTTTCAAATTCTGGTGTATTTTCTTAAAAGCATGGATGGAAAATGGATATAGAAGCCTAAGCAGGGGGGAAAAAAATCACACACATGTTAAAACCCTTTGTACCCTTATAACATTCTGTTCTAAATCATCTGTGAAATTCTCAAAAATAAATTCAAAAGTTTTGCTTTAGATATTCAAATTGGTACATACAACAACTCTTGCCTGCAGACTCAATTTTAGTGTCCACTTCTCCCCACCTTACGTAATTATGGACTTCTCTCAGGAACTCTCAGATCATTGTGTACTCACGTATCTAAAACACAACCTTTGAATTGGCTTAATTGCTTCAGTCAGCCACATCTTTAAAAATATCCTATTTGATTATCTCCATAACAAAAAATCTTATTTTCACTGTGTGACTGGAAATGTCAAACAAAATGGTATCAATTCCTTTATGTATATCTGAAAAGAGGTTAACTGCTCAGAAGAAAATAATAATTTTGATTTTTTCAGTTCATTGATTCAATCCACTAACTACTCAGACATCAAAATGTCTTTCAAAATGTTCGTTTTTAAATTACTGCCTTTCCTTTGCTTCAGATGAAAATATATTTCAGGATTAGATTAAAATGTGATCAATAAACACATACTTTAAAACATTAAAAAGGTCAGTGTTTCTAAGGAATATGGGACTGATTGTAAAATTGAGTTGCTCTGTCTACCTTCAGCAGTTAATCAGCAATGGGAATAGTAACATATTATTGTTAGAATATTTATATTCAAAGAGGAAATGCCAGCCTCTCTAGATAAAAGGAGTGTCATCCAAATCTCTGCTTGCCAAAACTGCTATAGAAATAGTGATGGAAAGAGAGTGATGACAAAAACTCAAGTCATCCCAAGTAGCTTCAGATTTTGGGTTTAAAAAGGGTTAATGAAGTGCACTTAGGTCTCAGAAACAAATCCTAGGACTTTCCTACAAGGTGAAAAAATACTGGCATGCCAGGCATTAACTTTCCTGTCCTTATCAATCAAACAACTTAATGGTATTTCCTTCTTGTTGAGCTGTGTTTTCTGGCTTTTTGCAGACCTCATTCAGGAGTTAGAGTGAAGCTGCTTTTTCTGATTTGCTCCGGCTTTTAACCTGGCCTTTTCAAATGCTGTCCTGCATGTACCTTAGAGCCAGAGCATGATGTTACTTCTGCAGAGTGGCAAGCTTGGGTTCCCTTCCCCATGTGAGTTCTTCCACGTTTAGGTAAATGTAGCAGTTACAGCACTTTTCAGGACTCCACAAATGGGGGCAGTTTTCTTAAATGAGCTAGCGTTGCATTAGTCACCTGAATATGTAAGGTGCAAGACTTTGTGCCAGTGTGCCAGTATTCCAATAAAATCATTTGCAAGGTTAGATCAGCCATCCCTAGAATCATCTGGGGAGCCACAGGTTCCTTGTTTCCTGCTTCTCCCTCTTTCTTTCTCCTATCTCTTTCATTAGGTTTTAATTGCCTGATTGACATCTGTTTCAAGGGGATTTACTGATAGCAATTAATGTCTAGAGATTAAGATTTTCATCTAGTTTAGGTTTGTGGACTGCCTTTAATTTGAAAAAAACATTCAATTCTGGTTCAGCTGGCTGTCCTTCAATGAGACAATAGTTGAGATTACCTGTTGTCAGCTGCAATGATTGCACCATAGTCCAATGGTATGTGCAGGCTGAAATGATTGTGGCTATTGCAGAGCTATCCACAATTTTAGAAAGGAGAAAAAGAGTGTTAGATTGTAGGGAAGAGAAAGAGCTCCATTTTAGTTGTTTTTGAGCCTTAGGAATAGACTCTTAAGAGGAAGATAACCAGGAGAGGCCTGAATCACAGAAGGGAGGAAGGAATTTGTAAAAAGTGAGAACTGTTTAATCCCACATTAATAGGCAATGCAATGCAACAGGTCCAAATCTGTGGAGTGTAACTGAGAATCCAACAGCAATATTGTGTATTTGAAGTTGTTTCAGATTAGGCCTTGTCCTCTCCCATGCAATTTACCAGTTACATTTTGTGACTGTTTCATTGGAATGGAATCCACGTTGTGCACTGTGAGAGGGCTTTGTGGAATCATGGCAGTAGAGATCTCATCAGAAAATTGGAAAATTGGCATTCAGATATGAATGTGATAGAATGAAAATAATTCCAGAATATCAGACCAGTTTTCCCAATCTAATCTAAAATGTTAATACAGACACACCCATAAGTCAACTGTATTCAAGAAGCATGTATCTGACAAGTTTATTCAAAAATTTTGGTGAGACCTATTTTAGAGAAATGCAGCTGTGAAACTGAATAATTTTTCATATTTTTAAGTTGGTATCTAAAAGACCTGTTGCCTGAGTTTATAATCATAGAACCGTATTTTTTTTAAACTGTGCTGTAAATACTTTTTTGAAATGCAGCAAGAAAATATCCATTAATGTTAGCAATGCTACTTGAACCTTATTAAGGCATCTTTGACACAAGGGTATAGATGCAGCTTCAAGGCAAAATGATTCACATCTGCCTATATTATCGTCTTGATTTACTTTTAATTTGTATTTTATTTTATGATATTACACTACAGCTTAATCTAGGAGTTAATGGGTTATTACAAATCTGTTTTCCCATTGTCATTTACCTTTAACTGTGCAGCCTTTTTGCTGGTAAAAAAAATAATTGTTCCTGTCTGTGTTTGTGGATTTGGAGCCTCAGGTTATATTTTATTCCTTCTCTTGCTTTCTACCTCTTTTCTCCCTTGAAGTCTTCTGTTTTAACATTTAAACGTTATGCGCTCCTATTGTTGAAGATCGAAGTGCTATATAGAAAATCCATTTCTTTTTCTTTCTTGCATGTAGTGTTCCTGTCATTTCAGTTTAGTGTAACCTTAAAGAAGGGTTTGATTTCAGTCTGTGCTTGATTTCACATTGCCTGTCACTGATAACAAATGTGTCCACAGTGATCCAGAGCTGAATGAATGTCTGTGCTATTTCCTTCCTCGATCTCTTAGATATTATTCTATGATTATAGTTATTTTTCTGACTCTGTCCTCTGACCAGCATTCTCCCATAAATGAAATTTAAAACTGAAAGCATTATATTAAAATTAAAACTTTTTATTGTCTGTATTTTCCTGAGGTTTAGGATTCAAAAATCCTCAATCACAGATTAAAAATGTTTTTCATAGCATCAGACTCCTTACAGCCTCTGAATGTTTTGATTTTTCAACTTATTTGATCATTTTTATTTCTTGAAGTGTTTTTAAGTTCTCTAATGCAACAAGTGCTATACCGTATAGCAAATGGGAAATCTGCAGTAATGTTATTTGTTTAGTTGTGGCGCTTCCTCCCACAAAAATGAGTGTAGAATGTATCATTAATATGTGCATAGCTCAGTATGTAATATTTACAGTATCTTTAGTAAATACAGACTCTATTTTTTCTGCCTTTGATTTTTTTAGTTGCTTGCATAAAAAGTAGTGTTATTAATTTGTTACCTTTAGTTTGACTATACATTACATTTTTAATAGCTTAGTCAACTTTTTTTAAGCATATAGATTGCTCTCTGTCCCCACTGTCAGTATACAAATGCACAATAGATAAGTGTGTTTTATGTTGTTGTGGAGGTTCTTGTTTTCCCTCAGAGCTATACATCCTACTGTTCCAAAGTGGATCTGTTCATCATTGCCATTATGTGTTTATCCAGTGACAATCATGGAAATATAGAATAATTTATGTTGCATAAGGGCTCAAAAATCATTGAGTTGAGCCATTAAGTAAGAACTGCCAATTCCATTGCTAAACCATGTCTTTAATTGCCACACCTAACATGTTTTTTAAACACCTCCAGGGATGGTGACTCAACCACTTCCCTGGGCAGCCTGTTCCAGTGCTTGACAACCCTTTTTGTGAAGACATTTTTTCTGATATCCAATTTAAACCTCCCCTGGCTGGTGTAATTTTACCTTATCCTGTAACTTATTGCTTGGGAGTAGAGATCAGCCTTCTTCACCCAAGCGCCTTTCAGGTACCTGTAGAAAGCAGTAAGGTCTCCCCAGAGACTCCTTTTCTCCAGGCTGAACAACCACAGTCAAATCTGACCATTTACTGCAAGAATGCTTGGCAATCAAAAGGATCTGAAGTAGCCAGGTGGCTCCTTCATGCTGATCACCAGACATGCAACTGTATGAAGTTGTAAATATGATGTATCTGCTTGGCTATTTCAAAAGCAACTGAGGCTTCTCTTTCCATGTAAATTTATTATTGAAAATAAAAGCAAAACTGATATAGCAACCAAAACACGCAAATCCAGTAGTTTACTAGAAAAGGCATATATTTTAGAATTCCTTAGAAATTATATTCCAAGTTTCAGGTTATTTTCCCAGTGGAGAATTGCTGCTTGATACTTTTGTGAACATGGGTTAAGCTTCCTTTTCTAGTAAGAATCTGTATAACGAGCGTACACTGATGATGTTAGTGGTACTACCCAAGGTAATCAGCAGCATCATTCAAATGTAAATTTTAGAAAATGATTAAATAAATATTCAAATGCATTTTCTTCACAAGCTCTCCTATGAATGTTACAGTGTCTCTTCTCCATATGCATCCTGCATGTTCAGGGTATTAGGAATTTTAATGGTCCTCAACTTTGTATTGAGCAGGGGATTACGATTCACCTTTAATTTCTAAGAAAAGTCACTGCAGCTCTCTGAAAATCTCCCAAGTCCTACTTGGAAATAATGTAGTGAGCTAAGTAATATTATGAGACCAAAAATATTTATTTGTTCTTAAACCAGATTTTTACCTTAGGGTAATGCTGAATTTGTTGACTTAAATCATTGTTAGAAATGGTCTGCACAAATTCAAACTGATGCTGTATGTGGGAGACAGCTGGTTGTCATGGTAACTGTAGTGCAGTTTTTAATTCCACTTGGTGAGTAATGCTAACACGATGTTGCTGAATAGACCATGGCTTAGCAAATACGAGTACCTTGAGTTCTCCATGTCAGTGTTACAGACTAAGAAAATGCTTTGTTCCAATATATATATATTGCCTAATTTCTGGCTTATTGCTTTTCAACAAAGGCATTTAAAAAGTGTATCTAAAAAGCTAGAGGATATCAAAACTGTATGGAGAATATGCTTTTGGTGTGGCCCTCAAAGAGCCCCAACAAGGTGATAAAATTAAGAGACAGACATTAAGATATCTATGACCAGTGAATATGATTTTGTTTCCTTATGACTGTTTGTCACTGCATTTTTATTGTGCGTCTATTGAAGAAATGCTGGATTAGAAAAATTTAGGATGGCAGAAGAGCACAAAATAGCCAATCAATTTTTATTTTTGTGTTTATTTGTGGAAGAAAATAGGACCTTAACTGAAGTTATTTCATTTTGTTATAGCTGAGATACTCACTTAATGCTGTGCTTAAGAGAAGACCTTTGCTTTTCAGGCAATGTGTCCTATGTGAAAGAAACAAAAGACCATAACTCTAGGTGTAGCTGGGGAAACAGGACCAAAATCCATTTGTTAGTTTGCAAATTACTCTTTTGTAGACCCTCATAATTACTACACTTTTTCTTTATGTTACATAATAGAGAAGAATGAGAATACAAATTTAAGTAGTCTGTGCCCTTGGCAGCAGTGCTTCCATTTCACTGTGGATATATAGATCTTCCAGGACTCAGAACTCCTGATGATAAAAGTATTTCTCATTGCTGAGATAGACAGTTTGGGACTCTGCCAGTTTTTAAAAAATACACTGTCTTTCAGCTAATGATGTTAGTTATTAATTTTGTACATGATGTTGGCCCTTCACTTGGCATGAGAGACTCACCTTTTTCTGTATCAATTTCTTTTTATCCCCCTTTTCCTACTTGAGCACATTTCTTTCAGATCCTTGCTCTAAATAATTAATTCATACTCTCAGGTACTCAAGTCTGCATCTGGTATAGCAGTAGTAAAAGTCCAGAAGTGCATGTGTAGGATTCACCAAAGTACTCCCATCTGATTTAATGCAGAAAGTAAAACTGGGAAGTCCAGAAGGAAAAGGTAGTGAAATGGTGAACATATTAAGTTTTTATGTCAGAAAATGAACATTGCTACTGTCCAAAATAAAGGCATATCAGTTTAATAGGAGACTGGAAGTGATTCAGCAAGAATGATAACACACTTACAAAAAAAAATCCATCAAATGTGTCAGTGGAAGTCCTTGAGAATCTCTGAACTATACACATTGTTGATGTGCCTGACTGGTAAAATAAAGTCCTTTAAAATAAAAGCCCCTGGTAAAAATTTTTGAACACATTAAATATACTGATGCCAGAAGAATTGACCTTTATGGAAAAAGATTAGAAAATCAGTAGAGCAAGAGAGAAAGACCAAGAATATTCAAACCATTGTGAATACTTGCAATATAACAATGTAAACCAATTAATTTTTCTACTGATTAAATTGAAATGTTTGTAGTTATATAATTAATTTACAAGTCTTTAAAAGTGAACACTTCATGGAATATACACCACTATTTTTAATGAACATGTTGCTGTTGCTTTTTCCGTATGCAAGCCCTGCGGCACTAATACTTGAAAACTTCTATTAATTCAAAAGCCATGAGCAAGACAAAAAGTCTGTTTTCCTGTTTAGTCTTGTAGTACACTGAAAACTGGAAGCAGTTTTATATTTGGAAGAATTCAGATAGTTCTTTTTCCCTTTTGTTTGATCTAAGAAATGGGGAGGGAAGACTGAGCTGAGTTCTTAGTTATTACTGTATAGGTCTCATCCCATGTAACTTTAGCACCTGTCTGAGTATTTAAAGGAATCTCTTATATCACAAATCTCTTGCATTATATTAGGAATTCTCATTCTCAACAGTCACTGAATGGGAATCAGGAGATTCTCCTCCTGGGCTCCTGAATCCTCACCTGGATTCAGTCACTGTATAAGAAGTATCAAGTGACCTTTGGTGTCTGAAATCCAAGGGACTCACTTGACTGAGAGTGATAGAGTGCACACTGCCCCAGCAATATTACACCATTCTCACCCAGTTTAAACTAGGAGTTTTCAAGTGATGAGAGATGACAAGTACTGATAATGTATGCAATATTTTTAAAGTCTTAATCAGGGGAACATCATCACTATTTCACAAGCAGCTGAGCTACAAAACTTGGTTTGACTAGAGGATTAAGATTTTAATTCAGTCAGCTTTTAGAACTAAAATTACATAGATTATGTCAGGTGATTTTTTTTATGTGGTAACAAACAAAAAAAATTCACAGATGCCTAGGTGCTTTCTTAACATCTGTAAAAGATTAATAAATAAGAGGTAAGTTTCTTCCAACCTTCTTAAACTAACAGGACTGTATAAAGTGATCAGTAGGTTGGTGGGGATCTGGTCTGATGGAAAGTTCACTCAGACTTCACTTCCATTGTGGCTGGATTTGGATTTGACTGTGGATAATGCTAGCAAATATTTTTGATTTTCCCGTAATTCTGTGACAAAACTCTTAGAAGAACACAGCAGAACTATTCAAGGTAGATAGTCCCCAAGCTCTTATTAGAACAGAAGTGTGTCCAGATAATCTAGTGGTCTGTGATGAGAACAGAGAGTACACGTGATTCAGCTGGAGGTAAAACTGGCTCTGAATGTTTTCTGGCTGAACTAAAGGACGACACCACAGATTTTCACATGAGCTCCAGACACAATGTGCCTGTGGCTGTATCAGCATGCATGGTATTTGGCCAGAACTGAAATTCAGAGGTGAAATTTTGACTAACATTTCACTGTCATACTGAGCTCAATATCTTGTATTTTGTGTCCACACTGGGTGCATCAGAATGCTGAAGATGTGTGTGAGACTTACAGAGCAGGGTATGGGATTCTGCATGGGAGCTTTGGGGAGCAGCAGCTACTGATGACTTCAGGCACTGGCAGTAGTGGACTGTGTCTTCTCCTTTGTACTCAACATTTCAGTTACAAGAATTCTCTGAAAATGTCTCTTGCCTTCACTTATACACGTGTGCTTTAGCTCCATGCAGCTCAAGGCCCTTGAGAACGTCCATCCAAATGCAAATGCCTCTGTGACACAGAACCTCTCTCTTGCTGATGTAACTGTACTCACTTCACTTCCTTTTTTTACGTTTCTTTTTATGAAATGTGCTTTCTGACTGTACTGATAAATTGACTACGTGGCTGAAACTCAGAAAGAAAATTATTATTTTGGCAAATTGGAAATAAAACTATATCCATTTTTCAAAATTGAAAAATTAGTTTTGGAACAGGAGGGAAGAGATCATATTTTCTCCTCCTGAGGAGGCGTAATTTCTTGATTATTGTGAAGATAGTGAACTTGTATCCTAAAACTGAGGGAAGGGAGGTGTGACAGTGCATGAAAAGGAACTAAGGCAAAGGCATCTTCTGCTTTTCTTTTTCGCATACTTAACTGTCTCTATATAACAAAGCAAAGGAATGTAGTGATCTTGCATCTGCTTCTAGAAATGTGTGCCTTGCTTGCAAGAGTAATGTTGGGTCTGAATCGTTTAATGACTATAGGCAAAAGAGATCATTCTTGATGATAATGCCCAAATGATTCAAAATCAGAATGTTGAATCATTTTATGGTGATGAAATTTTAAATTCACTTCCTAAAAGATCCAAAATACTAAAATTATTTTCAGCAGTTTCAGCTTTCCTCCAGTATCAGAGAGGGACAATATTTCAGTAGTCATCAAGCAGCAATATCAGCATTTCATTGCAGTCATCTTTATGAAAAGGCAGCATCAGAAAAGCACTTGGACTTCTGTACATCATAGGCAAGGTAGAAGCTCACTTTGCCTCAGGAAAATGATATCAAAATAGTTTATTAAAAAATTCTGAACTAAGCTTTTTCACTACATTCCCACTTATATTACTAGATGAACTACTATTTATCTAACTTAAGTGAAAGTGTGAATATCACATCAGTGAAATCAGAAGTCCTATCATCATGTCCTATCATATTATTAAATAATTGCAATATTCACTCATTGAATTCAGTTTTGAATTACTGTATTACCTAATGGCTGCATCACTCTCTACTCATAAATGTATCTATACAAATTATCAAAGTCTTTAGAAAAATTGTAATATCTGCAATGGTATGTATTGCACTCTACTAAAATGCAGATGAATTTTGTTTAGTACCAAGTAAATTTTCTCATGCATAGAAGCCACCAAGTATCCCATCTCCTTTTGATTAAATTGTGCTTCTCCAACTTCAGAAATAACTTTGGTAACACTTTTTTTCTGGCTGTTGGGAAATATTCTCTTTGTTCTTATTCATAATATTTTGTTATAAATGATAATTACTAAGCTATGCAGAAAATACTGTTGTGAGGTCTACATTAACACAATTCACCTAGTTAAAAAAATAAATTAAAAGTTACCATAGGAAAAAAACTTATGTATGCCAGATTAGTCAGAATTCGCACGATTCCTTTTTCTAAACTGGTAATATTTATGTGTAATTGAATTTGGTGGTCAATGAGCTGTAGAAGATATTTTGGTTAAGTTAGGTATTCTGTGTAATTATGATGTCCCTCCTAAGCTTTGCAATTATGTAGCTGAAAGGTCCACATAGAGAGCTCATGAAATTTTTTTATTTTCCTTATATTTTAAAATTCTAGCAGAAGTCCATCCCATCCTCTGAGTGCACCTGGAACAACTAAAACCACAGTATCAATGTAACAAACCTGAATATTCTTATGAGCTTTCCAGAAAAAATTAATACATTTAATGTCTGAAGATCAATTTTGCTTCTAAATAAAAAGAAAAAATACTCCTTCATCACAGGCTGTTTAGAGGAAAATGCAGCATTTCTAGGAGCTAATGCACCCCTGAAAGCCCCAGTGAACCAAACTCCTGAGAGGATGAGTTTTCCTGTAGAGTGCACTGCCAGAAGCCATCCTTTTCAAAAATGCAGCTGCAGTGAGTCTCTGTAGGTCCACAGCTCATAGTGTGAGTGTTGAAGTCTGAAATTCTTTAGGACTTCAGTGATCTTCCCCAAAACCCCAATAAATTCTAGTTGAAAACTCAGAGGCCACCCTTAAGAACTCTTAAATTCCCAGGAAGGTGAATTTTATGCATTCTGTGGCATAACTTTTTGCAACATGGCAAGTCAGTTATGGACCCTGAATTGAAGCAGTCATTTAGAGCTGCCTGCAAAAGTTTGTTGCCTGCAGCTCTTACATGTGTCCAGAATGTTTTCAAAAAACTTGTTTCTCAAAAAAAATTATATCATTTTCACACTTATTTTTTATCACACTTTTTCCTGCCATGTCTGTATAGGTTTTTTTTAATTCTATTTCTTCTTAGTGAGATTTTTATGAGCTCTATTAGCTGTATATTGGGGATGTAAGTAGAAAGTTCAAAAATTCCTTTAATCAGGAAATTCATGAGTTCTTAGAAGAAATTTTAAACACCTCTTGTAAAACAAAGAAATAAATCAAGCCTTTCTAACTTCATTTTGTAATTCTGTCATAGAGATTTCAAATACTCTCTCAAGAGGAGACAACTTTTTGTGTCCATAATGCCTGAAAAGTATCCCACCCTCTCTGTTATAAAGGCTAGGAAATATTTGAATGTTTTAAGTCTGCATTTTTGCTCTTGGCTAATGTCCTATTTGTCCTTGTGCCCATGCTGGCCATTTGCTTACATGGCTTTCATTTTGCCAGGCTAACAAAGCTAAGCTCCTTTATTTTCCACTTGTGAAAGAAATTATTCATTCTAAGGGTGACCCTTATAACAATCCTCTACATCCTTTCTATTCTGGACTGACTTTTCCTCAGCCTAGTTGATCAAAATTGTGTATTATATTTCTGATTAGGCCTTTAAAATCAGAATATTTACATGGAAATGAGTCATATTGTATGTTCTGGATTGTATTTGTAGTCTTTTTTTTTAATTGTTAAATCATAGAGGCTCTGAGTCATCCTGTGATCAACCAGTGCTTTCACATCCTTGTCCTTATCTTTTGCTTTCCAAAGTGGCTTGTTTCACCAGCTTATAATAGACAATCTCATTATAAATATGTAAAACATGATTCAGAACATTGTCTTAGATGACATTGCTCTTTGTTTCAAGGTCATCAAACAAAAACTGGAAGTCTTTAAGCTGATTTTCATACAAACTTTGGATATATTCGCTCCAGCCTGTCTTCTCCTTTCAAAGCAAATGACTGTATTGTCAATTGGAGCTTGCTCCGTATTCGCCTGAAACTAATTGCTGCTAGTTCTTAATGTCTCAAAAGAAATCAGGTGAATTGTATTGCCCTGTCTGGAAAAATACTTATTGAGGACAATTATCATTTGGGTCTGGCATTATTTACCTTTGGTAAACCTATTCTGTTTCCCTTCATGTTCTTTTTCTTTAATATCTTTTTTTTTTTTGGTCACTTTTTCCTTCACAATAGGTCATTAACAGGTCAATGTTGCTTGTAGATTTGCACATATTTTCATTTTCTTAGAAAGTTTGCAAGATGTTCAAATATGAAATATAAAATCCTAATTTGGAGAGTTTTGGTTTTAACTTCTATTGGAAAAGGGCTCCTGACAATCAGATTTCCAGATTATTTTACATTATCAGCTTTTCTAAAATTTCAGTGCTGTTTGCTAAATCTGTTTTTATAGAAACATATTTTCTAGAAAACTTTTGATTATTAATTAGGGAGAACTTTAAAAATTAAGATTTTTTTTTTAATCTTTTGATGCAATTTGCATATATTTATTACTGATGCCATAATTTCACTGTGCATCAAACCACCTTTTATGCCTGGCTAGAACAAAGATGTCTTGGACTCCATGCTTAGTTTTTCAGAATTGAGATGGAAGTGCACTGCAGAATTACTACATAATGACTTTATCACATAATAATCCCAACATGCTTAGCAGTTTTGTCACAGCAGCCAGGTGATTTTATGTTGCATTTTTGGAAGTACTGCTTCATTTCATCCTGGGAATCTGCATAAACTTTGCTTTTCACCTGCTAGTCCTCCCTGAGCCTTTCCATACTTGTGTTTAAACATCACTCCAGACAGCACAGTTAAACTAAGACAAATTAGTAGCAAGATTATGTAGGTAAGTTAGCATGGCTAGGGAACTCCTACTTTCCTTGTTTGGTATTATCCCATTAAAAAATAAAAACCTGTTTCTTTTAGCACCTGGCAAGTTGCTTGTCTTGTATAAGCATTTTCAAACTGGCATTGTTTTCATTATTTTTACAAACCCCTTATTTGGTATTTTCCCACCCGGTCTAAATTTTGGGGGCTTTTTCTTGATACTTGTCATGCTAGAAAAAGAGATCAGAACTCTTGCACAGACTACCTAAAGTTTCATAGAACTGGGCCAAATGCCTGTCCTTATCTCATATATTTTATGCTGAGATAATTCCTAAGGAGTGTTGTTTAAATACCTACCAGGAGAGACGGCTGAAAAGCACAATTGTGCCTCTATTTGTTAACAACTGAATCTTTAACATAAACCACAAACTAAAATCTTCCATTGCTTCTAAGGATCTGCTGTCTTATTTGAAGGACTAAATAAAATCTATTATATATGTATAAATAATTTATTTGCTTGATTTTATTATGATGACCTCACTGTTAACTCAGTACATATTTAATAATACAGCTATTACCTGTAGAGCTTAGTTTCTACTTTTTTTACTGTAACTTTATATAGCTTGTGCCTATTTTGGCTGCACCCTTATATCTTTAATAATTTAATATATGGTGTCTTGCATCTGAATCTCTACACTACTTTGGCAGATTCTTTGAAATCTGGAAACAGTGAAGCTGCTTTTCCAGTTCTCCTCCAGGTTTTAGGTGACTTCATTTACTCTTTTTTTTTTTCCCTTCCAGACTTCCTCTGACCTGTTGTTAAGGTGCTGGTTTTTAAGTTAAGGAAATTGCTGACTGGAAAAATATATCTTATTACTGTTGTGAGGACTAAGAATTTTATGGTTTCCTATGAAATATATTTTATCTTAAACAAAAATATTGTGCCTGAACTCAAAAGTCAATCTAGTACCGAGACATACACAAGGAAGAGTTACTGAAAATAGTTTGATTTTTGTCATTCCACAGTGGTTACCAAGTAGGTTTCTTGATAATGATTGTTTGATAATGAGTATGGTCTCTCAGTATTATGGCAAGTTGAACACTGTAATGGGAAAGCAAAGCTTCAAGAGTAAATGGGAGCAGGTCTCTTAAAGGAATTATGAAAGTAGAAGGGCCAGCATATAACAAAGTCACCTAAGGCAAGAGGCTGTCTTTCCTAAACACTTAAAAACTCCTTGTAAATGCTAGCATTCGTTATAGGGAATGGACTGCTACCAGAATAAAACTGCCTAGGGAAAAACTTCACTTTAAATCTTTCCTTTTTCCCTTAAAACATTTTTAATAAGGGCCACACATGCACAACTTGCAAGAATGCCAAGCGTCCATAGCTCTCAATATCCTGAGGACCATTTCCGCTTTAGAATAAGATTTTTAACTCAAATTTAAAACTTTTAGAATACAGTTGGATTTATTGGTTCTGTTGTGGTGCCTCAGATCTTTTGAAAAATTACAGACACACACAAAAATAGGTCTAAAATGGGAAAAAACAAAACTTCAAAAGTACTTATAAAACTGTACTGTCCAAATTATGCTTCAGAGTGTTTAAAACAACCTTACATTCTGCTTTTTGGAAAGTTGACCAGGTTTGAAGAAATTCTAGGAGGCCTCCCAGGAAATCCTAAGAGCTGGTTTAGAGCTGATAAGCCCTCTTTCCCTGGCTGCAGGTCACAGAACAGATTTTCAGATATCTGGGCAGATGACGTGGAAGACACTTTAGAGTGTTTGAAAATTGCATAATTTCTATTATATTTCTGTGCAAATGGGTGGATGTCTATGAATAGCTTTCATTTTAAAATACAAGCATTTTCCAGAAGAAAAATGCTCCTTAGAAGAATCTGCACTGTGTTCAGGATTCCCTTTTTCTAATCAATGCCAGTACAATCCAGTTAATAGGACTAAAACTGAAATGGGAGTCATGATGGGATTATTGACATTCTGTTTTGAAAACACTCACAGAATGTCTAAATCCTGACTGGTGGAATGCTGACACAACCTGTAAGCTTTTCCAGGAAAATATGAGATGCCAGTGCTGTCATTGTAAAGCTGCAGCTCCTGTGGTGGGTCTGTATTGCTCTTTCTCTCTTCTTAGTGTTGCAGGCAGCTTTTTTGCCACTAGCATGCTCAGATACTTTAGCTCCTATGTGATATGGTGATATGGTGCCCAAATTAAAAAAAAAAATTAAATGAGATTATTTATATGAATTTTGAAGCATCTGAAGCACAGTAATTCCCTCAAAACTTGATGTTGCTGTCATTTGTTTTAGTAATGTGTTCC
The DNA here is from genome assembly GCF_024509145.1 of Vidua macroura. Classification (NCBI taxonomy): domain Eukaryota; kingdom Metazoa; phylum Chordata; class Aves; order Passeriformes; family Viduidae; genus Vidua; species Vidua macroura. The sequence continues at coordinate 14,926,585 of NC_071578.1, forward strand.
CATATTGTATTTCATCTCTGAACTCTGGAGCATCTTACAGGGCAAAATAAATGCCATCATTTTAATCTCACTTAAGTGAGAGGGAAACTGAGGCAAGAGTGGGGAACTGACTTACACTTCACTTCACACAAGATTAGCAGAATACAAGACTGAACCTTCAGTCGGGTTCCCTCCATCCTCTACCACAATAACAGGAACTACCTCAGTGCTCAGATCCTCCCTCTCATGTGGATAATAAGTAATACTATTGAAAATTCTCACACATCTCAGATGAAAATAATGTATTTATTCATATTTTTAAACAGCACTGTGAATGTGTGGGCCTTCTCACTATGTGCATTTTTCATTAATATCCTACTACAGGATCTTGTTGGCAGGCATGTCGCTGTAGCAGACAGTTGGATGTTTAATTTTGAGGAATTGCTAAGTAAATATTTGATGTGCAGCAAGTAGTTTGACTTCATGTGTACATTTGTCCAGTTAAGGAATACCCTGTCCCTTTGCCCTTCACTCCACCAGACCACCTGCACTCAAAAAAAAAATTGAAGTAACAGGTAATATAAGTGGGCAGTATTCACAATAAAACTGTACTCCAGGAAGTTACTGTAGGCAATTTAGTGAAGTTTATGAAATAGATTGTGTTATGGATATTCATATTCATTTTGAGCAGACAACAAGGGAAAAATGCTCTCCTGAAATCTGATCAGGAAAACGTTTTCTGTAGATGTGTCTTTTTGTCAAGTAAATAATTTGATGTTGCTGCATGTTTGAGATTTGCTCAGTCAGCCTGAGCAGTGCAAGCAGTCCACACTAATTCCACTGTGGGCTGTGCACAGCTTTTCTTCCCTGACTTCCACCTTGGCCCTGGGATGTGAAGCTGCAATCTGTGGGTAAGGCTGGGGCACCGTGGGCAGGTCCCTCCCTCCCTGCTGTGCGCTGAAGGGTCTCTGTGGGCAGGGAAGGGCTGGGTGCAGCTGGTCCTGCCCAGCCCTGCTCGGGCACAGGTTAGCAGGGAAGGGCTGGGTGCAGCTGGTCCTGCCCAGCCCAGGGACTGCCACCAGCCCCAGCTCCCTGTGCTTCATGTGGGAGCTGGTTCCGCTCCGCACCTCCCCAGTCCCACAGGCAAGCTCTGTCTACACCATTACTTTTTCCCATTACTATCAGTAAGTCCCAATGGAGAAGCAATTAGAGAACCACAATAAATTAAATGATTTGCCCTTTTAGCAAAAGTGCTATAAACCTGTTGTTTTCTCTGGTTTGTGTAGGGCTGCTTTTGTCAAGTCATAGCACATTGTTGCTTAACCCAGTGCCTTTAGCTGTCGGTTTCATTATCATAAGCTTATTCATATGCTTCTATCTTTCTCTTTTTGTGTATAATGAGTAATTAGTGTAATTTAATATGTCATCATTGTTGCTTTTTCCAGCACAGGATAATAATAAAAATCCAGCATAAATATAAAGTTAATCGCACCGTAAGCTCTCTAACTCGTCTGTATGTCTTCACATAAGTCCTCAACAGTGATCTGGGGTACAATAAATGGCACTTTTAAAAATCTCTGTGCATACTTTTTCATAGCAATTTTAAGGCCAAAATGGTATCATCAGAGGTTCAACATATGCAGATACTTGGGATTTCATAGAATAAAATATGTCTTTTTCAGAAGAATAAGATAAAGCCAATTATAACAGTTTTAGTGAATTAGACAGTAGAAACAATCTCAGGCTGAGTGCTTGATGTTTAGCTCAGTTAATACCAATTAAAGCCTTCATAATAATTTAAAATTCTAATGTAGAAATGTTCTGTTGCTATTTGCTCTTTTTTTTCCTGAGTACTTTTAATGAGCAGCATCGCCTAGATTGAATACTTATTTTAAAAAGGACGTTTTTGCATTTTTAGTGTTAAAATCTGAAAACCTTCCTTAAATATACATGGTAAAAGGAAAATGGTGTACAGAAGTCTTTATCTCTTTATTTAAGCTTTCAAATGACATCACAGACTACTCATGCCTTTCTTCCATATTTATTCCGTGGTCACTAGATGCTTCTCATAGTAATTTTAGTTTGCTGATCTCTGTTACACCTTTTATCTCTCACATGTGTATTTCTCCTAGCACATGGTTGTATATTAAATGTCATTTTTCTTTATATTGATGTGAAGATCATGGTTTTACTTCTGAAATAGGTAGTGCACATGTGCTATGAGCAAACTGTGGTAATCTATGTAAATTATGTGCACAGAGCCATACTCTGCCCTTGGGGGAAATGCAAATTAGAACATTTTGTAGTTTGTTTGTTTTTAAATACATACACTTTTCACATCAAGGCTCAGGACAGACTCCCTGTTTATTTTTCCATTGCTCATCATTTGTTATTCCTTGTAAATATCTCAATCTTTAATAATTAGTTTGCTACTTTGGCAGGAAAAAAAATGCTTGATGAGTGAAGTCCTCAAAACACAATGTTTGGTGTATTTTATAGCTCTGCTGTAAGGGATTTATCTGCTTGTAAAAGGGTATGTAACACACGACTCAAAGCCATTATAGTGATCTGACAGTCTTCATTCATTTTCTCCCAGTGTTGTCTTGTTTTCTTCTTTTACATTAGTGTTTGTAATATTTTTTAGTCCTGCATGACTAAAACATAGTTAACTGATTTTCCTTCTATGAAGCAAGAAAAACATATTCCTAAACTGTGATGTTTACTGCACTTGCAGTTCTCTGCAGATGTAATTCGTTTTAATAATAAAATTATTTTTTATACCCTTTAAGTACCCTTTCGGAGAAATGTTTTAATGTAAGTTGTCTGATTCTATTTTAAGTGAAGGAGAAAACCTGGTAGAGGTTGTCTCTTTAAATCAGATCTGCAGTGTTGATGGACCCTCTAGCAGGCACGGTAAGAACCATTCTCACCTCTGCAGCAGGGAGCTTGACCATATAGACTCTCACATTCAATCAAAACGTTTTCCCTTTTAATATGCACTGTACCAATCCTATTCCCATGGTTACAGCCCGTGCTTCTTTGGTTGCTTCCAGACTGTTGGAAAAGGAAGGCAGCATACATTTCTTGTACAGGAGTTTAAAACATCATGAAAGCAACCCTGTTGTGATTTGCATTTTAAATGTTTCTTTTTTTTTCTCATTGTACAGAATGCTGTAGCAGTAGCTTCAGTTCATTTGCCACAGTCTGTCTTCTCTCAGTCTTCAGCCTGGCAATCTGTTGATAACTCCACTTGCAAGCTACAGTTTATTGTCTTTCGGAATGGAAAACTCTTTCCTAGCACAGGAAACTCGTCAAATCTCGCAGATGACGGGAAACGTAGGACGGTTGCCACACCAGCTGTTTTTGCTAAAATAGGTGAGAAGCTGTTATGCATTATTTTCTTTCATCTAAAAGCTACGGTATACTTGATTGTGCAGAGAATAGAGGGGAAGAGTATGCAGTGTGCTGGGAGGCTGGAAACAGTCTCTGCCTTTAGTACGATGTTTGCAATTGTTCCTATCTGCACAATTTTATTCAGATTGTCCTGCAAATAATGAAATGCCCTTGTGCTACGATTAGAATGCAAATTCTGGGCTACTGTTTGCTGACTGTGTTGTTACAGATGCTTGCTTCTTAAAGTTATCGGAAGGAAGCTTGTTTTACTCTTTACAGTTGCAATGCTAATGTCCTAGGCACTGGTGAAAATAAGGCTTTTGGAGTGGGAGTAGTGCCCTGTTGCACGTATCAATAGTCAGCAGTATACTTGCTGATGCGATGGATGTAAAACAGGTGTTGTTAAAGACTTTTATCTAAATGACATGCATTGTATGTGCTAGTGAGTCAGTGTTTTGATTAATTTCTCACCCATGCAATTTTACTAATTTTGTCCGACACTGAGTAGTGCTCTCATTTCTCTTAACGTTTTTAAATGTTTGAATGTTACTTTCAAAGTGCAGAATTGTCTCAGCTAATAATCATGCCATAAAACTGAGCTGTTTCTGCAGTTACATGGGCACTAGTGTAATACTGGTCATAAATGAAGAATCTGAAACAATAAAAAAGATCTCTTTTGTGAGGAATGATTAGATCATTTTGACACAATATGTGATTGAAATGCTCAGATTTATTTATACCATTGCAAACTTCCCCGATGTGAGCACTACCTTTGATTTTGACCATTAAGATTTTATGTCCACTATCTTTTTTCCTCCACATAGTTTAGTGTATCTGGTCTCTTTACAGAGCATTCATCACTAAAGGGTTTTCCACTCCGTCTCTCTGATTCAGTTTTTTCCTTTTGCAGATGGGTGCAGTTTTGGAAACCTCACCAGCCCTCTTACTATAGGATTGAGGCACTTTGCACGGGGTATAGACCCCATTGCAGCCTTCTGGGATTTTGACCTTCTAGATGGACATGGAGGCTGGTGGGGAGAAGGGTGCCACATAATTAGTTCTGCAGGCAATATTACCACCATTCAGAGTACACACTTCAGTAACTTTGCAGTGCTAATGGTAAGTATATGACTTAGCAAATATACTTATATTTCTCTCTCTCTTTTGCCATGAATTTATGTTTTATTTGCATGCATCTGTTTCATTCTGACTTGTCAGTAACTGACCTTCTGGGTTTTTATAATGTTTAGCATAGAACAGTCTAAAAGGAAGTAAGTTACTTAACTGCTAGTAAGTGAAAAAACCTAGTGGTCAGTTCTAATATCCTGAGACAGGCCTAATCAGAAATGACATTAACTTCAGTCTTATAAATGAAAGTTCCATCAAGGAATGATTAGTACATAATGGTTATAAATTATATGACAGGATTTAAAAATGTATACTCCTGTGTGCTTTTACATCAGCACATCTCAGAGGCTGGTCTGCTTTTGTTCCTGCCCTGCACTGTGTTGATCATACTAATTAGTTGCAGGCGTACCGCAATGTTGAATCATTTAATAAATGGAGAGGAATAACATCTTCTGCTCTTTTAAGTATGGACAGAGCTGTCCTTGTTGATTCTGTGGGAGTTTTGGTTTGTGCACCAATGCCGATAGCCTACTTACGAAATTGCTGTTTGTGAAGGAAAATATTCCTGTGCAGTGCTAACACATCAGCTGCTTTGCTCTGTTCTCAGTCACACTTAGAGTTCCCATTGCAGTTATTTAACTAGCCTGCTTAACAGAAATTTACCTTCATGAAAGCAAAAATATGCATACAATGATGAACTGTTATTATTCAGGGACTAAAGGAAAGCGAACAAGAAATTAAAAGGTTTCTAAGCTTTAGAAAATGTTTGCACCCTTAAAAATATTTATTATAAACCAGTTGTTAAAAGATTAGACATCTGTACTATTAATATTAGAATGCTCTTGAATGCTGATGCAGGATTGCACTGTAGATGCTCCTTGTGTACTTTACAGAAATGTTTATAGTTGAGTAAATAATGTATTGTGTGTATGTGTAAGGGACAGCAAACACAGGCGACAGGAATTGCGAGGACGTGTGCAGAGAATACCAATCTGCTGCTGTCAGATGGAGCGCAGATGGCAGCCAATCATAGCACAAAGCTCTGGTGCCCACGAGTTAAATGCAGATATTATCGTCCACTTTGTAAGAACTGATTTCCCTGACACTTCGTTGAACATTTTTTTACGCATTATAGAATTGTTCAGAATTTAAGAGCTGTTCCTCAGATTTGATGACATTAAATATACCTTATTTTCTACAGCTCCTGTGAGTTCCTTTTTCCCCCAGCCTCTTGTTTCCCAGAATGTGAATCATAATTTTGCTTTGAGGATGTTTTTTTAAATTAATTAAAGAAAGCACCTGTTGACTTTGCAGGTGCCACACCCAAAATGGCTTCCTCCTTCTTCAACTGCTTGAGTTCAGCATGTTGCTCTTAAACTTTGAGCAGTTACTAAATGTTAATTACCTGGTTGCAATCAACCAATTCCATAGTTTGTTTCTGTTTGAAAAGTTGAATACTGACACAAGGGCTGCAGTTAATTTTTGGTTTGTAAAGCCCGATTTTCTCTTATAAGATGTAGGAGATGGGTTTTTCTACAACTGTAAAGGCAACCGAGGCACTTTTTGCTGGAGTTTTTGTGTCTGGTATGTAATTCTGCTTTAGGCCTTGTGTTTGTTTGGTTATGAGCATTTGACTGTGCTTTGTTTCATGTGTGCATCTTCCAATTTTATCTTTGTGTAAGACAAGAAAGTAGAATCTTAGAATCACCCTTGCTTTGCAATTTCTATGGTAGCAAACAATGGGATATGTTTCTTAGCTCATATTTCACAGTAACTTTTAGGGAAAAGGATGACAAGTAATTTTAAAATATACATATATAAATATGCACACACACACAAATCCACTTTCCAGTCATTCCCTTTCTAAACAGATAATTGAAAATTTTTGTAGCTTCATTATGTCCAAACATTTTCATTCAGGTCTTATTTCTTAATCACTGTTTTGTGGCATAAAGTCATGGATTACTTTCTTTGATAGAAACTATGCTTTTCTGGGCAGTTCAATTCTCGTACCAGTAATGAAAAATACTTAATTGTTCTGCATTGCTATTAATTTATAAAATGAACAGTATAAAGTGCTTATGTGTACCTTATTAATTTATATCTATATGCCTAATATATTTTAAAATACTAAGAAACCATCAGCAAATTCAAGACACCTGGCATATGGTGTGTAGCTAATGAAATTAGCTACAATATCATGATACATGTCATTAATCTGTAATTCTCTCATCTGTTAAACAACAAAAATTCATAATTGATTATTATGGTTTGGGGTAATTGCAGAAAACTGAAGTAATATCTGTAAACTAAAAAGCAGCACTAAATCTTTACATTACCATCAGAATTGTGTACATCCTGCTGTAGATTAAGTTGAAACAGAAGCCTCAGTCAATCCAGCTGTTCATTTTATGGCTAGTACAGTGCATATTCTGATTTGTCACCTTTTTAAATAGTAAGACAAGGTTTCCTAAGGTGCTTTCATAGAAGTTGTTTATGCCTGTGTAACATAAAAGGGTTAAAATAAAGGTTTTCTAGGGTCCTTTTTTTAGAAAGGCAGCAATCAAGGATTTATCAACTACGATTGATAATTAATAAGCATGAGCATACTTCAAGTGAGAGGAGTCATGTAGAGCCCTTTGATTTCTTCTGTGACAGTTGTTCAAGTGATGTCAGTGAGAGAGAAAGTTTAGTTTGGAGGTTGGTTTGGGAAGAAGGTACATGCTCCTACCCTCACGTGGCCTCGCACTTTTACTTTGCTCTGGGTTGGGCTGGCAAATAGAAGTAAAATAATAGAGTCAGACATAACAGAGCATTATATTTTTCTGATCAGGTTTTGAGTAGTATGTCCTAGAGGTGAGAGTAAAATAATGTGAACTAACTCCCACATTATATTCCTGCCTTTTACTTCACGTACTGTGTGCTTAGACTAGTCCTCTGTTTTGTATTTTCTTCTGTTATCTATAGGAGGAAGAGAGTTCGTTACGTTACACCTCTTTTGGAGGTGTCCAAAGCCTTCTAGGGTCCTGAACTCTGCCATATGATTTTCTATTTTAGAGTAAAATCATGAAATTATATACTTTGAAGCTTTATTATAGCTAATGATAAGTATTTGTTTCTTAAATACTATGTATTTATGCTCTTGTGTGAACAGAGTTGTATATCAGTATTTTAATTTTTCAGGACAGCGTGTGTGTATGTTATGACCAATCCGGAGACCTCTGTATCTGAGTAATAACTCTTCAGGAGATGACAAAAATATCCAATAGCAACAATGAATTTCAAAATTTGCTAAATATGTTTTGGCATACATTGTCCTCTGTTCTTCCTTTCATTTTTCTTAGGACACAATAGAAATTCAATAGTGATTGATATTACTGTAATTGTATACAGCATTTCCTTTCCCCCTTAGACTGCTTTGTCAATAGTAATTTCCTCAAATCTGCCAAATAAACACAAATAAAATTATTAAATCTAAGTATGATACTTCCCAATTAACATAAAATGGATTAATAAATATTCTTAGCACTTCTAATTGTAATCCTTAAAGTAGGTTAAATCAACATAAAATCATAAGTAGCTCCTTTCCTGTTTTGTCACAATTTGTCATATTATTCCAGCCAACAAAGGTGTGGGTTTTCTTGGACTTTTGGGTTTGCTTTATGTGCATAAGGAGTAATTATTTGTAGAAGTAGCATACATTCAGTGGATGCTTATATGAGATAATTAGGGCTAAGGAGACTAAGCTGACAAAACCAGAGTATATTTGAAACTGTTGTGGAAGCAAACCTTAGAAAATGATGTGAATGAGAAACTGAGAAGAGGCAGGATTCTAGGAATGGGTCACAGTAAGAGTTGGGGCATTTTTCTCTTGTTTTGCACGCATTCCCCCAATCTTTGAAGTCTTTCCAAACTCGTTCAAAAAAAGCTGCTTTTTCAACATTTTCATTGTTACTGGAGGCAATTGCAGAATTTCTTAAGCCTGTTCATGAAGTTCAGTTCTGAACACCGAATTCTAAACTTCCATCTTTCAGGTCTTCTCCAAATTAAGCAGCCTGTCTAAGCCTTTTGAGAAATTAATTCATGAGTCGGGGAAGTATTACAGAGATGTCATTTAGAAGGTTGACATAATTACAGTATTTGACATTTTCCCCGTAGAGAACACAGGGTTTTCTCATCACAGGCTGTGGAAACATTGTTCTGTACTTTGAAAATGAGACTGCCTATAACAAGAGGTTCAAGAACTAAAATTTCAAATCTTTTTTCATGTTTAAACATGAACTTAAACACCTACAGGATAGACCTTAGCAGAGTTTATGCACCAAAGACTATGAAAGTGATCCAGAAAGTTTACCTGCTATATGTAAAATTAACATTTATTGCAGTGGGAACTGCAAAATTCGCCAGAATTAGATTACTCTGCACGTGTGTAGATGTTTCCCAGTGTGAAGAGGCTGCAAGGAGGCACATGCTCCTCACTTCAGTCCTCAGCTGGCATGTACTGCTTTCTGCTCATGTAATGCTCATCAGAGAATGCTCAGCCCATATGGACAGTACTGAGCCCAGCCCCCAGAAAAGGCTGCTTTTTTAAGAATATTCCTGACTGACATTCTTTTGCACAAAGTCTTGGAATTAGAGTACTCTTAAGAGCAAGATCTGCTTTTTATTTCTTTTTCCTTCCATGAACATTTTATTAAATTGCATTTAATGATATATATTATTTGTTCTGTAAAAAGCATAAACTGGCTTGGTACTAGGCTCAAAATTCCAGGCTTGTCTCCTCCAAAAGGCAGTGATTTTATCACAAATCAGATCTCTGGCTCAAGCTCTTTCTTTCTGTTTGTTTTTCCTTTCTGTTGGCTTAATGGATCTTGCCTTCATCATGGTGCAACTTCAGCCAGCAGGTAAATGGATTCCGATTGTAAAGCTCAGTAAAATAGCCAACTCTCGGGAGATGGATGGAAATTAAAGGCCTGGAATCCAGGCCTTGGGACATTTGATTGTCTTGGTGGCTTCTACTGGGCTCCTTTCCATTCAGCAATGTCATTCTTGTACTGAAGTGCCCAAAACTGGACACAATAGTTGAGATTTGGGCTCACAAGTGGTGAATAGAAGGCATAATAATTTCCCTCCCTCTGCTGTGTGCAGTCTTGGTAATATGGCCCAATATGGGATTCATGTCATGTGTCCCAAGAGCTCACCACTGTCTTGGTTTGTTTCACACCATCTTAAAAGGGTGAATGAATGACAGTTTCTCATTAGACAACAACTAACAGGCCTCGTAGCTGTAGACACCAGTTTGTAATGGTCTAAGTCTTGTAAGTATTCATTTTCCTGGGATAATTCCTGTGATTTTTCAATATCATCATAATTTGAATCCCCTCTAGGAAATAAAATCAAACCTAAAGTTTTAAAATGTAATGTACACTTTTGCTGCTTTGCATACAGCATTTTAAAAAATGCTTCTTTTCTGCATGTTGTCTTCCCCAGAAGATTACTCAAGGGAAGTTGATGGATCAATAAGGTTTAATTATCATCAGAGAGCAGACAAGATACATCTGTTATATCTATAATGAAATCAGTTTTCAATATACAAAACTTTTTAAAAGAATATTCTGTTTTGGCATTAATGATTTTCTTACTTGAAATTTTACCATTTATTTACTGTAGAAAATTAGATAAGAGATAAAACTCATATTTAAAAATGGAATTAGCTTTAAGATGCTGATTGTTCTTTATTCTTCTGCAGGCAAAATGATTGCATTCCTGTAGGACACTTGGCATTTGCTTTTATATGGATGATCAAACACAGGGAGATGTTGAACCTTGCATTTACACTATTAAAAACTAGTTCTTTAGTACACAGTGATGGTACTCAAGCAAAATTGCTTTCATTTTTTTCAAATATGTAGCTACACATTTCAAATGTGTAACTTCACTGTGCTTCCTTTTTCACAACTTTAACTTTTCACAGCGATAGCCAACTTACTTATTCTTTAAATAACTGTGCTGTTACTACTGTATAGTTACAGTAACACATTTCTGAATGCAGAGAAATTGTGTACCTAAATTTATGCCAAAGTGTACTATAGTATAAGAAAATATAAATACATCAGTAAGAGCTGGAAGTAAATGTTTTATCATTTTCAGCAGATTATTTCTGTTTAAATTGTCCAGCTGTTTGCATTACTACTCATAATATGAGCAAAAATTGTATTGAACATTCCTGTGAAATACTCATTCATCTACCTCAAGAGACTTACTCGATAAAAGAATTAAGGGGGAGATAATGCAAATAAAAACATTGGAGAAAAAGATGAGCAGGGTGAAAAAGGATGTTTGAGTGGACATTCGGAGACAGTTCTGAACCAACAGACTTTTAAAGAATTATTTGAAAGTTATGAAGTCATGATATCCTGATTGTTTATTCATGCACACTGGAAGAAAACAAGAATGGGAAGAAGGCTTTAAGAGCCTAGGTCTGTCATGTTAAAAAACTAGCACATCAAAAGACAGAGTTTTTTTCCTCTTCTTTTCCATATGTGATTGAGGGAAGAGTAGCAAGAACTGACACCTCTAGATGAGACAGCATAAGCTGAGTTCCTCCATGAGAAGTGACTCCACCTCACCCTGGGTGCTGGTGAACTGGGCAGGGCAGAGAGAAAACTTGTGTGAAGAACAGGAGTAAGAGAGCAGGTTTAACTGAGGTTTAATGTGCAAGCTGAGGAAGTACATGAAGAGAAATAGGATGTGATAACATATAGCTGGCATTTTGTTCATAAGTTATTTTTTCATTTTGATGGTCCTTTTTATGTATGTCGTGAGCTGCTCTGTTCAGAACTGACATTCATATGCATCTGGAGAAACCAGTACAATCAATCTTAGAAACTTTAAAGCTAATAATGAAGGAAAGTAATAACTACCAGGGCATTAGTTACTTGAGAGGATCATTTTAGAAGGTAAACTAAATTCTCACCATTTAGTAATTACATATACTCATGAACATTATCTGCTTGTACGTGGACAAGTTCATATTCATAAATAATGGTGCTAGAAATCAGCTCTCTGCATGCAAATGCAATTAAACAGAGGTATTAGCATTACAGTCCCAGTTTCCTAAGGGGAGATTTCACCTCTGGAAAATAATGTATTGAATCTTCTTCTAAGGGAACCTAAAACTGACAAATAAGAAAAAGGTATTTTAAATGTTTCCCAATATTTTAAATGTTAGAGTTTGCTGCATTGTCATATTCGGTACTATTTCAGATTTTAGCTTTTTCTGCTGGGATGTATATTCATTTTCATGTGCAGAGTTAGTGCCATTGCACATGGGAAGTAGCATGTAGATGACACTGTTTGCATTCAGGTGGTAGGTTTTGTGTATAAATGTTAGTACCAGTGTGCAGAAATGTAGTGCCACAAGCAAATGTGGCTTAATGCATTACAGGCAATGTAATGTTTGCTTTAATTCAGATAATCTGAATTTAATTCAGATTGTCTGAAGACATTCTGTTTTATTTAATGGGCTCCTTTTGCTTTCTATCCATCACACCTCCTGATTTATCTCTCCTAAATGTGTATTTTAGAATGGAAATTTGATAAGGTTAGTTTTACAAATATATTGATAGTTTTTCATTGTTTTTCATGAAGAAGTGTTCAAAAGGAACACATGGATCTTTACTTAGCTGTTAATATAGCTGTCCAAGTTACTTTTGAATTACAACAGGGAGTAGAGTACTTCCAGCTAAGTGTGAAGGTCACTGGGTTACAGGAGTTGTATCAACTGGTAATTATAATTGAGTCAGTCGATAATTTGGGTGTATTCTTATAGTTTTTTGTTTTTTTTTTTTTTACTTTGAGTGGTTCTTCTGCAGCCATATATATGCCATTTAGAGACCTTTATGGTGATTTGAAATTTTGTGCTTAATATCTTAGTAAAATATGCTCATAAAGTTCATGTTATCAGAAGGACCAGATACGGCTAATGCTGGGAAAATGTAATATTCTGTGTATTTTTCAGACCTTTTTTTTTTAATTAGGATATGTCTGCTTGCACAAAAAGGTTAATTTCTGTCTAGCAAACTGTATGCAGATGAGGAAGGAGCAGTCTGTTATTACAAATTCATGAACTGTATCTGCATTAAAAGTTCATCTTTTTTTTTTCCTGCCCTTGAGAGGGAGCAACTAGAAATGACAGGACATATTGGAATGAAGTCTCAGTTTCACACATGCCTGACAATGTTAAATCATTTTGCTCTTTCCACAGGATTTTAAGACAGTGCTGTCTTTCCCCCAGTACCCAGGGGAGTTTCTGCACCCTGTGGTTTATGCATGTACTGCAGTTATGTTGCTGTGCCTGTTTGCTTCCATTATCACCTACATTGTCCATCACAGGTAAAAATTCCATTTTAAGCATATATTAAATGGTCAGCATGACTCTTGAATTTTTATAAGCCTTACTGTAAAGATAAATTAAAATTATTTGAATTGCTGTTGGATAATAATGGTAGCAATGTGATTTACACCAGAGAAATCAAAACTAAGTTTATGTTAACCTTTCTTAAGCTGTTTCCAAGCTTTCCTGGCATATATATTTAAATTTTCTGCACCCTTTTCCTAAGATTTCTAACTCAACAATTGAATATAAAACCATGAACACTATTAAGTTGTTTTCTGGCAAATTCCAGTTGAACAGCCCTTTGGTCAGCTACACTTGCTGTAATGGCTTTTAAGACCAAGTTTGCTTGGAAGACTGGTAACTATCACTGGATTAAAGAAACTTTCTTTGTCTTCTAAATTTTGGGTTTGGAACACTTGTGGTTTTTTTTATATGAAAAATTTATATAAATGCCATTTTAACTTCTGGTTAAAGACCATTAGCAATTTAAGCAAGTAGGAATGTATTGTGCTGTAGAAGCTGCTAAATATTAATTACGTGAAGTTAATGCAACATCTTCTGATCTTCACCTTCCATTTAATCCTTTAGAGACATCTTGTTAAAGTTCTGCATATGTGAAGCTATGCAATAAGCCTTTTGCTTTTAGTACTCTACTTTAAATGCTTGATTTGGGGGAGGAAACTTTAAATCAGTAGACTTTTATGATTTTTACAATTTATTTTACCTTTTTATCATTTATTGCAATAGGTCAGACTCTGTCCTATGGGTAGATTGTTACAGAGGTATTCAAGAATCTGAGAATTTTATTCTATCAAATTAAGGGTTTTTCCCAAATAGTAATCTTCATAATAAATATGTTGGGAGTTTTAATTTTAAAATATGATTTTTTTTTTCAACAGCACAATCCGAATAAGCAGAAAAGGATGGCACATGCTTCTCAACTTTTGTTTCCATACTGCTCTCACATTCGCTGTTTTTGCTGGTGGAATCAATCGCATTAAATATCCAATTATATGTCAAGCTGTGAGTATCTGTCTTAGTAATTCTTACTAATAGAATTGAATCTTGCAAATGAGTTTTTAACATAATATCGGCAGTTCTCCTTTTCTTATATTGTTCTTGTATCCTAAGTTTTTCAAAATAAACTATTGTAAGCATGTCTTCTAAAGGCCAGTACTGGGATGTTCAGTGTTTGGTTGTCACGTGAGTTTCTCTAAGAGGGTGATCAATGCATTAACTTCTCTGACGCTCAGATTGCCTCGTTCTTGTTGTTTTGGCTTTTTTTTAGAAAAACATTGAAAATCTTGATATTTCTCTGCTGTACAGGATAGTTGAAACCTATGAATCCAGAATACTTCTGTCCTTCCTGTATTTTGGATTGAATGTGTGGGACTAAAGTTACTGCTTCACTTTTGTAACACATACACTGTTTGCCTGGGGATGGCCCTGGCTTCTCTGGATGATCCCTAAGGAGACACAGCAGACCAGCATACTTGTGCTTTATGGACCCTTGTTTGCACTGCTGGACTGTTTCACATCTCTTGCCCTCCGCATTTTTGGGGCAATAGTGTGGTGAGATGCGCAGACAGGGCTGGATTCAGCTGCTCTGAATATAAAGGCTGAGTCTGTCCAATGTGTAAAGAGAGTAATTTCAGTCATCTTCTGTAATGTCTGCTGAGGGCTTGTTGCGATTTATTTGCCTTGAATATTTCTTCCTCTCAGATTTTGTAGAAGTGCACCAGGTCTCATGAATGTTGTTGGTATTTTCCTGTAGTAAAGCACTTTGTTTAGCCAATGTTCTCCCGGATTTTTTGCCTGTCATGAAATCCTGTTCTTCTGGTTGCCTTGAATGGGTGTAAATGGCAAGAGTCAGGAGCCAACAGCAGAGTCACTGCAAAGCTTGCATAATTAGTGTAAGAGTTATCACTCTTACAGTGTTCAGTGAGGTGCTTTGGAAGCCTTTTGTGTATCCCTGTGCATGACCATCAGTAAACAGCACATGTGTGTCTGTAAGCACTGTGATGGTCTACGTGTGAAGTCTACCTAAGTGTATTACATGATACTCATTTAAATAACACAGTTGCCCACTAGATTGAGAGAAATATCTCACAATATCTAGTGTATTGTGTCATAACTAATTTGTAAGTTCTAGCAAATTGAAATATCACTTACCATTGTCTTTGACTGCAGTTTGCAAGTGATAGTAGCAGATTAGTTTGTAGGGCAGCCATGGCCACATAATTACATGGTCACAAATGACCATCTGTTGTTTCAGTTGTTGTCTGATTATTTACTTTGCAGCTTGCATGGTAGCAACGTGGTATTAACAGCTATAATGAAAAATTGATTGAGATAAATGTGTTATTAATAGCCTTTTATAAGTAGTACATAAACTACAGGGGTATCTTAATAAAGTGCATTATCAGTGGCATCTGTCTCTTGCTGTGGGACAGGGCCAGATCCTGAGCTGCTGAGAAATATGCATGCTTAGTGAAACTGAATTGAACCATCCCTGTATGTCTGCTGACCAGTTTCATTAAGCTATTTATTTACCTGATAATATGCTACATCAATAGACAATATCATCAGTAGTTACAATGTAGGAAAGATACAAGTGTCACATGGCAAAGACTGTCCTCTAGTTCCTGGTAGAAATTGTCTGATGTAATTAGAGAGAGCTAATGGGTGAAATAGTCCAAGCAATCTAAGACAAGTCTCCAATAGCTGGTAATAGAGGCTGAAAAACTGTTCACTTTGAGAACATCATAGCCAGCCACAGATCCTTTCTTGCTTTCTGACAGCAAGATTTTCAAAATTGAGTCCTAGCGCCTGTGTCCTATGATAACCCTGAGACAATTACTCTGTGATTTAATATCCAACATGCCAAAACTCTGATACCAGGGCTTAAAATATATTTGTGAAAATGTTACTGCTTCAAGCAGCACTAACATATTAGTTATACCACAGGTGTAACATCATCAGTTGCCATTCCAGAGGTATCCTTAATTCTGCTAAAATTCAAAGCACAACTTCAACCTGCAGCAATGCAATTTTCACTTTTTATTTCCCAAGTGCATAGAGAAAGATTCCAAATGCAAGTATTTTTTGTCCTAATCACGGAAATGTTGTATAAAAGCCAGTCAACCACCACCTTTCCTATTGGAATTAACCCTAAAACTTATGCAAAAAATTCACTGCAGCATACTTACCAATGTGAAATAATACACTAAGTTAAGTTTTATCTTTCAAATGTAACCAAAAAGGGTGGTTCTAAATTAGCTTCATTTGGATCACCTTCTGTCTCTAAATGAATAGTTAGAGGTTAGTTTTAAACATCAGGAATTAATGCTATGGAAATGGGCCTATTTTCTGTGATAGCTGGAAGAACCTTCAAATCCCCTTCAAGGCAAAACAGTCGCACAAAAAAAAAGTCTTTTCAGAAATGGTCAGACATTTATTTTTATGTGGAATCTAAAAATCTAAAATTCCCTTTTAAATCTGCATATCTATTTCAGAGAGGATTTTGTATAGACCTTTCACTTGCATATGTGCTCTGCAGTCTTTATGATTTACAAAAAACCTGATGCTAGAGTGCTGGTCTGGAAGAGTTGATTGCATCTCCGCACATTTCCTGAGTGAATGAATCTACAGACTCTTTAGATTTCCCTTGAATCTCATTCTGGGTATCCTTGAATGTTGGCTGTTGTAGAATCCAGACTCCCGAGTTTACTGGCAAAATCTTTCATGCAAGTCAGAGGTTGTCTTAGGAGCAGCAGGGATAAATCAGAGGCAGTACACTACTGGAAAGGTGCTTGAGCCAGCCAGTGAGCCCTTCCATCTCCCACCTGGGGCCTCAGGTTAGTTTGCTTCAGAAGGCAGAAGGAAGCTCACTCTTTTCATGTAAAGATTGAGAGAGAAGGAGACACAACTGTTGCTGGATTACTCCCCATGTATGGCAGCCATCAATTCTGTACTCTCAAAGATTTCTGTTTCGTGGCTTCTACGTTAGAGGAAAGGATGATATCCATGAGTTTATGGATGCTAGGGGATGAAATCATCAGTTAAACATGTTAAAGCATGAAGAATGGACTTCTGGGTGCAAGATTCAGGGGGCAGAAAAGTTATGGAAAGAGACAGAATCTTATTTTTTTTACTGCATCATCACTCCAATCACATCTCCAAGAACCACTATGGTTTATAAAATAAAAGCTTCCATGTAAACTTTGGCAAGGCTCAGATCTCCTTCTCCCTGATGAATGTCATACATGAAGCTGCTTGTGAATTCATTTCTGTAAGGCAGTAGATCTTCAGCAAGAAAGGCAAAGCTCATTCCATACTAGCCAGCAGCCTACAAGTTCAACTCATAAAGTTGAACTTCATGTTCTAAATTTTCTACCTGTGAAGGGAGCATGGGGTTTTGCTAATGCTAAATGTTTAAAGATCATGAAATATTCACATCTATTGGTGTTACAGACTGCAGAGAAACTCCTGAGCACCTTCATCTCACAGGAAAGAATAATTTTTGTTGCAGGATTAAAAGTTTAATCAGAATGTTCATGCATATCTGTGTCCTTCTTTAAATAAAACTGAATTAAGAAGTACAATCTTATCTGAAATATGATTAAAATTAGGGATAAAAAGAAATTAAATTAAAAATTTGGGGAAAATAAAGAAAATTGTATGCAACTTAAAGCTGATCAAGAGACCTTTTTGTGCCAAAATGCTTTGCATAAATGTGTATTCTGGTTATTACCATGGTAACTGCATCATATGGAACTTAACTTATCTCTAGGGTACTGAAATTTATTGAAGGAGCACAAACAGACAGCATCTTCTTACTGAAGAAAAGTATAATCTTCTACTCAAAAGGCTAGTGCTTATTCCCAAAGATAAGAGTTCTAAGAACACAAGACGTGTTAAAAATGAATCCAATAAAATTTTTACCATATAACTGTGGTTATTAAAGAGCTTTTAGGTACAGTGTTCTTTTCAATGCATATATTCTGGCAGTTTTTTCTTTTCCATTTGGCCTGTCAGTGGCCATTTCTTAAAAATAGAGGTCATCACTTCAATATTTCCAATTATAATCCTTTATTCTGTTTGGAAAAATCAACCCTTTCCATACAATTTTTTTCGAAATACAAAAGTTCTGCTAATAGTGAAAATAGTTTTAAATTATCACTTTGGTATTTAATTTGTATAAAGTTTTTGGCCTCTGAAGCCTTACAGAGTTAGAAATCCATTACCAAGATACACACAGCTAAATTTGTACCCTGGACCTTTCATGCATAACCTCAAGTTTGCATTTGTTAAAAGAGTCAAGGAAGAGTTTAATGAACAAAGCCACCTTGGTCTTTCTGTTGAGCCTCATCCTTCCCTCCCGTGTCATAAGCTGCTATCTCACGTATTTCTACCCTAGGGCCCAGGTGTCCTTCTAGCCTGAGTTACAAACAGGTGATCCCTGAGAGTTAGGGGGGACAAAAGAACTTGCAGTCACAGTCCCCAAGCACAGCAATGAGGACGATGCATCTCTGTGACATAACTGACGTTGGTAGTGAGACGAGAGGAAGGAGGAGGCAGAGAGCAAAACCCAACACTTTGAAATATTGAACTTTCAATGGGAAGTGTGACAAGCATTTCTTTACTAATTATTAGTGGATGAATAATAGCAAAAAATTCTAGAATTTAGTGTAACAGCTCAGTGCACCTTTCCAAATTCCACACTTCTGCTGTGTCATGTCAAATCTGTTAGTCATAAGGAGGTCCAGTATCTTCAGGATAAATCCTCGTTTCCTTCAAGCAAGAAATGCAAATAGTTTGGGGTTTGGGATTTTTGTTTTGTTTTGTTTGTGTGGTTTTTTTGAGTGAGAGATGTGGCTCATTAAAGAGTTAGTACAGAGGATGATAACATTTTTGCCTCCTCCGTGTTTGTTCGATTTCTCCTTTGTATCAGAAGTAACTCAGTTGCTGAAACATGAGCACACCGTGAAAAACAGCAATGTGCTGCAGGTGTGGCATAGCTGTGATGTTTTCAGTCATTTCAGTTGCCTCCTTGAAAGTTCAATAAAATTGTTTTGTTGTACTATTTTTGGGTCTTACATTCATTTAAGTGGCTGATGATTTCTATCTATATGGTCATGTATGTTTGCAGAATTTCACATGTAGGTGCTTTTTGACCTGGAATTAATTTCAAATGTTCCTATTATTGCACATACTTGTGTGAAAAACAGAATATATGGCAGCAGGGCTATGCTGAAATGAGAAAGAGGTTAGAAGCTAAATATCTAGATTTTTTTTCCCAGTTCTTTCTCATTATTTCTGCCTCCTTTTTCTTCCCCCTTTCTCATCCTCCTGCCTCCCCTCCCTGTTCATGGTCCTGTTCAGAGCATCCCTACAGAAACTCTGCAAGCTGCCTGTGAACCAAGTCCAGACAGCACCAGTCCCTGAACTGCAGCATCTGCCAGCTCATAATACACAGATGTCTCATTCTCTTATTTCTGCTTCTTTTACCTCAAGCAGCAGCAGTGATGAAGGCTTTATCCTCTCTTGTCTAACATGACAGACAAGTCCCAGAGAAAATTACAAAGGGTTTTCTGTTGATGATATTTGCTGCTATCTTCAAGTTTTGGGCTATAATACTAAATAGAAACAAAAGGCATGGATTTTTTTTTTCTTTACCCATCAATTATTTTGTTTTAAGTGGAGCAAAAAATGAACACTGGTTCCAATAAATCATTATAATAGATTTGTGTTAGCTTTGTTCAGCAATTCTCTATATTCCTTAAACTTTTATGTTCTTTCCAATTATAGCAATATTTTACTTGTCACTGCAAAATGTCAGGTTATTGCTTCAAAGGTAACCTCATTTTATATAATCAGATGCAGACTTAGTTGATGTAATAAAGCACTGGAGATAGGATAAAATTCCAATTACTGCTTCCATAGTAATGAATAACAATTACTAACATAACAAAGATGTTAGCATTTTAGAGGTGTTTGTACTTTGTTTTCTTTTCAATGAAAAACACACCAGTTTCTTGGAGACAAAGTGATAATAACATTATTAGAGTTTGTAATTCTTTTTAAGGGGGGATGCCAAGAACTGTCTTTTTCTTTTTTAATTCTGTAGACAAGTTTTATTAAAATATCTCTGAAAATAATCTGGATTTATCAGTGCAAATAGCACTGATGCCATTTCCAGAAGACAACCTTGCCTGTATATAGCAGAGAGGAAACTACAGCAGGAAACTACTTCTGAAAAGTTAAAGCAAATAGCATAACAGTGAGCAAAAATGCTGGCCTCTCATTACATTTTAAATTGCACTCTCGTGATAGGCTAACAAAGAGTGCAACACAAACTAAGAGTCACATCACTTTAAATCCAGTGTAAAATGTTTTCCCTGTGCCCTTATGAAGTAAGATTCTTGTAAAACTCTTGTTTTACTGATCCATTTATTGAGTTGTTTAATTGTCCACTCTGTTTTAGGTTGGCATAGTACTGCATTATTCTACACTCTCTACTATGCTATGGATTGGAGTAACTGCCAGGAATATTTATAAGCAAGTCACAAAAAAACCTCAGCCTTGCCAAAACAGTGACCAACCTTCTTATCCAAAGCAACCTCTACTCAGGTATGGAATATTATATTTTTTAATCTCTTCCTAGAACATATAAATTATAAGCAAACTCTCATTCTTATTTCTGTATTGTTTACTTTTTATAGACTATAAATAGCATCCATAAAGAACTGAGCCACCTAGGTGTGTACAAAAATCTGAGTATTTATTGTATGCTGACAGTTAAGTCTACTCAGAGGATGGAAATATGCAGAAGTGGTATTGACTAAGTTCAGATACCTTTATATGAACAGGAAGAATTGAAATGTTTCCGATGATTTCTTATGAAGGGAAAAAAATCCCCCAAACCAGAAACTGGCATGATTCTGAGCCTTATTTAATCATCAGAAACTGTGTTGTAACGACCCTTTACCTTTATCTCTTCTGCTCTACTTCTTGCCTACACTTGTATGAAAGCCTAATAACCTGATAGCAGCCTTGCTCGTTCCCCATCAGAGATGTAATGCTATTACAGGAGCGACTGGAAGTCTGCACTCCCTATCAGCTCTCGCTGGAGCAGACTCAAATGTGTCTCTGATGGCATCGCAGGTGTAAGACAGTGGGAGTTCTTGCCAGATGCCTCTGAGATGCTGAAACTCCAAGCCAAAATAGTCAGTCTGCACAAGAAAAAAAAATTAAACCCTAGAAAAACCTTACCACAAAAGCAGGATTTCAAGCCAAAGGCACGAGAAGATTAATTCATCTTTTTTAAGCTTAGTTATCAAAAAATTACCTATTAGTCAAAGTTATATATTGTCCCTATACAGATTTTGGAGGGAGGCAGAAAAAGAACTTCCAGAGGACAATTCCTCCTATCCATCTTGAATGTTTGTGTGAGGACAGGATGAATTGCCTTATGGAGGTGCCTCTTTTTTCCCACAGATCATGGACAAGTCTGAATGGTCAATTTAGCCTAAAGACCTTAGTTTTGTAGTGGAGGTCAGGAAATATGAATTCTACTTTTTATGTCTTTTCTGTGAGAAATCCACGGTGTATTCTTTTAAACAGATGTAGATTATTTTATTTTAAACACAAAATTTTTAGCAAGTAGCATTTATAAATGACTGTGTGATGGTGTCACAACTTGTTAAAAGTCTGTAGGAAGATGAATTGAGTTTTTCCATCTGATTCTCCAGAGTCAAATTCTTACTAACATGATTTTAGTTAGAAAACTAGCAAGTTTTCTTCTTTTTAAAACACTTTATTTCTAGAGATGAAATTTATTAGAGGTAACATAAAATGTGTATTGTGATGAGAAGAAGTACCATATTGATCCTTAGCTTTGTTAGGTTTAAGCAAGAGGATAGTCTTTCACTGAGAGTGCCTGACTTTGCTAATCCATGATTTACTACACCATTCTTCAGAGATGAGACTTTCACTCCTTCAGTTACCAGCTCGTGGCAAAATGAATAATTGCCAATTTTCAAATGCTGCAGTGTGACTATGAAGGTAGAAAATTGTTACAAGTTACACAGACCCAGCATAGTGTATGTTCTTCAAATTCAAATCTTGTTTGAGTTGGAAAACAATAGACAGTCAGGTTACAGGAAAGATGACTCTAATTAGAATCTTTGTTGTACCAGTCATGTTGAGGTTCCCAGACAGTGAAAATAAATAGTAGCTATTTTAAGTTTAGTAATAGAAATGATAAACCACCTTCTAGCTGTAAGAGAACATGGGTATAATTGTTTAATAGCTAAGTAAAATTATTCTAAGCTATTTTTCTCCCACAGGGCACCATGTGTCTTAGAGACACAGGCACTGAAATGTCTAATACAATTTCACAATGGTTAGCACTAGATTCAAAATAGTAATGATCAGTTTCACTTCATGTTGAAAACAGGCATAGTATATGTAAAATTAACAATCACTTTAAGCAAGAAAATGCTAAGCTCATAATTAGTAGTTTGTTTTTTTAGAATGATAATGATCAATTTTGGGTGTATTTTACCTTTCCTGATTTTAATAAAATTAAAGTCTGAATTATTCTTTGTCATAATATTTCCATAAAATCCATTAAGGATGCTTACATTTCAAGGCAGTCATTTATAAGAAATGTTTTAACTAGTCAGTGTTCCTGTGTCTATAAGCCAATGCCAGCCTTTATACATATTGTTCCTCAGGTACTTAAGGGAAAACATCTGAGTTTGGGTGAGAGGGTGTTAATTTGTCTCCATTTGACACCAGTAGATAGCCAAATAGTATAAAGTTTATTCAAATGGAGATGGATGTAAGCTTTTTTATATGTCAGGACTGTCAGTGATAGGAAGCAAATTATACAGTCTACGAGACACTTTTAAACAAAATGTAGTTTTTCAGTGGTCCTTCTCTACAGACTTACTTACAGAAGTGAATGTGTTTGGCAAGAGCTCCATGCTTGGCTGTTGCCCTTCAGTCCTCTTTGGTAAGGGATGTATTTGATAGAAGGTGTTTCCAGTTTGCATGTGAGTGTTTCTGTATTCCTTAAATATGCACTTGCTCTAGGAGACATTGAGGTACCTTTTGTGAGTCAGTAAGTGGGATCTAATGCCAAAAATCAGTACATAAATCTATCATGTGGAATTTACCAAGAAATCATAAAATTTATCTCACCACATTTGTTTCACAAAGCTTGGTCCATTCTAAAAAGTAGCTGAAATAGTGAAAATAAATAGAATAGAATATCTGAAAGGAGACCTTACCTGTTAGTAGAAAAGGATGTAGGCTTGTAAGAGTTGCTGCAGTTTCTCAGCCTGCTGTTTGCATATTCATTTGCAGAAGCAAGACAAATTAGGTGCCCTTGATCTTTTTCTCCTACTTTTCTTTGAGCTGTAGCAATAAGTACCCTATTATGTAAAGCTGTGGTTCTGTATACATTTTCTCTCTTCTAGATAGAGTGATCAAATTTGAAGCATTTTTGCAGAATAATTTGACTTCATGGCAATATGATTTTAAATATTGCCTCTTTTTATATGTTAATCATATATTATGAGATATGTTATGTACACTGTACATTATACAGTATATATATTTTATTATATATATTATTCATGAAATATATATAATCTGTTAATTATAGAGTTAAACCCCTGAGGGCCTATCACTTTCATGACTGGAACCAACTGTAACAATTCTGGCATTTTTCTCTAAATGTGCCTAGATGCTAATGAGGTAGATCAAATTAATGCATCATTGAGTTTTGTGTATTGAAATTCTGAACCTTAGCACTTCAATAGATAATGAAATTACTTCCTGTAAAATATACTCCCTGGTATTCTTAATAGAAATAAATAATTCTATCTGTTCATCCTCTGTGGACATTTGTTAAACCTGGCAGAGTGTAGCTTCTGACTCATCTGAAGGCAGATTTTGCCAGCAAAGGCAAAGGGGCATGCAAGATTCAGCTATTACTGCAATGTACAGAACTTCTTATCAGCCCAAGCTGAGGCACAGTAGTGTTAGTTTTTGTGCCTGCTATGTGCATGAATTTTTCATGTGATGCTCTGTGCACATACAGATTAGACAGAAGTACAGACCAGCAGAAAATACTTCTGAAAGATATTCTGTTAAAATCATTTCTTTCTAACGTGACAGGAAAAAAAAATCAGATTACTTTCATTTTTAATAAGATAACTAGTGAACACAATTGCATTCTAAACATTTAAAATAAAAAATAAATAAGCTGCTAGCTGGGCCAGAGATTGGTGATAAGGAGACAGATAATTAAGTTTTATCTCAAGGTTAGGTACAAATATATCTCCTAATGTTCTCCTACCTCTTTTATTCAATGAATATCTTGCAAGATAACTAATATGGCAGTCTTCAGATTACAGAGTCCAATATCCCATATCTGTCATAAAAAAATATCAATGTGCATAAATAAGGTTGCAGAAGCAACAGCCAAACTAATAACATGATGTCGCTGTCTCTGTTGAACTTCATCTTATTTTTTATCAGCATATTTTGACAAGCTCTTTTAAATGTCCTTTCTAAAATTGTGGGGCTGTTAGGAAATGTACCTCTTTTTAAATGTCCTTTCTAAAATTGTGGGGCTGTTAGGAAATGTACCTCATGCACTGCTTTAGAAAAATTTTATATCTAGCTGTAGTAGCAATTTCAGAATGGATTGTGCCCTTTCCTTTGTATTCAAAGTAGTAGCCTTAGTACTATAGCTAAAAAATCATAACTGAGGCAAATTGAAACAGTTTTCAGCAGCACACACAGAGTACCTACAGTCAATACCACTGGCTTCAATTCATTGCTCTTACTGTTTTCGACCTTAAGTAACTTTAAGAGTTAAGAATAATTTTTAGAATGAGAAAGCTGATTTCCTATTTCACATATTTTGAAATGTCTTAACTGTCCTTTAAACCTGCACACAGAGCAGACCTAGAAGTACAGTAGTTGAGAATGGGAGTAGTTTGCTCAAACTCTACTAATCTGCTGATAAGATGTTTACATGCAGACATGAGTATGGGTGTCTGCTATTCTATATGAGGTCGTATATGGGCAAGTTTCTGTACATCATACATGCACTTCCAGAGTACAGAGCAAGGTCTGGAAAGCAGCAACAAAAGGGGTCTTCCTAGTGAGCTGTGTTTGTGGTGTAGTGGTGACTAACAACCTACATCCTGAGCTCCTGCAAGGTGTGGTAGTGCTGCACTTGCATCCTCCCCCTCTCCTTGGGAGTGTGGCAGCAGCTCTTCATGTTCATTCCCAAGCTCATTATTTCTCTCAGCTAACTAAACATTAATCAGCAGCACCCAGCTAAACAGTAGCTAAGTATCTTTGAGACACTGAATTATGCTAAATCCTTTCACTGCAAAAAGGAGAAACCACACTAAACTTTCAAATACAAGAAAATTCTTCTGTTATTGTCGACTAGTCCTGTGATGAGGCTCTTGCCTTACAGTGAGGGGATTTTACAGACTTGCGTGATACTACAGGGGTCATGACACCCATTTAGTGCTTTGTTCAGTGTTAAACCTGCTTTTCTCAGGATGAACATTTAGCTGCTTGATCTGAATTCTGACAAGCTGGAAACCAACACATGGGCACAAATGGATCTATTGCTGTGTTTGCCTAACTGCTGAGAGAGCCTGGCAGGAAATGTTGTGACTTCCATCACAAATTGATTATAGGAAAATTTTTACTGGATAAGTTACCAATAAAGCAGGCTGTATCTTGAATATGAGTTGCACACAGCAATCTTCATTATGTCATTAGAAATTGTCACATGATATTTTTGCACCATAATGGAGTTACTAAAAACATTCCAGTTATAAAGACCAAAGACTTCTTATATTTAGTTTTTAAAGAATGATTATGTCCAGATAAAAACCCTAGAATAAAAAAAAACCGAGCGCTTTCTAATATTCCTGAGGCTGAAAGGGTCTTCAGAAAATGATCTTTGTTAATGTCTCCAATCATTTATAACAAGCTGGCTACAATTTATTGCAGCATGATAGCAGTGTAATGGGGGATCAACATTTGACTATGATAAGAAATACTTTATTAAACATCAGGTTTGGCAAATATGCTATTTTTTTGGCCATGCCCTTTTCTGAATCTTCAGACTGAATCATATGAAGCAACATAATTTACATTCTGACAGACAGAGACATTACTTGTCCCCTTGACACCAGCAGCTCTGAAATGCAGTTAAGTTCTAGTGCATTTTTCATTAGTGCTGGCTCTGATGAATTCATGTCTTCTAGAATGAAACAGTGATTGAGAGAGAGGGAGAGAGAAAGAGGTCAGATGAAAAGTATCATTTGCAATCCATTGTTTTCTTCTTCGTGATATGCTCTTAAAAATTAACTCACAGAGTTTTGATCCATGAAAGCCCATCTTTCCTTCCCACAGAGAACATATCAAACTTTGTCTATAAAGTATAAATTTAGACCTGATTATCCTAAGGGATCACTTGTCTTTTTCTTAAAAATTCTCTATGGTTTGAGTATGTTGAATTAAATGGGAACTGCCACAGGGCAGAATTCTCAGGAGCCTTGAGGACATCTCTCTAGTTCACTCTTTACTATTAGCATAGACCCAATTGTGTCATTGCAGAGTGAGTGAAAATGATGTCTCTGTGCAAGTAAGGTTTTCACCAGCTGGATGAACCATGGCATGGTGAGCCAACAATCTCTCTGAGAATCTGCTCCAGGAAGTTGACTATAATTTAAGTACTTGATTGTATCCTTTGCTTACAGGACAGAATATTTAGATGTGGGCAGGGTCAGTAATCAGGAAGTTTATCTCACATTTCTGATATTATAATCAACATTTCTTATTTTAGATATGGGAAGTTAAGACTAGAAATGTATATTATTGGATGATTTTTAAATTGTGCAGAATTTTTTTGCAATCCTCATGTATTCTCAAGGCTGCTTATCACCTCCATACTGTAAGTTCCTAAAAACAACAAAGTGTGTAACAGCTGTTTTTATCAAATGGCTTGGGTTGGGAGGGACCTTAAAGATAACCTAGTGATGTTTCTTAGATACTATCTGCAAAACAGTATTCCCATGTTTCTTGTTTCAATATTTGTCATATTCCCAGGAAGGAGAAAGGCCATATTGCTGAAAGCTTTTCTAAATTTTTTGCATTTAATAAATGACAATTGAATGTAAGAAAAGCCATGTTTCCCTTCCAGCTATTGTGTTCATTTTATCCACTGAAGTAAGGCTTATATTCACAACATCAAAATAAGCTATTATATTGTTATATTGGATATTAAAGTAAGGGTAACAGCCTTTCTTAAGTTTTAGTTTGATTTAATTATAGAGCTAATATTTTGAACAATGCTACATTGCTTCTGAAGACAATTTTAATAACTATCATTCAAAGATGACACAACACAAGTAATACAACAGTACCAAGAGAAATGCTGATCATTGTAGAGAGATTGTGCTCTGTCTTTTCAGCCCACCAACTTAGGTAAGTTCTCAAAAAAACAAAAAACACCCCAAACCAACCAAATAACCAAACAAAATCAACCAAAACCCTCACTCAAACAAAAAGAATTAAATTGCTGGAAGGAACTTTAGCCAGAACAAACAGAACAGAATTCTGCCCCTTGAGGTATAAAAGCTAGAGATAATGAAAAAGAGAAGCTTAAAAGCAAAACAAGAGGTTTAGGTCTGTATATCACAAGTTAAAGAGAGAGACAGGATTGCAGAACCTAAGGGTACTTGGAATTTGGTTTGATACTTCAAGGACATATTGATATTATGTGCTATTTAGCATGATCTCTCTTAAAGTGTCAAGGATATAGCTGAAAGGTCTGCAGTGGAAAAGGGTATAAAATTGGAATGAGGGAAACATTTTCATTAATTCTTTTTACTGAATTTCAACTTGAAGCTAATTTTATTTCCATGAGATGGGGATAAAATTATCTTTGGTCACAGACAACATTTAATTCAGGTTTGGATTAATTGTTCTACACAAGAAAATTTCCAGTAAAATGAAAATATTAAAATAGTATGGAGGTCAACAGTAGCAATATATTGTCATTGGTATCCTGGGAAAGTGGTGGCACTTTGCATAGGCCATGTAAACATTCGTTGCTGACAGCATTGGATTGCCAGGGTATGGTGTCGTAGCATGGAGGTGTTTTCCTGCCAATTCTTTATCAAACAGGAGAAGTGATTAGAGCTTTTCTTCTCCACCTTCAATGTGAGTGATTGAATTGTGAAGTCACTAACAGAAAGATGGTAACGGAGCTGCCTGCTTTGCTTGTAGTTCCACTTCATCTGGCTTATGAATCAAAATTCCAAAAGTTCATTCTCATGGGGTAGTTGGCAATACTATTCTTCAAAACTGACCTGAAAGCACCACCAAATACTTTAAGTGAATTTGAATGCACTACCAATACTTTAAGTGAATGATCCCCAGAGGATAGGATCCTCCTTGATGTGAACTGATTTCAAGAGCGTGTCAAAATCAAAGTAGAAAAAGGATTTTGTTGCTGTCATAACTTCATTAGCTAAGGTACAGGCAAGGTGCACATGATGTTGACGCTTTTCAGAGTAGAAATACAATAATACCAAATCTTTGAGAGATTTTGAGGTAGAAGGTAAAGTTTCATCCTCCTTTTTTAGAGAATGGTGTCTGAGCTACTTAGTATAGATGAAAATAAATGGGTTATGATTATTGCAAAAGAAACATATGTTCAGCTTACTACTTGTAAACAAGATATTAAACAGCATAGCAAGTCACTTAGATCCATTCAACTAAAACTCTCCCCAATGCTATGGCTGTTGACAAACATAGCCAATAAAAGAAAATGACCACACCTGAGTGATACCTGGGCATTTAATGAGGAAATTATGCGCTTGGGATAGAAATTTCAACTACATGGGTTATGGCATTTGCAAGCTTTCGAAATTGTGAGCTTCCTGAAGACTTAAAATGAATGATATTTTCAGCTTTGAAAGGCTTGAACTGCAACATGCTGATCTGCAGTACTGTGTATTAGATTAAATTTTCAGCTGCTTTTATCCTGAGTTCACATCTAGATATTTCCTGGAAATTCAGATTTCTTGTCACACTGTCCCTTGCCTCAGTAGCTTTTAGGATTTGAGCTACTCATATACATAATTGTAGAGGGTAAGTTAGAGGGTGGGTAAGCTTGATAAAATTCTCTGTGCTTTGATATGCTGCTCCAGGCAAAATGTAAAATGCTGATTGGAAATTTTACAAGTTCAAGGATTTTTAGAAGATAATATATTCAGACTCCAATGGGGGTTTTGTAGGAAACTTTATCAGATTTGAAAGAACTAAATATTTTCTCAGATGATTCTCTGGTGTCATATAGATTAAACTTGATTATGCAAAAATGCTGTAAAGATAAATGCATAAGATCTTTTCAATTGTGCTTATTGTAATTGTATGGACAAAGAACTGAGCATTCCCATCTGCATGAAATTATATTCACCACAATTACAGAAAAGAATATCTGACTTTTAATAGTAGATGATTGTACTCATTAATTAGTGAGAAAAATTAGTCACATTAGATATAAATTCTTTTTTACATAAATTATTCTGTGAGAAAGATAGAACTTAAAGTTTGTTACAGGACCCTTGCATTAAGTAGGCATCTGTATACATCCAGCTTAATTGTAATGAAAACCCTGATGTTACAAGAAAATGTAAGTCATGAGGAATTATGAAGCATGTTGTGCAGGCTGATAAACTGCAATGTCACAGAAATGAGAACACTGCAGGCAGCCAACTAGTGTAATATAGGATTGTGCAATAAATAGTCTGATAATAACTGCAGTACAGTACGATCACTGTGCATTTAAATTATAGCATGGCATAGGACATAGTAGGTGTTGCATTTACCAATACATTGCCACTATTCCATAAAGTCATTTTGGCTAAAAGATATTATCAGATTCCAAGAGCAAATGCTAAACCAAAAATAATGTTTATCTTAAAATATGACTTTTCTTAAAATAAACTAGCAATAAGACATATATATATCTATTTTATGCACATATGTATATATATTAGCAGTGATAGTTTTAAATTAATTTTAAGAATTTTAATTTTTCATAATATTTTTCTTTATTATCGAATGGCAAAATTCAAGGAAATTAAATTATATTTCTTGGACAAACAAAATTGGTGAAATATGTGTGATAATCTCTGGTTGATGCCTGTTTGGAGGAGGACTTAAAAATCTTGGGAGGAAAAGCTGCATTAGATTAATTCACTTGGTTTTGAGTTGAGACACCATGGAAAATTATACATAACGTTCCACTGATCTCCCTGATATTTTACATCCTAAGTAGTTCAAACCCATCACTGGATATGTGGATAATTCAAGTTAGTATTCATTAAAAAATCCAAATGAGAAGGCATTAAAGAGAAAATCATACAACAAATAAGCTTAAATTGCAGCAAGGGGTAAATAGGTTAGCATTAGGAAAATATTTCAACTTACAAAAATAGTTGGCAATTAAAACAGGTTACCTGGAAGGCTGTGGGAACTCTGTCCCAAGGAATTTGTTAACATAGATTAGATAGAGCCAAGCCAGTCATGACAGATGTTTAATGTGACCCTGACTCAGAGCTTTTGAGTGGACTAAATGATATCCTGGTGTTTATTCCTGCCCTACAATTCTGTTACTAGTAAACCAAGGATTTTTCCTAACACTGTTTTCATTTTTCAACTCTTATTTGCTGCTGAATTTCTACAGCCTCATTGGCCTCTTAAGAAACTCCCCTGTTTCATTATGCAAGCAAATTCTGACAGAAGAGACTTTGAAACTAACGTGTTCCAAATATGCCTTCAGTGTTTGGAAATGTTATGAGTCTTGTAGAAACTGGCTGCTGATCCTGCAGGTGTTTTTATTCAGGTACCACCTTACTATATAAAAGATAACAAAAAAATTAGGCCACCTTCTGCTCGGAAACACATGCACTCACATTGGGCTTTCAGTGGGAGTTACACATATTTAGTCACAAGAAGATTTTGGTTCACAGGTTGAAAATACTGCTGATTGCTACTTAAAAATAAATTTTGGGAAATATTCTGTAATTTTAATGATGCAGATTAAAATAATTTCAATATATAATATCTAATATACCTTAGTAAAATAGAATGTCCAGATTAAACTTTATGCCTGTATTCATTGAGTACTCATTCAGACAAAGGGGTAATGCCATTATTACTGGATTACACTTAGTACTCAGAGAATCACTCAAGATTTTAAGTTTATCAGAAAGTGAACATTGGTGAGGTTTTCTGTGAAAGACAACTTGAGCACATGACATACCTGACTTATTTATCTCTTGATAATAAGAGATACCTCGTATTGTTTTAGCTATTAATTGTGATGTAAGAGAACTATGATTACAGAAGACCATTTGTGTTTAGTTTTTAATATTTGTGAGCAATGTCAAGAAAATGTCATGAGTGGTCAGTCACACGATCTTGCAGCTTCTTCATATTGGATGAACTTGTAGACATTGCCAGGAAAAAAAGTGCCTCTACAGGGAGAGTTCATTTCCATTCTGGGATTCTATATCTGGAATTACTGATGTCTCTAAAACTCTTTCTCATGAATCCAAAAGATAAGGAGCAAAGTGTGGGTAAATCACCACTGTTTTTTGCAGAATAGCTAATCCATGCTGGCTATCATTTATAAGTAAGGCATTTTTGGCTGTTTAATGTGGATTAGCATACTCGTATTATTGTCTTATATCAGAATGGCATTAAACTTGTCTGTTTGTATATTTCAGTCTTCTATTAGAGGTGCTGAAGAAGCAACCAGTTATCCCTATTCCCTCTTCATGCTTCTAAGAGAGTGTTTTCCAACTAGAGAGAACATTTCCTTCTGAGGTCCTGGCATTGCTAAATCCGATAATTATTGTACCTAGCAAAGCTAGGCAGCCTTTTGACCCAGAAAGCTGAGCAATGAGATGCTCTTACAGTTTTGTGAAAATGGCTGTCTATTCCTTTTCAAATCTAGTTTTCCCATGTTCATAACTTTCTGGAAATGACATATTGTTTCTAGCTTTTAATTAATATTTATTGATTAATGTTTATAAAAATAACTCCATCTCTGCTTTTCCTTTTCCTTCAAAGCTTCATCATCACTTCCGGTTGAGTGCTCAAAAAACCCCTATTTTTTAAAAAAACTTACCTTTTGACCTTTTTTTAAATGATGCAAAAACTTTCTTTTTGCTTCTGGTTAAAATCTGGAATAGGGATCACCAGAAATAGATTTCTGTGTATGTCAGCTTTTAAAAAATAGGAAAAAGCAAATGTTCATGCCATCATCATACATAAAAGATTTTCCATAGCTCAGCTCAGTAATACAAAGACCGACAACAGCAAAACCCCTCAACATTAAAGTTAAAAATCAGGGTTGACATTCATGAACTCATGCAATTGTACCTTTGTTTCTTACTTTTCAATAGGGTGAATTAAGGACAAAATGTCAACCTGAATTTTTGGCAATACATCTAAATCTCCATGTTTTGTGGAGACAGTCATTAATTGAACAGTACTTTCTATGGGTTAATAGCAGACTAATCCATAATATTTTTCCTAATATAAAATTAAAAAAGAATACTTGCTGCCTCTAGATTAGCAGATTGAATTACATCCTATGGACTGTGAAAGTGTTCCAGAAAGAAGCCAAAAGTCTTAAAACCATCTAAAAAATAAGTTATTTTCAGCATGTTTTAATGCTTCCCTGCTGCTTGTTACATTTAATAAAAACTTCTTGTTAAGTTTTAAGTTCTTGGCTACCTTGCATATCTGTCAAGATGAAAAATTTGAAGTTGTAGAAATGGATAACATTCCATAAATCCTAATCTAATATTTTCTCCACAAAAGACTGAAAAAGTCAGCGTTTTCCTTTTTGCAAACTTTAGGGATGAAACTTCACTAAGGTTCTTTATAGGGTAGATTAGTTTCTGAAAAAGAATAGTGCAGTTGTGTAGTACAAAATCAAGGAAGTCTGCATGTCACATGGAGCTTGATTGAAGCAAGTGGGGATAAGGCACTTGGATCAGTAATGGATGCACAACCTATTAAACACAATAATGGGGTTTGTACAGAGCTTAAATTTCTCCTTGGTTTCAACTGTTTTTGGCTGGTTTCAGCCACAGGTGTAAGCATTGTTGGTGGGATGTGGAGCAGGGTCTCCTTCTGAGTTTCATTGTCTCCTATCTTGGTTACATTTATTTGAAAAATTATATTGCAAGTTTATTTGAGATTTGAAAATATTTGAAATACATTTATATTGAAAAATATTCAGAATAAATTTGAAAATTTAGGAATTTTCACGCTATGCTCACTCACCTGTGAATTAGTCCACTCTGAGTAGTACATATGTTTCAAATTACATATTGATATATACTAGAAGAGCAGTGGCTGAAAGAAGCCTTCTCTCAGCATTGACAGCTGGTATGGATGGACCCTCATAAGACTGAAAAGATAGCAATGAATAAGAAGTTAATTATAGTGTAAAAAAAAAAAAAATAAGATTGGCAGAAACATCTGTAAGTCATCGAGTTTAACTCTCCTTTCAAAGCAGAGCGAACTTAAAAGTGAGCTCAGGTTCTGACCTAGGTCAGTTTTGAAAATGTACAAGGACTTATTTCTCTTGTTCTGGCCCTATATCCTTTTAGCTTTCGTATTGGATGGACCCACAAACATGAAATGTAAGGCCTGAAATAGATCATAAAAAAATCACCCAATCCCATCAAAATTCAGGAATATGTTACAAATTGAAATACATGGAAACAAAGCTGTCATTACTAAGGGTTCCTGAGGGAAAAATACCTCCTTCATTAGGAGGTAATGAAATGTGCTTAAAAATGTTGGAATACCACCAAAAAAAGTCAAGGAGAGAAGTTATTCACAATTAATCAAATTAATAGATTTTGGATTTCCACTATTTTCTTTTTGTTTTAGTTTATTACAGTGTAAGTAGTGGTTGCATGTAGAATAGTTGCATGTTCCAAATATTGCCAGCTGTAAAACTGGATTTTCATTCATGGAAGATGACAACTTTTTTGCTATGTCTTCTTATTCTGAAAAGGAAAATAAACTTAAGATTTAGAAATGATTATGCAAGAGAGATGCAGAAAAAAATCTGATTAAAAAAAATGAAATGTTTTATTTTTGTATTTTGAATTTTTTACCTGACCTATATTTTGCAGCCTCACAGTTTAGATTTCTGGTGCATAAATTTTCAGACTCTAGTCTTTGTGGACTGCAATTTAATTGTTGAGGGAAGCATTCTATTCTGTCCTGCTGCTCTGTAAAAGGACTGAGATTTTTTTTTTCTCACCAAGTAATTGTGAACAAAGGCACTATAAGGGTAGAAAGAAAACTGAAAACCAAGAAGGTACTTGTCTAACTTATACAGGCACCTTGTACATAATGATTTATTTGCAATTTTTCCTCGTGCACTCTTGGTAAATAAAGCAAAAATTTGTGCCTTCAGGATCTATATGTAAAAGCACAGAGGTTATATTTTAGGATTTCAACATCTGTGCCTTGCCCTGGCTTTATCTGACTGTTTCCAGATGGTTTTCTGTATGATTGAAAGCAGCATCAGTGTGAATGAACATCATGTCTACCACTTTTTCTTAACTTTAAGAGATGCTCCCTCCTCAACTCATGACCTGTGGCAAACCCTAAAAATACTGGAACTATTTAAAAAATCAAAATATTTTAAAATGGGAACCAAATTAAAACACAGAGTCCCTTTCTTTACCACAGAGGTCTTTAGAGGAATTCAAAACCTGCATGTATGCTTTCATGTTTGAAAAAATTCCTTTTGGGAAGCTGTTTGATCTCTTCTCTAAAGATGTGGGTTTGATAGCTGAAAGCTTGGTAGCTGAAAAGATTCAACAGAAAGTGTTTTGTGGTTTCCATGGACCTTCTGTGTAAATGCTTTTCAATTTTAAATGGCCCTCTGGGTTTGTGACTGAATACTTCTTGTAGACCAGGAAGATTTAATAATCCAAATTATATTATTTTTATTTAGTGTGTGGTTTCTTCATGTCTTAAACAAGACTGTTTGTCCTCTCACTTTGCCTGAGGATGCATCTTGCTAGAGCTGTGTGATTAGATTTTAGATACATGCAGTTGAAAATAAACCCAATTACCTAACTAAATGGAAGGTAGCAGTAAATTGTGATTAGCACATAATTGTAAACTTCACAATTGTAAATTGTAAAGAGATGCAGAAGTTTGAAACACTAAATGTTTAAATTTGGGGATGTAGCACCTAATCATTAACAATAGTTTGAAGATGAGATATTTATTACCTTATTAGAAAAACTCTCAGAAACCATAAGAATGCTTTAATACTTTGAAGTATTAATATTTAAAAGCCAATAGAGATATTTCCATATATTTTCTATAGAGTCTAAATATGTCTTGAGTATGGTGTATGGGTTTCATTTAAGAATATGCATAGGATATGCTGAACAAATCTAGAGAGATTAAATTTACCACTGTTCTGTACACTTCATAAGAAGACACTTTATGAGGACATATCAACCTATCAAATATGACTCTCTCAAATATTAAAAATATGTATGTTGCACAGTGGCCATAACATTTGTAATTTTTAATTCTTTCTGAGAGGACTCAGTAGCAACCCACTCACTGCTATGTGACAGAAACCAGCTGATGCATTCAGCAGTTCTACATACAATTATGTCTGAAGCTGTAATTTTCATTTTCATTGAAGAAGGACAATTTGGGGTTTTTTGCAGAAATGGCAAATTTCACGGGGCAACATTAAATTTCCTAAACTGATTACTTTCATGG
Organism: Vidua macroura; assembly: GCF_024509145.1. NCBI lineage: Eukaryota > Metazoa > Chordata > Aves > Passeriformes > Viduidae > Vidua > Vidua macroura. The sequence continues at coordinate 14,962,391 of NC_071578.1, forward strand.
CTTGCATCAATCAAACAGGCTATAGAAGGTGCTTTAAATATTTCAAAGCCATCTGAAGAGATAAATATGCTTTTTAGTTTTCTCACGACTATATTCTCTCTGTAAGTAGTTACACTAACATTCCTCATTCAGGAATTAATAAACTAAAGTAAAAATTGTGATATTGATATAGAAAAGCAGGATATTTTTGAAGACTGAATTTAAGATTCCTGTTTGCTAAGCTTTGAACCATTAAAGCTCACATTTTCACATTTCGCCTATAATTATCTGTAATGGAAAAATGGAAATTTATTCTTATTTTTATTTTTATCTTGTTAAAGAAACAATTTGTTTAAGGATGTGTTTGTTGTTGAGACTTTTCATGTCTAATAACTCGGCTGTAGTCGGTCTGAGATCGATAGAGATCATTAAACTTCTCTAGGTTCCACACGACTGGCTGGACAGGTGAATAACAAAGATAAATACCTCGACATAAGGGAGGGCTGAAGTTACAGAGAGGTGGCATAACTGTGGGAAAGATCTCAAAGGAACCTTGCAATGTTTTAGACACCAAAGACAAATATGAAATTTGTAGGAAATCAGATTTCAATTTTTCCACATAAAAGTTCAGCTTAGAATGCTAAGATTCTGTATCACCTGCCCTCTGGAACAGGGGCTTAATTTTGCATCAGAAGATACAAGGCTTGCCAAAAATGTGCAAATTAACAAAGTTTCTTGGAAACACACATCTATAAAGTGTTTCTCATATCTTTCACTCTCTTCTAAACAATTTTAACTCCCCCTGGGCACTTCGGGCAAAGATCTTCCCCTTCTTATAAGATCATTGACTTCTGTCAGAGAAAAAGAAAAAGAATACATGAATTTAGAAGAATAGAATTAGCATGGTCTCTCTAGAGCTATATCTCATGAGTTCCTGTATTCTCTTTGCATTGTCTGTTTGCACACATCTGTCTTAAATGCTCAGCTGAGCAAATCTAAGAATAAGGCTGCTGGGTCTACCATTAAAGTCCCCATCTTTGTGACATTGATTGCTTGGTCATTAATATTTTATGAATGATTCTCTGTGTGTACAGTGAAAGAGTTTAAGAGAAAATAAAACCGAGAGTATTACTCCTATGTTACCAATGAATCTCATGCAATCAAAATTATTTAGCTCTAACTTGGCAGTATAGCTCATAATAAAAATTATTGCTTCAGAATATCTTTTTTTAATACAACAAATATACTTCTTAGCTAAATCCAAAAATATATCAAGTAGTGAATAAATAACCTCTGAATCAACTCTCAAAGCTTCTCACTCTGTGAAAGTTAAAAATACTGTATTTTCAGGTCATCTGAGAATTACAGAATTTCAAAGCAAGGACTTGAATGGTCTGCTTAAACTTTTTAAAAATTGCTGCAGAAGAAATAACATTCTTTTTGAGAAAAAAACATTGCCTAAAAAGCAAATGAGTGTCAAAAACTTAAAAAGCATGAAACACAGGGGAATTCAGGAAGTTATGTTGGTCACTGCCATAATAAAATATAGGATTGACATAAATTCCTTTTTAAAAATATGATTTAAAAATTTAGTTGTAGGAGAACATAGACCAGAACCCCTTGTCAGTGACTTTCACAGTCAAACAAATTAAAATATATATCCTCCTGATAGTAATTTTATTTGGTTCCTTTGGCAGCCTTAATGAAATACTAGCTCAAGTAAAACCAGAGAAATCCATATTTCCTGTTTAAAATGCAAGGTGGTTCTACTGACAGTCATAGGACGTTGATACTAATACAAAGTGATCTGAGTATTAAATATGTGACAATATAGGAGTGCAGCACTTATTATCTTTACACGCTTTACTTTTCATTTCACTTTCATATTATATAAAATGCCATTGTCACATATAGGCTGCTATCAACATTGCTTGTCTTGATGAGGGTTGATAAGTTAATGGTTCTTTCCTCCCCTTTGAAAGGCAGAAGGACATCCTGGTGGTAATTGACTTTTTAGAGGTGTACTGCAATGCTCGCTGAAGCACTTGTGTTTGATTCAGTAGGCTGGAACTGCAAAGTGATTTCAGCTAACAGCTCCATGCCAGAGTAGTCAAATGCCTGGAAAAATGAGGTAGCAATGAACACCTCCAAACAAGGGTATCAGCCATTTTACTGCTAGAAATTAACTGTGGAAACAGAATTGAAAGGGCTGCTTTGTTCTCTAGGCATAAAATGATTGTGTAAATAAAAAAAAAAAAAAAAAAAACTTAAATCATTAATAATATTTCTCCTCACATGATTTCTCTCCAAGCATTACCATAAACAGTGTTCTCTCTATAAGCATCATATCATGAACTTTTTCAAATACTGAATCTTTAAGAAATACCTATAAATATATTTTCTTTCTCATCAACATGATGCTTAATATTTTACTTACTTCTTTCCTTCAGAAGTGCATTCAGGATTGATTCCTACTTACCCTGACTTAAGTTACTTATTCATTAAAATAAGCAGGAACAAGTCAATAGAGCTAAAGTAGAAGTAAACTACAGCATGGAATATACTGTAAGAATCATCTCTGTCTGATTTCTAACAGCCCCCAAGGCATTCTCCAATAAAACAGGAAAAAAAAGTCAAGGTGTCTCTTGTTTCTTAGATACAGTAGGTCTTCAATTAGTCTAGTTCACCAAGAGACAATACAGTTATCTCTATGTAAATTAATATCCTTTCACTTCTAAATTTTCTCTGAACATTTTTTTTAGTTCCTGAATTAATTGTTTATCTTTTTGTTGCATGCATTTTTATTTTCCTGTCCTTTCTGCTGGCTTAGACTGTCTCATGCGGTCCTGGTAAAGCAAACTGCAACTCTACCATCAGCCTGTAAATTCCTTTTCATCTGCAAAATTCTGGATAAGTCATAATGGCCACACTCTCCATGAAGGGTGTTAGCCAAGGCAGGTGACTAGAAATCACTTCAGTGAAGCCTCTTGGCTGCCTCCACCAGCAGGACCTGAACTCACCCTGCCTGGCAGAGCTTGAGCCATGGTCTGCTGTGGGTGGAGGGGCAGAGACACAGAGTGAATACGCAGGGCAGTGGGCTCGCAGCAGAGAAGCTGTGGTCAGAGAGAAAGAAAGCCAGATAGGCTTTCCCATGAATTGGTCTGGGAAGTTTTAGGGAGGCAGAGAGAAAGAATGGTAAACAAATGGTAAACAATGTGCAGCTGGTGTTTTGAACAAGTTGTTTTTCTCGTGAGGTGTTTACTAAAGGGTGGTTCCTTAATTAACCAGTTGGGTTACAGGTGTTATTGAGAACCAGTCGGGTTCTGGGTGAACGATGTTGGTTATAAATATTGTGAGATTGTACTAAAGATACTTTTCTGCCTTCTGATTGTGGATGGAGTGTGTCACTATCCTTCTCATTCCTGACTCGATGGTGACAAGAAGCAAATGGGTTCCAAGGCATTTGTTAGGTGAGGTTTCAGATCTTCCAACACTGACTAACATTGTCCCACTTTATTGCCCAGGTTCCCGTGACTCTTTAAGGACAGATGAAGTAGGGTATTTAAACTCCATTCTCATAGCCAATTTTAATGAAAAAACAGAGGCTAGTTTTGTCTAATAGAGGCCTGGACATCTTAAGCTGAGCAAACAAATCTGCAGTGACTTGGCTTAATCAATATTTTAAATTCGTCTTTCTGTGGTTTAATGTCTGACTCTAAATAGAAAAGATTATATATATTCTCAGAAGGACATTTTGACAATTAAGTAATTAATGTTTGCAAAGCTCTTAAGTTGCAATAAGATCCTGAAAGAAGGGGTATATTTAAAATGAATTAATAACTACCTGTCCTGTGACCTTTGTTTCTCCTGTGCTGAGTGAAATGTCTTACGGAAAAAAAAAAAAGTGGACTGTGAATAGGCAGTTAAAGAGAATAACAATAGTGGCACATAAAAGGTGATAAATAGGGTTTCCACACAACCCTTACTTCTGCTGTTATTTACCATTTAGAGCTTGACTTGCAAAAGTAGAGTTTATTTTAGCATTATTAGTAGATTCTTTTTCCTTTTCTTTTTTTTGTTTTTAATCTCTATTCTCCATCTTTAGATCTCCTTTGCAGACAGGAGAAAAGCACTGAAGGAAACATAGGTTCTCTTCAAAAAGGTCATTGAGAAAAACAAATGTAGTATTTGTAAATATGTTTGTAAGTCAAGACTATCTGGGAATAGGATTTAAAATTGTTGGGTTTTTTTCTTAAAGGAAAAGTATATCCTCAGAATCCTGTAATTTCTAAAAGTCTTATTTGTATTTTATCAAAATTCCCAGGAAAAAGGACCACAAAATGATGTGATGCATGAAAGATTCAGGAAGAATAATTTGAAAATCAGGCTCATAAATTCAGCTTTGTACAGAGCAGCTACTTATCTGTCTGCCTGCCTCCTGGGTACTTGAACAGTGGCATCTGGTTAGCTCTGAAGTTAATGATCATTTTCTATATGAATTATTTTCACAAAGATGTTAAAACCAAATCCCAGCTCAAGGAAAAAGAAAAGGGAAAGTGCTTGCTGTGGCTGTTTTTTTATTTTTATGTTTGGTTTGCTAGTGGCTAGTCTTCCTCTATGAACTGTGCCCTAAACATAAGTAGAGCTAAATTGAGAATTTTTTTTTCTGGTACTACAGGCAGAAAAGAAATTAATGCTTCAGTGGTTTCTTTATATAAATCTAACATGTACCTTGCTAGATTTGTGCATGCAGAGAGGAATAAAGTTAAATATATGTACATCTTAATCAAGTAATATCTGCAATAAGGACTATTTGAAGCCTTTTAAATCACTTCCTGATACATTGCCATTTTGCCAACCTCTGCAGAAAAAAACCCTTATAGTCAGCCTTGCATTACACCCATAAAGCAAAGGTCTGGTCCCTTTTTGGAAAAATTCAGAGTCAAGGTCCTTAGTCCGGAAAAAATTGGCACTAGAGAATAGCCAGACACTTAAGCAAGAAATTTACCACTGGGTAGAACTCTCCTTTTACTTGCTGACTTACTGAGTAACATTTATGAAAATAAACTTAGCAGAATATACTGTATGTTAAGTTATCAGAATGGATGCTGCCTGCAGGCCATTGCAGTCGTTCCTGCTGACATTATCCTGTTTCTATCAGATTGGCTGTGTAGCTCCCAGTATTTTGTGGTAGAGTTCGCCTTACAAGAGGAGTTCTTGCCGAAGGGAGGCTGGAGAACAGTAAGGCAGGATGTCAACAGAGGGGCATCTCCTCCAGCAGTGTCTGCTGCTCTGTTGGGGGGGCTGTGTTTGTGTCAGTGTGTGTAATAAAAAATATTGTACTTGCTTGTCTCAGGCAGTCTCTGCAACAGAAACTTGGGGTTCCCTGTAATGTTCAAGGAAGGTGATTCCTGCAGATCACTGCCCATCATTTCTCGTGTCTGCACAGCCCAGTGTTCAGGCTGTAGGTGTTGCTGCACTGCAGCTGAGAGGTGCGAGTGCATCCTGCTGAGGCCTTCCAGGCTGGTTTTAATCTAATTAGCTTGGATAACAATGTTAGTGAAGATGTGATGGAATGAGCTTCAGTAAATAAATGTATGCTGATGTAAAAGCCTGCTAGGAATCATCAGGACATCCCTGGGTGGCCAGCAACAACCATGTACAAATTTGAAAACCTCTTCCCAAGGGCTATTGAAGCAACGGCTTGGCAGTTGCTTCAAAGCCCCAAATCATCCCACTGATAGTTTATAGTTTTCCCTGTAAAACAATTTGAAAATATTATATAAGTTAACTGCTTGTCAAGATAAAATTATAGCTGGAAAAAGAATTTTTGTTTTCTCCCTGGGGTTTCCTAGTCTTTAAAGATTTGCATGCATGGCTATCATGACTACAGCCAGTCTGTCTGTATTGTCTGCCTTCACCGTGACAGTCACACTGCTCTTCTTACTGCTGCATACAGGGTTCCAGTACTGGTAGTCTGAGTATCACTTCTTTGTGTTCTTGAATGGTAGAAGAGTAACACAAGCAGATTAAATTAGCTCTGGGTCACTGCATGTTCTCTTTTGAAGAGGAGACACCCCACTGGTGTAATGAGAAAAATTAGAAAATCAATTCAGAAGTAGAAAAGGTAATTGGAAGACAAAAGCTGTTGATGGAACCAAAGGGCATAGACCTTTAAAGCTTTAAAATTCTAAGACAGAGGAAATAGTATATAAAAAGTAGGCAAACAGTATAGGAAAAAAATGATTTTTTTTTTAATAAGAAAATATTCTTGAGGTGGGGGCAAAGATAGTTGAAAAGCATTTATTTGCTCAGTCTACAAGGTTCACGCTTCTGGTACAGCTTTATTACTCCTTTATTCTGTGAGTAAGCATAACTGGACAGGAGCGTCACCCCTTACTTTTCTTCTTGTATGGCTGAAAGTCACCAAAAATTGGCTGCAGCAGCATAAGAAGAAGAACCAGCATCTCCCAGTTACAACCCTTAACTTGGACCACTTTAACTGGGCTGGAAAACCTGTTCTGTGTACAAGCCCAGGTGGTGCTATTCCAAATATCAGTGAATATTGGTGTTAGGGCTGCACAGGGAAGAGCACACACAGGCTCCTGCACAAGTCAGGCATTGGCAAGGCTTAGTGAGTACTGGGAAGACACCACCCTGGTCAGGGGGTCATTCAGATGACACTATATTCATCTTGCTCCTGCCTGAACTGAGAGAGGGCCAGTTGGGTTTCTTGGGCTTGGAGACAAAATCCTAGATGCCTTGGTTTGCCCAGTCCCTTCAAGTACAGTAACAGAGAGGTGCCTTGTCTGTAAACATAGGATGGGAGTTAAGGAGTCTCATTTCCTGCATGGCCTTGAACACCTAATCTCTCCTTATTTCCTCATCTGTACAACAGGAACAATACTGTTTATTGGCCACACAGGGGGCTGTAAGGTTAAATTAATTAATGTTAAAGATCCTTTGATTCTCTTAGATAAAAGGTTTTCTAGAAATATGAAGAATAGCTATTTATTATCTACATTTTTGTCACTTTTTATTTATGCCCTATCAATTTTACTGCAGCTTTTTCTTTAGAATTATTTGCTTTATCTCATCTGCATGAAGAAGAAATTGATAACAACTAATGATGGCATAAAAAGTAATGTTTAAAAAGTCTGGTCTAAATGTATTCATTTCAAGTGTACTTCCTCACAACTAACATGTATATGAAACTTCTTGTTCACTGTCTTTTCTTCGGTGACTTTGCAATAGGGTCTTTTCCTTTTTATACACTGTTTAAGGTATCCACGAGCTCACACAAATGGACAAGAGCATGCACTTCTGCTCTTACAATTAATTTAACTTCTATATCTTTAATTATATTTTTTATTCTATTCTTTTATTTGAATCCTATTCCTCTCTTGCTGACTTTTCTTCTATTTGACAGCTTTTATTTCACTTCTCCCTTCAAGAATCCTGAACCCACCAATGAAGAATCATTTGTATACACTGTCATTTCTATTTGCTACTTTCTTTTTTTTTCCCTCCCAGTGAGACAGGGGGATGTGTGTGCAATGTGATGTGCTGGGTATCAGTACAGTGCACCTCAGGTACACTGAAACATTTGACTTCACCTTATGCTGTTTCTAGAATGTATTTTCTTGCTCTTTGCTCTGAGCCACAACAGGAATTTGGCCGTATTTTGCCACATTTCTGCAGCACTGTGTAGCTAAAGTGCTTCCAGAACATCTGTTGCTACTGTTGTGTTCAGCAGCCTGCTGAACGTGTGAGCTGTGAAACAGATTACCTAACACCCAAATACTGGCTTGTCTAAAACTTTAGATATGAATTGATTTATATGTATGTATCCAATCTGTAAAAAGTGGTGGCACTGCAAAAAAATGAAATTATAGGTTGCATTTTAGGTAAATTCTTTGGTGTAATCACTTCAAATGAGTTTGAAGTGCAGTTTCCTGTACTTGCTTTTGTATTCCTATTTTTTCTGCTCCTTACTATTTCTTAGATAAATTAGGATTAGCTTTTCCAATGCTGTACCCTAGTAATTTCCTGAATTTCAAAAATGCCATTGAAAATGTCTTTGTTAAAAATAATAAAAAGCTATTAAGCTAGCTTATTCAACATGCTCAAGTCAAAAGATATTTACAATCATTAAACAGCAGTGGATGAATGGATTTTGTAGGAAGACAGCTTGTTCATTGGAATTTGTTGAGCTCTTCAGAATAAGCCAAGTTGAAGAAAAAATATATACTCAGTGACTTTGAATTTATAAAATCTGAAGGGCTTCCAGATGAGTGCAAAATATGATTTTCTCTGGTCTGTTTACAGCTTAGACTATTAGGACAAAGATTGACTGTAAATACTAACATGAAATTTTCTGAGGCCTGATCCATAATTCTGCTTTGGAAGGAGGTGGGAAAAGAGGTTAAGAAATTCTAACACTAATTCTGGGCTTGAATTAAATGCTGATTTATTTAATCTTGCTATTGCTCTGTTTCTGTAAAAATCCTACCTTGCAATGAGTGTGAAATTTCCTAATATTTATAATACCTTATAGAAAACTAGTGGCTAGATTGTGATCAGAATGTGTCCCACATTTCACCAGGTTCCTCTTAGACCTGAGGGACACAGCAGCAGTGAGTGGGAAGTGACTGTATCCCTGCATACTCTTTTCACACCAAAGAAGTGGCTTGAAAAGAAACTAATTTTGTCTGCTGACAGAGGAGCAGTGGTTAATTCAGGAAATGAGTCAGGATTTCAGAGAACCAGCTGAGCTCCTGGGTGCAGTGGAACATTTTCCCTTTGCCATCGAGCATGGTCACTTCCAGCTGCAGGAATGGGGCTGGTGCTCTCCACCTCAGAGACCACAGGGGTGGAAATGCTCTGCTCCAGGCATGACTCTGTGTTTTGCTTATATAAATGGAAAATGTGATGATGGTTCATTTTGCTGAATTTGGACATAGGCATGAAGGATGGCAAATTCAGTGAGATCCCCTGGGACTTCAAGGTAGCCTAATGATCCTGCTTTGTAATGGCTGCTGCATCCATGTAGTTCAGTGGCATTTAACCAGTTAAAGGGGTGTGAAACTCTCTGCTTTCTGTCTCTCAATACAAGTTTTTACAGAAAGACTAGCACTTCTCAGATCTCGCTGAAGCCTTGGAACTGCTCATATTTTAATGCATTTGCAAGGCTGGGTATTGAATGAATGAATGAAGAAAAATGAGGTATATGCAAAATCCTTCTGATTTCTTCAGATTTTTTCCTGTGAAGAAATAAACCAAAACATTTTACGAAGTGGACTGACCCTTTTCTCTTTGGCTAACTGAGCTTCCTTTCTTTTGTCATGTGGAAGATACAAAAAAGTTTCTGTGATTTTGCTGAATTTCCCTGGCAGCATTTGTATGTTAAAGTGAATAATAAAGGTGATTTGCCTGAATATTTTTAATTTATAAAGCTTGCATATTTAATAACTATTAAATATAAATATCTATATGAGGGGAATAACTTTATTTAGGATTTAGCTTCTGTCATTAGACAATGTTTTGTTTTTCAGATTGCATCAATAGTAGCTACATTTACTGAAATTATAAATCAAGTGTTTGTTAAAAGTGTCTCCATATAAATATTAAGCTTTCTGCTCTTTGCTTCATAGAGTACAGTTCTTTTTGTGACAGTACTTCATTCTTTGCTTTTCTGGTTTTAGGGACTTTTAAAATATTTCAGCAATATTATATTCCCAAAATGCTTGAAGAAGATACAATTATTTTAAAAGTATTTTCAACTACAAGTCAGGCAAATTAAAATATCAGTTATTATCTCTCCACAGATTTTATCTGATTAGTGGTGGAGTTCCGTTCATTATATGTGGGATTACAGCAGCAACAAATATCAATAATTATGGGATTGAAGGCAATGCACCATAGTAAGTATAAACTACTATCATAAAACTTTTAAGGAAAACAGATTCTGTTTCTTATTGATATAAATGTACCTGACTTTATAAAGGGTACAGGCATGCAGTTTGGGATGATATCTGTTACAAAATTATGTTAAATATTAGCTGTGAAAGAGCAATGTCTTAATCTGGAGTTTGCTGCTTCACCTCCAGCAATTTGACTCCATTACTGGCAATACAATCACCTTTCATTTACAGAATTACTCTACATTTACATCTGAATAAGTGAAAGATATTAAAAATACCTAATGAATTTCATATCTAATACAGCTATTTTTTTAAATATTTTCATTTCATGATCTACCTTGATTTGATATCCTTTTGGCAACTTAAAGCAATTTAAAAATAATGATGTAAGAAAAGGACAAGTAAAAATCCGTTCTCCACTTTCTCCACTCCTGTCCCTCCATTAAAACCCAAATGTTTTGGATTTTCACCACCTGGAAATGTCCAGTCACAATGTCTGGCAATCCTGTCATAATCCTTTCATGTCCTTGTGTGTAGGTAGGTGTTCAGTAGACCTCCACGAGCTCACCAGGCATCACATTGTTATTAATTCCTAATTCTTGGCATGGAGCATGAGGTATCCATAAGTACATTTAGTCTTTCCATAAAAGCATAGCAGAAAGTGAATTAGACTGCAAAGTTAAATACAGTGCGTGTAACAGATCAGCATGGCAGTGACTGGCACACAGTGATTGGATATTTTAGTACTCTGGCAGCACTAATACTCCAGAGGACATCACTCTTAGTTACTGCTTTGAGCATCTATTGTAACACATTTGAAACTGGTTATGTTCCGGGCATGAGAAGTGGCAACCAAGGAGAATGGTTCATAAGTGAGCATCTGGCTCCTTAAAGACATTCTTATAGGTAATTGAAATTTAAATTCCAATAAGAAATCAGTTCATACTATGGCTAACTGTATGCTCTGCCTAGGGCCCAACTCATATTTATATATTTATTCAAATTTATCCGATTAAACAGCCAGTTTATAATCAACAGTGTATTATAAAGCTCTATTATTTATGTTCATAAATATGAGACATTTTTCATTTTGGTGCAGTTACTGGGATTATACTTCTTTAATCATGTTAATGTAGCAAATCAATACCTGGTGCCACAGTGTGCACAGAAAACAAGGAACAGATGAGGAATGGTTATAAGATTGAGTAAAAACCTTCTAATTCAATGGCAGCATAGTGAGTTATATGCCTTATTCATTTTTTATGGTATTAGTGAAGTAAATGTAGATGCACAAACCTGAACTTTTTTTTACAGAATAGATTTTGTAAGTGATCCACAATGAGATTCTACTTGAAATAACATCCCATGAGACTGTTCCACTTGGGAGCATTCCACTCTCCACTTTGCATCAAATATGCAGCATTCAAATATGCAGCATTCAAATGTATTTCAAGTATTCACGTAGTTTTGTGTTCTCTGCTTACCCAATTAAATGTAGGTGGTTATTTACCTATGTTTCACAAATATCTTTCAGGGGATCTTTTCTTGTGCCTGTCTAAGAGTAAATTGTATACTCTTTGGAGTGTTTCTAAGTTCATTAATATATGTGTGTATGTTTCTGTTTAAGATTCAGATTTTAAAAATTCAAAGGCATTATTCTGCAGTTTCTTGCTGTAAAGTCCAGTGGGACTGCCTCTATTTAGCTGAGAAGTTCTCAGCCTGGGAGGAAAAAAGTCCTTCTGCCCTTTTTATAGTAACTTGTAGATAATTCCTTGCTTGACAAGAATCTGATAGCAGAAGTTTCCTCACTGGAACTGGAGAAACTGCAACTAATCACACATGCCTAAATGAATATGAAGTGTCACACAGTGTCACTTTTAGAACTGGAATCATCATGACAGATCACCTGGTCTGTCTTTCTGACCCAGTGGGAAATTAGCTATATCCAAACCATTCCTGACAGTTATGTATCTGAGATACTTTAAATGCTCCCGTAATGGATAGACCACATTTCATTCCAATAGCGTATTATCCTAATTGTCCTAACAGCTAAGCAACTTTTTAAAAAATCTAATTTAGATCTTTCTTGCTGCAGTTAAAGCCCATTACTTTGTGTCCAAGTCCAAGAGATAAAGTAACTTATTCCTCTTTCCAGAAATCCATGCAATATTTAGGATATAAGAACCTAGTAGCAACTGTACTATGCTATACTGCCAGCTCAGAACTCTGTCTGTAACCATGGCTAAAAGCAGATCATAGAGAAGATTCAAAATGAGGCAAATATTCCTTCTCCCTCTAACCCATGTTCTGCCAGTTTCCATCTAGGATTTCATTAGTGTTTTCTTCTCCCATGTTTGTTTGATCAGATCATTTGTACTTAAGACAGTCCTCTCAGACTCTTGCTGGCCTGTGAGCTACTTTAAGCTACTCTAAAACAGTGATGGTTATATTATTTAAAGCCTAGCAAACCATGATCATGCTACAATGATGCTATGCTACTAACATAATGCAAAGAGATCATCAGTTTCCCTAATTTTTCTGAGGACATTCAAATTGACATGGATGAACTCCCAGAGACTCTAGAAACAGTGCAGAATTCAGAAATGGCATGCATCTTTGAGGTCTGCTCACTACAGAAAGTGGTTACAGTTCAGCTGGAAGTCCTTTCATCCTCTCGGTACTCAGGCTGTCCTCAGGCAAGAAGAAAATTCTGTAAGAACAATCTTCAGGCTTAAGAATTTGTAGCAATGTTCATTGATACAAACCATTGAAATCTGTACATTTGTATTGCTCACATAGAGTGTATAAACTATGCCTCATTTGCTTTTTAATCAAAGTATTAGTGCTGACATTTTTAATAGTAGAAAAAAGGGTTGACATAAATGGTCTTACACTTCATTGCAATTCCAGAGTCTAAACTGACCTACATTTCTTGGAAATTTTCAGTTTTAATAATCTGTAAATTATACCATATATTCTATTCTATTAAAAAATTAGAAAGTGATGCCTCAGCTGAATTAATATTAAAGACAGGCTCCCTTTCTCCACAAGTTGAACTTCTGAGATACTGTTGTGTCATACTAGTCAGATAACAGTTACTTGTCCATCACATCTAATGTGGGCTCTGAAATGTTCTTGACTCTCTCTTGTTTTTGTTTTCAGTTGCTGGATGGCCTGGGAGCCCAGCCTCGGTGCTTTTTACGGGCCGGTGGCATTCATTGTGCTGGTGACCTGTGTTTACTTTCTCTGCACGTACGTGCAGCTGAAGCGCCATCCTGAACGCAAGTATGAGCTGAAGGAAAAGACAGAAGATCCGCAGAGAATGCCAAGTACTGACATGGGCCATGGTCATATTACAGACTCTGTGTCCGTTCCCCAGGCAACCTGCCCCATGATTTCTTCTTCCTTATTGGAAAATGAGCATTCGTTTAAGGCTCAGCTTCGAGCCGCAGCATTTACTTTGTTCCTGTTTACTGCCACTTGGACCTTTGGAGCACTTGCAGTATCTCAAGGCCATTTCTTGGATATGATATTTAGCTGTCTTTATGGAGCTTTCTGTGTGACCTTGGGGCTTTTCATCCTGATCCATCACTGTGCAAAGCGAGATGATGTGTGGCATTGCTGGTGGTCCTGTTGCCCATCCAAAAGAAACACCTACTCTGTGCAAGTTAATGTGCGCCCAAAGGTCAACATCAATGGCGACACCCAAGTTCATGCGCCTTGTCTGCAGGAATCTCCGTGTCCCAACAAGTCAGCTGTGTTCAATCACCCAACAGCGAGCCACTGCAAACTCACTAACCTGCAAGCAGTGCAGAACCACGTTAACTGCCTGTCGCCCGTGACACCGTGCTGTGCAAAAATGCACTGTGATCAGCTGCTTGATGATGAAGCTCACATCCATGTCCACAACGAGGGAAGCTTCAGACCCAACATGCACATTCACAGATGTCTGAAAAGCAGAACTAAGCCACGTTACTTCAGTCGGCACAGGTCTGCGGGGGAAAGGGAGTACGCCTACCACATCCCCTCGAGCATTGACGGCAGCATTCACAGCTCCCACACAGACAGTCCCCACAGCACACACGAGAGCCAGTCGGGTCACAGACGGGCCTGCTGCTCCAAGAGTGATCCGTACCCTACCGTCAACCAGCCCGAAAGCAGCGACGCAAGTACTGTAATATACAGTTGTGGCAAAATGCCAGACAGTGACACTGTGCACCACCCAGCTCACTTTGAAATGCACCCACGGACACAGTCATTGCCATTTAATACAACAAATCACAACGGAATTCTCAAGGGAAACATGCATGAAGCCATGATATACAGCTCAGATAGTACAGGAAATATCAAAACTGGCCCTTGGAAAAATGAAACTACTGTGTAGTTCATAGGCCATCATAATGTGCTTTTTGCCCTAAACCATCGTTATCTTTGTTTTTATTCCAAAATAAATATGGTGGTATGTTTGCGTAGCTCATCAGTAAATTGTACAGCTTTTCATTTTCTTTGTAAGTGTCAAAGAAAGAGGGATAGTGACAGTTTTAAAGTGAAATTATTTTTAAAAGAAAGTTATAAAATTATTCTGAAAGATAATGAGAAAATGAAATCTAGACAATTGAATAAGAGAGGCAATATCCTTTTGTTATATAGAATGACATTTCTTTAGAAAAATCATTTTCATTAATTATTTTCACTTTTTTCTGTAGTAACTTCAGACACTTTTTATAAACATATCAGCATCTTAAACTTTTACTTATTTATTTTTGTAGAAAAATATTATTACTGTGCCATGGATTTTAATCAGAAGTGTCTATGGTAGAAATGATAAACAGGATTTTATAAAGTTGCAGCTTTTTAGATATACAAAAGTGATACTGCCTCTAAAAACCTTCTGTAGCATATGGCCTGTAAAGTCATGTAATGTACAGTCTCTGTTCTGTCCTTTTTCCTGTTGGAGAGAAGTGCTAGGTAATGTCTCTGTTACATCTTTGGTGCTGTACTGGTTGTATTTTGCATGACATATGTCAGGATATACCATTTGCTGTTTTCTAGTGTTACATGTGTTAAAAAAAAAGAACAAAAAAAAGTGTGGTACAAGGCTGTGACAAACCCTATTGATATTAATCTAGAGCATTATAAATCTACAGGAAAAAAAATCACTCTGCACTAGTTTAAGTGGCACAATCCTTTGTATAAGGTTATATGATAGCTTTGATAAGGGTCCACTCTAATGTCTTTACAGAGCATGCACTACTCATCGTATGTGGCACTGTGCGGTGTAATAGCAATTGTCTCAACAGGTTTTACACTTCTTTGTAAAGTATGCCTTTTAAACAAATCTGTAAGCTGTTCCACGGTAACCTTTCCACATCTGTTAAGGTAGAGCAGTTTTATCATTAACTCTTTGAGGACTACAGTTATTTTTTGAAGTAGCTTATTCTAGTTCAGAGATACTGTATATATGATATTGTCTTAGTTACATGATCAATGTAGTCCAGAGTTGTCAAGAAAAAGGAAGTTCAGTAATTTTCTAAAAACACCTTCTTAGACTCCATCTATTAATTTCACTACTTCCTTTCTGAAAACCCATTTCCTCCCCTAGCAAATTTCAGAGTGTCTTAATCCTTTAATGCAAATTTGACCTTCAGAGAAGTTCTTTATGTTCTTGATTTCTGCTGAATTGTAGGGCATTCCAGGGTCAGTAGCATTCTCTATTAACAAGGCTCTTGGCAAGATTTTTTTCATGTTTCCGTGAACATCTGGACACAAAGCATCAACTCACAGTACAGAGCTGCATCAGAACGATCCCTATATGAAATAAAACTGGTTTTTACAAATAGGAAGGGTGCAGAATAATAATAGATTTCAGAGAGTGAATGGGAGCATAGAGCTGTGAGAAAAATGTCTACAGTGGAAAGTGAACAGTGGATCCAGAAATGAGAGAAAAAGCACAATTCTGTATGGCCACACAAAAAAGTTTGTTGTGATATCTTCACACAGACTTATGTAATTGCTTCAGAGAGGAAATAGAAAATTCCATTGAGAGACCATCAGTCTGCGATTCTCTGTGTATATTTGGCAGAAATCTTCACCATACTTAAGCCCCATATTTTTCTGTTATTAGCAGTTTATTAGACTCTACCTTCTTTTTTTTTAATATGTAGGAATAAATTTCCTAATAGTGTACATAAAGATGACAATTATAATTGTTAGAATGTTATAAAAACATGTAAGTCAGATGAATGTGTTCTGCAGTGTTGCAGGTGGGAATTAGTACTCAAAGGGTTAATGCTCAGTATCTGAGTGCAAGAAATCTTGTTTTTCTGTATTTTTGTAAATTTGAAATATATATTGTAAACTCCAGCAGTGCAATGTATCCATCTCAGATTGTGTATTTTTAAAAGGTGAGCAAGAAGAATGCACTAGGTGGTTGTCAAGTTTTAAGCCAATATTCACCAGTTCCATGACTGCTTCTTTAGCTAATATGAAAAAAAAGACAAAACACTGAGCTTTATTATGTATATGCTGTATATGCTTGAACTGTCTCTAAACTAAAATACAGTATTTTTCTTTGTTTGCATACTGAAATATTTTGTTTCATAATTGTTTTCTTTTAATATTACCTTTACTCATTCCACATAGACAGTGACCCTAAATAAGCATAGACATAATGTGAAATCCACTTCTCTGTGTCTCAGCACTCTGTATATGTATATTCTGTAACAGTAAAATTGTAGGAAGTCTGTAGACCATTATGCAAAATATCACACACACACACAGAGCCAAGATGAAATACTCACTCTGCAAGAATCCACTCAGTAAGCTCCTTTATTCAGCTTGTGTTTTAATCACCTCTGTTATTTTGTCTGAGAGGCCAATTCCATCTTCATAATGGCTTACAAAAACGTAAATAGGTGCTGCTTTCCACAGAATATCTTATGTGATAAAACTCTCTGGAATTCAAACGTAAAATATTAAAACACTTTTCGTATTGTGTTAAAAATTAATTTAGTGAATATTTCTGGGCTAATTTGGAAGAGATGTGTTATGCAATAATCTGTTTGCATATTATTTTTTCAGAAAATATACAGTATATCTACAGAGTAGGAGACATGATATTAAATAAATATAAAAATGTTTTGTAACATCAAATTTGACCAAAATGCTTTTTATGCTTTTGACTTTTTTTTTCCTTAAGATAAATGAGATAATTTCAATGCTTTGGAAGTCTGGTTTTGATTTATTGTGGGGTTTTGGTCAGTTATAGTCAGTGAACCATTACTACTTTACCTGATTTTCTTCCCTATAAAAATAAAGTCAGAAATAACCAGAATATAAGATATATTGTCCTAGTGTTCCTCACGGACACATTTTAAAATCAGTTTTAGTTTTGGTGATTCATTGATGATAATAAAATAGTTGAACAGATTTTTCTGTTCCCTTTCTGTCCAAGATTAAGCAAGAGGAATTTCTTCCAAAAAAAGATAATTTTCAGAGAATGATGCAATCAACAGAAATCTGAATAGCTACTAGCAGGATGAAAATATGCTCTTGCTGTGGTGCTGTTCTCTGCATATAGAAATACCAGCTTTCATGACCGAATTTGAAGTCACATAGGCTGTTCATGAGAAGAATTCCTACCCAGCCCCATATAATGAATTTGGGTGTAAAAATAAAGCCTACATTTTTGGACATTATGTCTGTTCATATGTATTGTTCCCAGGAATCCGTTGATTGTGTCTGCACTGATGTGACTGAGCAGTCACCGTCAGTGGCCATAAACAGCTGTTCTCCTCCACCACACAGCTGCCTGCCAGCTACCCTGTGAGCACCCTATCCAGATGTTAGCCCACCACAGGAGCTTCACTGGGGCTGTAAAGCATTCATCCTGTCTGAACCAAAGCAAAGTCAAGGCCACCTTTGATGGACAACACAGGAAATTGGGCAGCCCCCACTTGAACACTAAGCAATGAAGGCAGAAAAATGTAATGGAAGTGGATTTAAAGCAGTTTTAAGCCCTCCTCCCTCCATCTCTCTAAAGCACCTGCCTAGTAAGTCTACTGCCTACAGATAACTACCAAGTCCAAACAAACCCAGGCAAAATTAGGCAGCTGACCTAAAATTCCTGGTTAGCTGAAATGAATGAAACAGCATAACCTAGTTAACGATCAGATAAGCCCAAGCTGGAGAAAACCTCTTTGGATGCTCTGTCACAAACATGCTTCAGGTTGGTTATATGTGAATACATGGAACTAAATCATGCCTGAAGATCTGAAATTGCTGTTGTGCACATACTATTAAGGCTTACAAAGCTTATTTCAACTCCACAAATTCAGATGTAGCTTCCACTGTAAATTATATGTCTTTTCACAATCAAGAGATCATCTGACATTTCACTATTTGGAAAAAAGAAAGTTGTCATCACCATCATGCTAGTAACCTTATCATAGGATCTTCTTTGCATGGAAACAAGAAAAAGGAGACCACCTGTACTCCCACTGAGTTTTCGTTGCCTATGAAAAGAAATGTCAGGCTGATGAAGACGTTGGCAGCTCAGCAGCTTCCTTGCCAGAACACAAATTCAAGTTCCTATAGCAGCATCCTCCAATTCAGAAATAAGCTGTAGAACACAGCTGGATCAATCAGAATTCATTGGCTGAGTGTAAGGGCTGGCTGGCTGACTTCAGTTGAGCAATTTCAGTAGTAACTTGGTGCTCTAGGCAGCTTTTACTTACTTAGTTAACTCCACAAGGAAAGGAGCTTTTGGGTTGGTGGGGATTTTTTTTTGGTGGGGTTTTTTGTTGGTTTTTTTTTTTGTTGTTGTTGTTTTGTTTTGTTTTGTGTTTTTTGGGGTGGTTTTTTTGCTGTGCCCAGTTAACTATTTTCTAATTAGCAATTGAATAGCTAAGAAGAAAACTCACTCTACAAATTACCTTGACTATAAGCCATGTTTTTTTGGTCCCTTTTAGGGGGTCTGTGAAGGTGCAAGTGAATCCATATTCCCTTACCTGACCAGTCTGTTACCTGAGTTTTTTAGGGAGCCAAACAAGCACGCATCAGTGAATTCAGGGCAGTATAAGAGGGCTCACTTCTCTTCAGGGAGGGTTGAAATTTGAAAACTCTAGAGCAATTCAACCTCAAACAAATATCCTGCCTTGAAGTTGTGCAGCTGGCCATGCCTCTGAGGTAAGGGGTTCTTTGTAAACATGGTGTCTGCATACCCTATAGGTACTGCTGTCTCTTTCCATTTTGATCTGTTTGAATTGTGTAGTGCCTTGCAGTCTGAACAACAAAATGACTGACTGTTCCCATCAGCCCATCACTCTGCTCCAGCCCTTTGCCTTAACCTGCAGCACACGGCCAGGCAAGATTCTCCACCATTGTCAGTGTTTTCATTCATTCCTAGATTTGTTTCCCAGGTACTCAATAACACCTGAGGAAAGTAGCAGGAAGAGTTTATTTTGGGACTAAGGGGAATTTCCGGGAGGAGAGAAAGCAATAAAACACATTATTCATATTCTTCTCACACTACTTTTGTTGGCCCATTTGTTAGTGAGCTGGAAGCAGTTACAGTCACTTATTCCCTGATTCTTTCTATTGCAAGACCTTGTTCTCCACTAATTAGAACATAGCTGAAAGTTAAGCATTAAGCTTGATTTATGCCCTCAGCAATTACTGCCCTCAGATGGATGATTTTACAGAGTTCAGCCAAAGCAGCTGCAATGTTTTCAACAAAGAGGCTTGATGAAAGAATGACTGTCCACAATAACACCTTTCAGTGATTTTGTAATAGTTCTGTCTTCAAGGCCCATTATTTGAAAACTTTGAGCAGTATGGCTATTATAAGAAAAGGGCATCTCTTGCTGTTTCTATAAAGTAAGTGGTTCAGTACAGATAATTTAGCCACTAAAAATATCACAATATATTACTGTAAAGGGTCTCCCTTCTTAGTCTGTGTATGCCCCAACTGGGACCACACTCACTGATCTTGTGCTGCTGCTGCAAACCCTAGGGGCTCTGAAGGACCAGCCCATTAAATTATTCACTTCAACTGCCCTCAGCTAGGATTAGGATTAGGATTGAAAACAGGGGGCCTTGGTTCTTATCTTCTCTGCCAAATGCTCCAGTTTGTCTCCCCTTCAGAGGCACAATGATGGAATAGAGGAGAGAACTGACTGGTTTGTATGAGGGAGAAAAATGCTGGGCTAGAAGAAATCAAAAAGAGACTGAGCTTCTAACACTGGATTGAATTGAATGGAGCAAGCTGATCAGCAGGAGAGAGGTTGGTGTGGGTAGGGAGCTGCAACATGACTTGGGCACTAATGGAAAGGAAAGGAACAAACTTTAAAAGAGAGACTTGGAGGCTGGAAACAAACTGGGACCAAATTGGTCATTGGGGGAGAGGAGAAGAAAGGTGAAACAATTATGTCCATAAGTCTTTCCAAGTTGGGTGTGAAAGCTAAGCTTTGTGACTCCTCTGCCATCAGTAAATATCTGAAAACCTGCTAGCAAAATGGCTATTCACTTATAATATTGTCCTCATACAAAATGACTGTATTAGTGCTGTCAGCTATTCCAGTAATGTGTCAGAAATCTGGGTATTGAATCACAGATGCTCAAAGCTGTTGATTAACCAGATATTTCATGTTCCACATGACAGAATCTCTGTATTTTTAATGTCTTTTGAAATCCAGAAGCTACCACAAAAAAGAAAACTGATTTCAAACAGTGTGAGTGAAGCTGAAAGTCAAACACACCAAATTGAGGAACTGTTAGAATTAAGGCTGTCTTTGGAACCTTCATTCACAGCTTCAGTCTGTCTTTTGATGTTGTTTTTCAGTATTTGAGTTCATGCTGCTTTCTAACACTTTGGCTTTGATGCTGCACATTTAGTGTTCTTTAAATGTGCTTTTGTGTATGTCTAGAGCTAATCCAGTCATTTCACTGTAAGCTTTTTTTTTTTTTTTTTTTTTTCTCCCCCTGGAACTTTTAGAGAAAGGGTTCTTAGAAGAATATTGATGTTGAAACTTTCTGGTAACACAAACTCTGCTTTTCAAATCTTCCCCGTGCTGAGGACTAGAATGGAAGAAGTGGAATGAAAGACTTTCCATTGAGCTTCTGCTTTTTTTTGGGTTTTTTTTCAAAAGTAGTTGTATAATTGTCCCAAGTGTTATCACTGCTATCAGGAGAAGGAGCAGGCTGAAGTCAGGAGGTACCTGCCTGACTGTGCAGTCTGTTGGAAGCCTGTACTTTAATGATGATCATTTGTGTTGACAAATGGGCTGCCTGTAAATCCCATCTTCCCTGTACTGGAAAGCCTCCTATGGAGTAGATCCCTGGGGTTGCTGAGAAAAGCATCACATGCCCTGCTCTCCAACTTGCAGGAGGTGCCAGCTCTGGCCACTGAGGGATGGACACACTTTTGTCTCTGGCACTTTGCAGTGGCCTCCTCCAGCCAACAGCTAACCTTGCACACCAGGAGAGGTTCACTGCAGGTTTAGGTCATTCTGCTGTGAGCTCCAGAAAGGTCCCTGTCCTTCAAACTCACACTTCCTTGCTAACCCTGAGCCCATTGCCCAGGCTGGAAGCTGGAAAGTCCCAGTCCCCTTGACAAGATGGCATAAGAATGCAACATCAGCATGGAGGGGTGGTTCCTCTCCATCTGGAATAAAACATATTGAAACCTTCCCTGTGTTCCTATATATGAGAACAAAAAAGCAGGGAGGAGAGAGTTAAATGACCAGCTAATCTCTGCTAGGATAATAAAGGAAATTGTTTAAGTGCTGCAACAAACAAAACAAACCCCCAGCCATTCTTAGTCAGTATGGAGGCTTTAATTCCAGCATTATAACAATGCTGTATTCCACCTGACAGCACAGCACAAGCAGCGTGACACCCAGTCAAGGGCTATAGTACATTCAAAGTAACTACACTTCAACCACAAGGCTTTCCCCCTGGATAAAAATAAGTTGTACACAGTTGTACTGTGGAAAAATTTTCTGCATCTTTTGATACACTGGTGGGCTGTCTTAGATTAAGGACCCACTTAGTGTGGACATGCACTTAAAATGTTTTTGTACTATTGGAGTGAAAAGAGGGAAAGTTACTTACTTTTTTCTTTTTAATTACACAAAAAGTCAATCATCAGTGTTACACTGAAATGTTATTTTTCTTCAGAATGTAGATCACACAGAGCCAGAGAGCTGCATAACAGAGCACTACACCAAAAGTGAAAAACAGCCACAGGAAGAGGGGAAAAAATCCTCTTAATATCAGCAGTTCTCAAATTTATCTGTAAGGGAATGATTTCAGATCATGCAATCTGCTTCATTAGCCTGTTCATCTTCTCAGTGTGTTATTAAGGTTCAACTTGCTTAACAAAAGCAGGAAGATCAGAATATGCCAATCAAATCTGGAATGACAAACAGTCTGTGGTATAAGTGGCTTACATATTTCATTGTAGGTTGATGTGGGGAAACTGCTGATACAGACAAAATACACAGGTTATAATTTCAAAGGCCCTGGAGCTGTGTGATGAAAAAATCTTTAGCAAAAGTCCTTTTCCTTAGACAAAGTAAGAAGAAAATATCTGTGTATGATATACGAGTTTTGAATTTAAATCAGTGAAACAATGAAAGAGACTGACAAAGAGGCATTTTGAACAGCTCATCACAGGCTTTCCTTCCTTGTGCAACCACTGTCGGATGTGAGGGAATGTTTAATTTATGCAGTCCTTAGTCAAACTTTTTTCCTTTTAGATGTAGAGTTGAAATTATTGGCAGGAGCCTTTCCTTTGGTTGCCACAGGTCTTAGACTTAAATGCACAGGGAACAGCAAAGGCTCAGGATAGGGTTTAGAACCTAATCTGGAGACTGACAAACTACAGACCCCATTAAGTGGGGGCTTTCCATCATAGCATGGGTCACATGTCCTGGCATGCATTCACAAACAGAAGGATCCAGAGGACAAGAGGGGGGAAATGAAGGAGAAATGCAGTATAAAGGGGAGGAGGGTGTTGTGCTGGGTTATTGAAGGAGCACAAGTGCCTGCTGAAATGGTGTGATTGTAAGAATAACCACAAGCCCTGGATGAGTAAAAGAGGGTACTGAGCAGGACCAGTGAGCCTGCTTCTGTTCGATGGTCACTCAGTGAGGATGACAAAAGATTAGATGGTATTTGGACAGTAGCCTCAAAGATGGGCTGAAAACTGGAAATATGCTTCAAGGCATGTAATGTGTTCATGTTATAGAGAGAGGGGAGAGAGGAAAAAATAATTAAGCAGTTTAATCATTGTCCACAGGTAACTAAATATGTAGAAAGTACTTTACATGAGGGTCTTTAATCTATCAGCAAAGGTATGAAAAGATCCAGTGATTAGGAGCTGAAAGTAGCACTTCCCCTTTAATCTGCAAAAGTAATTAAGTTCATTAAAAATTCTTAGTGATATGGTGTGTTGAAATTTTTACCTCAAGAGAGCTTATCTTTTAGCAATGTATTTTTCCCTTTAAACACAAATTTTTGACCTTGGTGCTGTAAGAACTACAGGGTAAAATTTTCCAGGCAGTTTACGTTTTATTTTATGTTCACTAGATTTAGCCTCAGAAAAAAAATCCACCTTTCACATAGGTATTGTTGAGGTGAGATAGAAAAGGAAGGACAATGTCTCAACCTGCCTGTGGAGGTTGGGACATTGGAAATGGGTCATATTCCAACAACCTTGACTTTGGCCTTCATGGCACTGTTCAGTTTAAGTGTTATTTTAATGTTTATTATTCCAGGTTCTTTGTAAGCTGTACATTTGAATGGAAAATCTTTATATTCTGCAACATAACAAAGTTCCTAGTTACTGTTTATAATTAAAAACTCCCTTAACTTCTGACAAAAACAACAATGGTTCTTGCTTAACTAGATGTTATGACTATATCCTGTAACAGTCTGCATTAAACTCTTCCTTATCTCCTCTCTAGCACATAATGACCTAATTTTGAGCTATATTAAGAATTTGATGTTTCTAATTTAATTCCTTTCTTACAAATTTTTCAGTATTGCTGATAGTCGAATACACTCTTTAGTCTTCTATTTTTCTATCTTTCCAGTAATTGGTAAAATAATTCCAGATTTCACATTTACGGTAGTAGAGAAATTGAAGATCTCAAAAGTTTCCCAAAATATTATTCCAGTTCCTAAGTCCAAAGTTTCATCTTCATTATTCTATATATTTACTTGATCTTGATATAAAATGATTGAGTCTTTAGTCTTTTGGGAACAAGGTAAAGCAACCCTGTGCCAGGATCCCAAAGTACTGCAGAGAGATTGGCATCTTCTCGCTGGACACAGCCCTGCTTTTGCACTTACTCTTTGTACAAAGTCCCAGAATTTGCACCTGTGGAAATGTATACTCCTCAAACTGTGATGAACAGGATTTCTGCTCCTGGACTACACTAAGAGATGGTCCTTTTTTGTCCCTCTTTCCAGCCTCCTGCACAATGTTTTTTCTCATATCCTCCTGGTTTTCATTACCTGACTTTGGTTTGTGCACTGACTGCTAACATTGCTGTTATTCCACTCACTTTTTCTTGTCTTTTTAAAAAGACAGCTCTAGTTCACTGCTGACCTCAGCTTACCTGACAGCCCCAGGTCTTGTGCTGACAGGGTAGGTCATAGCTGTGATCTGAAATGCTCTTTGCTGTCTTTTTCCCTCTCCTCCTAGATATGAATTTATCCAGGGATATAATTAAGCTGCAGTCCCCACACTCTCTCTGTTTCTCCTTCCTGCTGCAGCATACTGGGTCCTACGACAGGATCACTTGTGTATTTTCTCAGGCATGTTGTGTAACTTCAGTACCAGGCATCCACAGTGTCCTCTTCATTATTCTTCCTTTCTGAAAATGCTTTTGCTGTGCAGCACGTAGCTCTGCTTGATTTTCTATGTTATTTGTTTTGAGGCGTCAATATATTGGAAAGGTTGTTCTGATTAAACACTGTGGCAAAGCGGATTGAAATTATTCTGCTCCTTTTTTTAGTAATTATTTTATTTGCCCAGTCACCACTTGTTTTTGAGTACTGCAACATAAGCACCACAGCCAGTTTGGAAATGTCCTCTGCTGACATTCCCCAAAAGCACTCCATCTACCAGGAAGTATCATTTCTCATTTTTGTGCTAAGCCATCTGAATTCTTCATTTTTCATTTTTCACTCCTGTGTTGCCCCTAAAGCTCATTGCTATATCTTGGATTTCATCCTCCCTCTCACTCTTTTCTCTGTGTGGCTCAGACAGCATCCAGATGGTCTCTTCCTGAAGTGAGCTTGTTCTGGAAAAAGCCTCACCGCTGTCACTCAACAGAGGACAAGGCTGACCTGAAAAGACTGTGCACAGCACAAAAGGTTATTTTTCTTTCACTGGCACTTAGGAGTTACACAGCTCTACACTGCATATATGTGTGTGTATGTGTGTGTGCACATGTACAGTTTGTACATGTGGAGATTCACACACACACACATAGATAAATTAACATTACAGAGGTATCAGCTGAGGGCTTGTTACTGCCTCCCTCTATTTTGAGCAAGCAGATCATGTTTTCAGACTATGTCTTCTAATCTGAAATATTCTAAGTATTTTTAGTATTTCCTACTGGTTTTAAATGGATCCTCCAATTTTCTAAGTGTTAAAGGTAATCCAACTCTGCATAAAAGGATTCAACAATTTAAAACCTTGGAAGGTTTTTCAGTAGCAGTAATTACTCTTTCACTTGCAAGTATCTCCCCAGAGGTACAGGGAGTTATAATATTAGTGATATTTTAAACACAATTTTGCACAGGCTAGACAAAGTTAGACCTTTTATATATTTCAGATATACATTAGCAACTTGAAATTCCTTTTACAAAATTTCCTTGGAAATGTCTTGATTTACAAGCAAAGAATACTACCATGTGTTATTTTTAGAGAATTGAAGCCATGTGGTTCTAATTCAAATTATTTCAGATGCATGTAGTTTGCAAATGGAAATTCCCCCATAAACCATTAGATATTGATGAGTTTCTCCAGTTAAGAGTTAAATGAGTCAGACCATAGTCTATCTAGTCATAACAATTAGAGCCAGAAATCATTAATAATTTAATTTAATTATAATTACTCTTTTGACTGTGGCTGGTGTAGAAGATTGCAAATAGGAAATGCTCGCATAATTATTATTCTGAAGATCATTCAGGACAAATAAAAGTCTGAAAAAGATGTTAAATCTCTTAAAGGACTTACTTTAATTATTTTAAAGTCATACATTAATTAAGGTGTTTACTTATTAATCCTTGGAAATTGAATTCTGTACTCAGAATTAAGTGCTGTAATTTTCTTGGGTAACTAAGTGCTGTGTTTCTCATACATGAGAGGTTGAATTGCTCAACCTTAACTTTAGAATTTTCTATAATAACTTGAGGGATGCTGACAATTAACTCACTCAAAAACTTCTCTACGCCTCTAGCAAGTTTTGTGGCTCTAACATTCTCTCTCTTTAGAAATCTTGTTGGCCTAGTTTTTTTGGGTCATTTACCAGTCATTGTCTGCTGCTTCATTTCTTACTGGCCTAATTTATCCATCTGGAATTGAAGCAGAATGTAGACAGAATTGATTCTGTGGCTGCCATTGCATGCCAGCTATCATAACCATCTGAAGTTGAAGTACTTTGACATTTGTGGCTACTCTGGAGAATCCCCTTCTCACAGACATAAGGGATGGGGGTGTTGACTGTTCTCACTGCTTTCTTTTCCTTATGCTGCTGGCCCTCTGAAGGCAGTAAGGAAACTTTACAGACCTTCTTACATATCATACCTCTCCTTGGAATATCTATATTGGTCAGAGTTTTAGCTATCATTAGGAAAAACATTTTAACAACCTAAAACTCAATCTGCAGGTTCATGATTTTGTTCTTCACCTCTTGTGTGTCCCCTTCCTACACTCTCTTGGGTCACCCATGCAAAGCCCACACTAAGCACTTCATCCTCAAACGGAGGATCAGCCCTAGTGGTTGTTTAAAAATACATGATTATGGTCCAAATATTTTTTCCTAGGAAAAGTAATGTTTTGAGGTACATGGAACATTGTAATGAGGCATGAAAGAAATCAGGTTGTTTAGATTAAGACAATGAATACTGCAATATATTCAAAGGCTTTTTCAGGCTTTTCAATGCTTACAGGTCCCTTATAGCCAAAAGAACTTCACTTTGCCTTCTGTCCTGCAGTGCCCAGGGAAAACTGACAATCCTGCATCTTCAGCAGAAATGCAGAAGCAGAAAATCAGAAAATTTCAGCAGAAATCTCCCTGCAGATGAAATAATGCAAAGCCACAGTTCTGCAACAGCAGCACGTAGAGTGGCCTGGAAGGGCACCGTCTCAGGAAAAGGAGAGGTGCCTTCCAGACTGAGCTTTGAGCCTGCTTGCCTTTGCTTTGCTTTGCTTTGCTGTCTCCCTCCCACTCCCTCACTGTCTGTGCAGGCTGTGAGAGCTGTCACTGCACCAGCTGGAGCAAGTTTAAATTTCACATGGGAAGTAAAATGTTGGTTATGACAATGTGAATCATTCTCCCACTGTGCTGTAGTGTAACAATTACCATTCCCTCTCTCCCGTGACTCCATCTCACAAACAAAGCCCGGCATTGTAGTTGTAACCAAGGAGCCTGAGTATTGGAAGCTGAAGCCATTTGTCTCCTACCTGGCTGCTATCTTCTCCCACACTGTTTTCTCTGGGTAATTTGAAGTTTCTCCTCAGAGCTCTTTACCATTTCTGCGAGGTGGCTCTAGCCATGATGGCTTGCCCCTTTGCAGCAGGGAGATGTCATCCTCTGAGCTACAAACACAGCAGTCTGATGGTTGTTCCAGCAGACTGGACTGATGGTTGTTCCCTAGCTGCTGCAGAGACTGGTGGATGCACCTGGTTTGTTGTGGCCATCCAGTTCCAGTGATGTGTAAGGTCTGGGTAGATGTTGGCTGTGAAAACAATCCACCTGTATTTGACTGACTCTTCTGGTTATTCATCAAAGCCTTCTGGAAAAGTCTGGACAAACGTTTAAGCTTTGAAGTCTGTTCAAGCCATTTTGAATTTTCTAAGCATACATAAGTCATTGATTTAAAGTTAACAGATCTGTTGTCTGCAGCATCTTCTCAAACTACCTCTGTCATAAGAAGCAATCATGTGTTTGTGAAATTCAGTTGCCAAATAAAAGATTAAAGCTTCAGGCTTGATTGTGGCTGTTAGCAGCCTTTCAAAGACAGTAAGTCATTGGTCTAAGGTAATTTACCTTTTCATAATGTTGAACAGAATACATAGAATTTCTATGAATGCCCATCTGAAATAGCTCTTCTTAGCTACAGAGTCACTTTTTGCACCTGTGATTATTGGTGTAATTGAGAAGGTCTATTTTTCGCACATTAGTCCTAAAATGAAACATTTATTTTGACACATTGGGCTACAGCCATCTGTGCCCCAGCATCAAAACATTTTTTTAATGTTCTATTTCAGCTGTTCCAGTTGGCCTCAAAAGAGCTTAAAATCTGGCAAAAATAGCACCAATGTTTAACTGTGCACAGAAGGTATTATTTATATGTCAGTAGCACATTGTTCGCTTTCTAGGTCTTTAACAGCTGTATATAATGACACAATCCTTTACACATGCTAGTTTTCATAGAATATGTCACAGGGCTCTTCAGTACAAAGCTGGGGGGCAGAAAATAATTTTGTATTTTTCTCTTGTATACAAGACAATACACAGGCACTGCATGGATTTTCATCATAAGCCAGATACTATATTATTTAATCAAAAGTAATAATGCACTTTCCTGGCATTTGTAGAAAGATTGATTTCTGTTAACCTGAGTCTTTTCTTCAGATATTGGGTGACCAGTTCTGTTTAAATCTCTTTGTATAGACAGATAGGGTATGTAATATCCCCACGGGCAAGAGAGAGGACTTGGCTCTCAGATGACCTAATTTTGAGAGAGACAATAAGATTACTGAACTGAGGTGCAGCTGATATCAGAGCCCAAGGCCACCCCTAAGCTTCATTGCAGTTTATGTGATAGAAGGTCACCTCACTTTAGTGTCTGTAAATTGTATAACAAACAAAAATATCAGCAGTGCAAAAGGCCTCACAGAAACCTCTATTTTAAACAGTGGCCAGTTCTTTATTTCAAAGTTCTTTATAATACTTCTATTGTAGTTTTTAATTTAATATAAAAGAGTACTGGATAAAATATGTTTTTTCTAAACGCTGAAAATAATTATAACAGTCAGCAAATAAAAACACATTTTGGCTGAATATTAGAGGAATATGAGATAAGTCATCTGAGAAGTAATAACAAAATTAATGTGACAGTTAACTTTTTTTGGTCTCAAATACTGATAAAATCTTCCAATTCATAAACAATAAATTCCAGATGCTGCCTGATATGACTTTTTTCCATAAAACTAAGGATGCACATCAATCTGTAGACACATTGCTTATGAGTTACAGGGAAAATAAAACACCTTTGGACTGATTTTTAAAGGAAAGGCATGAATTGGTCTCCTAGACAAACTGTGACAGTTTATCCACAATTGTTGGTGCTGAAATGAAATCATTACAGAAATAAATACCATTCAATTCAAACTCCCCACATTCCATTGGGACAGTAGCATGAGGGGAAAAGGTGTTTCAGGCTTGCCCAGCTGCTGTGTCCTTCCATAAGTTACTGCCCTGCAAAAGCCAGCAAGTGTCCAGTGTCCCTCTCTTCACTGGCCAATGCTCAAGCACCTCATTTCAGTTAAAAAAAAAAAATCAGGGAAAAGGGTAAAAATTATTAAAGAGGTTTAAAAGAAGAGGAAACATTCTGCATTTTTTAATGCATGTGAAGTAGTCTAAATGAAAAATTAATACTACAAAGTTGAATTCATACGATTCTATGAGCAGTGAGCTGGGTGTCAAAATAGCAGCAGCTATTCAACAGCTATTCTGTTCAACTGCAAGCTGAAAGCCATAACTGGCTTAAAAAATAGGTAAGCTCCTGTTTTTGACTGCAGTGTTTGTGTTAAACTTTATTCCCTTCCCTATTGTAATGTCTCATCTCATTGTCTCAGCATGTAACACGTATTATGACATTATTTTTTCCCCACATCTCAGTATTGTTCAGGAAGCTTGGGGTTAACAGAAGTGAGCTAAGAAGTCTATTTTTGAGACTGTCTAGGAGTTCACTTTGATTATTCATGGATGAATCAGCGTGTCGTCATCTCCATAGGTCTAGACGTAAGAAAGGTCTAAAACCCAAGCCCATGCAAGTCACGACTGCAGTGCAAGCCCTTTATCTGAGCAGTGTGAAAGCACAGGCACTCTGTAATCAGATGCAGGCTCAGAAGCAGTCAAGCAAGAGCAGTTCAGCTGAAGCTCTGGGGAAGAAAAGAAAATCTTAGCCTGAAATATTGTGAAATATAAATAACAAGACCAGTTTTGGTTGCATAAGCATATGCTGAATGACATGTGAAAAAAATAATATCCTATAAAACAGAGAAATATCTTTTTCATCAAAGGTAAGGCCATTCATGGCAGTTTAAGACCTTTCTTGTTCTTGTGACTCTGCCATACCTGCAAATGCCATCTGCACTGACGAATTTTCATTGCCTCAGTGTTATCGAGAGAGGTGCATGGGCATCTAGCTATATTTATTTAGTCACCAGCTTCAGTCTTTTCCTTTCTCAGTAAAACTCATCTGACATAAATGCAAGAGCTAAAGGCTCACTAGGGATTGTAGAGCAATGCAAATTTTATAGAAGAGATCAGATATTATCTAAAACTCACTTGTTAACAATACTTTAAAGTCCCATAGGGCAGTTGGTGAACATTAAAAGAGGTTTCCACAGAAATCTGGTGATTTGCAATCCCATCCTTCAGTACTTTCCAGTGGAAAACCATGGTTTAGCCACTGCACCTCTAATGGGATTCCCTGCAATGTTACCTAACCTACAGTCTTTGGTGAGATTAATATCTCAGGGGCAAAATTTTCTGACGTGGGTAAATGTAAGATACTGGGATAATATGTGGAGGAAAAGCTTATATTATTTAAAAATAAAATAAGTTTTTGCAAGAGACTATAATATTGCTTCTGCCTAGAAAATATAGCTATCTGGTACGTGTTACAAGGTGTGAAGGCACAGGCAATGTTAATGAAGACCAGGGGAAGACTGTAACTGCTAAGTGGACTGTACAGAGCAAGTTGAACTACCTGATTTGCTCACCAAACATCTACATTGCAGAATGACCCCACTGGTTTCCTACCCTGTGAAAAGTCCTCAAGTGCCTTGTATGAGGTCTCTTTGTTATTCAAGTAGATTTAATACATTGATCTGTGTGTGCCAGGTATGAAAACTGTTCTGTATTTGAACTAAAAATTCATTGCACCTTGTCTATGATTATAATGAGGTAAAGCAGTCTGTGGCCCAATACCACCAAGCTGGCAGTTGCAACTCGTCCATCCAAATAAAATTAATGCAATAATATCTGTCCAATCTGGCCCACATCAGCACAGGATGCCTGAAATATATAAACAGAGAGAGATATTAGTGAGTAAATGATAGTTAGTGTAGATATTTTTTAAATTTTCATGAAAACAGAGAGAGATGAGAGAATATCTGGAGAGGGACCAATTACAAATAACCCTGCACGCACATGCATAATTAACAGGATTCAAGAAGCAGTAATGATCATTCTTTTAACACAGCGTAAGTCTGCCTGGAGAGGTGAACACATCAAAAAAACTCAGCATGAAATTTTTAAAAAATCTTTGACTAGTAGGGCTTCGGGGAGCTTGTCAGTTTATTAACATTACTTTAACCTAATTTTAATTTTGTTTAATGTGATTTCTTCTTCTGTGAAGCTCTTTGAAAAAACTGTTGTTTATGCAAATAAACTACATGGAAAATTGGTTTTGTAACTAAATGACAGCTGACAGACCAGGCTGTAATAGTCAACTGGGAACTTCTAAAGCATTATTTGTTTATTCTAGTACAAATTGCATAGCTATGATTATTAGGGACAGTAAATATCTTAAGAGTGGCTATTTTAATTAACAGAGTCCTATGGCTGGATCTCAGTCCCCACTAAGACTGTTTTGTACTGCTCCAGTGGGAGCAAAAATAGCCTTAATCCTTATTTCAGTATTGCTCTATTTAATATTTCAGAGGAGCTGGCATAATGAAGGTCAGATTTGTCCCATTCATTTCCTACCAAATCAATGTTTCTTGCTTGACTGTTTGCACAAATAATACATGCTACCATTTTTATCTTCACTAGCAGTTCTGATTTCACTATTTCCCTTTGTGTGACTTCATAGGGTTTTTTTCTTCCTGGCATGCAAGCCCTTTAAGAAATCTCTCTTCTCCAAATAATTATATTCTATTCCAGTGTCAAATTTTGTAATTTTTAGATATTATTTCTTCATTTGAATTACAAGGTATGTTTGTCACAGAGCTCTAGAGAATTTTAAAAAACCCCAAACATAATCAGTAGCAACAACACAAAAAAACCCCATACACCTACCTCTATAACTGATGCATGATCTGTAAGTAATATATTTTCTCACATTTTCAGATGTAGAAATATGGATGCTAACTAGGCAAAAAGCTGTTGCACATGTTGCCACTTTCCTGCCAGAACAAGGTTTTGCCTGCCGACAACAATTTAAAATAGCACTTTATTATGGAATTATGCAGCATCATAGGCAGCAGCTTCATTTCTGAGACCCTGGTATTCTCAGAGATATCTTTATTAACTGATCAATATTTGATCATTGTGTTAAAGAAATTTGTGCAAACATGTGAGTCCCTCTTTTTTCTAACATCAAAGCCAGTGCTCTGTCAAACTCCCATCATCCTAAAACCACAGCTCCTCTACAAAGGAGGATGAAGGGAAACCAATTCCAGAGACCATGGAAACCCTCAGCAGGTGAATTACCTGGGGGTGAAGGAAGCCACCAGCTCTCTCCTCACATGAGAGCTCTTATGAGCAAGTGAACCCCCTTTCAAAATGACTGGCTTTTAATTTCAACATATTTTCTTCTTGTCCTCCTTTCTCAGAGTCCTTTCACACCTGTGGATTTCCCCTATTAGATGAGAGTGGGAATTTGCTTTCTAATCTGCTTTGCTCCACCCCTGGCTGCTCAGACTGCCACAGGCAGTGGCACAAATCAGTGAAGATGCTGCAGGGAAAGTAATTTGAGTAATTTGAGGGAGAAAAAGCTGGTGACAGCAATAGTCAGGTGGGCAGTGCCTTAAATGAAATATTCCTAATCTAGCTAAGTGATCACCTGAGACTGCTGAGAAGAAGTAGAAATATTAGTATAGGAATTAAAATCATCTGAACAACCTAAGAGAGGAAACTGAATTATGATGCAAGGTGTCAAGCCAGATATAATTAGGATAGCCCAGCTGAGGTAGACTATTAATAATAGGGTGCAACACAAATAGGAAGAGTACACATTGTTCAGGCAAGCTAGAAATTAAAGGCAGGGTAGTGAAAGAGCATTATAATGTATAATGTGCTAGGCTTAAAAAAAAAAGAAAAAAGAAAACATGATAAAATGGATAAATTTGAGTAAAAAACAATTTAGGGAAGGAAAAGGTTTGGATGATGTTGTCTGCTTTAGCCCCCTAGAGTTTAATTTGTTCTGGATAAAGATCTCCATAATGTTATTAGAAAGAGAAATATTAGCATTAGGGAAGATTTACTGTCTTTATGGAAGACTTTGACCTTCCAGAAACAGGCTTTAGAACAGATATTACTAATAATGGCACAGTGGAGGAATATCTAGCCATAGTAAGTAAAAGATATTTTCACTGAACAAAGGAGGTATAAGAAAGCCATGCATTTAGGAAGGAAAGGAATAATGATGCATTTGGAGTTCAGCATTTGAACAGTCACAACATATTTGTGAGTCATAAATGTAATAGGGAAGAAAAAAAGTAAAAGCTGTTCTCAGATACATCAGGCAAATTAAAAAAAACAAACAGACTACTAGACACTATTTAAAGTTTGTCTGCAACACAATAAACAGTTCTGGTTAGCTGTATTAAAAAAAAAGGCATTCTGATAGCAATTTGATGTTAGAGCTCTTCTATTATTTGATCTGAAAAGTACTCACAAAAGGACAATATATAACAACATTTGAAGGTAGACTAAAATTTGATAAAAGATGATCTTGGCTTGTTTAGAGAAAATAAATCAGTGCTTCAGGGGGTAGAAACACAAAGAAAGGAAAAGAATTATGGAAGCATAAATGATACCATTGGCTTAAAACAACTGAACCTATGCTAATTCAAATATAGAATAAAAGATCACTAATCACTGAAAGAGTTAAATTCTCAGACATACCAAGACAAAGAACACAGTGAAGTTATAAAGCTGTGATTTAATAATTGAGGTGGTCGCTTCAAGTGATCCTTGCATCCAGGAGAGATGAGGTGATTCTGATTATTGGCACCAATGAATAACTGAGATATTTTATCCTCAGATTTAGCATACTTTACAGAAAAGAGTGATTTCCAATTTGGTTGTGAGGTGACTGCTTTTCATTACTCCCTGATCTTCCATACCTTGTCACTTATTTGGATAGTGCCATGATATATGCTCTTACAATAACTAAGTCACAGGGCTTTCTTTATATATATTTATTTGAGTGCATTTAGAAGAAAAATGCAAAATGAGAAAAAATTGTTATGATACATTATATACTATAATTCTATTCTAAAAATATAATTTCACAAATTAAATGGTTTTATTTCTATTGTGTTACTATGGAGATACAGTATGTTATACTGAGAGAAAAAAAGGCATTTAGTTAGATAGATGCACACTCTCATAGTCACATAATAAAAGGGAATTAAAATGAGTACACACCCCTGTTGAGGGGAAGCCATATGGGGAGGGGCTGAGGTCTCTTGGTCTGTTCAGCCTGGAGAAACGGAGACTGAGGGCAGACCTCACTGCAGTTACAACTTCCTCATGAGGGGAAGAGGAGGGGCAGGCACTGATCTCCTCTCTGTGGTGACAGTGACAGGACTTGGGGAAATGGCCTGAAGCTGTGGCAGGGGAGGTTTAGGATGGGTATCAGGACAAAGTTCTTCACCCAGGCCGTGGTTGGGCACTGGAACAGGCTCGGCGGGGAAGTGGTCACAGCACCAACCCTGACAGAGTTCAAGAAGCCTTTGGACAAAACACATGGTGTGAGCTCTCAGGCACATGGTGTGACTCTTGGGGATGTTCCTGTGCAGAGCCAGGAGTTGGGCTTGATGATCTTTGTGGGTCCCTTCCAACTCAGCATATGCTGTGATTCTGCGATTTTATTATTTCCTTTTCAAGTTCAAGAAGTGTGATTCTTGCTGGCTGCAGATTCAAGCGGACATCTCTGAATTATTTACTTTGTTAGCAATGGTAACTACAGGTAGCTTTTCCTCTAGAAGTCAGTATTTTTCCATGAGAACTAAACTACTATGGCACAATTATCTGGCAATCTGCAAAAGCCAGAAATAAAGTTACCAAATATATGGTATGGTTAGTATTTCAAACTTGAAGTGCAAGAGCCTAAAGTTCCATAAAGCACCCTGGGACTTGTTACATAAATAATATGATACAAAAATAACTTCCACTATGGCATATGATAAAGTGTCTAAAGCTATTGCCTTTTAAGATCGTAGTAAACCCTTATGACCTGTGTGATGGAGACTTGCTTATACAACTGTTTATGTTGCAGATATATAATGAAATGGAGTGCAGTCTCTGCTAGTGAAGACTCTTAAGCTAATGTTAGAGATGGGGGAAACATCTCTTAAGCATCAAGGTAACCAGCCTGGTCCTTCTCAGGGGGCTTTGTTTTCTCTAACTGTAATCCCTTTTCCTATAATGCAATGCCATACACTCTGTCTTCACTAAAACCATCTTGCACTCTTAGTGCCAGGTGTTCCCAGGCAGTGATCAGGATTGATGACCTTACAGCGTGCTCTGCCTCATCACCCCAGAAGCTCCTCCATACTTTTATTGAAGCCACCACCTTAGTGCTGAAACTCAGGGCTAAATGCATCAGCTATAGCAGTCAGGGCCCTCTCAGCCTCACCTTGCACAAGTGAATAATTCAGGCACATTAGGAGGGCTACAAAAATGAGTTGGTGACTAGAGAGAAGCAATAATCCATAGAGAGCCACCTGCAGACTGTCAATTGAAGCTGCCATCCCACAGCTGAACCTATTTTGGCTCCACACTATGGGACTGCTTTCTATTAATGCATTAAGCACAGTCATTAATTTTGCACCCTGATAGCTTACAAAAACCTAGCTATGCATTGCTTTGGCTTACTATGCAGTAGAAGAAGTAATTTTATGACTTTGGGAACTGAAGTCCTTACTCTGTCATTCACTAAGAATTAATTTGCCAAAAAAATCAACCTAGGCTATTCTTGTAGCAAACAAAAAGATATGTCTGAACTAAGTTGCCCCAGATGAATCATAAAATATAACTTAACAGGAGCATGCATCTGTTTCATGGAAACTTCAGGGGAGTGCAAAATTATGTATTTTAAAGATTCTTTAGTTATGAGTTCAATTGTATTTTGATAATGCAAAATTGAAGTTATAAAGAGGAAGTTAGACAAAAAATTAACTTCTTTTTCTCTTTTGATTCTCCTTCCTTTCTTATTTTATGTGTATTTTAATAGGTTGCTATTATGAGAGAGATTCTTTTTTGTGTGTTGCCCCTGACATGCAAATTTGTTTGTATTTATTTGTCTCCTGAAGCTAAATTCAGAATTGCAGAAGCACTTCTGGCAGAATCTCTCCTTATGGTTGGTTTAAACTACCTAGACCACTGTAATATTGCTGTGGTTTCCAGGAATGATGTAAAGAGACAACTGACCTTTATTTTCTGCCTTCAGATACCTGACCTGTTCCAGGATTACAAAAGCTCATATTCCTCTTACATGGCAGAGGTCAGAATTTACCAAGATGAGCATTAGCTGCTATAAAAAACAAAGCACTAAAGAAATATGAAGAGTATGGAAAAAAAATCATATATATCTGTTTTGTGATACTGAGGGGTGAATATTGGCTTGTTTTGTGCCTTGCATTATCCGGACTGAAGATTCCTTCAGTCTGTCACCAACACAGCATCTTGTCAGTGCTGTCTGTCTTGCACACGCAGAAATGTCATTTTTGCTTTCACCCCTCTTTTCCTGGCAATACAGTGGGGGCAAAAAAAAAAGTTGTTAATGTTAAAGAGAACATTGCTGCAAAACTCAACAAGGACAAAAGCAGGCAGCTGAGAGTCACAGAATGGTTTGGGCTGGAAGGGACCTTCAGAGGCTGTCTAGTCCAAACTCCTGCAGAGAGCAGGGACAACTTCAAGATCAGGCTGCTCAGAGCCCCATCCAACCTGACCTTGAATGTCTCCAGGATGGGGCACCTTCTTTCTAGGAAACCTGTTCCAATGCTTCACCACCCTCACTGTAAAGTAATTTCTTCCTTATATGTAGCCTGGATCTACCTTCTTTTAATTTAAAACCATTAGCCCTTGTCTTATTGCAACAACAAGCCCTTGTACACCCCTTAAAGCACTAAAATGCTGCAGTAGGATTTCCCTGGAGCTTTCTCTTCTTCAGGCTGAACAAACACAGCTCTCTTAGTCTTTTCTCATAGCAGAGGTGTCCCAGCCCTCTGATCATTTATCTGGACCTCCTCTGGATTTGCTCCAATGGATCCCTGTCTTTCTTGTGCAAAAACCCCCAGACCTGGCTTCAGCACTCCAGGACTCCCCCAAGTCCTCTCTGTGGGGCTGCTCTTAACAATTTCTTCTCCCAGTCTGTATTCATGTCTGGGATTGTCCCAACCCAAGTGCAGCATCTTGCACTTGGCTTTGTTGAACCTCATGAGGCCCAGGTCCCTCTGGATGGCATTCCATCCTTCAGGTGTGTCTAACCACCACTCAGTTTGGTGTCACTTGCAAATTTGCTGAGGGTGCACTCAACCCCACCGTCTTTGTCATGGATGAAGATTTTAAACAATTTTGATCTCAGTGTGGACCCCTGAGGGGTACCACTTGTCACTGGTTTCCATCAGGTCTCTGAGTCATTGACCACAACACTCTGGATGTGACTGTCCAACTAATTCCTCATTCACTGAACAATCCAATTATCAAACCCATCTCTCTCCACTTTAGAGAGAATGATGTTGTGGGGGACTGTGTCAAAAGCTCTACAGAAATACAGACAAATGCCATCTGAAGCATTTCCCTTGCCCACTGATGTATCTCTCCATCATGGAAGGCCCCTGGGTTGGACAGGCAGGATTTGC
This sequence comes from Vidua macroura, assembly GCF_024509145.1. Taxonomy (NCBI): domain Eukaryota; kingdom Metazoa; phylum Chordata; class Aves; order Passeriformes; family Viduidae; genus Vidua; species Vidua macroura. The sequence continues at coordinate 15,000,644 of NC_071578.1, forward strand.
CCCTGGTGAAGCCGTGCTGGCTGTCCCAAACCTCCTCCCTGTCCTCCATGTGCCTTAGCAGAGCTTCTGAGAGGAACTGTTCCATGATCTTCCCAGGCACAGAGGGAAGGCTGACAGGGCAGTGTCTGGGGTCCTCCTTTCTACTCTCTTTAATAATGGGTGCAGTGTTTGCCTTTTTCTTGTGTGTATAGAGTGATGCAGCTGCCCAGTAAAGTAAAGCCAGTTAATCTGTTGTGGGGTCACATTGATGGCAGTACAGAGAAAGCATGAAATCTGAACATGAGGTTCCAGCACACTGGCTTTTGGAGATTCCTGACAGGGACAGATATGGTAACCAGGAGGCTGAGTCATTCAAAAGTTACTTGAATTTCATGAACTTCACTGGACTGCGAGAGATTCCATTCTACACAGGGAAATTTTCGTTCCTAAATGCTATCAGTCTGTGTGGGGTTTTTACACTGATTCTTGATAGATGCCAGCATGAGGGCAGACTGCAAAAATTTTATTTGAATAATAGATTTACTGTAACTGTGAAATTCAGGGCTTTCGCCTGTTGGATTTTGTTACTGGATTAAGCAATTTTCCAACAATAATAGTAAAAGCTCCTATCCTTTCCCTTTTCTTTCCCCAGTGCACATTAATAGCACTGACAGTTGTCAGCATCCCCTCTATCATCAATGCTGACAGGCAAGAGGATGGACAGGGAAACGTGTTTATTTCACCAAAATAAAAGCTTGTGATGATCATAACTCTAATGCCTCTGAATGTAAGTCATTCCCACAGAAACATCAAATAATGTAAGCTGAACAGGGAGACAAACAACTTGGTCACAAAGAGAGGATATCTCTCCTTCAAAATAAAAGAAAAGTAAGCCACCACAAACCCACACACAAAAGAACACAAGTTGCAGACATAGCTATTATAGCTAGAGCTTCCCAAAGGATTCCTTTTCTCACAGGATTTCTTTTTCACAATTAAAACTTTTGAACAAGATAGACATTTCCCTAGCAAATACTGTGGGCAAATGAAATCTGGAAAATATTCCATTTCTGTTTATATAAATGTGTGAGAAAAATCACCCTATATTGAGAAGCAAATTTTCACTGTCAGTCTTTCAAGGACAAAAACATTTTCTTACAGCTATAGATTGTAAGCTATGACAGTAAAATTAGCTCTTGGGAAGAGGAAGGTTCTCTTATATTAAGCTGCAGGTACTGATGATGATTTCATACTTTCAAAGATCTTAGGAAGGCCCCATATTTGACACATCATGGCTACATAAAAATTTTACAGTTGTATATTAAAAATAATTCTGACAAGAAACATTATACCAAATGTCTCTGAGATTCCAGGTCTCTGCCTCTTGTTATGTGAAGCTCTCATTTTGTTTCATGGACAAAGTGAGTGCAAATTTTCTTATTTTAGCCATGAGTAAAATTGTTTTGATAAACCAGAAAAGGCTTGATATAATGAAGTTCAATACAAATCTATTTTATATAATAAAATAAATAAAATAGGATGAGAATTTATCTGCACAAACTTGCCAAAGAGGTAGTGTAGCCATTTCTCCTCTTTGCTGTGGCATTTCAAAACTCTGACCCTTTTTAGCGAGGTCTTGCTACATTATGCGTTCCTGAGACCAGCCCCTTATTACTCATTTTCATGGGGTTTGGAGGCCAGAAGTGACCACCTACTCTGACTGATATGTCAGAGCCCAGTGATCATTTCTGATCAACAAATAATTCTCCAGAAAGCAAATTGACACTTTTCAGTATTATTCATTTCAGTAGTTTATGTTAAAACCTGTGCTGTCTGTACAATGTAAACCTCATCTTCCACTTCCAGTGAGTATTTTTGATCCCTTCCAAGACTGTTCTTGGTGAGCATGCATTCTCCTCTTTAGAGATAAACATATTAAAATCCAAACTTTTGGATTAGCTAAGCAAATTTGGTTTGCTAAGTCACTGTTTGGTATTTCTCAGGGTTCTACCATCATTGTTGTGATGCTGGTTTTGCAGTTTCTTGGCTTTTTTTTTTTTTTTTTTTTTAATGCTGGGCACTAGGGCTGTAAAGTATTTTGTATTGCTTTCATATTGCAATTACTGTTTCAAAAAACCCACATGTCTCTATACACTAATTAACTTGTATTTATAGGGTCAGTTCCAGCCAATCTTCAAGACAATTTTAAAGAGAACTGCACAGACACACCCCTTCCCCCCCCCTTGTGAAAGCTATTTACGTTAAACAACAGCTCTGAAATGAGGAATTATATGGTCATGCATATGTCCAGCCTGCATAAGCCCACAGAATGAACAGCACAGTCCATTACCCCAGGCAAAGCAAATTGACAGCTTGTCTGGGGAGATTTCATTTGCTTCCCACTGGCTTGGCAAAGCCGCCTAATGTCTGTCTGTAACCGAGCATGTAGATGTGTGCTGAGCGTGGCCTGGGACCCCTGCAGGCTGCAATCACTTGCCTGTGACACCAGGAGAGGTACTGGTAGCCAGAATTTCAGAGGAGCACTGCAGGGATGATATCCAGAGTGAAATGTGAGACTCTCTGTCTGTTTTACACATGGGAGTATTAGAACATACCTTACACGAGTGAACCTTACACAGATACAAATCCCACCAGTCATACACTGGAAAGCTTGGCTATCTAGGTGCAAATTGCAATGTGTGCCAGAGCCTGTATTTTTTTTTAAATCTGCATAGATTACATGCTGTTTACTGTTGTTTTCAAATTTAAATATGGCCTGGATGGTATTTGGTGGGGCTCTTTAATCTCTACTTTTATAGTATTCAGATATACAAGAAAAAATACATCTTTTCCAAGATTTAACTTGGAATTTAACTTGGTCTTTGTTGCATTTTGTCTATATAATCCCTTTATGGTATTTTTTTCTCCCAGAAGAAATCAGGCATAGATACATTATAATCTATTTTTAAAGTCCTTCTCAAGAAAATTCTGCAATCTATAATCTGATCTTATATCTGAGGTATTGTATTTTGAGTTCAGGATCTTTTATACAAAAAAATGCAGTGTTTCAGTCCATTAGTTACTCATATTAGTTTGACTCAGCTTTAACTGGATTGAACATTGTGCTAATGAGATAGATTGGAAATGGCCTTCAGTAGAATGAATAATTTGATGATGTCTACTAATTTGCTATAGGACAATGACCACATTAAGGAGATGCATTTTTTCTGGCCTAGAAGACTTCAGGCTATGTACTAATGGGGGAGGGAATAAAAAGGAACTGGCTCCTATGCTTTTACGATATCCCTTGTCCAAATATGTTTCTAACACACAGAAAGAGAATTCTTTACAACTAAAAAGAGCACTTAATGTGCAGATTTGCATTACATATATATGTCTGAACTTTCTTTCACTTGTCCAAACTGTTGCTCTCATTATAGCAGAACCTGCAGCTTATGTTTCATTTCAAACCACTGTTTGTAGAATTGAGTTTCTAATCATCTGAAGAGTCTTACCTCTCAGGCTCTGTAGTATTCAACAAGAAAAATTCTGCTTTGCTAGAAGGATGGATCAAATACATCCTTTTTTGCCCTTTTCACCAGCAGTCAGATTAGAATGAAATGACCCTGATTTAAATGCCAGTAGTTCTCTATCAGAAGTGAAGCTGCACCACCAATGAAAATAGCTAGCAGTAGGAGAAAACCTGGCAGGGACAGTGTTCTGCTCTAACAAGAGAATTCCCAGTGGGTTTCCAGGCCAGCTTCCCCAAAGCAGGCATTCAGCAGTGCACTCCCATGCAGCGCAGGCTTCCAGCAAGCTCCTTCCCAGACAGATTGCACCAGCAAGGCAAGCACAGGGGCCCCTCAAACAAACTGCTGTGGAAGTCAGCAAGGAGGCATAAGAAAGGGTGAGGCATGGTCGTGCTGAATTTAGAGCCAGTGTATTTGAACATGTGACTTGCAAGAGTGCTGAAAAATTCTCCTGTGCGTTAAAACATACACGATTTCTGGTGGGAGTTGTTCACAGCCCAGAACATTATATTCAATAAAACCTGGCAGGGGGTTGGAAGAAGAAGAAGGTGCTGGGAAGAGGGTATTTCAAAATTTCTATTGTTAAATAGTCTTTATTTGAGCATCAATTTGATAATTTTAAATTACATTTTCTGTGTGTGAATCATGAAGTGGCTTTTAGGTCAAGCTAATCAGAACAGCTAAAACCACCTTCTTGCTGTCCTACAGGGTCTCATTAACCTACACAGAAGAGGAAACCTGCCACTTCTCACTGTGTTTCATTTAATTTCTGCTCAAGTAACCAGCCTATTTCCACTTGTCTAAGCTGTCACAAGAAAAAAAAATGAGCCTGAAACATTAGGTTTATAAATATTTAATGTGACATGCTTATTTTTTTTCCTTTGATACATAAGGCTGTGTCACAAGCAAGTCCCATGTTATCTCCAGAACTGACCAATAGAGGAGGAGTCAGGATGCCACCATTTACCAATATTTTGGAGCTCAACATCCCCTTGTGCCTAAACTGAGTCTCACATTGAACAGGCAGTGTTGGATGTTGACCTTTTTTCACCATCAGCTGAAATCTGTACCACCTACTTTCACTGACAAACCAGGCTTTCAGAAGAGGAGTCTGTATTTCATTAAGCAGTTGGAACATTTAAAGTACTAAATGCTAAACTTTACTAATTACAGCTATTTAAATGTTAGGTATCTAAATCAAGCTTATCACAGAGAGACAACAACTGACCTCACAGGCAAAAGAGTTTAAATCCTACATTTGTCCATTCCTGAGACAGGAAGGACTTATCACCTTCTTTGAAAGCCTTGTTCTCTCCACTGTCTCTAAACACAGCCTAGCAAATGGCTCATCCCATATGCCTGACTTCCAGATGGCTGAAGTAGGTGAGACAAATCCCACCTTTAATGAGGTAGTGCCTACCTGGTCCCACCCCTGCTTATCAGATACTCCAAGAGTTTATTCAAAAGGCATTTCACTGGCTCTTTGTCTTTTACTGGCAAATCACAGTTTGAGTCATAACTGGATCATTAAAAATGGGTTGTTGTGACCTCATTTTAGCTTGTCTCTTCTCATTTCAATATTAAATAAATAAGCAAGAAGCCCCTTTTTTCAGCTTGTCTTCACAGACTCCAAAAGCTCACCTACAGTTTGACTGGGCTGAATGGATTATTCAAAGCAGGCATGTTTGCCACTTGGAAGGGATTGTTTTGCTTCTGTTCATCAGAACAGTAGTAAGATGAGAATCCAAATGTGCTCACTGTGGGTGCCTGTAATGCCTTTCTCCACATGCATTGCTACAGTCACATTTTGTCACATGGACCCTTCATGTTGAGTGTGAATCATCTTGCACCCACTAGTTAAGGTATTGTAGGAACACTTTCTCATTTGATATTTTTTTCCTCTGTTATCAATTTAAACATCTAAAGGCAAATAATCTTTTGCCATCTTCTTGTAAATGCATAGTAGTACATAAACAACAGCATATTTAAAGTCTGTAAACTTTCATACTTATTTAGTATTTTGTCGAAGTAAATTATTCCAGTGGCCATTTTGAACAAAATGAGCTCTCCTGTGGCTAATTTCAGTTTACTGCTTCTCACCAGGTTTACTGAAGTTTGACTGTCATTTAAAAATAATACTAATTTTTTTAAAATAATAGATTAGTAATTAAAACACTTCTGGAACTAAAGCAAATAAATTCTTTCTTTTTTTTTTTTTAATAGCATCTCACAATAAAATTCTCTATTGCTCCTGTATGTTCCTCCAGTTGTGAGATAAAAGACAGGGTGACAGATATACAGGAACAAGTGATTTTTCTCCATGGTTTCATGGAATTTCTTATGGGAATAGTTCAAAATTATCACAAGGTAAATGGTGCAAGGCAGGGAAAGTCTGGACAGTCTAGAGGGATCTCCAGAATCTCCCCTGTTTATTTTTGAGGAATAGCTGTGCTGTTTTTCTTTGAGGTGTGATTAGTGGGTTCCCAGAGGGAGCAGGTACACCCCAGTTCCAAAGGATATTTGTGCTGCCACGGGCATGTCTTCATGCCACCTTCTCATCTGAAATGCACAAAAAATTTAGACCTAGGCACACGGACTGTTTCTCTGTGCTCAGGGCAAGGCCCTGCGCTCTCAGCATCTTCTTTAGCAAAAGGACACTGCAGACTGGTGTGCATGCTTGGATCAAGGCCCAGTCTCAGATGGCAGTTTAGTATAAATTATTTTAACCTTGATCAGGAGGCAGCAGACAGACTCACATGGTCACCCAGCTCCTCCATCCTGCTGGCACACAGCTGCTCTCCGTGCGGAGCCATCCAGACACACGTTCAGTGTCTGGCTGCACTGCAAACCCTGGGGAACACTTACACAGGCTTGGACTGTTGAATTTTGTCCTGAGGAGTTTCTTTTAAAGTAGGTAAAAGTTAATGAAGATTAAAGTGTCATACTGGAGTGGGAACGCTTCCTGGTTCCATCACAGTCACACAGTGACACAGGCTTGTCCATTCCTGTGTGTTTGAGAAGATGGGAAATGGTGTAAGAGGCAAGGGTGACCTGAGAGTGAAGCCAGAAAAAAGTATTTAATATTCCTGCAGTCTGTCTAGCAAAACATCTTAAGACTGCTGTAAACTAAACTGAGAATAATGTGCTCAATGAAAAATAATTTTATTTTCATAAAATGTATATCTGTGGTGAATAGGATTCCTTTAATTGGTTTGTTCACATGGGTTTTTTTTCTAGATTGTTTTTCTTGGGAAAATTTTGGCTGTATGTATAGAGAAGGGGGAGCTTCCTCCCTGCTTCATCCTGGCTGCTGCTGCTTTCTGGTTGGGGAATGGTAGAGCCTAGGGTAAGACACTGTAAGCCTTAGTAAAACAGAGTCTTAAGCCAGGAAAAGACCTCCAATAGCATCAAGCCCAGCTCTTAATCCAGCACCACCATATTACCACTAAACCATGTCCTTAAGTGCACACATTTTATTAACACTTCCAGCAATGGTGATTCCACCCCTTCCCTGGACAGTCTGCTCCAATGCCTGGCCACCCTTTCAGTGAAGAAATATTTGCTAATCTCTAATCTAAACCTCCTCTGGTGCAACTGGAGGCCATTTCCTCTTGTCCTGTCACTTGTAACCTGTGAGAAGGGTCCTTGCTACAACCTCCCCTTCAGAGAGTTGTAGAGTGATAAGATCACAAAAGCACCAGATTCTCTAATTGCACCAAATTTTCACAGAATGGAATCTGGAGCATTCACAGATTTGCACGTTATGTTTGGATAATTGTAAACATTGTTTCAAGATTCTCAAGAATTTTTTGATAAGCATATTTCACATGGCTATGCAATGGAAGAACATTCAGGCTTCTGGAAAGAAACAAGTAGGTATCTTCATATGCCAAACCTTCATCATCCCTATAACTGAAAATATTTCTAGTGTGTTAGGGTTAAAGAAACTGAATTTACCCTTATGCAAAGGCTAGCTTAAGGTTCATGCATTATTTAAGTAATACTTACTCCCTATTTTAAGGTTTTAGGTGAGATTTAAATGACATCAGCTTTAAGCTGAATCTTCCCCTTAGAGAAGCAATCTATATGCAAAAAGTAAATCACAGATATATTAATTTCTTTGGTACACAACTTCAGTAAGAAACAGGAGGTTTTATGACTTCAACCATCTAGAAAGCACTGAAAAAAGCCCAGTTCATCATTGAGATGCCATCTCTGCTCCTAAGGATGAAGGTAATGCTCTGTGACACTAATGTATCCTTGTACCATCTGCTTTTTCAGTCAATAACACTCAAAGCTGTTCCTTTCAGAATCCATTCATTTTAAATGTTTAAATTTTCTGTGGAAAGTGTATATGATCATGGAGTTCTTTTTATATGTGGTTTCATTTATGTTGCCTTTATGTGTTTTAAAATCAAAAAGGACAAAACCATATACTAACAAGCAAGAACTTAGTTGTGCAAAGTTCTTAAAATAAGCTTTTCTGTTTTATGGGCTATGGCTGATACAGAGATACAAATCCTCTAGGAGGAATGTATATTATTCAGTAAGTTTTTCTGTACATTTAAAAGATCTGAAAGGGGGAAAGAAGTGCTCAATATTTCCTTTACAATAAATTTCATAAGGAAGTAAAAACTCAGGATGGGCTGACAAACATAATCATGAGTTTCATGATTTTTAAGTCTGAGAAGCTGATATGTAAACTGTAACCTAGCACTGAATAGAGCTGTTCAAACACACAACTGTGAGTGTCAGCTCAAATCACATCTGAAGTCACCTGGGGAAAGAGGAGGAGCACTAAAGACTTATCCAGGGATATGTTAACTTCTCAGTCTCAAAACTTGAATGTCCTCATATCAAATCTTAGCTGCCAATTCTCCTTGGAGATTAAGAGATCCACCAAGTCTTTCTGGATGTAGCAATATAACCTGTAGTACTAGGGGTAATGTTTTCTTTGTCTGCCACTGCCTGAGGACAGATATGGTCTTTTCTCACAAATATGAATCTATTTCCTTAGCAAAGCCTTTGTCACCATCACTTTATGTTGCTGGAGGTTCCTCTGCTGATACAAACACTGAAACCAATTCAGCCATGGAAGAATCCAGGGGCCCTCCACAGGGAAATTATATGCTAGCAGTCTACTAAGTCCTATATGATGAAAATCTACTTTTGTCGATTTTTGAAATATGCTCCTAGTATTTTGGCCAGACATTTATTAATAAGTATTTTTTATTATTAAGTATTTATTAATAAAGGTAGGTGTGCCAAAGCACCAGTGAGCCTTAGGAAATCTTCTGTGCACAAATTTTAATGTGTGACAGGGAATGCGTTTGCATGGAAAAAATTGAAAGAGACACCAGAGGAGTTACTGTGTAATGTGAACAGACAGAGCAAAAGGGCTACATGACAATCCAGGGAGAGAAAGAGAACTGTCAGATAAAATATAAAGGTGGAGCAATCACAGTGCTTGGAACTGTGTTTAACTCCATCAGTGCCATGCCAGGTGAGTCCCAGGATTTATTATACAGTTTGCATTCATCTTCCTGTATGTGCCAAATTGCTACATCCTAGATAATTGTGGTTAGAGGCAGACTTCCTCTCCAGGCTTTTCTAAAATATGCACTATAGTCATACACAAGCAAAGTTTTAAAGCAGATAAAGGGCAGGGAAAATTTGAGAATATGTATTTTGCCAGTTCCTTCAGAAGACAGATTAAGAATTCATGGGAAAGGAATGTTAGACACTGCACTCCATTTCTGCTCTGGTCAGTACTCACAAGCTGTATTCAAAGGTCCTGTTGAGATTCACCAATGCAAAAAGCAAGTTAATAAAAAATAGATCCTGAGTTTCTTGTTCTCATGTGTAGATGATGTTCTGGCAGATCTTTCTCAAACTGTAACGTGAAGTGGCAAGTGGGCTGTCAAGAGTGAGATGAAAGAGCATGACAGAGACTCCAGAGTATGGTAACAGTATTCTAATCCCAGCCACACTTACAATGTTATTTTATTTATTATTTGTTACATATCTGGGGTATGCTTAACACATTGCAAGACTGAAGGAAAGTTATTTCTTTTGTGCCTTAATGCACTTTGCAGTGAAACACACAGCTGTGTCTTGAAAAAGCAGGGAGGCAACCTTCCATATTTCTGAGACAAGAGCCCTTCAGAAGCAGGAATTCTAGTAATTCAAGAAATTCTACCTGCAACTTCTGTGAGATTTACTGAATAAAATGTTTCAATTAGATCGTTTTTCATGCAAAGCTGTGGGTTTTATCTTTTTCTTTTCCCCAGAAAGACCACTTTAAATTTTTCACACAAATGCCATTAATGAGAGATCCTTCAACATCCCACTCACACCTCTAGAAATTTGTATCCCATGTCTGGCCTACAGAGATGGGATGCAAGTGATGTCTCAGATGTGTTTTATAACTTGTTTCTCTCTGATATGTCATAATCGTAGTGAAACCTGTTAAATCATGATTTTCATGATTTTCAGATCTTAGCAAGTCCTTTCTTGAAGGAAATCGGAGTTTTATTTATTTAGTAACATTCTTACTAATTAACAAAGGTGGGCCAGATGGATCAGATTCTAAAATAAGGCCATTTTATTACTCTAATTCTGCTAATAGTACTTAGAAAAGGAACACTTCACATCTTCAGGGAGTTGGTGTGCCTTGAATTACAGCATTTTATAATCCTCTATATTATTGTCCCTCCAAAGCTGCAGTTTTCCTGTGTATTTGCTAATAGACCTTTGAACTAAAGCAAAAACAGTCCTCTGTTAAATCACACCTTTCCCAAGTGATTACCTGACTGGAATCATTCCCAAGGGCTGAAATAGCCACAGGTATGACACACACATTCTCTGTCAATGGAAAAATCAAATTCAGACTTCAGAACTGACCTGGAGGATAACATGTAAAACCTAGTCCATTTAAATTACCAATAGGTGTATTTATAACTTTGTGTGAATGCATGAATAGATTATTTCTATCTTTTTACTCCCAGCAATTGGGGTTTTATATAAATATAGATGGACAACTGCTACACGAGTAATATAAGTTGGCTGAAGTCAAGGTCAAGGGTGATAAGGGATATATATACTAACAGAATAATTTTGTTCTTTTCAACCTCTTGGATATCTTTTTTTCAGCTTTCAGGATAGAAAAACCTCTTCCTTTAGCTTCTCCAGACAGACTGAGAAGATTGTCATATTTACCATGAATAGTAAAAATTTTTGAAAGACAAGTCTGGATGTTAAGGCAATGAAGAGAGTTTGCTGTCCTGCTGACCAAAGCCTAAATGCTACCCAGCTCAGAACTGCAAGGATTTCATAAGGTCTGTGGTCTCTTTAAAATTTGTCATTGCAAAAATATCACAAAAATATCTACTAACTCTTATTCACAAATCTGGTTTGAGTTTAATAAAAGGGAATAATCTAATGGTGATGTAATTTGAGTGAAATGTATGCAATTGTACATAATTTTATCTTGGTACTTCTATCTTAATTTGCACCATTCCTTGCACCTGAAATTGTGTTGTGGTTTTTACATGAAACAGTAGAAGTAAGTAATACCACGGTATTTCATGGCAAATTTGGCCTAAGAATGTGCCTGTTGTTTTGTTTGGGCAACAACTTTCTGAATAGGAAGGGAAGCAAAGAAAAGCACAAAATAATCCAAGTTACAGTAGAAAATGTTCATATAACAAGACTTTCAAGAAAATTGAGGATAGAAAATCTTTGGTGATGCCAGAAAGCATCTTGGAATTGGATGAGGAGAGTCACAAATTTTGGTGTAACTTAATTACTGTCCTGTTCCAGGAAACATGACTTTTTCACTATTATTAATAAATAAACATGATAGCACAAAGGAATAATTTGATTGATGTTTCCTAATCAAATCTATATGAAGGTTCCAAAAAATGACTGACTGGTTCAAAAGTGGATCATGAGGAATATTTGTTCAACAAATCTTAATTTCTAGTTCTCCAGAACTTTTGTGCTGGTTTTTTTGGTTTTTTTGTTTTGTTTTGTTTTGGTTTTTTTGTTTGTTTGTTTGTTTGTTTGTTTTTGTTTGTTTGTTTGTTGTGGTTTTTTTTTTTTTTTTTTTTTTGCAAAGACAATTATAAATTCATTCCTTAGTGTCTTACTTGGAGGCAGGCAGGTCAATATTACATATTTATATTAAAGCATCAACTGAGAATATAGTTACATTTCCCAGTCCTGTTATAACATGCTAATAGTTGGGCTCTTTCGGAAAAAACTTAATTAAATAGTTCCCTAGATGCACTAAGTTAAGCATCAAAATAACTAACGTGACATAAATCATTTAACAACCTTTATAAATGCATTTTCCCCTTACATTTGCATGTGTCTGTGTCTCGCTTTTACTCAGAATCATCTGATTAAGTTCCAGGAAATTCAGAGACCAGCCATGCATTCTGGGTTCAGAACATACACATGGCTGAACTTAGAGATTTGATGGGGATTGAGTGGCAATTTGCTTATTACTACAGGTTGCAGCTGTGGTGGGCAGGTAAATGTCAGCAGGAAGAGCAGGATGGGAGTTTCAGGGTGCTTGTGCACAACAAAACTCAGGTCAAACAATACACTCAAACCCCTTTAACACACAAATTCTATTTGATCCTTTTTTTTATTGTGGTGGTTGATATTACTCCATTGTGTCATGGTAATTTGCCATCCTGGGCATGCATGGCACTTCAGCCACTCTAATGCAACCCCTCTTCTGTATTTGGGGAACAACCAGGGCTTGATGGTTGGAAGTGGGGCTGTCTTACCACCTCTGGCCAGGGAGGTGATGATGTGTGAAATGGTGTCCTTTATTGCAGGAGATAATGCTCTGGCACTGGGCTGAAGCTCGTTCCCTTGAAGTGAAGGAATTAAGCTGCAGCATTTCTGCTCAAGTGAGTTGCTGGATGCTATTCTCTGTTGCCCATGGCATGCCTTTTTGTAGCTGCAGTGTACTTGGAGCTCTGGGCGTTGTGGTTTTCTGAACCCTAATGCCAGGTGTAACCCTAAGCCTAAGCCTAACCATAGGCAGAGCAGTAAGAGCAGCCTTGGGCTGAGCCTGGTGCCAAGCAGAAACGTGTAGAGAGAGCCATGTTGTGGCAGTCCTGTGTCCCCCTTGGAATGTCTTTTGTAGCTGCAGCATGCTTGGAGCTCTGGGCTTTGTGGTTTTCTGAACCCTACCCCTAACCTGTTCTTCGGTGGAGACACTGCTGTATTCAAGTCACTCCTAAGCACCTGAACAGTACCAGGACACTCAACTCTGATGCTAAGTAACCCACTGGGTATGTAAGGAGGGTGGTAGCCCTGATTTTCTCATGAATCACTCAAGTTAGTTTCACTGACCACATTATGGTTACACAACTCATGACAGCAGAGCATAGCACCCATTGCAATTAATTTAGTTGGACATTAATGAAAGCTATGTTTCAATGCTGTTTGCCATTTGCCATAGTATGAAGAAATGTAATATATAATGTAATGATATAATTCAACCAAAGAGCATTTCTTCTGTCCTGTAATCACTGAATCACAGAATTGACTAGGCTGGAAAAGAGCTTTGAGATCATCGAGTCCAATCAAGCTTTCCGTTTCATTCCCAGATACACAGACCTGTGCAGATGAGCAGTCAAGCACACAATAAAACAAGAATTACTTTTGGAACATTTTCCAAAATGAAATGTAGTATTTATCTGGCTTTTCTACTTCTCAGAGTGCTGTAGGAACTATGAGTAGGCATTCTTAATCCCTTATCACATAGTGGAAGCAAGAGGGACAGTTTTTGGCATAAGCATAAGTTAGAAAAGTGTCTCTCTCAAACTCCCTCCGGTTTGCCAAAGTGTGTGTTCTTACTCTAAGTAAATTCATAGCTTTGGAAAGACAGGTTTGAATCTGTGAAGCAAATTTAAGAAATTAATCTAGAATTGGGTTTGTTTGGGTTTTGTTTGTTTGTTTTTTGGGGTTTGGTTTTTTAAATTAAAAAGAAATAATTGTATTGATAGTCCACTATTAGTACACATGTTGGATGAAACAGCTGGCAACTGCACTGAATTTATGCAGCTATAGTATGTCAGACATTCTTGTTATACCCTTCTAGATTTTTACCATTTATGCTGATGTTGTATTAGAGCATTCTTCTACTGTATTGTTTTTTTGCTTTTAGAGACCAAGTAATAAAATAGTTTGCCTGACATAGCAGAATTCACTTTCTGGGTTTGGTTACTTGTGGTTTGCACCACTTTCCTGACAACCAAAAGAACATTCTCTTTAACTTGATTGTTACTATGTCCCTTGCACAAAGCAAACTATAATGAAATTACACTTAGAGAATGAATTTGCAGATGGAATTCCCTAGTTTCTAATAGATAACCAAAAGCATGAGTCCATTGAGCCAAGAAATAATATTCTGGGAAGTATCTGTTATGACTATGCAATATGGTGACTTGATGATTTACTGTGGATGGAGGCAGCTCATGTGCCACAGCTGCTTGTGATCCCAGCCATTTTAATTAGGAACTTTCATGCTGCTCTCAAAAGACTGAGGCAAAGAGCAGATTTCATGTCCTGTTCTTCACAGAGACATTTATACAACAAAATTGATTGGAATGCATTCCCTCTGACACTGCACTCAAAAAGCAAACTATTACTTTGGAAAATAGCGTTTTTAGAAAAAATATATTTTGGAAAATAACATTTCTGGTCAGGTTTTCTGTACAGGCAAACCCATCTGATGAGATTGTTGCCATACAGTAACACTCTGGTTTTGATAGGAAGTAATTTGCTGATCAAGCAATGTTTTGCAAAAAAAACCTTGCATATACCTTTATATGGCAGGTGATGTTGAAGGGGAACCTTTATAAAAAATAAATTTTTACTAAAAATTGTTACATTTTTTGAGCAAAACTGAATGCAGTGGTTATAATCTTTGATCATGAACAAGGGAAATATACCAGTCTACACACCTATTAAGGGTTGTGTGACACTTTGTCACTAGATAAATTACAGTTTTATAATGAACAAAATATATTTTTCATAATTTGAAAGATGCTTGGAAGGTTTTAGAGGAAAATATATCACCATATTAAGTAGCAGACAAAGCAGAAGAGGAGAACCTATCAAATGAAGCAAGACAGAATTCCATTATGTAAGATACATATGTAAAATCTCTGACATAGTGAAGAAAATGATTTGACTTTTCTGATTGACCTTTTTCTCACTGAAGTTGTAAGACTTTCTTTAAGTATAAAAGGAAAATTTGATGAATTTATGGAAGGCAGCCAACCTATTATTTAATCTTCCACATGACTGGATAGTATTATTGATGGATAATATGAAATTCGTTGGAATATAGTAAGAAATCATACCAATTTTTCCACTTATATGTGCAATTCTCTGCGTAAATTAGTTTTCTTCATTTTTATTATTTTTCCTGTTGATGGAAGAATAAATAGAAATTAAGAGAGCATGAGATACAGTTCTTTTCTGTAGGACTGTATTACTCTTTTCTAATTTTGTAAAACTCTTTAAAAAATAGCTTGGGAAACTACTATGAAACAAGAGGGCATACTGATGGGTTCACAATGGCATCTTCAAAATAGAAAAATTATAAATAATGTTCCCAAAACCTAACTGTGGTATACCTTAGAAGTTTCTGAAATCAATTTTCAAATAAAGGAAAACTCTTGTTTTAAAAATCTTGTTTTAAATCTTGTAAATTTTGTAAGAAAGAATTTATAGCATACTCCTTTAAAATGCTGTAAAGACTTTTGGACACAAGTCCTGAGAAAAACCTTTGTGTTTCAAATGAAGTGAAACTAGTTTCTTTGTCTGTGTTATGGGACTGCTAATTTTTGTTAACATTTGTTTGAGAGGTACTTATTCTATTGGTCTCTGCCCACTAGCTCTTCTGTTATTTTTATTAAAATATAAAGAAAATAAGTTACTTTAATAGGACTACATAGCTCTAATTTGTCATTTCTACTCTGTGCAAAGTTCCCCTGGATCTAAGCTCACAACCTCATTTGTGTATTTGGTTTTTAAGATGTGAGAGCATTTCTAAGGCACGTTTTTCCATTGTTTGCTGTAGCAGATTTTACAGCTATTGTCTCACAAGTTTTGCTGCAGTGACACACAGCTTTAGAAGGGCACTGAGACCCTACCAACTTGCAAATTCTGATGAATATTTTCATACTGACTTGGTAAATGAGTCACAACCTTTGTGAATTGCCTGAGGGCACAAAGCAATTCAAGGGAAGAGTAATTTAGAGAACTCATCTTTCCAGGCTCCTGTTCTCTCTACTAGTTAACAAGGATCTTTTTGTAATCACAGTAAAATGCTGATTTCTAAAAGTGAGGAGGGATCACTCTGTACATGCTGTGTTTATACAGTCTTCTTTAAGCATATACTATTGACCAGTGGCAGAGACAGAATAACTGAACTAATTGGATCTCTGATTTGAGATGGTCATCAGTTTTTGATGAATATGAAGAGACTTCATATTCCTCCTCAAGCAGGTGAAGGTAAAATCTTATTTCATTCATATGATTAATATGCATTCATTGGATATAGGGAGGATCTGCACTTAACCCAGATCTGAGGAGGCCTGGCAAGACCTTGTTGAGCTGTATGAACAACCACCTCCTACATCCCTAACAAATGCCTTTGGGAGAAGAGAGTAGGAGAGTAAGGGAGCCTGGAGGAGTTTAATATTACTTTTTGAAACTTTCAAAAGCAAGCTACAAGGGCTCTCTCAGTTTGAGTCTTGCATGTCTTCTCTCATGGTCTGGAATCACACAAGTGTAATTTAGATTAGACTGGAAATGTGGAAACAATTTGGCCAGTGATGCATAAGGAACAGAAACCGGTTCTCCCTTTCTGATCCTCTACTGTCAAGACAGAGACTAAAAAGCAAATAATCTCTACTTCCCTTATTAAAATATGGTTCCTAATATTCAAAGGGAAGTAATCCATAGAATACAAAGGCACTGTTAAGACATAGATAATTTAGAGGGTGGCAGAATGTCTCATGTAAGGCTAGTGAAAATGCAATACAACAAGGGATTTGTTGAAAAACAGGGAAGTTTTAAAGTAGACTTTTTTCGTGTGTTCTTTTCACACACTGCCTGTTGCAACTGTGTGATACAATAACATAAAATTGCTGTCATTAATAGTATGGACCTATTTTGCCTGCAGAATTAGGCTCAGACAGATGGATCATTATTAAATTAAAGAAAACATTAAAATAAATTCCAGGTATTGAGGTAGCTAACCTGGATAAAGTTTTAGAACCATGATGCAATATTGAAGACTTTGTGACACTGGAAAGCAGAGTACCTAGAGTAGATATGGCAGAAGAAATTGAAGTCTGTCCTTTAGTTATCAAACAAACAAACAAAAACCCCAGCCAGTCACTGAGACTGTCATGAAAATGCTTTCATATCAATTAAAATTGCTTTTCCCCTGTTTTTTTCATGCTGGCTGAGGCCCAAACAAAAGACTTGTGCTATCCCAGCCCAATTTCTTTTTGACTTTCTGTTACTTGCAGAAAAGTAGGTAAGTGAACATCCCATTTTCATATTATTTCACTGTAAGTCTTTAGAATTGGGAGATCTATGTTTCCAGTGCTGCCAAGCAGTGTGCACACCCAGTATGTTCTTACTGTCAGTGCTGCTGGTGGACCTGGCATTCAGATCTATTGGCCATCTGCCCTCACCCTGACGCAGCGCATGGGAGAAACAAGATGCCTTGGGTTCTTTCTCTGAGCTCCCAACAGCACCATCCCCGGACAGCCAGGATTCACACACAGCCTATGGCAATAGTAGGGTGTTTTGTGCCATGCTGTGAGAATGCTCTGGTTGCTCTTTAGCAACCGACTGCTCACGATGCCCCAAAAGAGGGCATTGCCATGGGAGTCACAATGTTGAGTTCTTACTAGATTTGGTAAATCTCATGTGGATGCAAAGAAATTACACTGATGTCATCACCTGAGTAAACAAATATGGAATTTCACTGAACTGAGAAATAGGTTTTGTATTTTTATTGGAATAAAGGATGATAGATGATCAAAGCAGAGGCATCCAAGAGCTAGATGTATGTCAATGCAGAAGACTCTAAGAGAATAGCACACTGTGCTCAAGTTCATGGTAATTCTTTTTTTATGAAAGGCAAATACTATTATTCTCAGGATTGGAACATATTTTCCCAAACTGAACTTTAAGGGAATTTCATTCCTTTGATGTCACTGTCCATTTCAATTCATGGTTACCCAAAAAGCCATGATTAGACCCTAGGCAGAATGAGGATAGGGAGCAAAGAGAGGGACTGAAAACTGGTCAAATTAGGGAATATGTGGAACAAGTTTGTTGAGTGAATATTTGTTTCACTCCAGTCTTGCTGATGTTGATGGGGAACAGCAACACTGCTGCTCTCACAGGGCAGTCAGTGCACGCTCCTGTAACTGCAGCCAGCGGGTTGGCTCCCAAGGAGCTTTGTTAGCAGGATGGTACCAAGAGCAGGTATTACAAACTCTGCCGGGTTACAAATACTGCTTTCACAGCTAATGAGAAAAAAAATGGCAAGAGGTCTTCACAGGTATTTCTTACCCACAAACTCACCTTGTCCCCTCCTTCAAACAGAGAAGCAAGGTTCATTTTTCCTTAATGCATTGTATAGTGGGGGTTGAAACCTGCAGGTAGAAGGCATAGTGCTGTTATTACTTACTCTTATAAAAGGCAACACAGGAATTGCCATCAGTGAATCTGTCTCTCAGAGTTAGGTTTGAAATTTGCAGTCCTCAGCTATCTCGGTAGGTTTAAGGAATAATTTCTGTTATTTGTAATATATGAAGCAATAAAATGCTACTAAGAATGATTAATAGCCAAAGTGAAGCTCAGACATTTCATCGATCTCAAAAGCCATTTATTGCAAGTATATGAAAGCAAAAGAGATTATTGCTATTATACAACAAACTATAAAATCAGAAAGGAGAAAAATGCATCTTTTTCTTCTTGGAGATGATGAAAAGATATTCTGCACTTTTCCTCTCTGCTGGATTTTCCATTGGAAACACATGTTGGAGGCATGAGTGGGATCAATAACATCACAGAGCTTTAAATACTGATTAAATGATCAAGGACAGATACATTTGAGGATAAGTTGAAAAACTGTTCACAGAAGCAGCTGGTGCAGAGCAGAAGCGACTGGACTGGACAATGAGGGTTTTGTGTGCAGATACGTTTGAATTTTTCTGCCTGGAATTCTGTGCTTGTTACATAACCTCTCTTGATTAATTGAGCCCCTGTGCCAGGTTGTCAGCTGCATCTGAGGTATGTCCTGCACAGCCAAGGGGACCTGGCACACCAGCCTGCTGCTAGGTTTTACCCTGTTCCACCCCAAGCCTAGGACAGAATAAGCTGTAGGAACACTTGATGGCCTGGATGTTCCTGTGTTGGTTCTGTACCACCTGAAGGCTCTCCTTCACACCAAACAAAATGTCCAATCCTTTGGCTTCACACTGGTCAGAACAGTCCCACCAAAATTCTGACTTCAAGAGAACATTCCTGGACACCCCATGCTCTGGTCATGAGCAGATAGCCTTTTGCACAAGGTAAGAAAAAAAGCCATTCCACTGGTCATGTGCCACTCTCATTCTGGCAACTTCTGATGTCTGGGGACCTAGAAGACATTAGGTGCATTAGGACAACTGGAATTTGTTACGTTGAATATGTGATTCTAGTTTTGTATTTTTAGGTCTCAAATGGAAGAGGTCTTAAGAGGGTATTCAGAGAGAAGCCATGGTGAAAAGAGTTTTCCCTTTATTCCATGCAGTAGTAAAGAGTGAACAGAATTAAGGAAGTCTAAATAGGAAAGGTTGCATGCAGGCGAAGTTTTTTTTGTTTGTTTTAACCATTTTTTCTGGTTAAGCTCCTACAAATAATAAGGGTTTCTTTCAAGAAGTTGAATTTAAATAATTTACCTGTCCTTCTGAGGCAGATGAAAATTGGGGTGTATTGTCACTTTTCTACCTCTTGAAAGGTGTGTTCATGCAGATACCAAAAAATTTCATGAAATCAGTGAAATCCTATGCAATACCGGATGGAAGCACTACCTTCTATGATTTCTGCTTCTCCCTGTGTGCTAAGAGACCTTCTTTATAGGATATTCTTCTACCTAACTGCTTGCTATACACAATCTTTCCCTTTTTTTTCTCCTCAATATAAATCAACTCTCTTTACTAAAAATGAAAATTTAATAACATGTTATAGATTCAGATGAATCAATAGCTCTAATGGTTTGGAAGAGAGTTTTGCCCAGTTGATTAATTTGGATTATCAAATTCTGGAGACATAGACTGCAGTTCATGGATTTTATGATGCCCACGATGGCTTTGCCTTCATCCAAGAGGTAACTGACGATACCTAATTAATGACAAATGTTTCAAACACATACTTGCTGTAGCTACTATAGTCTTTTAGCTGAACTCAGCAATTTATCTTTCATCCTGGCTCATTAAACTCTATTTTGAGCTTCAATAATATACAGCTAATAATCATGTCTTTAAGAGCATTTACAAATCAGTTACCTCTGCCCTGGAATTAGTTCTTAAAAAGTCTAAAAATCTACGATCATGTAAAACAGAGAGCATATCAATCCTTCAGGGCCTGCCTGGATCATTTGAAGGTTGAGGGGATATTTTCTCCTTTCTCCTGATGAGATCTCTTGGTAAGGGGTGCTCTTCTGGTAAAATCTCTCCTTCTCCTCCTGCTAATCTGCATGTGCAAAAAATTCATTTTCAACTATGTTTTCAGGTTGTATTTATAAATTTTATGGCTAACTTCTGGGTATCAACTGTTCCTCCTCAGAGGAGCATTTGCCATTATAAAGGAGTGCCCAGTGGGACAACACATAGATATTACTAATGTATCCATCAGCAAATTATCTAGGCAGCAGTCACAAAATTGAGATTTGGTAGTAAAATTGATTTTTTTTTCTCTATAGTAGCTGAGTTGAGAAGTTAGAAAAGAGTCTTAATTTAGGGTGACTGGAAATAGAAGTGTTAGGATTTTTTACTCAGAATGCAAAAAGGGCATTCAGCTGTGTGTGGCATCAGGGTTTAAACCCAAAGCAGGCCTGCATAAAGGACTACTTCTTCCACCTGCCAGGAGCATACCCTACTCACAGCATTTGAAAACCATCTTAGCAGAGGTCACCCTTAGCAAATGCCCTTTTCCTCTTCAGTTGTGGCTATGTGAAAAATAAAATTCTCTCTGGAACTATTTTGGAAATTAAATTTACATTTTTAATAGCATCAGTATGCCTCCTGCTGTGTTCTTCACCAAACATTTTCTGATACCGTGTATGAGATTTGCCTCAATTTGTATGTAAAAAAATCCTGCTCTTCTGAGGTCAAGTGACTTTATTGGATGATCTGTATCTTTGAAAGTTTCTCTATCTTTGTTACCTATTGAAGGGCTCGGCAGAAAGATCACGTTCAGCATTGTGATCTGAAATTGATTGGGATCAGACTCATTCTAATCAGCTCTGGCACAAAGTAACATAGCATAGGGCTCTCTGCCAAGAACAGTCTGATCTCAGCTCCTGAGTGCTTCACAGTGAAGGGCTTCCATGGAGAGCAGTTTTTTTCCTAGGGTAAGAATGTAGAACAGGTTGCTGGATTAGCAATGCTTTTATTTTGGAGGGCCTGTAAGGAATATGGAGGACAGCACCTGGTATGCTCCCAGGAGATTTGTGGTGTTGTGTCTTGCACAGGTGGAATTTCTTAATGCTTTTCCAGTTCAGTGTCAGAAAGAAAGAACTGCATTGACCCAAGTGTGAGACACAGTAGCTAAATCCTCACTGGAGACAAGTAGTCACAGCAAATCAAAAAGATTAAATTGTAAATATTGTCTATTACCTCTGTCCCTAGTAGAAAGTGGTATCTATGTTCTAGTTTGTCTTTATGTTTTATTGAGAAAGATTCCCAGAACAGCCATGGTCATGCCTTTGGGGAAAGGAGCAGAACACAGACACTGGTGGATTGTGTATCAGCTGTTTGGGATACCAAGTGATTGTTTTGGAGACTTCAGGATGGGCTTTTCCTGCTGGCTTATTAACTTCAAGAAGAATTTAAACAAATCAGTTTGATTCACTGACCCATAGATGGGAGACTACTTTACCCTGTTAATGCTCTCCTTTTCCTTATGAGCAGCTGATAATGATCTCATAAATCTCTAGAGGAAAGCCTAAGGAAATAGCCAAATGTCAAAAATAAAAGCAATCTCAGGGTTACAATGTGGCATGCACTTAGTTAATTTTTATGTTTCTTTCACATGAATTTAAGTCTTAGTTAATCATTATGAGCTATTTCTCTGAAGGATGGTTGGTACTATGCTGTATCTTATTTTCCCATGTGAAATTGCCACAGGCACCATATTAGATTTTATTATGTGCATTTTCTTTTAAATTTATCTTCTGTGCAACTTTTTCTTGTGTTTTCAAATGAACACCACTAAAATGAATTAAAAGAGCAAAGGGACCAATATGTGTTATAAAGACAATATTGTGCTATGAAGACAATATTATAATGTCAAAACTAAAACAGTTCAGAATCAATTGCAGAATATTTTGCAATTATTGCATAAATTTGGCTTTCCAGGTTTATGGCTTAAATTTCCTTTTGGTATGAGTAATGCTGGAAGTTATTTTCATGATGCCTCACTTTACCATGTGAAACAAGGAAAGTGGACTTTATGTTGCAATACAAGCTTATTGTAAGATACTGAGATAAAGGAAGTCATATAACACTCCAGAGTGAAATCAATAGGAAGAATCCTATTATCAGTCTTTCCATGTGTGTAAACACACACATGTAAATTTCTGGATAGATACTACCTATGAAAAACCTAATAATCTAATTGAATGAATGAGACAACAACTTGGAAATTCCCAAACACCAGACTTAGCACCAGATTCACTTTGGACACATACCTCCTCTAGTCCTAATTTTCCAATGGTGGAAAAAAAAGGTGTGTTTGCATACCAGATGATTACTAGGTTATCTGTCCATTTGTACACAAATAAAAACAACTCCAGTCTTTGATCTTGCATATCAGTGATTTCTCTTCAAAGACTATTATGCCATGACAGTTTCGCTTTTACTTCAGTTTGGGCCAAATTATGTTCTTTACTTCTGCTGTCTATCTCTATTTCAGCTGGTAGAGAAGGGTAATATCCAACTTGAACAGCATAGGATATTTAAAGAATGTGGAGATGCCTTAATGCAAAGCACATTATTCTAAAGTAGCTCCTGATGGGAGCTATCTATGCCTGGAGTGCCACCTAGTAGAGCTCATGTGAAAAGAATACAGGAATTGAAGAGGCTGCTACAGTTCATTTGAAATGTATTAGATGGCTGAAAGATGTCCTGAGGAAGAGAAGGGTCAAGAATCCTTTTATCATCTTTCATATGAAAACAAATGAAACTACTATTCAAAGATGCAGTGAAATCAAAGTCTTTAGACAGTGGATATGTGAGAAATTATGAAGATGAAGAAAAGCATATACCTAAAGAAATTCATCAAGAGGAGAGATACAAGATCAGATCTCCTAAGCACCTAAGGAAATTATGAAATTAAGTTTTATCAGTATTATAAATACAACAAAAGTGTAGTGTAGTAGAAAAGCAATCATGACTAGAATGGGAATTTAAGAAAATGCAGTGTTAGGAAAGGATGAAAACAAAATCAAAGGCAACAGAACAGATGTATACATAAAGGGGTAATCAGTAAAGAATTGGAACTGAGATTACAAAATAAAAGACAATGTTGGGGCAAAAGTGAATGAAATATAAGTAAAGGCTGGAAATTAAAAAGTTCCTAACATGTAGGAGCAGATGGAGTTTGATTATTTCTTTAAAAAGAATGATGTGACAGGTGTCTAGAATGACTGCAGACTGTGCCTCATGACTCTGAAGTTAACTCTTTTACCATTCAACCCCCTGAAAAGAGTAGGCTTCTATATGGATATCCCCATGCAGTAAGCAGTCTATGTGTGTAATTTTCTGATCTTCTTCATGAATGCATGGCTAACTCGCCCTTATTGCCTTTGTAAGATTCTGAAGTACCTGTAACACAAACTAACCTACTACTTCAGGCAAGCAGAGTTATGTTCCTCTATGAGTCATAGCAGTAATGGGGCTGGTTTAAAAATTTTAGTTCCTTACCTTTGAATTCTTTCAGGCTTTTCAGTAGCAGCAACACAATTTGATTTTATTACTATGCTTTCTTACTGCTGCCACAAAGGTAGCAGCAGCAGTTGGCAACTGGCAGAAATCTTGTCTCTGTCTTGAAATCCAAATAACTGCTAAAGGAAGAATGATAGTTTCATAGACTGTGAAAGTATTAAAACCCAAGCAATAAAGAGATCGCTGATTAACAAAACAATTGAAAAGGATACAAGTCACAAAAGTCACACACAAAAGCCCCAATTCTTTATACAGCAATCCTTCAGTTCCTTCAGTTTCACCCAAACTAAATTAAAATGAGAACCTTCAGGCAAATTGCCATTAAATGAAAATTCTTAAAAAGAGAATGTACAATCTAATTATAGTGTAACAAATGTGTACCTTTCATCTACAAGGCTGGTACTCCAAATTATAATAGTCAATTATGATTATATAATCTATTAAAAAGAATAACCAAAGTGCTATAATGAAAAGTAAAAACCTACAAAAGAACATGAAAGACATCTCCAGTGGCTCAAAGTGGCGCAACAGTCGTACCCTGTACAATTTCCTTTCTCACCTAGCCTGTATTTAGACTATGCTGCAGAGACAGGGATGCTGGCAGTCACTTCCTGTATTCTCGGGAATGCATTCTTTATGGCCAGTGCCTACTGAATTATTTTTTATGATACCCCATGAATGCAGCTACCTGGAAGTAAAAGGCATGCAGCTCATAACTAAATCAATACATTGCAGTTAAAAGAAGTACTTCTTTTTATTTTGCAGGCCATTCATATATTTGCAAAAAATTCCTTTCGAACTTCCGAACTTCCAAACTTCCAAACTTCCTTCCAAACTTCCTTCTGAACTTCCTTCCTTCCGAACTTCCGAACTTCCTTCCTTCCCAACTTCCTTCCTTCCCAACTTCCTTCCTTCCTCACAGTTTTTTTAATTACATAATGACACAATTAGAAAAAACACTATGAAATGCTAAAGCATGATCAAAGTTATGGAACAGTTTCAATTCTACAAATTAACAACTAGAAAAGTTGTTAATTTGAAATTAACAAGTAGAAAAGTTTCACCTGAAAAGATGAAACTAGGGGAGACATGAAAACTTTACAGTATCATGAATTACAGAAAGATGACAAATAAAGAATCTATCCACCACCTTTTTAAATACAATAAGTTAGGGGCCTCAAACGAAACAAAGAATTTACTATATGTGTGGGTCAGCGGAGCGATTTTGTAATAGGATATGGTAGATAGTAAAGCCATTCAGACTCAAAAAGTAAATGAACAAATTCATTAAAGAAAAAACATTCAAGTGTCTCTTGAACCAGTAGATACCACCACTGCCTTAGGGACTATCTGAACTGTGACACTCTGGAAGCTCTGGGAATATTGTATGTTTGAATATTGTATTGTATGAACTACCTTGTTCCTGCACTCTTCCCTAGACATCTGCTATCAACTGCTGTCAGAGACAGAAATCAAGTCAGCTGCTTTGCTGCAAACGCTCCTTGTGTGAAAATTACAAACTTCCCTAACTCTAATGCATTTATAAATTTGATACAGTTTAATGCTGGTGCCTAGAGAGGCTACCTGAAACAGCAGCTAGACAGTGTTAAATGAATAAAGGAGGTATTTATTAGAAAAGTTTTCAAAGGACACACCTTGGGCAGTACAAGAGCCCGGCCATGGCTCTACCCATGACAGACCTAAGATGTGTGACTGGTCAGGAGTTTTCACACTTTCCTAAGTTTTGGTACACTTACATATTGGGGTTAATTGTCCAATTACAGCTTCAGGTTATGAATTCCCACCCTCCCAGATTGCTCTCCTCAATTCCCTGTTGTTTACACTTTTTGGGCCTGACGCTGCAATGGTGCCCTTGGTTCTCTGGCTGGCAAAGGATTGTTTTGTCTGACTAAACTGTGAAGAGAACTTGAACAGAGTTATATATTATAGCAATACAGAATCTGGAAAATATGAAAGCTAAAATATAAGGTATCAAGGGGAGCATGCTAAAACTGGGAGGACTAAAATCAGGTATATTTGATCCATTCCCTCCACATTGTCTGTGATCATACAGTATAAACCACAAAACTCCATGTTGATTTAATGACTTATTGGTCAAGAATTTTCTCATTAATAATATCTACGCTATATCTGGAGTTTGCCTTTGCTTAGCTTTCCATCTCTAATCTAGTATTAAGAAGTCAAAATCTCTAATAATTGTGATTCCTGGTGTAATTGTTGCTAAAGATATCTCAGTTCATATTCAAAACCTGATCACAGGTAAGTGAAACCTCTCTCTGGTACTTTCATAGTAAAACCTGTCCCAAATATCCTTTAACAAAACAATTTTAATCACAGTATATTCATTTAATCAATGCTAAAATTTCTGATTTCTTTTCCAGCTATAGACTATTATTAGTGCAAAGCAGTGTTTTTATTTCTGCCTTTTGAGAACTCTCACCTACGAGAACCTGATTTGTCTTCTATATATTTGTGTTTAATATGATATTCATCTGCATATTCAGTCAACCTCAGACTCAGAAGTAAATTTCCACAGACATACACATCCATCAAAATGCTTTTCAAAAAATGCCTACCAATAAAGACCTTCCAGGAACTTACAATAAGAAATATCATGGAAAAAAAAGAATGGAAAATATAACTGCAGACAACTGACAGCTTCATCTACATGTGGGGTTTTTTATAATGCTGAACTGTGTAGTGTTGCATGTCCTCCAACAATTCCCATGGGCCATGACTAATTGCAGAAGTTAATAAGAATGAATATTCTAGCCTGAGAATTGCCATGTGAATGTATCAAACAAGTTGCAATGCTTTTTCTGACAGTGGCCTCAGCTGTGAGGAAAGCAAAATAACACTATTATTGATGAGAGGAAAGGCTTGGCATAGCAATTTTTCTGGAAAAAATATACCAAATCATGTCAGTTCCAGAGACTGTTCTGTCCTGCCCATCATGACACTCGTAATAAGGCTAAGTCCACTACAAGTTTTTGTTTACAGAACAATACTGTGTTTGTTTAGTTTTGTTTTCCATTTTGTACATACTCCACTTCATATAAATAGCTCTTCAGTAGAGCAAATAAGTTAACCAGAGCAACCATGAGATAGGTCTGAAGCATCCTGGATTACTTGGAGTCAGTCAGGCACTTTGACAAAATCTACCTAAGCCTAGATCCAATAAATAAATAATGCAGGTCCCAATAATGCAGGGTAGGTGTGTGAACCTGAGCCTGCTAACCTCACAGGGAAATGCCCTATCACTCAGTTACTAGAAAGGGAATTCCTTAGTCAACAAAAAACATGGATACTTTCAAAAGTAGCATGTGAATTTCTGTGCAGCTTCCACAGATTTACCTTTAAAAATCTTTTTTCAGAAATATTTGTGAATGCTCAAGCAGTGATTGCAATGATACACTGAGTGAGTGTAGATATTAGGCCTGATTTAGGCACCAGAGAAACACAAGTCCAGAATTCTTAGGTTCTTCTTAGGTAGATTGTGCTGCCTGAGGAAAATATTTTGCCAAAAATGCTGGTAAAATACAGTTTAAGAAACTTTTATATTTTTTAATTACTGTTACTGTCATGTTGGCTTTTTTTTTTTTTCAGAAGTACCAGGCACCATTCTCCATGCTTCAACACTTGTTCACAAAAGCCTGAGTTACCAGATTGTAAGTATATATTTTGTTCATATCAACTTAGTTCAGAAATGTTAATAAGAAGACAGCATATATATGAAAGACTGCAATCTGTCAGAGATTGGCTTTTTTTCTCAGTAGCATGCCATGACTGTGGAATGCATCCAATTGAAATCTTACAACTGCAGGATGACTTTTATGGGGCAGTTAATCAACGTACCTTTGTTTGCTTCACAGTGTTTGTTAATATATATTTTAATAGAGTATTAATCTTTTCCATAGAATACTACATAAAAAAAAACCCTCTCGCTTTGCTTGCTTGTACTATGTGCAGATTAAATAATTAACATACTTCATTTTGACAAAGAATTATAAAGGAAAACAGAATAATGAAATTCGCACCATTATTTTCCAGTAGCTCTAAAATTTAATTACAGGAGAAAAGAGTCTACTCTCTCCATCCACCATGTTTTTACAATGGCTATAAAAGATTGTAATGTGGCTTAAAGTTATATCAGGAGACACCTGGTCAGGGGTTACTTGTCCATTACCAAATGCCGATTCCCATTCCCAGGCTACAGCCTGTTTACTCAAAAGAGGCTGAGATTTCCAATGGGGTTTACTTGAATTAAAAACTGGCTTATGCAGGTGGCGGTTTTGAAGGAATCCTTGATTGTGAACCGTCGATTTCAAAGGGGAGTCTTAATGATGTTCCTTGAGGCACTCTGAGCCCTGCGGATAGCAAAAATGGGCCGGGGCTAATGAACGTAAAGCTGGTGACAGCGCCTTGGTTTTGTTTGTGGTTGTTATGGTTCGAACTGCGTCAAGAGTTATGCCATGAGCGTGCAAATACTTGGCCACCTGTCTTAATTCTAAACCCTGGCTTATGCAGTAAATCCAGCGGTTTGGAGAGCCGGTAGCGGTAACGCGAGCCCGAGGGCTCGGGCAGGCAGGGCGGGGATCATCGGCGGCGGCAGCGCCCCGGCACAGCGCCGGTCCCACCGAGGGCACCAGGCACCCTCTCGCCCGACACCAGCCCTCCCTCCCCGCCGCTCCCGTTCGCCCGCAGAGCACAGCCGAGAGGGGACCGGCCCCGGCTCCCGCGGGGCCCCGGCGGCCGCAGCTCGCATTGCGGCGGCGCGCTCCGCAGGGCGCAGGGCCACGGCACCGCCACCCCACGGCGGCGAGCGGGGGCGGGGGGCGCGGGGCACCCAGCGCGCTGCGCGGCCGTCCCCCGGTGACTGCCGGGGCCGCCCGGGGCGCGGCGGGGGCGGGCGGCGCCGCAGGAGGGCGGGAGCCGCCGCAGTGAGGCCGCGCGGGCGAGGCGGCGGCGGCCGTTGCCATGGCAGCGCTGCCCCGGGCCGGGGCCTGAGCGGAGGGGCGGGGGCGCCCCGGCCGGGCCCGGCAGGGGAGGGGGTTCAAGCGGGCGGGCGGCGCCGCGGGGGTCGCTGCCGGGGGCAGCCCGTAGGCGGGTGTGAGGATGAGCCGCGGCGGGGCTCGAGGGCCGTGCTCCGAGCGCACAGGGAGGCTGCGGAGGTGAAGCCTCTGCTCCCTCGCCCGGCGGGATGGAGACTCTTGGCGCTGCAGAGGACGTGTTTTATGAGGAGGAGGAGGAGGAGGAGGTGAACTGCTACGACTTTGAGCCTCTGCCGACGCTGCTGGAGGATGAGGTGAGTGAGGCAGGTGCGGGGATGGAGCCGCCGCCCTTGCGCTCACCTGTAGTGTAGCGGCCTCGGGGGCCGCCCGCAGGAGGCGGCCGGGCCGGGGGCGCACCCGGCCCCCGGGAGCGGGCAGGCCGCGGCCACAGCACCGCTCGCTTTCCGCGTGTGCGCCGCCAGCGCCTCCTGCCCCGCGGTCCCAGCCACCAACCTGGGCTTAGCCCGTTCCCGTGCACCTTCTCCACACAACAGCAAAGTCATGGTCCTCGAGTGCGGGCTGTCTCGTCACTGCTGTCGTAGCCGTGGGTTAATGCTGCAGTCGGCAAGTACGTGTCCTTGTCGCATCCGATCAAGGGAAATTTATATGGGCAGAATAATTTCCCGAAGCTGCCAACCACTTTTTTGTACAACTGTATATTGCTGCCTTGTGCTAAAAGGCCTTTGACACTGGGAAATAAAACCCAAAGATATCAAACTGTTAAATCTGTTTCTTCAGTTGTTATGCCAAAAAACCTGTAGCTAAACACAGTTCTTGTCATTGCATTTGTCTGGCTCTGTTACTGGTTTTGCCCTTGCTTTTTGTTGCTCTTGCTCATCTTTATATCTTTTCATGTGAAGTATGTTTCTTACCCCCTTATGAATGTTGGGGCAAAATATTTGGAGATTTTTTTCCTTTTTTAAGTAAAGGTTTGGTGAACTATACGTGAGCTGCTCATTCCTCGAATCAGATCTTGCAAACTTTCTAACTTGCCATATCAAGAATCCGTGTTGAATCAAGGGTTAAATGGAAGTTTGAAAACGCAAAGCCCCTTTCAGTTTTCCTAAGGCACCCACTGGCTTGGCAGTTTGGTTCTTCCACTGTCTGTAGTGTTCAGTGCTGTAGGCCCTCTCAGACTGGCCCATGCAAAATCTTGGAAAAAGGTTGTAATGGCCTTATTTTTTACACATTGGCTTAAGTACTTGGAGTATTTTCTCAGAATGGAGAAGGCTAAGGGTCAACTCTTCTGTACAAGAAAGAGCGGGGCCCATTTTTCATACCTGCTAAATGTATCCTTTGATTGTGGGTTCCCACGAGTCCCATCTATTTAGTTATTACAGAAACATAAAGAGTTTCAGTATTTTTCTTGTGAGAATGAGCATGACCTATCACCTGGTGATTAGATAAGTTAATAAAAAAGAGCTGCTTTGAAGAGTACTCAGAGAGCTTACTAAGGCAATCCAGTGTTTTTCTTCAGATGTGATGAATGTAATAGATGGCATTTGCCATGTTTTCTGTGATTCTGGAATAGAATGTTTTGAAGTTTGTGTGAATTATCGTGGCAAAAAGGTGTCAGAAGGCTGTGAGTGCTGTTGTACTGAACTCTGAGCTGCTTAGTCATTTAGTGGAGTCTGCTCTTTTCATCATTGTACCACGTATAAAGAATGATGCAGGTGGTTTTTTGCCAATATGTGAAGCAGGAATCTGCCTGAGCTGAAGAGAAGAAAATGCTAAGGATGAGAGTGTGTTTCGATTTATTCTCTTTACTAGAACTTTATTCATTTCATACTGCTTAATATTTTATTTCAAAATTTTTAAGAAATGGTCTGTGGCCAATTAATTTTTTTATTCCTACTCTCTCTTAATTATCTCTGCTTAATTATATACCACTGAACAGTTTTGTACTTGCTGAGGAAAATATAAGGGAAAGCTTATAACTAAAGTGAGCAGTTAAGCATGGTTGCCCGACAGGTTTACTTTTTGTAGTTCTTAGTGTTAAAACCAGACACTTTCATATTAAAACCCAAGTGTCTTTTGCTGAAAGAGACAAAAAGAAGGCATCAGCATCTCTGATATTTACCACATTTGAATGAAGCAGCTTCCAGTGGTCCAAAGTACTGAAGCAGTTGCTCACCAGAAGCTTCAGTTTGCCGGAACCTCCTGTGTTAGAGTGTTAAAAGGATGTTATTTTCCACAGTGCTAACTTTTAGTCTGTGTTGCTTTGGGGATACAAGCTAGTCAAATGCAAGTCTCAGTGTTTTCAGTGCTTCACTCTACAAAGGCCTTGCTTAACAACAGCTTTAATAACTAAGGTCAAGGAAGAGTGATCATTTGGGAAATATGTGGTTTCTCTGAAGTAAGTAACTTGCTGCCCTGGAGCCTTGGAAATAGAAAGGCCTGCAATATGGTGATGGTGGTATTTTTCTTTTTCCTTTTTGTGTTAGTTTTGTCTTCACCTAGCCATCCACTGCTGATGGAAACCATGGAACATTCATAGGACATTTTTCCTTTTTCCTTTTTTTTTTTTTTTTTTTCTTTTTCTGTATGACATAACTTTCCCATCCCTGGGAAGGAAGATAAACTAAGCTTATCTGACGTTAGATCATTACCTTTCGTTTATTTCCCAAATAACCGCAAGACAAAGATGTTTTGTAGGTTTGTGCTGTAGGTATCATTGCTGATAATTATTATTTGCAGTGGAGTTCAGCCTGAAAGCTTAACTCAGAAGTTCTCTCAAGTCCTTATTGTGACTGGAATGTGATGCTGAGGCTGTCTTTAAGATTGCAGGTTTATTTGTTTTCATGTACGTTCTAAATTGAACCTCTTATGTCCATACGCACAGATGAAACTCATAGTTTTGCATCTTGATTAGTGAGTCATTCTTTTATTTCTCTGTTGTGGCAAATGCCATCGTGTCACCTAGCTGGAGGATTCTAGGAGCGTTAAAAATAATTACTTGTTCATTGTTTTAATCATAGAACTTCTATTTTTTTAACTCTCCTTGCTGGCTATAGAATAAGAAGTGGGTCTCCTCTTTCCAAGCCTATCCTCATCCCACCACTCAGTTTGGTCAGCTTCAAAGCCTAAAATTTGTAGGAGAGCTTCTTGCCATGTGTTGTTTGCAGATAGAGCAACCTCTGTGCTGCTCTTCGTGCTTGGAACAGCTTCCCTATGGAAATGTGCAAAGCCTCCTTATCCACCCTCAAACTCTGACGGCAGTAATAAAAAGTAAACAAAACAGTACACATTTGTACTGAGCATAGCACAGAGAAAGTAAGATTTTGTGCTGAGATCTTCTGCTGTTCATTATCATGTAGGACTGAATTTGATGAGACCAGGATCCATGATTAGTGCTAGAAGGCACTGTAGTAATGCTGCCATTAGTAAATCAATCCACATCTAGGCCATGTCTATGAAAAATAAGACCATTGAGGAGAGAAGTGAAGTTTGCCAAATAGCAGTGAGTGTGCTTTATTTCTTACATCATATTTATTTATTAAGCATTATACTTTACACTAAAAAGCACAATACACTTTTGGACTGAGATTTAGTTCTTATTTGAAGGATATTATGAAAGCAATGCTTAATTCTCTGAAAGACATGTTAATAAACTGTTAACCCCTTCTGTATATGTTAATCCAGATATCATTGATGTTCTCCAGTGCTGGAGTAGGTAAAGAAATTTATAACTGTTCTCCAAGAGATTAAAAGTTTAAACCACAGCAGTTTTCTGAGCTGTAAGATAATTCACATCCTCTTTTGCTGATTATGACACACTTTATTTTTTCTCTATGCTAAGCAATGTGTATCTACATCTTCCATTCAGGGTATATTTAATATCACTGTGTAATTAATAGTAATTATAGCTCTGATACAAAGTAACTTCTGTAGATTACCTTCTATTTTTGTTACCTTATTTTTCCCTATAGATGGAATTGATGTTTTGTTTGTTTGGGTTTTTTTTCCTCATTCCTTTAAGTTCATGAAGACTTTACTTCTGTAGCTGTAGATAATGTATTGGGTTTGTTTTCCAAAAATATCCATAGAGAGGCTGGTTGCTTTGAGCCAAGCAATGTTTCTGAACATCTTGACCAGGAAAGCCACATTAGAAACACATTTGTTTGGGGGAATGGACTCATAGCTTTACTGTGATAATAGAGTCAATACAAGTTGACTACAGTTTAGGACAGCAACTTGGAAACGTAAGTCCATGAACTGTTTTGATCACTAAAAGGTCCGGATATAATGGAGAGGCCTAGGACAGCTGAAGTGTTTGATTTTAAGTCCAAGTATAGAAACACTTTTCCTATGGCATGTTTGGCTTTTCAATGTTTATTAAATGGTCTACACCACTAAACTTCACAACAGCATCATTCTTAAGACAGGCTAATCTAAAGGGTACTTTTTCCCAGATCACAAATGGTAGGGAGAAGTGCTGTGAAGAGAATTTTTAAGTGGTTTATATTAAGACACCTGGGAAAGCTTGAAAGGCACGGATGAAACAAAATGTTTTCATTTAGTCTTTCTGCTTTTACCTCCAAGTGGTCTCTTTCTTTTGATGCAGTGTTTGTGTAACTTACATATCTCGCATGGTATTTTTTTTTTTATGTTGGCATACTGTGATATTTTTGTTCAGGTTAACTGTGCTTCTTAAAACATCTCTGTGTTAAGAGCAAAGTCATGCACTTGGTGTTTCTTGGGGTATTAATCTGTGTCCTAGAAAGTCTGAGAACTTGCTGGAAACATTACTTGTAGCCAATTGTGTCAAATGTGATCTATGATACAGAAAGTAGTGTCATGAAATCCAGGGTAATTTATTAATTCATATCTTGGCAGGAGAATGTGTCCCTTGCTGATATTTTGTCACTGCGGGATAGCTGTCTTACTGAGCAAGATATTTGGGCAATTTGCCTGGAGTGTTGCCATTCTTTGAAGAGCATTGCCCATTCTGCAATCTTCCAGACACTCTGCATCACTCCTGACACTTTGGCTTTTAACACCAATGGCAATGTATGCTTCATGGAACAGCTCAGTGGTGAGTATTTATGTTTCCAGGCTGTTTGTTTTAGAACCGTGGAAACTCATAGCGAGAAACTGCAGTAAAACATTACATTCTATTTTTTAAGACTTACAATTAAAATAAAGATAAAATAAAACTTATTTGGGAAGGGGTGTGTATATTTTCATATGAAATTACGTGTTCAGTTTTGTACTTGATGAACAAAGGCTGTTCTGAATTTGCTTTGAAAATTCCTCCTAATCATTTTAAGACTTCTTATCCAGGTGATAAGTCCTTCTTTATGTCCATTTTAAACACAGAGACTGTGTACAAGTATGTCCTTTGTAAAGCATGTCCTTTACCTCTTACAGATCTTCTCATTTCATGGGTATGTTCTATTTCTAGAGAAGTCTGATATTCAGTGTATTTTGGTGATTGTGGCCATAAAAAATGGAGCAATTCTTTTGCATATTTGCTATTAAAAAGGAAAGTTCTCTCAAATAAAAGCCTTGGTTGTTTTAAAGCTCTCTCTTGAATAAAAAATTATCATTTTTAAAGTAATGATTTTCAGACTTGCCAAATATTGGGACTGACTGAGAAATTAATTTTAGTATGTTAAAAACCACTATGTAGTAACATGGAAGATGTTCAGGTATCATAACAGATGAACAGGGAGATGCTTGACTTTAAACAACTTCTTGTTTCAGCTTAGACAAAAAAGCATGTTATGTTTGCTGTTCCTTTCTCATGTGATGCATCTCAAGATGATAGGTCTTCAGTCTCTTAATGATTTTACAGAAGAAGAGTAAAGAAAACCAAACAGCTCTTACTCTATGGTACTTTAAAAATTATGTTGGCTCATTACTAGGAGAACCATTCTAGTCTAGATACACACCAGTCAAGTTTTTGTTGTGATTTCTTCAGCCTAATTTATTTTTAAATCTCTGTCAGGATAAGTGTTTATTCTTTCACGCAAAATCTAGATCATAGTATTTAGAAAAAATACTAGAATAAAAATGAGAAGGTAACGTTGCAACAAATTAAGATTTTTTTGCCTCTTTAGAATTAAAGATAGTCTTTCATATAAATGGAACATCATAAAATATAATTAATAAAGATGAAAATATACCTTCATAATTGTTGTGATATTTTTTATTAAATTCCCTAAATAGACATGAGACAACTTTTAGTTCCATGTTAATGGGGTAATGTGGAATCAATTTCCTTTATTTTAAGGAGCTTGTCATGCCTTGAAATTAAAAAAGAAGCTAGCTTTGTGTAAGCCAAGGGTATATGAAAGACTTGTTGAAGAGCATAAATCTAGTGGATGAAAAATGCCCCTCAGCTAAGATCTTTGCTTGTAGCTGGGGAAGAGAAAAATCAATTTCTCCTTAAATGTTTTAGTCTAATTGAATAGCTGGCAAACAATTGATCCAAGAATGCTGTATTCACATACTTAAAATGTGGGATAACAAATTCCTGTGCAAAGATTTAGTTCCCTGAAGTCATGTTAGTCTCTAAGGAAAAGACTTTTCACTAGTTCTCTTTAAAAAAAGGTATGTTTTCCATAAGCATGCAAAAAAATGACACTTGTGTTCTACTTCTCTCATGCTTCACTGTGTCTTTGGCTCTTTCTCTCAGATTTTGTTACTGTTTGGTTAAAAGATCGTTGTAGGCACTTGAGGAGGTTGTCCTTTTTGCTTCCCTGAAGTTGTTGCCTATGGATTTATTCTTCCAGAAGAAAGTTATAACTCTGGATTTGCTTTCCAGTGAGAGAAAATGACCAGCCTGTCATCTCTGCTTTAGCAGCAAGTTCTGCTTCCTGCAAGTTCTGTGGTGCTAAAGTGACAACCATTCAATAGGATGTTCTGCCAAGGGCTCTGATACCTTCTTGTCTCTTCAGATCATGTACATTCCCATTGTAAACATTATATTAAAGGAATACAGTGAGCTGTACCAGTGATAAGTTAAATACTTGTACAGTCTTTAAAGTGTTCTATGGAAAGAAAGGGAAAAGGTAGTGGGGAGATAAAAAGGGGTAGTACTCTGTACATGGGGGAGAGGAGAGAACAAAACATCTGTCCATTAGTTCCCTTCCCTTTCTGCCTCCTCTGCCCAACCCCAAAACCAGGAAAAAATGTGGTGGTGGGTAAGAAATGCAAAATTGGTTGCATAACCCTCTTTTTCAGTGGGCAAGTACATTTGGGTATGTCCTAAGGAGCTGTAAATCAGTTACTGTCTCTAGTCAGCCATGCCACATAGCTGCAGTATATGAATATGTTTAAAAAGCCCTCTCTAGTAGTCTCTGCTATATAACTGGGTTTAATAAAAACTTTGCATTTCACTTCTAAAATACAGGCACAAAAGCTAAAGTTATGATTATGCTGTGCCTCTGAACATACTATTTTTTTCTTCTTGTTGAGAAAGGAAACACACTTTTTGCATGTAAATAATCTCAATCTTCCTGACTTCCCAGAAGGATAGATTAGGTGAGCTGGATATGTATGTGGAGGGTAGTTTGTTTTTTGTTGTTTTTTTTTTTTTTGTTTGTTTTTTTTTTTTTTTTTTTTTTTGTTTTTGTTTTTGTTGTTTTGTTTTTTTTTTTTTTTTGTTGTGCTCCTGTTTAATTCCTTGATGTTCTTTACTGGGCTCATGTGACATAAGTGCAGTGTGATGCTGTGTACCTGCTTGGATGCAGGAACAGCATCAGACTCTCATAAGATGTTCTTTTCTTCTTTCCACCTCCTCACTCAGAATTGGCTGCTGCAGTAGCTCAGTTCTCTGCTCAGCAGCACATGCATGGGCAATTTACTTCCTCTACTTTTTCATCATAAGTAAAGCAAGCTAAGCAGAAAGGTCAGAGTTCTAAACTGGCCTGTAGATGCAGAAGTAATTAGCTGTTCAGACTGGCTTTGCTGCTTGAACCCTTATCACCCAGGTCTGTAATGGAAAATAGTGAGTAGAAGTGTCCAGTTAATCAAATGGAACCCCTAAGCCACAGCTGAGCCACACCAGCTTAGGGGATAACTGGGTCCAAACATAAATGCCTGAAGGCAAGAAGTGGTTAGACATGTTAAATGTATTTCTTTGTGGGTGTTTAATCTGTTTTGTTTCTTAGTAGGGAAGTTATGATACCTTCTTGGAGAAAGCTTGAAAACAGCACTTTATTTTACTTCCAGCACTTTAAACATGGATAACAAGTTCTCTGTACAGTAGATTGGAGTGAACCAAAATACTGCTATACGAAGTTTCTTTTGCATCAGATAGAAGTGTATCATTACATTTGTATCATCAAGTTGGTTTGTGGTTTTTTGTAAACAAGACTACTAATTTCTAATCTGGCATATTTCCTTTTGTTTTCAAAGATGATCCAGAAGGTGCCTTTGTTCCGCCAGAATTTGATATCACCGGTAACACTTTTGAGGCAAGTTCATAAATTTATCTGTAAAATAGAGGGGGAGGTTAATAGTTTTACTACCTCTGGCAATACCAAATGCTAAGCATTCTCAGTATACAATTTTAGAACTTCTAAAGATTGTGAGTAGTAAATGATGCTGTTTAGATATATTTTATGAAAATAAAAAGTAAACTTAAAATGCCATATTAATTTTTGGCATAAGCGTTTATTCACTGACTGTTAAAATGTAAGAATCTATTTTGGCTGAATAATGTGTTATGCTAAACCACAGCTGGCCTATATTATGTTCACTGGTACCCTTCACTGGTTACATGGGCTTGTTTGGGGACTAGCCATGAACTTTTATGACTAAATATAAAATTTGTTCGCTATCCTCTTCAATAAAATAATTCAGAGAAGGGTAATCAGCAATTTTATCTTTGATTTAATGGAGAAACAGATTACTATCTGTTGCTTTGCAATGCACAAGTGCTCTACATTGTTAAATTAAATTAGATTTAAATTGTTTATACTAATTCATTAGCCTCCCAAGTCAACTATCTCATTGCCTGCTACAGGAGCACTTGCTTGCTTAACATCCTTTTTCTTAATACACTACTTTTTCTGGCATGTATTCTTATTCAAATGCTTTAATTAGCAACACATTTAATTCAAGTTATATTAAAAAATCTAGTTCTTTATATTCGAAACAAATATATTTTGCTTTTCAGAGTTATAGCCTTCATAGTCATGTTTATAGTTCTCTGTTTCTTGATGGAGGGAGGTGGGAAGGAGGAGGAGAAGTGAACCTTTGAAGTGTGAAGTACCACATGTTAAATGAGAATGATAAGGCAGGAAGGGTGGTAGAATACAATATGAAATAGTGCAGTCTTTGAAGGTTAAAGCAGCAAAAATTCAGTTGTTGCTAGGCTTTATTAATGTATCTACATATGCCAGCAGAGTTCTAATGATTTTGTGCTCACTCTCCTCCTCATCCCCATGATGGTTTTTGGTAAGTCTTTCTTTGTGGACAAGGATTGTTAAGAAGTGGCCTGCAATTTCTGTAAACTTGCAACTGAAGAAGCCTTTATATTCAGATGTGGTTTAGGAAAATGAGACCCAAAGGTGACTGGTTTTTGTTTCTTTCTTTTTGTTGTGCTTCTGAAGCTGTACATTTTACATAAATATGTTCTTCATCCCTTAACAAGCTTCCAAGACAGAAATGCTTACAAGGTTTGCAGAATTATTTGCTCCTTTGGCCAACTGATTTCCCCCAACCCTTTTTTCTTGCCTAGTAGTTGCTGAACTTGTCTGCAGAAAGTGAATAGATACACTGAAAGAATTTCAAAGACCAAGGAGATGGAGCAAGGTGAAATAGGAATTTGGGAAGACTGTGGTAATACTAAGTGACCTGAAATTTTAGTTCTATCTGATAGACAAAGCCAGAATATGCCTTTTGGATAAAACACATCTGTGTACAGATTTGTTGTTTAACTCTTCTCTTTCAGCAGCATGTACAGACCTGTTAAGCCCCAGTGAATCCCAATACCAAGCACAGCACAATCAGTTAAACATTCAGTGAAAACTGTTTGAGTCAGGAGTGACTCTGAACATTGACCCTTTTATTCCTTTTGCAAAGGTCAGTGAAGATACATGAAGGTACACATTTGTGTGGAAGGAAGTCAAAATGCTCTGCCTTGTCTCTTGTAACAATGGCTGAGTGCACTGATTTCTGTATGTTGTTGCTATTTCTTCATCTAGCAGGTGGGGAAGCCTTCCAAAGCAGGGAAAGCAGTGCTATGACAGTGTCCTGTTGCCTCAGCTGTTTTCCACTGACCACCCTACAGCAATACACAAGGCAGAAAAGCAAGGGCTTCCCTCTGCATTAAGGCAGAAATGTGTTGTTTTACTCTGGAATTTGTGTGCATTTGGTCAGTATTCTATGGGATTCAAACTATTTGTGGAACTTTCAAAGCTTTACCTCTTACCACATGTAGAGTTTGGTTGAATTTTTAAGTGCTTTAGTACCAGACCACCTTCTGCCCAGGATTCCATGGTGATCTCTGCTCGTTTTTACTTTTGCAGATCAAGATGTTGAATAGGTTAATGCTTATGTAGTTGTTTCAAGGATTTTATAATACTGTAATCTTTCCAAGTTGGCCATTTCCTTCTTGGTGTTAATACTTCAAGTTCTTCTGTTTTCCAAAAGTATTGACACTTTTGTCTATCCCCTTACCCCTATTATAACCTTTTGCTATTGCAATAGCAGAATAGTAGTGCTTTATATACATCTCCTGGCCTGTTGTGCTTTCTCAGTGTTATGAAGTTCTTTGATTACAATAAGCTGCCCTTTATACAGAAGTGTCAAGTCTCTTGTATTACTGCTTGCTCTTTCTTTGGTGATGACCTGACTTGGTTGTTCTTTGTTAGAGTGTTTTTGCAGCTGCTTGGTCTGATTTGTTTAAAACAATGGCAAGTAATGGTTTTATTGAAACTGTCTGATTTCAAAATAAACAGAAAAAAATTGGTTTTGGAACTACTAATTATGTTCAGGATGATCTTTGATAGCTGTTACTCCAGTGTCAAAGCTCGGCTGATTTAAAATAGTTATGTCAGCCAGAGGTTTTGGTTGATTTGAGTGTGACCTATTTTGTGACTTCTACAAATGGATGCACACAATGAGATTTGTATGGCTGCTGGATGACTTCTTCCTCTTTAAACTATTTTTTTAAAAAATCCTTCAATTAAAGCTACAGTTATTTCAACAAGAGATGTTTTGTTTCCTGCTTGGTGAATTACTGATCCAGACCTCTAATGGTATTGTGACTCCAGACTAATTAGTTGCTAAACTTAGCTGGCACTCACAAGCACATAAGAATAATAGACACAGGAAACAAATTGAAATGCATTACTGTCCTGGCATCTGAAACAGCACTATTAAAGATGTCAGTTTCTAGTTGGAATTTCAAATAGCAAGAGATCTAAAGCATTGTCCAAATGGCAGTGCACAAGACTGAAAAGTAATTGATTTCATGTGGTTGGTTTTAGGCTTGTGCCTTCTTTCTTGACCTGCTCTCCATTTGTTAAGTAGGAATAATATAATAGCACCAGCTTCAGTTACTGTTGAGAGTTGGATGGTGAAAACTAGCCCTTCAGTTTCAGTATCAGGTGTAAAATACTTTTTACAGAGAAGAATGGTGAAGAAGGAATTAGCTGTGAAAGGGACTTGCGGTACTGACAGTGAAGTGCAGCTGAACTTCCCATGATAACTTCAGTGCTGCCACAGTTCCATCCTGTGCACTTGGAGGAAGGATTGCAGTTTCTGAGCATCTAAAGAGATCTTGAAGTCGCTGTGTTGCTAAGTGGTTGCAGTGGCATTGAGTAGGCCAGTTCTGGTGTGTTCTCCTCTTCCAGGTGTTTGCGTGGTTGCAGTACAAAGACAGAAAGGCAGCCAAGCAGCTACTGCTGGACTCTAGGACAGCACTGAATGAAAACAGAGAATCTCCTGCCTATCTGTTAATGTTATTTTTTTTTCCTCTAACAGTGCTATCTCCTTACAGACTTCCATTACCATTGTGCTCTAGTAAATGTACTGTTAAGTATTGGTGCTGAGAGACAATAGGAGTTACACTTTAGAGTTATGATCCATACTATAACTGCCAAGAAAAGGCGAATTTCTGTACAGTACACTTATTATCATTTGAAGTTCTTAATGCAAATGAAGGCATGTGATGTAACTGTGCTCTAAGTTTTCAGACTTAAGCTGTCACTTGCCTGCATTGATGGAAATATCTCAGTTTCTGCTTTTCTGCTAAGCTGGAAGTTGTGCCTGAATTTGCTATCGCAGGTATTAACCACGTCTTTGTTCTCACTGAATCTTGAGCCAGAAGTCAGAGACATCTGGACTATAAACACTAGCATCTAATTTTATAATTTTCTACTCATCATATGGTAGAGAACAGCAAAGAATGTGAATTTTTTCTGTTCTTCAAAGACAGGAAGAGACTGATATGCAAAAATACGTATTTGAGGCTTCTTCTAAAATTTGCCCTGATTTTGCCTTCTAAATAGGAAGAACTTTAGCCTTTTTCCTGATGAAAATGGCTCCTATTTCATTTTCTTGCCCTGAGCAGTACAGTGTTAGACTTGTGAAATTTGACCAACGGGAGGCTCAACACGAATAGTTAAATATTGTTGAGTTCATTAATAGCCTTACTTCTATCACTACAATACAAGATTGCCTCAGGTTAAAAACGTTGGCTGTCTCAAACCAGTTTCAAACAGCTATTTGTCTGCACCACAAAACTCTCATTGAGTCGCACACAGTGGTTCATTTATGTGGAACACCACATTTCTGAGATATGAGCTTTCTGTGAGATGAAGGACTGATGTCCACCATGTGTGAGCTTGCATTTATAATCTTTTAATAATGTGGCTATTCAGTTTTGCTTGTTCTAGTGAACCTTTGTAATAGAAATCAGTGAATTTTCACTCTTGTCTTTTTTTTTATCTGAGGGAGATTGGATAATACTTCTGTTAATGACTTATTTCCGTATTTGGAGGTGATAAGATGCAGTAGTTCAGAAGCCTCAGTGTGCAGCAGGATTAAAACCCTCAGAAA
This sequence comes from Vidua macroura, assembly GCF_024509145.1. NCBI lineage: Eukaryota > Metazoa > Chordata > Aves > Passeriformes > Viduidae > Vidua > Vidua macroura. The sequence goes on from NC_071578.1 coordinate 15,042,509, forward strand.
TTAAAAGAAATGAAAAAGTGATCAAGAGTTAAATACTACCGTGAAGAGGAGGAGGAAATATGGGTTAGTGAAGGGGAAGAAAGTGAAGTTCACATTGCCTCTTTTTCTCATCTAGAACTTGTTCTTGCTTTTATCTATCAGGACAGGAGTGGGGTGTGCTGATCTCTCAGCTGTGAGAGAATCACAGCTGGAAAAGGCTGAATGCTCTCTCTATCTTTGTTAGAATGTCATGACTCTCAACTTGCAGTTCTCAGTGGGCTGTAGTTGATTTATATTATATTAAAAAAGTCCAAGTATTTCAGCAACCTTAAAAAGAAACAAATGTACATGAAGTGGTAGAACTGCTGCAGATAGAAATAATACAAAATAAAATGTTATTACATTGTTTTTGAATATTAAGTTATTAGGATTCATATAGCTTATTCCTATGAAATGTGACAAGGCAGTTGGAGTGATAAATACAATATGCATAGAAATATTTTATGTACATATAAATGCATGGGTTGAAGTTTCAAATGAAACAGTGTTCTGCAGAATAGATAAAGAAAGGTTCAGCATGTGTGTGTGTGTAGATATATATATCTATATATATATATATATAGATATATATATATATGTCAGGCCTACTGAAGAAAACTGAGCAGACAGTTTCATGCTGCAGTATTTCTCAATACCTGATCATTACTAACCTAGTGCTCATGTCTCAGCTGTTGGTCCTTCTCTAAATGTGAAAGCCTTCATCTTTCTCCCAAATCCAAACAGCAGACAGTATAAAGAAAGTCATGTCTTTATGACTTTGCTAGTCTTTTAAAGCAGTAGCTTTGAATACTGTGAGATTATCTCTATTGTTCTATTTTTCTTTAGCTCTCAGTGCAGGATGAAAAAAGAAAACTTTTATATGTTCTCCTAGATGGGTTTTTGGTTTTGTGTTTATCTGACGGGGGAAGCAAATCTTTTGAAAACACCTAGTGCCTTTTTTCTTCTATTCTGTTTCTCTTAGTTTCATGTAGCCTCCCCTTGAGACTAATTCTATCTAACAGCAGCAAAGCTTGTCATCAGCAAATGGTAACTTATCTCCTCCTGTAGTCTAAACCATTCAATCTTCTGAGCGTTATTTAAAGCTGTCTTTTCCTTCAGTGACAAAAATAAATTACTTTCATTTGTTACCTCTGCCTCTACTGTGCTATAGAAAAGAAAATGGAATCTTCCTGTTCTTGCTTTTACATCACCATCCCAGCTGAGGTCCCTTTCAGGAGCTTGGGACTGAGCAAACACCCTTTCGATGCTTTACACAAAGTTAACAAAAGGAAGAATGAGGCCAATGGAATTTTTTTTTTACGTCAGAGTTTGTTTTGTTTTGTTTTTTCCTTTTAATGCCTAGGCTATCTTAAAGTTTATCATTTGGTTACCTCAAAAACCTACAGCTTAGTAGTTGCTTAGTCCTGAAGCTGGGTTGCAAAGTTGTCATATTGGTCATTGCCAGCAAAATTTTTGAGCATATTGCCAATATTTCTACAATTTTGCCCCTAAAGCTGAAATAACTTTTCGGAGAGACTTTTTTTTATTGGAAATTGTCTGTATCCTAGGCAGAAAAATGTTGTTAGAAGAAAAATGATTGCATAAGTAACCTGGTCAATGAAAACATACAGAATTCTAGGTTTATTCCTTATTTGGCTACAAGATTCCTATAGGAAAGCATTATTAAAGTTAAGATATATAATTTTTCCCCTAAGATTTCTGAAGATTATGCCCTGATGTACAAAAGAATTTTTAAATTATGTTACTTAAGAATTTTTGTTTGGAAAAGATTGGGAGTGAAGAGAGAACTTTGTGTTCTCTCTTAAAACAGGTGGTTTTTGTTGTTGGAATTTACTTTTTTTTGAAGCCTGAAGGGTTGTGTTGGATAAATTTGTGGATAGTCTCCATCATGGGCAAAAACTATGGAAAAGAGAAGAGATTGTTTTCTCTTGTTACACATGCAGAGTGTCATAAATCTCTGGGCTTCTTAATGCTAAAGATGCACAAATTGTTTTGGATCAATTGTTTGTCTCCAACCTCTTCCGTGTAAACTCATTAGTACTGATACTTTCTCAGCTATGGATGAAGTTGTCTTCTTTAGTCCTCATATCATTATCTGTCAGTTTCTGGTGCTGCCCATTCAAACTCATTCCTTTGATGGATCCATCATCATACTAGTCTTACTTGCAGAACTTAATTTTCTCTTTCCACTTATTTCCAGTATTTACTCCTTAGAATGGTTAACAGTGCTGTTGAAATGCAAGCCAAAAGGCAACACAGAATTATTCCTTATCATTACTTTTTATTCAAAGATTCCTCTTTCATTAATTTTATGTCTGTTTTATGTGGATATTCAGGTTACTAAAAGATCCATGATCATTGCTACTCTGGATCTGGATAATTTATACTCCCTGGAACAATGGCAATTAATTTCTACTATTTGCATGTACTGAAATATAGAGCCATTTCACCGGTGTATGAGAACATTTATAAATACCACTATTTCTGAAAAGTTCAGGGAATTATTGACTTAGGAGTAGATGGTAGATGCCTTCCTAATCTCCAGATAAAATTTCAAGACTAATTCAGTTTCCCTGGTGAATTAGATGTTGTAGAGGATTGTACAGGATTAAGTTGTTGAGATTTAGTCAACAGAGCCTTCAGGATTTTGACAAAATGGTTGTCACTCACACGTCACTGTCCTTAGTTACAGCATTTCAGGAAACCTTAGCAGAGTAAACGCGAACATGCTTTTGAAGCTCAGGGTGGTGTCTCCTGGAAAATTTATTGAGTGTGGCTTAAGTTTTCTTAGATAACCTTGCAACATATTGTGAATTAATCTCTTTGTATATGCATACTCCAGGATTCTTGAACTTTTAGCCCTTTCACCAAGTTTAAAAATAAAACAAACAAACAAAAACAGGGAAAAAAACATCCAAACTAAAAAAAAAAACCCTATCAAAACACAAACCAACAAACAAACAAAAGAAAAAAACTGAAAAAAAGGAAAAAAAGCCCCTCAAAACAACCAAAAACCCCAACCAAACTTCTTCTTTCTCTCAACTGTAATACTGCTTCTATGCTTGAGTTGAAAAGGAGCAAGGTTTACTTCTACAGAAAACATTCCCCTGTGAAACAATCAAACTAAAAACATAACCAGTCTGAAATCTGCCCCAAACTTTCCCTCACCAAATGTTTACATTCCTGTAATATACAGTAAGAGCTACCAACCTTGGCTGCTCCTGTCACCTCCAGCTGTTCTGTGAAAATTGGTGTTTTAAATGTTGTCATAACAAGTTATTATGCAGAGAGGTAAATTGAGAAGTGTCTGACCAGCTTTTTGCATTTTGCAGTTCATCGTATATATGATCCTGATAGAAAAAAAAAAAAAAGGAAATCTACATAGATTTTTTTGTTAAGGAAGAGTTAACTGGTTATTGTACAGTAATGACTATTTTACGTGTCAGAGTCTGGATGTCATTGATTCATGTCATGATAAAAGAATTGGGATGCTAGCCTAGTGTATTGGCCCATAATGTTCTTACCTCTGAGATCTTCAGAGGGTTTTTCAGGGTTTTTTTCAGTATTCTTCCTTAACTGTCATAATTATACTTATTCAGTCATGCAGGAGAGGAACCAATTGATGTGCTACTCATCCATGTTCTTATCTGGAAGTGCTGCAATTCAGTTTTTTACCTCCAAAATGTGAAATAAGTATCCCTCAATACAGAATGGTGTGAATGCATTACTCAGAGTGACAGACTTTACCAGTAGGCACTGTCTCTTAGGTTTAAGATTAAAAGAATGTAGTTTTGGGTTTGTTTTTTTTTTTAATAACATACTTCAGTACTATGATTAACATTGTATTTGCTATAAAGTAAAAAAAAAAAAAAAACATACACAGTTGAGAGAAGACAGAGCCAGTCTGCTCAGCATGCGTATAACTGTTTCCCGGGCTTCCTTGTTTCTATGCCTACAGGGAATAGTTGTGTTACCTTAATTAAGTGATAAATTAATTACCTATGGGAAGTGACTTAAAAGTAAGAAGGTTAATGGCTGATAAATCATAAGGAGAGCTGTGACACACGAAACTCCGTTTCAAAGGGAGTTTTTTAAAAATACCATTGTTCAAGAAGCTTTAAAGATAACTGTGAGTAACTTTTGCTATCTAAACCTCTGAGATCTTCAGCTGGTTTTTCAGGGGTTTTTTTTCAGTATTCTTCCTTAACTGTCATACTTATTCAGTCATGAAGGAGAGGAACCCATTGGTGTGCTACTTGTCCGTGTTGGGATGTCTGATCTTTGTGATTAAGGTAGCCTAAAAGTGGGATGGAAGTGTAAGAAATTTGTTCTTAATTTGTTTCTTCACTCTGCAAATACATGAGTAATTTCCTGCAAATAGCATGGTTTAAATTTGCTCAAGATTCTAGGCATGTTCAGCTTCATGTGACTTCCAAGAGGAAAATGAATCTTTACCAAGGTAACAGTCAGTGGTTTAAGATTATCTGTCCTTAGTACAGTAGTTAAAGTAACAACAGCTTTTTGAAACTGTATTGAGGTCCATTTGAAAAATTTGTAATTTTTTTCTTAGTTTCTGGGTATAGCTCTAAATTGACAGTATTTCTTTTCAAAGTGATTACTACTGTAGATGCTGGCAAATTGCTCTATGGACAACAATCAACAGAGTCATATGGAAAGCCAAAATCTATTGCTGTTAAAATAATATTTGCAGGTAGCACAGAGACTGTTGTAAATGTATCTTACGATTTACTAAAAAAAAAAAAAAAAAAACCCAAAACCAAAAACCTCCTGTCAAAGAAGACCTGAAAAGAAACCCCTGAGGTTAGTCAAAAAGTATGAAAAAAATGTGCAAAAGAATGAAAACCTGATATTTTTCAAATCTCTCTAAACAGAGAAATGCTACCTGAACTCTGCAATATTTGCAAATGAATAAGATACAGAAGAGTTTTTCAAAGAAAGCTATAGCCAAAAAGATATGTAATTTTTTTGAACATGTTTTAATCTTCTAGGACCTTCAGTAGGTTCATACATTGCAACTCTTCTTTATGGAGAATTATCAAAAATTTGGCTGAAGTAAAAGTGTCAGAATAGACTAGTGACCAACCTGACAAAATTAGCAGTAACATAAATTTCCAGGACCAGATGGTGAAACACCATTTGTAAAAGAAACAATTACTTCAAGTAATACTCTTTAGCCTGGAAGACAATGCCCTGAGGGAGAAGCTCTGTGAGGTGTGCTGTGGCAGCAGCCATGGAGTGTCAGCTCTCAGAAATGAAGAAGTGGGTGGCAATAATAAGATGCACATGGGTGCATTCAAACAAAATACTACCTTTTTATGCTGTAAAATATGGAAATTCTTGCTGCAAAACATAGATGCAGAAAGGTTGCATGTGGCTAACACTTAGACAAATTAATGGAAATAAAACAGTTGGCATGAACTGTTACAAAGAAGAAGCCTGCAACTATAAAACTGAGATTAGGTTGATGTCCCAAGTAGTGTTTCTCAGTTCAAACAGGATGATACAAATTGAGGTCACCAGAAAGCAGAACCTGTAAAATGCAGGCTCTAGGTAACAAAGCCTTGCTTGTGCCTTGTGATATAAACTGATGACCTGATCAGGCCTAACAACATATACAGACTTGAAAGCTTTCACCTACTTTTGTTAGGTTAGTTAAAAGACAATTTGAGAGTTAAAATACCTGCAGACTTCAGCCGTGAGAAAATGTGACCTGTAGATGCAGTTTGGGCCCCATTTTTTTAGAAGTCTTTTGGGGAACAAATTTTTTCTGGCACAGTTAACTGTAGTTAGAAGGGACAAACTGCACATTCCAGTATTTGTTAACCACTTCAAGCTAGACTGTATGTTTTGTGAGTAGTCTACAGTGGCTGAACACTTCTAGCACACTCAGCAGACTAATTATCAAGGTATCCAGAGTGCCAAATGAACATACAGCTAATATTTAATATTACACCTTCCAGTAATTACAATTATGCAGAAAGGCATTTAGTCCCTTTGTAATGAAGAAAAGTATTGGAAATAATAGACCTTTTCCCTTTAATTTTCTCACTAAGGAATATTACTGACTTTCTTTTGCATAAAAATAGTGCATTTTAGAGTGACTACACAGAAAAATGACATAGGTAAATATTAAATGTTTTCTCCCAGTAGTAATTTTCTCAAGCATTACCTTTAATTTCTTTGTAAAACTTGGAGGTTTAAAATCACACTGAAGCTTTCTTTTATAGAACCCTTAAATGCTTTGAATTGTGAAAGGGTGGAAGTAGCTATAGCCGTGCAATCTCAATTAAAAAAAAAAAAAAAGAAAAAATATGCAAATTAAAATAAGGGTCAGATAAAAATGTCACAACCAATTACACAATTTCTGTAACTTGTCATTTAGTCAGAAATATTTTTCAGTAAGTATTAGTTGTATTATGCCCTGTCTTTTTCAGTTCTTTGGAAGACCTACAATTCTGAACTTAGTGAAATCTCAATACAGAATATAAATGGCCATTATTTGTAATTGCTACATGCTTGTGCAGTCACTATTCAAAAGCTCTTTTGTCAGCTTTTTCCTGTGGTGTTTGTCTGCAAATGGGAGTTCCTGGAGAAGTTCAGTTCTTTAGGCCTGTCAAGCAGTAACAACAACGCCTCTGTCACACTCTCTGTGTAGACTTGGAGCTTTTATTTCCTCTCCTGATCTTTTGATTGGCAGATTTTAAAACTAGAGCAGATCATTACTTCTCTGATTTCACTTCTTGTAATGTTAAATGATTATAAAATGGCATGCAGAAAGGCAAGTAACTTTTGAGGAGAACTTGCAGAAGCCTTTTGGAATGTATTTCAATCATGATATAAAATTATAACATGATGGAAGAAGCTTTCCTTGCCCTTGGTAAGTGCTTCCAGTACTTAGCCTGATCATTTAAAAAAAATGTAGTATCTTCACCTTTTGAATTACCTTTTTGGGTTTTCTTGTCTTCTTATGCCTTTGTGTCTTGGAAACCACTCTAGTTTTTTAAAAAGTTATTTTAATTTGAAGCTACTTGTATGATCACGACCTTCAAATTTTTCTCTGAAATACATGAGTTCCCTTGTTTCAGCATGTTGCTGAAAGAAGGACTTTTATAACCTCAAATCATAATTACTCTCTTCAGATATCTTTTTTTTTTTTTTTTTTTTTTTTTTGCCATTGGGATTCTTAAAGGGCACATTATTTCCATAATGGCCTTCCCAGTAATGCATACCATAATGGTTTACCTACAGTTCTTGTTATATTTGCTGGCTTTGGGCTAAGAGGATATGGACCAGATCTGGGGAGCTGGTTTCCTAATGTGACTTCCTCCCTTTCCTCCCATCCTTTTTGAAGCTGACACTGTGATGCAGTCTTGCTGGCATGGTCTATGTATTTTTGTAACAAGTGACATTTAGTCTTTAATTCCTGAGCCTCCTTAGGAATTTTGAAGAGTTTTGAGCTTTGGGTTTGTTTTGTTTTTCTTTTGGATCTCTCAGGAAATGCATGCTGTTTATCAGCTATTAAAGTATTACCCTGTAATGAAAAATGCTTATAATTCAAAAAGCTTTTCTCCTTATCTACATTTGAAACAAGTGGGTGTGAGGGGTTTTTTAGGGAGGAGTGTTTTGTTGGGTTTTCATTTTGTTTCCTTTTATTGTAGTGATTTGGTTTGGGTTTTTTTCAAAAATTAAGGAAAAAAGCCCTCTTAACTATTTAATAAAATTTCTAATGGCCAATTCAGTCCCAATTCTAGTCGGCCAGAAGAAAAGTTTTTTGCCACCCTTTCTTATTCGTTACTCTCCATAGAGTAGACTGAAAAGTCTTTTGCTTGCTTGTGAGATTGTTGTCATTAAGAGCAGTGTCTTCTAGTAAGCTTTAGGTATTTTATGCTTAAGAGTTTAGTTTATTTATTTCATATACCCATCTTGCTCTTCTTTCCCAGAAAGTGAAATTTTCTTCCTATCCCATCTGTGCAGTTAAGTAGAAGCTTTTTGATCCATTAACTTGGAGAACACCCCACCTAGTGGATGATTGTAATCTCATTTTTTCATTGCTCCAGTTCGGACAGCCTTAAGGTTATGTTGGATTACCTTAAATATTACCCATGTTTACTGCCAGCTTGGGAAATTGATTACATAGCTGGATTTTCTTTCCCCTTTTACTTGTGGGGTGGCAGTGGTGGTGTATGGAGAGCTGGGAGAGGGGAAAGGTATAAGGGGGATTTACATGAAAGGAAGTTTCAAGTTGAAAAAGGTAACCACATTCCCTGTAAATGTTTTAACACAGAAATTAGTTACAAGCTATGGTGCTTCAAATGGCCATCTGCAAAATTAGTTTTCCTGCATTTCAGAGGAAAGGAAGTACTTTAACAGAGCAACTTCTTGTGTGTTGGGAAAAAAACATCTTACTTCAGTTTGGGACTGGCCTTTCTCTTGTACAAGAAAAGATGCAGTGAACTTCATTAAAACAGAGCAGTAAAATGGGCTTGACTCCTGTCTGTTTGCATCTCAGACACTTGTGCTTTTAAAGGCAGATTAGGGCATAGGAGTTATACCCCACTGTGAACAGAAATTATTAATTGGAAAATGTGGTATCAGGGAATGTTGCTCTGCCCTTGTTCCTATGTCCTGTAATGCTCGCATCCAGCCTTGTGTGGATGAAGAAAATTTGTCAAAAACAAATTTGTTTGTTCCCTTAAAGTTAAGCTCCTCATCTTTCTGTCCCACTTTTGGAGCTGGTATTCAAGTTGTATATATGAAATCATATTCAAATAGGCTTTCTTGTGCTTATGTATTATAAGAAATAGTGAATTCTTACACATTTTTTACTGGAAGAAATGATTCTGTTCCGAAGTTATTCTGTTTGGAAGTACCTTCTGGCTTAAGAGGTGTCTCCACACTACACAGCATTATATCTTGTGGTATTCTAACATGGCTTGGTCTGTGTAGCATTAGTTGGTAACTTCTGCAGTGTGGTTTTTAACTTCAGGTCTTAGAGGAGTGATTACTTTGTTTCTATAATAGTAATTTTATGGACCAGAGGTGATGTCACTTGTTGCAGATACTATCAAATACATGGAATAATTTACTAATATCAATTATTAAACTGCCCAGCACATTACTACATTTATACAAGAGACTCTTTAGATAGAACTGTACTATATTGTTAAGTGTGTCCTTGTTTCCTTAATTTTTTTTAACTTTATGTTCAGATTTCTGTTATGTTGTCCACTAAGAAATGGAAGATGGCATAGCTTACTGAAAAACAGAGTTTAATATCAAAATCAAGGAATAAGTTCTGTACGCTTCTTCACTGTTTCAAAAACTTATGAAACGGTCTACAGAAAAAAACCCTTAAAATCATCATAACTTCCTATTGTGGAAGGAGATTTGGTTAAATTTCTTCCACCAAGAAGGTTACATTTGTTTGGTCAAATTTCTTCCACCAAATTTTCGTTAAATTTCTTCCACCAAGTGAAACATACTAAAGTTTATAAATCTAGATATTTTTTTTAATCCTTTTTTTCTTAGTTACAGCTACCTTTTCACACCTTTAGTCTTGGGCAGGCTTAGAGTCATGCTACTTTTATCTAGATAATTTTATAGTAAGTTAACTTATGTGGTCTGTATACCATGAAGCTTCAAGCATTTACTTACAGGAGTTATGCTTCCTTTGTGAGTAGTTCTGTTAGTCTAGGTGGAGTGTATTTTCTGCAGCTGAAATGAGTATGGGTAAAGGTTGTGGTGAAAAGAAAAAACTTTCTCCATCACCTTGCTAGTGGGCTATTTGCTCTGGCTTCATAGTTTTGTATCCTTTTGCCAACGTGGTCTGTTTCATCTTACACAAAAAAAAAAAAAAAAATCATTCTGGTCTGTCAAGGGTGTGGTTCAGTTGGGCTGCTGCCCTGTGTGGCACAGGGCGAAAGTAACCCTTACTTTTGGAATAGCTGAATGGCCTTGATTCTTCTGCTAAATCAAAATAAAAATCATAACAGTTCCAGTTCCTGTCTTAGTTCCTCTGAGATTCTCAAAACTCTTCAGTTACATCTTCTGCTTAATGATGAAGCTGTATAACAGTGAAGAACTTCAGACTGAAATTACTGCTTTTCTATCTAGATCAGATGGCATATAGTCTGCTTTTCTGACACTTGTCCTAGTCTTGATGTGTCCCAAAAATAAATCAAGGCTTCAGAGCCAGCAGCCAGCACTGGTATATGTGTTCTTGGTTTGGGGATGACATGGAGGGGAGAGGGGAAGAGAGGAATTGTCCGATCTCACATACACAGCTCTTCCTGATAGGTTGTGTTACACTTCCCTCCATGGGGGTGTCCTGCCTCACTAGAAAGTAAATCTAAAAGCTGTAGAAATCTATACCTTTAGAAAAAGTACAAGTTGTACAATTCAGAGGCAAAAACACACCTTAATGAGAAAGTTAGGGGTAGATGGAGGAAGAAAATTGCTTTTGACCTTCAAGTCAGTCTTCTTTCTAAGATAAGTATGTAGCAAAGGCATTAAAACCAAGTTAATGTGCAAGTGCAGTCATTATTTTACTTATGTATGTATCTGTAAACCTCAGAGGCCAGTGTTCAGTACATTTGAGTTCCTGGCTATGCTGCATTACCATTGAAATTTTTATCCAAACTTGCTCTTATATTTCCTTATAAATTTTACACATTTTATAAATGTGTTCTATGAATGGAATATAAAATACAGGCCATCACGGATAAAATACCATTGCTTAAGCAGATCTGAATAAGTATTTTCAGTTTTTAATTTTTTTTTTTCCCAAGAAGCAAGATACTTCTAAAATTGAGTGGTAACTGTGTTGTGTGGGAAATCTACTGCATTAGTGCTAGATTTTAGAAAGTTGCTGGTTCACTTAACCCTAAGCCATCACGAGGATGTGGGCTTTGAGAGAAGCAGAGGTGGAAAACATGGAGTATTTTTAAAAACTCTTTCGTAAGTGTCTTCAGTGACAAGTGGTATTATGCTGCATTTTTTCTGCTCCTTTGTGCTTGATAGCACTCATAAAATATTGCTATATAGAAAAGGGTTTTTTTCAAATAAATATTTTGTTTCCCTGCTAAGAGGAATGTCACTTCAATCTCCCTTCAGTCAAACTTTTTAGCATGCTTCTAACTTAAACAATACTTACACAAACACAGGGTTCTCAGTTTTATATTTAATTGTAGCCTGGTGTAATACTTGTAGTACTGGTTATTGATGAGGGGAAAAAAGAGTTCTAATTGGACCCCACAAAATTTCTTTTTGTTTGCAGCAAGTATATCCCCCAGAGCAGGTCTGGAGCTGCTTTTGTTTATCACGTTTAAATTAAATCACCTTTCCAGTCAACTGTTACCTTACATTTGAAAATACTGTAAGCTTGTATGATACTGAAGCTTTTGTGGCAGGAGGGAAAGACTTGGTAACATATTTAATGTCTTTTTTTAAACTTCATGCAGGCACACATCTATTCTTTGGGTGCAACACTGAAAGCAGCAATAGAATATATTGTAGAACCTGAGACAGAGTCAGAATTTGGACAAGATCTGCACACTCTACTGGAACAAATGCAAGAAGAGAATCCTGAAAATAGGCCAGATATTGAGGTAAAACAGCCCTACATCATTTTTTGTTTTAAAAAAGGTGATACTAATATTTCTGTATATGTGCTTGTTAATCTCAATTTATCTCATTAATCTTTGTAATTATCAAGATAGTCTTGATAAGCAGTATGCTCAGGTTTTGCAAGAAAGCTGAGGTCTTCCCCTACTCTGCAGAAATTCATCCTTTTTCCCACTCTAATGGATATACAACCTGAAAAGTAGATGTAGATGTTCGACAGTGCTTGGATTTTTAAGAAGATCGTGTCAATACACTGGTGGATCTAAATTTTCTCATTAACTGTTTTCTTCCCATTTAATGTTTGGTTTACAGAGAGGCAGAGTGTCATTAGAAATAAAAGCACAGGCATTATGCTGTGAAATCTGTGTGATAATGGGATTGCATTTAAGAAGGGGATGTAGGGACCCTGCCCCAGGAAGTCTCTGTTCCTTGGCATTTTCAAAGCAATGTTGTTCAAAGCATTACTATTAACTAGTTTTTCTGTAAATACATAAAGGCTTAGATATCTTTATTGGATTGTGTATTTTATTCCATTTAGCCTCTTATTTTACCTTTAGCTGTTAGAAAGAATTTGAAACTATATAGAATAATTGCTGATGTTTTCAAAGAATTTACATTCTAAATGTTGGTTATCTGATAGAGTTATTTGACATTAATGTGCAAAAGTTAAACTGTAATGTTTTTGCAGACTGTGGCAATGTAACCAGAGAATAACAGATGTGCAATGTGACTTTTCTTGGATTCAGTTCTTCTACTTCAGAATAGTGCTATCTAGTTGTTTTTTGGTTTTTTTTTTTTTTTTGGGGGGGGGGGGGGGGGGTCGTGGGTGTTTCATTTTCCTGAACTGATAGTGTGTATTCTAAATGGTATAGCACCTATGATCAATACTTTGCAGAAGGAGTACTGCAACAGAAGAATTAACAGATTCATTTTAATAAAGTAAAAAATATTGGCTCCCTGACTGAGGACTGCCCAAGCAGGAGACCATGCCTAATACGGAGCCTGCTTGGTCAGCTTCTCTATTTCTATTCATTTACTGTTAAGTTGTCAGAGGAGGGATTGTATAGCACTCTCTCATCTCCAAGTGGTCTGGAGACCCTGAAAGCTGTTGCTGACTATGGAAATCATCCCAAAAATAATTGGTCTTGGGTAATATATAAGGGTCACTTTATGAGTATGTTCTTTCTGTTCCTTTTCCACTGGACATTTTCTTGGGTGAACAGAGTTGTGGGAGCTATTTGGAGGGAAAGCCCCTAGACTTTTCTAGGTATTTGCTAGACTTCAGCACAGCTGGATACCTGTCTCCCTTTTTCCTGTCCTTCCTCAATCCCATATGTGAACCAACAGGGCCAATTCCTTCCTTCCATGCACAACAGCAGAGGAGCAGTTGAGTGGGAATTGCTGAATGGGGAAGTGAGAGCATCTCCTCAGAGCTGTATGAGGTCTCACCAGTGTTTATCTAGGAATAGTTACTGAGGAAATTGTGGGATGTATTTGGAAAGGCAGCTCTCTTCTACATCCTGCCCAAAGGGGCAGGTTTTTAAATGTGTGAATATCTGTAGTTAATTATGTGTGAGACCAATGCTAATGCCATCAAATGGTGCCCAGGCTGCAGATTAGAGATATGAAGTACTGTTACTTTTTGTAACAGTAATGATAATGATTGCTTTTTCTAACTGGGAATATTGCTTTTTAGATATTTGTATTTTGCAGTTTTGAAAAGATTCAGGGTTTAATGTTAATGTAATTTCAGTTATAAAAACATTCATCATCCTGCCTGTGTCACTGAATTCAAGCGAAGGCTGTTTAGAAAAGTAATCAGCACTCTAGCTTTTTGCATTTTCACTATGTTATTCATAAAGGATAACATTTAAGTTAATTTTTATCAGTTGTTCTTGATGTTCTAACTGTAGGCTAAAACTTGAATTTTATTAAATGACTTCATAATAGCCTATGGTAAAAACAAGAAATTAATTCAACCACATAATAGAAACACACAGTATAAAGAATTGGAGAAGAAAGACCTCCAGTGTAGCATCATACAAATTCAGATGTACTGCGGGAGTTAACATCATTCATGTTAGTCGAAATTCACAAATCTATTCATTATTAAATAAGTATTTAACATTCATTTTCTCTAGAGCATTTTGTCATTATGTGAAGAAAAAATGAAGATTGCTTCATCAAGTAATATTTGTCGAAGCTTGTCTGCTGTTGGAAGAAGAGTTCTTTCAATTGAATCATTTGGTGCTTCTCAAGGTAACCAGAAAATGTATTTAGTCTAAAACTTTAGATTGCCTGACATATCTAATGATTTTTCAAAGAATGTGTTTGTGTGATCTCCTTTTATAGGTTCCTTTCTAGACTACAACAAATAATTATTAAATATTTGTAGATTGGTGATGGGGAAACAGGGACACGCAACTCTTAATTAACATAATATGTTTGAAGTGTCCCTTATGATTCAAAGTGATTTGTTCAGAAATTGAGAATTTGTGTAATATACTAAAGATATGTAACAGCAATGGTAGAACAAACAATATAAAGATTTACAAGGAGTGATTAGGAGGTTTAATACACATTTAATATAAGCGTCTGTTTTTGTATCTAGATGTCTGTGATAACATGTGGAAGGGAAGAATGTGTCAGAGGAATTTGGGATCTAAATTATATTCAAATGAGAAAAACAGCATTGCAGGTGATTCGTCTGCAGTGGAAGAGGTGACAACTGCCTGTCATAACAACTCTTCTGTAGTTACCATGGTGACTGGCAGAGAAAGTGCTTTAAAGGAAATGCAAATTGATCTGGATAATGAGAAAACTCAACATTCTCAACTTGCAACTCAAACTGAAAAGAGCAAAGAAGAGGACAAACACGCAGTGTATACTGACAGTTTTGCTAGTGTTGCTTTGGATATAAAATCATGTGTTATTGACCTGGAGAGAGATTGCCTTTTTAAGAAAGGTTCTTTGAGAAAAATGAAAACCTTTCCAAAGCTACCACTTGAACTTGCAGATACAAATAACTTTTTTACTTCTGTAACCAACAGTGGACCGCTAGATAGGAAAAATCACTTCCTAACACAAGAGTCACTACCTCCAGACAATAATAATGAGGTTGCTTTTTCAAAGGGAAATCTCAATTCATTTGCTGTCAGTAGTCCACCAGAAATAGAATCAAAGAATCACCAATCTGATGATCGTCATTTAGAAGCACGATGTGTATGCACACAAGTGTCTGGCTTGAATCTAGAAGAACATATGTCACTTATCAATGGTAAAAAGATAGGTTTTTCTTCATCTGATCACAAAGAAGACTCTTCTGGTGCTACCTCTGAAGGGCTAAAACCAGCTGATATGCTAAAAGACTCAAATCAGTCAATTGGTAGAGCGAAAATGCTAGACAACTACATGGTGTTGGAAGACTGTTCTGAAACTTTTCAAGGGTCAAATGAAAATTATGTACCACATTTTAACAAGATGGATTCAGTGTTAACAACAAAACCCAGTGGGAACAGACATGGATCAAACCTAATTAGGCCACCAGAATTAAGCAGCGGTGTGATGAGCGCAAACAATAATGAAGATAATCTTTGTGGAGGCAGAGGTTCAGAAATCAAAAGTAATGAGCAGGTAGTAAAAATAAAGTCTTCATTATATAGCTGCTGTAGTCACTTATGTGGAGATGAGATGACTTAAATACTGTGTGATTTCTTTCCCCCTTGTCCCCTTTAGCATCCCAGAAAATGGAATTTTGCTAGTCTGCACACTTTAAAAGTTAATATTGGTGATTAAAGTTAATTATGGTGATCCTTTTTTCTTCTTAAATTAAAAATTAAAGTGCTACAGTGAAATTTATGCTGTTGCAAAATCAACTTCCATTTTAATTTTTTATTTTTTTTACAAATGGAGTGTACTCACTAGTGTGTTAGAGCAGCATTCCTTAATAGCTGATTGCATTTGTAAAAGAACAACCAAAGCATACATGTATTTTTAACTCTTTATGTTACTGTCGATGCATAAATTCCACTACCTTGCAATGAGCCTCCCAGGTGCTTAGGAAAATTGCAGAATTCCTGACTGTAAACCTGAGCTCACTGAAATCAGTGACAATATCCCATCAGTGTCAGGAGGATAGAGTCCTTATTTTTTTTTAATCTTCCATGTACATTTAAGTTTTTGGGAATTGTACATATGCTATATTTGTTCTGTGTTCTTAAATTGCCGTCTCTGTTTGGTATGTATGTTTCACTATAGAATTTAAATATGTGCACAATATGATGGATATGTTGTCTCATGCATTAAGTCTTTATAAATAGCAAAATACCAGAGAGAGATTCTACCAGAGTTTGTTGATAGATAATTGTAATATGGTCTCTTCTCTGCTCAAATTGCATATCTCAGGGTGGACAAGTTTGGTCTCTGACTAGATGGTTTTCTTTTGTGCCACACTCAGAGGTGTAAACAATCCCCGTGGTAGGAGAGCTGCTGGCTAAAACTGCAGGATTGTTTATCCTTCTCCAGCTTTGTTACAGCAGGATAAAAATGAGCAGCACAAACTTCACACATTTTGTTTCCAGAAATTATTCTTAGGTAAAAATGTTGGGTTTTTTCCTTGCTTGTCTACTGGCAAGTCAGCCTTGTTCTCCTTGCCTACCAGCCCATCTTCCAGCCATCCCATACAGTGGCACTTAGGGTTATATTCAGTCTCTGTCCGTCCCTCTTTTCACCTTGCCCGAACACCTGCTTTGAAACACTAACCTAGAATTATCCGGTGTGTAAAGAGCCTTTGGTTCATCATAGCTAAAAAACTAGAGCAAGTTGAAGAATCTGTCCCTTTTTCCCTTTCCTGTCTCTTCTCCCTCAACAGGTGTGCTTATTAAATTCATAGTTCAGGAGGATAATAAATGTGGATAAGTACCATGTGGCATGGTTTTGCCTTCCGAGGGGCTTATTCACTGTATGCATATTGAATTCTTTATTTGGTTTTAAACCCTGCAAGTGCATTCTTCAGACTCTGAGAAATAATCCCTTTATTGTACACACATCCTTTTTTTTTTTTTTTTTTCTTCTATTTCTGCCATCACTTATGAACATAAGTTGAGTGTAGTGATAGGGATTCTTTTTTAAGGAGGAAAAGATGTTGAAATAAGACCTATATTCTGTCCTTACCAGATTACCAGGGCAAAAGTTTAAGTCTGGATGCATGAAAGTAGTTTTAGGAAAATAATCTTCCCCAGAATTATAGTTTTCCAAAATTCTTCCATGAAATTAAAAGCTGTAACAAATCTTATTTGCTTTTTTGCAGCAGCACTTGAGACTGACACACAGAAAAGTAAACCAAAATACATTCTCAGGTTATTCTGCCATTCTTTTTAAGTCTTCTTTTTCTTTAAATATTTCATCATCAATTTAAATAAAGTGTCCTTTCAGCCTAAACAGAATTTCATTCTTGCAGACAAGTAGGCTCTTATTAACAGTGAGGTTATCCTGTTCCCACTGATCTCACGGGACAATCACTGTGAATTAAAAAAGGTAACTTATTCCAGGTACCCTAATAAGAAGTGTTGTAATACATAGCATCTGAAATGAAGACAGCAGGGTAGTGGTTCTTTGTTATATCAGAGGTTCATAGCTGTCTTTTCAATAGAAGAAATGCTTGATAGACTCACACTCTATATTCTCTTTTTTAGTAAATTAGTCCAGCAAATGTTCAGGTCCTGCCACAGAAAATGTGCAATTTAGAAAAATCTTTTTAGTCTTAAACAAAAAAGGCAAACATAGTAAAATCTTCTTTGATTATTTAACTTCTGTAAGGAGAAAAAAAAAAAAACCCTTTAAGTATATTAACACCTAGGCTTCTGAAATGGCTTCCTGAAATGCTGAATTTCTAGCCTCGTAATCCTTTGTTTTCTGAAGGAAGGTTATTCATAGTTAGGAGCTGTTGAACTGTATAGCAGACTTTATTGTGAGTCTTCTTAGAGAAATGCAGTGGGTTAATGTTTTCAGCTTCTTTTTTTCTTTTGGAAAAGAGATTTTATTCCTCAGGCTTCCAGAGTATAGCAGTTTTTGCCTCTGTGTTACCTCTTGACAACTGGAAAAAAAAAAAAGTCACACTGTGCTATCCCTTACATGACAAAAGTACAACTGCCGTCTCTCTCTCAAGTTCCCATTAGCCAGAATTTTACAAATACCATTTTTTTGTGGTTTTTTAAGAAAGCCTAAGTCTGAGTTTGTTCATTTACTGCAAAAGCACAAATGTGAATCCCCAGCTAATGTGATTTCTGCCTTATGGGGTAAATAGAAAACACCTCAGAGGATTTGCAGTGCTGCCATTTTCTGAATTCTCTATAGCAAATTGGCATGATTGCAGCAAGTAGAGCTTTTAGAACAGTTCTCCAGCATTCCTTTCATGTTGTTTAGAGAAGGTGCAATACCAGCCCCATCCGGTTGAAGATCAACCTTGTCTGCTCTGGAGAACAGACAGTTTTTCTTGCCTGTCAGTACTTCTCCAGTGGACAGTATTTTTCTAATACTCAAACACTGCTTCTTATTGTTGTGTGCTTTACTGCTAGTAAGCATTACTAAAAATACCTGCTTGCTTTTGTCTGGCTACTGCAATGTATCTTGTGAGGGTTTTCCTAGTAATTTTTATAGTTTTGCATGCCATAAATAAATATTTTTCACTTCAAGTTTGAGTGGGGATCTTTTATTTCTCTAACCAGTTTCATTCCAATCAGGTATGTCTCATCTCTAATCCTTTTAAATGTTTCTCTGTGATTTAAATACTATGGTCTTTACTTGGGAAGGGTTAATGGAAACCTGGCAAATGCAAGTTTGTTTTCTGTTGGTCATTCATACCCTGTCAAGCATGAGAGAAGTGAAAAACCGTGTAGCTACAGGCTGACACTTTAACACTGGGGAAATAACATGAAGGAAAGAAAAGTTGTCAGTTCCCAGAATAATACTTGCTAAGAAAAGAATGATGAAAATTTTGCTTCGGCTATTTAAAATGTGCCAGCATTATGTTCATAAAATAAATTATGTTTGCATAGTTGGAATGCTTTACTAAATTTGGGGGTTACAATTCTGGTACCAGCAGTGAAGTAGAAGATCTGTTAAACAATCTTTGCAGCGCTGCAAAAAACCCATCGCTTTTCCAACAAGTAAGGTTTAAAATGCAATCTTTGGGCATAAACCAAAATGGCACCAGGGTGTAGATATAGACAATAATGGCTCATTTGGCTTTTTTATATTTTCTGACAAAATTTCAATGCCATGAAAAACATTTTATTACTTTAAAAATGGGTAATATAATTTCTGTCATGAAAAGGTATGGTTTAGAACATTAAAAAAATTCGGAAAGAGACATTAGTTTATAATTTTGTTTTCTCTTTGGTGCAGTTTCACTGATGATAATATATTAATGAATATTTAATAGCATTATTAAAATAATGTTAATGGTTTAAATGAAGTGGACTTAAAAATGCTGAAGAGTTGTCTTGAGCTTGCTTTGCTAAAATAAGTGAACAGATAGATAAGTAACTGCATGCTACAGATGGTTTGACTAAAAGCATTTAATTACACATTTTCCAGTACTTCAGATTTCTTTTTCTTGGTGTTTGAGTGGGGATTTTATTTTTAAGTTTTAGGAAATAGTAATAGCCATGAATTAGAGACTTGCATGATAAAAACCAAAACAGCCAAACCTGAGACATGCCTAAATAAGGAGTTTTATACTTTTATGTTTACTAAACCAAGGTTCAGTGGAGTTAGAATGTGCATCGTGTTAAAATACCTCAGAGGTGAGGTACCAGGAGCATTGCATTAAATACCTTTGTTTAAGGATTGAGCCTTAAATAAAAGTTGCCTCATAACCATAGGTTGAGAAGTGTATCCTTTTTTCCTTTGAAAGTTGATTGAACCAGACTGCATGCATTTTTCACCACAAATGCAAATATGTGATGAAACATGTCTTGTCGTGTACCTTCACTACATGGGGTAACTTCTGCAAGGTGTTAGAAGCATGAGTTAGATGTCCCCAGCAGGTCTGAACCCTCAGTTTTCATCTGAACTCTTCCACATTTCTCTTTCTGGTGGAGGAAGGTGGGAATTTGGAATAATTAGGACACTAGAAGAATGACCTTCTCAGGTGTTTCTTTCAGGAATAAAATTTATATGGTCAAGGTGAGGAGAGATGTGAATTATAGTAAGAGACAATAGCAGTGCAAGTATTTATTAGTATGACAGAAGACCAATTAGCACACAAATACCAGCTAAAAATATTATATTTGATGTTTCTTATTTATTTAGAGTGATTGCCAGAGAAACAATGAGTGTATACATTTAAATAAAGTTCACCAAACTGTAACCAGACTGCATCCTTCTTTTTCCTGATTCAGTTTGTCTTGGCCATCCCATAGATGGCAGTGATTCTCATTTATGCTAAGATTTGCTTTCCCTACATACCTTTTTCTTCCAAAACAGAGTTTTTCTGGTGCCTCTTCACCTCTGTTTTCTAATCTATCATTGACACTTCTGTCTTACCATAAACTTTTGCTGCTGCTCTTAGGATTTATTCCTACTCTCCTGTGGCCCCTGAATTTCTTTCTGTCATTTCTTTCTTACTCTAAAGAGCTTGGATATCCCAGAGGTGATGAGAAATACTTTACAGCTTTTTGCAGTACAAGAAACTTCAGTCTCCAGTTTACTGAGAGATTCTTCTTTCCCTGGCTAGCCATTCATCACCTTCTCCTGAAGTAAAAGGTGATTTGTATATGCAGTAAAGGAAGTCTGTCTTTCTTCTCTGCAGCTTTTAGAGCCTTTAAAGACATAAACTTCAAGAGGAGGGATTCTCTTACAGAGAAACATGTGGCACTGGTGTGTACTTACTAGAAGAAAATTCCTAAATCCCAAAGCCTTCTTAATGTTTTAGTCAGTCTGAAATTTCTCTTGTGGTTTCTCTTCACTCATGTCAGCTGTGCAGGGTTAATTTGAAGATTTGAGTGCTCCTTTCTTTGTAAAGTGTCTGTGAGCAAAGGCACTTGAAGCACGTGAGAACCACGGTGCTCTGGAGGGAGAACAGTGCTGCTCAGGGATAGTAATCTATGAACAGTATGAAGCTCTATCCTATATGCTTTCTAGACTAAGTCATTCTTTTGACTATCAGTCCTTTTCCTTCTTGCTGTGTGATTGATGGCTTTTTATCAGACTGTTCAAGAGCTTACTTTTCTAGATACAGTAAAAGAACACATGGATGAAAGAATTTTGCACTCCAGGGTGTTGGTGATAGCAAAATTGGAGAATGACACTGAATCTTATCACCTGGGTTCAAATCTGTCTATGCTGAAGTTACTAATTTTTGCAATGTGCCACAATGTAGGATAGAAGAATAATAGCACCAAGTTCATTTTTATCTGTTGGAGGTAGAATATGAAACATTTTCAGTAAATCAAAAGGTGTGTTTCCTGACATATTTTGTTTAAAAAAATGTAGTTTATCTGGTTCACCTTCGAAGAATATTTAAACAATATGAGCCTAAAGTATTGTGTTCTTTGAGAAGGTCTTCTGGTTCAAATTATTAGCAAAGTTTCAGCTACAGAAATGAATGTCCTTCTTTTTTCCATAGATTGCACTGAAGCTATTTCTGTTTGTTGAGCTTTATGAAATTCAGTGCAGTAGTCAGCTCATTATGTATCTCATGGTAAAATCCAAAGAGCATCTCAGTAAAAAGATGAAAAATTTACTTTAGTAAATGACAGTGCAGAGGCTGATTTGTCAAAGTTAATGATGTGCCATTGTGTGTGGGAGAAACCCTTAGTCTATGCAGATTTTACAAATACTGATTGGAATATAAAGGTGTCTGTAAAAGCAACAAAACAGTTCAGAAGGGTTTTTGTTTGTCTCCTGTGCTTCAATTTTGTATTTTGATTTTTTTGGGTTGGTTTGTCTCGTTTTTTATTTGATTGATTTTTGTTTCTTTGGGGTTTTTTTTTGAGGGTAAATTTTTTTTTTTTCCAGAGTTAATCCTGGTAATTCTTTTCCCTAACATGGCCTGAAATTGACTCATTCAGGACTGCATATGTAAGACAAAATGTGCTGTGTTCTTTTTAAAAAGAGTTCTTTGGGTTTGCTCTCACTTAGAGGTTTCTGCCTACAATGAACTTTTTAGTGTTCCTTTGGTAGATGAACAGAGATCATGAAGGGCAGCTGATGTCAAGACCCGCTGCTAGAGAAGGGCTTTTCCATTAGCACGGTTTGATCAGGAAGGCGTGTGTGCACTACTATAAATCTCCAGTTCTTAGATTCACACTAACACACACCACCCCCCAAAAATAAAAACTCACAAAATGTAAAGCATGTCTCTGAAGAACAGTAAGTTTCCATGGAGCAGTATCTTTGTCACATTAAGATATTATGCCAGATATCAAAAGCTAAATTGGTCGTCAGAAAAAACAAATGCTGTTACTACAAATTGAGCAACCAGTGGTTAAAAACAAAACAACATGCTGGGATCTCAAATAAACCTGTCATTAATTCTGTCAATATTGTTAACATCTTTCACAGAAGAACAAGAAATGTTGATGAAATCTTTAAGGTAAGACATGTAATACAACTGCCAGGGTAAATCAGGTTTTGAATGTGGGACCGTTCTGTTGATGGCAGTCATTTGAATTTTTTCAGTCTAGGTGTTGTCCCTATAATTAGGTAATTATGTTTCATCATAAAATATGTCTATTACACAATGGACATTCTAAGAGTCTTTTCTTAGTATGATAAGAAAGACCTTCTAGACAGCTCACTCTTCCTGAAGGAATTAAGAAACAATTAATTCATTTATACAGTTAGCTGACTGTGCCATGCTTTTAAAATAGTATTAATTCATTACTGGTAAGTGCAATAAATATATTTTCTTGTTACTTTTTAAGTTGAGTATTTTTTATATTAGGATTTAATTTTCTGTTGCATTAGTAAATGTTTTTGTGATAATTTTTATAACTTTCTTCATCCTCACTGTTTTTTTCAGTGGATCTCTCTAAAACTCCTGTTGTCCTGGTATGGTAGGCCTCTGAAAGACTATGAACTCTGGGCATTATGTCATGAGTGTTTATGTACTCTGCAGACTTGCATAGATTATCCAGGTATAGTCTTTATTATAATGAAGTATTTTGCCTAGTTATTTGTGTTCACTCTGTTAAAATTTCCTTTATTCTGTTGATTGAAAGGATCTGGACTTTCATTTTGTGTGCAGATATTTCTATTTTGATTTCCTTAAATTGTGACAAAACTCAATTTGGAGTTTTCTTCCATATATAGGTGAATGTCTCATATATAGGTGGGGTTTTTTCCTTTCTTTGGAATCTTGATGGCTTTTGCAGCAGAAATTAATCTTTGGCTTCAAGCAGTGAAACAATTTTTAGATTTTTTGGGAATGGAGAATCTGTACTTCAGCTTTTAAGAAAAACACTTGTGACTTGTATCAAGCAGGAAGAAATAAGTCTTACATATATATATATATATGTAAAAACTTCCTCTTTTGCCTGGATTTCTTTGTGACAAATGATTCCTGACCTCTTTTCTGCAGTACAGGGCTTTGTCATTTTAAAGTACTCAGGATCTTGTCATGGAGTTAGTCCTTCCATGTCTCCTATGCTTCAGTTTATAGACAAATTCTCAGAAATAAACCTCTGAGAGAGGAGGAGGGAACTGTCCTTTGACAAAATCAGAATATGTTGTGTGCGACTCAGAAGACCATCCTAGATTTCCATGGACATTCTGAATGATGGTTTAGCTTCTACTAATGATAAACCTATAGCACTTCTGATAAACAGAGCAGAGGTTTCCACGACCACCACCCTTTCTTTTCCTTGATTTAAAAAAAACTTGCTTTTAAGAGTATGGGCAGGGATGAGTTTGAAGCCTTTAAGTGAATATAAACAACTGGATAGTAATGTACAGAAAACTTACTGCATCTCTTTGGATTTCAGCTTCAGTTATTTTATTTCTATTATATAAAACTGCTTAAAAGGAAATAAGCCATAAATTAAGATTCTGAGCACTTTGTTACCCATAAAACTAAGTATTTAATATACCTTGTAACAGAAAGATTATTTCAGCCTCATAGCATGTTCCTTATGTTTCTAAAGGTTTCAGATAACTGCACATAATGGCTCAGATTCTAATGTAATATGCTTAGCCAGCCTCTCTTAAGAATGCATGTCTTAAAAATATTAAAAATTGTCATCTGAACCTTATGTAGCCTATCGAAGGGAATGTATTGATACAAACCACCAAATGGAAGACACTTTACTCTAAAAAATCTGTATTTGACAAATAAAGCTACCTAGAAATTGAATATTGGTTTCAGAATCAGAATGTTTCTGCAAGAGGATTCTCTGCCTGTTCTGAGGGGAATGGTGCATTGTGGAAAGGTTTATAGTGTGTGCCTACACACACATACGAAGTTCTCTCAACGTTCCTTTTGAATAATACTTACTAAAGGTGAAGCTGTTACGTATTTTGAATATATCTTGTAAAAAAGTCCTTTGTCTTGACAATGGTAGAGTGAGACTCATAGCTGATGAGCTGATGGCTAAATATATGAAGCTGGATTATTTTTTATTTATTCACATAGACAGCCTTTGCCTCCAAATCCTTCCTTGATTACACTTTTTTTCATTATCCTAAGCAGGAATTACCTGGCTGAGAAAACATATCCCAAAGCTAGCCTCTTCTTCACGTATTTGTTAATTCAACTCTGCTACAGAAGTTGTTTGTAACCTCCATTGGGACTTAACTTAATTCCTCTCCTCTTATCAGAGGATGTTGCATACATGTTGCTCGTGGGTGATTCAGAGAGCCCAGGTGAGGATTCTTATGTTGTACTGAACAAGCTGAGCTCTGGTTTGTGTGAGCAGGGCCACAGGGGTATTTACTGCCAAACTGACAAACAAAGACAAGTGAGCGTGAAGCTGCCTCTGCAGAAATAACCAGCAAAGGTTCTCATTTGGGAAAGCTTTGCTTTTCAATACATACACTTCAGGTCCAACTTAAATATTATTGAAGGTAGTAGACAAGCCTTTATGTTAAGCACAGTGAATAATTTAATTTTAGATGTGGTTTGTACAGGTAACTAAAAAAAAGGAAAAGTGTTACTGCCTTTTTTCCTAACTTAATTTTTTTTCCTCTTAGACCTCTTCAATTAATTATTTATTAATAAATTAATATTTGGGTGTCTCTTAAACATCTTTAATATTTTCTTTCATAATTAATACATTTAATGTCTTAATCTCTTATTCAATTTAAGAATCTATTCTTCCAGTACTTTGTTTTTAATAAGAAAACTGCATTTGATGGTCTAGAGATAGAAGACTATGGTTGGATTGCAAGAGGACTACTTACTGGCCAGTTGGCTTAATATATTAAAACACATTAAATTAAAATGTCCTTTGAAGTTAGCAAACAGATAGACACAGTTTTGCCACAAGATTTTCAATGCCAAATTTATATGATGTGATCTCATTATTTTAATGTCAAGCTTCTGAAGACCTCAGGTAATTTAAAGTAGTTCTAGAAGTCCATTATTTCTTTTTTATCAATGGAAAATTTCATGGCCTTGCAATAATGACCTATGTAACATTTCTTCACTGAGAAAGTGAAATTATAACTATTTGGGAAAAACAGGACCTCATATCCTCTTGTACCCGGAGGAGTTTTGGATCTGGCCACGTGTGTGTCAGCTTTCTCCAGATGATGACCCTTTATTTTTGTGGGGTTGAAGGAGGAGAAGAGAAGAGAGACTTAAATTCTTAGATAAAATGACCATCTTTTATTGGTACCTAGTGAGAAGACTAGAGTATATCTACCTATTATATTTATTTCTTTTTGTTTTATGTCTTTCTTGACCTTCTTTTTCAGTGCTGGGTATAAAGAGAATAAACTTCCAGTTTCTTGTCTTTGTTCTGCAGAAATTGCTTTGAATAATTCCACAGCTATTGTCTCTTTATTGGCTTGTGTCTGTTCTAGCATAAATGTTATTTAAAGCATCATTTATTTTAGGGTCATTCCTGACACTGTAAATTCTTTGTTAAAATTATTTATTTTTATTAGTGCTAAATAGCTACAAGAACAGATACTTATGCCTTGCTCTTTTGTGTGTTTTTTTTTTTTTTTTGCAGTGGTCTTATGTTTGGACTCTGTCCTGATTGACTGCCATGGAAGGATCCTCTTTGCTGCTCCAAAAGCTGAAGGTAAAATAAGAGATTGCATGTTCAGCTTTTATTTCTTTTCAGGGGAAGTGGAGAAGAAAGCAATCATCTTACCTTTTGTTTCTGATTTATTTTCTTGTTTAGAATCTTGTGATGTATTTTATTTAGCTCCTGAAATTGAAGAAGAGGATGTGGATACTGAGAAGGTAATGTGGTAGGTTATGTAGATTGCTTTGTATTTTATCGAAGGACAGTTTTAGCCCTCTGCTAGTTGGAGAAGAAAGCTAAACCCTTCTGAGACTGTGTTAATAGTTCTCATTTCTCCCATTGTTTCTTGGTTATCTGTGGGGCTTTTTTTGATAGATTGATCTCTCATGAAATCAGTTGGTTCTATCGTTTTTCCTTCCAGAATTCTTGGAGTAACTGCCAAAAATCTGCTATTCAATGCTTTTCCATAAGACTTAATTATTTTCAGTTTTTTAGAAGTAAGACAGGCTTTTAAGTCATTTTTCCACATTCTGAAGGTCACAGTAAGATCATTAACTTAGACTATCTGGGCAAAAGCCCAAACATTATTCACACTTAGAAGACTGGATAAAAAAATCATTATCACTATGTTTTTACTTGGGAAACATTATGAATTATGTCTTTTTCCAGTACAGTTTTCTTAGAGCTTTTTCTTATAGATAAAAACCATAAGGAGCTTTTAGAGCAAAGATAATAAAAATGTCAAATAGCAAGTGAATGTGTCTCCACTGCAACTACTTTTGAATTGCAAACTGTACCACAGTGATCTTAAAAGTCAGGGGAACAGAATTTACAGTACCTTTCTATTATGTAAAAAGAAAAGAGGTTAGCTAATATGTGCCTTGTGTCACAGACATAGTAATCATGAATCAGAAAATAAAAGCTCATAAAAATCTACTAAAAAAATCCAATTTTCTGTAAAGCTGTCTGTAAGTAGAAAATATTTTTATATCTTTCCTAAATTTTTTAAACTGCTTTGATCCAATGTGCAGGTTTTTCAAAGGCTTCAGAGGCTTAAATTAACCCTGAAATATAATACAGCAGTTTCACCGGACAGTAGAAATTAATAATCCTAAAGTCCTTATGCTTTGTTTTCTTTAGAATATAATAAGTAATGTGTTTCCTTGTTTTTCTACAATTATTCTATTATATATAGAATAAGCTGATGGGGTTTTTCTGCCTTTTTCCTAATGGCTGTATAACTTTCTAGTTATGAACATTCAGTTCAATTTATGGTATGGAAATGAAGACTGCGTAATGTCAATCACAGTAACCGTTAAAAAGAACTTTCTTTGAAGGTTCTGAAGACTTGGATGGCAAGTTTTTCCTAAATAAATTTAGAGTAATCTTGGAGTTCTAAACCTAAGGGGAAGAAAATTATTTTTGTTTTGATTGAGCTGCTTTCTCCATTTCAGGTGCTTTTGTACCTATTAGTAGCTTTTGTTCAGTGGTTCAAATGGAACTATTCAAAAGATTATTTTGTTTATAGTGAACTTGTTATGTTTTGTTCATTGCTGTTTGCTTTGCTCAAAAGAGTGCCAGAAAACATTGTTTTATGAGAACACATTATTTTCTACTGTGCTTAGATTTCTGTCCATTGAGCTTTTGTAATATCTTTCAGAGGCAATGTAAACTGTGGTGCTTTAAATTTCTTAAAATTGCATTTTTAGTACATGCTAACATATAAAAACTAAGCATTAAGTGGACTAAATCTGACTCTGAAAATTGTAATTCTTCAAACGAAAAAAGAAAGCTGGTAAAGACCAAGAACTTTTCAAGGTCCCTCATTGGGGCAACTTCAATCGGTCTAGCTGCAGGTAGCACAATAATTGCTAAAATAAATATGCAGTGCCTCATTCTTCTGACAGGTGTAATCTTCTCTATAAAATACAACTTGTGCTGGCTAGTGTGTAATTACTGTGTACCACTTACTTGCTGAATTATCATGACCTTTTTTAAGTAAATTGCAGCTGGCCACATTTTATGGTAGAACTCTGAAGCTTGCAGCAATCTTTTTACATAAGAAAGGAATTCTTCAAAATGGTTCTAAATTACTTTTTTCCTAGGTAAAGAATAAGACAATTAATGTCTATTACTCCAACAGTAGAAAAATAGCTGCTGTTTTTGGCCTTGCATGCATAACAACCAGATTTTGAAGTGGACTGGGATTTTCATTAGCACCCTCAAAAGCCAAATGTAATCTGTACATTAAAAGCTCTAGTATTTTTTTTTTCTTTTTGGCAGGAAATTGAGGGAATTTTTTGATAATTTGCTGGGATTGTTTTTGAAGTGGAGGCTTTTTTTAGTCTGTTTAAATCTTTCTTGTCTCTTATGTTATACCAATAGGTCTGTGTTTATGGTGTTGCTGCAGTTCTGTGGATGGCTGCAAAATACAGTGTTCCACTGAGTCACAAAGTAGTATTGCCAAGAAAATTTAAAAAACTACTTCTGGATATGGCAAGAAAAAACCCTGAAGAAAGACCTTCTCTAACCACTGCAATTAAGGTTACTAGATTTAGTTGTGTCTAAAGTCTCATTTTAGTGTTTTTAACATCAAAATAATAACTTAATACTTGTAATACATTGATATCTAATTAAATCACAACCAGTCACTTTGAGTTTTGTTTTTAAAGTTACCTCCTTAGGGACACAGAGAGGCGTGTTTTTCATTTATATTGAAATTATCAGGGTACTTGGACTTGGACAAGATTCATAAGACTTCCTAAACTTAGATTACTTCTAATTGACTATATATCTTAATTTGTCCTTGTCCAAGAATACCTTGCTTGATTGAAAACTTATTTACTGACTGAAAATTACTTTTTTTTTTTTTTAGACATGCAATCATTATTTACTTGAACAAGGTATAAACAGCAAAAATATTTTGACATTATTGGGTAAACCCATCTTTAAGGTAAAAGTGCCACCTTTCTTTAATTTTGTATGTTTTTTCAATTAATTCTGTAAATGTATTCCAGTAAGATTTTGTTGCCTGCAAGTGTAGCTAGATTTTGGGTTTGGTTTTGTTGGTGTGATTTTTTTTGTTGTTTTGGGGTTTTTTTTAATGTATTTTCAAGTAGTCTGTAAGTATTGCCTTTTCCTAGTTCTTGCTCTTGAAGTGATCACAGGTTGTGATGCTTTGACTCCACAATCTATATGGGTGAAGAACAAGTAACTAATTTCATAATCTCTCTTTTTATTTACCACCCCACAGAAGAAATTAATATATAATTGTTGGGTTCTGTTTGTGTTTCAAATGTGTCTGTATAATGCATACAGGATTCAGTCAATCCATGGAACTGAATTTATTCAAAACTTTGAGTACCAAGTTATCAAGATTTCTAAACAGTTCTACCAGTCCTTAGACTTCTGTATGTAAATTTTTTAATTCCTCACCTTGGCATGACTAGGTTGTTGCAATATTCAAGGTGTATATGAGGATTGGGTTTTTTTTAAATAATGTGCTGAGCAGAATTTGAAAAAAGAAAATGCTAATAACATCAATTTGGGCTTCAATGTTTATTGTTAGGCTGTTGAGGAAGACATCTTGTCTCAAGATCACATCACTTTTAAATTTAGAAATGAAAAATATGAAATGGACCCTTCAGAGTCAAGTCTAGGTAAGCAGTCTGGTTTAGTATTCTCTAGTTCAGTTCTCCACATAAGATTTTCTCAGTCCAATATGCAATTGTTTTTCTATCTAAATTGATTGTTACTTACTTTACATTTATATTTTACATATTGATCATCTTTCTGTGTTTTTGCTTTTAGGATTTGTGCCTTTTACCAGTGAAAGTAAACTTGTAGCAGTTAAAGGACCAGTACCGTGCCAGATTTCACTTAATTGTGAGAAAGCAACATTACCTGCCGCATTCACCTCTCCTGCAACTCACTTTAAGCCTATTATTTTGCAACAAGATGCAAATATAACTAAGTTAGTATATCCTAAAGCAGAATAAGTTAAAGATTAAACATGATTGTTAAATCTATTTGAATTTTCATTTTAAAAAATCTTTGGATTTTTTCAGAGAGGTTCAAACACCAGTTTCTGACCAATTCAAGAAAGAGACAAGGAAAGAAAAACATATGGACCACAACAAATCAGGGTATATAGAAGACTCCAAAATCTGTGGTATTGACGATACAGGTGTTGTTGAAACTGTACCTGAAACATCTGAGTGTGATTCACAAGTTCCAAGCCACTCATTCCAGATGTCTTCAGAAGAGCAATACTCAGGCAATACGTTTGCTTCTACAGTTACATTACCATCACCATCTGATTCCTCACATGCTCTGCAAGAGAAGAGCATTTTATCTGAAGATCCCTCCAGCTCTTTAGCTTGTCCTACATCTCCTAATTTTCTTCATATAAATAACATCATTCTCAAACAGGACTCAGGGAAAAGAGTTCTGACATTTGTACCAGTACATTTGGCTGTATCAGAGCAAATACCAAATAAGCCTCTTCGCTCCAGAATTGCTTATGATTGCTATCACAGTTTGCCACTGCTACTTTCAAGGACTATTGCAAGCTATAAAATGAACATGCAAGCAGAAAATGATGCCTCCTTTTGCAATGTGCAAAGTCATGAGACTACTAATACAGAGAACCAGTCTGATAAAAGTAGCGCAGTTATTCAAAGCAACTGCCAAGAAACTGAGTGTGCTACCAGCATAGATTGTTTTTTCACTGAGCAAGAGCACACACCATGTACTTCAGTGAGTAAAGACAGTTACAGTTTCTTCGATGATGAAGTCCTGCCCCATCAGAACACAACAAGTGACACTTTACTAGAGGAAGTGATTCATCTTATACAAGAGGAGTTTGCATTTGATGGTTATTTAGAGAATGGAGCTGAAGTTTTTGATATGGGTATGTGCATTTTCTTCTGTATGTTATTATCATTGATTTGTAAGAATATTGCTATTAATTTTTTTCTCCCTCTTTTATTTGTTTCTGTTCTTTTTATTTTAAACAAGGTAACTTCATATTAAACTTAAAGGGAATTCAGTTTGGTATGTTCTCTGATCGAATTTGTGAGAAGTTTTGTGACCTCTACTGGGATGAAAAGTTACTGGAGAATCTCTATCAGGTAGTAAATGGAGGAAGATCTTCACATTTATGGTAGGTGTTTTTCAACTTTGACCTTATATTTGAATTTAATGCTTTTATCCCTATTTTGTAGAAGCAGGAAAGAGTATACATTTTCTTCTCAGGTACTTGTACTTCCTGTAAACTGATCATTTCACAATTTGAGGTTTTTCAAAGCTTTCTCCATGGCAAATAGTGCTTAATAGTTCAGTCAAAAATATTTTCTACCACCCTTTTCTGTAACTCCATCTTAGGATAGCTGAATAATGAAACCCAATTCTGATCAATTAATGGAATCCCAATTAATCAATTACTGGAAACCCAAACCTGATCAATTGATGGAGAGCTTCATAGTCTTGTTAGAAGAAGACTGTTTAGTCAGAAGTATATTGTTCTTATTGTTCAGTTTGTTTATTCTGTTTGGTATTAGTTCTTTATGTGTTCTAATCACACCCAAGAAAAAGGAAATTAATTAAACTTTGCTAGAAAATATTTGTTTAACTGGCTTAATTTGACTCAGTGTTCCTCCTAGCAGTGTTTTGTAAGTAGCCTGTTAGGTGACAAAAACCAGCTAAATTTATTTCTCATTTTTCTTATTTAATTTTCACTGACACATGTATCTACCTGAAAAACAATTTTTAAATTCTTATTTTACTGCAGCCTCCAAATGTAGCACACTTTTGTAAAAGTGTCTTGCTGAAGACTGTTGAAAAATGTGATCAGTTTGTGTCAAAGTTAATTTGGGGGTTTTTGGAACTACAAATTTCAAGTTTTGACAAAGAAGCTTAGTAGATACAGTTTAGAAAAACTTCATTGTTGAAAGGTGTGTAATCCTTACAGCAAATTTCAGAGATAATAGATTATGACCTCCAAATACCCAACCTTGGTATGCTGGCCTATTTCCCATTTAAGTTGGGATTTTTAAGGAGATATTGAAAATTGGTTGGAAGTTAGGCCCTTAGTTCCCCAATGTTCAGTGCTAGGAGAAACCTGAGTGGTCGCAGCTGAATTACTGAGATGTATGAAGGGTTATCCTGTACATTAACTTTTGTTACAAAGTAGTTTTTGACAGAGAACATCATTTATTATCCAGAGAAAAATGCAGGTCTAGCTTTTACATCACATGCAAGGCCTGTCTTAAAATATCTCTCAGACACTGCTTACTTAACATTAGTTTGACAAAGACTATAGCAGTTTTTCAGTGTTAGCTTCTTTGACTTAAGATTATGATTATGATTCTAACTAGGAATGACTTAGAGTCAGTTTTATCCAGAGGTTGAATCCTGAGTGAAAAACCCACTACAGGAACTTGCAGTCTGTAGTTATGCATTCTGTCTGTGTGTGCTCTGATCCTTCTTGTTGGAGTTTTGCCAAATGCTGTACAGGAAAATATCTCATTGTGCTTGAATAGCCATTTGAACTTTTTTTTTTTTCTTGTAAAATAACTGCAGCTGAACATGAAAAATTTAGGAATTAGATAAATGCTATGAAGCCTTTTATGTGCATGATAGAGTCACTTGTAAGATTTCATTTTACTGATGTAAATATAAAAGTATAGGAAATACTAATTTTTCCTGTCTCCTTGTGTTTGCAGCATAACTGAGGCAGATGAAGCAAAATGCGACAATATATTCCAAGATGTGAAGAAATCTGAAAGCTTTTTGGCAAGCAGTGATCAGACAGAGGGTGAGAAGGGACTTCATGTTTCTAGATCTTTGTGAGTGCTGGGAATCTATCAGTGACAGAAGCTTTGAGACACTTTGCTCGTGTCTTCAGGAAGGCAGTCTCCTTTAACATTTTCATTTGAATCTGAACACTATCAATGCCTTAAGGACATAAATATATTTTATATAAAGCTTACATATAACCCAATGTTATTTTGTGGGATGTCATTTACTTTTACTTACTTTTATTTTAACAGATGTCTCTGTTGAAAACCCTAAGGATGGTAACTGCTATGTGTGGTTTTCTTGTGTTTGAGTAGATATTCTAGTGTCTACTATATAAGTGGATTGTTTATTTATACTTCTTCAGTTTGGGTTTTCCATTTCTCCTGACACACTTTGTGATTGAAAGTTTACAAAATATCTATCTTTCAGTAACTGACCTCAAAACTGAGCTGGGACTGGTGAATCCTAATATTATAACAAAACCATTACCCTTTCTAGGCTTGGTGCATTGATGGACAGCTTCTATTTGGTTGCTGTTTTATCAGTGTGAGGTTTTTTCCAAAGTAGTTCATCCAAATTTCAGCATTTAAACTTGGATACTTCTCTGTTTTGAACAAAGTGAAAATGTGTGTGCTTTACAGAAGGGCTTATACACTTGCATTGTTCATCTTTATAGCAAAACATAAATTTGTAATTTTTCACTTGTCTGCTGTTGTTCAATATTACAGTTTTCCATTTTGGCTCAGAATGATTGCAAATGTGGAGCCAGACTTTACCATGGAGTATGTGATTTCTTTGCACCAGGAAATTAGCTTTGTCTGACTCCAAGGTGGCATATCTAAGCCCTGGAGGGTTGCTCAAGTGAAAAGGGAGACTTCTGACAGGTATAAATGCTCCTGTCAACATTACACCAACCTTTGACTGTCACCTCAGTCCCTGAAGGCTGGTAGTAGTTGTTACAACTGAAAAAAAGTCCCATCATAACTCAGTGGATTGAGTCCTGTAGGAGCAGAAAGTTTAACATCTATTGGCTATATCAAATATTCTTGCCTTCTCTGTATGGAATGAAAGATTCAAGATTTACAGATGGGAAAAAAACTTAAAAGCTGAACATTTACCAGTGTGTGCTTAGGTCTGACATATTTAACTTCTGTTTTAAAGTTTCTCAGTGTTGTTTAAATGCTTGTTACATATGCGTGGAAAATACTTCATGCTTTTCAGAAGTTTATTGTTTAACTATTGCTTAATAGTTCTGAAGTGTTTTTAACCTTTATCATTTCACAATGTGTAGTTGAGGAAAAAAACATAAAGTCACAATAAGCATCTAAACCCACTGTTAGAGCACATAGGTAGTCTCATAATAGTGTTTTGCATGTGTCATGTTTAAGTTCAATAAACAGCACATGACCATTATTTCTTTTCCCCTACATACCTTCTTTAGGAAAAGGGGAAGCAGACTTTGACGTGAATGCTGAGCCTATGATAAAAACATCATTAGTTGAAATGGATTTTGATGACTCACCTTTGGATAATACCAAAAAACAATTGACTTGGAAGAGTACAATCCCCATAGCAAAAGAGCAACAGCATTTGCAAAGCAACAGCTGTGGTCCAGGCTTTGCAGAAGAAAATGCAAGTTCAGAGGAACAGGCCATGATAAAGACAGCTGGAAATAGCTACCTGGCATCTCCCAATCTACCTGACTTTTGTGGCTGTAGTCCTGGTTGGAGCAGTGCATTTTATGGAGCTGAATGTTTTGATTCAGAAGTTCATAGTTACTTGAAAAACCTTGGAAAGCAGAAATCAAGTGAGTCACAAAATATAGATGCTAAAAAAGTGGTAAGTATATTGATTTTAAATCATTAAGATACATCTTGCTGGTTAAATTGTATAAAAGTTGTTCTGTTATAGTGAGTCAAAACACCATTTATTTTTTTAAATATTGACTCTTAAGCAGTTTGAAGTCCTCAGGATTTGTCATGTCTTAGCAATAAACCACAGGAGTGGCATAGTATTCCAAAATAAAGCACGCTGACACAAATGTGCAATCACCAATCTACAACCCATTTTCTGTTCTTAAAGTTAACTGGAAAAGCACTGTCTGTCTGCCCTTTGCACCAAACCCATGGTGGTGATACTGTAGAAAAGAGCTAAGAATGGCTGTGACTGGAGCACAGCACAGGCATAGAGCTTCATCAAAAGTTTTTATACTCTAGACCTATCTGAATCAGAAAATGTTACGGAATAGACAGGGAATTTGCCTCTGACTTCATTCCTTCTCACCCCAGATTTTTAAGGGGACAAACTACTTTGTCCACTGGATTCCAAATGGCCACTCCTTCTGATTCCCTTTCTGTTTACATAGTCTCTTAATCACCTTGATTTTGTTTTAATTGATGAAGCAAAAGCAGACCTTGAAGTAGAAGTGAGCAGCTTCCAGTTAGAATCTGGATAATAGCTTTCCTGTGCTTTCCCTGTTCTCTATGTAATGCCTCTGTAGGAGTACCTTTTAAAAACCCAAGGGGCTTTTATGACTCTATACTAATGAACTATGTTGTTAGACCTTTTGAGCTTTTCTGAAAAACAGTGAAGGTTTTTCTTAAGCTCAAATTAATTTCTAGCAAGTCCATCCCATTCAAGCTAACCTATTTGCCAATCTGTTGTTTGATAGGTTAGCTCTGAGCTGTGTGTTTTCTGATCACTCTGCTTGTGGGAGTTGTCTGCTGCATTCTGTGAACTTACTGCATTTAAAATGCTGTTTCATGTAACTGGGTCACTGATAGTTAACTTAGGACCCAAGTGCAAAAGTCATCTCTACATCATGTTTGTTGTTTCATAATAAATCAGAAGCTGAACCCAAAGTGGATGGCCCATTTTTACTGGCTGGTAAAATAATGAAACCTTTGATATGCAAACAATTATAAATGTAAATGTTTACTTTTAAATTTATATATTTTGAGGGGCCTGATATACTTTTGTTTCTACTCACTGCTTAAGTTACATAATTCTATAGAAATTTAGTTTATTTTTTTCAATTTTGCGAAACACATAAATAGAAAATATGAAAGTTGAACTTTGAAATTTATATGTCCTTTATTTCTAGAGCATCTCTCTTGTCTGCCTTCTGACCTGGTTGTATAATATCATGTACTTATACTTGTTTGGAAGCCATTGATTTCAGTCAGACTTTGAGTTCTTGCTGCAAATATAGGTCAGCTGTTTAAAGTGTTTCTAGGGCCTGCACTAAATTCAGAACATACAAATTTTTATTCTGGATTACTTCTGATTTTAAATTTTAAAAATGCTCTTGAAACAACCAGATAAGTGCAATTATAACTAAAGGCCTATTTATGTGAACAAATTCAGACAAACTTACACACAGTCTGCTCCAGTTCTTAACTTGTAGAACTGTGGCATCACTAATGCTTTCCTGGCAACAGGTAACTCCTGGTGTATCTTGCCTGTAAACGCAGGTATGAAAGGTAGCTTTTCATTATTAATAACATATTCTTGTCTGTTTGGATGTTCTTTCTTCTTCATACAAAATAATTCTCTTCTAAAACTTCTCTCTCTTACTTCTCTGCTTACAATTCTGATCAGAATCCTGTTTCTTTTTAAATAGGAACTAGAACAATTGCTAATGATGGAGACAAAAAATTACAGAAAGACCATAAAGTTTTACCAGAAACTATTGCAGAAAGAAAGAAGAAGCAAAGGTAAGATTACAGCAACTTGCCAGTAATAAAATGGCTGCATGGTACTTTTAAGGACCTGCTCTATAAATCTGAATCATTGATGTTCTTATGCCATGCATTTTAAATCTAAAGGAGCTGAAACTAAATCTGTGTTGCCCAAACTGAGAGGACAGCTACAGGAGATGAAATCAAAAGTGCAGTTTCTTGAACTGGTAAAGAAATATGTGCAGGCAAGTCAGACTTTATTTCACTTGTGCTTCATTTGTCATTTCATTACTGCATCAGTGTGACTGGCTGCTGAGATCACTATATGAAATTTGAAATGGTTTGTGTCAAACTGCCAAATTAAGTAAGATCCAAAAGAATTATTAAAGGTAATTGCTACTAGTATTCTTGAAAAAAATCAATTACATGAAATGCAATTTGTCTTTAA
This sequence comes from Vidua macroura, assembly GCF_024509145.1. Classification (NCBI taxonomy): domain Eukaryota; kingdom Metazoa; phylum Chordata; class Aves; order Passeriformes; family Viduidae; genus Vidua; species Vidua macroura. Next base: position 15,079,315 of record NC_071578.1, read on the forward strand.
ATTGATTACATTTTGTGTGAATTTTCCTCTTTAATTTCTTGTTTTATCATGGCCTTGCTTCTTTGAGCAGATGATGTATGCAGAGCAGTGGGGTGTGGAATCCTGTGTGCTGCCTACAGTCATTCACAATGGGAAAGCTGACACCATGGACATGGCACCTGTGGATGAATCATCATTGCTGCTGTACTATAACACAGAGAAACACCAGTGTAACAGTCGGAATGGAGTGAGAGTTCTGCAGGCCGGTACACCACTTGGTTTGATGGCTTATTTATATTCTAGGTATAGTATATTTTACACATAAATTGGGAGTGGGTTGAAGCATAGTTGCTAAATCAGGAAAAACTTGTCTCTGTGACAAATCCTAGTTACTCAACATTTAATAAATTATCCTCTTTTCTATCAAGTTTGTGTTATTTCTGTGAACACTCATTTACAGAAATGGAGATGAAAATGTCAAAGGATCTGCTGGCTTTCATTAAAAGTATTTGATAATAAATAAAAAACTAGCAATTTTGAATTTTTTATCTTTTACTTATTTGAGGTTTGCTCTGATAGTTGCCATGGAATCAAGACTTTATGTTACTGCCAGCAGTACAACAATTCTTCAAATAAGCATATAATCATATAATTTAGTAATTCTTATTAATAAGGTCTGGGTATGAAAATGTTTAGGTTTGATTCTACAGATTATTGCCCCAATAATCAGACCTTGGCACTGATCAAGATGCAGGCTTATCTCAGGGTTTAAAGGGGGACAGAGATGTCCTTCAACTCCAGTGAGGGCAGTGTTGTTTTAAGGTACCTAAGCTGTAATAGTGTGAAGGATGGAAATTGCCAGAGGCTTCATCAGACTTGTGCCACTGTAGAGGGAGCAACTTCCTCCCAGCTACTTCTTCCAGTTCATCCTGACTCTTGAGACCCAGTTACACTGAGTGCTGCTTTTCCTGGTAGTTAATATTTTGCACAAAGTGAAGGAAATGTTTTGGAATTGGACTTTCCACATTCATCAAACCCAAACTTCCATGGTCAGCTGTAAGCCAATAGGGAGAACAGACAATTAACCTGTGTTAAGACCTTAAGAGTGTGTGTGTGTATAAAAAAATAAAATGCCCTCATTTTTAATCTGTGTATAATAAGTGTATTCTGTTGTTAAAGTACTACTCCTCTAATTAGAGCTACAGGGAATATTTTCTTGCTTAATGTATCGACTTCTTATGCTGTTATAATAAAAATGCTTTAAAGCAGCATCAAGTTAGATGATAGAAAAAAAAAGAAAATGTACTAGTTCTTCTATACTATTTAGAATTGCAACTTGCCTTAATAATGGAAATGTCAAAGTGGTTATTCATAAAATTGAAAGTAGAGAAACTCTTTATGAAACAAATTATGCTTTCAGGGTTGGCAATCACAGTACTTAATGTGTAAAAATAATTTAAAAAAGAACCAAGGTTTTATGAAGAGTTTGAGAATTTAAAATGCCTGTTCTTGATATTTTGAAGATTTTTTTGCTGTTGCTGTACTTGAATGCAAGTTGAAGATGTGTTCTTGTCTGAAGTTTTTCTTGTGCTTTACAGAAATGCCTTTTTAGAAGGTTATGTACAGCAGTTTCTTTACACATTTCGCTATTTCTGCACACAAGAAGAATTTTTGCAGTTTCTTCTTGATAGAATCAGCAGCACTTTATCCAGGTACAGTAAATTCCCATGAAAAACATTATCAAAACACAATTGAGTTTCCTCCCAATAACAAATAGCTGTTTCTAAAAAGTCCTGCTTAATTAAAATAATTTTGCTGTTTGTTTTTGTAAGATTCTCTTAACAAGTGAGAGCAAAATGAGAGTAAGAGCTGCATCTGACAATGTGCTTACTTCTCAGTTTTGCTTCTCACTTTTACCAGTTATCCACTAATGGGTAGTAATTACAACCTCAACTTTGTTTCCATAGAGCCATGGATTCTAGAGACATGAAATTTAGGAATTTAAGATTCTACATTAAATACCAAATAAAACTTGTGGGTTTTGTCAATGTTTATTTTTAAATTTGAATTGGATATCAATTTTGTAAAGTTTCTTTTTCTTCTCACCAGTGCAAGCCTGGATCCTTCCACGTTCCTTACCAAAATATGTAACCGCAGTTTCTACATCCTGCAGGCATGGATTGAAGACTGTTACAGTGTAGACTTTGCAACAAATACTGATCTTCTGGGTACCCTAAAAGAATTTATTTCTTCCAAGGTAATTCAGAATTCAGTAGATCCTTTAAGAAAAAAAAAAAAAAACTAAGTCAGTTATGGGATATGTAACATAGTTATTACAAAAAGCTACTCTAAGTACAATTAAAGTAAATAAAAGAAAAATAATGCTGTATTTGACAGCTGTGTTCAGTATGTCTGGTTTTGGACAGGTAAGAATCTTAAAACTGTATTGCAACTTGCTTATAATTTCTGGGAAATTGAGTTCTGTGTTCTGTTAGCCTATTTTGCATTCCCAGGTTGCTTCATTAAATGGCTACGGGGAGCGCTTGTTGTCGCTGCTCGAGGACGCCTCTGCCAGGAAAAGTGGCAGTGCTGATCTGTGCTCTGGTGTGCACAAACGTGAAGAGGAAAGTGAGGAAGGCAGAAAAACATTACATTCCCTATGTAAAAAGCTCTCAGAAGATGTTTCCAGAAAGGTGTGTCTTTTCTTCAGACTGCAGTGCATGGAGCACATTTCCAAATATTATGTTTTGACAAAACCAGAAGTGTCCTAAGTTAGAGTCCAGATCTACTTAGTAAGAATTATGTACATGCATTTTAAATTTTCTTTTGAAAATATGTGAGATTCAGACAGTTCTGTAACCATGGCAATAATCTTAAGTTTTAACTCCTGATAGCTGTTTCAGTAATCACAGATCAGATAATCAAAATTTTGAGAGTAGAACTCTTCACTGTTGACACTAGCATGTGACTTATAGTTATTAGGAGACCTTTGCCCCCTTGTCAACCATTAATGCTTTTTATTAGGCATCTTTGTAAGATTATAAACACAAGAAAACAGCAGGAGCTACGAGGTTCCCTGCTAGAACTTCAAAGCTCGTAGCAAGAATTTGTCTGAACTTTTGTCTGTATTTACTATTTTATTGTGTTCTACGGCCCAGAAACCAGAACATACTGCAGGCTTTTCCCAAAAACAGATCTCTTTACAGAGTGACCAAAACAACATGTGGAAGTCAAATGTATCAATAATTTGCAAGCTGAATTAAACATCAGCCACGTGATAAAGTTGCACAACTCCATGGGTATACTGGGGATTCAGCGAAGAAAGGGCAAACAGAGTAGAGGAACATGGACTTTTTTTATTGTCACTGCACAGTAATGATAATGGACAATGGAAGAAGGGAAGAGAATGAAAAACCAACTGTTTCTTGGAAAGAGATGTTTGATTCTGAGCAAAAAGAAGTAAAATATTTTATGGCAGCAAGCTTGAATACACAAAGGCTTGTTTGAAACACTGATTGTTGATTGAGATCTGGCAACCTCCTGCTTAGACTCATCCACTGTGCATATTATATTAGCTTAAAATAGCAGTGTTGAGTAAACCAATTTGTTCTGGGCTAACCTTGAAGGTTAGCTGAAGAGTTTTGCATGCACAAAGGTGTTTCTCATAACACTTTCTTGAAAGTTACATCAAGGGGAAACTTAGAGTTTGTTTTAGAGAAGTTGTAACCTTACATTTATTTTTTCTACAGAACTTCTACTGGAAGTTATCCAAAGGTATGGGACCAATTGCACAATATCAGAGAGAGCGACTGCACACAAGTTCAGCAGTTTTGCCAAAGCCCTGCTGCAGCAGTTTCACAGGAAAATCCTCAGTCTCCTTAGCTAGAGCAGATGAAGTGGGACCAGTTCTCTTGATGGAGTGCAGTGCCCAGCAGCTTTGCTGGCAGCTGACACTGCTGCAACAGGTACAAAGGTCTTCGGTTTATTTGGAAGTACAAATAATACCTATCTTCTTACTCTTTCTCTTCTTTCTTTACCATTTCCCAACCTTGTTTCAAGCTGATGTTATACTATTTTATAAGACTTTGAATTAAAACTATTCTCTTGAAATCTCTACAGTGAAATTTAGAATATCTAATGCTATTCTTAGGCTGTGATCCCTCTCATAATTCATGCTGCTGGGGTGGGAGGAGGACCATACTCTGTCATTTTTATTTCTGAGCATTTTTAAAAGAACTGTTAGAAGTAACAGCAGATATATCTTGCTTTTTTTTTGTTTAGGAAGTATTTAATAAATGTCATCCAGTACACTTCCTAAATTCCAGAGCACTTGGTGTTAAAGATAAATGTGTTGCTGTACCAAAGTAAGTTGCTTATTTTAACTACCCTTTGATTCTGTTGATGCACAATAACTTAGAGTGTTTCACTTTTAATGCGGCCAGAAACAGAGAAACAATTTAAATACTGAATATTTTTTTACAGGCTAGGTAGCCTGCTTATATGGGTTATTTAATTTCAGGAGAATTCATATGAGGTTATGGGTATGTACCTATGCACATGCATGTATGTGGAAGGCCACATTTACCAGGTGATTTATTTGAAATCTGAAATGAGTTGAGGCTAAAAGTTCTTATTTATAAGAACTTGTTTTGGGGGTTGCTTGAAAGGTTTCATTTTTGGCAGGGAAAAAGTGTCATGGGTTCTGAAGTAGATCTGTGTCATGAATGTGTATATAAAATCTCAAAGACATTTACAGTCTTACAGAGTAGCTGAGGTTGGAAGGGAGCTCTCAAGATATGTAGTCCAACCCCCCGCTGAAAGCAAGGTCAGCTGGACCAGGTTGCCCAGGGTTGTGTGCAGTTGGGTTTTGAAGGTGGATGGAGACTCCACAGCTTCCCTGTACAATGTTCCTTCTGTATGTTAGGGAGATGAATTATTGGTATTCAGAGATACACGGGAATTTTCCTATAGTTACTGGAGTGATTACCAACCTACTTAAATTATTTGCTCATCAGTAATTAATGTTTTCATCCAACCACATAGACCTAATTATTTTTATGATGGTCTACTTCTTACATACTCAGTGGATTCAGTTAGCTTCTAATTAGTAGTTGTTAATTGCACTGCCTATGGTAGATTTTTGCTTCTAAGGGTGGGGAATGAACTCAGATTGTTCAATGGCCAAGGTTTATACAGATTTTGGGGTTCAGTCATGGGAAACAACTTGTGGTGCCACTTGATATGAGGCTCAATTTCTTATGTGGCTGCAGTTCTTGAGTCTGGCTGTTATTTTGTGTCAGATTGGCTGGGCTTTTATGCACTAATGAGTGGTGAAAGTGTTTTTATGTACAGAAATGTATCCTGTATGAGCTTATTTTTTTAATCAGATATAGTTACCTTGTAATTATAAGGAAGAAAAAGTAACATGGCTCACTACATACATCATGAAGTATAAAATCAAGATGCCAAGCAATGCAAAATTATTTTAAATGGTTAGAAGTTGACATCTTCACAATCAAGGTTTTCTTTAAAAATACAGTATCAGCCAGAATTATTTTTGCCTCTTTTTTTTCTGTATTTTCCTTAGGGCAGTTTCTACTGAGACAGTTTCACTTAAAGTCTGTAATCTTTTTCTGTCGAACTGCATACAAGACCAGTACCTTCTGCAATTATTGAAAAATGCAGACAGTATCAGCACCTGGGTTGCTGCTGAAATTGTAACATGTCACACAACTAAGGTTTGTCATTGTTTATTGCATTATTAACTACGAAACAGTTATGTATTTGTCATTATCTATGATGTTATGTAGCAAAATTGAAATAGTCTGAAATACACCTGTGAGTGGGCAGTTAACAATTTGGTTTGTTGTCACAAGGAGGGTCTTGGATGCTCTTTAGTAGCAGGTGTCAAAATCCAACAGAATGTAAGAAATGGATTGTCTGAGGGAAATACAGGTCCCACTTTCTTCAAGGACACCTGAGCAACAGGAAGGGAAAAACTGTGTGAAGGGAAATGCTACTACAGCGATTTTGATAACAAATTGAAAAAGGAAATACCTCTTCTTCCTTCTCATTTAATTTTATTATGTAGATTTACTATGTATATTTGTATATTATATATCTTAATTTTTTTCCAGCGGCAGGTGAGCTTGTTATCAAAATTTCTTCTCATAGCAAAATGCTGCTATGAACAAAGAAATTTTGCTACTGCAATGCAAATCCTAGCAGGCTTGGAAAACCTTATTGTACGACAGTTGCCAGTAAGTTTGGGACTCTGTTCTCTAACCATTTTGCTTAATATAATCTTGTTCCAATATAGACACTAATGTGAAAAAAATATATTTTCTCTTTTATTGTAAGGCCTGGAAAATTCTACCTGCAAAAGTAGCTGAGATAATGGAGGAGCTCAAGGCTGTTGAGGTATAGTATAATAAGTTCTAAATGCAAAATTACATCTTTGGGGTTGGAGAAGGTGCAAGATCTGCTTAAATGGGTGTCTCTGCAGGATGAAAACCATAATTATTACTTTAATTGGGAGTTTAATTTGATTGAAGACTTTTTACTGCTAATCCAAGAGTTTACATAAATTTTAATCTCAGTATTTTGTTAACATGTGTCCTGTGTGACAAATTAAAATTTCAAAAGCAAGCTTAAACATTAGATATGCTACATTGTGTTAGAAAATTTCTGCAGAAGCTTTGCAGCTGTAATGTGTTCTGAAAAATCTTAAATGCCTATTTTATTATAGGCATTCTTTTATTGATGTGTACAATTTTGAAACATTGAGATTTTAAAATGCAGTTTTGCATGTGATTTAGAATAATTGAAATTAGGTATGAAATATCTTTTGATTAAAGTTACTTTATTAGTGTAGTTTAAAAAGTTTGCCACCAGATGAATTCATAGCGTTGTCTTCAACTTCAGTGCCAAAAGTTAATATTCATGGCAAATAAATAGATAGTGTTACGTACATGGAAAACTTGTAAAACCTTCCCCAAAACTTAATGTGAGATTAATCTGTGTGCATTTTTTAACTAGGTGTTTTTAAAAAGTGACAGCTTATGCCTGATGGAAGGAGACAGATTCAAAACTCTTCCAACAATTCCGTCAGCCCATGTTTTGGCTATGCATGTCCAGCAACTTGAAACTGGAGGATTCACAATGACAAATGGAGCTCACAAGTGGGCTAAACTTAGGTAATTATTTTAATTCTGTGCATATATCACCTATGCTTTTTATTATATTATCATCTAATGAGATAATGAGAGCTAATGCAGCATTTCACAATTAACAGTCCAAATTGTTTAATTTGTTTAGACATGTAACTAGAGGTACATATACAATAGAATAAAATGCTGGATGCCTTTGAATTTCCTTCAAGGTTTGTTTTTTGGTTTATGCTTTTGTTTTTATCATCAGTAAAACAAACTAATCTTTTTTACCATATTCTCTTACAAGAAATATTGCAAAAGTTGTGAGCCAAGTTCATGCCTTTCAAGAGAATCCTTACACATATGCACCAGATTTCAAGCTTCAGTCTTACCTCAGACAAAGAATAACTCGTTTTAAAGATGCAGACATTTCTGCCTTGGCAGCTGACAACTGTGCCAACTTCCATCAGATACCAGCAGAAAAACATTCTCGAAAAATTCAGGACACACTGCGCAGGATGAAAGCAACATTTCAGTAATTATTTATGTTTCATCTGTTCTGTTCTGGGTCTAGACTGTAAAACTGGATTGACTTGACTTCATCTACTGGACCTACTTCCAAGAAAGTACTTAAGTGAAGCAACATAAGATACTTTCTCAAGTTGAAATTATTATATTCATAACATGGAATTATAAAATGCTGACTTATGAGATTTGAATCACTGGCAACTGAATGGCAGATCAAAAGAATAAAAACAGAGATAAAATTAAAGAGTATAGATGAAAAGGCTTATTAATTTTGTTACTCGTCTTTAGCATAAATAATTAATTAGCCTGAAAAACAATATCCAAAAGATACCAGCTTCTGTTGCCAAGCTGGCCTAGGAGAGTTCAAAACATAGTTCATTAAATATTGAATCTATTTTTATATAAACACAGTACACTTATATCCTGTCACATTGTGCATATAATTCAGAAACACAGATCCTCTGCTATTAATGCATTGACTGTTGGTGTGTCTTGCTTTTATGTTGTGTATTATGAAAACTGTAACTGGCATAAATAATTGGCTGCCTATTTCTCCTACCAAGGTAGGAGAAGAATGCTATCGTTCAACTTTTTTTTTTTTTAGTTTGATTTTAAAGTCATCAGACTAACCTGTTTCCAAATGAAAGTAAGATCTGGATGTAAGTATTACCAATTCATTGCTCTGCTTCTGCACTCCTGGCATTGTGAAGACAGTAAATGTGAAATTGCTTTGTTCATCTGTATTTGGCACAAGAGTCACTTTGCCAATTTATGTCTGTCTGCTCATTTGAGTATGGCTTTTGCTCCTGAGGTTGTTTTCGTAGATCACAGTGCTCCAGCAGCATCCAATACAAGATAACCATGTGAAATTTGGATCTGCAACTTGTAAAACTGTGGTGCTAACCTATTCATAGAGCTTATACTTACAAGACCTTCTAAATGGCCATGAAATGTGTTGCTATTGCTAGAAAATTTATTGAGCTACTCAGGTTTATGCAGGGCCAGAATGTTAAGGCTAAAAATCAGTTCAAAATACAATTATTTCTACCAGAGGGAGCAATGGTAGTGTTGAGTGAAAAGTAGGGAAGGGCAAGACATGCTTAAGCACTATTCTGAAAGTGATTTGCTTAGAACTGTGTTTAAAAAAACTAAAATGTTTTGAGAGGAGTGAAAGGCAGATGTGAACTAAATATCTCATCAAGTGTTAGTGATGGAGAAGGATAACAATGTAAGAAATAGGAGTGTGGACATGTCTGCTATTTTGCAGTTGTACTGTTGTGTTTGACAGAAATGCATGTGCACATGCTAAACTGTAGCTTTCTCAATGTGTAAGAGGAAGGCTTCTCCTTTTCTTTGTCAGTAACAGCAATATTACATCTCAACCCTTTCTCGTCTTCCTCAGTAAAAACACGGTGTGCCATACTTTCCTTTAAATACTGTTACTTTTTCTTACTAATACAATACTACTAACTTTTGGCTCTTATTGGTTTAAACATTGACAAACTCAGTCCTCAACAGGGTTTTCTTGCTTTTGTCCTACTTTTAATATGATTTATTTTATTTACCATATGTAGGTTTAACGTGTCATTAATTATAGTATTCTGACTTACCCTTAAGGAAGTAAATCGTGTTTCTATTTCTCTAAAAATTGTCAAATGGGAAAACATTAACTATTTGCCTCCTACCTTTATGATTTAAGAATGTTAATAATAACGTTATCTTTGGACATACATTTCACATATTTTATCTGTATGCATTTATTTTAAATAATTGGTTTTGTTAGTAGTTATTTGGGGTTTTGTCAATTAAAAATTACCATTCGCTTAAACCTACACCTTGCCTTTGAATGACAGTAAAATTTTAAGTAGCATAAGTTTTACTAATGTAAAATACTCCACAAGACTTGCTAATCACATGATCTTAATAAATGCATTTTATACAGTTACCAGTCAGACTTTTGAAATTGCTTTTGTGAATTTTATCATTTATATTTTGCATTCATGAGAATTAGCTCGTGTATTTCTTAGCTCTGTGTTACTACATCTAGAAAATATTGTTTATTCTATAACAATAACTGGTGCTATACAAGATTTTAAAAATCAGCTCATGTCTTCTGTAAAGTGCTTCCGTGTATCAAACTTTATATTGGTATTAATGCATAGTATTGAGTTATGGTACTACTTTGGGGTGTTTCCATCAATCAGACATTTCAGATTTTGTGTTTAGGCACCACCCCACAACAACCACAGCAACAAATATTAATAACTAATGAAAAAAAAAATTCACTTCTTTACAAGGAAATTGGTTTGGTTTTGTCCATGAACACTGAGGTGTGTGCATCTTACATGACACAGATTTCAGAAGAAAGTTGCATCTAGCATATAACTGTGCTGCTCATTTATGACTAACAAGCAGTAAGGGTTGAGCTCAAGTTTTTTTTTTTTCTTAGTGAGGAATGTCCTTTAAGAAAAAAAAAATGGGACAAAATATATCAAAGAAATACGTTCATTTTAATCTAGTTGGTAAAATATTATTGGCATCAGTAATTATACTCCATGAATGAGGGACTTTGCAGTCTGGCCCTGTGCTTCTGTTCCAAAGTCAAATTTTTGGGGAAAAATATTTGAATTTGTTCTTTAAGCCACAATTGCCACCAGCTGTCCTAGCTCTTTCTCATTTATTTCCACAATCCCCTCATCTTGCTTTTATGTTTATTTTTCAAACAGTGACCTATGGAATTATGAAATTAAGTCTGCTCCTTGGGAGACTTTACAGCTGCTTTGTGTATTGGTGCCCTAGGCAGATGTTTGCCTTCAGGATCCCTGGGGTTTTCACTCCTCTTTATGAGAGAGCTGGGAAGTGTGTCCCTCTTACACCAGCTCTGTTAGAAATCAGGTTTTCAGCTCCAACACCTCCAGAAGCCTGGCAGGAAACAGGGATGGAACTCAATTGGACCTATGAACCATTCTGTAGAATCGCAAACCAAGGAGCTGGCATAGAATTAATGAATCAACACTGATTCATGATTCTGACAAATTCTTTTCCTTAGAAAATTTTCCACCACTTCTGGACTTGGCTTTGTGTATTGCATTGGTTTCATAAGCATTGAGACAGCATTTCTGTGAGTATTCAATGTGATTTGCAAAGGATTAAAACTTGAGGAAAGTTTGTAAATTAAAAAATAACTAAGTTATAGTTAGAAAGGGGTGGAAGCCACCAGTTTTTTCAGTGTTAAACATACAGCTGAGCGTTACAATCCTTGATATTGTGATGGTGGAAAGAGTGCAGATAACTTATATTTCTCCTTCATACTTGTTTAAATACACCCCAAAGCATAACCTTGTTTAAATTCCAAGTGTTCTGTTTAGAACTATCTTTTTTTTTTTTTTCAGAAAGTCTTTTTTTCTCAAAATATCCTTTATAAATAATTTGTTTTAAATGAATGCTGAGCTTTAACAGACCCTCAAAGCATTGGAAATGCAGGTTTGAACAATATTTGAAAACTAAAGTCCTATAAATCAAACTTAGTTGAGTGGTCATCTTTGGGATTTGACTGATTAGGAGAAATTCTTCACCTATAAATATTTTTGCCTTCATGAAGTTATTATAAATGTGAGACACTGCCCTCACTATGGTTTGGACTATAAAGATATTTTGGGAGTTTTTTCATTACAAAAGATCTTGTAATTATTATGTACCAATAAATTACTATTTTATGGTGGAATATTTCATTGGAGATTTTTATGTGACTTCATAGCCTGATAACCCTCTAAAATACATGTGAGAATGAACAATTTCCTGTTTTGAATTCCTACTTAAAAATTCCTGCAGCAAACAAGTTTGAAGAAACTTTTAATGTGGCTGTTTTTAATCTATAAATGAATGACAACAACTCTGCAAATAGATGCTTATTTGCCGTCATATGTGATAAAATTCATAAACAGTAACAGTAGTAAATTATTCACCTAAGTAGCAAAATTCCAGGAGAGTCAGCTGCACAGTCATAGACTAGGATTATTGGGTTTTCTGGGGAAAAGGGAAGAAGTTTCCCCTTGGAAGAAGTTTGGGTTTTCTGAGGAAGACGTGTCTTAATATCCCTTCAAGATATCTCCTAGTTCTCATTTTCTTGATGCAAGGAAGTGAAAGGGCAAAGGACTTGAAAATAAAAGGTGGAAAAGAACAGATGACTCCTGAGATGAGAGCACAGATCCACAGACATGAGCAAAGTAACTTTTCTCCATGAAGGTAAACCACAGGTCAAAGGTTGGATAATTCTCTTAAAGACCATTCTTGGGAATAAAAAATCCCCCAAAATCAGTTTATTTAAATAAAAAATAATGGACTGAAACCTAGGGAAATATGTGGAGAACTCAATGGAGTGCCAAACAACTGTGTTTTGATGTTTAATCAGCTAAACTGATGAAATACTGAATATCCTAGGCTGCATCTGAAAATTGCAAGGATGATGTCTGGAAATGTCACAAATAGTCTCTCATTTATTGTTTCTCCAGACCAGGGGATGTGTTGAAGTACACTGTGCTCACATCCTTACCCACTTCACCTTCTTATCCCTCTGATGACAGCCAGGATATGATTTGCTGTGAGCCCGGTGTGAGCACACTTCAGATAGAGCTTTGTGTATATAAGCTAGTGCTGGAACCATAGGGAATAATCTGACTGTTTAAGATTTTACAGAGTTTAATAGATAAACTGTTGAAAATCTGCATGTGGAAAGCAATCAAGATGAAAGTTACCGTGGGACATCAGAGTTCATGATTCAAAGGAAAGAAAGACATGAAAGAAGCAGAATAATAACACTGGGTTTCAAAAAGCAAACTTCAGCTAATTCAAGGAATTGAATTGAGGTCCTGGGGAAGGAGTTAAAACACAAAGAAAAGTTCAAGAGAGCTGAGAGTTTCTAAGAAGAGTTTCTAAGGCTGTATATTTTAAGTATAACAACAGTCTATCCACATGCAAAGGAAAGAAAACTTAGAGAGCACTGTGGCTGTGTTAGGGGCTCATCAATTACCTGAAAAAATCAGAAAAGAATACTGGGAGGTGAAAGTAGAAACAAGACAGCTACATTATCAAGAACAAATATAAAAGAACAGCATAGCAGGTTAGGAACAAAAGTGGACACATAAAAAATTTTTGTCAGCAAGGGAAAAGCAAAACAATAAAAACAGATTTTTCAATATTTTTCTGTTACACAATAAGAGCTCTCTGCTTACCAGAAGAGGCAAGTATGAGATGGTAAAAAAGCCTGGACTGCTTGCTGTTCCACTGCCTCCCCTCTAAACAATGCCTGTCATGATCAAAGTTAACCAGGAATGCGGGACAGAGGCTATCAAGCTAATTAGATATATCATGACATTCACTTCTGATTAAATCTGTTCTATAATAATAAGGAGGAAAATAATATTGGAATTACTGTGTTTTTGATTGAGGAAGAATAAGTGAGTTCCCAGAGAACCAGAAAATAATACTACTTTTTAAAAATGGGCAAGACCACAGGAATGAGTGGAAAGGCAAGGTAAAGAGAATGACAGAGAATCAGCCAGGAAAACTTTAACACTAGAAGAGTTACTGAAAAAGCTGTATGAAAATCTGCAAGCATAGAGACTAATTTAAAAGGCTGACATGTTTTTGTCCATGAAGTAATTTTTAAATGACTTAATGGTCAAGGTAACTGTTCCAAGAGATAAAACCAGCATGTTATACGTTGAAGTCAATAAATGCTTTGACAACAGCTCCTCCTGGCCTGATTATATATTTGGTCACTCAGATTCAGATGATGGGCCTCTAAGGTGAATACACAACTGATTAATACATCATTTCAGAGGTAATTAACATGCTTGTTGAATTGTGAAAGTGAATTGAGTGGGGTTAGGACTATCCAAATGTTATGAGTGAAAAGCAGGTGCAGATCCTTCAGGGACAAGACACAAAATAAGTGAGTGCTTTGGCTTTATCAAAAGTAGCGTTCCCACAGTGGGAATCCTGGACCACAAATGAAATGAGGACCCAAAGCACTGGAGCCCTGCTCAGGAGTGAAGGTCCAGGGAAAGTGCTGTGGGGGTGAGTAAAGAAATCCGTGCTACTTAACATTTCATACATATGCAATGTCCTGTTTTGCTCATTAGCTGCCCTATGTAATGCAGGTGCTGCTGTCTGAATTCCAAGACCTGCAGATGGCCTTCACCTTGCACCCGTGCAGATGGGGGTAAGCAAAATATTCTACCTTACAGTAATGAGGTAAAACATGCTCGGTGCTCAACACACCCAGGTGCTGAGAAGGGAACTGTTGCAGTCACAGTAACAACAAGAGAAGACCTGCTTGGGACTCTCCATACTCTGATGAGGGAGGCAAACTATCCAGGATTACCATAAGGCAGTGTTCTCCCAGCCTACACTGTATGGAACGTGTAGGAATGTCTGTGAATTGTATTGCTGAAATATAAGGTGAGATGGAAAGCACACTTATATAACATACAAGCTTAGAGCTCACAAGAATCATGATAACAGTTTAAATTTCAGCTTCAGGTCTTACGGTTTTGAAGGATAAATATTAAATGAAAAATCACTACAGAGCTTCAGTAAAAATCTCTGGGGACCATAACAGATCACAAGCTGAATAGGAATTCATGTGTACAGTTTGTAAAAAGAAAAAAAGAAGGTGGGGGTAGGAGACCTGAGGTGTACTACATGAGAGCTGCACATGACAGAAGGTAATTATTTTGCTCTGTTTGGCAATAGAGAAGCGTCAGCAGGAATACTTTACCATTTGGGCACTGCAGCTAGGATACATACAGCCAAAATGAGAGAGAGTAGAGGACCACAATAAGTATGTTTAGAATCATAAACTGAGAAAGACTGAAAGAACTGGACTTACATAGACATGATTGGATTGAGCAGACCTGTGAATGTGAAATGTTGCTGTAAAAATTTTAGTAGCTGCAGGGGCTTTTGAGGGTTTGTTTATTTTGAAACAAGGCTCATTTTGTTTCAGTTTTTACATTGGAAAGCTTCCTGTGAAGCAGTGGAATAGGTTACTCATCTGTAACACACCTCTGAGATCTGCTTTCCTGTGAATTTTTAAGAACAAGTGAGATAAAACTGTCATAAGTGCAGGCCTTCTTGTTCCTGTGAAGGGAGAGGGGACTCAGTAGGGATCTTCAGTAAAGTAAATTGGGCACTAATTCAAATACTTACCTGCAATCAGGGAATTATATTAATTTGATTATTAATTTAATTATATTCCAGTCACTTCAGTTTTCAGGGGTTTACTTGCATTCTTCCACTGATAGGTACCAAAAGTAGGTGATGCTGTGGGATGAGTTGCTAGAATTTATGTCAAAGATGTTGTAGAGGGATGCTGAATTTCCTTTCTATGCATATGCTAATGCAGTGGAAAAGTGACTTGATGCTAAAAGCAGCAGCAGGGGCAGTAGAGGCCGATCGTGCCATGCACCATCCGTGTGCTGGGTGAGTCCTCTCAGCTGCCAGGACCCGAGTGACCATCCCAGGAGTGTTCCTGTGTACATGTGGCACTCAGGAACATGCTTCAGTGGTGAACTTGGACTAAGGGCTGGACTCGATGCTCTTCGAGGTTTTCTCCAACCTGATTCTATCACTGCCTCAGCTAAAGTGCTACCACTTCCCTTCCTTTGTGTGGCAGCTTTGTGGCTGTGAAGTCTCGCTGTAACCAGGAGATGGCACAAGAGGCCCTCTGCAGTCTCAGCTGTTGCTGCTGCACCGGGAGCAAAGGGAGGCTGAAACACGATGGGCCCTTCAGATGTCTGCCACCCTTGCCTATTAGAAAAACGCAAACACGAAATGGCAGAGGGTTTTTATATTCCATTTGTAAAATGAACATGTATTTATACTCAGCGTTCAGCTGTTCCCTTTAATCTTTTAGAGAACATGCACACACATCGTCATAGTCTGAAATCCTGTTTACCTTCTATCCATGTATAATACACTCATTTCTGTAAAACCTGGCAAAATAATTACACTGCACTGTCTGGAGGAAATGTAGACATCGAATTGCAGGTTACAGGGGCAGTGTTAAGCATCTTAACCTAGCCACATTCCTGTCCTCACCCACTGAGCCCAGCTTTTCACTTACCAGTAAACTAAGAGAATGTCAGGACATGTCTGTGCTCCCTCTTTGGGATAGGTGAAGGCAGACATACAGTGTCATTTATGCTCTGTTGCTACAGGTCCATATCCTGCCAAAGTTCTTCTCTTCTTCAGGCAATAGTAACATTTGCAGGATACTTGTTGGAAGTGACTGGAATAAGGAAAATAGGAAGAAATGGTGTATAGTGAGGAATACAGATAAAGGGGAGAAATAACTAAAATTGTGAAATGGAGATGAGCCTTGAAGTCAGGGGGGGAAAAAAAGTAAAGATTATTTCCATTTAATTTGAATAGACTGGTTTTGGAGCAATACAAAGACTTGATTTATTTTAGGTGTAAGTTAGGGGGGAAGGAAGTGTCAGTAAAATGTTTTCACTGCAGAGACCAATGCATTTCAAAGCAGCATTGTATGGCATAGACCAGGACGGGCACAGAGCTGATAGATGTCCCCGGGCTGCCAGCTGTGATAGCTCATTCTCCTGCTGGCTGACTCATCATGCTCAAAGGCTAACTCTAACTAGAATCAAGGGGGGAAATTATTCTTTCTTTAATAGCTGAAATTGAAAAGTTACTTTCAAGAATAATAAATGCTTTGGTCAGTATAATTTCTTTCATTTCTTTCTGAATTTCTTTGGAAAGTATTTGTGGGAAATATGAATGGAAAGGGAAAATTTCTGATTTAATGCACTCTGTTAGGTTTTGAAAAGATTGCAAGGTGTCTAACTGTGTCTAATTGTTTTTAAAGTCTAATTTCTAGTCTAAACAGAATTAAACCAACTACAGATTTCTGAGCAGTTTCATTTGAGCAGTGTCCATAGAGATCTCCCTCTGGCAATATGATAGCAATGACTGCTGAAGTAGGATTTACATTCCCGAAACTTGGATGGTTTTCCAACTATAATAGTTTGTCTAATAATAAATAAATAAACAAAAGACTCTGCTGCTGTACCTTGCTTCTGTAACAACAGCAGTACATGTCCTAAATGTGGTCCTGCTTCCTACTGAATTTGACTTTTTTTAATAAGCTTAAATTTGGGTAAGGAGCCATTAAAACAAGTGTTTTCTTTATTAATATTTGTAGCATGTCTCTGCAGAATATATATATTTTTAAAACATTTCACTGACTCTTCTTAGCTGCTGATGGCAGCCTTGTGTTAAGGAGCCGTGGGAGCTCTTGGCATTTTGAGTGCTGTGTCGATTTAGATCAATTCCAAGCATGATGAGACATTAAATTTTCATCTGTGCATTGTCACTGTGTTTATACCAGGCCCTCCCGGTATTTATGCACATATGGTCCTTAAATGCCTTGTGGAAAAGTAGCTCTTTTTCTGTCAAAGAGGAAAGATAATGATAATAATTGATAATTAAGAGATTGGTTGGAGGCCATTTGTAATGCTTTTAAGTCCTAAATAGTGATTACTCAGAAACAGAATGTTTGGATAAACACACCAGGGTGTAAATTGCATAGCAGATGCCAGCAGCCCTCACTTCCCTGGGCAGACCTTCGTGGGAAACCTGCATGTCCACAGGTGAACACACAGCCTCTGAGTGGCATAAACGGCCTGGTTTTTACTCCTTGAGTTGCATCACCACCTAGCTACTCCTAAGAACCACAGATTCCCTCTGCTCTGGTCTCACAGGACCCTCCAATGGGAAAGGGTCCCCTGCTGGTACAAAATGACAGTCCCTTCCTGTGTACCCACGGCAGCAAGGCCAAGTGGTGGCAGCTCTCCCTGCTACCTGTGGAGAACCCGAGGCAGTGGCACCCTCAGCTGCTCCCTGCAGTTCCTCCATAGCTCCAACATCGAGGGGACATCTCAGCACAGTCCTGCCCCCCTGCAGGGCTCTGAGCTTTGGGCTTAGTGGGGCACAGCTGAGCTTTGGGCTGCAAGATGTGGAGCCACAAGTAATTCACAAAGGCTGAGATGTAATCCCAAAATATTTCTATTTATTATCTATTATCCAATATTTCTAAATATTATCAACTGTCTAGTAGGCAGCCAGGTAGGAAGTTCTGCAGAAGCTCTTCAACATGAGAGCAGTGTTGTGTGTGAAGATTTCTGCAAAGCTGAAGGGGAAGGTGCTGCCTCCCCAGAGAAGGCAGCTGTGTATTCTGCAAACATCTGCATGGAGTATTGCCATTATCTATGGTAATGGATCTCCAGATTCCTGCTAGTGGCAATCATGTTGGTATGTCTGAGCTCTTTGTCTCTGCCCCTCTGTAGCAGCTGAGTAAAAGTTACTGTCTGTCCCTGCCCTACTCTGACAAATTTCATTAGCATGAGCAGGTTTTCATCTCCTTGGTAATATCACTTGATTTCAAACATGGTATTTCTGAATCACAGTTTAGCAGGAGATTTTCAAACAACCATTTAATGAATAATAGATAGAAACAGAAAGAAGGCAGCTTAAGAATTTTAGATAAAATTAAACTAGCAGCTGTTAAATATTGTAGCAGTCATTACATTCAGAAGTCATCTGCTACCTGTCCAGGAGATTTACACATTTTATGTGTAATAGAAATGAGATTTGGTTTAATCTTTATCACACCATGATCAATTTGTGTCTCTGGGAGCTCAGCATTTGACACCATCTTTTCTGCAGTGCCATTTGCTTCAATACAATGCAATTAATAAAACAGCAGTGTATAAAGATGCAATTTGCAGCTCAGATGGTAAAAAGTCTTCAAATCAATAAAGGCAGATGTATCAGTGAATGATAAAACTCAATATTTTCTATTTTTAGAGCTCCATCCATAGGTCATGTATTCTTTTTGTCCTATATGACAGCTTGCCAAGTGTCTTTATTTGTTGATATAAAGATGGAAAAGGTAATGTCATAGAAATAGACTCTTTCTTTTTTTTTTAAGTATTTGAATAGAGATATATATGTTATATAGAAGAACATAAGTAGGATATAAGTATATTGTTTATACTTAATATTCTGTAATAACTAAGACTGGAAATAATTCTGGGCACATGGGACATATTTATCTCATTGGGGTGGGATTGTGCCCCATCTGTGATGCAGAATGCTGGTACAGTGATCAGAAATACTTAAATTGAGAAGGAAGCTTGCAGAAAAGTTTCTTTTTCTGATGTTCATGAGAATTAGTCCTTGAGAATGGCATTTTGCCTGACTGCAGGGGAGGCTTGGCAGGATTCTGCAAGCAGGCAGTGGCCCTGATATTGCCAGTTCTGACTGGAGAGCTTGCTGCCAGGCCACATGTTAAATGCAGCTGAGTCAAGAGACTTGTCCTTCAGTAATTCAGTGAACAGAGCACATTCCTCTATGTCTCCTCTCCATCTCCTGCCTGCTTGGTCTGCTCTGTGAGATATGTTGCCAACAGAACTGTCTAATGCTCAGAAGTTCTGGGATTTTAAAATTTATCCTCAGGTCTGTGGTGAGGGAAGTCTTCACATTTACATAAAGAAAAGAATAATTAAGAACCTGAAATATTCAAGGTGGGTTAGGGGGGTTGGTGGATGTGTGTGTTATAAAACAGGAAATTTAAAAGCAATTTTGTACTGTCTGGTCAAGTAAACTTTCTAAACTTTCCATTGTTAATCGGAAAATGCTTGGGAATTATAAATGGATGAGGATTCAAATAATTAGATATCGAACAATTCCATTTGTTTGGTGAAAAAACACCACAAATATGTGTATATATGTGTGTGTGTGTGTATGTATGTATGTATGTATATGTGTGTGTGTCTGTGTGAGTATGTGTCCCACAGGCTTTGTCCATGCTAGAAGTGTTTGTGGACCTCTTCAGGTAGATAACGTATGTGGGAGGCATTAATGCTTGAATGTTTATTTACACATTTTTGCACCATTTTTCCTCCAGGAAGCTTGTTTAGTGGGCTCAGGCTGCAATGTCAGTCCCTACCTACACAGGCCAGAAACAAAGGGCTCCAGGAGAGTTCTGGTCATTTATGGTTGTGGTTCTAGACTGGTTAGTAGACACCTTTAAATAAGGTGACAATCGTGTTTCTATTTTTGTTTGGTTAGAGACAAACTCTTGAACAGTGTCATCACTGGTAGAGCAAAGTAGGACTCATGCTATGCCATGAAAATGAACAATCAATGACAGAGCCTGAAAGGGGTTCACAAGTCAAACTTGAATATAGTTCAATGAAACAATTTTCTGGTGAACAAAAAACTGTAGGATTTCTCTATGAATGGATATAGCAACTATATTTGGAGTGGACAAGAGGTCGAAATGTTTGGTTTAGGAAAAGCTTGACAAAGAGGTTTTTAATGAAACTTCTACTGGATTAATATAAAGAAAATATATATCTGCATAATATTAAAATTGAATACATTGGAAGATTTAGACATAAACGAAGTAGAAGGGTTTTCAGTCTTCAAACCTCTGCCTCACCAACAGTCTAAGAAATAGTTGGATCTGTTGTTACAGTAACTGTTAGCACAGAGAAAGTGAATGCTGAGAAATGCAGCCAGAGTGGCAGAATAGCAGGTTGGCCAAGTCACGGGGTAGACAGAAGAAGAGCACTGGGTTTGCCTGCAGGTGGAGGGTGAGTGTAAAGCAGCAGGCAAGAACAAGGACAGCTAAATGAGATGTGCAATCGTGATCTCTGGAGGCAGACTGATACCAAGCAGGGCTGTGATACGAATTATCAATGCAGTGGAAGTCCCACTCTGTTCTTGCACAGGACAGGAGGTTGAAAAGGGGAGGGAATACATGGCTACCCTGCGGTGAAAAACTGCCCATAAAGCACCAAGAGCCTTTTGTCAATGTACTACAGAGGCTTTACTACAGCAACCAAGTGTCCCTGTGGCACACAAAAGCCAAAGATGAATGGGAATGTTTCTGAAAGACATACATAAGGTAGTAAGAAGAAAAAGAGGGAGAGATAAGATAGCAGAGAAATCTGGATGACCTGCATAGCTGCAAGAGATCTGGGAGGGAAGATAAAACATGAATTCTGTAATTTCAGCAGAACTCTCAGCAGAATGTGAATTCTACGGCAATAATTGTCATTTTCTGATTCGTTAGTCCAGAAACCATATTTTTATATAAACAACCAGAAGCCTGTCGACTCGTGGAATCCAATGACCTTGACATTTACCTTTTTCTGTTTCACAACCTTCTCCTCCAAACTACTCAGTGCGTGGTGTTGCAATCCCGGAGAACCCAGTGAGTGAGTTTCTCCCCTTGTCTGGCTGAGGCTGTCTCGGGAACGCGGTGCTCAGCCCAGAGAAGAGCAGGCTTGAGAAGAACAGTGGGCCTAGTGCTTGAAAAGGAATGGAAAAGCAACTCCGGGAAGGGAGATCGGAAGTAGCAGCGTCCCTTCTCCCTCCAGCGGCCGGGGATGCTGCGCTCCCCCGGGGGTACATTCCCCAGCGCCGTTTGAGGCTGCTCAGCTCCATAAATGCCATTTGAATGGGGATAGGATGTAACAAGAGCTGTAAATCACTGACGGCGGAGTGAACTCCTCAGGGGCAGACACGGCGGAGCCGAGCCTCCGCGAGCTGGGGCAATGTGTGAACGATATCTTTTGTTGGGGGGGGAGGACTGATAGCAATTAGATGATACTTATCTGGCCCTTTGATGTGTATTTACACAAACAACGTTTTCCTCCGGGAGTTGCGGTATAAAGGAGAGGCCCGTGTCCCCCGACACCCTCCTTCCCGGCATCTCCGAAACAAGGCACGATGACTAAGGCCCCTTTCTCCGTGGAATGGTTGTCTCAGAGCAGCCAAGCTCTCAAGAGCCCCACCGAGGGCTCCCCACACCGAGCATCGTCCGCGGGCCGCCGGCCCGGCTCCGGCTCCGGCGTCGGCCAGAGCGAGCGGAGCCAGGAGCAGCCCCCGGGCCCGCGGGACGGGAGAAGCGGCCGGAGCAGGGAGCGCATGGCGGCCACTCCCGCCGCAGGTACCGCGGCCGCGGGGCAGCCTGGGGGGGGCTCCCGGGCAGGGGGCGGCGGGTCTGGGACACCCCCGGCCCGGGAAGGCAGCGCTGCGCGGTGGCTGCTCGGGGACGGAGGGGGCGGGCGGTTCCCCACGCGGTGCCCGGGTCTGCCTGACCCTTTCCTCCTCGTCCCTGTCCCCAGGAGCAGGCGGGAGGCCGTCGGGAGCGGGGCAGCCCGTGCCAGAGGAGGGTCCCGAATGCCCGGGCCCGGAGGAGCCCTGCGGCCGCGGCGGGCGGCGGCTGCGCACGGCGTTCAGCGCGGAGCAGATCAGCACCCTGGAGAGCTCCTTCCAGCGGCAGCAGTACCTGGGCGCCGCCGAGCGCCGGCAGCTGGCGGGCAGGATGCGCCTCTCCGAGGTGCAGGTGAGCGGGGGGCGCTGGCGGCGGCCGCGGGCTCGGCGAATGCCGACGGCACGGCTCCAAATAAAGCCTGAGTGGTGTTGTAACCTCGTCCTTTTTCCTTCCCCTGTACCCTTCCCCCAGATCAAGACCTGGTTTCAGAATCGCCGGATGAAGCTCAAGCGGCAGCTGCAGGAGTTGAGGACGGAGCCCTTCTGCAGCCCCGCTCTCCCTTACGGACCTCAGGGCGCTGTGGTGCCCCTGCCGCTCACATACGTGGCCCGGCCGCCAGCTCTGCCCCGGCAAGGGGCTGCCTCTGAGGGCTTCCCTTTGGCGGCCCTGCCGGCACCCGCCCTGGACCTCAGCAGCGCCTGCAGAGCACAGCCGGTTGGCTTTTGGGCAGCACCCTGCTTTGTGGGGTACCGGGACCCCAGGGCCTTCCTGCTGGGTGTCTGACCCTCTGATACCAGCTAGGACTAAAGAGGATTTGCACTACTGACAGATATCTGGGCTGCCCTCGTCTGTAACTGCTTGGTGGAGTTAGGATGCAGCACCGATCTAAACATTTACAAAGACATGCTGGACAATCTGAATCATGGACTTCAGGCCCTTGCATTTATAGGCAATTGTAAAATATAAACAGGGTGGGACAAACAATAATATAAATGAAATCTTTTAATAAACCTATTTTTCCAGCTTTCATGTGAATTCCTTTCTCAAGGATTGTAGAGGTATTCATCCTGCCCCAAAAGAAAGCTCCTCTTCTCTTAAAGAAGCATACACTCCTTATCTAGATTTGTTCTGCCCCACCTGCAATTTACTCTGCGTGAATTTCCTTCTGTCTTCTAAAGCAGGTATCCAACCCTGTCATGGAACTGTGCTTTTAGCCAAATATGTGGATACACCTGTTACTCGATACTGGGCTTGCTATAGTAGCAGAACAGATGCTTTTAAGATTTAAAAAATTACTTTCTAAATAAGTATGATATTATATCTTCACGATTTAATGAACTGCCTCAGTAGATTAGTAAGAACCTCTTACCTAAACAGATCATGGAAAGGATCTTGAAATTTCTTATCTACAAAACAGTATCTAGTCATCTCACATGCAGTTATCAGGGTATAAGGGTGATGATCAAAAGAATATTGACGTTCCAAAGCTGGTTTTCTATAAGTGGCAGTGAAATTCCTTACCATTGTGCTATGCACTTTTAAAATTTGGATAATGAGCTAGTAAATTGATGATCAAAATGGCCTGATTTCAGGCCAGAAAAGGGGCTCTGAAAAATGATCTTTGACTGTAAGTTGACCATAAATCTTTCAAAGTCAATTGTCAACTAACATGAAAAGAGCAATAAAAATTTCCATCACTTTAGAGGTGATCTGGGGGGTTGCAAGGATATTTCCGGCACACTGGTAATTTAAACTCCTGTAATGAATGGTCTGAGGGTTCTCTGTCAGCCTCCTTGAATATCTTTTGTATACAGAGGCCAGTCTGCCACTCTGTATACATAATGTTGCTTTTTACCCTTGCCTGGTAAAAAGCAACATTATGTGCTGCTGTGGGCAGTTGGCTTTGCAGTCACCTCTGCAAGTCTCCTTGATTTTTTTTGTAATCTGCTGTATTTGAGATATTTGTATTTGTTTGCAATTGCATAAATTGTGTATCTCTAATTGAAGAGTCTCAGCTAAATTAAAAAGGGCTCAGGTGCTATCAATCTTGCTGAGATCTCAGGAACTTTATGCAGATATGGATTAAGGAAGTTTGTTGACACGTAAGTAAAATTCCCATTCGATAGAGGCTTATTTCTCGAAGTCAGGTATCATTAAACGGTAATATTGATTTGAAGAAATCTCTCTTTCAAACATCATTAGGGAACTGGGGTCTCCAGAAAGAGCTACAATCCTGAATATTTTCCTCTGCTCTAAAGCAGTCATGTTTAAAATAACAAAGCAGTTAAGGCAAACAAATGTACAATTTACCGTAAAAAAAACCCAAAAAAGTATTAAGCATTGGACTCCATGTGGCTATTCTGTTTTCAAGGGAGCAATGGTTGAAGGGTTAGATGTTCCCCTTATAATCTCGTATGGCCACAGAAGAGAGCCCCACCAGTCCTCCAAATGCTCTGCTCAGCTCGTACGAAAGGAATAAAGGTAATAACCCTTCCTGCTCTCAGAAGCAAGAGCGGCGGTATGGGAAGCTGGGGGTGAAGGGACGGAGCGCTCCCAGGGCACCGGGACTACCCGCGGCGTTCTGGGAGCGCCCCTCCCGGGACCAAATGGGGGAGGGTGAAAGGGAAGTGGGGCATGGGCAGCGCCGCAGATGGGCCCGGGGAAAGAGGCAGATGGAAAGGCTCGGGAGGAGAGAGGAAGAACAAAGTGCTCCCGCCTGCGGAGGGGAACTGTTTCCTGGGAGGGGAACCGCGGGGATGCAGTTTATGCAGGGGAGGAGGATGTCGTAGTCTCCCCATCCCAACGCTAAAAAGAGAGAGGCAGGAGGACTCCCTTATGGGGTCCCCATGTCCCTGGTGAGAAGTGATCTGGGGCGGCTCTGAACCAGCCCTCATCCCCTGGATCTGCCCTTCCCGCTCCGGGGCTCGTAACGCGGGGTTGCAGTCGCCGGGCTGGGCTGTCCCGTCCGACGGGCGAGCGGCGCGGAGCCGGCCCCAGGCTGCCCTGCCCTGCCCTGCTCTGCTCTGCCCTGCCCTGCTCTGCTCTGCTCTGCCCTGCCCTGCTCTGCCCTGCCTTGCTCTGCTCTGCCCTGCTCTCCCTTGCCCGCACTCGAACTCGGCTCCGCCGCGTCCGGCGGCGCCCGGAGCGGGGCAGCAGCTTCCCCTCCGTGCAAAGGTTTAGAGCCAGGCAGAGATACCGGAGCTGCCGGGGACAACACGCAGTGCTGCCGTCCTTGCCGTGATTTAAGCCCGCGGGGTTTGTGGGCACCACGCTGGGACAAGCAGGGCTGCGAGGCCGAGCGGCACCAGCCCCGGGGCGGTCTCGGGGATGGAGGCTCAGCGTGCCGCGTGGGCGTGTGCGGCTCCCCGTGCTCTGGCTGAGGCTGGCGGGTTTCGTGCCAGGGGTGAGCGCTGGTTAGAGGGAGTAACGGGGCATCCCAGCTTTGGGCGTACGAGATGCAGAACGGCTGGCGAGGTAGAAGCCGATCTCTGTTCAAAAGGGTGCTAATGGTCACTTAACATAATGACTCCCTGGCCACAGGTATATTCAGCAAGCACATGAAATACAGTGTTCTGGCAGGGCTAGCTCGCAAATACTGTTCTGCTTCCCGGTAATTGCTCAAATGAACGCGAGAGGTGATGATCACTTGGCTGAGTCCCTAATGGTATCAGGTTCCTCCGAATGTCTACATGATAATTTCTCTCCTACCTGCAAAAATCGGCTCTCCCTAGAAGGCAACTACTACGTTCCAGTTGTCTAGAAAACTTTATGTGAAGTAATTTCATTTTTGCTAAAGCTGTCCCAACTCTGGCATTAAAATGTGAATGCACGTTTTTCCTTTGCTCTGAGAGTAAGAAACTCGGACTTCATGCTTTATTCCTGCTTGTTTGAATTTCTCCTTCACTGCGTTTTAGCCCTGGCAGCAGTAAAGGGGCACTAGCCTCAGTGACACCTGCATGGTATCGGCCCCTCGCAGGAGCTGGGATGGTCCGGCTCCGGCACGGCAGCCGCCGCACGCCCCCGCAGCCGATCCCCGGGCAGCCCCGGCAGCGCGGCAGGGAGCAGCCCGCCTTTGTGTCTTCAATCGCAGCACAATAACCCAGCACCGGAACGGTGTGGGCAACTGAGCTACAAATGGGAATGGAGAAAAGGAAAAAAAAAAAAAAAAAAAAAAAAAAAAAAAAAAAAAAAAAAAAAAAAAAGCCGAGTCGATTAGCTGGGGAGGAGTAGTTTAATGCTCGTGGGGTGAAATTGTCGGAACCACCGGCGGCTCTCGAAGAAGAGAGGCTGTATAATCTGGAAACTGGGCTCCCCGGGGAGGTAAAGGGGAGGGGACAATTGCCAGAGCGCTAACTTCAAAGACCTTCTCCCCTGCAGTGCGTGCGCGGAGGGGGAGAAACCTGATTGAATTAACACCGCGGGGCGGGGGAGCCGCCAGCAACCGCGCTCGGAACCGCGCGTCCCAATTTGGCTACAGCAGCCATCAGGGGATTGGGAATAGGATCGGGGTATATCACCCCCTGCAGCTCCTAGACATGGTGGAGCCACTCCAGGGACCTCTTTACAAACTAGGAGAAGTTATTCGGCGTTGTGTGCTAATCGAGAGAGATCTCGCACTGTTAGGCCATTACATCTAATTGCTGCCCATTATCTCTTTCTTTGATACTCAATTAGATGACAATTAACTTGATAAATCCCACCGAAGTGGAGGGGGGAAGAAAGAGGAGAGACTTCTTGGTCTCGACATGTTCCTTGAGTAGATTTTACTACTCTTCCTTTATATCTGTGTCTTAAACTCCTAGGCTTCAACCTATTCTTATCCTCTAATAGTACCTAGTAGGGAGTTAATCCCAGTGTCTCTTCGGTATTCAGTAGGCTAAGTGCTTTAATTCTTATTTCAGCTCCTAGTTATTCTGCCTCGGCAATTCTGAGCAACTGTGGAGGTGTCACAAGTCCTCAGGCACTGTGGCGATGCCGTACATAGAAATTCAAGTACTAGTTTGTTTCGAGCTAACTTGTACTTATCTAGGTGCTTTGTCCATCTCCGCATGCAAAGCACACAAAAATATTTCTTCGATAAATCGTTTTTAATGCAAAGTGCGTGTTTGCTCCCACAGTCGTTGAATGGGGATATCTGGGCTTGCAGCCTGTGAGTCGGGAGGGAAGAGGGTGAAGCGCTGCCGGCTGAGTCAGTAGCATTTGTCATTTATTGTGTGTTAGCCCGCATTGTTCCCGTGGGCAAAGGAGCGGCGGGGTGATGGCACTGTTAGTGTTCACGGGTACTTCAAACAGAAAAGCATCTATTCCCAAACAATCGATCTCGTTGATGCCTAATTGACTATCTAATAGCACCTATCAGGACATCAAAGGAGACGCTGAATAACCAAGTTAGCATTTCCAAAGGGGAGCAGTGGAGGGTACAAACAGCCATCATCTGTCCCACCGGCCAGGAGCCCAGCCCGGCCCTGCGGCTGCCTGTGGGCCTGGGATTCCTGGGGCCCCTTCTGAAGCGAAGCAAACTGTCTTGCCTGCACTTCTAGCCGTGTTTTAAAACCCCGCTCCTTAAAATGAGTTTGCTTACCTCTGAAGCGCTGCTACACTTCCCCAGGCTCTCTCCTCCTGCCCATTTGCGCAGCTAAACTTTTTTTTTTTTTGTGGTGTTCCAATGTTGGAGTCTTTTTTGTTTGGGTTTGTTGGGTTTTTTGCTTTCTCATAGTGGAGTGGGTGGTATTGCACCCCCTATCATCTCCACTCCTCCAGTTTTGTCAAGGAGATATTGGAAAATCTGCGCTTTTCATAAATGCAATTAGGATCTGCCTATGATGGAGCCACTACCGCCAGATCTGGTGGCCTAGCACATCAACTTTCAATCTATGATAAATGCTATGATAGTTTGGTCTGTATATTGTTTGGGGGGTTTTGTTTGGGTTTGTTTTTGGGGTTTTTTTGGTTGGTTGGTTGTTTTCTTCCCATGGTTTACTTACAGACATGGCTAGCAGATACAAAGTTTGCAACATGAAGATTTGCCCAACTATTCTAGCAATTATTCCCCTTGAGAATGATTATTTTTCTGTTGGCAAAATATGTCCACTTTTTCTTTATGATTTCATGAAAAATCAATGTGATGGTCTGCTGAAGGCCTTGGCACACCAACAGCATTCCAGAGCAACAAAAGTACTTCAGCATCTGGCAAAGGATGAGTATCTAGTGTCTTGTGCAGGAGATGCTGCAGCCTCAACGATGGGCTGGACCTTCCTCAGGCAATACCTTCATGCTGTAGAGTTGCTGCAGTCCTGCCTGTTCCCATGGGTTTATATGCCATGTGTGTACAAAGCCCCAGATGAAATATTCCCAGGCATACCAGTGACAGAAATCTACCATTTGTCCTTAGAAGTCTTGTAGAGCTCTCATGAGAAGAGCACTCTGTCCTGGCAGCCGTATCTGTAATTATCACATCCTGGCATGAATCACTGCACTGACATTTGGGGTATCATACCGACTTACAAGACTGCATAAGCTTTCAGTACCTTTCTTGAAGCAGCAAGCATGTTTCCTATGGTTGTAAGGCTTACATACAAAGGCAGAGCAATAAATATTTTAAAATGTGATTTGGAGAAATGGGTCCATTATGTTCTTAATATAAGAATATAAGAAAAATCCATCTATTTTTCAATATTATACAATATCTGAAGTTCTGAGTATACAGAATTCTGTAGGAAAATACATAATTTTCCCAGAGAATTTAGATTTGTTTTTCATCATGCTTATATATCAAATCAATTGAATGCTGTAAAATTTTCACATGATAGGAAAGAATTGAATGGAAGTGAATTTGTGTCTCATATGAGCCCCATATTACTGCAAGGTGAGGGGAAGATTTAACTGCAGATGTAGCACCTCTGCCCACCAGGGTCGTTAAAGTTTTCAAGTTTCTCAAGCTGTCACCTCTTTCTAATGGGAACTACAATAGCCACATAACACCTTCCACACTTTTCCCATCTGTTCCAGGGTTTTGTGGTCCACAGATGCATCTACTTTCATCTGGAGTTGGGGGGATCCTAGCGTTGGGTTTAAATATCCCGCTAAATAGGCTATTCAGATTGGAGTATAACAAAAACAACAACAACCAAAAAAAATTAAAAAAAAAAAAACAAAAAAAAAAACAAAAAAAAAAAACAAAAAAAAAACAAAAAAAAAACCAAAAAACACACCAAAAAAACCCCAACGGTTTTCATTGACTTCCAGCAAACTGTATGACAGGTCAGCTGCTTCCCTGCATTCCTAGCCAAAGGAGAGGGAGGAAATGGCAGCAGTTCTTTAGGGTTAATAATAGTTGCTTTCTATAAGACACATAATGTATCAATGGTCTCTTTGGGCACAGCACTGCGTGGTCATCGCGTGTCTGGTTCGGTTTTGGCAGTTGGGGATGAAGTGTCTCTCCTAGAGGGTAATCCCTGGGTGTTTCTGTCTGCTTGGGTGAGGGGCCTGCAGGGCATGGGGGACCCAAGGCTGCCTGGCTTGGCACAGATTTCTTCTGCTGGGGAAACGGTGGGGAGGCTGCCCTGCTGGAAGCAGAGTCCATGCTGCTTGCTAGGTAGGTGTGTGTTCCGTTTAGGAGCTCCTGAATACCAGCGGTTTTCCTGTATTTTGTCTAAACTTCTTTCTGGTGAGGGAGTCAGGCTCTGCAGATAGCACTCACTGCTTTATCAGGGCAACTTGCTGTGAGTGAGTTTCTCTGTGGCAAAACATGAGTTTTTCTGCTTGGATTTGTCCACATATGAGGATATTCAGAAGCTGCTTTTCTGAAATAAGATACTTCAGAAAAAGAGGAACCAAACACGAGTGGAATAGTTAAGGAACAGTTATTGAATCTTGAAGTTATTAAAACTAATGTGCAGGCTCTTAATTCATTTGGGGAACAGAACCTATCCCTGCTTGACTGAAATGTGTCTAGGATTTAAATGTTCGTGTTACAGTGGTTTTGGTTGGGCCAGTGGCACTCACAGGTGTGCAGTTCTGATCCAGAGTGGGATCCAGCTGTATTCAGCTGCTTGGGCATTTGCATTGGCTTGTGCATATCAGCCAAAATGAGTCTTGCGCCAGCAGTAAGTGAAACTCCTTTATTGACTGGGCCCAGCACCCCTCGAAGAGCAGGGCGATCTCTCTGTCGGGGCTGTGCAGAGGCAACAACAACCTTTCCCATCCCTGCCCTGAGGGGATGGTGTTGCAAGCAAAGCTCCAGGAGGCATCCAGCTCTTGGGCTCTGTGGGCTTGGTAAGGTGTTTGCATTGCTCAGGTGCCTGGATTTTATCCCTCCCCCGGGGCCAGTGTAAGGATAAGCCGACTTTGTGGGATCGGGAGGGGTCGATAACCCTCTACACATTCCCGCGGCCACGGAGTTACGGGAACATCTGAAACAATTAAAATTAACAGCACGAATATGAGAGGTTTTTTCCAAATGATTTTCATAATAAACTGGGGCGCTGGCTTAGTTGGGGTTTAGTTGACTTCTTTTTTCCTCCTCACATTGCCCATGTGTGTGGGAACCTAGATTATTGCTGTGTTTTAGAAAGAAACAAACTACTTCCCTGTTAGACCCAGGTTCATGGTGCCCACTTCTTCCGGTGATGCATCCGAGCAGGAACTCTGAGGATTTTGGAATCGTCATTGAAATTGAGGTCCTATCAGTGCATTTATCCCGTTAGAGGGATTGGCGCTCGCTTCCATTCTCCTTTAAGCGAGGGTTAGGATGTGAGTTATTAAAGAATCGCTACTGCCGGTGTATTCGTGCTCGGTGTGATATTTTTTACTGGCGTGACCAAAAGTCCGGTGAAGTTGAGCAAAAGAAGAACCTGGAGACGGGCTGAGCTGCCGAGATGCCCCTTTCCCAGCCAAGCTGTGCTGGGAGATGTCTTGGTATCCTCCCTGCATTACAAGGGCACCGTCCTTCTCGGGAAGCGGCATATGGATTGGGGTAGTATGAGGCTGATGAGGTGCGAGCTCCCCTGCTCACTCAGCGCTTTGATCACTAAACGACTGGGGAGATGGGTTGCGTTTTCTGGCTAGACACACGGCGCCAAGTTCAAGCTGAGAGGGCCTGAGGCTCTGCTCACCCCTAGCCTGGCTCTGGCCCGGAGAGTGAGGGTTGAGCCCCGTGGGTAGGGACTTCTTGACATGGGCCCCCCATGGCTTTTCCCAGGGAGGGAAAAGGACGGCGGGACTGGCAGAGGCTCTACCCGAGGTTCCTTATTCCTCACCCCTGCCTCGGCGCCTTGGGTGCGGGTCTCGGGGCTGGTTTCGGGCATCTGTGCAGTGTGGGACCCCGCGATTGAAAAGGGAGTGGTAAACCCGCCCTGGCACCGGCAGCCACGGTGTCTTTAGACGCCCGTTTGCGGCGCTGGGGCTGCCCGTGCCCTGCCCTCCAGGGGAGAGGGGCAGCTTTGCACTTCAAGGGGGTCTCCCCGGCCCCGCAGACTCGCTGGAGCCAAGGGCTGTAGACATTTGCCAGACGTGTGAACTTTCCTCCTAGCTGGTAGCTGTTATCTCTGCTCGATTCCCACTTTGATGTGTGTTCGCACTTACAAACGACCCCTCCCGGGACGGAGCGCCCATATAAGAGCGGGCCGCGGCTGTGGGACGCCCAGCCCCTCTCCGCCATGAATCAGGTCCAGATCCCTTCGGAAGAAACCAAGCCCCACGGGGTCAGGCCCCACATCTGCTGTGCGCCCCCTCCCCGCGCCCCCAGCTCGCTGGGCAGTCCCACCCTCCTGGTCAGAGCCAAGCCCCGGCGGAGCAGCCCCCAGCCGGGCCAGCCCGCGGACAGCGAGCCCTGCGCGGCGGAGCGGAGCCGAGACGATCCCCGGGATATCACCGACCCCTGCCCGTCGGAGACAGGTGTGTGAGGAGGGAGAGGTGGATGGGAGACCGAGAGAAGAGGGCAGCGGGCGAGCGGGCTGGGGACACGCCGGGATCCGGGCTCTCGCCGCTGCAACGGCCTGGCAGGGCTGAGGGGCGGCGGAGGCACTGCCCCAGCCGGGCAGGGGCCTCACCGCCGCTCCTCCTCCTCCCGTGCAGCCCCCGACGGCGGCTGGCTCAGCGCCGACGAGTCCTCGGGCTACGAGAGCGAGAGCGCGGGCGCGGAGCGCGCCGGGGCCGCGGCGGCGGGCGGGAGCCGCGGGCGGCAGCGGAGGGCGCGCACCGCCTTCACCTCGGAGCAGGTCTGCCGGCTGGAGAAGACCTTCCAGCGCCAGAAGTACCTGGGCGCCACGGAGCGGAGGAAGCTGGCGGCTGCCTTGCAACTCTCGGAGATCCAGGTTAGTCCCGCAGAAAGCGGATCCTTCGCGGCCTCGCTTGGCAGGAGCAGCCGGGGTCGGCGGTTCCACATCTGTCTTCTCTGAGATGAACCGACTCTTGAATTCAGCAGGGGCTGTGGGATCCCTCGGGGATTAACGAGTTACCACTCCGGGAAATTTGCGATACTTTCTATCGGGAAACCGTCAAGGTTTCTTTATTTCTTGTGAGATAAACTGTCCTGGATATACGGCGATCTGTGTGTAGACCATGCGGAGCTCAAAACTGGTCTTAAAGACTCTAATTAATTATTGTAAAATCCCTGAACACAGCCACTCTTCCTCTACATCCCGCAGATCCTTTGCCTTCTGCTAAGTATGGCAAAAGCATCAATCCCGCTGTGTCAATTCCATCTGAAGCAAAATGGCAAAAGCAGTTCAGATATGGTTGTTTATAGTTTGCTCATTATCCTTAGGCAAATCCCTGATTTATCTTCTACATCCTTCCCTTCTTTTTGTTGCTTAGATTAAGACCTGGTTTCAGAACCGGAGGATGAAACTGAAGAGACAGATACAGGACCACCAGCACAGCCTCGTGTCCCCTGTTCCATTCCACAGCTACGCCCCGGGGACCTCACCAGCTCTGTTTCAGGATGGTCTCCACTACCCCTTTGCTGCCCAGCACCAGAGACTGCTGCCTTTCACCCCGATGCCTGCTGTGCAGTTCAGCTTCTCCGTTCCCAGATACGACGCATCACAAAGCACCTATCACTTTATGGCAAATGAACTGCCCTACTACCATCAACAGCTTCTTCCTCATCCTTCTTTCCATCCGGTTATTCAGAACAAAATGGACAGGCAATGCCATCCAGTATATGCATTATAGTGATAAAGCAGTGTTTTATACTGTAATGTTTTTCATGCTTAGAATCTCTTGCCTGATTTGGAAGAATGTGTATTATTTTAAGTTAAATGTGACATGAATAATTTTATATTTGATAATTTTAAAATATTAATTAATCTAGTCTACAATGTGTTATGTATATGGTTTTCATTGCTCCCCCCAGTTTTTTCATAAATGTGTATATATATAAATAAAATATGAATAGCGTTATATGTGTCAACTCTATAAAAGATTGCACTTGTGCAATGCAAACTGCAGTGGTCACTTGTCCTCCCGTGTAAAGGTAGTGGATTTAATGGTTAAATACATTTTGTCTGACTTTCCTACCGTCCCACCGAGATTGTCTGTCTGTTGAGTGTTTGGTAGCGTGGACAGAGGCAACTGCATCCAGTTGCCCTGCACTGTGCTTTGAGCTAAGTACATCCTCCAGAGGAAGGATAAGCTGTCAATGAGTTTCTCTCTGGATATAAATCTAATATTACAAGTCCAGTCCCATCATCCATGTGAAGGCAGCAGTGGTAATAATATTTATTAAGTTAGCATATCTTTAAACAGGAATTAACAGATCAGGCCTTCATTATGGAATTTTACAATTGCCAAAGCAAACTCTAGGCAAAAAAAATTTGGGCATATTTGTGTCTGGTTCAAAGCTATATCATCTTAATGGAATTGTAGCCTGAAAATTTGGCCTTTTGTCTCACCATTAGAAAACAATTATAATTGCATACTTGGCAATTTGCGCTTTTTAAGCATTTTGATCTATTCCCTTTAAACATATAAAGTTTTGTTCTAGTAATCCTGACGTGTTGGGTTTTTTTAGTTCTTCCTGGGATTGGTGTTCACTCCTAAGAGCGCTTACTTAACACTAATTTCCTAGTCTAGATTTTAATGAAGTTTTATTAATTCACCTGTAAGGCCTTTTAAATACATTACTTGATTGTTGCATTGTACAAGTAGTCTAAATTTCCACCCTCTGCCCTCTAATTCAGTGAGTCGTATGAGTTTCGATGTAATAGCCTAGGGGCTTCTCACTTGTGAAAAAAATACTTGGAAAGGGTAAAGGGAATTTTCTGTGAAGCGTGTTCTAAGTGGCCTAGAAATGCACCGGTCGTCCCTGGAGCTGCCTGGCTGTGTCACATATCGGTGCTGCCCTGGTGGGGCACAGAGAAGGGGTGTGGTGGGGGAAATTCCTGCGAGTGTCTCCCTTTTGTCTGCCAAACGTGATGGGGGGGGGAGGGTGCTGGGGGGGAAGGGTACACGGACATGGAGGGTGGAGGGAGAAGAAGGGAAAGGGAATGCATGGCCCAAAGCTGTACCAGGCCCCCTTTTTTTTTTCCCTGTGAGAAGAGGAAGGGAGGGTTTGGGTTTCTTTCTTGGTGGTGGTGTTTTTTTATTTTGTTTTGTGTTAGATTTTTCTCTGTTTACAACTGCAGAGTAGTCTATCACCTAGCAAGCAAATTAGATAAATCTGGATTGGGGAAGGAGATGTAGTCACACCTGCTGCAGCTGCTTTATACTGATGTAAAGTGTCTAGTTTCCCATTGTCTAAAGGCTTGGCTTTGCCACTTTCTATAAAACTTGCTTTGTGACTTTCAGGAACAGCCCTAAGTGTTCCTAAGATCAAGCCTAAACTAATTCTGCAGTTTAAAAATTAGGAAGGCTATCAAGTTACAGCTGCAACTTTTGGAAGTAAAAAGTGAAATATTTTCTTTTTGAGTGTCCCAAGAGACCTGAACTGGTGAACAATTCGTTCTCTTAAGTAGATTTAAATTGCAAGTAGGCTTGACATTGGCATCAACATACATGCTTGCCTGGTAATTCCTTAGCTTTATCTCTCTTCTAGTGCATAAATGCAACATGTCCATCAAAAAACAGGTGAGACCACTTGAAGAATGGTGCAGAATATACACATAAAAGAGAATACTGGGCAACTTGTTCAGTTTTGTTCATAGCGTTTTTACCTTTGGTAACATTTTAATTTAAATGCACAAATGTTTCCTTAAAAACTCCCACTATTGCGTATTAAATTACATAGTTACTATGTAAATTGCAGTGTATACAGTACTCCACTTTTTTTAGTTGATATCCCCACATCATTATAGACTATTTTCTGAAAATCTTTAGATAGGAAAATTTATATTAAAATTTCTATGCAGCATGGTGACAGCTGTAGGAATAAAGAGATTTCATGTCCTCCGCTTCCACTCTCAGTATAACTTCTCTAATATGGGTAAATTATCTTCTCCTGCGATGGAACTTTTTTATGTTAAAGAAAAATAATTCAAAGAATCTTTAGTTTATTTAATATAACAAAATAAGTTAAATAGTTACTCTTAGAGGTATTTGGCACTTTTTTGAGATTACAGATAATCGTTCACATTTTTAACAGGAAGGAAGATCTGGTTGGAACATCAGTCTTTTATGTTCTGTGGTTAGAGTCACTGCTGGAAGCACAGAAGAGTAACAAGATAATCCTGGCCCGGGAGGCAGTAGTAAAGCTGGACTTGGCAAAACTGGCTGAAGAGACTGAGCTGGAACAGAAGGTAACAACAAGGCAGGGTTTGGCACAGCTGGGTGAAGGGAAACAGCAGAGGTAGCAGAGACATCGACATCCACCCCATGAGGATAGCTGGATGTAGCCGCGTCTGGGTAACAACGATAGGGCAAAAACAAGCCCGAGAAAAGAGCTTCGATCCTGGCATCTTGAGTCTGGCGTTTGAACTTCATACGACGATTCTGAAACCAGGTTTTTACCTGAGGATAAGAAAAAAAGTCAAGATCAAGAACCAAACCTCTTATCCCTTTTCAGTGTAGTAATACACCCTGAAGGCAGACTTATTGTCAAAGTAACAGAATGCATTAACAGTAAAGGTGAGGGTTAATAACCTTGGCCTATATTTATTGCAGAGTAGTCGTCTTGGCATGACGAGGAATTAAACTGTGAACACTCCATGATGCATGGCAAGCCAATACTCAGATATGGACCAAGGCTGTAACACAAGACTTGTGCAGTGGGGCTAAAAGGGCTGGGTAGGGGTAGCTCTGTTCAAAAATCCTGCAATGCCCCTGTCAGATACATAACCATAAGAAAGAATTAGCCTGAAAACTGAGGTTATGGAGATTGCAAAAGTACTTTTACCCCAGTGAAGTTTCAGCTTTTGAACTCGCATTCACCATTTTCCATTTGCCCCTTATCCCTGGAGCACTCGGAGCTGAGCCGGGCACAGCAGCGCCGGGCGAGGCAGGGCTGGCAGTTTGCTCAAGCCCCGTTTGCTGCCAGCGGGGCGAGGCTGACGGGCGGGCTGGACCGCCGCACCTGCAGGAGCTGTCACTGTCGCTGTCATTGTCACTGCCCCGTCCCCCGGTGACCGCGAGGTGCCTCCCACCCCGGGGGCCCGTGTCCCGCTCGGGCGGAGGGCGAGGCCGCGCTCACCTGGCTCTGGGAGAGGTTCAGCACGGCGGCCAAGCGCCGCTTCTCGCCGGCGCCGATGTAGCGCTGCTCGCGGAAGCTGCGCTCCAGCTCCTGCAGCTGCGCGGCCGAGAACTTGGTGCGGGGCCGCCCGGGCGCGGCGCCCACCGACACCGCTCCGTGCCCGGGGCGCTCCGCGGCCTCCCGCTCCCGGGGCGAGTCTGCGGGGACAGATGGGGGCGTCTGAAGGGGGGACCCCTCCCTCGGCGGGCCCCGGGCCCCGCGGGCGGTGACACAGCGGCGGCCGTGCCCCGCCCGCGGTGACCGAAAGCGCCGCGCTCGCCGGCGTGCGGGGGGACCCAGAGGGCACGGCCGGGACTCACCGGGCATCTCTCGGGCTCCGCCGCGGCTGCTCTGGGCCAGCCACTCCACCGAGAAGGGTCCCTTCTCCATGTCCCCAGCCCTGCCGGCCCTCACTGGAGCCGCCCCGGATGCCGGGGCAAACATTTAAAGCGCCGTCCCCGGCACGGTTTGAAAAGACCCAGAGCATCAAATGAGGCCGGGGACAAAGGACCTCATTGAGAGGCGCTTTAATCTCCCCTTTCAGGTGATTGTTACATCCGCCTAATCTCCGAGCGCAGTAGTTTGCAGAACTCAAGGCTGCCTGACCTGGCGCCAAGTTCAGCGCGGAGTCGTCTCACCACGTAGGTGCTGGGAATTGCATCACGGCCTGGGCTTCTTCATGCTGCTCGAGCTGCCCTCGGCCCCCGTGATTTCCAGTCTTTATCTTCTGCTATGAAGGACGAGGATTCAGAAGGGGCAGATAACAAAGAAGGACGGGGAGAAACCTCTTTTATGAGTCTTATACCCAAATTTTGCGAGCCTCTTGCCTTGCTTGATGCAAGGCTTGAAAGAACCCCCTTGCCTATTATCAGCAAAGGAAGTAGGGACGTGAGGCAGGAACAAGTAAGTAGTCCTCATCAGATAGAAATCTTGAAGTCTTGAAGAAACACTGATACAGTATCTTACCAGTATGTCTGTGAGCAACTCTGTGCTCTTTACTAAGTCTGGGTGGGTAGAGGTTTTTTGAGCTTGGAGTTACTTGGAAAAGGCAGGACTAACTATTTTTTTGGTGCTGTCCATGAGGCAGAGTGCTGCAGTCAGACCTCTCAGTTTCCTCTGAAGTCTTAGGTACACTTGTCGACTTCAGTTTATGTAGAATCAGAGATTTTAAGACGCCTTCAGGGAGAGAGTGGTTGAAACTAGAGGACAGACATTTGCATAGCGATTTGTTAGGTCATTTTCAGAGAACAGGATCGGAAGTTTTGAATAATTTGAGTTTATTTAAGAATAAAATTAAGCAATGAGCAGTTATTTGTCAGGATATTGGACAGCGTAGGAGACACCGGGAGAATTACTAGTTCGCTTGAATGTATCTGTTCATGTCTTAAAACGCCATCTCTTTTCCCTGCATCCCAAGAAAGAAATGTGTGCATTTCAAAGTAAACAGTTCTGATGTTCTTATGAAGTAGATCAAAGAAGAGGAGTGTAAACTCTGTTCAGAGGCAGCCTGTTCAAGGATGATTCAGATAAGGGTGAGAAAAGAACCACTTTTACGGTCTGAAGTGGGCCTGGGATGGCACAGTCCTTATCCTCTGCAAACACGGGCTAACACATTTACAGGTTGTTTCAGTAAACAGTCACCGCTGCTTGAGTTTATACAGTCTGAGATAATGAAGCAGCTTCCACGCGGAGCGGAACATGTTTGAGACAACGTGCTAATTCTTCAACTTCAAAGAAATTCATGTCACCTTTTACGGAGGGTGATGTACTTATAGTGAGATGGCCTAAGTAAGATAATGCTACTCTCGCAGCTCTCTCTCTTCCTAGGTTTTCTATATTCCTCAGGGAGATTATTATTTCCTCCCAAAAAATGCAATGTAATTTTGTTAACTATGCTGAAGCATAACCCACGTAAGAATTTTTTACTCTAATGTTGAATATTCTTCATATGTACATTCATCTGCTTTTATAAAGTCTTTTGCTCTTCTTGTAGTAAAAAGAAAAAAAAAAAAACACCATCTCTTGAATATCTACCTGAACAGTCTTGTTTGATTTGGTTTTGTTGGTTTGGTTTTTTTTTGGTTGTTTTTTTTTGTTGTGTTTTTTTTTTTTTTTTTTTTTTAATAAACATGACACTTCCAGTAGGTGACTGCATACTCTTCGAGGTAAAGCAATGACTTGGCTGACCTAACACTTAGTTTTAAAGAAAACCTCTTCTGACTAAGCCAACAGAGACGGTGGTTGCATTGTCTCCATATGCTTCTGATTGTGCCCACAGCATTTTGCAGCTCTTAAAAGCAATTAAGATGCAAGTTGAAAGTTACGGCTTTTCTTTTTAGTAAAAACCAATCCAAACCCACCACCACCGCCGCTTCACTCCCCCTCTTAGTTTCCATAAGGTTATAGTAAAAATTACTGGGAAATGATTCAGTGTTCAGGACAATGGTCTGAAAAGGACCATTCCAAATAATGAACCATTATTTTTTAGTTAGCCTGTTTCGTAGTCCTATAACCCTGCAAAATCATCCTGGAGAAAGTAAAGTTTGGTCTGGAAAAACGAATAAGTACTAGACAGTTTCTGAAGTGAATAATTGTAATTTTAGTGTTAGAGGTAACACCTAACCAGAAGGATTAGTAAGATATGGTTCATTTTTTTTTTAATTAATGTTTCTAGTTTTTGATTATTGTGCTTTTTTAAATAGATGAACAATGTCTTGAAACAATGAAATTTTTGCCAATATGATGACAGTTTTTACATTTGTATTTTAATGTTAGTGAAACCTGTCGATTTGTGGGTATTTTGTTTTTTTTATCCTGCGATCATCGATCGTGTTATTATTTGACGATATTGTAATAATCGATTGCACAATTTCAGGAGAAAAGGCCTAATTTAAAAGACGCAGGAAGCTAATACAGTATTTTATTTACCTCTAAGGAGAGCAGTCTTTCAGACTGTGGTTTAGATTGTGAGGCTTCCTTCCTACTTTTTTCATGCAGAAAACCATGTACAACAATGAAAGTGACTCTGGTGGCTGTTTTAGACACTGGCTCTTTTATTGTAAACAGAAGTAGATGATATAATGACTAAACTGCCTGTGCTGGCATGTGACTGCATTAAAGATGCATAGTGTTCTATTATGTTAGAAAATCAATATGCATTTTATTTTGTTTTTAATGGGTTTTGATCTTGTTAGTGTGATTATTTACCCCTCTAAGATCTTTCTGTTATGTTTCCTTTGGTTGATATTTAAAATTTAGGGACTTGGGGTACTGTGGTGTGTGATTGATTCTGAGGAGGCAGTATCCTAATTAACAACAAATTTTATTTTTGCCAGTTGTCATTTGACCTGCAATTAGAACTAAAGAGGAAGCTCAACAAAACTGGAAGTATCAGTGGCTGTGAAGGTGATAAACACCAGCAAAAATATGCTTGAAATACATTATTTTTAAAGTATGCTAATGTTCATGCCGTGGAGTGTTGTTGTGATGATTTACATAAGATAAAGATCATGGCTTGAGGCAAAGCTTCCATTAAAAGGACTTCGATGACGTGATTGGATGTCATAAGCGACTATCATCTCAGAGCAATTACAAGTCAAAAGGTAATTGCCGTGTGTTTCTGGTTAGCAATTAGCATTCGTCAGAACCTGTGATGAAACATTTAGCCCATTTTCGATTGATTATCAGCACTTTTTATGAACACGTGGGCTAC
Organism: Vidua macroura; assembly: GCF_024509145.1. Classification (NCBI taxonomy): domain Eukaryota; kingdom Metazoa; phylum Chordata; class Aves; order Passeriformes; family Viduidae; genus Vidua; species Vidua macroura. The sequence continues at coordinate 15,119,439 of NC_071578.1, forward strand.
AAAATCCAGGCTGACTCAAACTTTGAATATAAATGGTAGCTGTAAGTGTAGCAGAGGTGCAACTGATCCACATTTTATTGCTGCGATTTAATGACAGTTTTTCTTGACAGAGCCCTCAGTGAGAGGGTCTGGTGACACCTACAGCTCTGCTTTTTATTGTCCATTTAAGTGTCTTCTTGAAATAACTTTATGATGTGTCTCATAGTTGTTAATGTTTTTAATCATTGCATCACTTGCCAAGATAATTTCCTGCAAAGCAACAGTTATTCTTCTGGTGCTGGTTTGAGCACAAAAAATATTATGGCATAGAAGATGTAGTAGGATTTGTCAGTATGCTAGCAATGAAAAACTCTGGAAACAGGTTATTCACTTATTTTAACAATTATTAAGGACATTTTTCAGATAAAAACTTTACAAACTACATTAATTTCTATCTCATACAACAGACATGCCCAACTAAATGAAACATGTTGAGTAGAACTGCCAGCTCTGCTGTTGGAAGGAATTGATTCACTCCTGCTTCTGTTTTTCTGGCCATGCTTTTCCCCATATGCTAGATTAGGGAGTCCATTTGGGTTTCTAAGCCAGCAGGAAACAGGGGGGAAAGAAAATAAAATGACTTTTGTAAACAGTTTGGATATATACGCACTCACTAAAAAGTCAGATGAGCTCTTTAACTTGAGCAGAGCAATGCTTGAAGCATGAGAGGGAGGAGGAAGAACCAGGATGATTCATTCAGTATGAGTAGATTTGTTGCTTTATATAAATAAATGCAGGTATCTCTACAGTCAGTGGGTCAGTATAATTCCTCACTTTCTCCAGATGGAGAGACTAAGGTAGAACCAGGTCAGAAGTGATTGATGTGCAGATGGAGATGTAACTCACTAGTAAATAAATACTGATTTTTGAATACAACGTCTACTTTCAGGGTGATGTCTTTTTGCCATCTTTTCTAGCAGTTTGCCCTCTGCTCCAGCGTGGCTCCGATGCTGCTCCAGCCGGGTGTCGCTCTCCGGCCACCTGGCTCCCGCTGCCGCCGCCCGGAGGCGCCGGGCAGGGCTGGGGCCGGGCCCGGTCACCGCGCCGGGCAGCGCCGCGTGTCCCTGGGTCGGGAAGTGCTTTTCTTCCTTGAATTAGCCATAGATAATGGACATCATCTTCTCCCCTCGCTCCATTTAATGTAAAACAATACTTATTTTTTAGAATTAACATATGCAAATTCTATGCTTAATCAAATACTGCTTAATCTTAATTTAACCCCCTCGACATATTATACAGGATGGGGAAAAAAAAAGACAGGGAGATTTTGACCCGTCTCATGGAAAATCTGTCCCTGTTTGCTGTGTCACTAGGCTTTCTTCACTGTCATTTTTTTTTTCTTTTTTTCCTTCACTTGATCTCCAGCTTCTCTCACCTATAGCCGTGAGGCTTTGGTCCTGCAGAATGGAGGAGTACAGGGAAAAAAGTAATAGTTTATTCGACTGCAAATTCAGTCCACATTGTAGGGCATATTTTATGAACCAGATTTAAGTTTGAATAATGTCAGTATGTTTTTACTTTTAAGCCTGTGGTAGTTTGCACAATGGTTACAAAGATTACTTTTAAAAATAAATCCACAGCGTGGATGCATATCAAAGCTGACTATCAATAATGGTAAAAGCTATATTTTACTGACACGAATAAGCATTGTAAGCCCAAGTTCTGAATGGGGTTGTACTATTAAAATGAATGGCTTGTAGAAAGGGAAAAGCTCGGAAAAAAACCCCGAAAGGCCCCAAATTCTTCCATCCTAGCAATAGATCTTGTCTTCCAACATACTCCATAAACATCCAGTCCTTCCGTTCCCACATCTCTGCGTCTGGAATCCCCGTCTCCCCGGGTTTGCCGCTCCGTGCCCCTGCCCGGGCGGTGTCAGCAGGGGGAGCGCCGAGGGCGCGGAGCGGCCCCGGCCGGGGGAAGGATCGGGGCGATGCTGAACCTCGGCGCGTCCTCTCTGGGGCCGTGTGAAATCTGACTGTCCTCTCCAAGTATTGAGAGATGGAGGAATTAGAGCTCATTAATTAAATTGATGTAGCATTTATGTACTAGAGCAAGGAACCCTTGGGCTAGTTCCAAGTTGAGCTATTTGAAGCTAGATATTGAGTCAGGCTCTTTGTTTTCCTTTCTCTCTCTATGCTTACATGCATGGTGTGTAAATTATCATGAAATTGCAGTTATTTCATGAAAAAACCCATGAAGTTAGCAAAGACTAATATACAAAGTTGTTTTGGTGGATTTTTTTTCCCTGTTCATTGGTTCTGGTTTGCTTTTTTTTTTAACCCCAAAGCCAAGAATTTTTCTCTTTCCTCTTTCTGTCTTTGGTAAGAATTAACTAAGGTTCAGAAAATTAGCCTGAATTGGTCCAAGGTAATCAGGAGGAGGAGAAGGGTATGACAGACTGCTCCTTTTCATCATCAGCGAGCTGTTTAATCTGCTCAGTTTTTCATATAGAGCTGCACCTCTCTTGTTCACATGGGGTAATGAAGCATCTTAAAAAATAAAAAAGAAAATTTCATGTGTATGCTGGAATAGTATTTGATGATTTAGCTTCAGTTTCAGTAACCAATGAATGTAAGTGCTCCTAGTATAGTATGTTGCTCCTATTTGTGTTGATTTTGTAGCAAACCCCCTCTATTTGGATGTACAGACCATGATTCCCTATTGCTTTTGCACTGTCACTTATGGCAGTGCTGACAGGTGGTGTTTAGAGATGAATTTCATTTACATGTGTCTGTTAGTCTTTGAAACAGGCAGAGATGAAGATCTCTGGGTATTTTGTGTTAGGCAAACTGGATGCAGGGGAAGGGTAAAAATTTTTTTCTCATACTGCAGTTCCAAAGAAGTTCCTAACTCTCCTGCCAGCATAAGCAACTTCTGCTTCTCTTTCATTTCTTTCATTATACTGATGCAGCTGTGCCTGTTTGTGCAGGTACAAAAGGAATTAGATCAGGGGAATAATTCCACTGTGAGGGGGGAAGAAGAATTTTTTGTCTGTTACTTCATTTTTTCCCCCCCAAGGTAGGCTGGTTCTCTGATCTAGTTTAAAGCCCAGATACAGTGAAGCAAAAGTAGGAATAGAGAGTCATGGGAACTGCAGGATGAGTCATGCGTGCACAGTGTTTCCAAATACGAGGGCGTGATTTCCGAAAAAAGACGTCTTGTGTTCAATTTTTCCTGTTTCCCAGCAGTTACATGAGCAGTGACAAACAGAATGAGCAGCAGGAATACATTTGTGCAAAGGAACTTCATTAAAGCTTTCCCTGCCCGTGTAACTCAGTGATATAAACTGTGATGCACTTGCTGAACAGTACAACCCTTAATACTGATTTTCTTTGTATTGCAATGTTTTTTACATTTTTCCAGCCCTTCATTTTACACCACTGAGTATTTACTAATCAATAGCATGACATGTACCTCATTATGTTATTTTCATCACATTGTTCTGTGGATTCATCTTAGCCTGATGTTTTCAGGAGGTGAAAAAGATATTTATAGCTAAAATTCTGTCTTTCTATTTAAATCTTACAGAATGGGATCATCCTGTCCTTTTGTCCTAGGTTTATTGTTCCTTCTTAGAATAATTATTTTTTATGATAATTAGAGTGTATCTTGCACTATACCAAAGAAAAAGTGGGGAAAGGTCTCTCCACCCACACTTTAACCACATCTTTTACTCTCCTTTCAGCCTTGTTCAGAAAGGTGTTTAAGCATAGGGTTATGGTTTGTGTTTGAAAGATTAAGCACGAGCTGGATAGAGGTAAAAAGCCCTGTAAATTATCTGTGCTTCACTGTCCCATGGCTGTCCCACCCCTCCTCCAGATTTGGTAGCTCTGCTGCCAATACGTGTTCAGAGTTTCATCATTTATATATCCTGTTGTTTCATCACTTTATGGACGCTTACAGAGACTGATGTTTGGAGTTTAAGAACCATTAGAGGTTTGTTATGGCCTGCCAAGTTTTCACTGTAGCCATGGAAGGTGGGATCAGTAACCAGTGGTGTCAGGAGGGAGAACTACATTTGCTCTTCTTAAATGATTTTACAAGCATTACAAAAACTCCAAAAAGTCCAACAACCCCAAATCATACAAAACCCCAAAATCATGTAAAAGAGGTGTTTGTTTATCAGTTCATGTTGTTCAGTTCAATCTTGCTGCCTGCTCCACTGCTATTGTTATGATTAATATTTGGCCTACTATTTTTATAGATCTCACTGCTAATTCAAACACTTTATTTTGCATTTTTGGTAATGGCCAAGATGACATTATTATTCCTACTAGCTTTGAATTTAAACTGTGCATTCTGTGCCATGAGGAAAAAAGGAATCAGTTGCAGTCCTGTTAATAGGAATCTCGAATTTGTTATAGGCTAAGTTTTAAAAGAGATGTATTAAAGGTAAAATGTACACTTGTCTGGTGCAATTGCTTTTTAAATTTTATATTAATGTGAAATTTCTGTGAAATATGAGAAACTAAGTTATATGGGGTGGTTGTCTCTTGTTTAGTTATACTTTTGTTTGTTTTGTATGTATTTTTCCACTTCTTGTGCAGTAATTCTGGAGGTTCATTTTGACTTTAATAACTATTAATAGATTTAATTTTTTTATATTAAAAAAAACCCTTACAAGCTCTCTTTATCACAAGCTTTGATATGAAACTGGGGAATAAAGATATGGTCGTGGATGTATGTTTTAAAATTAATTTTTATTGTAAGAAAGAAGTGATATGTAAATAGAATAGTCCTTTGACACTATTATATTAGATAAAAAGTGAATTCTAAAATATTCATTTAATTTTGAATAGTGTAGCATAACAATAACCATAGGGTAAAATGACTTGTAATGCACCTTGTTTTGCTCTTTTTGAGCTCACAGCTTTACAGCACTTGTTAGAAACTGGGATGCAGTGTAACACAAACTTTTGATCTGTGACTGATACATTAGATATTTATTTGACATGCATTATGTACAGTTACATTGTTTCATAACAGCAGTATTTTCCCCCCCAGAATTGATGTGACACATTGCTATTAGAGTAAATGAAAGTAATGGGACAGAAACATAAAAATTTTGTTTTTCTACTAAATGAAATGAGCAAAGAGCTTCTACTACCACCTCCAAGACACCTGTGGGGGAAAGAAACAAAAAAAATTAGTATGTTTGTAATTTGATTTACTATTAACCGAGTTTTACAGGAGATGACTTTGCAATTCCACACATGCATGCATCGTGCAAAAGGTACTTAGGATCTTAAAGGATAAAATCCTAGGAATAATTGACGTATTACAGACAACCCACTTAAGCAGCATTTGCATGGCTGGACTTTAAACATGAGTCAGCATTACCTGGATTCAGTGACGGCTGATCCTGGCACCTGTGAGACAGGGACAAAGAGTGGCGTTTTTGGCAGTTTGTGTGACTGCGTTTCCGTTATTTTCAATTGGAGACTTATGGGAATAAGGACTACAGGGGTAACTTCTTACCAATGCATGTGCTTTACATTAGACCAAGTGGCATATTAAATAATGTAGTTGGAGAAATGATTAAAATATTACTCTTGTAATAAATTGGGTTTTAAGAGGAAACCAAGATTTAGATGTTAGATCAGAGTAAACAGTGCCAGTATCTTTCTACACAAGTTTTGAGGATTAATTGGGAGTTTCATAAATTTACCTTTAATTTCTTGACCCATCTGTTTTCACAAAACATTTCTGCTGTTGCCTTCGCGATGCTGCCTGGGATGAGTGGTGAAGCACCTCAGTTGCCCCATTTTCCCATGCCCTATACCTCTTTAGAAGCAATTCTCAAAGAAGTATATGCATAGGAAAAAGGAACAACGAGCCAGATCATGATCCACTCCACTTGCAGCAAGAGTAAACCTGGAATATAAAAGTAAATGTTAGGGAAAATAAAAATAGTTTCTATTTTTTACACAGTACCATTTCTTTTGAACTATAAGGTTGTTAAGAACTACTGCAGACTAAAACAGAGGTTGAAATATGAGATAACCAATATTAATGCATAGGATTCAAGAGTATTTAGTATGTTAAAAATTCATCAGTGCATATTTTTGAAATACGTACCAGAAAGTGCAGAGTTCTCAGAAATAATGAAGTGCAGCTCTGTAGACTTGACCTGAAAATTAATTGCAAGTTAGTAACAATATCCCCTTTTCAGTATATTGCACTATTGTACAATATTTGATGCTTTTATATAGACCTAAGAAAATACTTATTTGAATTACTGAACAAATGCAGGAGAGAAAGAAAGAAAAAGTCTATAAATTACAAAATATGGTAAAATCAGCACTACAAGCAGCAATAAGACTTACCTGGTTCTCTGTCTGATGCCTGAAGTGCAATGACTTCGTTTTCATGAGAATTTATGCTTTGCTCAAGACCTTGAAGAAGAATGAACTATACAGTGTTACTGTTTTCTTAAGTGATAATCGCTTTGCCCCTTGCCAAGGTATTTGCTGCACCTGCACATTGGGTACACAAAAAGTGCTGCTGAAAACATGGGAAGTGTTACTCATAAGTTGGGGGAGTGCAATAGACAACAGAAGTGATAGGAATAATTATAGTGATGTCTTGAAATGTGCGCTGAGAATGAGAATTTATCGTCTGTGTTTCCTTTCAAATACATCACTGGTGTTTGGAAAGTGTAAATCTGTGAGAGGACCTTTTGTTCTCAAAGCCTGCGCTGTGTTTTCAGTCTAACTCACCCCCCTTTTCCCCAGCACACTATTTTGAGAATCTCTATCAATGTCCTTCAGTTGCAAATGTGACTTTACTGGGGAGATAGCAAGGTCTGTGTACAAGGCTTTCCTCTGCTTATCCAGGCACCAGTGAGGCTCCGTGCTGGATGCCAAGGCTGGGAAACATCTTTCACCATATTTAGTCCTATTTGCTAACAAATTCATTAACCATTTGCTTTCAAGTTGCTGTCTTTCTTTTGGGTCATTTATTACACTATAAAACTGCATTTCATCTCCTATGTAATCTGGTTTATATATTAGAAGTCTGAAGTTATCAGCTGAAATTGTTTGAAGTGGTTCAAATTAATTCAGAGAAGAGCAGTGTCACAAGCAGTCACAATACTAATTGTTACATGCTGTTGTTTATTCGTAAGTTTGGGCACTCCTGAAATTCACTGTGTGTTCTTTCAGTGTCAGGAGGTTTCAAAGTTTCTTTAATTTCCTAGTTTTCCTTTTCTAATCTCAGGTTCAGTTTGTTCCGTTCTGTCATAAGACAGTCATTGCATTCTGATGTACCTTTTTCAATGAAAAAAAAAATCTGTTTTTCACTTTAGGATGAATGTTTCCCTAGAGTTTTACAAAGATACAATTGATTCAGCTTTTCTTCAGGTTCTGTGCTTGTGAAGCTATACCAGATGTGATCTGAAGCAAGTACTTAGTTTTGTGATTTTTTAAATATGCAATGCTTACTTCAATTCTGCTGGGCTTTCTGCCTTCAGTCAGACAGCCAAATCACCTGGAAAGAGAAAAATTGTATTGTACAAAACCAGAAAGTGTTGAGAGCTGTGAACACTTTCTGTGAACACATTTCAACAGCTTTTCATATAATAGTTGTGCTAGGGGAATTGTCAGCTTGGTTTTGCTGTGTTCTGAGGGAGAGAGAGAAGGTTGGTTGTTTGGTTTTTGTTTGTTTTCCTGGAAATTTAGTTGAACACTAAATTTCTGGATTGGCAGCTGGAATACAGATGCTCTTTAAGCTCTGGTCTTGGGTTCTAAGTAAGCCTCTAATGCCATTAGATGGTGGGTGAAGCTCAGGCTAAGGGCTCTAGCCACAGAAAACCATAATGAAATCTGGTGTGGGGTCTGAGGGCTCTGATAAGGATCCTCACTGAGAGTAATAAGATTGTTCACTTGTGTGTGAAGGAGCAGTCTCTTGATTTTTGTGCTTTATATTTGCTATTATTTATTTGTGGATTTGGAAAGTACCTGCTACAGCTGATCTGCAATGTACCAATCTTTCTTTTGAACACAGTTAAAGCTGGTTTTGATTTGGATTGCAGAATTAAACCTTTACTAAACTGTGTTAGATTCAGAAATAAAAATAGAGCAGGCAACTTCGAAATTTTAGAAAAAAAAATTAAAAGAACACACCAGTCAATCTTCTGCCTTTGATGTTGAATACAAAGTAGTTCTCTAATCCTTTTTAACCTTGAGACATATTTTCTGAAATTTGCTCCATTCAGCCACTTCTCTGAAAGCCACATAAATTTGGCAGCTAGTGTAAAAGACATAGCCTGAAGTTTTAATGCATTCAAGAATGGATGTTTCCAATATTTTATGTGTTGTATGTGTAATTTGATATCATAAATATTTAACAACCACTTCTTAAAAGACTCGTGCAAGCTTCATGAAAATGAATTTGAACCATGACCAGAGAGAATAAAACAAAAAGAAAAACAAAAGGAAAAACAAAACCAACAACTCAGGCCACCCCCCAGCCCTCACCATCCTAGTGCACTTGTTATTAATTTACTGATTCCTGCCTTGGGGGAGAGAGAGAGTTTGGCATTTTTAAGCTGATATTTAAAATCTTGTGGTCTAAGTAAAGAGCAGTCTTAATTGCATGTAGCTGCCAACTTTTGAGCACTCTGTTTGAACAGCCCCTTTTGAGTGTTAAAAGCTATGCTGGACTGCTCCTCTGAAGCATTTAACCTGTCCTTTCATGAAGGACTGTTGCAGAGCAGATGCATCCAGATGGGGAAACTGGGCTGTAACACAGAGATGTGAGTGAAAGCTCTAGATTTATATTCCATTAACTGCATGATTTATAATATTTGAATTGTAGCTTTGAAAGAGAATAGGTTGGAATGCAGCTCATCAGACCTGTGTGGCAGCTTGGAAAAGTACATTTAGGCTGGAGGCATAGTTTTCAGGAAGTTGTAGCAGCAGTTTGAGTATCAATCAATCTATCTGCTTGTAAGTAGTATATTGTCACTATTACAAGATACTGCTTACAATCAAATTAAGCTCAAATTTGTAGGATAGTATTTCTCAAAAAACTTCGGATATGACAAAGTCAGGCCTTTTCTATTGAATTTCTCACACATTTTAAATGTAGAAATTGTGTTTGTTAGACCTTTTACCACAGCATCTGAACTAAAACTGGAAGACTCATTCATAATTGCACATTTTGTGTAATGACCAAAAGGAGAAAGATCAGAAATGGACTTACTGTTTGTGTATTATGGATACAGACTGAAGAGAGCTGTTAACTGGAATGGGATCTCCCAGCCTACAGTGCTGGCTTTCAAAATGGAGCATACACATCCACACTCTTGTATAAATGGTTTCCTCTTACCTATAAGTATCATACTTTTTTTAGAGTTTATTTTCTTGGACCAACAGACCTTTTCTAACAACAACAGGATGATGATCATGCAATTTCAGACAGTTGACATGTAAGGGTGCTTGGTGTCCACAGTGAATATGGCATTCTTGATGAGTGTATGGCTGGTGCATTTTAATGGCTATATGTGTGAATTCAGTCAGTTTCTGTCTGTTAATTATACTCTGTCATAGTGCTTATCATAAGCATAATATGTGCTAAATGCACATTCTGAAAATAGCTTAAAAAACATTCTGAAGGATGGATGTTGCTGTATTCCAAAAGGGTTTTGGGTTACACTGGCCTGAGTTGGGATTTTTCTCAGGACTAAGGCATAAGCACTTTTTGGTGTAGGGATGTTTTTTGCTTTCCAGGGCTTCCATAAACAATCAGTACCTTTATCAGTTTTCTTTCATTCACTACTTGATGTTGATTTGTAGCTCTGCTTAACCAAGGATGACAACATTCATTGTTACTTTCTCAAACAAGAATCTTTTTCTTTCTACTCTTTACTCATACATATAAAAAGCTTTTTTATTTACTTTCTAGAAATCTTCTGTTAAAAATCACCTTTTGCCACAGTACCTACAAAAACTATCTTGATAGACAAGTTGCTGTGGGAATGATCATATTGCTCATTGTGCTGGCTAATTTGTCTGCACTAATTAGTGAGGCTAATTGTCTCATTGTTTTAACCTCCCCCCATCTTCTGTTTTGTACTTCAGTGTATGGATTAAAAATTATGTATTTTTTGTTCTGTGATGATTCAAGGCCCTTCTCTCTGATGATGAACTGCTCTTAATGAAACTACAGCCCTACATTGCCCTGTGTGATTGACCAAACAAAAATCAACACACAGCCTCTTGACAGGTGACCAGGGAAGCTGAAGGGCTTTGCAGACAAAACTGCTGAATTTAAATTAGACAGGTTATAAGTTTTTCATTTATTCTGTAATATAACTTACCTGGGCAAACATATAATTAAAGTACTACTATTTGTAACACTTATGGTATATGTTGTAAGGGAATGCATTGCTAAAGGACACTGAACACATAATATTTATATTTAATGCTTTGGAAGTTTCATATAATAATGTTCTGCCCAAGTTCAGTTTATTTGGTGGATATAAAGTAATTCACTTTTTGGTGCATAAAGTCTTCAATGTTTAACTTAAAAGTATGACCACTGCAAATTAATTTCAGGAAAATGTAGTGAATGCATAAAACCATCAGCAAGCAATCATTTCAAAAAATGCCCATTTGCACAAAATCCATTTATAGAACATTATATAAACAGAAGAAAATGAGCATTCTTGTTTGCAGATGCCAAAATATGATTTTGTAACAAGATGCATTATTCTATTTTCTTTTTTTTTTCAATTAAATTGCCTTAAAGTGAAGATGCATGAAATATGAGCAGACAGTTGAGGTATAAATTACAAAAACTCTGCAACTGTCAGGAATGGTACTGTTCAAACTGTTGGAAAGAAAGCTTGCATATTTTCTCTGAAAGAATGAAGCTGGCAAATATCTTAACTGCTAAAGGAACACAAGATACAGTAGTTGGCCTTCAAAAGTGTTTTTTCTGGGCTAAGTCATGTGAACAAAGTTGTTTTTTGCAAACTGCAGGAAGCAGCTTATGAAAGTTAACTGGAAAAAAACCTATATTCAGAGACCTGATTCAGTGTCTACTGAAGTCAGCAAAAGATTCTCAGCAAAATCACTGGAACTTCAAAATCTTTGGGGTGTTTTTTTCTCCTTTTATTCTGAGGGGTATATGAAATGCCAGTATTTTACACATCAAAACTGAAACCCTGCTTAACTGTAGAGATGCACCAGAATTCCAACACAACTAGTAGAATTGTTTGGTTTTTAAATGAAGATATTTGATTGTAGATATTTGATTGATAATATTTATGTTCCATTTGATATATATTAGCCAACACAAACATGCCTTGAAACTACCCAAAGAAGATTTTCCTATCCTTCAATTGCCTCTTGCTGTTCTTTTAAAAGAGGAAAAGCTCCTATCCTTTCCAATATTTTATTTGAGATCAATTTTTTTTCTTCCCTATGAGTGTGGCTTTTACTCTTTTCTCTTCCTTCAAAGTACTGTTTAGCTATGTGCTTGTAGGGTGAGCTACTGGTAGAACTCAAACATACAGAGTTACAATTTTCACTTATGTGGTACGGAGTTGTCTTAAACTGCAGATCACTCTGGGCTACCAAAAATAATTGCTCTCAGTTTTGCACACTAGGGCAGGCTAAATTTGAACAGTTTCTGGTGTGCTGATGCTGTCCACTCTCTCCCTTCCAAGCAGTGTTTCTGAACTGAAATGTGATGCTCCATTATGCATCTATTAAGTGATCCATCTCGAGTGTGGGATAAAGGCTGCCAGATGTTTTTGCAGAGGTGTCTTCCCCAGGGTACCAGTGAGGAAACAAGCTGAACATCCAAGCAGCTGGCAATTCCCTTCTGGCCTCAGCAGGACAAACAACTTGTTTCACAGCTCCCTGGAAAGGATTCTTGAGCTTACACTGATGTTGTGACTGGGGGGATAATCTGCCCCAAGCCTTTTAATCTCTGCCAGATATGTAGAGTATAATGAATGCTCCACAAAATGGGTTTGCATGTCTGGCTTCTGATATCCAAACTGTATATTCCTGTATGACCTGAGTGGATCACTCTAATTAATTCAGCAGTGTAGTATACTCTAAAATATTTTGCATTTTAAGTCCCTGCAAACAGAGTGACTTTAAGGGAAAAAAAAATTGTGTTTCAAGTTGAGCATTGACAGAAGTATTTGAACCACTGTCACCTTGTTTTTCACCAGAAAGGAGCATGTAGAGAGCAGTTTTTAAAATTTTTCTCAGTTTGTCAGTGCTTGCAGGTGACTTTGCTGTCTTCATTCATTGTGCTTCATTAGTATACTGATTGAAGTACTGATGCATTCAGTATAATACTGGGAATCCAGCATGTTCAAACATAAACCTCTTGTTCATCTTTGTGGAAATATAGAGGAAGCTATAGATAGAAGGTAGAGTAATGAAGGTAAATCCTGAATTGAATCAGTTCTGAATCTTTCTAAAGTTCTGTTTCTTGACATCAGCAGGGAAAATCTTAATAGAGCACTGCTGCCTCTTTGCTTTTCCACTGAGTTCCAGCCACACGCATCTGTTGATTATTCTGTGCTGATTCTGGCTTTTGTGTTCCTCTTCAAAAGCCAAGTCAATTCACTAGTTAGTTTTCAGTAGAGGATTAATTAAAAAAAAAAAAAAAAGTGGAAATAGAGTCCCCATTTTCATAAAAGAAAGAAAGCAAGATTTGCTGGCCTGACTGCAGCACCACACCTTCAAAGTACAAAAAGCCAGAATTGCAGGAATTTTTCTGTGCCTTGTCTCAGAATGGTGTTACTTCTGTGTGCCATTGCTACACACCAGGTTTTGTCTCTAATTTAAATTTGATAAAAATAATGCATTTCAGATGTGGAAAAATACCTACATGTTAATAAAATGTGAGGATTTTTTTCACCTGTATTTCACATGTATTTTTCTAAATACATATATTGGCTCATAAGACTTGAAGTAATTCAAGTATTTTCCTGGCTGATTAGTAAATGGCAGTAGCACTTCTGAACAATCTGTTAGCCTCATCTGCAAAGTATCTCCTGTAGACTGATCCCCAGCTGATGTGAATGAGTAAAGATTTGTGGGGTGAAATTGTGTTGATTCACAGCAGCAGGCCTTAATGGTTTTGTGCTGTTCATTGAACAAAAGTTAATATTTTAATATTTAGGAACTTGTTCTTTAGTTTAATTTTGAATCTATTGGTTTTGTAAACAAATAAACTGACTGTAGCCAAAAGTTTCACAGGCCCTAAATTCAACAATTTTACATGTTGACACTTAGAATAATAGTCTTATTTCAATAGAATTAGTAATGTGAGCAATGCAAGGAATGGAACACTTTTTGAAGGATATGATCTGAAAAATAAAACTTTAACATTTATACAGTTAATTTATATTTTAATGCTTGACATTGTGACCAGGAGATTTATATTTTTCCTCCATCTGTTATACAGCCACAGGAAGAAATACTTTTGATCAGGTTCAAGCAAATCCTCCTCAATTTTAATTACTCTGAAATAGAAATGGAGACAGTAGAGCAGCTTGCCCTACAATGTTGTCACTGAAGGTATAAAACTTTCTCAGCAATCTCACTAACAAGAAACAGACAATGCTTTTTCTACATCCTTTGAAGTATCAATATTACTGTCAAAAATATAGCAGATAGACAAATTCAAACAGTGGCCTTGGCAAAATATGAAAACTTCATTTAGCATGAGTACAAGTTACTGATATCAAAGAAGCTGGGAGAGAAATTACTGAGGAGACAGAATTATCTGCTTACCCTGCCAGAGGGAGTAACAGCAAAATTAACCTTGAAAACTGTTTGGAGAGCATTCTTGTGAAAACAGTATGACACAATGTTGAATTTATGGATATGAAGAGGTCAACAGCTCTTAACTGATTGTGGGCAGTTACATTTTATTTACCATGGTTTTGAAGTAATGTTACAGCAGACCTGCTTGTTCTAAAATTTCTGAGTACAAACACAATTTACTCATATTTTCTGTAGTCTGATAGACTTGTTCAACTATTATATTGTTCACCTCTGTTGTAAAAGCAAAGTTCTATTCAGGTATTTAATTTGAACATGACAAAAATACAGCATCCCAATCTTAGGCAATTCTTGCTTCAGACTCAGTTTTGGATAATCAGTGAAACAAAATAATTAAGTGGTGTAAGAATAAAATTCATACCTGTTCCATATATTTGAAGACTTTTTTTCCATGTGTAGCTGAAACCTGCTGCAAACCTATCAAACACATTCTGTTTATGGTGATTAGAATTTATATTTCAGGATGTGAGATTTTGTTAGTATTATGTTTAGGTCTTTAGGGAATACTAACTTGGACATATTTGCTGTAGACTCCTTGGTGGTTGTGATAAACAGTCTTCTAGCCTGCTTTTTAAGAGCATTATTTTTTTTAATGTCTGTTCTTTCAGAAAGAGTGTGCTCTAGGGCATAATTTTGGTGCCATCATTATATGTTTTCAGATCTTAGTTTAAATATGGTTATGCAGTAATTTAAACATGCAGTATCATGGAATAATGGTTATACTAAAACTAATATTAAAACTAAAGCCAGGAAACATTGAAATTGAAATTGCATTGAAAATTTTAGCAAGTGCTAGCTAAATTGCATCCCAGAATTTCCTCAGTCATCAGTGACAACTTCTCTTCCCACACCTCTAGAGTGGATGGACAGATGGACAGCAGGATTGGGACTATGGCAGAAAAGTGTTCCCTGCTGCAAGTAAAGATCAAGTTCTTGACCACCTGAGGAATGAGATGCATCCCGAAATCCTGAGGGAATGGATTGATGTAGTTGCCAATCCCCTCTCCATGATATTTGAAAGGTCATGGCAGCCAAGTGAAGTCCCAGGTGACTGAAAAGGGGAAACGGATCTTCCCTCTGTGCCTGGGAAGATCATGGAACAGTTCCTCTCAGAAGCTCTGCTAAGGCACATGGAGGACAGGGAGGAGGTTTGGGACAGCCAGCACAGCTTCACCAGGGGCAAATCCTGCCTGTCCAACCCAGGGGCCTTCCATGATGGAGAGATAACAGCAAGGGAAGGATTTTGTCTTGACTTCTGTTAAACCTTTGACACAGTCCCCACAGCACCCTTCTCTCTCAACTGGAGAGAGATGGATTTGATAGTTGGACTGTTTGGTGGATGAGGAATTGGCTGCACAGTTGCACCCAGAGGGTAGTGGTTAATGTCTTGGCCTCCCAGTGGACATCACTGACAAGGGGTGCTCCTCTGAGTCTGTACTGGGACCAGTGCTACTTAATATCTTCATTAATGACATAGATGAAGGGATTAAGTGCACCCTCAGCAAATTTGCAGGTGACACCAGGCTGAGTGGTATGGTTGACACTCTTGAAGGATGGGGTGACATCCAGAGGGGCTTGGACAAGCTTTAGAAGTGGGCCATGGGAATCTCATGGGGTTTAATACCACCAGCTGCAAGGTGCTGCACCTGTGTTGGAACAACTCCCTGTATCAGTCCAGGCTGGGGATGAGCAGAATGAGAGCAGCCCTGCCCAGAAGGGCTTGAAGGTGCTGCTGAGCACTGGCAGCACAGAAAACCAATTTTGTCCTGGGCTGCATCCAAAGCAGTGTGGGCAGCAGGGTGAGGGAGCGGATTCTGCCTGTCTGCTCTGCCCTGGTGAAACCTCACCTGCAGTGCTGCATCAGCTCTGGGGTCCCAGCACAGGAAGGACATGGACCTGTTGGATGGAGCCCAGAGGAGGTCACAAAGATGATGAGAGGAACAGCTCTCTGGAACATCTCTTCTAAGAGGAAAGACTGAGAAAGTTGGAATTGTTCAACCTGGAGAAGAGAAGGTTCCAGGGAAATCTTGCAGTGGTTCACTTCTTGAAGTGGCACCTACAAGAAAGATAAGGACAAACTTCTTAGCAAGACCTGCTGTGATAGGACAAGGGGTGATGGTTTTAAACGGAAGTGGTGTCATTTTAGACCAGACACAAGAAATAAGCATCTAACAATGAAGAAATAAGCATTTAACAATGAAGGTGTTGAAACACTGGCCCGGGTTGCTCAGGGAGGTGGCAGATGGCCCATCCCTGGTGACATTCAAAGTCAGGTCGGATGGGGCTCTGAGCAACCTGCCTTGGCTGAAGATGTCACTGCTCATGGCAGGGGAGGAGGAAAAGATGGCCTTTCCAGCACAAACTGTTCTATGATTCTATGACTTAAATAAAAAATAGCCTTTATTAGGAAAGAATCATAGTAAACAGTGTGCAAGTAGAAAGAGAAAAAAAGGAAACATAAAGCAAAGTGAAAATGTCTGGATTTTATATTTAACCAGCGGAGTATTAGATAAACTAGAAGGTACTTTATATTGTCATGAAGGGGACTGAGATGTGAAGTTAAAGAAGGGAAATTTTTATTAATAACTGCATGTGAGTAAATGCATTTGAAAAGGATTTTAACTTTCCTGATGCTTTGAGACATATATTCTGTCCCTTTGTATCAGCATGACTCCTACAGTGGCATGAGGTAAAAATTTACTTTATTTAGGCTTTCAAGATTTGGTCTTGGTTTGCTGAAAATTTATAGAAAATTATATTCCAATTTAAAGATTTTCCTCACTTAATGAGAGAGTAGTATGACAACTTTCCCTTTTGACAAGACAGGAAGCTGGCTTTATACATGTGTAAATTTGATCACTTTATACAAGGTATGGAAGGAAAGTTATGTACTAAGGACAGATGGAAATGGATGGGCATCAGGGAAAGGTTGTGGCTCTCTTGAAGGGAAGCCACATGTATTTCTAGTGGATCTAATGGGGCCAAGACTTTGCTAGAGTCATCCAAATCGATTTGTTCAGCTCTGACTTTACTGTCTTTCCTGCACCAGAACCTAAGCTTCTCCTGATACTTCTGTAGCTATACACAGACAATTTTTAATTTTGCTTTGAGTGACTCCTCTAAGTACTACTGGATATTGGCTCATGTGTCCCAAAAGATTCATCCAGTGCAGGATTGCACAGTGGTCTGTTCTGCTATTGATAAATGAATTGTAACAGACTTCTCTGGCTTTGTAGCAGAATTTTGAGCTCCTAAAGCAAAGAAAGAAAACAAGAAAATTATTTCAGATTGTGAACAACCGTAGTCCATGTCTAGCAGTATCTCTAGCTGAGATTATGTCCAAGCAGCCTCTGTACCATCTGCAACAACTTTGTTTTGAGAGAGACTGATAAATAGCAAAAAGAAAAATATTTTCCTTCTGTGCAGTAAGCATTCACTCTTTAAAAGTGGTTTCAAATCTTAGCTCTCTATGCCAAGTTCTGAAGTACGTCAGGTGATGCAAGTGTGTCATAAACATATCAGAAAAACACTGAACATTATTTTGGCTAGTGAAAGTAAGACAGAGTAACTATTAAAAAAACCCTACTAAAATGGTTTCCTGAATATAGGAAATTTTTTTTCAGTCTATGCAGGGTTTAAAGGCTTTTCAATATTTTATATCTTCCTTAAAAAAAAAAAAAATTGTGTATGTTTTCCCCAAATTTACTTTGAAAATGGTTCATTCACAGAAAATGACATTCATTTGTTAGTATGTGTGTCTCTTAAAAAAAAACAACACGAATTTGAAGCCTGTATATAAACCAGAACTTTGATAACTCTGACTTTCTCTTTGTGGTGAAAAGTTTTCATTTTTTTCAGAAATGACTTGTTACATGGAAAGTATTCACATAAAGAATATCAAAAGCTATTTATAATATGCCCGTCCTTCCTGACCATTTCAAAACACTTATCAAATCAGGCTCTGAAATCAGGTGAAATCCAGGACTACATAAAAATGACCAGAATTGCTGTCTAAAAATTGCTCATTTAAATTGGACTATTAACATTTTCATTTTCAAATCTATAGCCAGAAAATTCATCTTGCCAGAAAATTCATCTTACCAGAAAATGTAGGGAATAGATTTGTATCTTCTTGTTAGAATGAATTTTCTGTGTGGATGTGAAGCCTTAGGGAAAAACCCCCTTGGGATTAATCTGCTTTTTTCCCTCAGTTAAGGTCTGGCTTAATAGTTTCCTCTCCCCTGTTATGACTACATTACAAAGTGTTCTGAAACTTATAAAGTATTTTTGTTTTGAAACAAATCACTGTAAATGAGAAGGAATTTATGAAACTGGAGGCAACAAGAAGTTTTAGAAGGTTTAGTAGGAGGTGACCACTAACAGGCTCTTACATTTTACCTCATTACCTCTGCTGTTGATCCTACTAATTTTATTTTACTGTAGTTTGCCTTTCAAAAGATTACCCCATTTTGACTGAAATGTCAAGAGATGGGACCCTTATTCTTCTTGGCAATCCCTCGTCCCTCTCCCCCAGCATGATTAATCACCTTGCATTTCTTTTTCCATTTCTCACTGTTGATTCTTGTTAGACTGTTCCTTAGGAATGAGATAATTCTCTATTATCTAGTATTTTCTCCCCAGGAAGATACTTTGTATCACTCTGTGACCGAAGCCCAAACAGCTCCTCTGCAGCTGAGTTACAGAAAAAACACGTGAAACCCTGTTGGTCTCTGGTAGCTGCAAAACTGAAATGCAAACCACTATCAATATTTACTTTCAAACTTTTCAGTATAAAACTTGTTCTTTTCTTTTCACAGTGGATTGCTTTTCATTGAAAACATGAAGATTTCAGTATTTTATCCTACTTCAATAGTCAGAAGTTCAAATGTTTATTTCTGACATTGTCTTATATAATGTAGTTTTCTAATAGAAGTGAAATTATGAATTCAGAAACGATTAAGCTATTAATTCTGAATATTCATTTCTTTTAACTACTGACAAGGAGGGAAAAATGTGTTCACCTAAGGAAGGTGATAATGCATAGCTCTTTTTAAACAGTTCTTTAGATAGGAACTTATTTAAATACAAATAGAATATTCTCTGAGTGCTTTGATCTTGATTTTAATTTGGGCCTTAACCTGGCTTCCAGTGTTGAGAAGGAGAGTTTGTGTGTGGTTAATTACAAAGGTAGTGATTTCATCATTCAGGCGAGTAGTCTTCTGAGATTTTGTCCAGCCAGTTCATTTTCTATTTTTTTTTTTAGATGTAGTTTCCCAGGTGACCTTGCTCAGTGAAATAATTATTGCCTGCTGTTTTCAGCCTTGTTTCATTTTGATGTAAAGCCACCTGAATTTAAGAGAAAACTGCATTTATGGATGTTAGCTGAATTAGCAGCTGTCCAGAATTTCTCAATGTCTTACTTCACCTCTCATGAATAAATAGTAGATCAGAGAAAAAAAAAAGTAAACACGAAAAAACTCCTGCTTTTTGGGTGATTTTGCTCTTAGGAATATAGGCAGAGAAGTGATCAGTATTTCAAGGAGTATTTTATAGGGGAGTGCTTCCCTTGTTGTATCCCTTATGGCCACTGTAAGTGAGGAGGAGGCTGCCCTGCTGAAAATACATTAACTGTTTAATTTATTTCCCTTTTGCTGGAAATCAGACTTGAAAATCTTCTTTACACCAAAATTCTTCATAGTCCTTTAGTGATTTGTGCTGCCCACTGGGGTCTGACTGGACAAAGGAAATAGCTTAGCCAGCCTATTCCAGGACAGATTTGCATTTACATTGGAGCAGGCTGCACATGGAACTTGGACAGGCTCTGTCCTTGGATGTTTTTCAATAACTAAAGGGATAAAACTCCAGGCAGTTTCTGACCTCTGACCTCAAAGCTGACCTTGCTTTGGGCAGAAAGACCTGGTTACATCAGTTCCACCTGGAGGCTGATCTTTATTGGAGTGGGCTTGATGCATTTCATGGGTACAGCAGTAACATCTGGAGGAATAAAAGGGCTCATCTTGAGATTGTTCCACTACAACGATCCCAGCTGAGTTTGCCAAATTGTTTTCAACTGCACAGTGAGAACTGGCAAAGGTTTGGAGGAGAGTGAGTTTTGAATTGACCCAGAGATGGTCACTGCAGAGCTGATGTGTTTGGCCTGGTTCAGCATCTGATTGCTGCATGTCCTCAGCCTTGCAGTTGAACAGTCAAACTGCAGCTCTGTTGTTGCAAGCTCAAAATATTTAATCCCTTTTCCTTCTGCAATTGCTGCATAGGTATTCGCTTTAAAAAATCATATTTATAATTTATAACAACAAAAAAATTTCCATCTACCTTGTGTAACTTCTTTTTCAATATATGAAGATACATAGCCAACTGTCATAAGGCAAAATATTTATTTTGTTTAATTCATTTTTATGAGATGTTGTAAAAACTGTTATTATAGTGGGTATGTTATTGCAGAATTTTATAATTTCATGTGCTGTTATTTTATAATTTCTGGCCTATTGTCTTTATAGGGACATAGTGATAATAGATTTACCTTTATTACAGCAAATAATGAATCAGTTTAATGAGATTATACTGTTTTTAAACTTGACATTTAACTCAGCCTTGGTTTTTCATTTAATCACAATATGCTAATCTTTTCCAGCTAGGTTTCTTCAATTATCATTAGAATGAAATAGTTTTACATGCTGCTGATGTCTACTATTGAAAAATTCAAGCTGTGAGCCTCAGATAATTTCCCACTTCCAGGAAAGGTTAGGAGTAGGGTGGACAAATATTCCCCACTCACCTTCCAGTTGTCCTTCTACCAAATGATGGCCCAGTTCTATCTTCCAGCTGCTTTGTTCTGTTATTCTGTCCATAAATGAAGAAAGAAATGGGATGAAAAGTGAGAATAGTGAGAAGAAACCAGGTTTTTCTAAGTCTGAGGGAGAATGTAATTTAGTGGCCAGCTAAACCAGTATGATTGACTAGCCAGGCTTCTTGAAGTGCCTTGACCAAGCATCTCTTCCACTTTACTAGGTCAGGTTCAGCATGCCTTGCTTGACTTTTTTTTTAAATTTTTTCAAGCAATGTAACCCAGTAAAGTATGTCAGTGACAATGAGAAAATGAATGTCTTTTATTCATGACTGCACTCTGGTTGGACAAGCACCAGAACTGAGACAGAGCAGGGTGCAACACTGTATAGGTGACACAGAGATGGAGGATTTGGAAGCACACTTTGAGGAAAAAGCTGCACTGAGGACTGGTGAAATAATGGCTCATCCTTGTGAGAATGGGTAAATGACTCCTCAGCTGTGTGATCTCACCTTCCCCCTCACACCAGCTCTAGCACTCGACTGGATAAATTGTTTCACATATTTAAATCACAGACAAACTTTCTTTCTTTGTTAGGCTCGTTTTCTTCTCTTTCAACGACTTGAATTGATTCAAATCAGGGCACGATGTGTGGGAGAGTCAGAGGGGGAAAGGAGAAAGCGCAGTTTAAAATCTGAAGGAGGAGGAGGGAGGAAGATTCCCCCCCCCCCTTTTGATCATGATGTATTCGTAGATTCAGTTCAAGACCTAACATCAAATCATCCCATGCTGTTATGTTTTGCAACATCCCAACAGTTGTGTTCAGAAAAAAAGAATTGTTATTTTTTCTCTTTTTTTCATTTCGAAGTTAAATGCTGAGTGTCCATATTCCCTGGACTAGTTCTGGATAACACTCTGGTTTAAAGGCATTGCTCTGATCTGTTTCACTGACTCTGACAAGCTAGAGAATTCTCTCTATGAGCATGATTTCTGCTTTCTATCCCTGCTTGCATTTCTGATGCTGGCAGATTGCTTCTTTAAAAGATAATTTGCAATGCACACTTTTCCACCACCTTAAGTTGGGTCTTGCACTAGACATGTTGTGACTCATAAAATAGTGCAAATTAGAATTGTTAGTAGTCCATCAGTTTAGCCAATTTAACAATGACTCATGAATGCAAGAAGTCATTAATTTTCTAAAGAGTATAATCTGTGTATTTAATTAACAATGCAAAGACACCTCTGATTTCAGAAGAAGCATTTTCTTTCAGTTTACTCAAGTGGTAAGAAACATGTATTTTGAATATCTCACTGTAATATGGTAGAGTGTATAGTTATTAACAGTATCTAAATCTGAGGAGATTCCAGGAAGAATGAAAATCCACTGCACAAAATACACTGTGTTCCATTTTCTTCTTTCCACTTTGCACAGTTAATTAGCAGAGGTGCATTTGTCTGTTTGTATTGTTACAATGAGATTTATCCAGGTATCAAAAAGCTGAAAATCTAAGAATTAATCTTTCTGGGATTTTGGAGATTATTTTAATTAAGTAATCTAGAATTGAGGTTGCTGCTACGTGTGACAATAGGATTACCTTTGTGCTAAATTGTCAATTTTATTTTGTACAGAGAGTTAAGTATAAAATCAGAATTAAACATACAAGTTTGTTTCAACACAGAGAATTAAAAAATGCAGGAAGACATTTGGTATTTGGAAATATTAAAAGAGTACCAGCTCACTCTGAGAATGATAGTCAAAGTGTTTTTAATACAAATTTCTGCCAGAATAAAGGACTCAAGGATTACTTAATTTAAAGAATGTCGACATTCTTTAGAATATCAAAGCTAGGGAAGATAACAAGGAAAGACCTCTAAATGAATATAAAAACATTCCCTAAAGGCACAGGCCTCCAAGTGCTTGGAGAAACACGTGAAGAAAAAGCTAATAGAGCTCACTGTGCCTAAGCCCCCAGTGCTTGGTCTGTGGTCCAGACACTTCTAACGAGCTTGGAGAAAGCCTGAGCTGTCCCAGGGTAGAATTGTGTGGGACAACTTTTCACCTGCAGTTCAATTAACAATCAAAACCAAATTTGAACATGATTGATGTAATACTGCCAAGTGGCAAATTTTGTTGTTGGTATCTTTTTGTTCTATGTGTAATTTGATTTGAGCTCGGAAGCACTATGAATTGTCTGGCCACGCAGGTGAGATAATCTGACTAAAAAAAATAAATTAAGTGCACATAGCTGTAGAAAATCACTAGGTAATTTGCTACTTAGGAAGTAAACCCAGATACTCATAAACCCCATCTGCCAATTTGAGCTCCAGTGAATTCTTTAGAAAGATCAACCCTGATTTAAAGGCCTCAAATCACAGAAAAATAATAAGTGTTTAAAATAGGTAATTTACCTTCATTATTAAGACTGTGTGCCCTGTTTGCCTTTGATCTTCAGCCTCTGGTAATATCCCAGGAGTCAAGTTAGGTAGGTAGGAGATTTGGGAAGTGATTACTTTTCAAACAAGATGGGACACCTTCTGCTATTTGAAAAAGGGAAGAGGTTAGCTCTCTTTACTCGACCCAAATTATTTTCATAACTTATAAATAATATGAATATATAAATAATTATGAATCATTTATTAACAACCAATGCAGTAATAATGATCATGGCCATTTCAAAGGAAATTTACTCGAAGAGCAGTTGAATACATTATAAACTCCTATGGTTTTGAAAAGTATTCTTGAGCAAGTCTTCAAATGCATTCTTATAGGGAAGACAGAAAAAACATCAACCTTCAAAACTGAATATGTATATAATTGCATTCCAGCATAGGGCATTACATTAGCAAATAAATGAAGCATAGATTTTTTAGAATATACCCTGCACATTTCCAAATACTTTTGATGAAATGTAATTTCTAAATGGGAAGTTTCGACTATTGTAAATTGTATCACTAGATGGCAGTAATAGCCAAGTGAAATTAAACAACAATGTAAAGAATCTCAGGGTTTTATTTTGAATTCAATTTCTTAATATCAACTCTAGATATAAGTCTTTGGTATAGTTCTGTGTTCAAACCCAGGCCAGACATAAATTATGATAATTTGTCATATCCTGTTAACAGGATACTACAGATTTGTAGTATCCTGCAGGATACTACAAAAGGCCATTTTCAATGCTTTCTAGAACTTCAGGGGTCCTAATAGAGTCTTTAAACTGTTCAGTATTGTTGGTGTTTAAAAAAAACACAACAAAAATACCCAGGACCCAATGCCCAAAGTGGCTGTTTCCGAGATAGTAACACTCAGAACCTAAAAGGCAGGAAATTAACAAGTGAATATAAATTGTTGTAAGCAGGAGGCAGATGGAGTTCCAGAATCTTACTGGGAGACATGCAAATCAAAACATCTAAAATTGTGTCCATTTGTAGGATTTTGAAATTACTTTAGCTGTTCTCAGGCAGCCAAGAAGACACCAACATCCTGATTTGTAATGAATTTTTAATTGTGTAGCCTACAGGCTGGAGAATTGATAAAACAAATGCTTCATTTCTGGTCTCCCATAGAGCAGATCCTCTTTGTGCTCAGTCATACACAGCATCTCAATTTTTGTATTATTCATAAGGATTCAACACTGACACAGCACCCTTTTTTTCCCAGGCTCTATACACATTATCTCTGTGTGAGAGATGAAATATTATTGCCATTATCATTTCCATATGTACTTTAATAGCAGTGAAGATAAGAGTTAGCTTTGGGCTCTCTTGCTTGTATCTGCATAGTGCATTCTGCACAAGCAGCAGCTGGAGAGGAACCAGCCAGCTCGAGCAGAGCCCTGGAATCTCAGAGAACAGCTGTTCTGCTGCCTCTGGCGACTGCACCACGAGCAGATAAGTGAGAGCTGCCAGAGGAGCCAAGCAGGACAGGGCTGAGATTCAGTCCCAGGTAAACCTGGAGTCAGCAAAAATTCTGAGCTTCCCCCTGAGTTTTCTATTAACAACATACAGAGAGGAGAGATATATATTTTTTTCCCTTCTCCCCCACACCCTCTTAAAAGAAGTCAGACATATATACACTAGGTAGTTCTGCAGGAAGGTGTCATGCTGACATTAAACTAAATTTCAGATTGCTTTACTGTTTCTCTCCTTTTCAATAAATTTAGTGGGAGGACACAATTACTGTTTATAAGTACATTCATCAGTTTATTTGTTCTCATTCTGAGAATTTTATAATCAAACCAGATAGGCCTTTTGTATTTTGTGTCCATATTTAAAAATCATTATGGATATTAAAGTCAAAGAACATATGCTTCCTGGCACATAGAAATATCAGTTTATTTGGTCCATCTGAGTAGCTGTCCTATTTGAATATTGTAATATTTATTACTCAAAAGAGAGTTTAATTGGATTTTGCTCCAAAATATGTTTCACATTAATGTTCTAGTGTGCAAATTTTTTTCTGCTTATTGTAGGATTTTTGGAACATTAGGCTAATCTTTAAAAAATGCTTGTCTTGTTAGATCTCGACTTTATGTACATTCACAGATCCAAGCTGAGTTTCTTGAGAAGAGCTGAACTCAGCCAAGGAGCTGCTTTCATAAAAGTTAACAAAACTGAAAGTGCAGCAGAATAAGCTATTGTTGAGTGGACTTTTAAAAGCAGGAAGGCATTCTGCCAAGTCCAGGTAGAAGGATCTACACAGATATTTCTCCCCTCCCCCTACAAAACCCAATTTGTAATTACCAGCACTGAATCTAGCAGAAGAAAATAACATTCCAGTTTCAAACTGCAACTTGATTAGACTTTCAGCATTAAAATTAAAGCTGTGAGAGCCTAGGAAGATCTGCCAGCTCAGCTAACTCCTGGTTTGTTTGCTTGAAATAGGGTTTTTGCTATTCCTTTTGTCATCATTATGCTGAACTTAATTAAAACAATGAAAAAATAGAACAGATTTTGGTTATCTTGAGGTCCCTATAAATTAAAAGAGCAAGAGATAAGTGAGAATAATAAACAGACAAGAGAGAGAGGATCATTTGCTTTTGAGATTTAAAATGTATAAATAAAACTCTTTTTACACAAGAAGCTGAACCCCAGAACCTGAACTGCAATTATGATTTGTTTTGACATTGCAGTTTACTTTGAGGAAAGGATAATTTTGTTCACATTTAAATATTACAAACTTAAAATAATATAAACTTGGCATGCATCTGTCACCATAGGGTCTTAAATTATTTTGCTTTTCACCATGACCTTTGTTATAAATTTTGAGGGTTTTACTTAAGGACGAATGGACTGTTTCATGTCTGCTCTAATTTGAGTTGCACGTTGCACTATCTGTTGCTTTCCTGTAACAAAGATATGAAGACTTTAGTATTATTTATTCAATTGTTGAATTCTCCACTGGCATAGAACTCATACTGCAAACAATAATTAGTAAGATGAAGCCAGTTTGCATTGCCTCTTATGTGGAAATTATTAGTCTGGAGGTGTATTATTTCCAAAGAAGCTGTTAAAGAGATTATGTAATGACATATTTTCGTGAATATTTTCGCCATCAACTCTGCATGAGTGGCTCAGATCTCAGAAGCAGAAGAGCTTTAGAAGATGAATGTTCTTAGTTTGGTTGCTTTGCTGACAAAACAAGGTAAGTTGCTTGAGGCAGAACGATGCAGTAATTAGTTGCATTTGGCACCTGATTTAGCATGGATATATCAGGATAATCTTGCATTCTTCCATGTAAGACGACTCTCCTGATGTACAAACAACTAACATTTTGCAGGTTATTGTGCCATGAATGAGTGAAATCCTGGCAACAAAGAAATCAACACCAAAAAATCTTGGAGGTCCTTTCTGTCAGGGTGTTGCCACTAGGTGTCAGTTTCATTTTGTTAGTGAGAAAGAACAAACTGATGCTGAGTGGATGCCTTTTGAACTAGAGATAGGGTCAAAGGCAGGGGAGCACAAAGGAAATTAATGCTTGGCTGTTACAGTCCTGGAAACTTCTCTGTTTCTGCATTGAAACTTATGAGTTTAGGCACCCAAATTATGCTTCACATAATAATTCCTGTTGGTGTGGACAATGAAAATTAATTTTGTATCTGTTTACCTATGTCCTGGCCTGATGATTACACACACCAGCTATTTGTTATCTATTCCGTTTCTTTACAGAAGAAACAGAAACAGCTGCCTTCTAGACTATGTATAATGTTCTTTCCCTTTATGGAAAGACCTTCACTTTTTTTCTGAGGCTGAAATGCCTTTAAAGCCATCTAGCTGAAGGTCAGCCTCTTAGCTCTGGTTCAGCTTGCTACAGGCTCTTCCTTCCAGCTTTAAGTTTGCTGTCAAGTCCTTTATCACCCTGTTACCTTGGAATCTGCCTGCTGGGGCTCGTACTGTTCTTGCAGGAAATTTGCATGACAACTCTTTTTCCCAGGGACTTTGTAATTACTTTCGGTACTTTAAGTAAGGCCAAAAATATTGAGAAGCCTTGTGCCAATTTAGTTTTCCCAGGAGAAATCTTCCTTACTCCCTACAAATACTGATGACTGGCTGTTCCTGCAACTGAAATATCTTTTTGCTGTTATCTTCATTTGTTTTTGGTGTAGCTCGTTTTCCTGGCCCAGATTGCAGAAAGAAACCATTATGCTCACGATGCCAAACTTTTGCATTGTCTGCCACCTCACTGAGGAAATTAGGATGAGCAGAACATAAGTCATGGGGAAAATAAAGGAAGCTGAAACTTGCAAGTGAGGGAAGGTATGAGTTTGGCCTGTGCTGAGCCTGAGCAAGGGGGAAGAAAGATATTTCCATAAGTGTTTGTTTAATTACTTATATTTCCTTCTTCCCAAATGCTGGAAAAGATGAAAGTTTGACAAGAAAATTTCACAGATATGTATGTTTGGCAGAAAGCTCTCTGACTGTACAACTTGAGAATGGAACAGAGATGGCAGTAAGTTTTGATATAGAAAAATAATAGATGTCTAAATTGACAATTACTGGACAACTAAGAAAGCAAAGGTTAAATTGAGTTGGAAGGGGGTTTTATGACTAGAGCAAAGGATATGTTGATCACAAAGAAAAGAGATGTTTTTACCAAGCAGAAATAAATCTTCAGAAAAGCAGAAGGATACCACAGGCAAACAAACATGCCAATGTGAGTAGAAAAGTAGAAAAAAGGGCTAAGAATTTTCCACTGAAAGAAAATGGAAAAACAACTTTAAGCTTAAACTGTAGCATACTGCCTCATGTGATTGGAGAGTAATGACCATAATATGGTAATGATACTAGTTATGATAGGCTATAGGTAATAGTAAAGGTGTTTTAGATTATGCTGATTGGTTGTTATGTATTAAGATGCTCAGCAAAGAAAATATATAATGCATTGTAACCAGAACTAAAGTGGCTTCAGGCTTGCCTATAAGCTGAGCTGTCTGCTGTAGGCGTGGCTCTGTCACCCACCACCCGAGACTGCTGTAACATCTTCTGTACAATAAACAACACTTTGAAGAGCTGCCTGGAGTCCCACATCTCTCGTCTCAGGCTCTCACACCCAATATTTGAATCAGTCATTGTAAGTTTGTGTTAACTGGTAATAAGTTAAATTTAATTAAAATAAATTCCCTGATTGTTAAGACTATTTTGCCTGTGACAATATTTAATTTCTTTAGATCTTGAGTCAAATTCCACAAGGAAATGTGGGCTTATAAATTCTGCTATACTTTGCTTTTGCTGCCTAGTTTGCCTGGGATACTCCAGTAGCAGAGATCTGGAGACAGCTGGGAACAGCTATTCCTGGATGCTCATCTGTGAATAATTCCTGTCTAGTTTGCATCCTCAGGCTAACCCAAACCTCTGTTCTCTTGCCAGGGTACAGAACTAAGAGTTTCAAATAACTTCATGTGTACTTATTTGTACTCTAGGAATTGTCTCAGATGACCTTCCATTCTGCAAGTGCATTATGAAACTCTAATCACCAGAAAAAGTTTTCTGCCTTGAATCCTAATTCTCCACTGCTTTGCACTGTTGGCTATTAATTTGCACATATGCAGAGTGAAATCAGGTGTTAAATGAAACCAAACGAGTTCAGTAACAGATTGCATACCTTCTGAATAGTTGTAAATTATTGTGATGAAATTTGAAGGAGTAGGGAATTAAACCCTTTGTGGCAATTTAAAGTGATTTTGTCTGATTGCTTTCACGTGGTGTGGAAATTATGAAACTTTTTTTACCTGTCTTTAATAAAGCATCTGTGTGTGTCATTAGATGAGAGCAGCCAATAATTTAGGACCTGAAATTGTTGTCTTTCTTAAGATATTAACAACCAACACAGTATTAGTTCTTCAAAGAAAATATTTATATTTAAGTAATGGCAGTTCAGTATGAATACCAAAGCTTTTGTGAAAATAGCTTTTATTCTGAAATAATGACCATTGATTACTGAATGGGAAAAGTATTCTGTGTCTTCCGAGATTAATATTGACTGTGTTCTGATGAGTAAATCACACTAAATACTAAATTTTATATGTACTGTTATTAATATAACTTTTAATATTGTTTTAGAAATCAACAGTTATTGAAAAAAGTATTCACAGAATCATGGAAATATTGGTTGGAAAAGATCTTTGGGGGTCAACTAGTCCAGCCTCTGTGATACATGGAGGGACAAGACCCACCAGCAGAGAGTGAATCTGAGATTTATTCAGAAGTGCTCAGTGTGTTATCTTTACTCCTAAGAGCTTTATTTTGGATACAGCTTACAGACTGTGTGGGACTCGCAGTCCCACAATAAATCTGTCCTCTTGACATTTTCCATTGTTCTCTCCAAAGCCATGGCAAAGGAGCGTGCAGAGTGTGCAGATGTGTGTTGATGTAGAAGTAGAAACTCCAGTTCTGTCTCAGGTACAGCTGTCCTGAGAGACACTGCTGCTGGTGCTCTCTGTTTAACTCTTTCCTTACACCAACACCTGTACCCCAACAAGCTTCCTGCTACCATACTATTGCCAACTCTAAATAATCAGCAATGGCTTCTTAATGCAAAAAGAGGGCATATAGGAAGCAAGAATAGGTGCCAAAGATGCTACAAAAACATTTCTTAGGGATGAGATCTCTAAAGCCAGGCTTAGCTGGAGCTAACACCAGGTAAGGACATAATGAGAAGCCATAATCGATTCTACCACTACAGCAGTAACAAAAGGAAATTGTAGGTCTGTTGATGAAAGGGTCCAGTCCTGTATTATGTTATTTCTCATTTGCCTGCAGTTGTCTAAGCAACAGCATAAGCATTCTTTATGGCTAGATTCACAATGAAGGATTGCATCAATGAACCAAAGAGAACTAAGCTTTTTTTTGTCTAATTGTTTTACAATCTGCTTTTATTTTGCAATATCATGTTCTGTCTATGATGGTAGGACCAGAAATGGATTTATAAAGTTTTCCTTTTCCCTAGTCCTTTTTTGCAACTAATAGGCTATAATAACACTCAGGCTATAATAACACTCAGGCTATAAAAACACTCTGCATCAGAGAGAAAAAAATTGTTGTCAGTTATAAATGCTGCATGTTTTCTGTTGGTTCTAGGCAATGAAACTTCATCTGGTTACAGCCAGGTCGGTGGGACTATGTGCATTTTCATCAGGTAAGGATCTGACCCTCAAGAAAACAAACCTACAACAAGCCTCAAGTTGCTAAGTGGTAATGCATTAACAGATTTTTATTTTGACTTCCAGATATTTTATCATTAAAACAATTAAATCAAAACAAAATAGTTCCAGCATTCAATCTGAATATCTTATCTACTATTATAGGTCCTTCCTCTTCCTTAAAAAGGAAGCTATGCAAACACCCTCTTCAGTACTCAGACTACTTTCTCAGAGTTTTTTGTCCTAAAAGAAGGTGAAGAAGCAAATTGTCTTGGAGTCTGGAAAGAAAGCCTTTCTCTTTGTCTTTATGCAAGCTGTATTATCATTCATTTGTTCCTTTGCTCCTGTACTTGGAAATACTTGAATTTTCCAGTGATGGAAACAAATTGGCAAATATGTTGAATTATTGTTAAAACAGAACCCCAGTAGATATTTTTTAAATAGCTACAGTTTTTTATTGTTTCCATCGTTAGAGCTCAAGCCTGTGGGAAATGACTTTCAGCAGTTTTTGTGTGCACATTTGCTCTCTCTCCCTTTGTGCTTGCCCGCTCTCTCTGATACACACACAGCTAGCCTTAATTAGAGAAAAAAGCCTGAAAGCTTTGAAAAATAAATTGTGGAAACTGAAACGTGCATCGGACAACAACAATAACAAGCTTCTTAACTGGTGATCTGGGGGCTGGAGCACCTTTCTTATCATGGCTGAGAGAACTGGGGCTATTCACCCTGGAGAATACCAGCCCCAGGTTTTGCACCCTCCAGTGTCTGAAGGTGGTCTACAAGAAAGCTGGAGAGGGACTTCTGACAAGCGTGTGTAGTGAGAAGACAAGGGGGAGTAGCTTCAAAGAGAGTAGGTTTAGACTAGATATTAGGAAGAAATTCTTTACTGTGAGCTTGGTGAGGTGCTGTTACAGGTTTCCTAGAGAAGTTGTGGCTGTTCCATCCCTGGGAGGGTTCAGAGCCAGACTGGATGGGGCTCTGAGCAACCTGGTTCAGTGGAAGGGGTCCCTGCCCATGGCAGGGGGGTTGGAACTAGAGAATCATTGGGTCATGTCCACTGCAAACCAGTCTGTGATTATATCTGTCCTTTATTAATAGATAAGATGTACTGCCTGTCTTTCAGATTTTGTGATGTGACTATTTCATGTTTATGCTATTTATCAAATGCTGTTGGAATAATGTGTATAAAGTGCTCTAGAAGAGTGCCTCATGTTTCCATTCTCTGATAGTGTTTTACAGACAATGACTGAATGATCTTAGTTGGTTAGCACTTAATTCTGTATTCTTTATTTCAGTTTTTGACTGAAATATGAGGATAATTTCTTATCTGTGCACCATGGAAATCACAGAAATACCTGTAAGTCTAAGCTGCTAGTAATAGGTTAAAATCTTCAAATGGATGATGGCCTGACCTTAATATATTCTTGAACTTGCAGGGTGCTACTAAAGGAAATACTTTAAAAATTCAAAGCTAAATTATTAAAAATTTTAGGACCACAGGTGTATTCCTGTTAAAAATCATACATTTTTCTGTGACTTTCAGTGAAAACAGAATCAAACATTTTTGTTTCTTCTGGTGATTACTAAGTTGCTGGTACTGTAACAGTGGTTAAATTAATCGTGACAATGCAACCCTCATGCTTATATTGCTCTAAAACTACTTGCAATATAAATAAATGATCGAATGAAAAAACACACAGATATTTAGAAGGCAAGTAATACTTTTGAAAAAGTGTCTTCTACCCAGTACAACAAAATCATGGACTCAGTGCAGCAAGTTTTCTGTCTGTCACCTAAAAGAAGTTTGTTAGTTCCAGAGTCTGCCATGACCAAGAGCTGTCATTCCTCATCAAGTCTATCTCTGAAACCCCAAAGCTCAGAAAAGACAAGGTGACTGTCTTGTTAGAAAAGCCCCTGCGGGTATTTGGGTGAATATCAGTCTCTGAAGGGCAGCTTAGTTCTTGTAGATGAGTAGTTTCTTTCAGGCCTGTTTTTCTAGGGGTTAGCATGGATCTCCTTATTGTGGGCTTCACAGCAGATAAAAATATCCTTCCTAGTATCAATCAGAGATTTTAAATAAAATCATGACAACATAACTTAGAGTAACTCTTGGCAGAACCTGGCAGCTTGATGTAATTTGAGTATTTGAATGAAGATGTCGGCTGACGTGCAAGCAGAGCAGAAACTGCTGCCAAGACAAGGTTTGGACAAATCTCCTGTAGGTAAATTCTGCAGGACGTTTTCAGAGTGGGTAATTGTGAGACATGAAGGGACAAGACCCACCAGCAGAGAGTGAATCTGAGATTTGTTCAGAAGTGCTCAGTGTGTTATCTTTACTCCTAAGAGCTTTATTTTGGATACAGCTTACAGACTGTGTGGGACTCGCAGTCCCACAATAAATCTGTCCTCTTGACATTTTCCATTGTTCTCTCCAAAGCCATGGCAAAGGAGCGTGCAGAGTGTGCAGTTGTGTGTTGATGTAGAAGTAGAAACTCCAGTTCTGTCTCAGGTACAGCTGTCCTGAGAGACACTGCTGCTGGTGCTCTCTGTTTAACTCTTTCCTTACTCCAACACCTGTACCCCAACAGGTAATCTTTTCAAGTGCATTTACACCTGGTGAAAAGGAAAGAAAAGCAACGTGGAAGACTTTTAGCCTACCATAAATTCATATAGGACATTGGGAGAGCAAGAGAAACAATGGAAACAGACACCTTACAAATTGATATCTGTTCAGGGCAATATTAGAGGGTTTGAGATTTGTTTTGTTTTGTGGTGGTGGGGTTTTTTTGGTGTGTGGTTTGTTTTTACTGCCTTTTTGAGGAGACAGGGCTTATGTGGCAATGCTGTCCCTGCTTTTCTTCATCTGGTCATTGCAATCATAATAACTTTTGAAATTATACCTATTTTCAAGCAAATTAGGAATATACTTCAATTCCTATGAGATCTGTGGCACTCACATACTGGATATTTATTCAAAATAATGTCACATTGAATGAAAAGCAGGCAGACTATGCCTGGTTCTTTAGAATAAGGGTGAGGTTCTTGAGGTCAGTAAAGCTTTGTAGGGGAGTGAAGGATAAAAATTCTTTGTAAGGTTTCATTACTTCTGCTGTTAATAAATTTTTTTTTCTTTGAAAACTGTCTTACATTCTGTGTAGCATCTAGGAAGGAAAGATGTAAACTTGTAAGATCACATCCTTTATGATGTAAAGAGATTGTCTTTTAAATACTTGGAAATATAATATTTGGATTATAATCCTTACTGCCATGTTTGAAAATCAAAATTTCTTTAAATAAAATTTTGAGAAATACAAAATGTAGTGTACCATATTATTATTAAAGTCAAAAGGTGCTTGAAATTTTAATCCATTAACTAGTTCTAAATTGGTTATCATATTTTTATAGCCTTAATACAAGTTCATAGAAGCCACAGATGTTTGTTGTCTGAAATACAAAATGACAGAATAGCCTATGCAAGAAATTACTTTGAAAGGTCATCTGGTCCAGCCTTTCATAGGAAAGGGAGCAGAGAGGAGATTATTTCCAACCTGTCCCACCACATCTTGAAAACCTCCTGTATGGAGGCTCTCCCATGTCTCTGGTGAGGTGGGTTAGTGACTGATTGTTCTCACTGGCTTAAAATGTGAGATTACTTTTGATTATTAATCATGTGTTTTACATACCAAGAAGATTTCAAGGATTAATGTCTTCACTCTACTCAAAGAATGATTAGCTAAGTCTAATTATTCCAGTTATTATAAAGTCTAATAAATCTGTTAAGTCCACAGAAGTCTGAATTTATGATTCCTTAAACTCAAAAGTATTATAAGAAAAGGAATTTATTCCATGAGTTGGGAGGTTTATTATTTCTTTAGAAAGGCTTGAGGAAAGCACAGAGGATTTGAAATGAAGACATGCACAATTTGAATTTAAAATAGAGGCAGTAGATGGTAATACAATTATGTTTACACAGTAGGAATACCTTATTAAAGAGATGTTATAATGACTGTTTCCAGCAAGTATAGAGTAATTGGCTCAAGTAGCCACTTGATGTCATCCTGGTGCAACAAAATTTGTCTAAAAACCTTTGATTCAAAGAGAATTATTGTTTTGGTGAACAGTTCCCTGCTAACCTTAGCTTTTATTTTCTTAAAAATTTATTTATTTTTATTTTTCCTATGGTGATGCAGAATCTGTTTAAGAAGCTTTATGACAGCTTTATGAAGCTTCTTTTTTCTTTGACTTTAGATATCTGTAAGTTTTGAAAGAAAATGTGACTCACTTGTCCATCACATAATTAGGTTGCTATGAACAGTTAGGTTGATTTGGCCCAAATACTCTGTTGCTGTTATATGAAAAATACGTAGGAAATCTTTCAAGACTCTGAGTGATGGTTTTACCTCCAGGATCATTCAGCTGTGTTCTGCCACCTTTGTCCTTTTTCTTTAAACATCAAAAAACTTTTCAAAGGCAGTTACATTTTTGTTCAGGAAAAATTGTTCTTTAATGCTTTGTTCTTGGCATTCAGCTTGATTTAAAGGAGCAAAAGGTCCCATTTGATCATTGTGCATCTTTTTTAGTGAGGATTCAGAACAAAATTTTATATGGACTTTGTCAGAATTCATTTTCTCTGATACTTTTACCAGAATAAAATGTCCCTGATCTCTCAGTGTCTTTCTCCTTCCACCTAGGCAGGTACCTTAGATCAACTAATTATTTACTACTTTTTAAATTTCTTATGACTTGTTCTTTCCTCTTAATTCTTTGTGATCTTTGGACTTTTGCTCCACTCTGTGACTGCTTGTCCAGCATTTCTTATCATACAACTCACTGTATTTTCCCACACTACTCCCCCAGAGCTGTAAAATGTGAGTTTTGACAGACTGCTCCTTTGTTCTTGGGATATATTTTATTTACAAGAGTTTACAAGTTTGTGTTGTGATTTGAAACTTCCACAGATTCTACAGCCTACTGTGTAATCTAGAAGATTATTTACAGTCTATAAACCGACACAAGAACAACTTGTTTTTCAGGTTGGAGGAATGAACAAGTGCATGTGCACAAGCTTGCTGGCAATCTGGGAAACTGTGTAAGAAACTGATATCCAGTTTCTGCACACGTTTGTGATCCCAGAGCCTTCTCTGGCAGCTGCCTCAGGAAGATAAAGCTGAGACTGAAAGCATCCAGGTAGGTGTAAAGAAGTTGATTAAGGGTACAGTAGAACTTCTCTAGGAACAAAGAGTTATTGAAAAGAGCAAGGATAATTCAGTCTGAATAAGGTGAATAATAGGGATTTGATTGAAGTGAGAAGATTAGTAAGAAGTGACTACTGTCTTCCTTTTAACTGTATCTCAATGTGTGAAGCAAGGAGATAAAGTGAAATTAAAGGCCAAAGGAGTTTTTTTTTCCTAGAGTATAATCATTCATTGGGACTTACTGTTTCAGGAGGTCATTGAGGCAAGTCAGGAGCTGATCATAGCAGTTTTTAAGGGTTCATTAACAGCAATTAGTAATTTTTTTTTCCTTTGAGTAGTTTTCAGAATGGATAAAACAGATACAGGTTTAAAAGCAAGGACCCTGAGCACAATGGTAAATAAAAAATGGGCAGTACTTGAATTAAAGAGAATACATTCTACTTGAACTGCCACAATTATTTATGGCCACAACAATGTTTTTGCTTGCCAGAGTGAGACAATATGGTTGTTTTCATCCAAGTTTATATATAAACACTCTTCATTTGCTCTTCTCATTGATAACAGTTTGGGTAAGATTCATCTGCTTGAACTTAAACACTTTCAGTGCATATATTTGCAAATGTCAACCTTTATGTATATTTCAGTGAATGGCAACAGACACCTTTAGGGCATAATTTGTTTTCTTTTGCATATATGTCTAAAATAGGTCAGATGAACTATGTTCTATACATGAATATTTCTTCCCCTGCTGCATATTATTTTTAATTGAAAAAAGAATCAGGCCATACTTATGTGCAGTTAGCTACATATAGGCATGAAAATTTAGGTGGAATGAATGTTGCATAGATCATTCCTCAGAGTTTTTCACAACTGTATTTCATAGTTGCAGTCTTGCAAAATGTTGACAGATTATCTACAGACTCTTCTGCTTCTACTTGATGTCACCATTCCATAAATTCTTTTATATTCCCTCCTGAGAAGGTGCTGTTATAAAACCATATACTTTTTATTATCCTTGCTGATGGTTTTTATCAGATATGTATGGAATCATTCCTCTGTTTATATTACAAAGGTTTAAAATGGGACTATTTTTGGCCTGCTAAGATTGTTATACACAAGACTTGGCTTTTTTGTGTTTTTCAGAATTAGGCAATAGTATGTTTAAATGATGTAAAATCTCTGTGGCTTTCCAGTTTCTGCTAATCCACATGGAGTTCTTATTTAATGATATTCTGCATACCCTAACTGAATTCTATAAAATATAGAATTCTCTGCTCCCTCAAACAGTACTTGGTATCTCAAGATGTTCATCTGTCAAGTACAGAAGTTTAAAAAGTTGGTATGTGTGAACTTAGTTAACTTAAGCATTTAGATGACTTTAAATGGTCAAAATTTATATGTCCTGGATGAATAGAAATTTGAAATTAGATAAGATTTCGTAGTCATAAAAGAGAATGAAAGCAGAGAATGACAAATTGATGCATGAGAAGCAATATATGAGATGTGGTTGATAAATTATCTTCTGATATGTTAATGAATTCCAGATAGAGAAGTTCACAATATGATGACTTATTGAGATTTTAATAAAGTAAATTAAAAATTGAAAAGTGATCTGAATGAAAGAAGCTCCAGGAATCTTTGAAAAAATAATCAGGAATTTGAGCTTTTAAAAAGGCTTTTTATAGACATTGACCTTTATGCTCACATATACACATATTTGCATTTTAAATAGTTACACCTGAAAAATCTACTAATTCTACACTTCTCCTTATACTTAATGGAAATAACAAATTCTATGATACTTACTTAGAAATATGCTCTGCATACTTGCATACACTAAAAATCCAATACACTACATCCATATTTAGTGCCAGATTCTTTTTGACCACAGAGAAAACCCTGCAGTTCTGTTTTACAATGATGAGTAAAGATAATACACAGAAACATGCAAAAAAAACCAAAACAAAACCAAACCAAACAAACAAACAAACAAACAAAAACTTAAACAAATACATATTTATGATTAAGACTTCATTTTAGTAAAAACAAAACATTTAGGTAGGAATTCTCCAGGGAAAACCAATTCTGTAGAGCTCTTTTTCCTGTTTTGCTTTCACACAAGAAACACAAGTCACTATGTAGAAAAAAGAAGAAACTATTGCTGTGGCAGGAAAAAGTAATTGTAGCTGTCAGTTCAGCCTGCTAGTCATTCTAAATTAACTGGGTGAAACTTACACAGCCAAGACGTATCTCGAAAATCCAAGAGCAGCCACCATGCCTTTATTTTTCTGAAAAATGTTCTTAATGTCTCAGCATCTGATTTAACACATTTGGTTGGTAATGTCCATATTATAATTTTCTATCATTAAAGCATATTTTATAAAATAAATTTATTTGCAAGATGATTCCTATAATGCAGAATATTTTCAAAACCATCAGTATTGTAATTACGTTAAAGTGAGTGTTTAAACACTGATTAATCTTGAGAGGTAAAAATCATCTGCTATATCTACAAACAACAGTATAATGGATGAGACTGAAAACATTCAAATAATATATTTACATAAAATACATGAGAAACAGTTCCCCGCTAAATTTAATCTAGCAAACATTCTCACTATATGATACGTATTTTTTGTTTACTGTTTAAGTCATTATTTTTTCTTTTAAAATTAAGATCTATTTAACATTTCTTGATCTCCCCCCCCCATCAAAGTAAATCTGCATAATTTTAACCTTTTCAGCATGAGATCTAGGCACCATTTTATATTCCCCATGTATGACAGGAACGTGTTACATGTTGACTTTTACTGTGGGGGTTTAAAATTTCTCTCAGTACAGAAATTTTGTTGAGTGTCTGGTTTTGGAATAAATAAATGCAAGAATTTTTCTCTCTCCTTTCTCAGACATTCCCAGTAGTGTGGTATTCTACCCCCCACTCCCCAATATTGAAAGTTATGGATCCATTACATTTGTGAAATGTGGAAGAGACTTTATTTTCTGTTCTGCTTTTCTTTGTCGTGTGATAGCAGGAGGTCAGACTGATAAACCACCGCTGGTACACCAGTGCACAGATCAGGTTTCCTGTCCCTGGGAAGATTTTGCCCCCAGCAGAGGTGTTGGCACAGTGTGGCTGTTCTGCCTGCACAGATCAGGAAGCTGCTTGGGGAATGAGAGTCCTGGTCTCTGCAGCAGTGGGTGCAGAGTTCCATACATAAAGGATGCTAATGGTCACTCGCATCAATAGAGGCATTGCCTACAAAACATGTGGCATTTTTATTTAAATTTCTGTAGCATCATGTAAAGAAATTGTTCCAGCAATACTTGCCTTTGCTTTTTGTAATGTTTTCCCTGGTTAAACATGCATCCAAATTAAGTATTATGGAAGGAAGTCACAGTAAATTAACAGCTGGCTGGTAAGCCTGGAGCTTTAGAGAGAAAACTGTTCCTTCCTCTTTACAAAAAGCTTGGGGAAAAAAAAGCAGTTTCTCTTCAGTTATTTGGTTGCAGTGATTGAGGTCAGGGCAAACTGAAATAGATGAGAATTGGATGGAGGAGAGATTAGGATCTATGAGCAAACACTGCTGACTTCCAAAGAATAGAAGGAAATCTCACACTATCATGTTTTACAAAGTTATAGAGTCCAGGTATTTGGTTGAGGATAAATGAAATAATTATAATGAAATTTTTGCTTCTCAGCTCTTTAAAATAATTGATCTCTCATTTGTTGATGGGCTTATAAATGTAAACTCAATGTCATTCCCATCCATAATAGAACTCCTACCTTCTAGGTATTATTCATTAAGAAAACACACCCATGACAGCTATCAAATAAAACATTTATTAAATTATGCAATTTATATTTCATTCCTGTATGCAGAATACCTGAAAGTATTTGAGCATTAATACAGCCCTAATCTGATTTAACTCCTTTATTGCATAAACATATAACAATTCTTCATGACTGAGTAACAGCAAAATCCACATGAAACGTACATATCTAAAGAGCTCTATAGGGCAGAGTTTGAAAATTTGAAAATTTCTATTTAAATGTGTTGGACATATCTTTTTAAAGAATAATATGGTTTATTAGAAGAAAAAAAAAGTAAGGAGTATGTATCACTGATGATTATAAACAAAAGAGTATATTTCCTAGATAA
This sequence comes from Vidua macroura, assembly GCF_024509145.1. Classification (NCBI taxonomy): domain Eukaryota; kingdom Metazoa; phylum Chordata; class Aves; order Passeriformes; family Viduidae; genus Vidua; species Vidua macroura. The sequence goes on from NC_071578.1 coordinate 15,159,090, forward strand.
TAAAAAATTTTCTGTTCACAGAGTTTGATCTAAATGTTGTAAAATCCTACCATGACCCAAATTCAGATTAAAGTAGCAGAAGAATCTGGCTTTGAATTATGTCATATAGCATAAAAAAAAAGAGGATCTGATGAGTAGATGGTGGCCCCTGTGGTTTGCAGCTGTTTACCTGACCACCTTTTGCATTATCTCTCTCTGATACTGCAGATACAGAAAATGGTCCAGCTGATAAACTAGAAACAGGAGGTGTGTGATCAATCTCTCTCCACTTTGCCAGCTCCTATGTTTGAAGTACAAGTGTCAAGGTAATTGCTCTTTTTTCTGGCTATGGGAAATTCGGGACTATATTAGTGTAAGTATCTGGCCTTACTCTTTTTTAATTAAAACATGCGTTTATGTTTTCTGGTTGTAGAGAGAGAAAAACATGGAAATATGACATAGAACACCCTGAAGACTTAAACAATAGAGGGTTGTATCAAACTGACTAACATAAAGAAACCTATGATTTTTCTTTCAGTCTTGCATTTCTTTGACATTGGTTTATTTTCCTAAGCTACCTGGGATGGCAAGTGGTGCCAGAATACTTCTGAACCTTGTTATTTTCTTGCCTGCTTTTGCATTGTGTCTTGTTATTTTCTTGCCTGCTTTTGCATTGTGTCTTGCAGGGGTATGGTTTGGTTTTTGTACTTATTTGAAAGCACAATCTGACTTATTGAGAGTTTGAGAGGAAGATAGCCTGAGTTAGCCATTAGCATAATTTATACCCAGTTGCAACTAAACAAGACTTGCAATTGCTTTCCTTTTATATGACTGAAGCATGGGATCAAAAGGCAAGATTAGCTAAGACAAACCCCTGCAGATTTAATTTTTCATGGTGGGTTTGGGCAGGAGCTCTGAAGAAGGCATTGTTGTCCTGGATGCTGGTGAGGTGCAGTCCCTGAGGGCTCTGTGCAGTTACTGACCAGAGGCTGCAGCACGAGGACCTGAAGTCAGCTGGTAACTCCATTGCAATGGAAATCAGACCACCATGCCTGTAAGAATTCCCTGGTGTGAATCACCATGCATATCTTTGTGAAATTGCAGACAGATTAATGAAATACAGGTGGCACGTTGGGCACCTTGCATAAACGGTCTGTTGCCTGCAGCTGGTTCACTGTGTAATTTTGTGTTGCTGTTGCAAGGAGAGATCAACAGAAGGGAGTGTGACTCCCCACAATGTTTTGCTGTCTGTCCAGCTGCCTGGTAGCCCAAGGTTTAAGATTTTTCATGTTAATATTTAAAGTCCCAAGAGGATTGCATCCCAAGTGCATTTTTGAGCTTCTGATGCCTGTATTCCATTTCAATCTTGATGGTTAGGAGGGAGAGATTTGGGGCCTGAGGGCTTTTTGAAATGAGCCAGCTGAGACTATAGAGTACCTTTTCCTCTGGAGTACTGGCTCTGTGGAATTTTTCCCTCCAGAGCTCAAATGTGTGATAAATTTAGTATATTTAAAAATATGTTTTCCACCTATGCTTTGCACAACAATACTATCAGTTGTAATTATTAACTGTTAGTAGTTATGATTTAAAGTAGCAGACTAAGGAAGAAAGACTGTGGGAATATCCTAGTCTTATTAGAGTCATCACTCTTTGCCTTGGACATTGGTTATGAAATACTATTAATTTGACATTTTCAGCTTACTTTCCAGTACTTTTAAGAATCTCTAAGAGGCTTTTATGATTGCTTATTTTAAATCATAAGACATTAAGAACTTCAGACAAATAATATTTTTATGCTCTTCATTTGTAAAATGCACAAAGATCAGCTACTAAGCATGCTGAGACTCTTCTGCTTTATTACTCTGTCTGTATTTCATATGCCCATCACAACTACAAGAGGAGTAAACCCAAATTCATCCCAGAAGTCGGACAAGAAAACCAAGAGCACTTAGTAATAAGAGACCAAAGACGACTTGGCTAAGAAGAACAAGGATTATTTAGTCAAGGCAGAAGAGATTTAAAAAAAATTCTAAAATGTGACAGGTAGCAGAACCAATGTAGTTTGCAGAAAAAAATCTTATACGAATACTTGTTTTACGGAAAAAAAGCTGATGTGGATATTAGGAACATGGTCTATTATTGGTTAGCAGGTGCATGAACAGTTAAACTTGTTGGCTACCTGGGTGTGTGTTCTAATCTGGCAGTGAAAATATTATAAAAGCTATATATACGTTTAATAAATGTTTTCTAGTTATACTGTGACTGGGGACTGTGCATCATTCCTACAGCACAAATGGCTTTGTGAACAGGGACACACAAGCTCCTAGGCCATCCTGGACCTGCAGTGTATCCTGACTGTACCAATGGTGGGCTTCAGGGATTGCCAAGGACGTCCTTTCACCGCTGCCTAAGGAACAGGTTAGCCTTGCAAGCGGTTGGGAAAAGTTCCTCATAAAAATGGGCAATAATATAAGTAAACTGTAAACTCTCCATAAAGACTGTTTATTGCATATTACATAGGAACAAGGGTATAAAATACAAGAAAGAAAGCTTATACAACTCCTTATATGGGTGAAAACTTATTGTCCTTGGTATCCCCCCGACAGCTTCTATGACCTCCATCACTGGAAGCGAGTGGGGGAGTCTCTAAAATCTCATCAATTAGACAGTCATGAAGTTAATCCCGATGAATTCATTCCATGGCAGATTGTTTATTCTGCACTACAAGCTTTTTGTGATTCAGAAGAAATATTACACCCAGCTGTAAATTTGTCTGCAGACACTTCCCATGCACTCACAACACCGCTTTCATGTCCTGATTCGGTTGTTTTGCAAGTGGAGGAGGGAATTAATGGGGAGGAACCAGAGGGCGATCTCCTGAATCTAAGAGCTATTGATCTAAGACAGGAATGTGATTTATGTCCTGCTATAAAGCTGCAGCCACTGAAAGCCATGGCTGCATCACCATCTACTGACACAAAGGTGCTAAAACAGCAGTCATGTCTCCCACCCTATGACATGTCTCCCTTAAGACATGTGACTGATAATGAACTTTCGCTATCCCCTGAGCCAAAAAGTTTTTTAGACACCTGCTGAAAACAAGCATTAGATCAGGGGGATGTTGAATTGCTCCATGCTATGCCCACAGTCTATCAAGGCAATCAGCCTCATAATGAGCAAATTTCTTATGAAATGGTTAAGGAATTAAGAAAATCTGTGAAAGAAAATGGTCTGCAATCTTCCTACACAATGGGACTTGTAGAAGCTATAGCAAAAAACTATGTTATGTTTCCTGCTGACTGGAAAGCTTTATTTAAATTGATTATGACAGCAAGACAATATTCAATATAGTGGGCAGAGTATAAAGAGTTATGTGAAAATCAAGCCCAGGCTAACACGGACACTGGTAATACTGGAATAACAAAGGATCATTTGGCAGGGACTAGAGCTCAGACAACCATAAGAGAACAGTTAAGAATGCCCCCAGAGACATATAACCAAGTGAGGGGGCTGGCTATAAGAGCTCTGAAAAGAGTGCAGGACATTACCAGAACTGAACCTGGCTTCTCCACCATAAGGCAAGGACCCCAAGAACCCTACATTACTTTTATTGATCGCTTGCAAACAGCTGTGAACAGGCAAATTGATTTACCAGCTGCAGCAGAAGTTTTATTGAAATCCTTAGCCTATGAAAATGCTAATACTGACTGTTGTAAAGCACTTGATCAAATAAAAAAACAAACCTGGTACTTCCTTAACTGACTTTATCAAAACTTGTGCACATATTGGTACAGAACTATATAAAGCAGATTTACTAGCAACTGCGTTAGCTCAACAGCTGCAAGTGGCTTGGGCAGCAATTAAATGCTTTTGCTATGGAGAGGAAAGTCATGTGAAAAAGCAGTGCTCAAAGAATAAGCAAGGGAAGAAAAAACCTAGTAAACTGTGCTTCAGATGCAAGAAAGGTTACCACTGGAGTAATGAATGCTGTTCTAAGTATGACAAAGACAGCAAACCCCTGCCGCAACGGAAAAAATTGAAGGGTGGCATGAAATCTGGTGCCACACAACAAGACAGGATCCAAGCACAGCAAACCCATGCAGCTCAAGTTACATCAGGAGAACCCCAGGCAGTGCCAGCTTGGACTTGGCAGTTTCCACCACAACCACAACCACAATAAATGATACTTCAGTTCACCTTACACCTACGGGCTTAAATGGACCCCTTCCTTTAAATGCCATGCTGCTTGGGAAATCATCATCTTCTAGAAGTTGACTTTTTATTTTACTAGGAATCATCAACTCTGATTCTAGGGGTGAAATAAAAATCATAGCTTGGACTCCTAACCCACTTTGTACTATCTGAGCAGGATCATGCATTGCTCAACTGATACCACTCCCTATATTGCTGGGCATGCAATTGATAACATCTGCCAATGCTGACAGGGGCACTGGAGGTTTTGGAAGTACCAGTACTCCTAACATTTGTTGGTCTAAACTCATTTCAGTACAACAACCTTTTCTAACCTGTGTAATAGATGGCAAGTCTTTTACAGGATTAACAGATACTGGAGCAGACATAACCACCATCAGCAAATGTGAATGGCCACCCACATGGCCCTTAGCAACTCCAGCAGCGATCATCGCAGGCATCGGAGGTCAGCACACACCACAGCAGTCAGCCAAAGAACTCATGGGAGAGGGCCAGAAGGGGAACAAGCACCTCTCAAACCGTATGTACTTTCTATTCCATGTAGACTGTGGGGAAGAGATCTGTGATCACAGTGGGAACTGGCACCGACAACAAATCTTTAAAAGTGGTCACTGATGTGCACGCAAGACTTGAACTCCCATGGAACACATATTCCTGTGTGGATTGATCAGTGGCCCCTCAAGAGGGGAATGGCTGCAACAAGCACAAAAGCTGGTCAAAGAACAATTGGATATGGGAAATATAGCTCCTTCCACTAGCCCATGGAACACCCTTGTATTTGTGACTCCAAAAAAGACTGGCAAGTGGAGACTCTTACAAGATCTGAGAGCTATCAAAGCAGTAATAGCCCCGATGGGTGCACAGCAACCCAGAATACCTAATCCAGCAGTGATCCCTGAAACTTGGGAATTGTTAATTGACTTAGAAGATTATTTTTTCACAATTGCATTATATTCTGATGATGCGCCTCATTTTGCTTTTCCATTACCATCCTTGAACAACAGTGAACCCATGCAAAGGCATCACTGCATTGTGTTACCACAAGGGATGAAAAAGTCCTACAATATGCCAGCTTGTGGCCACAAGTGCTTTACGACCAGTGCAGCAGCAATTTTTAACGATTCTATTGTGTCATTATATGGATGATCTACTGCTAGCAGTAGATGACTCTTTTCTATTGCAAAACTTAGTCTTTTTGGGTCTTTCTCTTGACAAATTTGGTCTCTGTATTGCAGCAAAGTTCAAACTTTCCTGCTTTGGAAATACCTAGGGTTTCTATTATTTGAACAGTGAATTGTTCCTCAGTCCATTGTGCTGCCAACTTCTATTAAAACATTACATGATTTGCAAAAATTATTAGGAACTACTAATTGGCTCAGACCTACCCTTGATATCTCCACTTAGGAATTGTCACCCTTATTTAATTTACTTAAGGGAGACACAGATTTAAAATCTCCTTGTGAACTCAGTCCAGAAGCCCATGAAGCATTGCAAATTGTGACAGATAAAATTCAGACATCCTTTGTATCCAAACAACAAGCAGAGTTACCACTGAGACATTTTGTTGTCATAGCTGAATTCCAACCATATGCATTAATAGCACAGTGGTGTGATGATAAACAACAAGTGTGGATGTTAGAGTGGGTATTTTTACCTCACACATTTTCAAAAATAGTAGCCAGATTACTTGACATGATTGTTAGACTTGTTTCCACAGGACAAAAATTATACCAAACCCTAAGTAGTGAAGATCCTTCTCATATCCACATTCCTTTGCCTGCAGATGCTTTTCAGGATATGTTCCAGGAATCATTATCTTTACAGGCTGCCATGACAGACTTTTTGGGAAACATTGTTAATTCTTTGCCAAAAAGTAAAGTTTTGCAATGTTTAAAAGATCTTTCTCTACAGCTGCGTTTTCTAACATTGTCACAACCCCTGACTGGAGCAAAGACAGTCTTCATCGACGGCTCTGGGAAAACTCAGAAAACTGTTGTTGCCTGGAAAAATTCCATAGGGGTTTGGGAAAACTCTGTGATTTTTCAGCCAGGGTTGACAGAGCTAATAGAATTAGCAGCCACTGTAAAGGCTTTTCAGTTGTTTCAAAATGAGCCTTTCAACTTAATATCAGATTCCTTGTATGTAGTTGGCATTTTAAACCATATTGAACATTCATTTCCAAAGCAAGTGGACAACAAGGATTTGTTTACACTATTATCTAGTCTGTATGATTATGTTCAATGCCAATCTCAGTGTTTTTATATTATGTATCTTAGGTCTCACTCATCATTGCCTGGACCTCTGGTGGAAGGCAATGCAGTCACAGACACTCTAATGACAATGGCAACAGTTCCAAATCAAATTACACAGGCAAAGTTGTTGCATAAATTCTACCATCAGAATGCAAAAGCTTTGAGTAAACAATTTAATCTTACTTTTTCTCAAAAAACAGACAAATTGTTGTTCATTCTCATCCTGATTGTGCATGCTTAACACCTTTACTTACCACAGTAGGTACAAATCCAAGAGGATTGCATGTCAATAAAGACTGGCAGATGGATGCTACACACATTTCTTCTTTTGGTACCTTAATATATGTGCATGTATCAATTGACACATATTCCAAATTTTTTGTTGCCTCTGCTCATAAAGGGGAAAAGGGAAGACATGTCATTAAGGACATGCTGCGAGCTATTGCTACCTTAGGAGTTCCTGAGGTAGTGAAAACTGATAGTGGTTCAGCATATGTGTCACAATCAATGAAAACCTTTTTTCATTCTTGGGGTACACTCACTTAACTGGTATACCTCATGGAATGTGCTGTATGACCCTGAGTGACCACTCTGAATCCATTCACAAAAGCATCCAGGAACTGAAGGAACTGTCTGGAAAGCTGCAACAAAACCAGGGATGGGATCCTTTTGACCTATTCTCTTGGTTGGGAAGTTTCAATTTTGTGCCTTGGGTTAAACATGCAGTTGATTTAGCTACAATGGGACTTACAGCGCTTTTGATGATTATGCTATGTTTGCCACGTGTCTTTTCTTGTATTCAACAGCTTATCAATCAGAACATAAAGCAGGTAATGCTTATGCAGACACATGCATGCTTTGCAATGCTTAGCAAATAAGAGAAGGGGAGATGTGGGGCAAGAAAACAAAGAACCCTTAGGAATAAGGGAAAAAGTCTTGTTGGTTGAGAAGAACAAGGACTATTCAGTCAAAGCAGGAGAGGTGTAACAAAGTTTCTACAATGTAACAGGTAGCAGAACCACAGTAATTTGCAGAAAAAACTGTTATACAAACACTTGTTTTATGGAAAAATGCTGATGTGAATATTAGGAACTTAATAACTTACATTATTGGTTAGCAGATGCATGAACAGTTACACTATTGGCTATCCAGGAGCGTGTTACTCTAATCTGATAGTGAAAATATTATAAAAGCTGTGTACACTTTTACTAAATGTTTTCTGGTTATACCATGACTGGGGACCATGCATCTATCATATGCCACACCCACATCCTGTGAAATTCTCACAGGTTTACTTGACTTAAGCAGAATATAACTGTACCTGAGCTCCTACTGAAGACACAGGTAGAGTGAATAAAATACCAGAATACAGGCACATTCAAATAAAGGGTCCAGATCTGCAACTTCAGCTCAGATGTTGTGTCTGTAACAGGTAGGATTTCTTTCTGATCAAAGACACAGAATCAGGCTCCCATTTGTTTTGTTTATTTTGATCTTCCTAACAATAAGGTAATAGAAAAGCTAAAACATTTATTCAGACTTTTCTATTGCTCTTACTTTTGGCATTGCATTATACTATATATAAATTGGTTAGCTACAGTCTTATAAAACATTTCGAGCAATACTTCATTTAAGGCAATAATGTAAAGTTTGACACTTGTCATTGTCCATCTTATTACCACTAAAAGAGCACTGCTGCACTGTATTTCTTGATATACAGAGATACCTAAAGAACTATCAGTGAAGAGTAAAGAAACAGTAACAGAACACAACTTTGAATCAGCAGCAAAAAAATTCTTTAGTAATTCAGATAAAACACTTTCTAAAGTAAAACAAAACTGTTTAAAATAATTTCTTTCTGTTATTTTTAGCATTGAAAATACTATATTTATTTTAAGAACTGGTGGCTTAATCAGCATTGAAGGCATGTTGTGAAGTGTTAGAATATATTCTGTCATTTGGCTCAGCTTTAGGCAATTATACATGTAAATATAATTACTATGGTATTTTTTAAAAAACATATTAGTCTCAAGTTTGTGATGAATGAATCTGCAATGTGTTTTCTTGACACCTTTTTGAAGTGAATTAATCCAATATTAATTTATTTTAGATGTGCCAGAAGCATCATCCTATTACTAATAAGTCGAAATAGACAGCAGGAAATGCAGGTCCCTTCCTAGCATTGCCAGAATGTATCTCTGTGTGTATCCAGCAATCTGGGTGATATGTTGACAGAATGAGGCCAGCGATGCAAATAAAGGAATTCTCCCCCCTCCTCTCCTTGCAGTTTATTGCTTGTCATTGACTAACTCACTGACTAGAATTTCTACAGAAAAATCAAATAGCTCCTATACTGGCATTACTATCAAGTGTTTAATTTGTGTATTAGGTGGTAAGAGTATTTATGTTTCCAAAATTACTGCTATTTAATTTGGTTTATCAGCTGCCTAAGTCTGAAGTAGGATTCTCGAGGTATATAAATTTCAGGCTGGATTCTTAACACAAATTAGAGTAGTTTTACTGCAGTTGCTGTAGCGGACTGCCATCAGTGTCACTTTACATTAGTGGATCACATGAATCCAAATGCTTCTGTTAAATACCAAATAAAGACTTAATTTTTAAAATGGAAGGTGATTTTTTTAAACTATCCCCCCCAAAATACCTTTAATTATGCTTGCTAGATGTGTTAGGATTTGTTATTTTGTCTTAATCACTTGCAAATTTTTAATCTGCTTCCTTGACATACTAACAACAGCAGAGACACAAAATATATTTATTTTTGCAAACCATAGCATATGTTTCAGCTATTACTGTTCTCAGATCAGGAAAGCTCAATTTGAGATCAAAACTATTTATTCCATAAAAGAGAAAAGCCAGAATTCATTAATAAATGAAAAAATGGCCCCCAAAAACCAACAAAGTCAAACACAGAATTTATAGAAGACAAATTCAAAGATAGTGGGTGACTGGAAGGAAAGCTGCATTTATGTGAAATAAATATTCTGGGTTTTAGTACTAAAGTGTGGCAACATAATCCTGCTCCCTTTGATCATAATATACAGATGATCAGGATAGGGAGACCTACAAGCATATACAACTGTATCCAATTCTTATTTGATAAAAAGATTCATGGGCAAAGGACTCAAAGAAGACAGATAACAAGCTTCTGTAATTTCTGGCTCATTGTATCCAGTAGATACAGAAAGCCAGATTAGTATATTTTATTCATATTTACTTGAGTAGCTTTATTTATCTAGCATAGTTACCATCTGTGAAAACCAGTGCTTTGCACAAAAATAATGGGAATCCAGTAAAAAAAAAAAACGTGGCTTCCAAATTTAGTTTGCTGCTACCAATGAAATACATGCTGCAATTTGGCAAAAATCTGTCTTGTGGGTGATTTGAGGGATAAAAAGGCACCTGATCACTCATTTCCACACAGGCACTCTACCAACCAGAGAAAAGATTTTTCTCAGATTGGAGCCTGAACCTCGGTTTGATGGAAGGGGGAAACCTCTCTTCCCAAGCTCTCAAAAGCTGTTGCAAGCAGAATTTGACTGCTGAAGCAGCCCCGTGTTCTCCAGTCTGGGGCACACAGCTCAGTGTGATCCAGCAGGTGCCCATTTTAAGTGACCATAGTTATATTTTATAGGCCATTTTTCTCACTCATCTGGAAGTGTAAGACTTGACTATCCCCACGACTAATCTTTGTATATTTAATGCAAGTGATGCATATTTTGAACTGTACCCATATAAAACTGAAATCAGGTGGCAAAAAAAGGTATTTCCTATGAAAACATATTTTCAAGGGAGAGATGAGAGGGAGCAGTGCAAGGCATAAAAGAACTAAATGGGAAGTGAACGATGTTGTAATGCTGCTAAAGATGTAGTAATTTTTGAATAGAAATACCTTATTTAGGACACTGAAACCAAAGTATTTTTGAATTCTTGGATGCATTTGAATTTTAAAATTCCACATTTGTTATTAAAAAGTGTATTGGAGGATTTTACTCTCACACACACATGCACACAAACAATTTAAAGAAACTAAAACATAGAGAAAGTTTGTTTTTTTAAAGTATGAAAGGCAGTTTGCTTGAACCGAGTTCTGGTGTGCTCCTGTGCATAAGTGGGCCCTATGTATATGATCCACTGGCTGGTTTTTCCCCAGCCAATCTGTACATCTGTTTTATTCATTTTGTCATATGTACACCTGACAAAGAACTTCAATCACATAAAGACTGGTTGTCTGGCAAACACACAGTTAATATGACAAATAATAAGTTACAGATAGCTCATATATAACTGTTACCTCTGGTTTGGTATGCCTTCAACAGCATCATATTAGTGCCCAGCTGTAGCCTGTGCCAGTTTTTGTTTTAGACTTGGTGTATTTTGTAAGCTGTGTATGATGCACGCGTGTAACTACAGCATATGCTGTTTATGAGCCCTTAATCTTTCTTCACTTGAGGCAGCACTGCCCCCCCACAGTTTGCAGAGTTCCATCTGCATCACTTGTCTTGAATTGTAGATTTGTATCATGGCAGAGTATAGAAAAGGTATCTTCAATCTTCTCGTGACAGCTGCACAGCATTCTTCTAGGATGACAGTCGTTGTCAAATCAACAACAAATCTGCTGCATCTAGTGCTGCTGATTTTCCAAAAGGCATTTTAAAATGCCCAGCATTTAGTAAGGACAGTTGTTACTTCTCATCCAATTTACCAGGGTATCACTGCAGAATTTCACCCAAGGATAGGCATAATATACTCAACCTGTCCTACAGCACTGTAGGACTCTCTGATAAGGTGAAATACAGTGTTTTGAAAATGTATATTCCTAATGATCACAAAATTCATTCAGACATGTAGAAGACTAAATCCCTGAAACAGCATCTTAGTCCTGTGCATTGTTTTACCAGTCCAATTATAATTTTCATTTGTAATTTGCCATATTGGCTTAACAAATATTTCACAGAAGAGGGCCTTAAGCTCTGGTTTTATCCTGTTCTAGTTGCCCTTATTTTTTCCTATTGCAAGTTTGGCTGGTACATCCCTAACAAAGTTCAAAAAGAAAACCTTTTCCAGTGTGAGTAGCAAAGGGAATGGCTCCTCAATTACCTGTGATTCCCTTTAATTACTGCCACTTGACTTAAATCTGAAAGGCAGTGCTTTAGAGTGACAATGTGTTTAGTCTAACATTCGTCAGAATAAGAAAAATTGGAACATGGTTGTATTATGTAATGAAGAGAGAGAAAATACTGAGACTGTTGAGCTGTTATCTGTCCCTATATAGAAGTGTTTTTGACTGAGAACTATAGCAAATTGAAGTAACATTAATTCTGGCATGATAACTCTCTACTTTTATTGCAGGGTGACTCAAACCACCTTTTTATCTCAGAGGAAACAATATAATACTAAAGAAATGGCCTTTGAGAGAAAAACGGTACTCCTGGTTGAGAGTTTACATGAAGGTATGTTTTTAAACACTTACTGAGAGGTTTTTGTAATGGCACTGAAAGAATATGTGATATGAAAGTGTAAAACTATATTGAATCAGAAGACAGACCTCACAGTACTTGTTACATGGGCTAATACAGGACAGTCTACATTTTTCATCACATCTATTTACACAGAAAACTATTATTTTTATCAGTCTGTTTCAATCTGTTGTATTTCCCCTAAGTAGCAGATTCACCTTCAGGGACTAATTTATACATTGCAGTTTAGTTAATGTCTTGCTATCCTAAATGTTTGCAGGAATTGTGGTAAGCTCATGTCACTGTTAATTAACCTTAAAGGCACGACAATACAATTCCTCTGTAATCACAGAATGATACAGAGTCTTTTTAGCCACTGTTGGTTCTAACTTTTAAATTAGTTTTAGAAAATAGCAAAACAATTTATAAAGTCACATTGAAAGTTAGAATAATCAAAGTGGAAACTATTTGGCCAGCAACTAAATATTGTTCATTAACTGCTGTTTTGCAGAGGTTAAGGTGCTTGTTTTTTGACCATTTACCAAAACAAAATTTCTGATTAGAATCTTGGTTTACATAAAAAAACACACCAAACCAACCCCTCACCCAGATTATATTCATATATTTATTAATGCTTAATATACTTCTCATTATATTAGTAAACTCTAAAATAATATTAAATTCATTCCATCAACTCTGTTCTTCCCCAAATTTCTGAACAGGAATGAGGAGTGATAACAAATCAAATAGATATATGCATCACTAATCCATATAGCTCAGCTCTCCTTGAAATGTAAATTCCAGAAAGGGACTTGCATTTTCAAAGATGCATACAGCTTCTGCTAACTGCTGCTCCTGCATTCAGCTCATTTAAAGATTAGCTCTAAACTTCAGAGAAGAAAGAGAAAGACTTGATGCCTGCAAGCATAAATATAGAAAGACATTAGAATTTTCTCCCTTTCTTTTTCTTGGAAGACTATGAAATTTAATGTGGCATATTGACATATGAGTTTTTCAATTACTAGCATCTACCTGAAACTTTTATTAAAGTATACATTGTTTTCAAATTTGCTTTTTGTAAGAAAAAAAAAAGAAAAAATAGATTTTCAGAATGTATAAGAAACAGAAAGTAATATATTTTTGTCCTATATAAGCTGCATTTATGTTTCTCCCTTTAATAACATATTTCTGAAATTGGAAGGAGTTTTGTTTATCACTGAGATTGCATTGGTCAGAAAGAACCAGCCATGCTAGACAATACTGGGGATCTGGATTTGGGTGTTCTGTTATCAGACTAAAGTGCTGTGCCCACGAAGTATAAAGAGCTATTCTGATAGAGAATCACACTGTAAATTCAGAGTTCAGACATTTTCTGGTTTAGCTTTTTACTTGAGAAAAGACAAAGACAATACTGTTAGACTGCACAACTGTAATTATTACAGTTTGCCTATCCAATGTCCTTGTGGAGATGGTAAAAGACCAGCATAAACACTCTGTTCTTTGACTAATTTGCAACAAATATTTTTGTTTTTCCACAGATTATAATTTGACATTGTATTTTCTAGTGCCTACATCTGATCAATATTAATGATTAAGGAGCCACGATCTCAGAAAAGTGGAAGAAGTAAAAGAAAATTTGCACCATCTATAGAAATCAGGGATGTAGTAAATATACTTCAGAAAGGTAATTTCAAAGATTAATTATATGCTAATGAAAATAATTTGCTCTCATATATACAGTGTATTTTCTCCCATACATACAAGTAATAGAAGAGCTAAAAAATAAGATTCATTATATTATTTTTAACATTTTACATTTTTTGACAGAATATTTGATGAAAGCTATTTCCACATAATCTGAGTCTGATTCCATCCAGCTTCAGAGGAATTCTGCTACTTGCCTAAGCAGTCCACTCATAAAGTATTAAAAGCCTACAAATCAGCCCTGCAGTACATACCTTTTAGCCTGGAAAGTGGAGGAATCCCACGGTAGGAACACACACTGCTTTAGGCTGAGCAGTGACTGATGCAGGACCCTCACCAGGGTCCAGCTGGGTTTGATGCTCAGAGTTGTTCTTCTTTGGTATTGATATGCAATAAAATGTTTACATGAAAAAGCAGAAAAATCAGCACAATACTGTTAAAAAATATTGAAAATAAAATCCTGATGCAGGGCTAGAGATGGTTGTGGTTCTTACATATAACCTGAGTATGTCATACTGAACACTGTGTCTGAGATATATAACACAACAAGAATTTTTTTTAATGTTGAGACTATCCTGTGGTCTGCACCAGAAATGGCAAAATAAAACTACACCATGCTTCAGGGGGCAAGCAAATAATATTTTTTTCAACAAGAACTGTTGTGCCAATGGAGATATATAAACCAAAGTCAGGAGAACAACAGAATAACTAGTCACAGAGTACAAACATAATTCATATGGTAGCACTAAGAGCTTTTCCATTCAAGAGCAAAGTGACATAATTTATGCAATCAAATATTTGTACAGTTGCTCATTAATTGTTAATAATTTTTTGGCATTGATTTTTATTTTAGTGTATAGAGTATTAGTGTTCCTGGGATATTTTAATTTATTTACATTCAGAAGTCTCACTTTAACCTTCTTCAAACAGTTTATATTCTTACTTTGCAGACTTTTTTGCAAACCCAAGATAGTAAGTGTGTGGTTTAATACTCATGTTATACAGACAGGTGGCTTCTAGCTCACCTATTCAAAATTACAGGTGAAATAGATTCCTTCTATTATTAATTAAGTACTTCAGCATATTAAAGATGATGATTTATTTATTGGAGCTACTATGTATGCCCCTATTTTAACATACAATTTAAACTTATTTTATGAAAAATTCTATAAATCAACACCACTATCATGTGGGATATAAAAAATACTAACAACAAAAAATACAGAACAGTTAGAATAATACTATTTCCAATATTTACATTTTTACAGTTAGATGCATTTTTCCAGAACAGCAGAAATCTTGTAGAGATACACCTTTGCAAAGTTTGCTGAAGTTAATGTATTTGCATGTGAGAGAAAGAAGATCAGAATATGACTCCCAGTAATCATACAAATCATAAAACTTATTTTTCCCAACATAAAGAGTACCCTTTCAATGAGTCAACAGTTGTGTTATTCCAATGAAGCATATAACCAGTGTGTCAATTCTCATAATACAAGTCTTTACAGTTTAGAAAGGTATATCTGAAAGTTTGTCTCAGGCCCTTTTTAAGAAACATTGACCCCAAATGTGTTAATGCCAGTCAAAGGAATGATTAACCATCCTGTAAAATTTTGCATTGTGCTCTCTGAAATAAGAATACAGTTGCTCTAAAACAGTGCTGTTAACAAGGGGATGGGGACGCCCTTTGGATTCATGTAAACATCTCTCCCTCCCATCACTTCTGATGCAGTAAAATCCCTTGGTTTGGTTAAAATAAAAATTAGAAGACACAATTCGGGATGGAAGATTTAGAAATCTTTCAACTTTTTGTAATTCGGGAAGAGGGTCCTTGATCAAAGTATTGCCATCCACTATGTGAATCTGATCCAGACTGAAATGCTTAAGCCACTTTTCCATATGGACATCATATAGACTTCTCTGAATAGCTTTGTATTTGGTATTAAGCACTCCATTCTTAATAACAATATCTTCAAAGAGCTGAACAGGCTTGTGACTTTCTACTCTGTTGTAATATACTTGGGTATAGTCAGATATAACTCTCTCAGTGGGATCTCTTAGAATGAGCAGCAGTTTAATGGAGCTATTCATGTCATGAATTCTTCCTGGAGCCTGTGGTGATGTAAAGTAGCCTGGTGTCTTCTCAATTGTAATTTGATTTCCATAAGAAAATGGCATCAGATTTCTATACCAGTCTATTCCTTTCACATAATTTTCATCCCAGTCAAAGAAGTGGACTTCTGTAGCTGCCACCACAATGTTAGGATGAATATCCAACATTTCCAGCAAAGCTCTGGTCCCTCCTTTACGAACTCCTATGATGATTGTCTGAGGTATTTGTCGGCTCGTGCCAGGAGGTCTCACCTGTGCTGAATAGTGTTCACTTTTATTGCTGAATAATCCCACTTGTGACTTCAGTGTTTCCAACAGGGCCCCATTCTCATCAGGAGCACCCCGAGCATGAGTCAGCAGAAGATAAGCTGACACGAGTAGGAAGGCCATGTGGAGAGGAATAATTATTTCAAGATAATGTTTTGCTCAATTAATGAAAGAATAGGTGAGTCCCCTCTTGAGATGGTAGACAGAACCCCTGGTAAGCACACAGCAAGCTTCTGAAGCATCTGCAAAATAAAATTAGACAAATCAGTGATTCTAAACTCATCATCAGTTAAAAAATTCAACTCACAACTCAAGTCACAAAGCTAATCTGTGATCCCAATAGGAAATTTATAGGGAAGTTGTTTCCCCTGACTTTATTTCAGAAGGACAGAAAAGTCCCGTGTGTTGGGGCTTTTTTCTCCTTACCAAAAGTGACCAATGATGGATACTAACCTTTCAACAACTTTTATTTCATCTAAGCAGATTGTAATTGTTTACCTAATTTTAAATCCTGACCATTTGTTGCTTGCTTTGATGTTCCTAATTATCTTCATATATACCACACACTTTTCTTGTTATAAATACTGCACCTCATATGATAACAATAATTCCAAAGAATATTTGAATGTCAGCACCTTTCCTCAAATTCCCTGCTAGAATAGTATATTCTTATATAAATAACAGACTTGGATGATGGTGCCACCATCTGAGTTTTAGTGAGCTATGAATCATACAAAAATAATTCTGTTTACTTAGACACAAAAAACAAAACACAGATATAGGCAAAGTTTTGAAATCTGAGCCCATTAGAGCAGAAAGCTGTGTCAAAACAAAAGTAAAGTGGCTAAGTGGGATCAGTGTGGGAAAAATAAATTATGCAGGGTGGATGGATTCTCTGTGACTATCCAAGTGTTGTGCTGCACAGCCATATAAGTGTTGGAAAAGTCTTTGCAAAATCAGATCTTCAGAAAATATTCTACAGTTCCTCCAAAGCTCTGTGTAAGACATATCCAGATGCCTTCTGGTCACTGAGAGCTTTCTGCAGGGAGGCAAGTCTGCTTGAGGCTGAATAGCTTCTTTTACTTAATCCGCATTGCATATGGTCATTTTAAGAAGTGGCAAATGTTAAGTATATTCAAAATTTGCAAAAACTTTAGGCTTGCAGGTATGTGCATGTGTAGATGTAAGTGAAAGAAAACATCTATATAACTGTTTTACTAACATTTAAAATCTCCTGGGTAACTTTTGTACATAATATTTGAAACAGATTGCTTACAGATCTGCCATTGTAACAGCAGTCATAAAAAATTCAGATCAATGCAACACCTGCACTTGAACCACTGTGCTTGGATTTCCTGTTTTTAACTCTGAAAATCCCACAGGACAAATACCCATTGAAAGGACTCTTAAGTTTCACTCCTTTCTGAGCAATTATAGGATTCTAAGATTTGTGGAATATATCTACATTCTTGTTTTGTTTTTAATATAACATGCAGAAGCAAGGGTTTTTTTCTACAGTGAAGCAACAGTCATTTAATAAACAAAAACCATTTTTGGAATAATTTTGAATTATGGCTCATATTTTAAAGTAGTCTCAGAAATGTTACAACCTTAGCTCCTTCTTCAGTGTTCACTGTCTCTTTCTGAACATATTGGTCACGGTACTTCATCTCTTAGAAACAACCACAGAAAACACAGACAATTCCCATTTGTCATGGCACTGAGGAGTATTCAATATTTCTATTTTAAAATTGTTTACTTTGAGTCTTACTTTACAGGCTTAAAGATTTTAAATTTTTGATAATAACAGTCTGGGCAATGCAGCAGATTCATTAAATCTATTTTCTAAATTTTACTGAAACCTTCTCCAGCTTCTTGGATATCTAGGGAATGATTGTAGTCAGCCTCAATGAGCACTAAATTCACAGTTATATAGCAAATATTAACCCTAAAATTGTAATTTAAAAAATAAACTATGACCTTTAGTGAAGAGATCTGCAGAGAACATTCCCTGTTATGTCCAAGCAAGACTTAAAGGGCAACTGCTTTTTCAAAGAGAGTACAGTTTCAGCTAGGAACAGTGAGTATACAATTACTAAATATTAGAAAAGTCTAAGTACAAATTTGCTTTGTAATGACAGACTGGAATGCTGTTCTTTAAGAACTTGAAAGGAGGTTTCATTTTAAAGATCACAATTTTTTCACTAGGAACTCCACTCAGAAGTTCTGTTTGAAGTTCCCAAGAGCAAAGAATGCAAGACTTTCTATGGCAGTCACAGGAGGGAAGAATAGGTATGTTTATATCCAAATCATTTATAGTTCCTATTCCTTTGCATGGCAAGCTTGGGAAGTGGTAACCATGCTGTTCAGTGCTGCTGAGGGACTAAAATGCATTTTACAATAATGGCAGCTAATGTTGGTTTGGAAAGATCCTTAGGATGCACAGCACGAAATTTGAAGTGTTGCACCCCAGATGATTCCTGGAATGCCAGCTTTCAAAGAAGGGACTCTGCTTTAGAAATTTCAAGCCAAATTTTTCACAATTCACAAGGTTCCTGAATAGTTCAATCTGAGGAAAGGCACAGCTATGCATAAGATGGTTTCAGAAGTAGCAACATATGACAGTATGGCATCTTTCCAGACCTGTGATGCCAGCAGGCTGGGATTTGGGAGCGGGAGCCAATCATTCTTTCAACCTGTTCTGAAAACCCAGTGTTAGTTTGCATTCTATTAATCTTCATTGTTAAATTAAAATTCTTCCAGGAAGACTGAGGAATTGTTGTTATAAAAATCTTACAGGTTTTCTCAATTTACATCTTTCATGATAATACAGCATGTTATACATTATAAATGCACTTACACATCTATACATTAGATTACAATACTTTGAACTAAGGGAAGACCTCCCTGAGTGTCTGCCAAGCAAGGGATTACTTATAAATAGCAAGGTGGAGACATACAGTTCATTATCTGATTTAAATTCTGGAACTATCCCATTTTGAAACAGTTTCATGAACTGATTCTAGACAGGTATTTTAGGCAATTTTATTTAACTTGAAAGAAAACTATTTTTAGATTTCTTGAGAATTCGTATTCTTGAGACTAACTAGGTTAATAGCTTAAATTGAAAAAATAGAAAGGAAGAGGGAAAAAAAAGGAATTTCTCTGAAATAATCTAAAACCAGAGTAGAAAAGAAACAAGTATTTCACACTTGGACTCTGCACTAGTATAGACAGAGATGTGCTCTTCCTAGATCTGGTGGCAGGTGAAAAAATTCTCACAATCACTACTTAATTTTGTTTAAAAAATTCAAACACACTAACGTTATTTCATCCCTAACTGAGTTTCCTAGTTTCATACACCTAAGAATCAGGTGCACTTACTGAAACCCAAAAAAGACTGTAAGCTGAATGAGAAAATCCTACTTATTGCTGAGGAAAGATTGGTCCTCCAAAATATTCTCAGGTTCACTTCTGATGTGAGTGAGAGTCTGCTTAATTTACCATCTGAAATCAGCAGTTCTTTGTAAGACACATTCAGGCAGCAAGTAGCAGAAGGTATTCTGCATATTCTGGGGACTGAAATATTGTTTGAAAAAATAATTAACATTAACCAATTTAACCAGTTTTTAAATTAATTAGTTGTTTTAAAAATTTCTTAGAATCATTGCTAGGAAAAAACCTTACCCAGGAAATATTACAGAAAAAATCAAATTCAAAATGTGTGGTAAAACTGGTTCCTAAATGAATCAAAATTGCCTTTGGGAGCAATTCTATCAGAACGACATTTCAGCTTTGGCCTAAGATATTTGATTGATTTCAGTGAAGCTCTAAGATATTAGATCCTGTGGTTAGGTTATAATTGCTACATAAATGTAAAGGTTTTAAAGAAAATTTATCATATATAATTGGAATGTTATTTGAATAATTTTTGTGTTGCTTTTGTGCCTTTATGCAACTACATTTTTAGCAGATATTAACTGTTTTTTATAATGAAAACAATATATTTTACGTTGGTGCACTGCACCAATGAAGAATCTGAAAGTATTCTTATTAAAAAAAAACCCATGACACATGATCAGAATTACAGTGCCTTATTACCATTTTTCCCTATTATTTGATAGTGTTGGTGCTGTTTAGTAACATCAACAGATATGATACTTATTAAGCAGAAATGTAGTTCAGAAATAAATTCATGCTGCAGAAAGGACTAATTAAGTAAATAGTACCTTGGGCTGCTGTTTCTTTTATTTTTTTAAAACCTAGACTAGACTTGAGAAGCTGCTATGCTGGCTGAAAAATCATTTTAATATTACAGAAATGTACTAAAGACCCTGAACTGCTGCACTCTACTCTGAAAAAACTTCCAAGCGTCTTACGATTTATCTTGCTTTGGGGTAAAGTACGAAATCATGGGGTAAACCTAAATATATTATTACTAATTTATAACATTATTAGTTCCTAATAATACTTCCTGTTACACTGCCTGTAATGTTTTCCATTGGAGAATTCTGCAGCACTTTGTGTTAATGAACTGTCTGCACCTTATTAAGGCACCATTCACACCTTACAGGAAATTGCAGCTGACCAATGTATAGATCCAGTTCAGGAGTGCAAATGCCTTGGAAAGTCAGGTTAATCTGGTCTGCTCAAGGTCACATAGCAGGTTTATAGTCCAACCAAGAAAAAAAACCCCAGGGCTTCTAATTCTCCATCCAATTCCCCTTCCAATTCCAACTTTGTGCCATTTCATAGCAGCCTCTCACAACCCTTATGATAACTTATAGCTGGATTACATGCTGAATTGAAAAGCAAAATGGTTCCTCAATGTTTCAGCAATGTTTCAGCACAAAACTCAATTTTTTTTATAAAGCTTGCTCCTCACAAAAAAAAAAAAAAAAAAAAAAAAAAAAAAAAGAAGAAATCAAGTACTAACTACAAAATCAGGATTTGGTTGTTTCAAAGCATTTCTGCAGAAATACTTCTGTTGGTGACCGAAAACTGCAGCAAGAGGAGGTGGTCAGAGCAAATATAACAAAACACCAATTTTTGTCTTGATACTGCTTTTCCTGTTAATTCCTGTTAGATATGAATTTATTGCAACACAAAGATCAATCACTGAGAAGAGTACAATGCAAACATGTTAAGGCTTACTGGCATGCAAACTTGTAACAGCTCAATTATATCTCTATTATTAAGAACATCTCTAATGTTGACAATATAAAAAACAATTCCAGCCTAACTGTGTTCACAACCAAAGGTCATATAAGGTGAACAGTTTCAGAAATTTTTGCTCCACAATCATAGTGTGATGTCAGTTAGACCCATGTAAAGTATCCCTATACAGACTGGGTTATGTACAGACTGGGTTATGTAATAAATAATTCTAAAACAATATAATTCTAAAAGTTTTGGAATATCTGAAATTAGGCTGGTGATTTTCCTTCAGTAAAACTAGAATTAGTTACATAGCATAATAAATACAAATCTCCATTCAGCATGGCTTATACATTTTTTAAAAACAGACAAATGAATTACCCAGTGCATATAGGACACATTGCTTAACAGAATCCAGTATCAATGTATTCAAATCCAATAATGTAATGACTAATTTTATTAATTCTAAGCATTAAATATTAGAAGTAATAGAATCATCAAAAGTCCTCTTCATAATACCTTAATTCTGATTATAATATAATTTGTGAAATAATGGACATTTGAAAATACTTGGCGCATGTCCAATGGTTGAACAGAAAGGTATCCTCTTTAATACCACTTGGAAGGAAACACAGTTCAGCTACTTCTAGCCACACATGTGAGATATGCCTAGGCAGAGTTCAGGAGACAGTAAGAGCACATTTTTGAGTGTGAAAAATATTAAAAATTTTGGAAAAGTTTCCTGTGTAAAAACAATTGTGACTTTTAATTTTATTACAAGCAGAGCAATTACATTAGGTCTATGTTAGAATGAGACCAATCAGGTGCAATTGAATAACTTTAGAGCTGTGCCCTTGAAGTGAGACTTGATTCAGAAGAATCCAAAATTACCTATTCCATGAAACTAAAGACTATGTGGGAAAGGACAGTTATCCCAGAGAAATAACCCTTTATATGGCATGAAACTTCTCTGCACACTTTTATGCTCTGCTCCATTCCCAGACTAACTGTAGTAACTAAATAACATTTGCATTGTCGTTACTGGCCTTTATCAGAATCAGGTAGGAGAGGTCAGTCAGTTCCCAGGAATATACCTCCCACCTGTAACCATGGAAAATCTCTGCTGCCAGCTGGAGAAAGCAAGAAAGGGTAAGAGAGAGTAAAATACAACACTGGAGTTTTGTAACAGAGCTGCAAGTTGAGCTCAGTGATCTCTTTTCATACAAGGAGGAGAAGACAAAGTACAAAAAGGACCAGAGACCCAAAGTCAAATAAACATTGCAGCAGTTCATATTGCTGATTAAGAGTCTTCTAGGCACCTAAGAATTTTGTTCACTTTCATTTTACTCAAACTATGGGCGTATTTTTGTTAGGGAGATGCACTAAGATTTCCTAAATGAAGTAGTACCTAAAAACCCATGATCCCACAGACTTTCCAGAAATGCTGCCTTGCTGTTGTAACACCTCTTTGGGTAATGAAAAAGTATAAAGGTTTCTCTTTAAGCAGCAACACAAAATATATGTTAGCACAAAGAAAGACATTAACATTTTAAAGTCCTAATCTCAGCAGCGAATTTATTTGTGTGAGCCTTTTCCAATGAGATTGCAGTTTTATAACAGCCAACAGTTACTACCTTACAAGAATAAAAAAAAAAGGAATAAAAAAGGAAATAGCTATTTGGTGAGTAAAGGTAGGAGCTACAAAGTAACAGCAATTGGCTGCAGGCTTCTATCAGGTACACAGACTATAATGGATAAAAAGGAAAGCTAAGAAATGTTAGCATGAACTATAAACACCATTATATCATTGGCAGGTGATATTAGCAGATAGGAGTTTTGAAGGAAATTTGCTTCCCTAAGGCTAGCATTACATTTCCTAATTCCTTTTCTGACTGCACTTATGTAGCAGTACAGTAATATATACAGTATAAACACATTAATAAATTTCTCAGCTAAATAAATGTTCTACAGTTGTAGTTTACACACATACTTTATGGTATCTTTGAAAAATATCATACTCAAACCATCCACATAAAAGTCACTGAATTACAATTTCATAAAGACCTTTAATAAATTTAGCCCATAAAGCCAGGTACATTTAGAAGGATACTTCTAAATAGACATAAATAAAAATTCAGTTCCTATTAAGATGCAAAGAGTGGATAATGGTCAGATTAGCACAGATGAGAAGGCCAATTTTACTTATCACATTGGCATATTTGAAATGGAATTTCATTAGCATTTTGTTGAATTAAACTTACACCTCAAATAGTTAATTAAGTATCTGAATCAATATAAATTGAAGTAACAAAGATGCCATGCCAGTTCTTCAGCCAAACAAGCAGTAGTCATGTAATTATAAAGGTGCAAGATGTAATGATGTGCGGCTGATAAGAAGCTTTTGTGTATATTTCTACAGTACAGCAAAAAGGTCAAACTTCAGCCTCTCTACCTCTGGTACAATTAATTGAATATTATTAATTTTCCCCCACTCATTGTCACAAAGAATACCTTAATAGTCACAGATGTTTAGGAAATAAAATTAGAATTTGATGCAGAGGATTTACGAGAGACCTGTCTTTTAAAGGAAAAAATTCCTCAGAGGGTCAGGGATGGCAAGAGAAGCATTCACGAGGGATGAGGACAGTTTAACTCTGTGGTATAAAACAGCAAATTCCTACAGGACATCCAGGTCAAATAACTGACCTTAAAATCTTTTATGCTCCTGTAAAGAGTATCAGATTCCTGATGCTAAAAATAAAAACAACCACAAAAACTCACATACCCCTCCACCAAATCCTATTCCTGCAAAAAAACCCCAACCAAAAGCCAAAGAAAAACCACAAGCCCATGCTGGTTTTAAGACAATACAACTTCAAGGACTCCAAAAAGGGATAATTCTTCTCAGAGCTTTTCTGGGCAGCACTTGTCAATATTACACTTTTTGTTTTCAGCACTGCCCCCATGCAGGGGAGGAGCAGTCCAAGTAAAGCTCATCAGACCATGGCAGCTGCTCAGGGATCACCCCAAGACAGCCAGGGGTGACTTGTGGGGAGCTGGCCAGGGGGAGCAGCCAGGCAACAAGCCTGTCTTGCAGGCAGGGAGGCTTCTTTATCCCCACCTTGAAACCTGCCCAACAGTGAGACATCTCAGATGAGTTTGATGAGCCAAGGCCAGTGTCTTACCCTGTGCTTACATCTTTTTGAATAACTTTTCCAAGGCTCTGGCATTAGTCCCTGGGATGTAGTTCTCTGATTTGTCTGATAAGAATTGCTCTATTGGGTCCCATATAGCTGTTGTATACCCCCATCATACAAGGCAGGAAACAAACTGATCCATCCCTTGGTAATGAATTCTGCTATCCCACAATACCCAGGCTGGAAACCTTCTACTGTCAAATGCAAACAGTAAGAGAAGGATCCAGCTTCTTGGCTCAGAGTTACACTGTAAAGCACAGATGTAAACTGAGCAGGGAATTCACCCAGAATTTAAAAAAGCAGCTGAAAGGTGCATCAGAGTTGAAATCTTTTGGCCTTGTAAAGGATGACTGAACAAAATTTAAGAAAAAATAACAGCTCAGGAACAATTTTTTTTTTTTTTAAGAGTAACTACAGAACAGAGGATGTAAAGAAGGTAAAATAATAAATCAATGATGGACTTAAGATTGAAAATTTAATTTTGAAATTTTGGCTACTGGCACAGGCTCTGATAAGAGATAAGATCAAGATAAAGGTCAGAGAAAAACAGTATGAGTGAGTATGAATGTTTGATAAAATACTGGGATTTACAAAACCAAGAAACATACTAAATCCACACTGAATTCAGGTATGCTGAGAGACTTTGGGCATCAAAGAATCAGAAATTCTACAGAAAGGACCTCATAGTCCATCTTTTCTCAAAGCAAACAAACAAGTATGATTTGAAGAGACTATAGAAAGCAACTGCTTAGCAAGTCTTAACATTGATTAATAAATATATTAGTAAAATATATAAAAAATATCAATAAAATAAATATATTAGTCACAACTCTGTCTTCCACTGGCAAACAAATTCTTGCTAATAAAGAAAGTAAATACACTGCAATACAGAACAAGTAAACATATTAGAAAAGAAAGGAATAGATAAAACGTTTCTTGAATAAAAGCTCGATGCCTTCAACACACATCCATCATCAAGCTAGGTGCACATTCAGCCCAGCAGATAGCTGTAGAGATACAGGAATGAAAGCAATTTAGGGAACATTTGGAAATGCCTGACAACTGGAATAAAACACATAAAACAGCCCCAAGTGCAGCACTTGTGTCTCTCACACTGCTCCTCAGGCTGCTACGGGGAGACAAAAACAACAGGCTGAACACATGAAGGAAAAGACAGATCATTTTCTGGCCATTATGGAAAATCACAAATCAGATCCTTGCTCCTTACCAAACCTTTTTCCAGTGCCAAAGTAGCACATTAAAGTACAGTAAAAGAATACTCACCACTCTTAAGAGTCTAAGAGCAGACAACTAATACCACAAAATTCTAATGATTTTCTCCAAGACTTCTGAGATTTAATAGGGTCCTGTCTGACTGTCTTTTCCACTTTTTAGTTAGGAAAGACAGAACTTAGGAAACCTTCTTTGCAGTCCAATTTTTTTAAACTTTGATGTACAGCCTAACCTATAGGTGTGTCAGTAGTACAACCAAAGATGTAGGTACATGTCAAAAACTCCTACACTTCAGTGGAAAACAAAGCAGCTCCCTTTCTTCTTTCTGATTAGTCCAGACCATTATATGATTTCCCTGTGCAAAAACATCCTCTTCATCTACAAGTTTAAGGTGTCCTCACAAAAGCACTTTCTGTTGTTACAGCACTGCATTCTACAGCACGGTCAATTCCAGCAGAACATGCTCCTCAGCACACAGCATCACTTCTGCCCCACAGCTCAGTGCCATGGTGCGCTCAAATAAGTCTTCCACACTTTTCTTTTAGTGCTGCTTCATTTCAAATCAGTTACAGCTTCTCAGAAAGGCTCTTTGATGGCTGAGAGTGCCTACAGAATTTTTTTGCCACCCTTAATCTCTGTCAATTTTCACCTAAGTCTTTAAGGTAAAATCATATTTAAGAGCCATTACATGCATTCAGGATGTGGACTTCAGGACTTCAGATTTGTGAGACTTGTGACAAATGGTGAGGGTTTGTCACATGAGAAACTAACTAGAAAGAGCTACAATAGATGTGCTTGGAGACAAAATAAAAGCATGGTAAGATTAGCTCTCAGATTCAAATACAGTGTTTGCTGTTTATGATAATAAAATTTATAAGTAGCAATTTTTAATTTTAATCTTTAGTATCAATTTGGAAAACATCTGTTGCACCTAGGTATCTTATAATGACCTTTTCATATTTTTCTCCTTCAATCTGAATGGTCTTACCAGTATTCAGAGAGTTGGTAAGGTGCTAGGAACACCTATAGGAGAGAAAGAGGCAAGGGCTCTGATACATTCTCATAATTAACTGCATATTAATTAGGGCAATAAATAGTTGGAATGTTCAAAGCCATTCTCTTAAGACTGGGTAGGCTGTACAACACATGTACTTTAATTGATTCTAATCCCTTGATTTCAGCTCCTCAAGCAGACACTGTATGACAGCAGACGGTCTCATAGTGCCACAACAACAGGACATTTCCCCAAGGAGCAATGCTTCATCACAGCATAGAGGAGACCTAGAGGTACCTCCATTATCTTATATTTTCTCTCTCAGTCTCCTTCCTTCCCAAATAAAAGAGAAAAACCCTCAAAGCACCAAATTTTGTTACTTTAGTTTCAAACTTTACTTTTTCTGTAGGAGGAAGTGATCAGTTTTGTGATCCTAGATCCATGTTCTAGCTGCAATTAATTTTTTCTTCTTTCTATATAGCTTATGATCCATATATTCCATACTGTTCTAGTCCACTTAATTTTTTTCTCAGGAAATTTAAAAAAAGAAAAGTTGATGATCAGTACTCATTTCTCTTTTCACTGTTCTCTATTACCAGTACAACACTGCTATTTAAAGCAAAGATGTAGGTGTTAGTATGTAGTGGTGTTAAACATAAAATACACATCTTGTGCATCCTGATCATTGTTTTTTTGCCCCATGAATACCCTTAGCAGTCCCTATGAATGGTACAATTTTAAAGAAAATCATCATCTCACTGTACCTTTACTTTTGACTACATTTTTTCTCCTTGTGAATGCATTTGGAGTTCTTGCAGAGTTAACAGGATATTACCAGCAGTTTTTCTGCAGCATCCTTCATTGGTGTCTCAGCAGTTACTTTAAACATTTTGAAGAAAAAATGTCAACATGTGAATACCAGTTAATTTACAAGTCCACTGGGATTCATAGATAAAAAACAGAAAGTAAAGCACCAAACCAACACTTTCAAATCAGATTGCCAAAAGCCACGTAAAATCAGACCGATGTTCTCCTGCTGTTTACCACAGAGAATAGGAGTTTATTCCTTTAATAAAATGGAGATGGAGTTGGACATTGCTGAAGCTGAGACTAGAGAATCTTAATTCACTATATAAATTGTGGTGCAATTTTTAAAGATTTTGAGCACCTGAGGCTTTTTTTACATTTTAGGATGGCTGAGAACTCCACAGAAGGTTGCCTGTTCTCAGGCACAGATACAACAATTTCCCAGCTCAGCAACATGGAAGAAACATATGCCAATATGTGTAAAGATTCTTGAGCAGACATTTGCAGCCGCCCTCTTTGCAGCTGATGATGTGTCCAAACTTTGTACCATTTCATAAGAACTTTAATATTTTGAAAAAGCCTCACATTCACACAGTAGTTCAGAAAGATTAATATTAAATGTAGTTAGGGAAAGAGAATCTCTGGTGGAATCTCCAATTTACTCACACAACCTACCCATCCTCCTGCTCTCAGGGTTTAGTTTCTCAGTGTTTGGCCACTGCCACATATAGTGGTTTGAAAATAGTCGTAATACTATTTCCCCTGAGCCCAGTTTTTGAGAAAGATGTACTTCTATTTAAAGCAACATCATGTTTAATTTCATGACAATAAAGGATTTTTTTTCTGCATTCTGATTATGGGTGTTCATTCCTCTTACCTTAAAATATGTGATCACAAGCGAAAATAAATCTGGATTTGAAATTTAATTTGTAACTATAAAATATGGAATAGTTATTTCTGTTTATAGCATACTAAAAAAGGTAGTGCAAGTACGCAGTGTAAGCTACTGCTTATTGGTGGCAGTTCTGTTTTAAAGCACTGATAATAGCTTTTCCTCTCAAGGGAGGACAGTATTTCTTCTACAAACTATAAATTGTATATATTATTTCACATTTTTTTATGCTGAATTTTTGTCTTAGATTTGTAGTTTGACATTTCTTAGCTAAACTACTTTCACATTCATGTCTCACTTATTCTTAATGGCATCTATCCATTTCAAGCAGAAAGAACATTAATATTAAGAGAGGGTTAAATTTCTCCTGGAAGGTTTTTTGTCCAGGGAGGTGATATGGATGGACTTGGAAAATTATTACAACTACTGACGATACCTTAAGAGGAATTATAGTCAACAGTAAAAGTAACTTTGAGTTTATAGATAATAAACAGTTCAGAGCAAATTTTTGAGATCAGAATCAAGATGCTGGGATCAAACAATATCTGTCAGTGTGTGAGAAATAAGGGATTAAATTACTGAATGTGAAAGAATCATGATCCCTATACTATGGAACTTTCCAAAATTATATAAGAAATAAGGGCATAGCGTGTCAAAAAAGTAATAAAATCAAGCTATTCCCTCTGACATTTAAAAAATGTAGCTGATATAACTGCCATTCAGGGTCTGGAAATATTTCAGTCAAATATAAAAGTACCAGGAGAAATAAATCATGAAGTCCAACCTATTTTATAAAACATCATGATCTGCTGTGTATGTATGAGTATGCAAGAGAAATTGAATGTGAAGTACTTCAAATTATAACACGTAACCATCTTCTAGTCAATGCACCACACAGCCAGGAGTGAAAGAGTAAAGGATTGGAGAAAGCAAGGGAAGTGATGAAAAGCAAAAAATTGAGCATTTGTAGGAAAAACAGGTTGTTAATAATTTTAGTGAGCACAGTTAGGTTCTATACTTGTGCAAATACACACACAAGCACACGCATATATATATATAGCACACAGAGAAATACAGAACAGACAGTAATAGGAAATAATATAGGCAGATTAAAGAATTCAAATTACTTGGGTTTATGAGCAATGCAGCCGATGCTGACAGATTACAAAAATGGATTGCAAATGGATAAATGTGCGTACACTAGAAACATATTCAGGATCAAATGTTCAAGTGCAGAAGAACTTAGATTTGTTACAACATATCAAATCTTAAAAAAAAATTAGATTCTACTATAGTGCAGGAGTGAGATGGAGTTTGAATTTATAATTGGTTACATACTTTCCAAATAGAGCAACTTACTCAAACTCTGTTTATTTGCATGGAGAGTTAATGTTCAGCAACGAATGCGTTCTATAACTTATACTTCAGATTTCTCACAGTAATTTCCCCTTGAAGACAAGCCTTGAGAGTGAAATTTTTCAGGATCATTTATGCAGGGCTCATTCTAGTTCCACAGAAGTCAGTCATAGTATTTTTTACTTAGTAGCAAAGTTATGAAAATTTTGAAAGATTCCTCTCTCTTCCTCATCTTGTGCTTTTCAGAATTGTATTTCTCACCTTGTAGTGATATTACAAAGGCAAACTCAAACCCCTTGAATGTCCAGGTGATAGAAGAATGGAGGAAACCATAAAATTAATTCCTTAAGATTGAAATGCTGAGCTGCATTGCTACAGCTGAACAATAATGGAACATCTAATCACTATGCATGTTTAGAAATACATCCAGGTGTTCTGAAGAGATTTTAAATCACAGAGCTGAAAAACTACCAAGTAATATCAGCCCACATGTTGAAAGATATTTTAAACCTATGGAGAATAGCAAAAATATCACAGTCATTGATGTAAATTGAGAGAAATTACACTGAAATTAGTGAGAAAATGGAAAGGAGTGATGATATGCTAAAATTAAATCAATTTGTTTAGATTATGCCTCCCTCCCATATGAACAAACACATATTCTACTTTGCTGAGCAAAATTTTTACACTGCTTTTGGATTCCATCGGTCATGCAAGATAAATAGCATGGGCTGAAAAACAGGTTGACAAAGTTTATTTGGCCTTCTGACAAAATACTTCACTATTAGTTTCAGGGTAAAAAAAGCAAATATTCAAAGTGGATTAATAAAATAACTCAGAAAGCAAAGTGTAGGAATGCACAGGAGATCCTCAACACCCAGTTAATTCACAAGCTTGCACCAGACATCTCTTTAGCAAAAGATACTGGCTGAGAGATTCAGAGTCCAAGGAGCTTCAGTTACTGATGCATTTGAAATTTGAATTTCAAATTAGAGATGGACACCTCTATCCCTTAGACTTCCTGGAAAGCCCTACCCTTAGGATACTTTATGAAGCACCCAAAAATCTCAGTGAAAATTTCAGTTGGATGCACAGCAGTGGACAAAGGCCAGCACATTATTAGTATGCAAAAGCAGTAAGAGAAAATGACAGTACAGTTTTAATGCATTTTGATAAACTAATGGTTCAGAGTGACTAGAACAGCGTGTCTCATTCTGGTCAATCACTCCCAAAAGGAAGAGGGAGTTCAGAGTTGGCTGCCAACAAAAGATTGCAAGCATAAATAATTTGTCAATGTAAGGAGATAGTAAAAAAATGCAGAGTCTGTACTTTGACTGCTGCATTAGATAAATGAACTAAGATAACCCTTGCTCATTCCCTCACAAGTTCACAAAACATATTTCAGAGAAACAAAAAGGCAATGAAATTAAAACTGACAAAGTTATATGCTCTGAACAATGCACAATTAATCTAGAAGTGTCATTGTCACTAAATGCTACTGCAGATCTATATAAGGCAAACAAAAAGAAAGCAACCACCAACAAAGAAAAAGGACATTTTAAGTTGTATTTCAAAATATAGTATTAAATTTCTTATATAAAAAAAACTACTATAAAAGTGGATTCTACAAGAGCCCCGGGTGAAAGAGAAATCAATTTGAGAAAACTGCATTTCTAGCTTCATAATACCTCAGAGGTATGTCATACAGAAATATGTAGCAATTTACTAAAGATACTTTTCAAAGAAATTTCATATAAATAAAGTCTAAATAATTTTAAATGCATTTGGATGTGTTTATTGAGTTCTGTGGAAAGAGGGAGAAAGAAAAAAAATCTCCATTTCTGACTAAATGACCATAGTTTCAACTCTTATTTCTCAAAGCCCAACTTTTGCCTTTCACTAATTTAGTAAAGACTAGGAAATATACAATCAGAGCATACAGTCTGACATCGATATTGAAAGTACAAGCAAATTTGGATCTACAAGGAAAACCAGAGCAGGATGCCAGATTGGAGTCTCATTCCAGAGGAGAAAAGGCTGCAAAAATAAAAAATGAAGCAAGTAACAGAGAAAATTAGGAACTCAGATGGTTCTGGTTTCATAGATGCCAGGGCACAAAGTAACAGGATTAAATGATTAAACTTAAGAGGACATGTGATAACAATCACAGTTCATTTAATTTCAGATTGTGAGTCATGTATTCTAGACTCTGGCCATTCTCACTGATGTCTAAATTTTCTGTTGCTTCATATTCAATCAAGACACCAAATTCTAGGCCTCTTTACTCAGATCCCACCCCACTAACACAGAGAATAACAAAATTATGGTCGATGTAAATACTCCTTACATTCTTCCTGCTTTTTTGCTTGGAGAGGGCATTAATTCTCGAACAGTTTCTAATCCATCAAATCACATGAAATTCTTCAGGGCAGAACTCTTATCTAGCCAAAAACTCCACACCTGGGATTTGTACAGTTAAACATTTCTCTATTTCCTACTTACACTTGTTTCTATTAAACTACAGCCTATTTTATTTAAACATTTTCTTGGAGATACCAACAGCATTTTGACACTCAGTCTTGTTTTCCAGGATGCTTGAACCCTTCCTGTCTTGAAGTCACCCTTGTCTCCTCCATAACCCAAGTAATTAATAAAAGAAACCACCTACTGCGTTCTTTATGCTTTAAAATTGTGCAGTCCAATGCAGATTTTTGCCAAAAAACACTGAACTCCTCAGCACAACTTTCATTCAAAATGTATTAAAAAGAATGTACAAAAATTAAATACAAGGCAAGAGTTGATATGTGATTAAATGAAGAAAAACAGATACGAATGTAGGCAGTAAGAAAATTAAAATATAATTAGCCACGAAAGGAACATAATTTCATGTGACAAACAACAAACATCTAGAAATCCTATCCCATTCATCTCAATGGAGATGTTAATTTCAGATTAAGTAAAATTAAAACAAACATAGAAGAGACAAAGCCAGCTCTCCATCTCTGAAGCTACAAGCAAATCAAAGTATGTTTGCATCTCAGCAGTGTTTTTAACTGAAACTTTTCTTGAGCTTCATCTCGGGCAGCCTGTACTCGATTGAACCAAGCATTTACTTGTCCCCTTGCTAGCAGTGGCCCATCAGGGACATTGAGGGACTGCACAAATCCAAGGCAAACATGCAGTGATTTTTCCAAGCACACTTTCCTGGGATCCAGCAAGTCTAAGCTTCAGTGGCTCTCTGGAACAGAATTATGAGCTTTATAGTCCTCAATGGACAATATCAGCAATTCTGTAAATCTTACTACTTTTTGAATCATTATTAACACAGCTTGTGTCGAGGAGTTCCATGGTGTTCCTATGTGAAACTGAAAAAATACTCCCTTTGGTTCAATTCAAACACACCACCTGCTAGTTTCACCCAATGCCCAACGTCCTTGCAGTAAAGAGCCAGTACACAATCACTCATTACCTATTTACTCACAACTCATGAGTCAAGAAACTTGCCACAGCCTCCTTCAATTTTCTTCTTCCCAGACTGAAAGTTTGTAGTTCTACCTGTTCCTTATTTAAAATATTTATTTAATCATCCTTTACTCATCCAACCCATTCTCTCTACCTATTCAAGATGCAGGTGCAGCACTGTGACACTGCTTGTAACTGTGATATTTTCTAATTTATTCTATTTCTTTCTAAAAATGTGTAACATTAAATTTACTTTTTTTTTTTGCTTCTACTATTTTCATAGCTCACAGTGAATACACTGGGAATAGATAATCTCACAGTGAAGTTCTTAAACAATAATTGTCAGTTTGAAGTCCATTTTTGTGCACAAATTTATATTTTTTTTCCCTTTGAGAACCACTTTAAATTGATTTGCAGTGAATTTCACTTGTCACTTTATCACTCAGTATCACTGAGGTACTTCTTTGCAGTTTGTTTTCATTTCTCCTATTCTAAATAATTTACTATCAGCTGCAAATTTTCCTGTGTAAATTTTCCTATTCTAATGCATTTGAAATAATGCATTTGAAATAATGCTGGTCTTATGTCTTTAACAAGTTGCTTTGAAAGCTCTTTTGTAATCTACACTATTGTGGTTTAATGTTTTATTTTTGGGCTTTATGTTTCTGTTATTCTTGCATAATGGAGTAACAGGCCTGCTTTAATTTCTTACATACTGATTTGTTGGTGCCTTCTTGTAAGAAGACTTAGTCAAAATCTGATTTTTAGAACAGACTAAATGAACCCTTAAGAGATATAACAAAAGTAGCTGAAGAGAGCTATTTAATATATAATCAAAGGAACTAGAATAAGTCAATTGAAATTTTTGCCTTCTAGAGTACCTTAATTTGTCACTCAAGTCCAAGACTAAAATCAACCACACAGTTCAATATGCCAATACACTGCTTTGGAAGTGGCCTAGATGAAAGCATCAGTTCACTTGCTGAGATCTGCTGATGTTTTTGCAATAAACCTCCTCTAAAATAAGCATATAATACAAACCCCACCTGCCCATGGGAATTATTTTTACTCAGTTTAAAAGTTTTAGAATAGTTCATAAGAATGGGTTAAATGTTAATAAACCAATAATGTTTTTACACCTGATATTTTATTATTTGGTTAAGGCTGTGCAACCTCTCTGACACTGAGAAGTTATTTCTGGAAGATCAGTTGTCAGTATCTCAGCTAAATTAAAGAACTATATTTTCATTTTTCTCTCTATTCAAGACATAGCTGAACAGAGATATCAAATAAAGCTCTTAACTTCTTAAATTTAGGTGCACATTAGAATTCCTTGGGGTAAAAAGCACCATATTTCAGTCTAAAAGTGTTTGCTTACATTATTTTGTAATCAAAGAAAATTAGGCTATATATATATTATTTATTTTTTTCCAATGTCATGCTGCAATTTAAGCAACATCTCCTTCAGTTGGCAGATTTCCCACATCAAGTCCTGGGATATTTTAACTAGATACTGGTACTTGAATTTCATTTCAGGAAAGGTAAATCTTAAGGTTCATGTAAATAGCTCCCTTTCAAAATTCATTGGAATTGCTCACACATTCTTAAATACTTGATTAACTGTGTGACAAATGAGCAAGGAGAACAAAAACAACAAACTAGAATAAAAGGCTCAAACGAGTCATTTTCTGTTAAGATTAGATTCTGACACACAACACTTCAAGACTCCATAGACATGGAAACATAGGGCAACTTTTTTTTAGAAGTTTCCAGTAAATTTTAATGCATCCCTTCTAAATTAATATTAAAATGCATCCCTACTAAATAAACCTTTAATATACAAGATTTCTAAATACAAAACTTCTACAAATACAGCCCATATTAACAAGGACAGTCAGGTACATATCACCTGATAACAACTACATCAAATAGCTAAGAATAGAAGCATATATAATTAATAAGTACTTCAAAATATGTATGTTAAATATCTTTCAAGGCAAGAGAAAATATTTTATCCCACTGTTTTATTTGAAAGTGGATATTTGGATATGTGCTGACATGTTCAGCACTTATTCTTTTAATATGTCTACTCAGAATAAAAAAAATTAACCATGTATGTCCATCTGAGGTAAATAACAGCTTATGTTACCTTCATGTTACCAGTTTTTAATGTTACTGATGAAAAATTTTAAGTACTATGGCAAATAAAGACAATGCTTTAGTCCCAGGCTGCAGGGACTTTCACTGACCTCTTAATTATTCCTGTACTAAATTGCTACTTTATTTTTAATGAGTGTTCTATAAATGGTATAGCTGTTTGTATTCTGAATCTGCAAATGTTGCAAAAATTTCTAAAAATGGGTCAGTTTCAATACCCTAAAACTTTCAGTCTATTATTATATAGTAGTATTTAAAAAACATTCTCAAGAGCTGATGTTTAATGGTAGACATGTATTTTAATGACAGAAATATTAAATAACAATATCAAATAATATTGACTTTTAAAAATAAGAACTCAGTAATATTAAACCCAAAATAAAACCAATTAAATAAATTAAAACAAATTACTTTAATTGAACAACAAAGAGCAAAGAGCAAAGAGCAAACCCTGACATGCATATGCACAGATACAAATTGTTTGAAAGATGAATTAAGAAAGACTTTGAAAATTAAGTTTGAAAGATGACTTAACCATTAGTCACTGTTCAAGATTCAAGAAACCTCAAATCTGTTCTACCAGCGAAACTACTGCTTCACTTCCATAAAAGATTTAATTTCAGTTAATTCTAGAAAGCTTAGCTTGGTTTATAATAAAAAGCCATGTTGTGTTTCTCATAATATCTAAGCTATGTTAACTGTACCTTCAATATGGACTGAAGATCCTACTGAAAAGCCATTTACATTCCAAAGTTTCCTAATTGAGGTTCCTTCTGCAGAACACCAAACCTGAAACACTTAAATATTCAAAAGAAGTGCTATGACATTAAGCTGCGTTTGAAGGGCTGCTGTTGGGACATTAGTCTGGGCGCTGGGAGAACTGTCAAGTACTTGATTAGTCTGACTCAAATCGAATGTGCCATTATTAGACCAGACCACTTCAAGAGTAACACTTGTGTCCTCTCCTCCTTACCTAGCTTCTCTATCCAGTATACTTCTTCAACTCCAGTTTAATTAACACCTCCCTTGGGATTTCAGTTTTTGAGATTGAAAAGTTGATAACAAATTGCAGGTGTAGCTGCAGAGGCATGAACATTGTTGTTGTCATGCACTGGTATTGCCAGCCATAGGGGGATATGTACAAATCACTGATTTTAAAGATTCCTACACACTGGCATCTATAGTTTTGAAGAGTCCTGAAGGTAAATCCACCCTCATTGCATCACCAGGACAATTTCAGTCCTGTTGACAACAGACAGTGAGAGGCTACAAATGCACATTTTGAACTGCACAGAACAGTCTGAGTTAGCATGTGATTTGTATCACCTGTTAGTAAAGGCTAACAACACTGCTAAACATATCATCATTTAAATAAGAAAGGTTGCTTTAGCAAATTCCAAGTTTTCATCTGTGCTGCTTTGCTTTTGTTTTTCTTCCATTCAGTCTCAAGGTAGATCTCGAAATGAATAATCTGATTAAATTGCAAAAATTTCCATAATTAATTAAGAACCATTCTCCTTTATTTTCTACTTGTCTGCATAAATCCCCAAACCTTAAGAAATGGGAGTGGGATAAAATAGTAGAAATAAACTTTTCAAAGTGGGTAACTTCTATATACATATCTACAATATGTGGCATCACAATGACACAGAGTTACAGAACACTGAGGTGGAAGGGACCTCAAGAGGTCACTTAGTTTGCCAGTCAGCCCCAAGGCTCCATCAGTATACTGAAACCATTCTTGACAGACGTTTGCTTAACCTGATCTTATAAAATTTCCAGTGATGGAAAACACATCACTTCCTTAGGCAATCTACAAAAATATTGTTAAAAATTGCAGCTACTATTCAAAATAGCAAAAGTCCTTACTGACACTGGACTGCAAGATTAATTCTTTCCAGTTTTAATCCACAATGTGGCACTCTTGAATCCATGCAGATAATGACTATGCACATATATCTCCATGACTAGGCGTACAATTTATACGTTGGATTCCAATTATACAAAAAGAGAAGTTCTGTGTAACTGATCACAAGTGCTCTTAAATTAGTAAATTACAGAGAATTTCACAACTAATCAAGCTACAAATGCATTGAATTCTCCAATTCTCCAGTAGTGTACTTTAAATAAATTTATCTTACTTTCATATTATTTTGAAACAGAAGGACACACAATTTCATGTACATATATATAAATATACACACGTATCCCCTCTGGGTAGACTGTGGATTAATACAAATTTCTAATGCAAAATATTCCCAGGTGTCTAAGTCTGTTGAAGCCAAAGGTTATAATGATAAAGAAATTAGCACCTTCACAAATGAGGACTCTATGGTCAGGCCAAGCCAGATGGCTCTTGACACCTGTCTGCATCCTGACTTGCACTGAAGGGTCAATATTACAGTTTATTCACAAGCAGGAGCTGGGAATCCCTGTTGGTTGCAATAAGGATGAAGAATTAATTCTTTCCTAACAACATAAAACCCAGCAGGATTTTACTCGCAAAGGCAACAACTCTTTCCAGAATTTAATACACTAATTAACTAAGGCTTCTTACTTTTTTCCTGCAAGATTGTATTTTTTTCTCCTTTATGAAAATAATTTTACTAGACAAATTAAATTTTTCACAGTGGTAGAGTGAAAAAGATCTTGCAGTTAAGGGGAAAGGACAGCTTTAAGGCTTTAGTCCCAATACCTGGAAGAAAATGAGTAACAAAAATAGATTAAAAACAACTTTGAAAAGTGGAAAAATGGACAATCTCTTTTTTGAGTTTATATCCCCTAGAAGAAAAGTTTTGAACTTGCTGAGTTAGATATTGACAACACTGTACCAATAAGTGTGTGGGGACCTTTTCAAACAGCTGGAACATTATAGATTTTTGCTAGTTCACAAGCCCTGTGCTCACATTTCCAGTAAAAGCTGCTGTCTAATACAAAGCTAAATGCCCCAGGGACATTGAAGTGAACATATTTTTCTGCTGGTTTAAGCACACCAGCAGTCATTTGTAGAGTTTACATGCCTTTCTTGTCAATACCTGCTGGTCACAGTTGGTGAAGAAGCAGTTTCACTCATGATCTCTTGCTAATTAAGCATGGCAACAGACATTCAGAGTGAAATTTTCAACAACCTGACACACAAAAGGAAAGAATCACATGTATTCTCAGAAGACTTCAATCTTTAAACCATTTGGATTCTGTAGTTACTGGAACTGAAAGGTAACAGAAATTACTTTGTCAGATTAACAAGTAACTCTTCTGATAAACTATAATATACTGTATGTAGGATGAATGCTCTAGCCCTGATGTTCTACAACAGAATTCTTTAAGAGAAGGAAAGTTAAAAGGATTTGAAGTAATCCCAATATAGGCCAAAAATCTGTATAGTCTTCTGCTTCTCCTAATTTTCTTCAGTGGCTCATAATCTGTCCTGTTCTGACATCTTCCATCATTTAGCTGTACTTCATGTCTGCTGTCCATTGCTGTACTTGCAGGAGGATTTTTGCACAGTTGGTGCTCTTCTGCACACAAAACATGCTAGAAGGTATCAGCAAAGCCACTTCATTCTCTGTTTCAAATTCTTTGCTTCCTTGACCTTCAAAAGCCAGTTGCTTCTTTGCTGAATGATTAACATCTAACATCTTACTGCTGCCTTATATTACTCCTCCTTTTTGGTTTGTATCCATGTGTTGTCTCTTAGCTCATGCTTGTATTACAAACTCGTAGGCAGAAGTCTTTGACATTTGTACAGCCCCACCCAGTGGTCCCAGGCTCGAATTCCAACACATATTGCAATACGGTAAATAAAATAACCCCTAAAATATTTGTTTCCTTGAGATCTCATTCTTACATTATGCCCTTTGTGTGCAGGGAGGACAAATCTGGAGGGGCTGTAACCAAATCTTGTAATGAAATAGAACACACCGGTAAAAGTGAACCTTTTCTGAGTGAAACCTTAAGATGGCAAAAGCATTAGTGCAACTACCAGAGGTGACCGAAAGGCCTCTTCCCCCAGAGCAAAAACCCACTCCACAAGGAACACTATCACATCCAAGCATATTTTAAAGCATTTACAAGCCATGCTCAATTTTTTTTTTTTTTTGGTGTTCTGGTTTGTTTTTTATCACTTCATTGGTATATATCCTTTGAAATGCAGTTTTTGACTGAGATTTTGGCTGCACCTATAATGAAATGTTTTCTGCTGTGGAATACTTGCAAAGTGCTGCCAATAATCACTAATAATCAGAAAATGTCACAGCAGGCAGTGCTGTCAGTGCATGAGTAGCCTCACACATGAAATTCTGCACTGGAGAACAAAGAATAAAAAGTCTTTGAGCTTTTTTTCAATATGAACTGCTACTTATTAAATATCAGGATTTTACTAAGCATGCTTTTAAGAAACACTTCAATGGAAAAAAGGTCACAAGAAAGCCACCAGTACCTTT
The DNA here is from genome assembly GCF_024509145.1 of Vidua macroura. NCBI lineage: Eukaryota > Metazoa > Chordata > Aves > Passeriformes > Viduidae > Vidua > Vidua macroura. Next base: position 15,198,790 of record NC_071578.1, read on the forward strand.
TTTTTTTTCAGTTGAAGACTTTTGCGCAAATGTTACTCCTGTGCAAAAATCCAATTCTGTCTATGATGATGCAAGGATGACACAGTATTGTCTGTAAAGCTAGTTCTGCCCTGAGTAAGAACCTTCTGGCATCAAACTAGATCAAAAAGAACAGATGGTTGCAGAAGTATAAGAAAAAGAAAAGGAAGAAGAAACAGATATCAAAGCATCGCCATCTCTTTCCCTGAATTTTCCCTGAAAGAAGTAGAAAGGAAGTTTTAAAAAGTTTGGATCATCTAATCCATGCAAGATTCTATCTAAAAATTAATATATCAAACACTTGAATCAAAAAGAAAAGCCAGATGCTCAACATGAACTTGGACACTGCTAAATGGTCACTATAGGCATTCTCAACAAATTAATATAGTTAAACAGAAAAAGTCTTTACAGGTAGTTATAAATCATCTTATTCTTATTCATTAGCATAGAATTAATTAAACACAGGCTGGCTTTAGGTCTCATCTTGTGTATCTGCCCTGAAGACATGGCAATCCTCGTATTTGATTAAATATGAACTTTTATGGAGCATTAAGAAAACCCAAACCAACCCCCCAAAAGAACTCCAAACAAAACAAAATCCAAAAACAACTGCTAGGTAAAAGACAAGAAGTATTAATAATGAGCATAAAAATAGATGTATTTCAAAATACCTCCATTTTAGTTATTCAAGAGCTGTTTTTGTATAGCTGTCAGAGAACAGAGTCTCTGGGAACAGCTTGGGATCACACTTCCCTTCTACATCTTGGCTTGTTGAAAGCTGACATCTTCTGCTAGTGTAAGATATATTTTATAAACAAAACAGCCCTCTAGAGTTAGAGCTACAATCACAGCAACATAGGAGATACACATGAAGTTGCCACATCTTCTCACAACGAGCTGCCAAGTCCACCAGCATCATCTTCAATGCATCCTACACATGAATCTCTCTGTGTGCAGGTTCTTTCCTGCAGTTTAGTAATGAGTTGTTTCATATGCACATTCTGATCATGAAGGTTAGGCTTAGTATTCTGCAGTAAAACATTTTAATTAAGTTAAAAGAATATAAATTTCATTCTAGTCTTTGATGCTCTTAGAAACAATTATGAAGCAGCAAGAATTGCAGAAAACAACTGTTAGTATTATTTAAATTTAATCAGAGATCAAAGTTATGAGAGTAGGTAAAAGCATCAGAAGTTTTTGGGAACAGCTGAAAAACCTCTACATCTGGCTCATTAAAAGTACAATACTCTACAACTCGAACAATGTGCAATATGGATAACTCCAGTAAAAATAGCTATAGCTTATAATCTATTCTGTGGCACATATTCAGGGATTCAAAACAACAAACAAGAGGTACAGGTGTGAGTGAAGATGCTAATAATTAAATACATTGACTCTTGTTGCTTTATAATAACAAAAGTCAATATTTTTAATTATTGCTGCTTTATAAATGTATTATAATTGATAATACTACCCTTAAAGTCCACTTGTGCCACAAGTGTCTGTACAGTCACCATAGATGGGAGGAAACTCCCTTTTTCCTAAGAAAAAGGAAACTTGTAGTTTGGGATTGAAGAATGTGCAATTAAAGCACATTAGACCTGCTCTGGGACATTGCAAAATACTTCAGTCTGTAGTGAAACTAATGCATTCATCAAGTTCTATCAACTAGATTTTAATTTGAAAGTTGAAGGTGTATATATAAATACAAATAAAAGATTACTGTGTAGTGTCTAAAGGGTAGCCTTGTTTATTGAAACAATAAGCACTGCTCTTTAACAACGCTGATATTACATCTTTTTAGTAGCAATGTTTTAATTCAAAATTAGCTATGTGCCTGAAGTTATAAATTGCTTTTCTCTAAGTACAATGTTACCAAACAGATCACTTAGTGAAGCAGCTCAGAAAATGGATGTGCTTGTGACACCTTTAATATAGGTCCTTTTTACTGAAGAATAAAGAATTAACCCCAAAAACTCAGAATATTTAAAAATTTCTATTTATCAGAAAAGGAAAAAGAGCCTAAGTACATTACATGTAGGCTGTTAAAAAACTTCATTATAGGAAGCTGATATATTTATTTACTTGTAGCACTGGTAGGGATCACTGTCTGTCATGGTTACAGCCACAACATTCCTGACAAGACTTTACTGTGTCTCTGTTAGCCCACAGCATGTCTGTGGAACTCCTGGTTATCAATCTGATAAATCTCAATGTGCTGTGTCAGTTTTAAGCACCCCCAACTGCTCAAGCACATAAACCTCAGCAGCTACCAGGTGCTCTGTAGTACTTTACATCCATGCCCTACACTGTCCTTCCTGATTCTCAGTTTTAGAAATCCATTTTCAGCTTCATTGTGCTGGTACCAAAAATCAAATGGCAAAAGGTGTTGCCTGAAGCTGTATCCAGTGTCCCAAAAAGAAAATCTGAGAAAAAGGGAGTTGAAGTAAAACCAATATAAGATACTAAAAATAATTTTTTATGATCTATTTGAAACAGAAGCAACATGATACAATTTTATACAGTGTGAATAAAAATGAAGATATATCTGTAATATGAGTTTATATGTCTACGTTTCTTCAATTTTCCTGAAAACAAATCCTAAAATATAAAAAAAAATTATGACTCCAGGAGAGACTTTAAATTTGATATTTTTAAAGTGACAGATGAGATAGAATTAAAGCATTCTTTAGACCTAGTTGCAGGTATAATAACAAGTAAGCCAGATGATAAGATACAGGGAAAACTGTACTAATGATTTTTTTCTACTCATGGATTTTTTTTTTTTGTCTTGTTGTTGTTGTTTCTAAAAATATGTTTACAAAACAAAACTGAAAGAAAGATGTGAACAGTGCTTCCACAGCAGTGACTTTGAGGTGGAGACAGTATCTTTTTCTTCTCTCTTTGAAAAATACTACTACAATAATTGCATACCAACAAAAACATTTTAGAAATGTATCCATTCAAATTTGAGTTAAAGACTTTTCCTTTAGAAATCTACCTCTATATCTATCTCTAAAACAACATTTGCATTTGCAGTTAAATTTCTTGTAAACGTATCCAAACCAAGAAGCCTCAACAAAACTTCATTTCAATTTACATTTAATGCCCCAAACAGCAAAGCTTTAAAACGAAGTAAGTGAAATGATCAGCAAGGAATTTCAAATGATCAGCAAAATGTATCAATACAGGAAAAACCTTACCTAACAGTCACCATAGATTGATAAGAAGAGAAGAGAAGAGAAATGAAAGTTCACTTTCAACTAGAAGAAAGCTTTTAAAATCTGAAGGCAATCTTCCATTTGAGAGAATGACTATCACTTTCATGGTTGAAACAGAAAACTTGATAGTACCAGAAATGGTCCTGAGCATGACTTATTCAAAGATTGTTTACACTTTAAAGACAAACAAACAGAATACCTTTATCAGATCACTCCAGGTACAGATTCTGATGTCCCTTTAAGTGTCTAAATCCCCAAAGGTAGACCCTTCTAACCATGAGTTTCATAGCTAAAATACGATGTAGGCTATTGAAACATGTAATGCCTCATTTTCAGAACTTCAGTAAAACTGAAGATTATTGTTTATAGAAAATTTATATAAGCAACTGTGGAGACAGTGTGAAGTTCATCCAGATATCACTGAGTACTATTCATACACATACAGGCTGAGAGAACAGGCTGAGATTTGGGGCTGTTCAGCTGGAAAAGACTTTGGGGAGACACTATGCACCTTCCTGTACCTAAAGGGCCTGCAAGAGAGCTGGAGAGAGGCTTTTTACAAGGGCATGCAGTGACAGGACAAGGGGGAATGGCTTTAAACTGACAGAGGGTAGATTTCTATTGGACATTTGGAAGAAATGCCTCACTCTAATGGGGGTGAGGCACTGGAACAGGTTGCCCAGAGAAGTTGTGGATGCCCCATCCCTGGCAATGTTCAAGACTGGATGGTGCTTTGAGCAGCCTGGTCCAGTGGTGCGGCAAGCAAGTGGAAATTGTCCCTGCCCATGGCAGGAAGTGAAGTCCCTTTCAACCCAACTCATTATATAATTACTGCTCTGGCAGGGGAAGCATTTGGATAAGCTGAAGTCTCCAGGTTTTATTAGCCAGGGAGAAAGCCAGAACAGAGATATGATTCTTAATGGTACTAGTGAATTATCTGCCACTTCACAAGGATTACAGGTCTAGCTTTTGCAAGAAAATTTGTTTCCAGTTTTCAGTATTCTCAAAATGAAGTCCTCATAAAACCCAGCCATCCCATCTACTGGAGACATATTTTCTAATGTAAAAATAGAAGCTTGACAATCTTTGCTTGAAAATTTCCATGACAGACATTAAATGATAGGAAAATCTCAGTGTGTGGTTTTCTCTCAGTTGCTGATATATTTATATTGAATTACTGAGTTTCCCTAGGACTACTTCACAGGTGGGGAAATGATCTCCAAACAGAGGAAAGCTGGTCTCAAGGAGTATTCCATAAACAGAGCTGTTCCTTAGGACAAAAGTGCTAATGACATGCAACATATTTTTCTATATATTTTAATTAGACAATAATATGGAACAGGTGCAGAAAAAAATTAAAATATTCACATAGATTAACTTTTGAGGCTTCTTAGATGACAATAGCTAAGAACACCACTTTGGGTGGCATAGGGATCAATTTTCAATGAAACAATTTTCAGTTTTATACCCAGATATTCTATGTACTAGTACAAAACACAGGAACAGCTGATCTGTGAGATAAGAAAGAGATCATGTTTAAAAACCCCAATCAAACACCAAAACAAGGAGCACAGTCTACTGAAAACTACTTTCCTTTCCAAGTTATATGAGGGAGGAGTCAGGTAAAGATGGGGATAGAATGAATGTTCCCTTTCCCCTAAAGATGTAATTTAATTAAATGGTTCTTTAGGTTTGCATGAAATGAGAATCCTTTGTGAAATCAATGCAGATTGTGCTCCTAACTTAGACAGTTGAATTAGTCTCTGAATCCACCACTGACTTTAGAGAGCCTAGAATCCCGATTTTAGCTTTATTAGGTGCCAGAATTATAGGGCATGAAGAGGGATGTGTGTGTAATCACATGATGCAAACAGCTTTGCCTGACATGCTCATTTATGGAGCAGCATTACCTAAATATGGCCCTTGGAACCATCAGCTCCAAATGATTCTGGAGAGATACAAGAGATCATTGCATGAGACACAACTCCCCAAGTTTACTTGCCCCAATAAACAAAGAATGCTGATATTTCAGAAAACATACTTATCTGCAAATAAAGGTTTTAAATACCATCTCTGAAATGACTGGCAATCCCTCAATATACACTATTTTTCAATTTAGCTAATAGCCTGTAATTCTGAATATCTCCAGTTACAAGCCATAAATCTTAAAATGCCTCTACAAATTTTCAAGTTTGTCCTCTGGAAAATTTAATTCAGACTTATATTAAACAGTTATCTTAAACAACAAGCTTGTTCTGATTTGTGCACCTAGCAGAAGAAATTTCTATTAATGTTACTTGCTTTATAAAATGTGAGATAAAGAAAATCAAAAGCTTTTTTTTTTTTTTTGTTACACAATGAATCAGAATACTTTGCCTTTTTTTTCCTATTGGAACAATAGGAATTGACTGGAGACATAAAACACAACTTTTACTAAAATGCTTAACATTACCGAAACAAATAGACCCAGTATCTTCACAGATGGAAAAAAAAATCAGGATATTTTATTCTCATTTCAGCCTCTGAAAAAAAAAAAGCAATTAAGAATATAGCATTAAAATAATTATATTTAATATATTATTAATTATATAGTTATATTTAATATTATCTATAACAAAAGTATTTTAGCTGTTGTTCAGTTGGCTCCCTTTAGCTTGCATCTCATTTTATCTTTCCATCATCATGTAAAACTTACTTCTACATGAGATTATTTTTATTATTTCCAGATAATAAATAAACCAAAGCCAAATCCAAACACTTCCACGCAAAAGCTCCCTTACAGTAAAAAACCTTTTCTTATGCTCATATGGAATTCAGGTGCTTCAGTTGATGTCCTTTACCTCTTGTTCTGCCACTGGGCACCACTGAGAAGGGACGAGGTTCATCTTTGCACTCTCCAATTAGATATTTATAAACACTGATAAGGTCTTTCTGAGCCTTCTCTTTAAGCACCCATATCTTTGACAGAGAAGACACACAGGACAAATTGCCTCAAACAGCTTTTTTATATCCGAACCACAAAAAAGGAAGCTAATCTTCTAAGTGAAGCAGAGTACTTCAATCACTATAAAACTACTATTAATAACAAGAGAGCTTTCCTATACGGAGGTCACCACAAGAGCAGAGCAAGGCTCTTCAGGGTGTTGCTTGGTGGGAGGACACAAGACAACAGATGTGAGCTGGGACACAAGTTTCCAAATGCCCATAAAGAAAAGTGGGTTTTGCCCAAGGACAGTCAGGCATGGGAACAGGCTGTCCCAGGAGCTGGTACTGTCTCTGTCCTCAGATGTTTTCTAGACTAAACTGGGAAAACCCTGAGTAACCTGGCCTGACTTCAACACTTCTGGAGCAGAAGGCTGGATCAAGATACCTCCTGAGGTATCTTCTGAATTTATTGTATGAGCCTATAATCTGTGACAGAAGTATTCACAATTCATTTTAAAGGAACAGAATAAGGTCAAAGATAGCTCTACCACTGTTAAACAAAACAAAACAAAACAAAACAAAACAAAACAAAAAAAAACAAAAAAAAAAACCCAACCAACCAACCAAAAAAAAATCCAACCAGAACACCATCTATCTTCTAGAAGTACACACAATATGACCACAAATAACACATTGTTATGGGAATAAGGAAAAAAAAAGGTCTTAAAGTAGAGGTAGGTAAGAGAAATAAATGTTAAATACTAATTCTGTAACAAGTTTTACACATAGAGCAAGAGACAAAACAGTGCAGGAAATAACACTTTTTGATCTTGCACACTGCACATGCTGCAGATCACGTGTTCTCATACTTTTAAGCAAGCATGGATAAAAAAAAACCTGTATTACCCACAACATAAAAAAATCAGCATTCCATTCTGGAAGAATTAATCTCTTCCCAGTTTCAACATGACCAGGTTTGGTTTCAACAATTATAGTTCTTGTTGCTCAACAGCTGTTTAACAAGTCAGGGGCAAGAAGTATGCTCAGACCTCTCCTCATCCAATACCCTGTCTTGCTTCTCAGACATTTCAGTGGAAGCAGGTGCAAGTCTTTCAAAAGTGAGTTAGAGTGCACTGTGCAGATTTAATAACTGCTTCCCCAGCTAGAAGACTAAAGTCCTTTTTTAGAAAAAAAAATAAATTAGAAAACTGACATTCTCTAGCAATCCCTTGGGCCAATTAGAGATCAGAGATTTAATGATTCAAAGCATGATGGACCTGTCTTTTCCATTCTTATCTTGATTATTTTAGCATGAAAAGAGTTGGTTCTTGCTAAAAGTGGAATCAGCTCAACTACAGCTGACCTAGACAGCTACATAAAATTACAATGTTTTTCAAGTTTCTTCTGATTAAGAAAAGAAACAGATGATGGAACTTGGTGTCTGGTGCAATCTTGCTTTTTTACAGAGGTAAATTTCTGCTTTTCTTAGCACAACAAATCACAAGCAAGCAAGTTTTCTGTTCCTTACTATTTTCCTTCATCTACCATTCCATCTAAAATCTCTCACAAAGCAGTGTCTGAATTCACCCTTCAAGTAGTCATTTACAGAAAGTCATGAGCATTTGCTTAATTTTTCACTTTTGTGCCATTTTCCCATTTCTTCTAAGGTTTATTTCAGCAAAACCCCTCAGCTGCACATATTGCTATTTTACTGAGGGACATACCTTTGTTGTGATGCTTCTAAAATGAAAGACAGTGGCTAATTCCTATAGCATCCATGCTTTTCTCCAGGAATTGGCTATCACTGCTATAGATTGTTAATTTCTAACCTGAGAGATCTGTTAACACTTGGCTGCAGATGGATTTCAGACACCAATTATATGGATGATAAAACACTGGCTTTTCACATCAAGGCTCTACAGTTGAGCCCTTTCCACATACAGCTGCTGGCCAACTGTTGGTTATTCACAGCAAAAAGCTCAGCTTTTCCACTGACAGCCAATCTGAACCTCATCTATAAAGTCAAGCCCAGTAGATCAAAACAGACTCAGTTCTTGAGTTTTCTGTGCCAAATAAAGAATCAGAGAATGCAAAATGAAGGGCAAAGAAGGCTTTACTTAGAAATGCAGTGCAGTGTACAATTACTTTCTGGTCTGTGAAAGGGATGAGCAGGAAAATAGATGGCACTGGTCTCTGCAGGCAAAGACAGTTCTCTTTTACACTGGTGTCATATGGAGAAATTGGATTACCACACAATAACAAGTCCAATAAGCACAGATTATGAGTGTAGGATAGAAAGTAATTTACCACTAGATTAATTCCAGGCATTCGTCTTACCTAGACTGCATTGAAACAGGAGCATTTATCTTTCCACCCTATTGTTCAATGTGTTTCATATCCTTTGCTCTCCCCAAAAAGAACAGTACATAATTTTTTTTTTTTATTATATTCTATTTACTCTCTACTAGCCCCTCCAAAATAACAGTTTCACATGCAGCAGATGAAATCTATTTGGCAAGAAGGTACAACAGTATTTTTAACTTGGCTGCATTTTCACTGGGAGATAACATGGATCTATGACTTGAGCACATGAAGTAGCTACTCTCAGACAACCAGTGTGCACCTTACTTTGCCAGCTAGGATCTGAGGTCACATCAATGTAAAAAAACTCTGGAACACTGGGCCAAATTAAATCTAAAATATTGATCTATGTGTACAGATATTTCTTAAGAAATATAATGGCCATTCAGTAAAATACACTGAATAGAAAGAAAAGCGTTATATACTTATTGAATTAATAAGATGTAAGTAAAAATTATTAGTTCAGTTTAACTTTGAAAGGATTGTCTAGTTACCTTGTAGGAAATCCATTTATAACTCCTCCCATTTCACTCAGTCTTCCTAAACTCGTGCTCTTGACATTAAATAGGAAGAAACTAATATATAAAACTTCAAGTAGGGAAAATGTTTTCCTTATTACCTTAACAATTAGATGGTAATCACTTTTCATAGCCATTCCACATTAAATAGGAATGTATTAAAGCTAAGGAGGTATTTACTCAGAGGCAAAATTCAAATAAGTTAGATATTAAAAGGTCAAGATGAAATTATTTCATACTTGGATACTTATCTAACTAACTGGAAGGTAGAATTTGCATTCTGAGGAATTCTGAAGCTCCAGCAGTACAATAAATTAGTTCACTTAGGAAGTAAAATTCCTCAGATCATTTGTAGAAGGGGAAAGAAGTTTTGCCCTAGCTCTTTGTAAAAAAAAAAAAAAAAAAAAAAAAAGATTTTCTATTAATTTAGGTGAACCAAACTCCACTACTTATAAAGATTTCCTGCTGCCAGCATGGTAAGCTCTGTCCTACAGCTCAGCTACCTGAAACCTGTAGTTCTCTTAAAGTTAGTTAGGAGTAGGAAGAGAGTAATTTTATTAAACATAATCAACATTTTCTCAGATAATATTATACTGAAATAGTGTGTGGACAGGTACATTCCCTCCAAAAGTTTCTCACCAACACCATGCTGACACATAGAATTTTTTCATGTCTTACATAAGTACATTTTAAAATACTAAGCACAAATTGAATTCAATTACACAATACATTTAAACCACTGGACATGAGGCACACTCTCATAATGAAAATGTCTCATTCAATAGCTACAAACCCAAAACTTAATTCTGAATCTTACCCAAAGCTTCCTGTCTAACAACTCACAGTATATGCTTGGTCGATCCATCTGTTTAAGAAAATAAGATTACAACAAGATTGAAAAAAATAAATTTAATCTTACTATTCACAACAAAAGAAATCAACAAAAGAAAAATTATAAAGTAACTATTGCTATTAATAGCTATGCACAAATTACACATTTCATGGGACCAGGATCAACAGCACATGGCTGAACAGACAGAGAATGTGTCAAAATACTAATGCACATATAATACACCATATGCAGAGACAACTGATATTTTTTGACTCATAATTTTAAAAAATTACTCTGTAATTTTAACATTCTTCTTTTTCTTAACCTTTTTAGCAAGGAATCATTCATAGATAAATGCAAAATCATCTTAACTGAAACAATACTTGCAATTTAAGATCTATATAATTATTTCCTTCCATATATATATATATATATATATATATATATATATATATATATATAATTATTTCCATTTAATAAATGAGAATACCCCAGGATCACAAAAAGTAAAGCAGAAACAATAGAGCAGCCCATATTTTTATTTATAGTATAAAGCAATATGATCAGCTTGTACAGAAATAAACATGTTAAAACATGTATGGTATTATTCCACAATTGGCTGAACAACTAATTGCCTTAATCAGTAGATACGATATTATCTGATTTCTTTTTACGGCGATTTTGCACACTGAATATTACAGTTTTTATAGAAACAAAACAAAATGCTTTAACAGCATTTCCTTCTAGTGCAAGCTAGCACAAATTTAAATATCTCCCAGCAGGCATCAGAGAGCCCTGTTCGATGCTCCTGTATTTCTATTGGCTTCCATTTGATTAAAGGAAACTGCTTCCCTATAGAAGCAAAGTAAAACAATTCCTTGGAGTATTATAGCACCACGTTCTGTGCCTGTGACCACACAAGGATTCAAAAGAACAATGATACAGTGGTCTTTTCAGAATAGCAGATTATCTAACTTTGAGTAATGACTATTTAGTGAAGATTTATATTATTTCCATTTTCTAAAGCTCTGTGCATAATTATCATAACCGTTCTCTTTTCAAGATAAATTTAGTTTCAAAACTTTGGTTTTCTATCACTGGCACTATTTATAGTCTCGGGATAAAGGAGATAAAGTCGCAAGCATAAAAAGCCAGCCATTAGCCATTTAAATAACTATCTTAAACTTCCATAATTTTGCAGAGGGGGGCTTAATAAAAGAGTGAAAACAATACAAGTGTTCAGCTCTCTAACCTGCTAAAGAGGCCTAAGCTCTCAGGAGTGTTTGCAGTGTACAGGCATGACTCTTTAGGATCCAGAAACTTAGAGCGAAGATAAGAATGCAGCAGAACATTAAAATAATGAGCCTTTTGTTCTTCTTCATTCTCCAGCGCACATATCAGATTTTGAATTTAGAAAACCCTAAAAGCACAACAAAGTCTACACATAGTAAGGATATTTCTATAGGACAGGAGGGAAAATACCACAGCAAGGAAATCAGTGATACAAAGGTTGCCAAAAGTACTGGAAGACTTCACATTGTATAGTACAGAAAAAAATCACATCCATACAACAAAATTCTGTAAATTAAGTAGGTTTACAGAGCCCAACAAAACACACCGTCTAAGTAAACTGAACTATTTATTTACAGAATAAACTAAAGGTAGCATGCGGTGCAAAGGAAACAGAGTCATAATCTGTGAGACTGAAATAGCCTAATGTTTGGGGATTAGGTCTAAAAGATTTCTGACTGTGGCAATCTAGAAAAAGAAACCCCTTAAATGTTTATTTTCATATTGCATCTCAAGAATCTAGCATTAGAAAGTGTCAAAGTTGACAAATACAAATTATTTTCCATCTTAAACTTGACAGTATTTATCTTTATAAATGGTACAATGGGAAACACAGTGCTGTGAGGATTAATGTGAGCCAAGTCTGGAAGATGCTCAAGAATTTGGCTGTTACAAGACACAAACTTCTTTCATCCTGAGAATTACTTAGATGTCTTTCATATGTGACAAGGTTACCAAATTAAATATTTCACTATAATATCTGTGTAAGGCTTGTTTTAAAGAATTAGTGTATCTAGAAATGATAAAAAACAAATTCTGAACTTCCAATAAAAATTTAATTTTTTAAAATTTTGTGTTACAAACTATTGTTTGCAAGGCTTGACTGCCTTTATTTAATGAGGCCTGCTTACTGTATAAAATGCAGTGAACAGCTTAGCTGAGTAATATGGCATTTTTGTGGCTATGATTTTAACTAGTTAAGCCATGGAAATAGATGACAGCTACTTTATTTTTAATCTTACTGTTGGAGAAAAGCTGTAAACTTTTTTCTTCCAGAAATAATCCGCAAACTGATTGCTGTCAACTGCTTGCTGGAGGGAAAGTCTGTCAACCAAGGAGGGTGGAGACAGGAGAGACAAGCTCCCTCTTTCCATATGTAAATACCTTTCCACAAAAAAATGGAAGCTGAATCTTATAGAATCTTTGTAAATTAAGGACTGTGTGAACCTTTAAAAAATGTTCTTTATAGTATCCAACATTTTTATTCAGGAAAAACGATGTCTGACTAGACTTTGTAATCAAAGAGATATGATGTTATTCAAGTGTTCTGAATGAAAGCCTGTATCTTTGTTCCTTAAAAATGAAAGCATATCTTGTAAGAGCCAATTCTGGATGCTGAGGGATATAGTCTGCCCTTCATAAACTTCAAACACATTTATACCAAAATTCAAACTCTTAGAAAATTTCTAGGTCTAAAATATACTGTTCCTATACCATTAATTTGCAGAACACCTACCTATCTTCAGAGGGTGTAATGAAGATCATTAGTATCTACAAGGAGTTTTTTACCTTCTAAACACTATATAAATGCTAAATTATGACAAGAACAGAAGTAGCCCAGTTTATTTCCATCCAGAAGCTAAAATGTTTTGCTTGTATTTGAATTACCTTATTAATTCATGTCTAAAACCCAGTATCTCTACTAACTGATACTTTGCCATTTATCAAAATAATCTATATCCCTACCTCGCTTCAATTTTTTTTTCTGCTATCCACTGTAAGATCCCATTGTAAATAAATACAACCTCAGAACACATTTTTCTGTTGCCAATTTCTGGGAAAAAAGTCTACTGTTTGCAGTTTACAAAAAGTCAAACACATTTTTTACCTCTCTGAATAGTTTTCTTTACTTGCAGAAACTTACATGACACAAAATGGTTGGTTAGCAAGCTGGAGAATTGTAGTAGGAAAAAATATTAAATAATTTTCTCCATTGTTCTGCAGGTAATGTGTAACATTTTACTTAATAACTACATTTCCATCTTTTATACTCTCAGTTGAAAAGGAATTGCTCTGCCTTTCCAAGTTAAACAGATGTACAGTATTAACAGGAAATTATAGACAACAACAAAAAGGAAAAAAAAACTAAAGCAATTATTTTTCTGAAATTCAGATGATGAGCATATATGCATTTATATTGATTTTGGAAACAAAAGTGAAGGCTAGAGCTGCATACTTGCACAGGTGCTCATTCACAGTTTTTCAATTCTCACCTGTTCACTGTAGCTTAGATGCCAAAAGTAATTTCTCTCCAAATTCTGGAGGCCTTAGCACCAAACAGAGAAGCAAAATTCTCCCATTTTTCTGATGGAGTTACTATAGAATGCGAATTCAGAATCAAACTGCAAAGACTAGATTTCTTCTCAAAATCAGTATCAAGGTACTAAGTTGTAAGTACAATTAGCTCATCACTGTCTCTAGGACACTATATCCTCATTTCAAGGCAGAGAAAAAAGAGAATCATCATTTTTAGTATTGTAAGTGCTATCTTTGCAGTATTCTGTAAATGGAAAGCCGTTTGATTAAAAAGTTCCTTTTCATCAGTCTTCTGTATGCACACACACAAACAAAACATATCTTTTTTAGCTAAAAGCAAAAGTATCAGTCACTTGCTAAAGAAACAGAAAACTCCTCTTCAAGCAATATTGAATAAATTTTCCTGCAGTAAAACAGCTTGATCCTAGACCTAACTTAAATAATTTGAGCTTAAACACAGAGCACTGAGTCTCACCCTAGAAATCTTAAGTATTGCTTGCAATGAGGATAGTTCAGTGTCTTTTCTCACTGCTGCTGGCAAAGCAGGTGAGTGTGAATAGCAAGAGAAAATATGGAACACAGAAGCAATTTTTCTCAAAAAATTTTTTGCAATTTGAAGGAAACATAAAAAAGCCCTTGCATTTTTTAACAAAAGGTACACACTTTCTTCAACTGAATGGCCATTTGGCTTCAAAAACAACACCTATAGAGCAATTAATTCACCTGTATTATGCAATCAATTTCAAGATTACGTATTTCAAATTCCCCATAACTATAACAAGCCCAGAGGTTCATTTGACCCATAAAAATGAGGTGGGGAAATAAATCTAATTTAAAAAAAAAAAAAGCAGCGCCTGTATGATATGTAAAATAGTATCTTCCCTGTGTCAAATATATGGTATCAGTAATTCACAGTCATACACTCAAACATAGACAAACAGGCAAATCACTTGGTGCACATGTATACACACACATGCCAGTGCTATGGAAAGATGGTGAAGTGATATTTTTTATCTGTTAATTTTTTTGGTCACACAGCAGTAGGAAAATTATTACTGATGCTACTTACTATTATTGCTAACAATTACATTATTATTAATGAAGCATGAAAGTGATGTGAAATGGAAAGCAGTGGAATTGCTGGGCTCAGAGGATTGTGATCAGTGCCACAAAATTCAGCTAGGAACATTACTAATTGTGCACCCCTGTTAATATTGGGGCCATTTCCCTTAAAGACCAGAATAATGGGACTGAGGGCACCCTCAGCAAGTTGCAGAGTGTGTGAAATTAGGAGCAGTTGTGTTGCCTTTAAGTTGGACCTCAGCAGGCTGGAGAAATAAAGTTCAGCAAAAGAAATGCACGTTCTTTACCCAGAGAGAAATAACTGTGTGGACTGGTAAAAGTCTTGGAACTAACCAGGGGAAAGAACTGGGCATTAAAGGATGGGGAAGGCCCTGGTGGGCAAGAAATTGAACATGAATCAGCAAAGTGCCCACATAGCAATGAAAGTCAACACTTTCAGTGTTAGGAAAAACAGTGCCAGCAGGCTGAGAGAGATGATCCTTCCCCTCTGCACCAGTGAGGTCACATCTGGAATACTGCCTCCTGTTCTGGGCTCCCCAGTGCAGAACGGACATGGACATGTGTACATCCAGTATGCACATCCAGAACACAGAGAGGATAGAGGACATGGAGCATCTGTCATTTGAAGAAAGGCAGGGAGAGCTGAATTACTTTATCCTGGAGAAGGCTCAGGAGGGATCTTAATCAGTATTTATAAATGCTTGGTGGGAGGGAGAAGCCAATCCTTTTTAAAGTAAATATTATGAAAAGGACATTCAAAATTCACTCTCTCCAGATTTCATTAAGGAATTTGATATGGTATCACCCAGCAATTATTTACTGAGTTGGAAATACAAGCATAACACAAAAATAAAGTTGGCATAAAGGTGACTAATGGTAACATATTGAATGGACTTCTTTAAAATCGTCCTTCACACTCATCTTACTGCATGTCTGTACACATGGTGAAAAGCAGAGGTGTTCTGATAAAAACTGGTTACAGGAAGCCCTCTTGATGCAGGGGAGGTTCTTGCTACCTTACAGAAGAAATTGGAGGAGCATTTGCACAGGATTAGAAATGGGAAAACCTTTAGTTACTCTTCAAAGCCCCATGATTATGAATAGCAGAATTTCTGTGATTATTTCTGTGATGCTCTCTTGTCATTGGAGAGCAACACAAAAAGATAAATCACACACCCATGTTTACTATTAACAGATTAAACCAACCTGGCCTATCTGTAAAACAAACTTGATATCCACCAGTGTCTGACAAAGTATTTTCAAAAGACTAAGTGGAGCATTAGCAGTCTTATTCAGGACTTTGAGCAAACACTTCAAGTACAAGGTTCAGAATTCAGGAGAATCAAGTTACTAGCCTCTCTATCTTCCTATTTATTCTGTTTTGCCACATAGACTAAAAGATGTTTGCTCTGCTTGTTTGATCCTAGCACATAAAAGCTGAGAAAGACACATGATCAATGTTTATAATTTATTGAGGGCTACACACTGAGGAAGGAGCTCGTTTTAAATAACAATATAGAGAGATTAAAAATTAGGAGTCAAAGAATATATTTAAGCTGAAAGTTCAAAGAAAGCTCTAAGCATTAGGATAGAGGTTTTGAAATATCTTTCCAGAAAGAGTAACAGGGCAATGTACTTAAAGGTAGACTGTGTTGATTTTATAACTGAAGTTAGATAAGATTGTTATTTAACTCAGAAAGGTCTTTTCTTCAGCCCTGAATTACTACAGTGATCAACTACTCCCTGTTCTGCTCCCCTCCTTCCCAGACTTCTTGCTCACACTATTCCCACTAAAGTTCAACCAGGGCTGTGAGAGGACCTCATGCAATTTTTATCCTTAAGATAAAACAATCTTAAGACTTAAACTCCTACCCCTATAGCTTAAATGGTTTTACAGAATATTACATCAAAGCAGATGACTAGAAGATCTCCTTGAGATCAGAAGACTTAATCAGCAGCTAAACAGAGCAGTGCACTGCAAACATACAGAAATTATATTGCCTCTTTGGGTCTTCATTAAATATTTGTCCTCCTGGCCAGTTTAATGGATTCCTGCTTACTATATAAACAGTCAAAGAGGGAATTTGATTGTACTCAAAGTAAATACACCTCAAACACTGTCACTATGCAGAATCATGTAATTTAACCTGTCTGTTAAGACATCAATTGTCCCCACCCTTTATAACATGGTAACATGTTAATCATTGAACAATCCATTCAGAAGTTTTCTATGGCAGTGGGTAAAGCAAGAACAGCTACAGAAAATAGAGAGGGCATATTCACACATCTATAGCTGCTGGCCTGTTGTCACATAATTATTTGTATAGCAGCAAGTGAACATTGAGCAACGTTGCAGACAACCAACTCTTCTCCATTCAGCTCCTTTCAAAGATGTGTCCATCAATAAACAAGCAGCACTGTGCTTTCCTGACCCAAAAAGCATGTTCACTCTGGTGCAAATGTTGAAAATGTAGGCGGGTCTGTCATTCACCAACCCCACAATCCCTTGTATCAAACACAAGTCATTATTGTAAGGCAAATAAAATCTGATGAGGATGAACACATTTCCCCACCTCCCTCTGGCTGACAAATGATTTTTTATATTTTGTTTTAGAAATGAAGCAAATGTTCTTCCAATATAAGTGAACCTAACACTTGACAGCCAAACAAAAATGTACACTGGACTGAAATTTACACAGTGACATATATTGTTCAAACCCCAAGTTAGAACTCCCATATTTCATTTATGACTTGCAAAGCCAAAGTACTGGCCAGAAGAATACCAGTTACACAGAAAAAAGTATTTCTATTATGATGGTATCTCAAAACAATAAATATTCACTAATTAATAAATTTTGACCACTTTGTAGACTGGTGTCCATGACCACATTTCCAGTTGGAGAAAGAGGACTTGGAAAAGAAAACAAATTATTCTCCTGCTCCAAGTCCAGAGATGAACTGTCATTTGACCTCTACCATCTCTTATTTGGTGACAAACCAAATTCTCAACAACTGTATCTCTTTTAATTGGTTGGTTATAGACCAAGGCTTCCACCTTAAATGCCATAAAAATGCTGTGTATGTGAGTATGACTTCATTTAACAATGACCTGCAGTCTTGGATTTGACAGAAATTCTTGATTTCCAAATTTTTCCCCACCTGACTAGTCTCCTTTTAGATTTTTGTCTTTTTATTTCTGGCTTGTGCTTATTTTTGTCTCCCTTATTTTGTTGCTGTAGAACAGTGATATGAGAACTACTGCATCCAGGCTTGCTTTCAAAGTAAGCATATTGAGTGCTTAGCCTGGCTCATATGTTCTTGCTTACCTCACAGATTTCTGTGTTATTATTAGTTTCTTCTACTAGCATAGCAGTCTTTTGCCCCACACACACACACACTTTTACAATAAGCTCACAACTTATGAAACTTGCAAATCACACGTGCTATCAAAGCACACAAATTCCTTAATTTCCTCATTCTGAAGCAATGTACAGGATCCAGTTAAAACACGTAACATCTTTTTAATCAAAAAGCAGTATTTTTACATAAGTGGAACAAAAAAAATTAGTAATATTTGCCATTTACAGTTTTGTCAAAAATACACTAGGCTATTAAAGCAATTAACCCCAATCTAAATCAGTTCCATTTGAAATGACAAAACCTCAGTCCAGTTTTGACAGCAACAAACCTAGTGAAATATATGAAAAGTCACAAAATTAAGTATGAATAATTTCTACAGTATGAAACCATGACCTCATCAGACTACAGCTGTCATTTTGTATTTTATGATGAAATACCTGGCACATGAATAACACAAACATCTTACTGAACAGTAGGTCTCCTAGTTCAGCTCATTTAGCAGGCAAGCGTCAAAAACAATTACTGAATTGCCTTAGAAGTGAAATTCTTGAAAGTAGCTTATGACATTTCTTGAAGTTTTTCAAAAGGTGGAAATAATCAAAGAAGGCATCACACAGATTTTAATTGCTGTAGTTGAGAAAGTCAACATTTTCAATGGAAGTTGTGCTATCCCTTGTCCAAGTTTTCCCTGTCCTGTATCTCAGAAAATATGGGTTTGTGCACACTAAAAACAAGGTAAACCAGCCTGGTTATTCTCAGTCTTTTCATGTGCGGCAAAAATAAGTGGACATACGTGATTCTAAAGCACCATCCTTACACTCCACCACCTCCAACTCTGCAATAGATTTCAGGCTGTAATGTGTAAATCATTACTGCATGCTCTAATAGTACTTCCTATTTAATCAGGAGAGAAAAAAATCCCCTCTAGAATTACAATAAATAACTACAGTTTTGTTTTAAATGAAATGATGTAGTTTATATCTGACCTGAGTTTCAGTCTTTTCCTAGTGGGAAATATAAATTCAGCATTTGGATACATAATCCTACAGCTCTCAGAAGAAGCCGACTCCACCGCGAACACTTTACATGATTTATAGCTCTCCTCCAGATTCAGATGACAAGTCTCGGCGGAGCAGGTGCAATGGGGTATTTTCTCCTTCCTTCAGACATCATTCCCTCGTATGTAAATTAATTAGCAAGTCTTCCTCACTTTCGCATAAGCGGGGAAGATGAAGCTAATGGAATACCAGCATTTGGTTTCTCACGAGGAGCGGGTGACCCGGCGGAGGGAGGGAAGGAGGGAGGGATGCAGGGAGGGGGCTCGCTGCTGTTACTGCTGGAGCCACAGCGATTTCGACAGCGTCAGCGGCGATAAAGTGAGTCTGGCTCCCGCGCACTTATGCCAAGAGAGCGATTTTTAAACCACGGGCAGGATTTGGGGGAACCTCGGGGACGCGAAGCGAACACACCCCGCACACCTCCCGCGGCAACCCGGGAGCTGTCCCCCCTGCCGGCAAGTTGGAGCTGCCCTGCCCGCGCCGCCGTGCGCCCTCCGCGCCCCGCCTGCCCTGCCCCTTCCCGGGCTGCCGGGGCACGGGCAGCGCGTCCCGACTCCCATTACCTCCTCCGGAGCCATGGAGAGCGCCGCGGCCGCGGCTCGCCCGGCGCGGAGCGGAGCGGAGGGGCCGGCGCTCCCCGCGCTCCCTCACCCGCCGCGCCGCGAGCCACTGGCACAGCCCGCTCCACATAAATGCATTAACAGCAGCCACATCATGATTAATTCATCAGTCCCAGTGACCAGGGGAGGAGGCAGGCGCGGGGGCTGGGGAGAGGCAGGGCGCACGGGACGGTCCCTTCTCCCGGAGTTCGCCCCCGGCTCAGGGCTCCACCGGCGCGGAGGAAGGGGTGGGCGCCGCGCCCGCGCCCGGCTTTCCGCGGGTGCCCGTGCGCTGCCCGGCCTGAGGCAGGGCGGGGTCTCCCCTCACAGGTCACCGGGCGGCAGCCCCGCTCCCGGCCGGCGGGACCGCGCTGGGAGCCGGGCGGGGAAGAGCGAGGTAACCGTGGGAAGTTGGGAAGGCTCCGCGCCACGGAGCGGCTGCAGTCACCTCTCAGCTGGACGCGGGAGCATCCTCAGCTCCACGGGAGCTGCAGCCCCTCCTTGTCTCCTGGCTGCCAGCGGCCCGCCGGGTGCCTTGGCGGAGCGGGGCCCCGGGGCCCCGAGCTGCCGGCACGGAGGGGCCAGCCGGGCAGTACAACATCCCGGGCAGTACGAGCATCCCGGGCAGTACGAGCATCCCGGGCATCCGTGCGGCCGTGATCCCAGGACTAAGCTCGTTTGCACAAATGTGTTCAAACCCCTCCTCAGCCTCGGTGAAAACAACTGCTCGGCCACGCGCCAGTTGCTGGAGCCAGGTTTTTCCATGCAACACATCATTGGTGTCCATGTGAGCTCGCCTTGGTCTGCTGAGGCAGCAACACCGGCTCCTTCCCCAGTGCTCCGGCACAGAGCTTTGCTGCCCTGTCCTCTGAGGGCAGCGCCGATTTCTTCAAACACCATTTGTTAAACTAGCAGTACAATGGACTTTGAGTTTCTTCACAGAAGGGACACAAGACCACTGTGATTTTAAGGGTTTCATAACAGCTGTTAAATGCAGGAAACCCTTTGCATTTCTCTGCCTTCATTTTCCACTCCAAACATAGGTAGGAGTCATCTAAGTCCACCGTCCCCCTCCAATATTTAATACAAGATGTACTTTACAACACCAAACAAGATGTCATCGTACCTTCTTAGTCAGGTAGGTCCCTAGTCAGGTGATGAAATTTGCATAGAACAGATGATTTATCACTTACTTATCACTGCCTCACTTCATCTATAAAACCAGCTTAACCTACCTATTGTCATACTGCAAGGAAATGTATTTGAATAGGATATTATCATGGTTTAACAATTCCTTATTGATCATGTGCCAGGAGCAAAAATCACTTCTTGTGGATTTTAGATTAGCAAAGAATCTTCAAGCTGACACAGCTATATATAGAGGTTTCCAAGTACCATTCAGAGTTCATAAGCTTTACACAGAGAGATATCCAAATTGTCACAAGCCCTGAGATAGGTAATCATAGGCAGAGGTTTAAAGCTGTGTTAGGAGGAAGAAGAAAATAAATGAAAAAGTAGAGCAGTTTTGTGGGAAAAATTCATTTACAAATTGACACGTTAATTTTCCTTTTGTGTTTGCTGTAGATTTGTGTTGCTCATACACAAAAGAGTAATTAACTCCTCAGTTAAGGCTGTGTTGTGGTTTGCACTTATAGCAGGAGTAAAAATCTCTAGGTTCAATACTTGAATGCTGCATGTAGACTACACAGCACAATAGCACATAAGAATCACAACTGAATTTTCTTCTAAAGAAATAATACTTGCCTTCTACAGAGAAAAATCTTAATTGTCCTCTTTTTTCCAGATTTTCCCATTTTCATCTGTGAATTCTGAATGTTCCTGTGAATATTAGAAGCTATTTGTACTGTAGTAAAAGAACACAAATAAAGCTGATTTTGAACTTTTAAAATTAAGTAGAGATCGAGTAACACAGACTTTATCCACCATATTCCTTCATTGCACTTGGTGGTGGTGTTCCAAGATAATTACATAATGGCAGATTGAATTGTTCTACCTACTTTTTTGGGGAAAAAAAAAAAAAAAGGATTTTATCAGGATCAAATGTTTCCTGCAAAAACTGATGAAACAATAAACATCTGAAAAAATAAAAAAATGGAACTTGATTAAAACCTCTGAATCACCAATCCAAAACTCTGCTTTTTAGCAGACATTACCTAACATCTTCTATAATCCAATACGTATCTTAAAATCAGTTCATTTCACTCTTCCTAGTGAAGGCAGTGCCTGAACATGCACTGGCTCCCCTGATTAGAAATTGTCCCATTTGTTTCTCTCCCCAGAACATTCCAAGTATTATTCTCTTCTGTTCACCTATTGCTATATTTATATACAACACTCATGTTTTTCTTCAGCTGAAACAGATCCTCTTTCAATTTCTTTCCACAAATCAAGTTCTGGATTTCCCTGATGATGTCTATGATCTATTACAATTTGGATTAGTAATTTTTAAACTCTGACAGATGGACAGAGCTTTATACATGACATTCCAGTAAACTCTTACTAGTAATGCCCACAATGGTCTCTTCACCCCCATTTAAACACTGATAAAGGTGGGCTTTGCCTCAATTTCTTTCTTGACTTTCCTCTGTAGATAGCTCTCAGTTTCTCCTGTGCTCAACACCAACAAGTCCTTCTCATGCCATACAACTTTTGACTCTCAAATTACCAGATTATACCAAAAGTTTTTATCAGGCTCTGATCCACAATCTTGAGTTTTGTTATCCTATAATACAGTGCCATTTCTTGGCTCCAGTATTTTGTATTATTGACAAGCTGCAAATCAACAGCAAATTATGCATTTTCTTATTTTCTAAGATTATTAATTATTTTATTAAGGGATACAGAAATAATAAGAACTGATTCTTAACAAATCTAGCAAATTCCATTTATGCATTGATCTCTTTTCAGCATAAACTCTCTGCCTTCAAAGTACCCTTTGAAGTGGGTACTTACCCACTTCACAATTTTTATACAGGTTTTCTTATCTTCCATTTCAGTAGTTGCCCACACACAGATGACTGCTTCCAGGTTAAACTCTGGAGAAAGCAAAGGTGTCAAATGAGACAGTGTCAACTGTTATAGAGTTTGGGATAAAGGCATAATATTATTAAAAACAAAGGAGAAAACAACTCATGAGTAGCCTGGTAAAAGCTGTCCATCTGCTGTGCTACATTTCCAACTCAAAAATGGCCTAGTACTACAATTCAAAGAAAAATCACCATGGCTAGAGAGGGGGGAGAGTGGACCTATTTTCTATGCTCTTCAATTGTTACTTCTATTTTTGGAAATTCTCCAGGTTCCTTATTACAGAACTCACTTGCCTGGGCAATTTTATTCATGTGTCATCTCAGTGAGAGTGGTAGAAATATGTAACTATCAAAGTATCCAAAACTTCAAAGCCTGGATTTCTTATATTATTGTTATTTATTGAAGTACAAATGTATGTTTCTACAAAATGAAATCTATCCTTGCTGATGCCTTATTGGTATGAAAAGATGGATGCATAGTTCCACTACCACAACATCTGAAGTTATATGGACACAGATTCACTAAAAATATTTTAAGTAACATTTATTTTTATATTGTGAATCAAATTTCAGTGCTGCCACATCTAGACATTTGGTCTTGGTGTATTTCTGTCTAAGACTTGTGATGAAATCTCAATCACACAAAAATCAAAGAAATTCTTCTAGTTAATTCATCAGAGCCAGGATTGCATTCACTGAATTTTCTCAGAGGGTTCACTACATTTGACATGAAATCCTTAATTACAGCAGTTTATATGAAATATAAGCATACATGTGTCTAGGCTTATTTCTAGAAAATAAATTATATTGAAGGAAGAATATTGCATGATAAAATCAATCCTGATAGAGTAAAACTAAAAAGCAAATGATAGTAGTTCATCTATATGAAATATCCCTGGCCTGAAGGCCATAGGACATTTTCTTGATTCAAGGCTTAATATTCAAAGCTTGGTCACAGTTATTCATCTGTTAAGGTTCATGAAGTTGGTCTGATTTATGACTAATTCTGGCTACTACATGGAAACTGTGGTTTCAGATGAATTATGATTTTTTTTTTTCAGTCTGAGGCACGGACTAAAACTCAAGGCATAAAGAGTGTCTTTTGCCTTGATTTTCGACTAATTTTCAGTGAATTAAATATCTGACAAACAAGGGGGCAGGTCTACCTTTTGGGATTCAAAGCACTAGTGTTAATTAAGAGTGAGTTTGACTCAACTTTCCTCATTCTCCAAAGAACTTTTCTTCTCAGCTTTATAAAAGTCAGATTATCTAGAAAAACGTGGATTTCAATCCCTATAAAACTTATGGGAACTATATAATATAAAAGCTCAAGGCTTGACATAGGCAACTTCTGTTACTCAAAACAGTTAACAACTCTGAAATACTCCAGAGAAGTGCATCTTCCCTCATGTTTATCTGGTCATTGAGGATTGTAATTTCTGACATCTTAATTTTCATGAAATGACTTTTTCTTACTGAACTCAGAAAAACTGTTAGAAATCCTTATTAACAGTAAAGGAATAGACACAAAATACTGACGGGACATCAATGATGTTGAAAGATGACTGACTTATTTTCTGAAAGAGGGGCAATTCTGTCATTCCTGAAGGGTTACTGAGGCATTCTAAACAAGTGTAGATAATTTTTTAAATTTAAACACTTCAATATACATTACTTCTGATTTTTAAAATTGCCCTCAGTTTTAAATACCCTTACTCATATGTCAATTATGTTACCTTAAATTGTGTCACCAGAGGCAGTGAACCAAAGAAACAGAGAAAATGGGAAGGGTGACTGAGAAATCACAGCAAGAAATAAGATGATCCAAAAAACCACATTACTCCAAATTGCTAGTCCAGCTGAGCTGTACCTTCTGCAGACTCAGAGCAGACTATAACTAAGGTGCAATTTCTATTGTAGTTCTCTCACCCTGAAAACAGTCCAAAATTATCTATACAAAGCTAGGGCAAGTTACAGACAAGGCTGGTGTCTGCAGTATACAATCTCTGAGCATCCTCCTGAATCTGTGCAATTTGCTAAAGAGTAAATCATGTTGCAGGCTTGCCCTTCAGAACCTCAATGCATTTCCTGCTTCTGTAGGAACAGATATGAGATAACTGGAAGGAAAACTCACTACACCACAATACTGAACCAAGAACATTATTGTTTTGCTAGCCCTGATGTTTCAGCTGAAATGTGGTTTATAACGCTGTAAAATTATGGGTCAGGTAAACCTCATTGCAGCTCTTGGGTATAGCTGTCCCTCTTCATTTAAGATAGATGTAAGAACTCATTATGCTCCTTTGCTGAAACAGGTAACTGAAATGACTTTAGTCTCTAAACCCCAAACACAATTACACATCTCCGTACAAAACAAAAGCTTGAAAAAGCCAGGTCAGAATGAGAATGAAGTGGGTGGAGTGGTTTTGCTATTTTTTAAGAAGGATACAAATGAAAGTGACACAATGTATGTAGGCTATACATGTAGGATGTGCATAAGTATGGAAAAAGAGGAAATATGTAGAAGCTCATGTCAAATTAATGCCAAAGAACAGGTACCAAGGAGTAAACCTAGGCAGATTTTGGGCTGCTGGCACAAACTGCCACAGGTTGAATCTCTGAAAAATAAAAAGCTTTTCCAATATGTATAATTTTTGCTATGCTCAAAGAAAGAAGGTTGCTTCTTTAAGGTTGCTTCTTAGAAATAGGACTGCACTGATAAAAGATCAATCTCTACTAACAGCTCCCCTATCTAATGGAAATAATCAACAAACCTCCAAATTTTGCCCAGCTATTGGGCACAGTTACAAAGCTGTGTGACAGAATGATAGATCTCAGATGTAAATATACATGCTATTATTAAAGATATAAATCTCAGCTAGAAATATACATATCATTATTAATTGAATTACAGAACTCCTACCCCATATTTTCAGAGGTGTGTCTTCCCTTAAGTTCACTAAGTATCATTTACGCTTTGGGAGCTGCTGTATCTAGCTATCTTTCAAATACCCCAAGGACCTGCTAAATCAAAAAGACATTCCTATACAGGAGAAAAATATTTTAATTTTCAACTTCTATATGAAGATTTGGTGTCTGTAACCTCCCCAACACACCTACACCCCTTCTCCCGCAAGTCCAGGAAAAAAAAATTAAGAGAATGTATGCAGATATCTTTTGACTTCGCTCCCAGGTGCCTTGAAAGAAGCTTAGAAAAGGAGAGAGTCTTTTGGGGTAGCGGGCTGAAGGTGACTTGGAGCAAGAAGTGAAGAAATACTCCAGTTCAAGGAAATAGGATTTTGCAATTTTTTGTTAACAAAGAGAAATGTCTCAAAGAAACAGCCATACAAGAGGACCTGGCTTTACAAAAGGCATCAAGCTTTGACCCACTGTTAAACTCATCAAAGTATAAGTACATTCTTGACTTATACAGACCAGGAAACAATTATCTCAAATTATCTTTCCCAAAGGAAACTGTGAGAGTAATCCACATAGTGCAAGTGATTAATTTTCTCAGTGCACATGTCACTTCTGACTTCATCAGTGGCTTAATCACTGGCTTTTTTTCTGTACCTGTAAATCAATGAAAAAATTTGCATGGAAGATGCAACACACTCATGAATGAAGCAAAAATATTTAAAATGTCCACCTCTGAGCTTTCTAAATCTCACAGTATCAGTCAGGACTCTCAAATTCCTTAAGGTTAAGATCCAAGAATAGAATGCATTTTTTTTTCACTTTGCTAAATAAATGCACAGCACAGTGTAAAATGGTCACATAAGGACAGTTTAAAATAAACACACATGCATATCATATGCAACAGCAAAAAGAGACATCTTGCAGAAGACAACAGTGATTGCTCAAGTGCTCAATACACAAAAATGGAATACTTCACATGCTGGAACTGATCAAAGGTCCAGTACTCTGTCTCTGGTGTGCAGTTCATCTAAGTTCCTATCCTTGGCCAGATGGTTAAAGGCTGTAAATGAGTGTGTGTACAAAGCGGTCCTTTCAGAACATCCTCCTACCTTCCGGCAGCATTAAAGTATTAAAAGTATTATTTTCTGAAACAGATTTTCTGTACAGGCCTGTCATGTTTCATAGCCATGCATGGATTCAATGAAGGAAGAACCACACAAGCAATGATTTACCCTTTCTGAAGAGGAACTGTCGCAGCTCCTGAATGTTCTGTGCACCACATACAGCACCCTGGGCTTTCCTGAGAGGTCTCCTATCTCATTACTCACCAAGTTCAACCTGCTTAGCTCATGAGATCTGACAAAATCACAGCCTGATGTAAAGCAGCTGGGATTTAACTCTCATTTATAAAATTTAATTGGGAGATTTTTTCCTTTCTTTCCATTTTTTTTCACTTCTTCACTCTTAAAATCATGTAACATCCACATATGCACATACAAACACACAAAACAAAGAGTAAAAGCAAACCACAACCATCAGTGAAGTTACTTGCTATAGAAATAGCAGTACTGGTATTAGCACTTCAAAGGGAAAAGCTATTTTAAAATTTAACTGCCTTGCAGATGCAGCAGATATAGGACAGGGACCAAAGAGAGGTAAGGAGAGAGGGAGAGTAGGAAGAGGAGAAAATAAGTGGGGAAAGGTAGGAAAACAGATGAGTGGTGCATTAATTAAAGGTAAAAATAGCAAGGCTCTATACTGGCAGTGACATTTTGGCAATGTGGAATCCAATAGCAAAATTCCAATTGACTTCAGGGAAATCTGTTTTTCACTCTGTACCACTCTTATGTACTGCAATGTGTCAGCACAGTTCCTCAATGTATTTAGTTCCTTTTAGTTCATTCTTGCCAATCAGTTATTCTACAGTGATTCTACAAATGTTGTAAAGGCAAGAAGGAAACTAACCTTGACTACTGAGTTTTCAGTATTACATTGGAAAATCAGGTTAGAAATCTGTTAGTTTTATAGCACAAATTGCTATTCACACAGATGGCATTATACAAACCTTAAATAGTCATTCATCATATATTAAACTCCTCCATTTTGAAGCAACAGCTACAAAGTTTCATCCCCCTCATTCCTGGATTTGTTATCATCTTCTACACTGCTGAACTCCAGAGGCCATAATGATTTCAAAGGGAGGGATTTAAAACCATCTGTTTGGTCTGTAATGCAAGATATATGGGATGGTTAGCCTACACTGATGCATAACTGATTATTACTGAGGCTCAAAAAATATTCATGGAAAAGTGTTTTACATGCAGTCAGTCATTGCTGTGGTAACACTGAATAACCTGAGCTGGCTCGTTAAACCCACCCATGATAGAATTTTTTCTGTTTCAGTTCTTTGACAGTAGTGATAATAATCACATAGATAAGTCATTAGTCTATTACAATTCTTTAATTTGCTCTTAGAGCTGTTCTGAACAGAGTTCAGGCAGCACGGTCAAAAAGTTACTATCCCTGCCACTGTTATTCCAGGAGATTTTTCTGATAAAGGGCATTACAGCAAATATGAAGAAATATACCCACATCAAAATAATTTACAGGACCACCTTTGCCTTGATCTTAGCCTTGATATCTGCCTTGATAGCAGCTTGTTGTGTAAACACTGAGTGACATCACTTCACAGGAAGCTTTGAAGAAAAGGAGATGGCTCCTTTCTCAGGGCTCCTAAAACAACTGAGGCAGTTGCAAACATTTTACAATGGGGAATCAGATTCCATGAATCAATGTAAAATTTTCTTGGCATATGGGATCAGAAACAAGTTCATAACTCCAAATGTATGATCTTGTGGAGAAGTTCTGAATACAGGAAATAGCAAAGGTTAACCCATAAACTTGTGGGATCATAGCTGAAGGACTGTGAAAAGATGATGGGCACAATTCCAGATTAGGTTTTTTTTTGCAGATGATTTGTGTCTTTTTGATAGACAGAAAAATGAGAACATAGTAGTCTATGAAATTTCTTAAGAAATAAGAAATTCCTTATCAATTTAGTGTGTTTGTTTTTCTAAAAGTTGCTTTAAACTCAGCTGTCTTCCTGTAGGTGCACGAGAAATGTTACATGGGGATTTTATTTATCCAGACATTATGGGATGGTTAGTATGTTCTTATCAGGATAAAAACTGACTACGGCTTTAGACAGTAAAAGATACAGCAGAGACTAATACAAAGAACTGAGTAAATCTAGTTTTCAAGTGTGTAGTCTTACCAATCAGCCATATGAAACAGAGACTGAGAGATGAATAATCATTAAGAATAATCATAGAATCATATCTTTATGTTACTCACTTCATCTTTTATGTATTTTCTCTTACTTTTCCATGTTTGTAAAGTTCAGGCCATTTAGAATTCCTTTATCCATATTGCTGGGTTAACAGTTCTCTAATTAGATTTTTTAAAAATCTGTGATTTTGCTTCATGGCCTCAAATGTTGAATTCCTTGGCTGAAAAAAAGGCTTTGTAGCAGATAAATTTCAGGGAAAAAAACCCTTAAAATAAAATACTCATGGTTAAAATAAAGAAATTTCTCTAAACAGCCAATTATTTAATATATAAAATCATGTGGCCTTCATTTTCACATATCTAGCTGTAATCATTCTGAATGAATGTAGAAGGTTTTAAACATAAAATTATGGAAAAAAAATAATACTTGCAATACTTCTAAGTGAGGTACTTACACTTTGTTCAGCTCTCAAACTTCTTTATAGGCTTAGTCCATTTTATGGTAGCCTAGAGACTGAATCTGCCACATCTCCTTAAATACAGTGCAGATTTCAAAGTTAGGAGTTCTGAGCTCTGGAAGTCCTGCTTTCACATTGAACACATTTTCATTTGTTTACATGTATATCACATCTCTCTCTACTTTTGTAGAAATCAGCTGAGACTTTTTCATTGAAACCATTGGACACTGGAGGTGAATGAGGAAATACATTTTATATTGAGGAAATGACAGTAATTTTAAGTGTGGCCCTTGACTTCATTTAAGTTTTTGATATTTGGTCTCTTTGCAATAGTTCTTATCTAGTTTCTGATATTTCAGTTAGAATTTTTTCTTGGTAAGTATACACAGTAATCGGGTCATTTTAACACTTCAGAGCACCATGGAATATTTTAACTAAATAGAATCCACCTCTCTTGAACTCTAAACCACCAAAGACATTTACTCAGTGATGATTTTAGTCTTTAAAAGAACAGATTAACCTTAAAAGAACAACTTACTATACTTGTCAAAGAAAAAGAAATCACTTGAAACAAGAAAATAATGGTATCTGTATTCTTCTGATGTTAATTATATACTTTGTTGTTGATTCTACAGTGAAATAATAAACATTATGCTCTATAAACCAACCTGGCCTTCAGTTTTGGATACATAACTGATGTTACAGTCAGTTCTTTCACGTCTGTGCCTGTAACAGTGAAGATCTGCTTAATTAGACTCCCTTTCAAAAACCACAAAGAATAATTGCATTCCCAAGTTTTTAGGTACCACATAGTGTTCTGAATACAACACTAAATGCATAGGACCAAATAAACCCTCCACTACTAATATTTCATAGGCAAAGACTACCATGCAGGTTAACACAGAAAATTTGCCTCAGATTTTTTTGCAGACAGACTTAATTGCTTATTAACTCCACAGGTAGAAATAATTACAAAGAATTAAACATATGCCTTCAATTTTGACATGTCCAACATATGCAAAAGTGAGGCCTGATTTTTCAGACTGGTTTGTACTACAAAACCCAGCGGATGTTGAAGTGGTAATTGTAGGTACTCATCCCCTAAAAATAATATTGTTATACCAAATGTAAGCATCTACTAAATACATTAAATAATTATAAGAATAACATTCTTACACTAAGGTAGTTTAACTATATTAAGCACACTTAAAGACCATAAACATAAGTTGTAAAGTTTTAATTTTTTTATTTGATTTGGGTTTTTTGTTTTGTTTTGGTTGTTTGTTTGTGTTTTGGGTTGTTTGTTTGTGTTTCCTTTTTTCTCTGGGTGCTTGAGAGTTTTGGATATGCAGGGTTGTTGTCCCCTGTATCAAGAGGATCCTATATGAAACATCTCCAACAAAAGAAGGAGAAATCTGATTTGAACTAACTAAAAGACTGAGTCCAGGCCTGCTGAACGACTAACTCAGGTGATATTGTCAGAGGATGTATTGACACTGTGTGTTACCAAGAGACACAGTGTCACTCATATGTTTTGAGCTGAATAGAGGAAAGCATCTTCCCAACAGGAGCTGTGGACTGCTGTGATGCAGAGTGTTGGAGCTACTGAGGCTCTGTAGCTGCCTGATGGCTCATGTTTGGCTCTTGTTCCTTCAGAGAGAGGGAAGGCAAAAATCACGTTTGCCTTTAAAGGCTCACATTAATTTATCTAACAGATAATTTATCTAACTAACCTCAGAATTTTTGCTGAATATGAATGATCAAAGCTTATTTTTGTAACTATGGTTTTTAAAAAATTACTACATACCTTATTTTGCTGTCTGCTGAGGAAGCTGATGTTTTGCTCAAGTTGTAATGTGGGTAATTTAGCTCAAGTTATTCACAGAAGTTTATTTTGTGACGTATGCAAAATCATGATCTAAAGCAATACTCAGACACTTAAAGCAGAAAATTTTTAGAAGTAGATTCCTCCTTACCCCCAAATTAGCCAAGTTACCAAGGATAAACTGATTATTTCTCTTTGAGATGATATATAATTTATGATGCCAAGCACATATGCCCTGGGGTTGACAATGACTAGTAATATGCATTTTCAGGAATATAACAGCAGTTACACTATTACCAAGATGCATTGAATACAATGGGCAATTATGGTAATTATGTAGCTAATCACAGAAAACAAGGTGTACTGAAGATGCATTGTTTATTTCATTTATGTATGTAGAATGTGAACAATTTAGAAGAACTCTTGTCTATTTAGAAAATGGGAAAACATTCTATCACTCTGATTCTTAATGCATATTTTAGAACAGTATTTCAAACGTGTTTGAATATGAAGGAGAAAGGGAAGTACTTCCAAATATTTGCACACCACGTTCTATAAACAAGTGTCTCTAATAAATTTTCATGGTTTCCTCATAAGTGCAATATCTTTCAATAGGACAGAATGTGATATATGGGATTGCAATTCACATAATAAGACAAAAGGAACCAAGATAGAGGATGCTGGAGTAAAGCATCTAAGCTAAATACACAAGCCCACTGAAGTCATGACAAAATTGCTTCTTTTACATGGAAGCACCAAGGCTGCTTCTGATCCAAGGGGACTATCAATAACAAATTAAAGCTCTTGAGCTTCCACACACATATGTATTCCATATATTTTTCATAGCACTTTTGCTTCTTAAATTTTTCATAACCTTGAAATAACTCCTTCTTACTCATATTTGATGTGAAAGAAAACCTGGAATAGAAGAGTTGACATAAATTAGTATGTCCCTTTTAGGTATTTTTTGATTTTGAAGTGTCTAGAAGTTACAAAGTACAAATTAGGTGCATATCGAAGAGAAGGGTGTACATCCTAAAGCAATAATAAACATTCCTAAAGTTTAGAGAGAAGAGATTTTTAATTTATTTATGTATGTTTCTGTGGTTCAGCTAACTAAAGAATTCTAGGTCCAAAGCTGAAGACTTTTTCTGTTGTTTTCTGGTTGTTTTAAGATTCCTGGGATCTCTGTGAGGGATCTGCACAAAGAAATCTTGCTCAATTCTTAAGGATAGCTTTAAGAAGAAGTCAAAGTTCTCAAATACTGGCAACACTATTACATGTTCAAGAAGCACAGGGAAAAGCCTGTTTGGGAGACAAGTTCCTCTGTTTGATGGTCCACGCCTGTGGCAAGACCTCGTGGTCAGCCGCCTTCTCTGTAGCAGGTGGTGTCAGCCAGCACGTTCTCTGCCTTCCCTTCTTTCACCTGGCTTGAGTATCTCGTCAAAACTAGTTATTACAGCTAGGTTGTCAGGGTAGCACCTTGGGCCTGATGATGATTGAGGAGGCGTGATAAAAGTTCACAAGGAAGGCCAAGAAGAGTCCAAATATGTTTTATGATATACCATGTCATAGCTCTGTTCATATGATGCTTCAGGAATCTGTCACACGCACTCAACCTCGGCAGGTTTTGAGGTAACTTCAGGTACTGCCCTGGCACAAAAGCTTAGAGTAAAACAGAACTTTTGCAGCAATTATTTTTGGCTCTGTAGAAACAACACCTCAGAAAGACTCCCAGGAGTGAGCTGGTGATTGTGTGGCCTTTTTTTGTTAAAGTCAGTCTCAACATTTTAAAGTTTTTAATAAGCATTTTAGCATAGGTTGCTAGCATGGAAGCTGCTCATTATGAGCTAATTGTATCAAAGAGCTGCTGAAAGTGCTTGAATGTTAAATATATGCTACTGTAAGCAAATTTTCACAAGTCTTTCAAAACAGATGTTTGAAAAATAGTAGGCTGTCTACTCATGGTAGCAGTACACAAAGTACATGAAGAAGAGGGATTTAATAATGAATATACTCACAGCTACATGGATGCTAATCCACAGTGGGGTTTTAAAAAAAATTAAATTAAATGTATAAACCAGCAGTAACCCAAATACTTTTTGTAAGCAAGTTTACCGCAAACACCAGTAATTCTTGGCTTTTCTCTGTTCTCCCATTCACTTCTCTCCACTGCTTTTCTACCTACCCTGTTTGTGCATGGCCCTTCCAGTCCCAACACCTACTCACTCCTTACTTTCTTTGCTGCTGGTAGTGGCCTCCCTGGGTCATGACCATCACTGTGGCCACACGCTGCTACAGGGCTCTGCCTATTTTCAGTCTGTGCACACACCCTTTGTCCTCTCCCTCCCTCCCTCCCTCCCTTCCTTCCTTCCTTCCTTCCTTCCTTCCTTCCTTCCTTCCTTCCTTCCTTCCTTCCTTCCTTCCTTCCTTCCTTCCTTCCTTCCTTCCTTCCTTCCTTCCTTCCTTCCTTCCTTCCTTCCTTCCTTCCTTCCTTCCTTCCTTCCTTCCTTCCTTCCTTCCTTCCTTCCTTCCTTCCTTCCTTCCTTCCTTCCTGCCTTCCTGCCTTCCTGCCTTCCTTCCTTCCTTCCTTCCTTCCTTCCTTCCTTCCTTCCTTCCTTCCGAACTGCCTTCCTTCCGAACTGCCTTCCTTCCTTCCGAACTGCCTTCCTTCTGAACTGCCTTCCTTCCGAACTGCCTTCCTTCCGAACTGCCTTCCTTCCTTCTGAACTTCCTTCTGAACTTCCTTCCTTCCTTCTGAACTTCCTTCCGAACTTCCTCCCTCCCGAACTTCTGAACTTCCTTCCGAATTCCCTTCCCTTCCCTTTCCTTACCTCTTTCTTTCTTTGATAATAATTTTGGTGTCAAGATATCTTAAATTCTACAACACAGAGTAGCAAGGTTGGATAGAAAGGCATTTAGTGAGCCATTCATTACAAACTACAGAAATACTAAAGCTGCCAACATACACATAGCACATTCTGCAAAACACATGGCAAAAGCTCCATTGTCCTCTCTTATTCCTTTTGTTCTTGTTTTACCTCATATGTCCCCAGATCAATAGCATTCTGTTGACTGATTCCCTGGTATTGACTACCTAGGACATTCAGCGGATGCGACTTTACAAAAAAAAAAAAAAGTTATAACATTGTTAAACTGGCCTTACAAACTTTAAGAACCAGTATTTCTTACTTTCCTGTTTCTACTTTTTATTCTCATGGTTTTCGGTTGCTTCCTTGTTTTGCCTTGCATACAGATAGTTTTATTCAGCAATCTGATATCTGAATAACATTTGGTTATATGGTATTTTATGGGTTTTTTCTGGTGGATACATTTGCTGATATTGAGTCGTAGTACATCATAGTACTTGGTGGTCACTAAAGCATCTGGGGGAGAGAGATCTCTGCACTGCTGAGCTCAAAACAATCAACTGCTACACGAGTGTCACATTTTATTCATCAAACAGAGCGGATTTCTGATCTTAAAGTACTGAATCCCAGATTGAAACAGAAGTAATTGTTGTACTTCAGATCTATGACTAATTTCAAAATTCAAATAAAATACATTACTAAATAAATAAATTTCTACAGCATTATACTTATTCTAATCTTATTTTTTACTCGCTGAACCTGGACTAGTTTAGTTCGTTGATTGTTTTAGGCTTGTTTTGATTTTTTTGTTTGTGGATTTTGTTGTTGTTGTTTGTTTGAGGGTGGGTTGTTTCAATTTCATTTTTTACAGATAATTTCTTATTTCTTCTTTCTCTCCCCTCAGAATGTTTCTCAGCTTTTTATTATATTGAGTTGGAACTAAGATGATCCTTCTGATCTTGTTCCAAGAGTGAATTGGAAGGGCAGCTCTGCACTGACAAGCAAAACCTGACCTCCACTCTCCCTTAGCTACACTTTTCTGTATTTCTACATTTTAACCAGAATCACTCATTTACTATAACCTCCTCTAGCTTTTGATGACCCAGAGCTTTTTAGCTTGTCTTCACAAATTCTTCCTGACTCTCTAGTTCTGTTCACCAGCGTGCCACTATGATTTTCTATTATTATACCTCTTCTCATAGTGAACCATCTACAGACTATGCCTGAAGCTCGAAAAAGGAAAGGGAATTTGCTGTATCAGCAACTGCCCTGAAAAATACTATTGAAAAATACTTTGCTGCTAGGGCAACAAATGAGAAAAGAGTTTCTTCCTTGCCTGAATGTCCAAATTATACTCTTTTGATTCCTTTTCACATTCACACACTAGTTTTCTCTGTTTAACACTTACATTAAAGTACACCTTGATTAAATATGCCTTCATTTAACTCTTCCTCGTATCTTTAGAAGATGGGATTGAACTGTTACAACTTAGTCCTATATTTGATGATTTGTCTGCTGCAAAGCTGCAGAAAATATGAATCATCTTTTTCAGGCAGAACTTTTCTGATCACCATGGCACAGGGACTCTTTTTTTTTCTTAAATTTGAAAATAGCAGTCTTCAAAGCACAGTTTGAATAACAGAGATGAATCAGGAACTCCAGCCATTTTCTCCCTATGTGCCTGATTCCATTAGGAATTGGGCAAAGATTTCTGCATCTGCAGAGCTGAACCCTTAAAATTATTTATTGTTTTATAGAGACACCGTGGAAAAGGAGACACCGTGGAAAAGAAGACACCGTTGAAGAAAATATCTCTAGTCATTGCTTACTTCATCAACCTGATCTGCCACAAGAGGGCAGAGGCTTATGTCACTCAGCTTCATCTACTATCACATGAGAATGTCAGGGATCTTTAATGGGAAAATTTATCATGTTTAAATACCAGGGTGAAAAATGAAATTCCATTAACTATTTTTAAATGTCTTTAGGCCAAAAAGCCAAATGCAGCAACACAACTCTGTCATTGCTGTTGCAATGACTACAGCTACCATAGCTTGTTTATAAGGCATTTATTATTGTGCATCAATTAATTGTGCAAAATGCAAAAAAAAAAAAATTACCTATACACACACATGTATAGAAAAATATGTGTATGGAACAAGTTTGAAAAATGTGTCAAGCCAAGATACTGAAACCTTTGTGTAATTGCTCATTATAATAAATGGGTAGATTTTGAAGTGGGAAAATGTTAGAAATTCAAAACTATTATGTCAGTCTTAGAATAGTTTAAACTCTCTGTATTTGCTGAGCAAAAATTAGTGAATCTGCTAGTAAGGGCATAAATAGGCCTTCTTTTTAGGAGAGACAGTAAAAGAAACAATGGACACAGATGCTCTGACCTGCCATCATTACAGCACACTGCTGGCCTGGTGCTGAAAAGGTAGCAGAGAAACTCAAATCAATAATGTGTTATATTCTGCACTGGTACAATGGTTTTGATGGAAAAGTGAGGAAATGAAAAAATCTAGCTCAGTTTTTACACTGGGGTAATTTACATTGCATACATTGACTTCCACTGCCTTAAAATTTCTGATAAATTGAAGTTGATGGAACTATGACTTAACAATTTGTGGGCTTAGATTCTGACAAATCCCACTCCTGTTTCCTACTGCTAAGAATTGCTTATAATCACATTCGTACTTTAAAAAAAGTTTCCATGGTTTATCAGCTGATTCAACTACTGAAATGAAACCTTCAATATCACTCATTGATGTATTTGGTATTAACAGAAACTATCTAAAAATACAGGATTTTCTTTTTCTTCTTGCTAATATTGCAGCTGTAAAGCAAGAGCAGTTCTTGCCCCTGTCAGGTTTTTTTTCCTGAGCACCAGCTTAATAAAAAACTACATTACAGAAGCAAAAGAGGAAACGATAATGCTCTTTTCAATTTTTGTTAAAGCATATTTTAACAAAATGCAGACTTCTGTATAGTGAGACTGCTACCATGCTTTCTGTTCAATGCCTTCTTAAAGATACTGTTAGACACACTCAGTGAGAGGAGAAACAGCAAAAATCCCTGTACATTTTCAAGCTCACGAAACTGATGGTGATGATTGTAATTATAAAGGACAGCATGAAGGAGGTAGTTACAAAATTCTGATAACTTGCCTAGCACAGTGCTCTGTCAAAAAATTAAAACCTACCTATGACAGGGGTAAAAAAACCCAACAGCCTTTTCTCCACCCTCAAGAATTTTGGGAGAAGAAGGGAGAGGAGAGGAGAGGAGAGGAGAGGAGAGGAGAGGAGAGGAGAGGAGAGGAGAGGAGAGGAGAGGAGAGGAGAGGAGAGGAGAGGAGAGGAGAGGAGAGGAGAGGAGAGGAGAGGAGAGGAGAGGAGAGGAGAGGAGAGGAGAGGAGAGGAGAGGAGAGGAGAGGAGAGGAGAGGAGAGGAGAGGAGAGGAGAGGAGAGGAGAGGAGAGGAGAGGAGAGGAGAGGAGAGGAGAGGAGAGGAGAGGAGAGGAGAGGAGAGGAGAGGAGAGGAGAGGAGAGGAGAGGAGAGACTGCAAAACCCTCCCACAATTCTCCTCTAGATAAAGAGATTTCATATTCCAGAATCTCAAATATATCCATTTTAAAGTATTTATATGTTGCAAAAAGAATTCCTATTTAAAACTGCTGGAGACTTAAAATTAAAAAAAAAAAAAAAAAGGGAATTTTTACTATTATGATTGGGAAACTAAATATAGTCTGTTATCTGGGAATCTAGATAACCCACAGTCCCTGGTTCCCCCACAGTCCCTGGGTCTGCAATTTCCCATGGGCTACCACAGGCACAATGAGGTCAGGTGAACTGTTGAGAAACTACCAGAAACCTCTCTGGTTTCATTTAAAAACTGAACACAATTACTACATTTCCACTTTGTCCTGACAAACTAATGCTGTCTGATAGAAATGTTCTGCTAGATTTTTTCCAACCAGG
The DNA here is from genome assembly GCF_024509145.1 of Vidua macroura. Lineage (NCBI taxonomy): Eukaryota > Metazoa > Chordata > Aves > Passeriformes > Viduidae > Vidua > Vidua macroura. The sequence goes on from NC_071578.1 coordinate 15,236,758, forward strand.
CCCAGTCTCTGTTATAAATGAACTTGTGACAGCACTAACACCATTAATGCAGCAGGAACAAAAATGAGAGGACTGATTCCAGCTTATTCTTCTAATTTTAGACCAAGACTGGGACAACTGTTACTACCACATCAATTGTGATTATCAAGTTCATCTGATTGACTTCCAGCCCCTGCAAGAATACTAGTATATAAAAATGCTTTTTCTTTTTCTTTTTTTTAACAAATGTAGCAATAGACAGTGAGAAAATAATTTCCTGAAAATCAAGTGTATTAACTTAGGATGAAAAGAATGGGGTAAAAGTATATCCAGTTAAAGCAGCAGCAAAAACTTAGGTGGCTGATTCTACTAGGTTGATCCAAGAAGTTAGAAGATGAGGTACCCAGGGAAGTGAGGTACCCAGGTTCCCCTCAGAAGTAAACAGATACAGAAAAAAAATCTCAGTAAACTTGCAGACAAAAAACCACCCTGGGGGGGGCGGGGGGGTGGTGGTGAAGATATCCAGTTCTAGCCAATAAATCACTGTGAGCATAGCACATGAGCCAAAAGTGCCACCAAATGTAGCAGTGACAGTGTAGCATTATTAAGGACCTTCACAGGTGCATCCTCTGCACTCTGGAATAAATTATCTGAAGACAGGCACTTAATTAGCTGGGACTCCCTTCTTCTGAAGATTAGCTGGCTGATGATACCTGCCTTTTTCAAAACAACTCATAAATTAAGCTAATCTGTTCAAAAGCATAAAAACTGTGGGTTTGTTCTCCTCAGCCACTGCAAATTCAAATGTATGCCTCCCACTTCCCAGAGTGTGGGAAAGCTGCTTACAGCAGTAACAAAAATCAGCCCCAGTATATGTTAGTTTTGTTAGAATATATCAGGAAGTCTGTTTGTATTCTTTCCAAAAATAAAACTCTACAGACACCTTAAGCTCTTCAGTCAGTCTTTTTCCCATGTCAGGAGATGGCACATTTTGCTGAGTTAAAATCAATTGTAAATTCCCACAGATTTCAACTGAGACAGGTTATCACTGCAAAACAGTAATACCAAAGACAAAGAAATGATACAATGTGTTTTCCTTTTATAACTGGATTAATCTGTACTTTTTAATGTTTTTAAATGTCATTTCTATATCCAGAAGGTCAGCTATCATTCTCGTACCCTTTAGAATAAGACAGCTGTGAAGGGGACTGATTAAAAAAAGCTGGCATTTTAATGAAGTTTCCATTCTCAATTGGTTTTCTCAAAGAAACTTGCACATGCATAAAACCTTACAGCCAGGCCTGACTCATAGCCATTAGTTCTGCCAAGTATAAAAGACATCCATAATCCTTCCCAACAATGTATAAGACACATTTCTGCTGAATAAACTTTGCCAGTGTTATTAATCTTTTTGCTACTTACTTAATATGCCTTTATGTTACATATCTACTTCTCTCCCTATTCTCTTCAGAATGTCTAATTTCTTTGGACCATTTTCAAAAACCTAAATTGGAATATTCTTCCCCAAATATTTAGTATCAGCGAATCTGTAAACACAGAGAAGGATCTGAAAGGACTCACCTGATGCAAATTTAGGACACTACCACAGCAACTAGATCATTACAGTGAATTATGAAAGAAAGTGCTGAAAAAAAGATTAAATTGTTATAAAACAGTAATTTAAATGAGAGTAAAGTGAAATTCACAAAAGGAGCTTGACCTTGTTGGGAGAGGAGAAAAAAATGTGATTAATAAGGGATATGTGTGATTAGACCACATCCACATTTTCACAAATTTATGCGACATTGCCAATTAATGGTTTGATAAGAAAATCACAAGTTATTTGCTGAAAGAAATGAAGAAAGTTGTTACCTTTTCACAGGTAATGCAGGACTCCTGAGAGGAAGAGTGTGACTGATCCTGATCAGTTTCAATACAAAGTGATATAGGTTCACTGGAACTTAAGCAAAGAAAGAACATGGAAAACACAGACTTCATCGGTGAATCTCAGTTGAGCCACCAATAATTCCCAGCAAAGGGAGTGAGAAGTAGTAAAATTGCAAGACTTTTACCATTCCCATTCATCAAGCAATATCCTAAACTCATGTTTAAAAAAAAGAGCTGAAGATGTCTATATCACACAGTGAAAAATTATGTTAAAATGCCTGAAATAGCCCTTAACAGCCTATTTTACTGGAAGCTGTGTATTCCTGCAGTGGCCTGATGGCTTCAGACATATGTTTGTACTGATCTTCCCCAAGAGAAGGCTCTGAAATCTCACAGGTAACCTGGGTCTGCAGTAGCTGTGATCTTCCTTTCACAGGGGAGTCTACAGTTGACCAATTTGAGATAAAGACTGGCCAGAATTGATTGAGGCTAGAAATGTCAGAGAACATTCTCCTAGACTGCTTCTGGATATCACTCTCCATTTGCTGCTTCTTCTGCAGTCCTCCAATTCTATCAATTTCTATAAAAGAGTTCTTGGGGTTTTCTCAGTTGTGTTAGATACCTAATTGCCTAATTCCTACCTTTGGAACTCTTCCTGTAAATCCTAGAGACCTGGTATCATATGTAAATAGGTGGAGGAAGTAATTTAGTTATCATCTCTTCATCTCTGTATGAAAAACAAAGCACATTGACATCTCTGGAGAAAGAAATAAAGAAAGAAAATACTAAGGATGTTGGAATTAAATTCAGCTTGGTTTACAAAATTATAGCACACTCCATGAAATATAAACAGATCTATCAAATGTTTAAATCCTAATATTTTATTGCAAATATTTATACTAGGCTGCTTTAACCAAACAGGCAATAATAATTTACAAAAACTTGAATTTCATTCCATATAGTTTTCAAATGCCGGTATGTACTTAGATGAAAGTAGAGTAATCATCTTAACAGACACTTTTTGAGGTTGTGTGTAGCAGTTACCCTTCTCCAAATGCACATCAAAATCCAAACCTATCTGAATCAAATAGACAGAAAGTCACATCTTTCTTACCTCATGCAGTCATGTTAAACATCACATGGTTCCCTCATGTCTTTTCTCAGAAGTTAGAAGGAAAGAGCAAAGAGGGGAAAAGGACCACAGGACAGAGTGACAGAATATTTTCCTCTGCATAACTTTGAACTGCTGCTAAGGAAAAGAAGAGAAACATTCTCCTAATGAAACTCCTAATGGAGTTACTTCCTTCCAGCTTCCTGACTTAAAAACCCTAAACACTTTGGATATTTGCCTAGTGCTGGGGAAAAATCTTCACTGATTTCAATGGTTTATCAGACATAAATAATTCAGAATCTGAAACATAGTACCACTTAATTACCTAAATACTGCCCCCTTTATACCAGTGTCCAGGGCCAAACTAGTGGAATAGCATAAGCATGACTGTTGTTTTATTAACAATTTAAATTTAAAATTTTTTATTTCTCTAAGCTGACTTATTATTGTCAACTAGAGCTCTTTTTTCCTTGATGCATCATTAAGGAATCTTGGGACTAATGTTAAATTTCTTCTAGCTATATCAATTGTTTATATGTTTGCTTGATTGATAATACAAAGAAAAAACCATTAAAAGTTGGCATATCAGGTCACAAGTTGTTTATGTAGCTATAAAAACTATCAGTCGGTGATTATTTATTAGACATTTCTTGTTTATTACTAGTGACCAATAGAAATGCAGACCATTATTTCTCACATTTCATATATTCACACACAGGAGATAATTCATCCATCCATCATGAAGAAAATTTCAGTAATGAAATAACCAATACATGGTGTGGTCCAGCACCAAAATTCTTCTTTAGAAGGGGACAGGGGAGGCTTGGTTCTTTGTTTCCTGTTGCTGTAAGGTCTAACATACAGAGCTGTGGATGGCAGTGAATGCTGCAGGGTGCTCTTCATTCTTTGTGATGCTTATGCTTATTCATAATTGCCAAGGCTGCCTAGGGCTCATCATAGGCTTAGCACCTCTTCATCTATATGTAAGAATCTAAATAATGCATAGCTCTCACAAGTCTATGTCTTTGCACTATCCCAAGAATTTCTCCCTGTTGTCCTTTATGAAATGTGAATTATTGTAACCATAACTCAGGATTCTTTTGCCTGTGTGCATTTGTTTGCATTCTGCAGAACTCTGTAAATTTAATTTAGTTCTGAAGATGTCTCTATTTAAGAGAACATGGAATATTATAAAGAGTATTATTTACACAATGTCTCCATGGCTTATTTTGGCTTATATCCTCTGAGGCAAGATGAGAATCTATAAAGAACATTAAAGAGAATGAGATAAGAAGATAGTGCCTCTGATTTTCCCTATATACATGTCATTTCCTATGGTGGAATTACTGAAACAAGGTTACTCCAGAGCTTCTTATGCCTCTACAGAAATGCAGGAAAACTAAGGACATGTTGTTTTACTGAGCAAAACCAGGATTTTTTTTTTCTTTCAATCAATTTAAAAATAGTCGTATAGATTTTCAAATTATAAAAGAGGTCCTGAAAACTTGCTGCACAGTGCTCAGAGAAGCAAAGTCCTATTGCAAAGCATAATTGATAACAGTCCAGAAGAGAGTTCTCTATACTATGGAGTTATCCCAAAACGACAAAGTAAAAAACCTTCTTGTAATGAACATTTTGGAAGGAGCAGTTCAGTGTTGAAGCTGAGAGTGGTGGGGAACTTCGTGCAATTTGCATTTCCTTTTTTAATTAACATTTCATTTATATTCAACTATGAGTTATTACATTTACTGCTTCCAAAGTTTCAGACTAGTTGAGTGCAATGGACTCGTTGCACACCTAACATGTTTATGGAAAAAGAGAATAGAGGGCAGACCTTTACAGAGAATGTAAACAATGAATGAAGAATCAAATCACTCTCTGTAGGATTATACCACAATAAGAAGAGCTTAAACAGAGGTATAAAAAATAAAAATTGAAGTATAAAAGCTGAGGACATCACTCAATCAAAATTAAAATCTATTAGCAGCTTAGATGATGAAAGTTTGTTTCTGTTTAATTTAAATATAGATCAAGCAAATGTGATATAAAAGCTAATTAAAGAGTGTGTCTGTTTACTTAAAAAAAAATCCTCACAAAAATTAAAATTTGCACAGTCTGTTGTTTTGAAGTTGGATATTTCAATGATTGCCTTACTTTTGGGGGCATATGCCCATGAGTATCACCTAAGAGTTCTGCAGTAAGGCCTAGAGCAATAAATGAAAAGAAAAATCAGTGTAGGAAGAGACTGCAACTAATACATATTTGATCAGATACACAAATTTACACAGTTTGATAATGCCCTGAGGAATTTGCCATAAATTATTAACTCCTGCAATGTAAACGTGTGGTATTATGCTCCTTAAGAAACAGCAAGCCAATAAAGAGCTATTAATTTTTTCAAGCAATTTTTTCCAGAAGTACATCTATCTGAAATATTATAGGCATATATAAAATAATGTGAATAAAATAATGTGTGAATAAAAAATGAAAATAATAAAATATAAAGAAAGGTGTCCTAGAAGCCTAGAATCTGTAGAGTCATTCCCACTTTTCTGAAGAATGATACAATTTTAAGATGGGAATTGAAGGTGTTTTTAACAATTAAATTACCTTAGGAAAAAAAAATCAGTCTTAAAGTTAAAAGTATCTGGAACAGAAACAACTCTTGACACTTGGCTATTTAAATGCCAAATGTTACTCCAACAAAACACATTTGGGGTAGGTTTTACATTTAACTTAGGAGCAGCTGCAAGAGTAACATCGTAAGGATTGGACTGTACAGCACAAAATATGATTTTCATAGTTACTTCTACAATGCAAAGAGATTCCTGTAGTGACAGAATCTTTGTAGAGTTTCTGTTACTGTGGGTCAGGCAGTGCTCCTGCACATCTTCCCTTGCTGCAAGGCAGTGATCACACTGAAATACAGGGACCTGCTAAAGAGGCAAAAGTGCTCCTTGTCCCTTTTTAAGAGCATCTTGGTGTGTGTGATACAGACACAGCAGTGCAGTGCAGTGGTGAAAAATGGCCAGCTGTTAGGCAGCAGGGAGAGCTTAAAGAAAGAATTTTCCATTACTCTCTTATTGGAAATGGAAGGAAAATACTTCAATTGTTCTCAGGATGGATTAGAACTTCAGAGTTCTCACTACCAAATACAGCAACTGGGAGAATCTAGGTAGTCTTCATCTTTTACATGGATTTTTCTGTATGCATTTGAAGATGTTCAGCAGTCACACACACTGGGATATTTATTAACCATATCATGTCACCCTTTGCCCTTGCAATTTTTCCTTTAGGGGGGCCTCTAAAAAGGAAAGATCTTTCTTTCTGATAACTCTAAAATGAAATAATGAACTGAAATGTGTTTCAGTCTGAATAAATTAATCTGAAACCAAGCATGAAAAGCACATAAAAAATATTCATCATCACATTTCTGCACAGTATACTTTCCTGCCTATGAAATTGTATAGCTCATGTCTGCAGGAAGCAACATGGAAAATGTTCTGCTTCTGCAAAACTGAAATTGCTGTACATACATGGACTTTTTACAAATCAGATACCACTTGGAAATCCTAAATGCTGTTAGGAAGACCTGTCTATATGAACTGGTGTATGTACTAGAGAGTTTTCATATATTTCAAATTAAAGTTCGTGCTAATTGATCCTAGTAAATGACATAAGATTTTTTAGGAAAAAGAAGGGGTAACATTTTCTCCATGGTGTCTTAGTCATTGAAGCTGTCAAGAAAAGCATTGTAGTCTATTAACTTATAGTGTATATATTTACAGAAATACATTGAGTCCCACAGTAAATTACATGCAAGTTTTTTTTTTCCAAAAAAATAATTTAGTACAGGAAACCTTAAAGTTATTCTGTTTCATTTTATGGAGGGCAACTATTTAGGGATTAATAATATCAAAAGCAAATTGTAAACACCTGAAAGATATCTATTCCTATTAAACTTGCAATAAAAAACCAGAAACCTGTCTATCCATGATGGAATAAAATCCCCACAAATCTGGTTTGATGGATTGTCATGCACAAAGCTAAGGAACCATTAATGTAGATAAAACATTCTTACTTGAGCCATGTGAGTTTCTTAGACACTAATTCTCAAAAATATTTATGTTGGGCTGTTTAGGGTGCAAGTAAACCAAAAGTTCCATCCTTTTTTCCTTTGCTTTAAATACAAAGTTTCCATATTCTATCTGAAATCAAAGTTTTTGCAATCATGTTTCATGTAAACTTTGCTTGATTTCATGAATGTGGAGGAGTCCATAATTTTCGATAAGCAAGTTTTAGGTTAAGGAATCTGTTCCTTAGCAGGAATCTCTAGTATAACGAGCAATAATTCAATGTTTGAAGTCTACGGTAATTTCAGTTTTGTGGAAACTGGGCAAAAAGGAAGCCAGTTTAAACTAGATGGAAAATGTAGATGTTTATCAAGTCCTTGTTAGTATTTTATACAAATAAAATATATATGCACATTTAATTTTCCTAAAAGTATAAACTTCAGTAATAAAGACCTTGTCACATGTTAATATTTAATTCCTAAATTTATCAAAAGCACAGAAGAGCTACTGGCAGAGATCTTTACAGATAATTCTGTGAATGAAGAACTCAGCTGCCACTGAATTTCAATATCTACTATGTACTCCTTTTAATTCCAGTGAAGATTCCTTCAGAACTAATGTATATTTCAGCATTTTATACACAGAGACAAAATCAATATGATAGTTTGGATCTTTATACAAAATTTGGTCCTACAAGTTAATACTCAGCACTAGAAGAGGCCATGCAAGAGGTTTCTAAGGAAATACTACAATGAAAGGGCTAATATCTTTGAAATTCATGTAAAAGACATCATTGCATTTAAGCCAGAGATGTGCCCTGTATGAGCCATAAGAACATGATTGTTTAGAGAGGAGATCCTTTCACCTGAATACGGGTGGTGCAAATTTTTCTGTGCACACAATGGAATTAGTCAAGCTGGGGGGGCAGGGGGTGGGGTTCTTTGTTTGTTTGGGGTTTTGTTGTTTGTTGGCTGGTTGTTTCTTTTTATACATATTTTTTCTATCTTAACAGCCATACAATACCAAAATTAAACAGGTGATAGGCAGTGACACAACAAATTGATTGAGGGCTTTTAAAAGGTTAGTAGCAGTCTCAAGGCTCTAAAAACACTCCTTAAAAGTCACTGTACATGATGTGCAATTAGATGGCTGAGATTCTGCAAAATTTGGCATATATCAGAGATAAGAGTCCCTGCAAAGTTGCTCTGACTGCAGAATAGATGTGACCTTTTAGGGTCATAAAAAACAATAGTCGAGTTAAAAATCATGCATTCCCAAGTATTTAAAGAGCTCTAAATGCTTCAGCATACGTACATACATTGTCCCAGTAGCCAATCAAGTTTAGTCCAGAGAAAAACCCCACAGAACTAAACTCACCTTGGCGAACTTGGTCTTGCAAGGTCTCCAGGGCCCTTTATCTACCCTTTAAATTGGACAGGACAAGGCAATCCTATACTTTCTTCTGACTGAGTGTTCAATACTCTAAAAAGAAAGAGATAATATAAGAAACTAATCATGATCCTGCAAAATTCTTTATTTCTTCTCTGAGCTTGAGCAAAGGGCACAAAAAAGTGAATTTAAATTAGCATAAAATGTTGTGCAGATATTACGTTAAATCACTGCCTTCGTTTGCTTGTCTGGTAAACTGGTAGATCTTCAGAGCAAAAACAGTTTTTTGATTGAGAATTCACAGTACTGGTCAAATAAGCTTTTGTAGGATTTGACCACAAACATTTCTCTATTTTGCTTCCAAGGTATTTCTTTGTATTAGAATAACTTGGTGAAAGGCACATAGTGACAGGAGAGACTGGCTGTGGACAGTGAAAGCCCACTGAAGATTATTACAACCTTTCCACTGACTTTAATGGGCTTTGGATCAGACACCTAGGAACATAAAAACATGATAGAACTGGCTGAAAATATTATAGCAGACGTGGATTTACTTAAAACTGGACATTGCAGACAAAGCCAGAGCCTTTGCAGCAGAGACTCTCAGCCGTCCCTTGGGATATGCTGTAGGACTTGCTGTGCAGGGCTGGAGGACTGATGGGAAGATTCTGAAGTCTTCAGAACAATGAAGTACCAATGAAATAGCTACAAGTGAGGAGTATCAAGTGAGGAAATCAGTTTCCATCTGCTATGCTGTATGGTCTTAATTGCACAACAAAGTAAACAGAACATATCAAACATGATTTTTTATGGTTACTGTCAGTTTGAGAGTTCCTTTTGCACGGTTGGCTTCTTCTCCCAAGCAGCTAATGACAGGACTAGAGAAAATGGCCTCAAACCGTGCCAGGGGAGGTTTAGGTTGGACAGTAGGAGGAATTTCAACACAGAAAGGGTGATTAAACTTTGGAATGGACAGTCCAGGAGGTCACCACCCCTGGAGGTGTTTAAGGCTGGACCTATCACATAGTGCCATAGTCTATTGACAAGGTGGCATTCAGTCATAGGTGTGACTTGATCTCAGAGGTCTTCTGCAACATAATTGATTCTGAATTGCTTCACGTATTTTTGGCAGCAGAGTAGGTTGATAATTATTTCAACTACATGGAGAAAATAAATTCATTGCCTTTCCTATCCTGCTAATGAGAAGTGAATGAACAGTGAAAAGGATTGCCATGAGATGGGCACATTGATCATCACTCCACACATAAAGATAGTGAAAAGCAAAGGGCAAATTAGAGGAATTGAGGAGCTTCAAAAAATGCTTTAACATTTCCAAATCTGCTGCTTTGGAAAAGATAGCATTCTCTTAAAAGGCACATTAAAACTAAGCAAGTGACAAGACATAGAAGGTATGTTTGGCCTCAGGGCAAGTACCATCTGGCACTCTTGTTTAAAATGAGAGTGAAGCAGTTAGAAAGCTTTGGAAGTGAATGTTGTAACAGGAAAAAATGTGATACATTTCAAGAGAAGGTCTAAGAGTTAGAGACTTTAGATTTTTTTTTTGCTTGCTTTGTTTTTAACCCTGTGTACACTTTTTAAAAGGTTAGTGCATGATTTCCAAATATCACTGCACATCCATGCATCGGTGGATTGTTTCATAAGCCCTGGTCTCTTTCACTGTTTTAGTGACCTATCAGTGCTGGGAATCTCCATCTTCAGAGGTTTCTGAACTGATCTGAACTATAAGTAATTGAAATATCTTTGAAAATTACATAATGAAGAGAGAAGATATATGTCCAACATCAGGAAAGATTTTCTACCAGTGAACGTATGGAAATTTTACTGTTAATTGGGAAACTAGTGTGAAGCAGAAAGGCTAAGTTTGTGAGTCACATTCTTGTGAGATGATTCAACCAGCTGAGAGGGAACTAAATGAGCAATGTTATGAAGTAAGGAAGCAAACAGAATACAATCCCAGTTCCAGGTGATCCCAGATAACATAGCCTAAACTGAATTTTATGCTGTAGCAGCTTGACAGATGTTGACACCCAAGATAGCTCATTTGCAGCTAGCTTGGTTATCACTGTACTAGATTTAAATCTGCACCCTCATGAATAAACTGAACTGATACAAAAAAAACCCCAAAACCCACAAAGTAGAAGATGACATTTTTCAGTTGCTAATGTACAAATCCTATGAGGCTCCCTAATAACTCCACAATAAAAGGAAAAAGAAATTATTGTGGAAAAGAAATTGAACATAACTGGCATTCCTGAGACTTGATGTGATGATTCATGACTCGAATGCTGGTTATTGCATATTGAAAAAAAGATAGACTACTTGAAAGATGTGGTACGCATTCAGCATTCTACATCTCTCTCTCTTACAGCTCCTGGCAAATCAGGAGCATAGGCTTTAAATGCAACTAGAGGAAAATGTTAACAATGACAAAGTAGAAATCTGTTACAGACTATCAGATCAGATGAGTTTCTTTTAAAATGCATGTCAATAATGTGTTCAAAGAAAGAAAGAACACAATTTTTACATAAAATAGGAGCTATACATTTGAAGTTTTGCGCATGTAGTGATAAAGAAATGTTTACTGAATAAAAAAAAAAAACCCAAACAACAACAAACACCCCAAACAAACACAGCAGGACAGATATCGACGGATAAAGGCATGGTAGTTATATACATTAGTGCTCAAGTATTCCCTGTGTGTATATATACAGCTATATATATACATATTCTGATAACATTGTAATCTCCCAAGCTGAACCAGTCACATACACACATGGACTGGAATAAGACTGTGACTATGCAGATATAAAATTCTATTTTCTATCAGTTCTTGGGAAAATTGATGAAAATATTTGCATTTTTCTCCTTTCCCAAGTATGTTCTTTTCAGAAACAAAAATGCCATTTGATTTTGATATACATAATGTTTAAAATACTCAGCTGTTTTAATATTACTTGGTTTTGTTGAATTGAAAATTGGAAGTATAAAACGCAAATGTGTGGATATAAAATGTGAAGCATTTTGCATGGGAAGAATCCAGTGTTATAATTTTTTTAAAAGATCATTTATGGAACACCAATTTTACTTTCTACAAAATGCTCTTAAGTTTCTAATATTGTACAGCTAAAAAACTGCAAACCTTGAAGTTCAAGATTCTAACTTAGAGTGTTTCTGTTTCACATAAGACTATTTGAGGACCATTAGTGCTGCCTGGGATTTTTACCTTCTGTTGTTATTCATTTCTTGTCAGCAAACTCTGTTCTCACACTGGCTGCTGCTCAGCAGTATATCTGCATTGTTAGATGTGTGACTTTATTTAGTTTCCTTCAGAGTGAAGGATGGAAGCTCATGTAACTGCTGCTCCAGTTTCCCGAGCCTTTTCCACTTGGGGGAGAAGCATCATTTATCTTTAAATTCATGTGCATAACATACAAATCAGCTTCTGCATGCAATACATCTTTCAAAACCTACAGACATTTCATATTTTGATAGTGCTTATGGATAACTTTAATAAACCTTATCCTAGATGTGGTATCCAGAGGTTCCAGATTTCCCCTTCTAGGAAGTGTCAAATAGAAAAAGCACAGGGGAGAAGCAAGTGCCTTTCTGCTTCTAGGTACCTAATGACTTCCTGGGAAACTGCAAGGATACCTGAGGAAACTATAGACAGTATCTACTTGCAACTCCAGCTTCTGTGGCCTGTGCCCTTATTCTTGGTATGCATCACATCTGTCTGTGTGGCATTATAAAAAGGCATAACTGGTAAGGAAATGCTTCCTTTTGAGATTTGTCATCTGAGTTCACATGATTTGCAGTATTCTGCCATCTGCAGATGAAGAATCAGTAGCATACTACAGGTCTTCCTCATTCTTTTTTCTCCTAAACATTGTTTTCTTTACTAATGTATGTAAAGGCGTAGAGGTAAAAATCATCAATCTTGAGTGAAGAGAATTCTGTACTTCCTGTCATGAAAATAAACATACGGCTTGCCCTTGTATTTATATGAAGAAGAGAGGTCAAAAGGGCTAAGATTAACTATTTAAAAAAAATCACAAAAACCTTAAGCAGAGAGGACTACCTGTGCAAAAAACTGATGTGAAAATAAATTAGAGAGACATTTTTCTCTGCTGTTTACAAAAAATATCAGAAGTGTGTCCTTAAAGATACTGGGAAACCCCAAAATATTACTTTAGTATCCTGGGTCCTGATATATGATCAAAATAATGCAATGAAGGTCATCTGCCTAATGCCAAAAACCGACTGAGAGCTTTGGAACAAATAACAAATTCATAGGAAACCTCACACATTAGAAAATAAAGTCTTGCATACAAGATTAATCATATGAGATCTTATAATTTTACCAGCCTGTACAGAATTCCAGCCCACTTTGCATCTTCCTTGATCTTCTCATATATTTCTGTCTTCAGCCTTTCTTTTATCCAGCAATATGGAAAACACTGTAAATAAAAAGAAAAATAGAGATGATCTTTTTAAAAAAATAAAAATCCTGAATATTTCTTATGTATTTGCAGATAAAGGACTGTCCATGGCTGACCATGACAATATTGCTAAGCTTGACTTGCATACTTCAAAGTAGTTTTATGGAAAATAATAACTGGTGTGAGAGTTAGCAGAGGGTAGTCCCTATGAGCTGTATCACACTAACAGCTATTAAAGACCATTGTTACCCCTTGTCACCAAAGTGAGCTATGCAGGATGGAAAACTTACTAAAGGGCAACCAACTTGGAATACATATAATAAGAATGCAATTTATGTTACAACATGATCGCCTTTAATTTTCATCCATTGAGCTACATTATGCCACTTAATACCAGGGCAGCCTAAGCTGACCAGGATGAAGTGACAGGAGAACTTGGCTGATTAAATTGCTTTAAGGCGGTGCTAATAGTGTAGACATCAACAACAAATGGTGGTGAATAATGTAATAGAGACAAATAACATGCAGTTAGCTAAGGCTAATTTTATCAGCAGGTGCTGAATACAGTCCACAGCTATTACAGTGCTGAAAATAAAAAAGCATACAGTAAATATCTCTAATGCTATAAGTTACAGCCTGCATGTTACTTAAATTGTATGCAGTCACTCTGTATTCTGAGGTATCAGCAACAACCTAATTGCTAGCCTTTTGTTCTTTTAATGTTTACTTTGAGAGGTGTTTCTGGAGAAAAAAAAAAGTAAAAAAAAGTTTAAAAAAGTAAAAAAAAGTTTAAAAAGTAGAAGGAAACATGCTTGGATGCACAATGGAGAGATCACAGGTTCACAGGTACTTGGGAGATGTGGAAAATCCATATGTGGATTTTAGTTTCCATCTGTGTCTCATTGGCATTAAAATCCTTGAACCACTGTAATGAAATTGACAAAACATATATGGCTATAAAACATATACAGCTATATTATGTCATCTGATGGTAGCTAAATTCTACAAATGGGTGAGTGGTATTTTGACTCTGGATGTAGGCAGGACCAGCTCTGAAAACACTTGGCTTGAATCCCCTCAGGCAGTGGAGAACCTCAGTTTTAGAACCTCAACGTTTTTGAGTAGGGTTCTCACTTCTAGGCATCATATTTTCAGAGGTAGTTAGGTATATAAATTGGCCTGGGTTTCAGTGGCAGTTAAGACACATAAGATTAAGATAGATGAGTTAAGATAAAAGACAACTGAAGAACTGAACTAAACTTATTATATAAAAGTCACTACCAGGTTGTCTTCTTTTTTCTATTCCAGAAGTTAAATTTTAAACAAAGGGTAAACCTACCTGAAATATTAAAAGAAAGATTAAAATACTATCTACTGGAGAGGCATACTGGTTGTTCACAGAATCTCAACACTCTGTATGGTTTTGATGCCATTAGTATTTATAAGATTTTTTGTAATAATGCCAGTTCACTATTGATAGTGGCAAAATTTATCAATTATGAATTCAAAATTTCAGTTTCATGTGTAATCCAGTAAAGAAAATTAATTGCTTTAAAGGTATTTTTTTTAAATTCTCATTGCAATTAATTGAAAACTAGGTCAACAGGCACTCCAGACAGACAGTGATATCAAATGTGGGGAAATGTTATACAGAAATAATTAAGCACTCGCTATATTAAATTGTGATAACTTTCTTTCAACATTAAGCACTGACATATAAATTTGAGAGCAGGTTCTTTTGCTTCATGTCATATGCAGTTTCAGGATTGCAACAAGGAAAACATCATTTTTCTTTTGTGCCTCAGTAATTGCTATGTGATAAACATGCACAAGATAAACATGCACTCATTCCACATGATAATGAGTGGACTAGTAGAAACTAGTAATTACATTTTCCTCTTTTTTTTTTCTTTTTTTATTTTTTTATTACCTTAATTGGTAGTTAATTTATGCACCTGATTTTTCAGGTGCTTGTACATAGTCATTAAAAATGACCTCCAAGAAAAGCAGGAATGCTGAAAACTGAGGCAGGATGGCAGGCTGGCTGTTATTAAGTATAGCCCTTTTCTGTGTTGGGAAATGCTCTTGTAAATACAGTAATTATACATGATGGAAACTTTCATAAACTTTTCAAATTCAACAGTATTAAAATGTTAGTAAGAGAGCTCTCACTATTTCTCTTCCAAATCCTTGTTTACCACTTTGTTACAAAATTCACTGTAAGCTGAAATCTGATGTTTATCATAATAATCTAAAATATTAAACTTTTGTATTGTTTTGTTATATAAAATCTGCTCTTTTTCTCTCAGAATATGAAGAAATTGTTTATTATGCTCCAGTTTGAAAAATGACGCAAGAAAATGAAAAATAATAAATTTGTTTTAGTCAATGCCGAATGAGCGGACTAAAAATTTAGTCTTAATATTAAACTGTGAGACTGCATAAAAGTAATCACAGGATGTGTACAATGGCATCAACTCTAGCACAAATGTCCTTAAAGATGGCAACTTGTGAAACATTGGCTGCCTCCTTCTATGAATAAACACCTTACAGTGGGGAGCACTGCATAAATGTAGGTATTCATGTTATGGAATAAATTTATCAGTAATATTTGAGATTCAGAAATACCAGTGTACATAATATCCACAACAGCTTTATAGATAGGAATCCAAAGGCTGCATGTATTGCATTTAGGGACTAGGTCTGCATCCCAGTATTTTCACAGAAGCTTGAACTTTTTTATCTGCATCTGGTGTCAGGGAAAACCACTTTCCTCACTAGTAATCCCACTAAAATTACAAAAATGCACTAAAAGAATTTTCAGCTGCATTCTTTGGTCAAGCCAGTTTAAATTCAGGATTGTCAAAGTCCTAAATGACCTTCTCCTGACACTGATCCACTGTTGCTTTGCCGCTGGTACACTTTGGAATACACTTGTCACATCAAGGATGTCTCTGAAGGTAGATTCTACTGCTCGGTAGAAAAACACCAACAATCACTTTTTGAGTTTTTCTCTTGCCATGCCTGAATTCCTCACTGTTAAAGGGAACTGAGAAACTGTTCAGTTCCTCACTGGACTCTGCAGTGCTAGGAAGAAATCTTTCAAAGCTATGTAATGTCCAGTACCCTACTGTGCAGTGTTAAAGGTGTTTAAAATCACTTTAAAAAACCCATTAATTCCAACAGGATGATTTCTTAGGTGTCCTAAAGTTTAGTATCCTGCTATATGAACTGATACAACAATGTGAAGATGGTGGACTGATGTCAGTCTGGATGTTTGAGATAATATCTGAGTAACAAGTAATAACCAGTCTACTCTATTGTGTTTTACCTGTCTTTTTCTAAGCTTACCAAAGCTTCATAACTCAAATAGAAATGTTGAACATTTTGATTGGGGTCCACATTTTCCCCAGTACTCGTATGGTAGCTAATACAATGGACTATAATCAGGCTTTATTGAAAACTAAATATTAAATAGCAATAGAAACTCAAATAATACCAACATCTCTCTGGAGCACATTGATTCCCTTATACCTTTCATAGGAGAATTTTAAAAGCAAAATAAAATGTGGATTGATTGTACTTCAAATATGGAATAGCATTAGGTACTGTACAAGCGTGGCAAAATTTTCTCAAAAGGAAAATGAACACTTAAGTAAAGCCCACTCCGTTCTGCTTCCTTTTTCATTATAGCTGATGTTTCATTTTAACATGTACATTTGAATCTCACTTTGTGTTTTAATGGAATGCTCTGGGCCAAATAGATCCCCGGTGTAACATTGCTTGTGCATGTCAGACAACTATTACAATTTCTAATGGCATGAGTTTGGGGTGGCTGCATTATTCATGTGGGGTTTATTGATAAAAAGGTCATACAGGTCAATGCATGAATTTAAAATACTTCTACAGGTCAGAAATGTATTCTTTACATACATTTAAAATGTGTGCTGATAGATTTTGCTTTTTTAATTGATGAGTATTGATATTATTTATTTTACTCTCTGTCTATGAGGTCAAATTTCATTAGCTACTATTTGCAGGCTCTGAATGAAATGAACTCTACAATAAGCTTTAAATTAGAAAGTACCAAAACAAAATTCCAGTGTTGCAGCAGATTCTGATTTTCTTAAAAGATTAATGGAGAAGACTTGTAGAACAATTTCTGTATCCTGTAGCAATTCATTTAGCATATTCATTATGCTGGACATCACATTCTGTTTGAGCATTTGCAAGAACTTGCTTTATTTTTTAGCAATAAATCTCCTGAATTTTCTTCATTATGAAAATAACATTTGGTTCTACAGGGCTGTCTATAAGAAATACTTGAAAGAGTTCATTATATTTCTACATCATTACAACAATATCCTGGAGTTACATTTTATGTGTTGTGGTGACTCTATGCCCTTTCTTCTTGCAGTTCCTGCAGCAGGAGATGCAGCCGAAGAAAAATTATGTCCTCTCTATATTGCCCATATATTATTCCTGTTCCCCCTGGAGCTGTGGTTTCAGATGTGAACTGGAGGAACCCAAATAGGTCTTGTAATTTACATCATGAGCTAGACCATTCAGAGGCAGCTCCAGCATTTAGTATGCAGAAACATGAAGTAGAAAACCATCACAGTTTCACAAACTATCACCTGACAGGAATAAATGCTTACTTTGTGTGGAGGACCATAGACAATGCCCTTCATTTCACATGGCAAGATCATGACTTTGCCTTAACCAAGGACTGAGTGACTCATTTATAATGAGCCATGGCCAAGAGGACACTGCAAACAAGGCCTGAGCATAATGAGCCACACTCCTATGCAAGGAGGATCTGAGCCTTGGTGTGGAGCATGGATCAAAACTGACAGGGAATGGTACCTGAAACTGCTGGAAGGGGGTACTGGGATCTGATTGCATCAATATTTAGCTATAAAGACACTTGGTACTAAAGGTTGTGGCTGGAGAGAATGTTATGTGAACAACCAACAAGTGTAGAAGCAGAGTGCCTGAGGTGGAACTGCTTATGAATTGGTGCTGAGCCTCTGCCCAAGGGCTTGGCACAGAGAGTGGTCAGAGGGAGTATCACAGTCCCTGCACTTCACTGCTCTCACTCACTGGGCTGGTAAGCAGGGTCGGTTAGTAGTGCGTATGTGTATGAAATTTTTCTGACACAGCTTTTTTGTTGCTCTACTTACATTGAACTTAGCAAAGTCACTTAGCAATGTTTAGAGTGATATCTTCCCATTCATTTCTGCAATGTTTGAGGATAGAACAGACAATTCAGGTTTTCATCACTTTTTAGAAGCCATTTATGAACATTTGCCTTCAATCTCTCCAATTGTGTTTATGAAAAACTCTGTAAGTCTACTGAACTGGAGAAACCTGAGCCATTTCCACACACTGGGAACATCTTGTGCTCCCAATATGAGTCAGAAAATGAAGTCTTAAAAGATCCTAGTGACAGACAGAAGGTTAGGATTTAGAGAACTGGAGCAACTAGTGGTAAAAGTGTACTGCCAAAGAGAAAATGTCACTTAGATACTACTTTGAAAATTCTCCTTGTTTTGAGCATATCCAAAAGTAGCTAACCAAAATTCTTTGTAATCAGAATAAAAACCCCTGCTGATCTTGTTTTTCAAGAAATTATCCTGTGTTAATTATTGAACAGATGACTCACTATTTCCACAATTTCCTGTAAACATACACATATTTCATGAGATCCTGTGGGAGAGAAATATTTTAGAAGCATAAAGCCATAAACTTATAATTACCTCTGCACTATGGCAATGTCTGACACATGTAGGCCAAACATTCTTTTTTTAACTGAAGATCTACATTCTTACTATGAAGATCAACTCTTTTTATTTCATAGCATTGTGTTTTAACCATAATTTCTTTAGCTATGCTTCATGTCATCCTATTAGTGTATGCTTGCAAACAGAATAGGGTATACAGAAAGCAATTTGTTAATCAAATCTCTTCTCACTCTTTTATTCTTTCCTCTAGTAATCCCTACATGTTCTTGGTATTAATCACAAAAAACTTAAGAGTTGTCCTTGTTAAAAATTCAACTCAAGAATTCAGTATGACCTTTTACATCTAGACCCTGATTTAAGAGCCAACACAGCTAAAATCATAAGATAGTATGCTGCTGTAGCACATTAAAAGGTCAAATTCAAATGAGTTCAGGTTGACATACTGTTCTTTGTCTTAGGGAGGAATCAATTATGAACTTCAGTTAAATACATAACTTTCACAACTTTTTCTCAAATGGCATATATTGATAAATTTAGGCTATAATTACACAAGTATTAAGAAATATTTAACATCTAAGTCCTAATTAGTCACATCAGAATCAAGAGGTATTTAATATTTGTAAAATTAAATATATGCATTGGTGTTTGGGGGACTGATGTCTTCTACAGTAAAATCTCGTATGTGTGCAACAGTGTGTTCCAGACTACCTACTGTGAAGGGAGATTCCTGTCCTCAGCAGAAAGTAACTTTTACCTTACACTGATTACTTATGGTAGTTTTAACAGCTAAGATGGAAGGAATTAAGCAGTTTTAACAGCTAAAACTGAATAGGACTAGTAATTACCTTCAATCACTTTATCATGGACAAGGGCTGACTGAATGTTGAATTCAAAAACTCTTTCCTTCTTCTCCACTTCTTTGCATGATGTATCTGTATCAGCTGTCAGGGGCCCAGAAAGCAGGCACCTGGTGGAGACTTATTATTTTACTACCCCTGTTACAAAAGAATAGATCTTTTGTGTTAAGGTCTTGCAGTGAGATCCATTTTGCCCATAGAAGGTCACAACAAGGTCAGCATGTCCCTCTAAAAACTTCTGTTCTTGAAGAAATTAGTCCCACAAGCTTAAAGTCCCAAATTAAAAAATCTGTCTCCCTTTTCCTCGAACCACTGTGTCCATATACATATGCATGCACATGTGAGTGTAGATATGAATCTACACATACACATATATACACACTGAGACCAAATAAAAATAATATGGGTAGGGGCTCTAAGCATTCTTTCAACTTGTTTATTCTGAACAGCTACATTATGCTCTAGTGGACTTTTTTTCAGTGTTGGACTTTTGCCATTGACTTCAAAGAAATCAGATTCAGGCCACTGGGAAAAAAAAAAAAAAAAGCAAATTTTGAAACCAATAAGAAGTAAAAAGCCTGGCTTTGAAAGTCATGATATGAAGCTCAGAGTTTACTCTCCCCTATGTAGAAATAACCTGTAGGGGGGAGAATGGGACCTTTAGATAATTAACTATTCAGTAAGTCTTAAGCAGCTCAATAGTGCTTTTTATCTTCAAAGTGCTTTTTAAACATTAACTAAGTAATCCTCTCAATCCTCTGAAGAAAATAATTTGGTATTTATTATCCTGGTGAAGAATTGCTATAAATGAAAAGAAAATGCTGAAAATAGTACTTTTCATGTACATTTTTAAAGAACCCCCCCCCCAAAAAAAACCAAAAAAGAAACAAAACAAAACAAAAACAAACAAACAAACAAACAACCCCAGAATCTCAGGCTCTGCATGTGCATTCCTGTGGTACTTACTCCATCTCAAGAGTTACTGCTCCAAAGTAAATGTAAAATCTGTATGACTGTCCATTGTCAGAGATGGAAAAGCTACTGCAGAAAGTAGCTGCTTCTGAACTCTACTATTCTCCCAGATAATTGTACTCCTAAGCAAACTTTTATAGCATATTCTTCAAATAGCCTTAACTGTCACGACCTCCCCAGATTTGTGGAAGAATGATTTGACTGCAAATTCTCACAGTGGAAGACATTTCCTACAGAGAAATGTAAAGTAGTGCACCCGGGAAAAAAAAACGAGATCCTAGAAGAAAAATATTACCAAAAAGCAGTAAGAACACATGGTTGTGACACACAATTCTATAAAAATATCAACTTGATAGCCAATACAACTAAGAAAGTAAAGTAAATGCTAATAATTATTAATAAATGTTCAGTGGGGTTTCCTTTTAAGCATATATTTCACTGCATAATTTCACCACTGCTGTATATTTACAATTACATAGACAAATGACTAGAGAATTAGAATAATTTTATATAGGATTTCAGGTTTTGGTGTTATTTCTTAGCAATGGAACTAGCACATTTCCCACATTGTTTTCCAAGCAAATGGTGTTTCTCTAACAACTGGAGTGTCATGCATGCTTGAGCCGCTCAGATTTACAGTTGTATCAAAAACACTGAGAAAGATATGCTTAGCTTGCATCACCCAACAAGTATGTTTGTATAGGTGAACTTTGAATATTTCAAACTTGTAAAATTTTTTCTATCTCTATGGCCACTGTACATGTAAGAGTTTTCAGGGTCTACACTCTAATACTACCCCATCACCACCCCCCACCCTCCCCCCAATTAATTTAAACCTCCCATGTTTCCAGTATTTTCTGTTAGGTATACAGTTTTCCTTAATATTGTAATTTTTAATTAAACATTTATTCCTATTTCCACAAAAACATTTCCACCAACACCTCTTTCCCCCAACATTTTAGTCTATGAAATCATTTTGGTTGAAATGTCAAAACCAGTAGACATTTTAGCCAAAATGAAAAGCATCCCACTATCTGAAATCCTGCAAAGTGAAAGCAGCTTCAGTATTAGAGGCAGGAAAATGTCTTCCTCCCCTCTGAGGTTCAAGTACTTACCTTTGTAACTGATAACTAGCAAGATACTAATGAAGTGTTAGCCATTAAAGGAAATAACGGCTCCAGCTCACATCTAAAGTTTATCTGCAGTTTATCTTCTACTTGACCGTCAGTTTGCAAGCTAAATTTTCCTTCCAATCCAAATATTCTAAAACAAGGACCAGAATAAATAATTTCTTAGAAATGTTATTTCTCTCAGTCTGCTGGGCCAAATTCTACCCCAGAGCCAAGGTACCATTGTGTTAAAGGTTTTACTATTTGAAAGCCTTAGCTACTAAATTTTTCATCCCTAATACATTTAGAAATGTTTGCCAATTGATAGAAATGTTAAAAGTACATATAACCTAAAACCTCAGAGAACCAAGGCTTTGAAATTATTCAGCTGTAGAGGATAAGTGTTATTGAATCTGCTACAATTTTAAATACTTGAGTTTTCAGTAAGAAATAATCAATTAAAAATAGTCAAAAATTCCTCATGTTGTATACAATAATTAGCTACTGGGAGAGGGGTATACCTGCTTAACTATTGGAGACATGAAATTATTTTAATGTGCTTGGGTTTGGAATATGCATGTCAGTTCATACCTTCTACATAAACTTCAAAGATGAATCCAATTAATGAAATATCCTTTTCTAAAAGGCATCAGGAAAAATAAGAGAATGACCCAAAAATCAAAAAGAGAAATATTAATTTATAGATAGTAGATATGCTTCATGTCAAAAAGTAAGTCATATTGGACATTTTTTTAAAATTCCATTTTGAACAACTGTTTCACTCTCCAATCAAACTTCTGATGCTGCCTGCTATTAAAGTTATGGAGCTGAATTAAAAGGAAGAGGACTGATCTAGTTCAGTCATTCTTGGAAAATTCAACTACTCATAACTAGAAGTCGCACTGTACTTCATAAAGTTCAGCTCCTGACCAGAACAGTGACAACAAGTCCCCCCTTTTTAGGTAACTATCACAAAAGGAAAAGGGTGCATAATTACTTATGCTGTAGCATTGATATTTAAGGCTTAGCTCTAAAAGAACCAACAGTAGCACTTAAAAAGGACTTCCTTAACAATGGGGCAACTGATTCACCATGTAACAAATCTATAAAAGACACTTCAGTATAATCTTCCATGAGCAGAGTTATAAAATATTCATGGGGTGCCTCTACATCCAGTGTGTAACCAGGATACTGTTTCTGGAGATGCCATTACAGAAATATGATATTCAAAATGTAAACATCTGGTAATCAAATGCATGACAGTGTAGTACTTACATGAGAAACATGATTTATTCCCAGGAAAGAATATTAATTCTAAACACAGGACTTTCTGGAAGACAAAAACATGAAAGAGACTGGGGGGAAAGTAGAGCTGTGTGTATCAGGAGGAAAATCAGATTTGAAAAATTGCTATAGTGAGCCTCGGAGAAATATAATGAATCAATCTGGGATTAAGCTACTAGATAGGAAAAAGAATAAGGACAGAAGCACAAGGGATGTTGTAGAGACCTCCAGGGCAAGAAGAGAGGTAAGAATAAAATTCTGCTTAAAGATGAGGCAAGAAAAAGAAGGTAAAAAAAAAACCCCACAAGACTGTGTGAATTCGTAATTCCAACCCTCTAATTACCAGAAACCTCAGAGACACAGAGGAGGAGAAATATGGGAATGAAGATGTAGTGAATGATTAGATCTGAATTAATTAGAGACACAAAAACATGTTGAGAGCACAGACTCTACGGCTGAGCATATTTGTTTGGCATTAGATAGAGATGAGTATGGCCTTAACACTTTCAGAAAATTGAAATATTTTTGAAAAAAAATTCAATGTGAGGAGTTGATAGCTGTCTCTGTTACAGTACAGTAATGCATGGAATAAAATCTTCAAAGGAAAACCATTTGTACAATCTACTTACACAGACCAGTTGAAAAAAACAGGAAAAAAAGTGCTGAGTAATGGACACGAAAGGCAGATTCTTCATCTCTGTAAAACAGTTCAGCTCCATTAACTTTTTCATATAGTTCAAGACAGGAAGGATCCATTAGATCATCTATTCCGACCCTATATGTCATAGGTCATTAAATTTCATTTTCAGTTCTACTCAGCTTAGTAGTTTATGTTAAACATCTTACAGAAAAACAACTACTCTTGATTTGAAGGCAGAGAGATGGAGAGTCGTGTTGCCCTTGGCTTTTTGCTCTGAAGGTTAAATACTATTGCTGCAGCAAAATTGTGCCTTATTTCTCATTTGAAACTGTTTGTTTTCAGCTTCCAGCCAGGAGTTTTTTTTTTTTTTCTGCTACCTTAAATAGTCTTTGAACATTTAGGGGTTTTTTTGTTTGTTTGTTTGTTTGTTTGGGTTTTTTTGTTTTTTTTTTTTTTTTGTTTTTTTTTACTTCTACATCATAATTAAGTCACTTCTTTGGGAAGCCATGCAGAACAAGTTCATTTTTGTCATACCTCTCTAAAAGTCAACTTTCTCCAGCTTTAATAAATTTCCCCTTTTTTTAACCCTTCTGTTTTTAGCAATCCACACCCCCAGTTATTGCACTGGTCAAAGTAAAGGTAACCTCTCTACCCACGTTCACTCACACTTTGGTATTAATAAAACACTGTAGGAGTAGGAGATTACACAAAGTCAGTTCAGTTCTCTGCAATGAACCTGTAATTTTATTATCTTTCCTTGCAAATTCTGCAGCTAATAGGATGAAAAACTCTTCAAAACTCATTACCAACTTCTCCTCTGCCTCCACCATTTCCTCTGTATTTGATAGAGTGATGTCTGAAAATTCTGGCAAGCAGGATCTCTGTGCTGTTTGATAAGGCATTTACCAAAAATTATGAACAATTTGTTTTCTCCTCCTTCTTGTCTCTCTTTGTTTGTGTTAGTAGTAATAGTTTCAGGAGAAAGGTAAAAAAGTGCAACACAACTCTTTGGTTACCTTCACATGCCTGCTTATTATTTACTTTGGAATCACTGTCAATACCACCTTTCAACCAAGACACTAATGATGCTTCAGCATTTAATATAAAATATTACAGTCTATCAATGAAAATTGGTGTTCCATAAAGAGAACTCGTAGAGCAGACTGACTCTTTATATGCTATTTATTTCTACTGATAATTTTTCCTAAGTAACTTCCAGTTCTGTTTCACTAAATCACTTGTGAGTTATGAGGTCATTTGTAACTCATAGAAATAAATGATACAGCATGAGTTATCTTTTTGTAAAGTGTTGTGTTAATATATTTAACTTGTATAATTTGTTTTTTTCTAAGAAGAGGATATACATTTGTTTAGGACATATCAACTCATATAGTTCTTGTAATGCATATTAAAGTAACAATAAAGCTCCACTCGTAAGTATTTCTACCACTAACCATGACTATATAAATAAATATCACACTCATTTATTTTTTTCAACAGTAAACTCCAAAATAATGTGCATCAAGGAGCCTCTCACTGAGCTGGGAAAAAATGGCTACCTTAGGCATTTCCCTAGGTGACCTCTTTTTATCATTTGAGGCTTACATCCTGATTTTGTCATGTAGACTATTTTAAGTCTTCTCAGAAAATTTGTTTCTCTCCTGTGCTGAACTAAATGGTGCCTGGAAATTAATAAAGGAAATCTCAGTGCAGTCTGTGATGTTTTTCTTTCTTTTCTGAATTCCTTGATTAATCAGATATATTTATTTATTTACTTAGAAACCTTACTAAATCTGCCAATATCTAGTAAGTTGCCATGTCATATATTAAACAATAGAATGTTTACATGCCCTGCAATGAGCCTTTGGTCCTACCCAGGCAAAAATGAGTTTTCTAATGAGTTACAGCTCTCAGAGAAGATGGCTCAGCTCAAAACGTTGAATGTGTCTGTCCTTTCTGATCTTGGGTTAGTTTCTATAATCTCATGATTCAATTCAGGCAACCTTTGGGTGACCACAATTTTGCAATGCCAGTACAACACTGATAAGGCTGATGAGGGTAAGAAAGGTGTGTAAGCACCGGGCCTCTCTATTGGGTGTAGCTTAACTTTTTCCCAGTGCAGGATCCCTGTCCCTCGGCCAGCCCACAATTCACAAGGGATGCAGAGCAATGCAGGTATTGCCAAAATAACCTGTCAGAGTTTCAAAGTCCTTTTAGTGATAACAATTGACTTCCACAACCCCATAATACCATCTATAAAATCCTATAGAGTTGATCTAAACTGAGTGATAGCGAAAGGAAAATAGAATGTTGCTGAGGTAACTTCTGTTCAAATCAGATTATACAAATAGTATTCCTCTAGGAATATTCTCTGTAAATTTCTCCAGTGAAGATGAGAATAAGTAGTTTTGTCCCCTTCATGAAAATAGAAAGTTCCCTTTTTTTGATAAGGTGGTATATTTTTCAGAGTGTTTTGGCCAACTATGGAATAAAACATCTAGAACAAGGGTAAAGACTAAAATTGTAGATAAAGAATAGAAAATGAAGGAATCTATTCTCAGATTAGTGAATAAATTGAAAATATTTTACAAAAAATAATATTTTTAAATATTGAGAATAAAATAAGTGGTTTTATTATGAATTGATATTGCATCAGTTTATAAATGTTATCATTTTAAAGTGGTGACATAATTATTTTTTAATTTTTACAAACATGAAATGTTACTTAGTCTTTTTTTCAAAGACTGTCATTAATAATGGCACAGAACAACATTATTCACCTGTAAAGTTATCACCTCAATCTCTTGTCCTTGATCACACAGCAGATCTTTGAAGTGTACTTAGACATCACTGATTTCTTTACACTGGAAAAAAGTATATTGTCTAAAACAACAAACCATTGTTCTCTGGCACTCTACACCAAGCCATTTAAGACTTGCAAGATGTAAACTATGAGTTCTGGCTAATTATTTTTCTACATAACTTTCTTGATCAACATTGCCTAGAGAACTTAGTGAATTGTCTGCTGACAATTCTGAAGGCAAAGTGCTAGAAATAAGCTACTGAATTAGAAAATTGTTGGTTTCATACCGCCAGTATTCTTCCCAGTGAGCCCAGAGAAGGCCACAAGGATGATCAGAGGGCTGGAGCCACATCCTGTGAAAACAGCCTGGGAGAGCTGGGCCTGCTCAGCCTGGGAAGGAGGAGGCTGCAGGGAGACCTTGGAGCTCCTCCCAGTACCTTAAGGAGACGTACAAAAGAGCTGGAGAAACACTGTAGTATGCAGTCATAGGGCAGGGGGAAATAGATTTAAATTGAGACAGGGAGATTGAAGTTATATCTAAGGAAGAAATCTTTTACTGCCAGGATGGTGAGGTGCTGGCACAGGTTGCCCAGACAAGCTGTGGGTGCCCCACTTCTGGAAGTGTTCCAGGCTAGGTTGGATGGGGCTTTGGGCAACCTGGTCTAGTGGAAGCTGTCCCTGCTCACGACAGGGGACTGGAACTAGATGATCTTTAAGGTGCCTTCCAAACCAAAGTTCTATTTCTCTTGACAGAGTGATGGAGAATCCTGAACTCCTCATCTTTTAACAAGGTGTTTGCATTGCGGCTCTGGAGATAGAGGCTTTCATTCATGGGGCAAAAGTCTATTTATGCCATGTATTTTTGGAGCCAATTTTCATCACACTCACTAACTTCTTTGCAAACAGAAAAGATATTGTTCTTACAGGAATAACTGGAGGAAGAGGAAGTTTCTGTTGGAGTAGTGGACTTGCCATTACCTGTTTACTTGTTTGGCCTGGGAGGAACATGGTTTCATTGCTGAGTGAACTTGGTCTGAGGAGTACAGAGATTCACTACACTTCAGCAATTCACAACCATGCAAGCTGTCTTGTTAACTATTCTGAACTCTGTGGGCTGTTTCAGACCCTGGATAAACTGTAGGCAAAATGGCAAGCAGTTGACTTTCAAATTTCATTCTTTGATCCTTCTTCACCTTCCAGTTTGAACCATGAAGAGTCTGAGAAGTTACAATCTATGGTTCATGTATGTTTTGAGGCTGTCTCATCACACAGAACATAAAATCTCATGTTAGTCAGAAGAAAAACACAAGCTTTTTTTTTTTTAAGGATTGGAAAACACTATTTTTACTTTAAAAAATTTAGGTCAGATGTCACCTACATCTTTCCAGGTAATTAGCAAAGAGAAATAGCATTG
This sequence comes from Vidua macroura, assembly GCF_024509145.1. Taxonomy (NCBI): domain Eukaryota; kingdom Metazoa; phylum Chordata; class Aves; order Passeriformes; family Viduidae; genus Vidua; species Vidua macroura. The sequence goes on from NC_071578.1 coordinate 15,264,480, forward strand.
AAAAAAGAAGTAGGTAGGAGGTATTTCAGAGCATGCCTCCAAGGGATAGCAATAATTTAATAAGGGATAACTAGCATAGTAAAGCACAGGGAAAACTCTACCCAACTAGCTTTGTGGATATTATAGTGGAACTTACAATTTTTAACAGCAGATGACATTACTGATTTATATTTTTAGAAAGCCTTTGATGAAGTTCCTAATGACAAACTTCTACTAACTATATAGTTCTACAGTGAGATTGTGAGAATCAGTTAGTATCTAATTAAAACAAATGTTAAAACCCAGCTCAGTGATCTAGCTCACTGGACACAGTTCTTCTTGTTCCATTGAAATCAATCTTCAAGACTTTTTTTTTTTTTTTTTTTTTTTTTTTTTTTTTCTTAAACAAACATAGATTAACAAAGGAAGGGCATTTCTTTCACCAAAATTTAGTCATCTTGAAATAGGTTGGCTGAACTTGTTGCCTGTGATTCTGCTTTGGATATTTAAGATGGAAGCACTGAGCCTCCTGGCAGCTCCTCTTTTGCTCTAATAGTTACCAAGGGAATTTTGGTGACTAACAGAGTGACAAATAACTTTTGCATGTCTGAATTAAATCTGCTAATGAATCTAGGCTTTAAAGCCCTTTAGCAGTCACTGAGTCCAATGAGTATCAATAATAATTATTCCTTCTGATTTTGGATTTAATTTACCTGTATAACTGTCTTCAAAGTGCAAGATGCAGATAATATAGTCATAAAAAAGAGCTGGTGTACTGCAGAATCAATTTGATTAGTGTTATTTAGGTCACCAAACAGTATATTTTCCATCTATTGTAGGAGAACACATTCCACTAGTATTGGGGTATATCTGACTATAAAGGAAGTAAGTGCATTAACTCTTCTGTCATACAAACAATTAACTTTACTTTTTAAAGACTGATGCTTCTAGGAAGAAAATGTGTCATTTGTAGATGAGAGTAAATTGATTACAAAAAAAGCTCAAGGCTGTGGCTTATTTATTTCACATTTTTGAAAATCCAGAATTACCCAGAATCTGTAGGGAAATACCAGCAAAGGAAATTTCCATATGTATGAACCAATCTAATGTCAAACAGTGATTTTGCAAAACTGTCAGAACATCATCATGCCAATAATTTCTAACTAAAGCAATCCTCCTATATACAGTTAGGTAAATAAATAATCACAACTTTGAGAAATCTCTTCTACTACCACTGGGTAATTTCTGCATTGGGTGTAGCTTCAAAATATATTGAAAAGCATCTAATAACAGGATGCTATCAACTAGTCTCCACTTTTTCCATCCATCACTTAATATTCAGATCCAGTCTGTACAATATGTGATCACATATGGAGTTACTCCATAATTTCAAAGGCCCCGGAAAGACTTGTTTTCCATGAGATCACTAAATTGAGGGAAGAGAAATCACAACCACCCATTTTGAGAACATCCCACTGTTAGGCAGGTATTACTCAGTCATAACATTCCGATACTCAGTGATTTGGACATTTACATTTCTACTGCCACCTGCCATCATGTGTTGAGCGCCTTTCAATTCTCACTGAAGCCAATGAGAGATGAAGAAACCTGGTACCACACAAGGTCAATTCCCACTGAGCCAGCAGCTGAGATCTGATACTTTGCAAACAGCAGACATTCATGGACTTACAGGCTGTAGCTGCTCTGATTTCATCATAAGTTTTTCCTGAGTTAAGCATAAACAGGCTGAATTTCTAACATCCTTTGAGATTCTCAGCACCTGTGTTTCCTTTTAAGCATAAGCCACACTGAAATACAAACAAGAAATAAATACTGTCCAGTGATACCCTGAAACGATCCTGTTTTAACAAATATGCAGGACTGAGTTCTAACAAAGTGTTGGCATGAAAGTCCATGTGCACATAGGTTTACACAGAGAGAGGAGAAGGTAACAAGAAATAATGGAGAAAAATCCCCCTGATTTTGATGAATCTCGTTAGAAAACTAATCACATGCTGTTACTTGTATCAAAATACATCTGCAAGCTAATGAGACCCAGCATATTATTATGCAGCACCCCAAGACTGCTGGCAGTTTGCAAAATAAATTAACAGTGAGGTTTTGCCCCCAAGGAGTCTACAGTGTAACTTTAGGTATGACACAGGGTAGCAAAATGACAGGGAAGAAAATTGGGAAGAAAATTGGGAAGAAAAATGATAACTGTTACATAGTGTCATGGTGTGCACGTCATAGTAATTGCTCCAGATATTTTAAATATAATTTCCTTTGTCCTCTATCTCTTTTAATGTTACCCATCTTCTTTTACACCTGGTTTGCAGACACACCTGAACTGGAAGGGTTTTTTCTCTACATGCACAAACATGTTCCAATTCCTTCAGAATTGGAACTCTAACACAGCTGTTTCTGTTACTGTTATTGCAATCCCATTCAGCTTAACATCTACAGAAAATGGAAACCTATATGAAAACTATACCTGCACTTAATTAAGTGCAAAACATGGAATCGTTCCAGGAAAAATGATTAAGAAAATGTTCTTAATATATCTGCTTGAGACACTAGAAATTTCTATTTTCCTTTTACATATTTCCCTCCTTTAAAATATCTGTGACTTTTTCCTTACAGAGTTGTTCTTTCTTTGAATAAAATGATATTTTTGCCTTTTAAATATTTTCATATTCCAAGTCTGCCTCTTTTTTTTTTTTTTTTTGTTCAGTTGCTAAATCATGCATAAAACCATTGTGTTTAAAGTACATTATTCAAAGACATGACAGAAGTTACAGTCAGAAATCTCTTTGTATTTATAGCCTTGTGTAGAAGGCTAAAGAGTACTCACCCTCATTCTATTTTTCTCTAGTCCAACTTTTATTTCTGTGTTTGAAATTGGTGGGATGACTGACAGATCAAATAAGCAATTACAAGCAAAAAATGGCATCAATTGTGCTTATTTTGGAGAACAATTTTCTCATTGTTGTCTAACCAGTAAAAGAAAGGGATAGATATTCTTTGAGATAGCTTAAAAATGAAAGGCAGACAAAAAAGATACCAGATCAATAGAGAAATCAGAGACATTAACCAATACATAATATGAGACCTTTGAGTGCTGAAAAGCTTCCAAAAACCCATTTTCAGGAAATGTACATAAAGAGCTAGGTGAGATAAAAAGAAAAGATTGAAAAATATAAAATTAGAGGTATTCTTAATTATAAATGTATTTTGCATCACAAAGGGAAAGACACAGAAAATACTTCAAGCAAAATTCACAAACAAACTTATCTAAGAAAGGGAAAAGGGAGGGAAGTGTGTAAGTGGAAATGTGTGGCGTGCATTTTCTCACCCCGGTCTGCACAGCTCGGGAGCCCAGCTAGGCTCTGCGTTTTGTCTGGGATACCGGGGCTGAGACGTGTGTGCAGAGCTCTGGGGTAGAGCCTCTGGCGTGGGCTGCCGCGTTCTGTAACCGGCGCTGAGAGGAGATAAAGGGACGAGGGAGGAACACCTTGCCCTGCGTGGCTGGAGAACTTTTATTCCCGCGTGGCTGCCGCGGTGGAGGGCAGCGTCGGCTCCGAGCGCCTGCGTGGACAAGATGGCCGCGAGACAAAGGGAGCATGGGGTTATATAGGGGCGGGCAGACGGGGTGGAAGCCCTCTCACCCAATGGGGACAGGCAATGGGGCAGTGACGTGGACCACGGCAGCCAACAGGAACACAACAGGGGTGGATACAGGGTTCTGGGACGAATAGGAATACAAGGATGGGGTAACTGACACAGAACTCTCAGGAATGAACAGGGGGTGGTTACAAGACTGACATGGGGATGCTCCTATGGCAGACGACCTGGAGCGGACCATTGTGCGGGGAAAATGGGGGTACATAGAGCCGGCTAACTTACATTTATCAGAACCCCTAACTGACCCAACCCGGGATGCAACAGGAATGCCTATTAATGAACTGGATGTTATGGTCTTCAGACTTCAGTCAGGACCATCACAAAAATCTTTGTTCTTAAAAATTAAATTGCTGACCTTGACTGACTCGCAATCTGTTTGGAATCCAGAACAAACAGGACAATGACACAATGTCTTTTTCATTGCTCTGCTTTCTTCACCATTTTTTCTCTCTGAATACATAGATTCTGGATGAGCATGGGCCTCTTCCTCAAACTGAGGAAAAAAAAAAAGGAGTGCACAGTGAAAGCAGGGACATGTGGCCTGGGAAGAGTGCTGAAATATGGTTTGTATGTGTAGGAATAGGATTAGGAAAGTTAAGGCAAAGATATGACGGGACTTGGAAAGGGATGTGAAGAATAACCAGGGATTCTATAAGAACCTAGGTCAGAAAAGAGCAATAGACCTAACCTGGCAATCCTTCCAGGAAAACTGCCTGGCGTGTACCACAGCTGGTACACTTTCTGGCCCTTTTATCCAGGGTAGGCTCCCACAGAAAGTACTGGGAAAATAGACAGTGTGCCCTGAAATTACCTAAACCAGCAGGTGATCTGTAATGGGTGTCTGCATTGGCAGTGAAGTGCTGCTGAAACCAGCAGTCTCACTATTAACCCAGACACCTGGATGTAGCACATATTCTACACTCTGTTATGAAGAAAATATGTAGACACAATGAACAATCCATTTTGGAGAAAGCTTTTATATGGATTTAAAATTGTGGATATGACTAACCTGCCTTCTTCAATAGATGAATAGAGACTATAGAGTTTAGCCAAAAATACTGGGTGAAAAAGTGATGATAAAGTAATAACAATTGCCTACAGATTACTTTTAAAAGAGTGAAAGCATCTATTTTTATGGTAACAGTTCTTCCTTCAAAATGTTGATCCAGTACAACAACAAAAGTCTACTTAGGCATTTCACTATGAATAACAGGTTTGTAATTTGCAGTGAAACTCAGGCAATCAGCACACCTTTGGAATGAAAATACAGACAGAAGGTTCACCATACAAAAATAAGTCTTTGCTGTGTTATTTAAACCAGATTATCATTTTAAAATGCCTGGTTGAAGTCACAGATGAAATTGGGAAAGAATACTTGCAGAAAATAGACAATTTATGCATAACTCTATATTCATGGACAATAAATGCTAAAGATGTGCAGCATCTTGTAGCACAAATTTATAAGTCATGGAATCAAGTCTGGTTGCCACACAACAGAGAATACCAGTAATTTCAGAGTCTCCAACTTCTACTAAATCAAATGTTTCTTTTAAATGTTGTATTGGGAAAAAATTGAATAATGAGTGGCAAAACTAGTCCAATTTTGAGGCTTTTCTTTGCAGTAGCACTCGGGATCCTTGGCTAACAAGCTAGTTTTTCAAAAGTTGTTGGGTGAAATCTGAAGACATGGAACATATGGCCACAAAATATTTGAATCCTTCAGGACTTTGAAGGGGGGAGAGCAGGAAAGTAACAGTTCTATTGAGCTTTGACAATCAAGATTATGATTTTGATTTTACAAAGGGATAATGAGGGAAATCCAGAATAGCACATGCCATTCCTTCCAATTTACTAGAATAATTTTTCCTGCTTTAAAATGGAATACCATTCCATAAGTATTGCATACAATATAGCATAGAATTAATTTCATATTGAAATAAAACCTGGATTATTTGATTATTGATACAGTAGTAAGTGGAGCAGCAATAGAGTCTATATGCTAAAACTCAATCAATAGAATTAAAAATTAGAGGTGAGTGATCTGGGAATATATCTCACCTAGAGCTCTCCTAACACTTCCTGTCATTTCAAGTTGAAAATAATCAAATGAATTTTCACAGGCAATTAGTTGCTAGAAATACCTGTGAAAGCAAGTATACTCCCAGTGTCTCCAAGTAATTTAGACCAGCAGGTGCTGAGGAAGTCGTGCATCTTCAACAGCACACAAAACATTTCCATGGTATGGCTAATAAGGCTAAAAGAAGTTAATTTCAGGAGGATATAAACCCTATTGTTTCTGTCTTTTTTAAGCAAAGAAACAACCAAGAACAAAACCTACCCCCACAGAAGCCATGGCACTCCTCAGAGACAAGCCCTTCTCAAGCAGAAGACATTTCATAATGCAGCACTCAGTGTTAGTTACACCATAAGAGTAACCAATTAACATACACAGCTTTATTGCAAGACACATAAGTCATTAAACTATTCAGTTAATCATTCTGAATTCTGATTCCTCTTAGTTTCCTCAAATGTAGAAAGTAAAAAACATAGAATTTTTATCTGAAAATAATAAGGTGGTATGATACATGCATATGTAGGTTTGCATATAGAAAACTTAAATAAGGACTGTTGTGGTCTTGTGGTGGGTGCAATATCAGATTCATAAAAACAAGTCAAGTTGCTTTCTTTTATACTACCTATTTTAAATATACACAAAGGAAGCATTTCAATGTGCATCTACAAAATATCTGCATTTTGGGGGTGACCAAAGTCAATTGAAGTTCAGAACTTTGCCAGACATCTGTTCATATCTCATATTAAAGCATACAGATTTTTTACAATCCACATTACCTCCAGCTATCTTGAATTTTTACCCTTAATTTCTTAAATTGAGTTTTACTTTACAAGGAAAAAAATAAATAGCAAACAAAGTCTCATATTTCCATCCCTTCATTCCCAAAGAAAACATAAAGGCAAACCTTGCCATCCTGCGTCATTATGTCATCAAGAACAGTAACCTGAGAATTTGTTTACTAAATACTTTTTCCTTTTAGTGTTTATACAAACTGAAATGCATGAGAATGAAGGAAACTAGTTCTAAATAAAGGAATACATCAGGAAAGTACAGGAGTTTTATTCTGTGGGGAATGGATTGCTATGGCAACAGGATTTAACTGTGCTTAATAAAGCATGGTACATTTACAAAATTAAACAAGAATCCCATTCAATCTTTAAATGAGGAATAGCTTCTGATGCTTTCTTCTAAACTTACTCCATTTACATTAAGTAATTTTTCTCTAAACAGAAATTTATGATTGACTTCTACAAAATAAATCTAACATGTAACAAATATCACTTGATCTTCAGCTATACATTAAAATTCTGTTTCAAGAACTGTAGAATACATATTAGATTTATTCTTACTTAGAACTGCTAAACATCTTCTGAAGTACAATCAGAAAATTCATATCAGCTTGCTGTTGAGGATTTCCCTCTGCATTGTAAGCACAGTTAAGTATTTGATTTCTTGGGTCACAGATAGATAAATTAAAAATAACATAATTGAAGTGGGGGGAAAGCAGGAGAAAGGACCCTCTTAGGATTTAGTAATCCTGCCCTTTTCCTCTCTGTTTCTGATGGTGAAACTTTGTCAGCTCAAACACACAGGAAGAACGTGCTTTACAGAAGATAAGAATTTCTCAATCAAATAAGGAATATATTTGAGAAGTGCCTGGATGGAATCCTGTGCCACGTGCCCTAGGATGAGCCTGCTTGAGCAGGAGGGGTTGGACCAGATCACCCACAGTGCTTCCTTCCCACAAGACCCATTCTGTGATTCTGTGACCAGCAGCTCAAGAATTTCATCAGCTCCAATAACTGGTAAAAAGATTTTGGAATTTTTTTGGTAGTTGTGGGACTCATTTAAATTTGCCTTTTACATAGAAGTTATTTCTTTAAATTCTGTCTTTTGTTACATGAATCACCTCTTATTTAGCAGTGCTATAGCCCTCACTGGGTTTGGTAGAAATTTCTTGATATCTGATATCAGTGGTTGTTGGATTGGACCCCTAAAAATGTATCTTTAAAGGGACAAGATTAGTCAGGTTCTGGCATTGCAATGAAGACAAATAGAATTTACATGGTATGTTGCTACCTATTCTGTGACACACAAAAAATAGCAAATTAGGAGGGACCAATCATAATGAAATTGGCTGTAACAAGCTTACTTTTCTGAAGTCAGAATCTGTCAGGCTCATCTTTTTTTCAAGCAGAAATGCACTGTGAACTGATAACGTCCTAAAAACCATCCTAAAGCCCTCACAATGCAATGATGGGTATACTAGAACAGGCTAAGAATGAAAACGTGAAAAGAACGAAGTTATGAGATCCACCCTTCTCAAATTTACAGTTAAGGCTCTAAGATATCTTTAGGAATCTCAGTTACAGAAGTACAAAGTCATAAGGTTTAGTTGCTCAGAGATTTTTTTATAATTACAGAATCCACAAAGCTATGAATATTAGCAAATTATTTTAGGTGACCTGGAGACATAGGCTGAGAACATGATATTTAAAACATTACAATCCTATTTCTATATAATTTAATATAACAGTGATCTGCTGCACAAAGATTCCCACAACAAAGTACAGATATAATTAATTAATTTAATTCCAGCATTAAACTATTATGAATAATTAAAATGATTAATTTCAATAAATATCTCATCACACGATCTGTATAATTTCCGCTATTATCCTTAATACCAAAAAGATATGCTGATAGAATACTTGATTTGTGAGTCTTAGATTTAATCAGAATTTATAATCTGTTTGAATTTTTGTATGTGTACTATTCTAAGAGTATTGCTAAAAAGTTTTCAAAACATTTTTTAACACATAAATTTTCTGTAATTCTTGAGGAAAATCCTCCACCATTTAGGGTGCAATGCTAATAAATCCAGGGATGCTGAGCTAGTATTTGGTTGAGGACAGAACATGGGAAATAAAACCATTTTTCCTGAATATTAGTAAGTTTTACAAAAGTAATAAGTGTGGTTTTAAACAGTTATTTCTCAAAATTAGAAGATTTTCTTCCCCACCATTGTAGTCAGATTCATCCTTTACCACTGAAATAGAAGAGTAACTATGTAAGTTTTATCAAACTGGTAAAATTGAAAAAAATCCTTTAATTTGTTTAGCAATCTTAATTTTCACTGCCTTGTAGCAGTATGTAGAAATGTGTGGAATGCCAAAATTTAAAATTGGAAGTTTAAAGGGAGTAATGAAATATATTTGGAAATAGAGCAAAAAAAATTCTGATTATTCCAGTTCTTCCTTGCTGTTTAGTATTCAATTTGAACATTACATAAGCCTTTTCAACCTTTCTGCCTTAACTTTCCATCTACTCTCAACACAGTGCTTTGAATATTTTCTGAATATCAAGTAAGAGAACACTTTCTTTATAGCTGTGTTGTAAAACTAATTGTTCCCACAGGTTATCCCATTTATCAAAATAAAATAAACTGTGTAGATATACTCTATCTTGCAAAAGAGTCTAGGGACCAGTCAGTCAAATTAGGAAACCAGTCTGGTTTTAAATTACAATAATCGAGAAGAATTGCTGCTTTGGTATAACTACATTTTCTATTCTGACTAGCTTTATCAAGTTCCTCTTGATTATAGAAGGATGTGGATGAAATGGAAGAATTGACAACCTAAATTGTTTTTTAAAACTCTCCTAAAATATTTTTGCAAATACTACTTGAGTAATATTCCTATAAATTCAGTATTATTATTGGACATCTGGGGCCTGCGACATTGGCATGCATAGAAGTTCTAGACATGTGTGTAGGTCAGTGCACTGAAAACCAGCTGAAAGTCTACTTTGGGTATTCTCACTTACTAAGCCTATTTGGATTAAGAAATGTATGCAGTGAAATCTCAGAGTTATGATTTTATGCTACGTGATTCCACTGCAATTTCCTAAAAAGACAGATCAACACTCCAGTGCACTGAATGAGTAAGTTAATGTTAATAAGCAACACAGCATTGTTTAATAGCATCAGGTGTGCAGGTTAGGTGCGGCGTGGGTTTTTGCTCTCCCCGGCTGCACGCGGCTCTTGGGAGCCCGGCTGTGGCGTAGCTTCCACGTGCTGCCGGGGTTTGCTGCCGCGGGTTCCCGGACACGGCTCCGTGTCTCGGGCGCGTGGGCTGGCCAACCGCTGTTACCGTGCGCTAGGGACCCGGCAAAGAGGAAGGAATTTGTCCATTCACTCCGTGCTTGGCAGGAACGGTTTATTGGTCACGTGGCGCAGTTCGATGGAAAGGCGCAACCGCTCCAGGCACTCGCATGGGAGAAAATGGCGTCTGACTGCCGGCGGGATAGGGCTTTATAGAGGGGCGGGGCGAGAGGATCCACGGCCTGCCGCCCAATAGGGGCGGCTGCCGTGGCGGTGACACCAGCAACCGTGACCAACCAGAGAGCCCCGCAGGGGCGGGCGCCGAGCCGCGGGCTGAGCGGGATCGTGTGGCCAGCACGGGGTTTCCCGGGGCCGGACGGCAGGGTGGTTACAGGAGCGGCACAGGGGTAAGATCCAGCAGCAGGCAACATGGGGGCAGAAACCGCGGGGGGGAACAACGCGGGGGAAACACGGGATTACAGAACTTGACTTATTTTAACATAAATTAAAAACCCTAATCTAAACCCAAACTCCGGGATGCAACAGTTAGGCTTGTGCAAAAATATTGGCCATTACACATCAGCTACTGAATAACTGTGTTCATCATGAAGAACTGAATTCCATCTGAAATACTACTTTAGTGCTTTCCCTTCTTTCCCTTGAGAAAGATAGAGTAAACTAATTACAATATGCTGTATTTGACTATGAAGTTATATCCCTCTTAATTCAATTTTATGTAAAAGGAAATCTTTCCTGACAATTTATTTTCTACGCTCTCTATTTCAAGCATTTGGTTTTATTGTAATTTAGAAAGTTAGCTATCTGTACCAGGAAATTCCATGGAATTATTTCAAGAAAATAAAGAAGTTTGCAGTAGTTACTACTGCTAGTACTTATTCTATTGAATTATCTGGCAGTGGACCAAAGGGCAGTAGAGTGTGATTAAAAGCAGAGAATAAATAACCACATAATGTATATGGTTGAACATTTACCTGGTAAATTTTAAATATCTCCAAGGATGGTGTTTTCCCAGTCTCTCTTGGCAACACTCCAGATCTTAAACGTTGTGATTTTATCATTTTTTTTTTATATTCAACTGGAATTTCCCTAGTAGTTTACAATTACTGCCTCTTGTCCCTTCAATCTCAAATTCTTAGAAGTGATAGAGGGTGGACTGTTGGCTCAGAACGTTGTGGTTTTTTGTGGGTTCTTTTCTGCCTTCATGGTCCTATGAATTTGTGTCTATTTTTGTATTCTTCCTTGAACACCCAAATGTATTTGTGAGACAAAGAGTAACCTTCATCCAGTTAGGTGGATTTGACTATTTCTATTATGCAAGTATGCAGTGGTAAGCCCTTAACGCATATACTGGCACTGAGTGATAAACCATGGAAATACCCCTATTTCTAGCAATTATTTCAGTCACCTATTGATTTAGAATTCAAATGCTTATTTCACAGGCCAAAGTTTCATCTAGGTTGCAGCTTCCCTTGGGTTCTCTGTTACCTGGGACTTAAACCAAAAATACTCTCCCCTTCTTCCTTGTGATTGCAACAGAAAGGGAATAGGAGCTTCTGCTTTATCTCTGAGAATAATGATGAAATTCAAGTAGACAGAAGTGTGCATGTATTAAAGAATGAGAAGATTCTCAGTCTCCTTGTCAAGTACTATTGTATTTTCCAGATCGCTGCCAGACAACATTTTGTTGCAGAAAAGCAATTCAAAATGTATGAAAAACTTTGCTATCCATGCCTACCTTCACACTCAGTCTCTAGGTGCAGATGCAGAGCTACAAAAAGAAATCTAAATCCATTGCAAATCAAAGCAGCAGAGCTGCAAAACAAGTCTAAAAATACATCAGCTTTCAAGGTAAGTATATAATTAAGTTCTTTATAAGAAGTATGTATACAGACAGATGTAAAAACAGCAGATATTTCTAAATCACTTTTCCTGGTATTTATTATTATTTTGATCTTTCATGGCTTATTGATGCTTCATAGCAATCCATTGTTAGAGATGAAATTAGAATATATTATAACTATTTTTAACTACATAATGTAAATGTATTCCAAATTACAGATGTGATTGTCAAACAAATTTGATTTGTACTGGTAACAGTGTGAACTGGCAGGGGGAAAAAAAAAGAAAGTATTTCAAGAGAACAAGAAGAACCTGCAAAATCTGTAAACATCTTGATCTAATCTGTGAGTAATCCTTATAAAAGATGTACTCAAACAAAATCAGAGTTGCCTCTTTTCAGTCTTTCAGAACTGAGTCAAAATAGGCCAAAACTTTAGCAGGTCTGTTCATTAGTCTGTGCTTTGTGTGTCATAGAATTACACTTCAATTCCAAAATAGAAATTTGAGCACAAGGAGATGCAAAGAATTCCATTCCTTTCTTTTTTTTTCTATCTTCTAACATTTCATTATCTTAGAAGTCAAATGAATTTTATAGTTGATATTGTCAGAACTCTTTAAGGGTATGACAGTCCCTTGTTATCATCTTAAACAGTGTTAGATTTTTCTGTCAAAAAAAGTTATAAAACCCCAGAGGGCTGGACTGAAATAATTCCATGGCATATATGTATCTCTCTAAAGACAAGCAAAATGCCCCTGAGGATGTAGTTGAATGGAAACCTCTTGCACTGATAGGAAAATGGCAATCTAAAAGCACCCTAATGGCAACCTAATAAACCTCTACTTCACCTAAGTATATCAAGATCCTATTCTTCCATAATACAAAATGTATTTTTGATTATCTAAATTAAAATTAATTGTAAAACTACTTCTATACCAACGTGGTAGCGTTTTCTATCATTACTGCTACAATGAATTCAGAATTTACACTGTAAGAAGAAAAATTGAATAGTTGCAATGGCTATAAAATGAACCATGAATCAAAGTTTGCCAAGTCTCTCTTTTTAAATTATACACCTTTTATTTATTTTAAAACCATATATCTCTTACTGTGCCCTAAAAAAATAAGAATGAACATTCAGTTAAGGAACTGGACCGTAAAACCAGCATATATAATTGTTTAATTGGAAGGGTTTCAAAAAAAGGTTGAAAAAAAACACTATTTCCTTTTAACAGGAATACTTGCAGATCTGCTGATTTTGCACAACCTCAGTTTAGTGGAATAAAAAACAACAAAAACAAAAACAAACATTTCTTCTATAACAGCGAAACATCAACCAGTTTTTAAATAGGAGTTCTCATTTGTCTGGGATTTTTGATGTACAAAACAAGTTAAAAACTCTAGCTCAAGGAAAAGTACTTTAACAAACCATAATGCTTTTACCCACATACAAATTTGTAATAATTTTGAATAAGAATTCTCAATTGCTTTTGTTCTATATTCCGCAAAGAAAAGTTTAAATTAATAGAATAAAATTTTTTTTTTCTTTTGGCTCTAGTTAGTGCCTACCTCAGTAGTGACTTTGAAAATGACCTTGGGAAAACTTTTTAATCTCACTCAGCTCTGTCTGGGAAAATAATAGTTCCTCGTGAGTGCTACAGATTGTAAATTAATTGAATTTCTGAGATGTTCTGATATAACAGTGGTATCAGCACAGCATACAAGAAATCATTGGAGAATAATTCTTCAAGAATCCTAGTCCCACCATTTTCTCAATAAAGCCATGAAATAACAGGTCTCAACCACAATATAACTGGAGCACATTCTCTTTTCTGGCTTTCTACCAGGAGTGGATTTCACCCTTGGTGAATTTTACTGCTTTTTTCTTGCTAATAAATCCATAACACAGCAGCACTCTAAAAGAAAGGAAAACCTCACCATTTCTGCATCTTAATAGTGTATTCACTTACAAATTACTGAGATGATATTTGAGGAAGGCAAAAAAGAAGGATTATTGTCATCAGCCATCACCTGACACCTGTGTCTTGTAACATATTTTCAAATAAACATGCCCATAATATATCCTGTAACATTTAAAACTCCCTTTTTAAAAAACAAACAAAACTAAAATGAAAACATAAAAACACCCGTCCAGATTTAAATACTTGGAGTGAAAATGCACCCACTGTTTAGCTTTCCCGAAGTTCCCAGGTAAAATCTGAGTATTTCCACCTTCAGAGTCTTATATATTGATCAGATAAATTAAAGAGCTCTTTACCATCTGAAATTTTCTCTCCATGGAAATGGCAATAAGTATATTCAATTGCTTCTTAGGGTTTTGTAGGGATTTTTAAAATAAAATAACTACATAGCGCTTCTTGTCTTTCATTCCCTGTCAGGTTTTCTTACCTTAAATCACTGTTGTAGCTCCTGCAGGAATGTTTTCCAATTTTTCTATATCTGTTTTAAAGCATAGAGGGCGTAGATATAATGGTCTCATTAATGTGGTGTAATACAGCATCACTTATTTCACTTATTTGCCTACAATAAAGCAAGGAACTCTGCTTGCTACAGCATTACTTTTGCAGATCTTATATTTCTGACTGCATTATATGATGCCTAAATTACTTTGGTTTCAGTACTTTCTCAGGAATAGTTCACAACCAGTAAGTAATTTACATTCTTCCTCATGTAAAAAAAAAAAAAAAAAAAACAATGGTGGGGGGCACACTGGGGAGTGAGCAAATAGTGTCTGGGGGGAAGAACATCAACCTGGAGATTCACATTTTTGCTCCCGTGTACCTTGGATATGTACCTTTACACTGAGATCCTTAACATTATTTAGATGTTGAATCCCAGAGAAAGCATGTTAGTGAGATTTTTGTTACCTAAATAGATGAAGGTTCTGAATTTTAAGGTTGCAATTCAAACTCAATTATGAGACTTGTCACCCAGGACCCCAGGGCCTGCTGTGAGAGACACCATCCCTGTGTAACCCAGCATCCAGAACCTGATTTCTCCTCTGAAAATGTCTATGTTTTTCCACTGGCTACAGATTTCTAAATTCCTAAGACCACCACAACACACCCAAACCTTCACATACTGCTAAATTAAATTCATGAATGCATCAGTTTTTCAGATGTTATACAGGAGATTTATTGTTCCATTTCTGCACATTATCAAAGAGTGGTTGCTGTGATAAGAGATTGTAGTAATAAATCAGAGTGATGCCATCAAGAATATACTGGAGACAAGCATTTTATATTCTATTTAGTCTAAATTAGAGCCTTTTAAAAAAGTTTACTCTAAAATTTACCCTAAAAAAGTTTACTCTATGAAAACCTTTTAGATATTTTCAATACAATAACATAGTAAAAAGGGGGAAAAAACAGATCTCTAAGAATTTCTCATTCCTTAGAAATTTTCCAGAACAAAACTTTTTGTTATAAAAACAATCAATACTTCGTACTTATTTAGAAGTAATTTTATTTCAATTTAGCAGTATTTATTGCAATCAGATATTTTGTTCCTTTACATCACACAGACAGGAAGGTTTCCTTGAACTGATTCCAGACGGAGCTTTAAAGTCCTTAATTTCCAATCTTACTACCACATTTGTGGTCCTTCTTAGAATTCTTCTAATATTATAACATATAATATTCTAATACTACAAGATTTTTCTCAAAGTATGAGTTCCAAAATGGATCCTAGTATTCCAAGAACTCTGTTGTCCTGTTTGTACAAAGGTAGTATCCATCTTTCCACTACATTTATTGTTATTATTCTCTTCTAGGTCTTAAGTCACATTGGCCCTTTTAATTTGCCATCAGTATAATGGTCAACTAGTTTTCTACCCTGGCTACAAAGAATTTTCAAAATCACTAATTTCCAGCATGCCATCTCCCATGTCATAGGTATAGCCAACATTCTTAGTTTCTAGATGGCTTAAGATTTAGACATAAGAAAGTCATGTTATTTCTTCTCTTGATGGACTGAGAAATACCATAGCTGTTTTTTTTTTTACTATAATAAATATGCTTATTATAATTACTTAATGGAGACTCTTGATTCAAAACTAAGAACTATAGAAGGAAACTAAAAATTACCTTGCTTGCTTGTTTTGTTTTCTGAAGCAATATAAAATATGCAATTAAACAAAATCAAAGATTTTGCCACAAAGGGAGCATTTTGTGCATATTATACAATAGTTGAACTAATGTCAAAGCAAACTGCTGAGCAGTTCCCTTTTTTTTTCTTTTGTAATTCATAATAAAGGCTAGTGACATTACAGCCCTCAAAAGCCTGAGTAGTTTTAACAAATTGTAATAGGAACACTAAATCAATTCAATTCAATTTATCTAAACAAGATGAAAACCCTGAGGAGATCTGCATGCATTCATTCAAATGACAGCCTCCAATGTTAGGACCTAAAAATAAGCAGTAGAAAAAAACCCACACCCAAACCCAACAACAAATGAAAGTAGTTTAAAAAATATATCCAGTATGCGTTTCATGTCTTTTGTGGTATATCTAGGACTTTATAAATACAGGTCACTGAATACCAGTAACTAACTAGTTAAATAATTTATAATTAGCACCATATTCCAGAAACTTTTAGTCTTACTTACATGCAAGCATGCAAACATGCATGTTTCCATAAATGAGTCTATGAGTTAAGGTAAAGTAACACAGGTAAAATCCTCGTATCAGTGTAATCAGTTCAGTCTCTTCATGAGTCCTTGTGGAAATCACAAAAGTAAAAACAAATTAAATCAAACAGAAATGTGGCATATTGTTTGAATCTTAAGTAAAATGACAAAAGTTACACTGTGTACATGATCACTGAAATGAATCTGCAGCAATGGAAAACAGGAAACTAATCCTAAATGTCTTTCACATGATCATCTCTTACTAATGTAGAGAAATAATCATGTCTTATTCAAAAGTAATTAAATAAATGCATTAAAAGCTAAAAAATTATGTCTATAAAAACAAACGAGCAAAACTCTGTAAGCCCTTAAAAAAAAAACCAACATGTAGAAGGCATATTTTGCAAAAAATACTTCAGAATTCAAACTCAAGATTAAATAGGAACAACTTGTTAAAATCCATTTTTAGGCAATCAATTGCACAAGGTTCAAAATATATTTTACTTCAACTGGAAGGTCTGTGACAGATGGTCCACTCATGCAGATTGCAAAGTCATCTGCATAAAAGCAACTCTGGAACCTACAAGGAATCACAAGGGCCACTAATGTGTCTGAAGAGAGAAGAGTATCATAATACATGCAATCCTCTGGGGCACCTTGTTAATTATTACAGGGTCACATTTCTGTGTAATATTTTGTTCTTTACTCTAGAGCTAATTTACAGTCAGTTTGGTGTATGGTTCTGAAAGCCCAAGGCCAAAAAAGAAATTACATTAAAACTTCTGAAGGACGATTTGAGAGTTGTCATTAGTGGAAATTAGTTTGCTGTAATTGGTGGACAACTAGAGACCAAGAGCTAGTTCCAATCAAGAAACAGCAGATCATGTGAACCTGAGGGTTAAGTTCCAGCCTACAAAAAAAGAAAAAAAAAAAAATCCCATTCATTTTAAAGCCAGTTGTAGCATTCATCCCTAGCCTAAATTTGGTCTGTGGTTTGAAATATGGAATTTAAACCATATTACATCATTCAGACCTCCAATTTTAGGTCATGTGTTCTATGCTTTCAGTCTACAATTTTTTTTCTTTTCATTTAAAACAAATGACAATTTGATCACCTAGAGAAGGGCTGTAGTTTTCCACTTTGAGAACAGGCAGTATCTGTTCATATCCTAATGACAAGAGGATGAGAAGGAATAACAAGATCCAAATATACTCCAAACACTCTTTGGGAACATCAGAGCTGATTTCACCTATGTTGCAACCATTGAAAACAGTGTTCCTCTCCAAATAATGTGCACCCTTATGCCTTCAAACCGTACCATACAAAAGTATATAGGACATCCTCTTTATGCTGTTTACTACAACAGAAGAAAAACATGTGCACAGGATGAAAGCAGTTTAGAATATTCAGGGAGGAAACTAAAAGGGAGAGAAAACTGGCCTTAAAAACAAACACCAACTGCAATTGTTAGCAATAAAAGAAGTGTTATCTCTTCCTGAAGTCATGGGGAGTTACAGACACTGAGGGCACTTTGCCCCTATGCATGAGAGAACTGCATTTTCAGCACCCAGCTGGGACCTTGGCTGACTCTTTCTTTCCCAGCTTCCTTGAGACAGGCAATAATTGTATTGTGAAAGTTCAGAGAAGCCATATCAATACAGAATTTAATCACAATTTACAAATAAAATCTTTCTGAATATCAAATATGAGACCAAACCTTCCTTATTAAACTGAAATGAATGGATCCTCATCACTTATTTCACTAGGAGCAGTCATGTAAATCTGTTTCTACTAACAGGTAACTTTCATCCAATTAGATCACACAGTCCAATTTGTAAGACATCAGAAGATACATGTGATCCTCTTTTAACCCTTTTCTACTCAATTTCAGCCCTGAATGATTTTTCAAAAACAAGGTTGCTGCACACCAGAGACAATACCCAACAGAGGGTTATTCTTGATTCACAGTTGTCTTTCACCAAAATTTAGATCATTTAGCGTATTTCTTTTATTACCATATTGTCAAAATCAAACTGCACAAACATGGAATTTTGTAAAACAGAAAATAGAGGAGTTAAATTTAGTTTTTAAATTATGATCATTACTCATGCTCTTCAATGATATTCACTGAGCCTTCTTTCTCAGTCATTATTTCTGGATTACTGTCTGCAAGACAGCACTGGACTAATAACCTAACAAGAATCATTCATACAGATCTGAATGCAAAAGAGGGACATTGAAATATGTTTCTTTTCATACATAAGCTGAGTTAGAAGTGATATTGTGTCAAGTTGCTTTGAACCAGTTGAATCTGACCCCCTCTGTTGTCAAGATGACATTTGAATTGATGAAACTGCACTTTAAAGTGGAAAGGAGAGCCAAACTGGAAGGCTGTCAAGTGAAAAGTATGAAGAATATCAGCTACTCATATTAAAAGTTAAATTAACTCTAAGCAATAAATTGAGTTGGACTGTTCTTTTTACCATGATCAAGCACAACAGTTAAGAGTATGCCTCTGTCTATTACTGTATTTCAGAAAACACTATAAAAATAGAAAGAAAAAGGGAACAATTTAGTCTTTACTGCTCTTCTCTGACAAAAATAAAGAGCTAATGCCTTTAGAAGCAACTTATTCTGTGCAAGTTCTCCTGAATTTTAAGAGCCGTTAATACCAGCTCTTTCCTTCGTTTTTCTCAAAGGTTTTGGCAAAACGTGGAGTTCCTGCATAGTAATACCATTTGCAGCTTATGGCTTGACAGGTTAAGAGCTTTGAAAAAGGCCAAAGTTATCTTTTATGTTATTTATAATATTATTAGGTGTATTTTTAGCCAGACATTTTTGCTTAGGTTTTTTTTTCCTGCAGGATTAGAAGCAGTGACTAAAATGTACTTTGATGAGAACATTTAAAGGTCATTGCTAAACACAATCTACTGCATCTAAAAGAAAATTGTAACTGTCACATTATGGATAATTTAAAAAGAACAACTAGTAAACTATAATCAAAGACATACTCCCTTACTAATTCTTTAAAAAGTGAATATCTGAACAGTTTCAAGAGTTACCAAGTGTACTCTCTGATAAATATTTTAATCAGGAAGATGAATACAGAAAATATTACGTGATGTTTAAGTGTGGCCAAAGCCATAACTCTCCACACATATATAAAGCAGTTTGCTGTTTATACAGGAGAAAGGAAAATCATTTGATCCCTCTTCTACTTTTTGAATAATATGCATTGTGCATGTGTTATGGAGGTTGAAAATAACAGGGTATTTCCCTTGACAGAAGTTTCTACTGAAAGACTGTATATGGTTTAGAAAGTGAGATGCTTTCTATATGAAAAAGTTATGCACAGATTTCCAGGTAATAATAGTAATCACTGGTAAAATATAAAAGATAGCTGCCAAGAATGAAGAAATACACAATTCTAATTGGTAGCTGGGGGTGAAAAATAAGTGCTTTTAAAAGAGTTAATCCACTTTTGAAATAAATTAGCTGTCCCTTAAGAAATTGCTGAGAAAGAAAGTTTGAAAAGCTTGTAGGTTTATTTATAAATCTCAGAATAAACTCAGGATGTGGCTGACTTACACTGGAAAGCTTTCATGCCTATAAATTATTGCTTATTAAAATAGTAGCAGACACGAAGGGTTAAACAGAAGGAAAATGATCTACTTAAATACAGCAGGGATCTAACCTAGATGGAAAATGTGTGCATTCCCTCTGGGGTCCTTCCATGCCCTTGGGATGCCAAGCTAATACTATCCCAAGACCAAAGATGCCATATCCCCAGAGGTGGAGCACAGTACAAAAGCATATTCACACAGACTCAAATCTCAAAAAACCTCTCTTCTTCCCTCTCTTTGATCCATGAACATTGAAAAGCCTACATTGCACAGCCTGTGACCCCAGAACCTGTGAGGACAATTGCCTGGGACCCATTAGTGTTACCTCAACATCATTCTGCTGTATTGGCTTACAAATTCATAAGACAGTTTGAGATTCATCTTTGCACAGTACTTACTCTTACTAAGCAAATTTTCTGCCCTTGTGAATCCTGAGAGAACCTCAGATATTAACACAGCCATTAACTCCTTGCTCTAAATCAGGAACTTCAGCAGCAAAGGTACCCTGCCCAGTGAGGTGAGAGCCCTGCCCCAGGGCTCCTGCCCCCAGCCTGGCTTCCTGTCCCCAGCAGGCTCCTGCCGGCTGGCACAGCCAGACAGCCCCAGAGGAGCCTGGAGACCACGCCAAGCCGGGCCACCTGCCCCTCCCCTGCAGCCCAGGCACGGAGGCGAGTGCAAGCAAAGGATCCCTGCCCTGCACTGCAGCACATCTGCCTGCAGCACCTCTGCACAGCCCAGGTGCAGCCTGCTGCAAAACCACCTTTGGCACTGGAGTTTGGCAGCAACTCTGCTGCAAACCGCTCCTCTCCGCACAGCTCTTCCATACTCAACAAAACCTTTCTTTCCAGTCTCCCTCTCTAAATCACAGCTACATGAAATTACACTCCTTTCATCCTGGTCCAGAAGTAGGGTCTCCAAACACAGCAGTAAAAATGGTATTTCAGCTGAGAACAGGATTGATAGAGGACAGATCTCAATAAATATCAGTAAGTATATTAGTAAATATACCCTCTGCTTAAGTAACTGAAAGAAAAAGCGAGACTGGTTTATTGAGATACAGCTAGAAAGCTCCCTTTACACAAAAATTTTGCTGTACTATTTAACAAAGCAACAATCTGCCAAAGTAAAAATCTTATTAAGAATGTATTAAAAGTTTAATACTAATGAAGAACATCTAGCAATTTTTTAAAGTCAACTGATATAAGTTACAAATGGGATATAAGATGTGGCAGGCATATGAGATAGAGCAGATTAATTTTTTAGCATCTAAAAAACTTGGAGTTATGTTTGAAATGCTTTTAAGTGTGACTGTTGACAGATGTGATCCAGGGGATGAAGCATAATCTTTAAAAAGTATGCAGAGCTCCTTCAACCATACTGGGGTTTTGCTGAAGTGCTTCAAACAATTTTTCATAGTTTTGAAAAAAGAGAAGTAGATAAATGACTATATTGATGACTCTGCAAAGAGAATCTGCTATTTATGAAGGTGTAGTACATTACCTTTGTGCTTCTCTCCAAAGGCTGTCCATGAAATAATTATAATAGAGGTCGGTTTTATTGTTAAAATAATGCAGATGAACTTTTGTTGGTATTGAAAAGTTCAGTGTATTTCAACGAGGGCTGAATTTTTTAATCTTAGTTCATGATCACTATATGGTCTTAATATCTCTATAACCAGAGATGTGTAGCCCTTGGAAGTTGCGTCTCATCTAAAAGTGAGTGGAGAGCTTGCAGGACCACCTTACAACCTCAAATATACCCCTTCAAGTCACCAAAATAAATTACTGCAGGAGTGATAACATCTTTTCTCTTCATGGTAATCATTCCCTATTTTCCTGCCGCTGCAGATCACGTGCATTTTTCTGCTAGCACTAAAAGCATACTACAGCCATTCCTACAGACACCACACCCACGGTACACACAAAGGATATGCAGCCCAGTGATTCCCAGAACCACTTTAATGATTGC
Organism: Vidua macroura; assembly: GCF_024509145.1. Classification (NCBI taxonomy): domain Eukaryota; kingdom Metazoa; phylum Chordata; class Aves; order Passeriformes; family Viduidae; genus Vidua; species Vidua macroura. The sequence continues at coordinate 15,286,418 of NC_071578.1, forward strand.
ATTAAGATCAAGCCACTCTCCCACGTGAAGTTCCTGACTGATTCCTGTCTTTGTCTGAAAGGTGGGGTAGGGATGTGGCCAGATAAAGGCCATGCAAACTCTTACAGCTGGAGGTCTCTGATCCTGACTGACATTTATCCCCATCAAACCCTTACTGGCTCATACAGCAAAGGTCACTCATTTCTGATCTTTTCATTAATTTTACTGTCTTATTCATAATCCCTACCCTTCTTTTTCCTTGCAGGAGAAATTTGTGACAGGTAAAGCACATTGAATTCTGGCCTCACTGAAAGTTCATGTAAACAGCACTAGATCTAGTCAAGACACAAAAGAGACCTCCTGAAAGAAACTGCATCTTGCAAGAAAAGCTGATGGCTGTCCAAAAAAATGCCGGAGACCATTACAAATATTAATCAATTAAAATGGGGCCAGTGTGCTACTGAGCTTGTTATATAAAACAAAACAAAAATTAATTCAAAACGTTAATCAGTTATTCTGTGTCATTTGAGTATTACAAATTGTGATAAAAGTAATTCAACTTACATTACACCTAGTTTCAGGTAGATATCTATTTAGTCAGTTCTTTCTATTTTATCTGCTTTAAAGGATTGCTGGGATTCATCAAAATTTTGTTAAGATGATACTAATTTCTAATGGAAAGGAAGTGAGAAAAGCTTATAAGGAATCTGAAATGTAGTGAGTGCTTTACACATTGCAAAGAAAGGGTTTCAACCCAGGTTGTTAAATTCACTAACAACCTGAATGTTTTGGTAGTTCACTGAATATTTTTCTTCAAGTTCATTGTACAAGCTCTGTCTGCATTTCCTTCTCTTCTGTGCTTAGTATAAATTTTTAATAGTTCCAGTAAAACATCCAGAGTACAATTAGGCACCCTTCTGCTTCGCCATCTAATCTGACAATTTTCAGAGCAGTTCTCAACTCAGGTATTACATTGACATGCCTGAAGTTATACAACACTTCAGCATTTGCACGTTGGAAGCATGGATTGTAAATAAGCACATAGAATGTGCTATTTGTTCTTAGTTGCCTCTCTGTTAAAGAAAAAAAAAAATATTAATGGAGCAAAAAAGCAGTGTGTAAGTGAGCCAAAATACACTATAAATATTCAAAGTTACCACCCAAGCAGTGTCCAAAACCTGTTCAACCCTACTGCTCCTATTTGCTGAACAGATATTCTACCAGACCACAGCCAATCACATAAATTAAATAAAAGAATACTTAATAGAGAAAAAGGAGTACTTTTACAAGATTTATTACATTCATAAATAAATTTTATTTGCCTCAGTTACTCTGACTGATCAGTCAGTATCTGGAGACAGTTCATGTTAACTAGGAAATAAAGTTATTTTGAAACAGGAATTTGCATTGCCTAATTTCACATGAAGTATGAAATAAAATTTTTTATTGTATAGGTAAATAATTATTTAGTACCTGTGCAATGCAAAATAAAAAAAATTCCCAAACACCATATAGTGGCATACATTCATTTACACATGTAAAGTGCGTTTAAAATGTTGTAGGACACAGAATATAACAAAATGTGAAGAGAAAAAATACAAATAAATCTGCCACACTAAGCACATCTCTATTAAGACATACTTCTCATTGAGGATGTTGAAATTACGAATTATTAAAAGCTACCCAAAAAACATTCGCCATATGCACAATATGATTGAGGTGATTACTCAAAATCAAAGCACAAAAAAAAAATCTTAGAAATAAATATATTCAGACACTACTCTTGAAGAAACCTACCATACCCATGTAGATTGCTGGCATGAGTGCACCATGCAACAACATTTTAAAGAATTAAAAATAGCATTAAATTGCTTTTATCCAAGCATGTTGTTAAAAGTAATATTGAATGAAAGAGTAAAACACAGGAATTGAAATCTAGAAGCAGATTAGTTGGGACATTTGATGAATTACATATTGTTTTTAGCCACATAAGACTCCTGCACCACCATCAAAACTGGTTTTCACCCAAGCAGTCTGTGTCCAGGTCAAATAAAAGAGAAGACAGGAGTATCTACTAAAGAAGGAAAGCACTATTAAAAATAGAAACCACACACCACAAAAAACACTTTGACATTGTGGTGGAACAGGAAAGGCTCAGTAAGCTCAGGAATATCTAATGTAACCATGAAGAGAACAAGAAAAAACAGATGCCAACTGCTCTGTCAAGCTATGACTGTTTTTCTAGATTAGTCAATGAGGTATCTTAAAGAATGAATGAAAAAACAATAAATAAATAGTGAAAGCTCATGCAGTTCACATCCCTTTGGAGGGCTATTGTTTCTGTCAGGAAAATTCAGTGAAGCATCATTAACAGCATTATCTGAACTCTGTGAGGAAAGGTACTCCTTCATTAAAAAAGAAAAATATTAGAAATTTGTTGTGGTGCTGGACTATTGCTCTGATCTTCTGGAATCCCAAGCAGACCTCTAGAAGTTTAGAATTGTCTGCACTAGATGGAACAATTTGCACAATACATCAGGTAAATGCAGTGCTTTTAAAAAATCTTTTTATTATTAAAATGTGCACTAGCTTCCTTTATCCCCTTCCCTTGAATAATTTTCCCATTTATAGATTATTTTCTGGATAGATTGAAGTTAGGCATTTTTAAGGTTATTTTTCTTACTTTTCTGAAAATGTAGGACTTTCCAATACATAAAGTTACTGCCAGAGAAACTGACATCTTTATGAGCACAGGCTCATTCTCAAAAAGTATTGTATTATCAATTCAAAAATTATTAAGAGTTAGGCATTTGATGTAATTTGACTAACTACACCTCTAAATGTTTTTTTGCTCCTGAATTTCTACTGAATTGCTGATTTAAGAAGCCAGTGAAGGAAAATAACCTCACCAAGATTCAGCCCTGTCTGTGGCTATTGGCTCTGAACTGGAAACCAATAATGTCAAGCTTTGCAGTAGAGTGGAAAATCACAAGACAGAGGTGTAATATTCTCCACCCTTACAAACATCAAGGTTGTTAGAGCCACATAGAGTGCAGGTTTTCAGAAATAATAGATGATTTTATGCTAGAGCAAAGAAGATAAACAGTCCATTATTTTAGAAGATACAAAATAGCTTCACGATATATTTCATACATCGACCAGATGAGAAATACACCATTTGTATCCTAATAATACTGGTTTTATTTAGTATGTTTCTATTGTGATTTTGGTAACTCATATAACTAATTTAAAGTCATTTCAGAGGAAATATTTTTAGCTTAGAATAATAATATTCTGCAAATACTTTTTAAATCTTTGGGTTTTGTTTGTTTTGTTTCTTTGTTTGCTGGTGTTCTTATTTCTTGCAGTTTACAAGAAAAACGTTATTAGCTGTTAAAAAAATTACTACAGTTCCTTCTGAAAGGTACATGGTACATTATCCTCTTTCATCTTAGGTTATTGACCATTTATCTGCTATTTAGTCCTCATATTTGTGCTTTGTTGAGCTGAATTTAAGTGTAATTTAGTCATTTTGATTTCTGATTGGCACTGGTGGAGAAAACTATAGGTTTCAAAACATAAGTACAACAGTTACCCACACTGCAAATTACTGCAGGAAAGGCTGGTGTTTCCATTTGCCTACTTTTCATAAAGGTTTTGGGAAAAAACAACCTCCTAACACAAAAAAAATTTTATATTGTTGCATTTACACACACACAATTGCATATTAATGAATGCTAATTTAGTAGTGTAGGAAAAATAAATGATACTAAGCCACAAGTGGTGAGAAGGCAATTTATAGAATTGCACAAATGTACCTAAATCTGTGTTTCAGCTGGAGGGAACTTGCAAAGATTCCTGCTGAGTAGCAGAATAAATTTTATAAGATAGAAAGTTTGTTGTGTCCAAAAAAATCATAGAATTATTGCCACTTTATGAAAGAAAGCACCATAAGGTGATAGAGGAGCAGAAGCAGACTGTGGAACACTATTTAGCTGTAACATTCATCCACACCTTCTCCAAGTTCCTGCACATTAATGGCTCACAAGTACAGGCTGGGAAATTTTAATCAATGTGTTTTTTTACAATTAAAAATGAACATGACTGAGAAGTAGAATTAACATCAAAAAATCCCCTTGCTAATTATAGATTTCTTCTGATATACATTTTCCTTTCTTGTTTTTCTTTAAGTTTCACTTTGGGTAAAACCAATGATGGAATAACAAGGTAATCACATCCTGAGAAGATAATAAAGTATGACCGATGAAGTCAGCTCTGAGGTAAATGTTTCAAATCAACATCACCATGTGATGTGCAATTTTACGAGACTGAGGACCAAGGCAATACATGGAAAGTAGCAAATAAGCATAAAAGAAGCTTCCAAGGGTTTACAACGGCAACTTGGCTCCCCTCTTTCCAGGACGCATTTCCATCCTCTGTTTTCGACCTTTCGCTTCACTGGAATTGTCCTTTTTCAAAAACTCACTTTTCCTATAAAACTCAGGTGTTTTAAAATAAGGTGGTTTTCTTCTTCTAGATCAAGAATAGATCTTCCATTTCAGAATATTTTTTCCATAATACTTGTCAAATGCTCAGCCACTTAAGGCTGTGTATCTGTCATCTAGTGCAAGAGACAGATGGTATGAAAATGAAAGCACAGTAGAGGTGAAGAGCAATAATAACACCAGTTAGCCATGGTATAGCATAGCAAGTAGTTGAATTTTAATATTTATTCCACTTCTAACCTCTCCTAAACTTTCTTCAGGAATTATAAATGGGGGTGTGTTGTACACCATCTCCTGTACAAGAAAGCAAGGCTTTTCTCTGTGGTCCTTACACCACCCTGATAGAAAACACATTCCCTATTACAATTGCATTTGGCAGAAAATAAATGACACAATGTAATTTCATATATAAATGTAAGTTCTGTAAGGCCTTTACCTTTTTTTTACCCTCTTTCCACCAAAATGTTTATGCTTTTTTTGTATATGTTACAATGCCCTTTGTTTTCTTCAAAAGCAGAAATTTGCTACTATGGCAACAGTACTTTTGGTCATAACCTGAAAAAAGCAAATTTGCAATCAGAAACTAAAGGAAAAAGAGGCCTCAAATGTAAAAGACTTCACCCAAATTCCACTAGCAGTTTTTCCATAAGCATTAGATTGTCAATTGCATTTTCTCAGCTTTAAAGTTCTACACAGGTGGGTGTGCAGTTCTCAGACATGTTTGCAGTGAGCTGTACAGAAGGAAGGCATCCAGATGAAATGAACCACTCACTCCCTTTACACTCAGAGTAAGACAAGCACCTCTAAATGCACTTCACCTCAAAAGCAGGTGGGATGAGTTACTCCTAGGATGCCTATCTTTGCCTCTGGTAAAGAACCATTAAGTATGTGACTTATAAAAAGCTACTGTAAGGCCATCCAAGCATCCCTCAGAGTCCATCCTCAATAATCCCTGTCATTCACAAAGGATTTTTGGTGCTATCGGAAATAACATCTTTTTAAAGTTAAATATTTATTCTAATCTCTCAGTATGCACAGTAGGTTTCCCCCTCATATTTCTAGTTAATTCTCCCTAAGCTATTTTTACCAAGTGTTCTTGAAGCAGTTTTGTTTCTGCTTAGAGCAAGTGAATTGGAATGCCAACTAAAAACTTCTGTTATGTATATCACAATTTGTCTTACTCCAAAAGAATCAAAATCCATATTAAACTGATAATCTTCATGCATTCTTCTAGTGAGTGATTAACATACATTTTAGACATTATTAAGCTGAAATCCATTAAGATTGACATTACAGAAGTATGAATTGCAACGAAATATAATTTTTCCCCTCAGTATTCACAATCTATGACTTTTCACAATCATGGTCTTCTAAATTTCAAGAAAAAAGACTGCAAGAAATTACATAAATAAGAATTAAAACAATGGTCCAACAAAAAACTTTCTGGCTAACAAGATACAACATACACACAAGAATCTGAGAGTAAGTGAGGGAGACAGGCCAAGGTCATCTGAGTTAACATAGAGTAGAATCTGATTTTAAGGTACCCATCATTCTTACAAAATAGCAATGAATATAGGGCACTTGCTGGGTACACAAAAAAAAATATATGTAAAGACTGAAAAGTGTTTTAAACAGGTACGTTGGTACTTTAACTAAAAAAGACAACATGAAGTATGCCTAATAATGAAAAATTAGTATCAAATTGCTATAGACTTTAAAGTAAAACAGAACTTTTAACACTTAATGAATTTTCTGAGTAACACTGGCATATGATGAATGATGATGCTTGTGTCCATTCATCTCCCCTCACTCAAGGACAGTCTTGGCAAAGACACTCTGGTGTAAGAATAAGACATTGTGTGTCTGTGTGTACACACATATACATGCATACAGGGAAGAATAAGGCAGCAAACTGCCTTTTGCCTTTAAACTCATGTCTTATAAATTGTAGAAATATTCACTTTTAGGGTATTGTTCTCCTTCTACACACTCTGTACTATATACATTTAACCACTACTGGATAGTGAGAGAGCGAAAAAATCATATTTAAACAAGTACAAACACAAAGGTTCAAAACTGAAATTAAATTGGCCAAGTACTTTAGTTGAGTGCAAGGGCAAAAGTGGAACCTTGCATGTAAAAATAAACCTGTAAATAGTGAATCCTTTGAAGCAGAAACCATTGCATGGTGAAACTACTGTGAGACACTAAAGTAAACACAACAAAGAGCTCACATACATCACTTATCTGAAATTAAGATCTGATACAGATGAGGTATTCCATCAGTCAAACAGTTAATACCGATCAAAATGTATGAAAATGTGGAAAAACATTCAGTGAGAATGAAACCTCAAGGGAACATACTGTGTCTAATGGTACCTAGGTCCTACATAATTTTTAGACCCTGTGAAGACCAGTGATGCACAGCTATCATAATCATGTCTGGATTACAGACAGGGAATCATTCAGAATCTTCCTCAGAACAGAACTGGAGAACCATGAAAAATAAGACTAAGTCAGCAACAGTAAAAGAACTTGCTTAAAGTTTGAAGAGCAACTATGAGAAAGTTCCTACAGTTACTGTCTTTTCCTTTTCAAGAAATGATGCATCTCTCTCTCCTAAAGGCAGAAACACAGAGTACTTTGGCTACTGCACAGCCAGCAGGGGAGGAGATGAGAGGTTCATCCTTTGCAGTTCTGACACTCTTCAGCCCAGATACCCAAAGGTAAGAATGACATCCTAGTTGCTCAATTTTAATGATAAATCCTTGCTGCAAAATTAAAAAAAAAAAAAAAATAACATTCCACCAAATGGATAACGTGACATTAAAATTTGACATTAAAACCTAGACTCCATAGCTCATCTGTCAGAAAACTTCAGTCAGTAGCCAGAAGACTAGAGTTTATCCCCAGGTAGGTCATGAGTCATTTTAGAGCTTTCTACCTCACATACACTCAGAATCAGAAAAAAAACCAGTACAGCAGAGTTGCGTAACTCTCATACTAGATCAAGCAAATACAGACTGATTCTGTTTCATTTTTCTGACTTCTCTTGATATGAGTAAATGCACAGAAGGAATCAAAAAGGGCTAGGGAGGAGAGCTTTGGAGAACTGAGGTTTTACAGTGTGAAGAAGAAAAGGCTAAAGGAGAATACAGTTGTTGCCTTCCAATATGTTAAGGAGAGGTGCAGGTAGGACTGAAACAAGTTCTCCTCAGAGATACACAGTGTAAGGACAGGAGGCAATATCTATGTATCTATATCTATCTATCTCTATGCACTCTATTTCTCTATCTAGATCTGTCTCTATCTCTCCATCTATATCTACTCTATCTCTCTATCTATATCTATCTCTCTCTATATCTACTCTATCTATCTATCTATCTATCTATCTATCTATTTATCTATCTATCTTTAAGCACTGTAAAGTTTCCAAGAAAAGTTGTAGAATTCCAGTTCCTGGAGATATTCTAAACTCAACCAGATAAGTGACTGTGCAATGTAAATTGTAATTTAGCCCTGCTTTGTTCTGGGGTGGGTCTAGGTCACCTTCAATATACGTCACAACCCAAGTTTTTGCATAATTCTAAGTTACAGCAGACTTAGACTTTACTACTACTATCATCAAGTGTGAAAATACCCTCTAGGACCCAAAGGGGTGACAGCATGAAAACAGTCCCCTGACTGAAAAATGTATTTTGAATATTTCTGCAACTTCACCCAGTCTTAAAACAAATACCTTACTCTGAACTGTGTTCTCTGTGGGATCTCTAGGTAGATGATGGACTGCATTTTAAAGGCAGCCTCATGACTAATACAGGGAGCACACTGTAGTTACACTGTCTCCCAAGAGGGACAATACAATTTCTGGAAGCTTCCCAGTGGTGCAGTTTCTGAGAGGAGGTGTGGACTGCTTCCACTTGATATTTGTGTCAATGCAGGCTTTAGATCATTGGGTGATACCACCATTTATAATATCTGAAAAATTCCAGCCAGCACTGATCAGATTCTTTTTATGTTTTCTTCCCTACTATTTTTGATACAGGTAGTGAAAGTACCAGTACTACATAAGAGGAGAAAAGGACTGTAAAGTGAGAAGAGATTAGCCTGCTCCTTTTGCCACTAGCAAACAGAGTGGGAAAATAAATGAGCTGACTATAGCCCTGGGAAATATGGAAAATGTGGTGGACAACTGGCCTGAATAAAATTCTACAGTAAATGCAAGACAACACATAATACCATAAGCTTGTCAGTCAAATTCAGCAGGTCAGTAGAAATTTACTCACAACTCTTGGCAGTACTCTTGGACCATTAGATGTATAATCATCAGGTGAACAAGTAGCAGTGTCAGTATACTTCTGGAAGTAATATATAGTAAATATTGATAGAAGATGGGAAAAAAAGAGAAAAATAAAGAACACTGGTGGAGATGCATGACATGGATGAAGCCATTGTATAAAACAAACTGGCAGCAGCTCTTTTTTGAATTTTGAAGAGTTGAAAGAAATTCCGGATTTATGAAAAGGTTGAGACACAGCTAAACAGAGCACTCAGAGCTAAATACAAAATATTACAAAATCCAGACCTCTTTAAAAAAAGTAATAGAAATTGGGTCTGTCAGCTTTAAAGGAACATAAGGAGCTTCAGAGTCCCTTTTCACAACAGCAGGAAGCAATGCTATTTGTCATGGCCCAACTCACCACTGCATCATAGCAAGCAATAAAGACAATTCTGAAAAACAAGTGAGCTAGTGCTGCTGGGCTAACACAGTATTTGTTTGGAAAATGAGTTAACCCTACACAGCATCCCTGCAAATCTCTGTGAAAAAGTTCTGTAAGGTGCAGACAATTTTCTACAATTCTGGCAAATTAAAGTCTGACTTAATAATAATTCATAATTATTCAGGCTGTGTTTTCCTCATGTTCTTGAGTACCACAGATGTAAGTTTGTATTTATACAGGCCTCTTAATTTGTATACAAAGCAGTAGAATTCCAATAACTGGGCTGAACTTTTCAGCAGCATACAATCCAAATGGGTTTTTAATATCTTACATTTTAATTCTGCTTCCAGAGATTTCAATTTTAAAGAGATTAGTAATAGGTTTAAAGAAGCATTTTTTCCTCCATTTACAATTATAGCCAATAAGATTTAAATTTTTAATATTGCAAATGTTTATTTATGTATTTCAGAATAACTTGGAAGCAATTCTCACATCTCATCACAGCTCCTAATTATCTGCACAGAGGAGAAAGAAGTGACAAAACTCACTCCTTTCACTCCCCAGGCCATGCTACAGGAGTTGTAGAGTGAATAACAAAAGTAGAAGGCTGAGAGCATGCAGAGAATAGTGCAGTGAAACACAACTAGTGAAAGAACAAGGATGGCTTATCTCATTGCAGCTGGAGTGGAAGTGTCCTGCCAGTCCCCAAGGCGTCCCCAGGTGATGCTCGCTGGCCTGCTGTCATTGCCTTCATGGAGGCAGCAGTGGATGGTGCTTGAGGAGCACAAGCAGACAAAGAACCACACAGTCTCAGCTGGTTCACAGCTCAGAATTTTGCAAAAAAGGGTCTTTCAGCTCCTGTTCCAGAGCAGTGTCAGTCAGACCAAACTGCTACTACAGACATCACAAGATAACAGCTCTAAAAATGGTACTTGATTTCCTTCAGAGAAGAGACTAGACCAGCCTGGAACCCCACCACATTGAGCAAAAGGCAACATGAACTGAAGCAGGGATTCTAAGAAAATATTTATTTTTATTATCCTTAAAATTGAAATTACCATTATATTTCAGACAATGTGATCATCCTTCCTATTTACAAATAAGTTTAAAGGTAGCAGTCACATTGTGGCCAGTAGAACTAAATACTTTAGAATTACTCTATTGTAGACTGACTCTAATGATGTCAGCAAGTGATCTTTAGAAAATTTTGGTTACACCTTTGCCCCTTCTGTTTTTTTCTCTACTGTGGTAATATTCTGGGGTTTGGATTAAAAAAAAAAATCACATTTTTAAGGTTAATAATTTGTCTTTCTTCCCAATGTAAGTATCTGAAATATAATACACTTGATTTACTTAGTTTTTCTTTCTCAAAGCTGAATTTACATTTGGTACTTAAGACAGGGGACAACACAGTTAAATAGGTTCATTGTTTTCCCTACTATTATTTGAGGACATTCATTATAAAGGTATGTCACATTAATGAACAGTGTGGTTCACACCACCTGCAAAGAAACATTATCAGCAACAGCAGCCCTGCAGGTCTCAAAATTTCTTGTCACTTTGGAATGTAGAATCAAATTAGCAAAGCTGTGCTCAAAGGATGAGATTCTGTAAGCTTTTAAACATCTCAGACAGAAATTCGATTAAGATTAATTCAAGCCAAGCAAGCAATTTTAGAGGCGTTGGAAGCAATTTCCTCTCACATCATGGTTGTGTGCTGCTGACATGAATGCCTGGAGAAAAATGTGCTAAGTTACCAGAAACAAGATCTTACTGTGGAGCAGTAACTATGTATGTCCTTGTAAATTTAGCTTTAAAATATTAATACTAAGGTAACAAAACTTGTAAAGAAACACACAAAATATTCTTCATAAATCATAAATAAATTTACTCTAGTGAGAGGGCATTTCAAATACCACAATCACATTTTCAAGCTGGTTTGTGTCATCAGCTTCTAAAGGTGAGACTCTTCAAAAGAATTTGCTGGATGAATAAGATTTAATCTAATGCCATTTTAGAAAAATGATAGCAGAGCTCATCAAATTATTAGTGCACTGGTAAAGCATTTTGAATCTAAATCCTTCACCACTTCCATTTATTTTATGATGTTGAAAAGGTTATCCTTCAAAAATTGTCAACCAATTCATATAAAAGATTTAATGTTTTAAGGATAGATAAGACAAAAACATGTCATTATATCTTTGAAAGAAGATTGATTCTAACAATGGTAAAATTATCATTTTGTAGAAGACAGAAAAAGAATACATGGTTTTCACTTCAGTCTCAATTCAACATAGACAGCCTAAAGCTGTATAATTATTTCCAAGACGTGAAAAAAATTCAAGGAAAAAGAGACTGAATTTTTTTCCTATTAAAATAATCTTGTGAATTTAAACCTAGGAATGATTTTTAGCCATTTTCATCTTGTACACACACATCTGTTTGGGTTTTGTTTGGTTTTGGATTTTTTTCAATAGAGAGGCAGAGTTCCACATGTCTAACTTAAAGGTACTGACAAGTTGTTCCATTTTCTTAGTCACCATTCAAAGAGCTTTTAAAAGTAGTGGGTGGAACAAAATAAAGGATGAATAATAAAAACCCAGCCTAACAGCCTGACAGTCATTCCCATATAGACATTCCCATTCTTATGCAAAAGGGAACTTGCTTTCAAGCAAGGATAAGTGACCATGAAAAGAAGAAATATATTGTTAGGAAGAAAATATGCAAAACAGAAAGACTGGAATTAATAACAAATATGAACAAGATTCTAAGAAAATGTTGACATGCATACTAGTAGTCTACAAGTTGGTTTCCATCTATCCTTGCATAAGGATTAGCAAACATGTGAAACAGAGAAATGTTCTCTTTCACCTTCATACTGAAAGCATTCTACCAGAGTTTTCTAAGTGGCTACATAGGCAGGTAATGCAAGCTAAGTACACACTTCAAGGACAAGCTGGGTCTTGAAGATTATTTGCTCCAGTTTGCAATGGTTAAAGAATTTTAAAACAATTTCTTAGCAAACTCAGCTTACCATATTTGCCACAAGCAAAGATTTATTACTGAGAGATGATGTCTCCATTCGGGATTGAGTGATCACACAATTTCTTTGATCAGAGTCTCTCAAACTGTGAGCAGTGGATTCTTTTCATCCTTAAGGGTTCTGTTGGCAATATTTTTAACTAGGCATGATCTCTGTAGTGTTAAAATACCGTTCAAACCATTGTTCTTATTTCTTAGGTCTTGTGCTAAGCTTTAGCTCTCACCACTCTTAAAATCAATCTACACAGCCCTACCATTATTAGCACTACCAGAAAAAAGGTCCTGGCACAAGAACTCTAACTGGACAACCTATCTTTACAAACTTAAGATTTATAATTGTGGAAGAAAAACAATTTCTTTTTCCAATTTACTCCTTCTCACAATGAAAAACAAGCTTTTGAAAGGTTCTAAATCTGAAAATTCTCATTGGTAGAAGGCAGGTGATCAGCATTCTGTTATAGTTTGATGGAAAAGATATAATAACCTTTCTGTATCAAAAAGAGGAGTGTTGGCCTCTTCATGCCAGTAGTTCTGAGGGAGATGATCATAAGAGTCCAAAATTGTGCCATCTAGCTCCAAATATGTAGAATCATAGAAGCATAGAATCATTAGGTTGGAAAAGTCCTCTTAATCATGAATCCAGCAGTTAACCCAGCACCGCCAAGTCCAACATCCAACAATAAACCATTGCTCTAAGCGCCACATCCACACGTATTTTAAATATAATCCCCTTCAGGGATGACAACTCAACTACTTCCCTGGGCATATTATTCAAATGTTTGACAATCCTTTTGGTGAAGAAATCTTTTCCAACATTCAATCTAAATTTCCCCTGGCACAGCCTCAGGTAGTTTCCTCTTGTCCCATGTCTGGTTAATTGGGGAGGGACTGATTCCTACCTCACTACAACCTCCTTTCAGGTAGTTGTAGAGGGCAATAAGATCTTCCCTGAGCCTCCTTTTTGCCAGGGTAAACATCCCCAACTCCTTCATCCGCTCCAGACCCTTCATCTTTGTTGTCTTTGATGAACTATGATTAGACAAAGGAGCTGTACTGAAATATCTGAATGACTAATCATGCTGTAATCATAATTTCCCAAGGACTGTCAGAACTATCTGAAAATCAGCCCAGTGCTTTACAACTTAATTTTAGTGATAAATTTTTCCCATTACTGTATATTGTCTACAATCCTTTGTCAGCATTTAGAAATTCAAATGCATTTTGAATTACCAGAGTTGACAGACAAATGTTCAAATGGCAGCCTCATTCTTGGTGACATGTGTAATTCAGATCAAACATTATTCCTGCAATTAATGCTTTTTTCAAGCATGGGCATGGAACAATTTAGTTTTCAAAACACAGAAATCGATTGCTTCAAACTATGAGGTTTAAAATAAGTAGATAAAATGAAATGGTTTTGTGCCATATTGCACTAAATTACTCAATGAGTCCTCCTGGCTTCCGTGGCATTGGAAGATTGTAGACAAAATGACCCTAAGCAGAAAACAGTATTTAGACAGAGCCTGGAACATCATAGATGTACACACACAAAATTGAACAGCTTCCTTCTATCAGGAGAGAAAAACTGAGAAGATGAGAATAACAAGCTTTGGGTGTGAACACAGCTGAAACAAAGAGGACATGAGTTATTGATTCATTTCACAGGCAAGTTCAGGCAGTGGCCAAAATGGGCAATGTTACATACTGGTGACCAACAAATTTATGGGCACAGGGAAAGCAGAAGCAGAGGGTCCGAGTACCACAAAAAATTCAGAGTTAAAAATAACTTGAGTGTCAATTTATTGTTTGTATTCCCCTGAATTCTCCTCCATTTTTATTTGATAAATGCTATTTGGTTGAACGCAATTTTCTTTCCAATTTATGGGGGTTCTTAACACTGATTCAATATCTTTTACTTCCACAATGTTACATCTTAAGCAGTGTTAGGAGTGGTTGCCAACTCCACCTGTTCCAGGCTCTTTCCTGCGAGTTTTTTCCTTTCCTTTCTACAGAACTAAGTAAAACATTAAGGAAAAATATAAGCAGGAGAAACAGGGAATGAAAGTAAAACCATTAAGTACACAGTTTTAACTAAATAAGAACAAGAATGAACTATATCCTTCCTCAATCACTTGAAGGTTGTGAACACCTAACAATGGAATCCAATGGTGAGGGAAATAGTATTCCTGAGGAAGCTCTGATAACTTCTTGTGGTAATACTGATCAATACCATAGGAAATACATTGCTTTATACTAAGGAGAACAAGCAAAGTGTGCGGGAAATAAAAGATTCAAAATTAGATAGGCGCTCAAATAAATAAACATATTTAGTCCAACAGGAAGATCCTCTCTAAAGAGTCTATTTTTACATAAATGTCAGATTTTATGTCAACCAAAACCTTAAAAAATTTAATATTATTTTCTGTTTTCATTTTTCCAAGGCCTTCATATAGACTCAGTAGTGTGGAAAGTGACTAATACAAGATTTTGATGTGTCTTTGCCTGTCAAAACAGCAGCACAGCTCCGTGTGTGGAATAGCTGAAAGTGTTGATTGAAACTTAGAGAGTCATCTATGAGAAAAATGGTCTGTGATATGTGGCAGAAATCTGTTTCTATTTGGAAACATGATGAGAAATCAACATGAACATTACTTTTCTAATCATACAAAATTGCCAGGTTGATTGTCAAGTCATTATCCCTGTAATCAGATAAAAAGTTTTCAACACCAAATTGTTTCCATTTGTGGTCCCTTGATCATAGTGTGTCTAGACTATTCTAACAATGCATTCTCTTTAGAATAAATGCTTGTACCATCTGCACTGTAAATGAATAGGAAAAAATGGTTTCAGAACACTACCCTTCACAAGCTTCAACTGGCTGTATTCCTCCAAGAACTCAGCTTTGCTATGAGCACAAAGAAGCATTCCTCAGAAGACAGTTTACTTACGCATTCGTATTTGAGGCACAGACTTTGCTCACC
The DNA here is from genome assembly GCF_024509145.1 of Vidua macroura. NCBI lineage: Eukaryota > Metazoa > Chordata > Aves > Passeriformes > Viduidae > Vidua > Vidua macroura. Next base: position 15,301,649 of record NC_071578.1, read on the forward strand.
ACTGAGATAAGCAGTTTCTACTTTAATACAGGGAAAATATGCTCTCCAGCAGAAAATTATTCAGATAAAGTGCACAAAGATGATTGCTTCATAGATCTTGAACTTGGAAATAATATCTCCCTATTGCTCATGTTCCTGAATACTTTTGTTAAACAATGCCACCAGTAGATTCTAATCCTAGCTTGGTTGAACCAAATATTTCTTCAGTGGCCTGTGTAAATTGTTTGCTTTTATGTGAAAAATTATAAAGAGATAGTAGGAAAAATTCTTGGAAAGATCAGGTTTGTTTATAAAAAATATTTGATATCATCAGTGAATATATTACTAATTACAGGGGGGGGAAAAAAAGCAAAAACATCACAAGAAAACTCAATTCCCATTTTGCTCTTGGTTCAGAGGCAGGAAGGAATGACTATTTAACATACACAACTGAATTTAAGCCCTGTGTAAGCATAAACTTTTCTATCCATAGTAGCTTTCACTGTAGTAACTGCTCTGAGTGAATAATACAGATAAAAGGGGTCACTGAATATATGAACAAAAAAAAAACAAAAAAACCGCATCTTACATCTAAATATATTAAAAATCAGATATAAAATTTATTAAATTATAAACATATGTTTAAATGTAGTTTTAAGAAGTCAAGTATATTTATATACATTGCAGACTTTCACTATCAACTGATTATTTCAGTTACAAGAACAAGCTAGAGATGGTGGTAGTGGGTAACTGGTGATCAAGTAGCAAAGACATAGAGGAGCAAACTGTTTAGAAACTGCTTCAAATACTTTTTTCCCTGCCTTTGGTCAGCCAGAAATAAATGGGTTTTGGCTAACATGCCATTTTTACCTCAGCCTCTTTCCCGGTACAAATAGTCTCTTATCCCTGGCCTTTAGAATTTTTCAGGTCTGCTTAGTACTATGAACTTCCTCCTGTAGATGTGTTCTAGAAACCATACTTGTGTGGCCTCTCTGGTTGTGGCCAATCAACTGATAACCCAGTCTTGCAGCAAATAAGCAGTTCTCTACCACACCAAAGTAGCAGAAAACCTAAAGCATATGTCAGAGCTGTTCTTGCTTGCTTTATTCATAACAGTCTGTAAACACAGATAAATTAAAAAAGAAAATGTGTAGGTAAGAGAAATGTATTGTGAATTGCAGACATCGTGAAACAGAGACATGTAAGAATTCCATTCTGCAGATCAAAGCTCACTCCTATTGTTTGTTCTTTACAAGTCAGAAATAAAAATCTAACATTCAGCTTTATTTTGAGCATAGCCTAAAATTAGATGACAACTGATTTCTGACATTAGAAATGAAACCTCATGAATGAGGTGTCCCAGCAGTTAGGATGCTCAAATGTGGTTGTGAATTCAAATACATTTCAACCCATTAGATATTAAGTTGATGGGGGACTGTGAAGTATTATAACACATTGCCAACCTTACTGTTCTAACCTCTTTAGAAGAGCCATGGGATTATACAGAAAAAAGTCAAGGATCATATTTTGCAGATAATTTATAATTAATATACTGTGGTACAGAATGATATACTATATACAGAATATCCAATGATAGGCAGAATATGAAATATTCTGTGTAGCTATGTTCTCATATGTAGAGACACAACCACGACTGTTTAGGATTATCCTGCTTATGTTAAGCTTAGAATATGGAACACTAACAAAAATATGTTAGAGGCACATGAGAAGCACTTACAAAAACTGTAATGCGTGAAAATCTCTAGCCGCATACAAACCATAAATGTGTTACGGAAAATTGCAGCATTTGTCTTTCCAGCTTTCATTATCAAAGCTGTGATTTTCTCAGCATGTTCACTGGCAAACTGTACTGCTTTGACACTAATAAAGTCAGTAACACTCTGCTATCCCTGGTATTACAGGAAGAATACTAAAAATACTAAGAGAGTAAACTCAGACATCCGTCCATGAACATGGGATTTCTGCCATTATATTTGCCATTTCCAGGGAGAAGGCTTAATCTCTAGTAGCTATGAACAATATAGATTTTATATCTGCAAATTTCAAAAACCAAAATATCTCTAATGAAACACGTTTAGAAATGCTCCCATCTACTTCAGCCGATGGTAGAAGTATTTACCGATTTTTAATATGAAATATTTACCAAGAATATAGAATATGTCATGTGTTGAGAAGATGAATAGTCTTCACTGTACCACAAACCAATTTATAGCTACACATCTAACTGCAAAGCAGATTACTTGTAACTACTTTTCGCATACAATATTTCCAAATATTGAGAGAACTTGCTGATATAATTTTTGTGAGCTTTGACTTTTAGAATAAAATTTCTGTTTATGAATAAAGCATTATTTGAGTATTCAAAGTTACAAATACATTATATTTATTATTGCCCATACATTATATTTATTATTGCCCAAACATTTCAGAAAAAAGTATGCATAAATCATGTCATACAACTTCCAAGATGCATCAAGTCTCTCCTAGCTGCTCTTCAAAGAAATAATAGTGTGTGTGTGCCATATCAAACATTCTCTTTACAACAACAATGGATTTCTCTTCCCCCATAAAACAGTACTTTTATTAATAACAGGACATGCAAGTCACACCCGTGCACATATTAACTAATTCCTGCAGCCTCTGTAAAGTCCAGCTTAATCTCCAAACAGGAAAGAGAGCTGGACTAAAAAACTTAGAAGAAAGTATTTAAACATTTCCAGAAGTTGACCAACTCCATTACTTAAATGAGTGCTTTGTGCAAACTTGCCTATCTCATTTCCTTTAATCTGACAAACGAACTTTGTAATGCTTCCAAATACAGTGTTCTAATACTCAAATTAATTCTAATAGAATCATAATTTTCATTCTAATATCACATTTATAGTGGATTAGATTAGTTCTTTAGAGACTAAAGAAATGGATCCATTAGACCATAAATCTTCATTGAAAACTTTGTTGTATTTCTGTATAAACACCTACAGAAACATTTGCTGATTTTTTTTTTTTTTTTTTTTTGACTGCTTGAAACTAGAAGAACATTTTAGGCAAATGCATAGGAGTGGCTGAGTGAGCTCATGAAGGGTTTCTATAGAGAGCTAAATTCACTCAGAATTATATAATTGGGAAGTTCATCTCCTTACCCACCTGAAGTGATCACAGCCCTGGAAGCTTCCACCAGAGTTGGTCTTTTAGCCAAATAGCTGTGAGTTTATCACTGTTCCCACGTGCCTTCCCCTCATCTCCTAGACCACCCCTTGCCCAGAGCCTTGCAGAGGGTCAGCTCTTCTGGTTGGTTCCATATCCTTCAGTGGTGTACGGATCATTTACCTCAACACAGACAATGCTCCTGTCCCCTCCCCTCGTCCTGGCCCCAGCAGAACTGCTTCAGCCTGACACAGACCACCATGGTTTGATGGCTGTGACCTCTCGTGCTGTGCAGATAGTCTCAAACATGAATACAAATGTCATGGCAACACCAATATAAACCACCTTTAAAATTACTGATGTTTGTACACCTTCAACCCACCAGATTATTTGTGCTCTTTGTAAAACAATGCACTGCAGTGGCCCAGCTGTACTCATGATTGTAACGATGTAATTGTAAACTGGTTAGTTACATTGAAAACCTAAACATCCTCCCTTCTCTTTGATAAGCAAAATATAGATAAAAGAATGAATTCTGCTAAGAATAAAGTGAAGTATATTCTACAACAGAAATTTCAAATTATGTTTGGTAGAGTGACTCATCAGTCCCTGAACCAGAAAGATTTTCTAAATATTTCTAGATTCTTAAATTGAGGAACAGATGAAAATAGAGTCCCTGTTTCTTTTAAGTTGTGAAAGCCAGTCTTAAGTGTATCTTAATGCAGGAGTATTTTTACAAAATATCATCCTTTGTGTTAAAAAGTGCTAATAAATATTAGGCAGTGTTCCTAATTACATGGCATATGTAAAAAAAGCAGAATACACCAAAATATAACATTTCCAGCTTAAAATATTCCAAGTCTAAACATGAACTGAGTCTAAAATACAAATTTTATTGAAAGCAGATTAATCATATGCAATGAAGAATGTTATTATGTCCTCTTTGTTCTCTTCCGTGACAATTTTATTGATGTTTTATTCAATCTGCATTTATAAATAAGGGTTATGAATCTTTTAAATGGCAGCATTTGACTAATAATTTTACATTGTCATGATAAGAAATAGTTATTATTCTTTTTTATAGAAGAATTACAATGCATTGCTCATTAGTATTAGAATTCTCCTTAAAAAGAAACCTTACAATGGAAATTAACCTGTGAAAATACAGAAAAGGACAATCTTCAAGACTGCACATTTACACAGACTTCTCTAAATCTAATTTTTTCTTTGAAAAAAGAAACAATGGTTTAATAATAATTGTAAAAAAAAAGAACAAAATAGTATCTAAATAGGTGCAGAAAAATCACCTTCTCCAAGCATCCTAGCCACTCAAGCCAGAACATTTTTAAAATTTTAAAAGAAAGCAGATATTTTAGATTCATGTTTCTGATCTAAAGTTTCATGAGCTAAATATGAAACAAAGTGCTGAAAGCTTTAATGTCATCAATTTGTCAAGAAGAAAAAATTGAAAAAGCAAAATGTTCTTACTAATGTATTTGCTTAATCTTTTAGACTCGTAACAATTGAATACTGTAATTATTTATCTTTTTTTATTATTCCAGTTTCTGCTGAAGTTATCTTCACTGTAGGAATTGCTGCACACCCAGGTTTGCAGATTTCTATACTTTTTTCCTCTCTGAGTGTTTATGTGAACATTCTTCCTTTAATTCAATTACAGACACTGCCAAAATGTGTCTATTACATGCCAAAATCAGAATACTCATCACACAGTTTCTATTCTACTCTAAAGTTTAGTATTTTTCACACACCAAATTTCAAGCAGTGCTATGTGAGCCAGACCTGTCTGCAGAAGGCAGGAAAACAACTGTATGACTGAAACCATTTGCAAAAAAAATAAATGGCCAAGTACTGTAAGCTTGCCAAATTCACTGTTTCTGTGTAACCTGAATGCTTCAACAGAAGGCTGTGGGGAAATCTGCAGCCAGTCTCAACTGTAAAAAGAAATCACCATCAATTCTGTAATTTGTCTCCTGCATGCAACTTGAACTACAAAAAAATTGTTCTGCAATCATAACTATTCACTGTAACAACAATTTAATTTCCTTCCTATTTACATAGGAGCAAAACTAATCCTCTAAACACTGTCCTCTTTACAGTATGACTCCACAGATCCCAACTGTAAAGGACTCCAACCCTCCTCTTCAGGGAGCTGGTAAATATACTTTCTGTGAGAAGAGAATATTTCTTAGTTTCTTTTGTTGTTTCTAAACATTCAGTGGTAATAGTCAGCTCTCCTGCAATGATTATGCTCTCCCATATCATCAGAAATATACTTCAGAGCCCCTAGAACTAAAACTTTCATTTACTGAGCTTCAAATAGAAGATAAAAAATAACAGTTCACCTAAAGGTGTGAACCCTCTTTCAGACTGGTTCTTGTATAAGTTACAGCCAGGTAATCAGACAGCTGTAACCCTAAAGGTTTTCTCCATTTGATTCTCCAGAATTACTTTAAATCAGTTTTTCAAATGAAACTTTGCCCAGAAAATAATACCTTTGTCAGTTCAAATTGGTATGACATGATTCCTTGTCAAATTTTCAGTAAAAATAACTGGGTTTGCAGCTTCTCTCTGCTGCCTCTACTTTTACAATGATTCATTTTTCCTTTCCAGCCGTAGAAGAACTGCTTAAAAGTTCTGTGTGGGTTTTGTTTTTTTAATATGGTATGCTGCTTTATACTGAATTTTCTTTATCTGCACAGCAGTGATAACAACATCTACTCAAATGTTACTCGCTTACTAAGAACCTTTCAAGGCAATGAAGTTCTGCTGGCCAAGGATGTTGCTGCTTCTGCCACTCTTGGAAAGGGGAGGAACTTCTGGCCTATCCTACAAGGAAATGTCACAACTCCCAGTTTAGAGAACCAGCATGGCTGGAAATAGCAATTATGGAGAAAGCAAGATGGGTTTTCCATTATCAGCTGTTTCCTTCTCATGGTTAACCAGCACTAGTAAAGAAACAAACACGTACAAGAATGAAGTCTGGCTTGTCTTTAACAGAATGAGAAAACACTGAATTCATTGAAGTTGACATTTCACCCAGGACATGATTAGACACTGATGACCAAGAAATCAAAGTAGTGTCATTTTTCTTGTAAAAGGACATTTTCTTGTAAAAGAAACCCTAAAATCTACCCAAAGCCCAGGTTTTAACCTGCCCAATCATTTCAGCTATGTAAAATGAAACCATCAGCATAATTTTTACCACCAAAACCTAACTTTTTTCTTCTACCTTACTTTGATCATCAGGTTTCCCTCATGCTAATTTTCTAACTTTTTGTTTCCCTACCCCATACATGTTCCAAACTATTTTTTGTACTCTTTATTATGTTTCACATGTTTCAGACATTATTTCTTTTTACAGAATAATATATATAAGTATACACAAGTAACAAAATTCACAAGTATCTAAAATCTTGAATTGCAAAAACCTGTCTTTTCTTCACATATGAACTCTTTACACATAAGACTCATCAAAGCTGATTGATCTAATCTCTGTTTACACAATTAACTCTAGAAGCCCAAATAAAGGAGGAAGTATTACCCCAAACAGTAAACAGGAGGGAGAAGGAAACAACAGTTCCTCGAGTAGAAGAAAAGTAACTTGGGTAAAGAATGAAAAAATAATTTCTTGATAAGGTCCCAATTATGTCTTTAATTTCAAAAATATTTTACACAGTTTTTGAAATAATTTTTATTTTTCGTTCATAGTTCTTCAGCCAACACCTCTATAAATATTTTTTTCAGAGAGGAAGTCAGAAACAGAAGAGACAACATATTACAAATGCCTTAAAATAAATGAAAAAGTTTTCATAAAGTCTGCATTAAAAATCAGATCTAAGTAGGTTCTACATCATTGTGTGCCATCACATGCAGTTCCTTTTGCCATTTGTTGGGTGCAACTGGCAATTCACATCTTTTCTGGTAATTATATGTCACATAAATATTTCATGGCACAATAATTATGCAAACTCTATCTGTCTGATAGAGACTGCCATGTATATAAGTACATTCTCCTGCTCTCTGTAGGGTAATTTGAACCAGTATGCCTCGATCAGCATAGGAAATACATGCATTTTGTATGTATCCATGATATAACTCCTCTCAAAAATTACAGATTTAAATTATTGAATCTTTTTCTAGTCAGGCTTCTGAACAAAGCAGAAATTCATGCCAATATTTTATATAAATGTACTCTCTGAGCAGTCAAACACTGCTCTTGAAAATATATATTTGAATATTTTACAAGTTTTGCAGCTGGTACATCACATGTGAAGTAAATGAATTCCCATGGAAAGACTTCATTATTTCCTTAATTTCTACTGGGAGTCACAGAGGTGCCATTTTCTTTGTCTTTCACAAACAATTAACCTTTTGCCATGTATGCAATTGGCTGAGAGCAATCCTAAGTGGCTCAGAAAATAATTTACAGCAGAAACTGTACAAAGTTAATTAGTATTAGTCTAAGGTTATTCATATATTATCAACCTGAGAAAATGGTCATCATGACCCTCACGGAACTTTAAGCAACAGCTGAGTCTTCTCATCATCAGCTGCAGAGTACAAATGCTAATCACAGTCAAGTATAGACACAGGTCTTTTAACCATGGCCATTTTATGTCCTAATGTTAAAACTTCTCAAAGTACAGGTATATACAAGCATGCAAAGTAAATAACTCCATGCTATTACTCACTTCTTATGTTAAACAAAACAGAAACAACGAACCAAAACCAACTCTCTTTTCATTTTACCTGAGAATGTTTTCTATGTTCTCATTTTTGGAGATCAGTTCATTCCATTTTTAGAGATTGTTTCTGCCTAAAGATTAAGCCTCTTTAGAATTAATTAGGAGCATGACTACTTCTAAAGACAGAATCAAGGCATAGAGAACACAGTCTCAATTTTAATTTTGGAGAACCAGAAAGGGAGCTCTCAGTGTGCTTCTTCTACTACTTGAAGTGCATGTTATTTGATTTCCAAATGTCTGCACTGCTAGCCATGTATGTGAAAGACTGGAGTGTTATGGATTAGTGACTCAAAACATTCCCCAGTTGTGAAGGTACCAGAGGCTTTATTGGAGATGGTTTTGGAGATGGAGGAGTTGAGTTTTTGGGTATTTGTATTAATAGCTAGTCTACACTTCCTTTTGGCACCTATGGCAAGTGTGTCCACCAGCAGCCAGTCTATTATATGGAATCACTTCTACCATTGTATGCCTTAGGTACTCAGTTAAATTTAACTGACAGGCCACTTACAAAGTAGACTTACATTCCCTATTGAGGGACAAAGCTGTGTAAGTTGCTGACTAATTAAAGGTAATCAGAAATCCTAAAATACAGTTACAATGGCCAACAACCTTCCTGGGCTCCACCCAGACCACAGTGTCCCCACACAGGTATTTAATGGGAGCTCGGTTTCATTGGCTCCTGCACATGGGCACAACTTTGCTGCTGACGATCTCCAAAGAAGAGCCATGGCCAGGCCAGGTCCAGAGATTCAGTCATGGCCATGTCAACACCACCCTCACTGCTGAATGTTGTAAAGGCACCAGCTTTGCCCTGGCACTGCAAGGCAGGAAGGACAATACTAAAATCCTTGTTTCTAAGGGCAGGGAGGGGCGGGGGAAGATGAAAAGTACCTTCTGCCTAGACTGCTCCTGTCATGGCACGCAGGCATGTGTGGCAGCAGACAGTGAGGCGGCCCCTGGAGCACAGCGAGCCATTTCCTCACGGTGCCAGGCACCAGGGCCAGTCTGGCCTCCTGCACTGCTCAGCCAGCAGTGCCTGCTGCTGCCATCAGGCCAGCACAGCCCACGGAGACACAGCCACAGCACAGCTCTGAGTGGAACCCTGGGAGCAGAATAAGTTTAGGGACTGGTTTTAACTGGTACAAGGCTTCAGATAAGGAAGACATTCGAGCAGGGTAGCTATGAAACACTGGGTCAATGGTACTTTGGCTGCAAGTCATCACCAGATTTTAACAGCAACGGTGGACACCTGACTGAAAATCCTTGGAATAGTGATTTATTCAGCAAAGGTCTCCAGCCCATTCTGGAGGTCAGTGGGAATGAACCAAACAGTCCCTTTTGGCTTTGTAATCCATTAGTCCGCAAAGTCTAGTTAAATTTTAGCATGTGAAGAAGTGAATTGGGTAGCTGGTCAAAGAGCTCTACTTTGCAGATGACTTACAGTTATCTTGTGGAAAAATTCTTGTTGCTGATCTGAGAGCCTCTTAGATTCTTTCTGCAACTCACTTCATATCTCAAAACCATATTACAGCTTAAGTAACATCTACAATAAACATTGTCAAGCTGAGTCAGTATCTCTGTGGTTGCTGGAAAGTAAAAAAGCCTGATCCCTGATTAAAGAAAAACTCAAAAGATCTGACATATTAAATCATTGCTTTAGAGAAGAATTAATCTCTTTTTAAAAGCAGTGAACCCTCAGAGCTTTCCTTCTTGATTCTCCTAAGTTTTAAAGATTAAGTATAATAAGGATTTTTTTTTTATTTTTCCCAATTTTAAACTTAAGAGGACAATGTGATTTTGAAAGTTAACCTTGGATTCTAGTATAAATAATTACTTTCCACTGAAGTTCAAAAATCAAAGAAAAGAGACAATATAAAGGAATGAAAATGGAATATAAAATAAATCCTTTAAAAAATTGAGAGAAACACAGTAGATCAGTAGAACACAGAGCATGTGAAAAAAGAATGGTGGTTTGGGAAGTTGGAAAAAGAGGATAAAATTAAATCTTGATTATACTTGTGTAGACTGGAGATATTTGCATCTGGAATAAACAGGTTTTTTCTTTCTTTTTTTTTTTTTTTTTTTTCCCCTAGAAAATTTCTCATTTGTTATTGACTTCTAGAAGAATATGAACATTTTAACAACAAATGTAAGTGGTTTAACAATTTGACTCAGTTTAACAAAACTCCAATATAGCAACCTGCTCTGAACTTGGTAAAATTAGTTGTTTTTCTGCTTTCAGACAGTAGTTTATTTTGTGAAGCTGAGTAAGTGAAAATGTGAAAATGTGCTGGTATACCAGAGGACTGGCCTGTTGCAGAAGTTACATTCATAATCAAGAGGATAAACTAAGGAATACCTATTCAGGTTTCAGAATAAATAATTCAGGGAACAGTTAACAGTCCACTGTAAGTAAGCATAAAAAGTCCCACTGATGAGGGTGGTTTTGGCTCTAGTCCTACATCTTTAATCCTACCATTTACAGTCTGTGCTTGGGCCTCTGATCTCCTTGCATGTGTTGTAGCTCAGCTCTGTGAAAGAAATGAGATTTTCCATATGTCCATACATTCTGAGATGAAGTATCATCCATAGTTTATGGAGTTGATCGATTTATATAGATGCCAAGTTTGATACCTGCCTGTTTTGTCTGTTCTTCGAGCAATACATCCTCAAAGATTATAAGTAACTGTGCTATTATCCATCTAGGAATTTAGTGGGGTTTTAAGCTTCTCTAAGTTTTCATGTTTGCTTTTAACACTCCATCAAACATTTATTTTACCTCTGAGCAAACATATGTTAAACATAAATGTCTATTTTACATAGTAGTACAAGGGGAAAGCATTATTTATTGATAGTAAAAAAAAATCTCTTGAGGAAATAACAACATATTGTTTCCTGGCAAAATCATGGTAGTGCTCTGTCTGGATTACACTGCTAATACTCAGGAAATCCTTGTGAAGTCAATACAAATATTTAAAAATATTTATTAAGATACTCAAACACACTGTGGATTGCTTTGTTCCACCACATCCCATCTTTCAATCCATTCACATCCCGTTGAATCAGATGAAAGGAAGATATGTGGCAGGCTTTCTAAATTACCTGTCAGAATGAGGGAAGAAGACATTAGAGAAAGAGCAGAAGACATGACAAGACATGGCTGGGGAGTGTACTATAGTCCTTGGAAGAAGATTGAGGCCAAACTACTGATGTAACAAACTGGATTAAATATCTCTTAATGTCACAAAAACTCTCTCTCTTTATTTGCTTAAGTCAGGGGACAAAGATAACAACAGAGAAGAGCTTTTAGAGGGGAGTTCAGCTAAAATATGGTGGGAATCACAGAATCTACAGCATAAATGGAGACACTGCTAAATGGATAAAATGTTAAAAGCAATGAAAGAATGAAATTTTCTTTTGCTTAATTTTAAGCATCTTTCAAAACAGATTTCATAATTAGTATTTTCTTTCATCAAAGCAAATGTATTCTTGTGCAATGTGGTTTATGTATGCACTTATGGGACACTATGTATAGCAAAATGTACATAAAGTAGATTACTGTAGAAAACTTAGTGCAGAAACACTGAAAATGAAATGGAAGTGCAGATGGTACTAAGTACATCTTCAGACAGTTGACTCTGAAAGGAAGTTTTGCTAGTTTAGTAGAAGGAACTTGAAATTTCTACTTCAACTTGCCTAAGGAAACTTTCATTAAAATAGACCTTCTGCTAGGTTGTCAGTTCCCAACCAGAGTTTTCTATGGATTCATTAAAATCTGCTAGTTTTAAGAATTCAAAAGTCTTAACTAAAATAAGTATTGTAAATACTACACTATTATTTAGGTTTTACTATTATTTGAAATCTGTGAACTCATAAGTTTCCTATTTGTGGCAATAAATTACAACTAATTTTTCTTTCTTTTTTGTAGTGCTTTCTTTTTTTCCTAGCTGCTTTAACATACAGGTATTTTTTTACTCCCTAAGGCCCTAGGCATGTAACTTAAATTTAGCACATAATAGAAATGGAATGCATTGTAACATTTTTGAAAGTAATATAAGCACCTGGATGACTAAGCAAAACAAAGTTCCAAGGTTTCCATTCATAACAATGCACACATCTAGGAGCATCATGCAAAAAAGTATACACAGAATATCAGTAGCCATTTAAGCAAGCAATTTCTTCCTGGCTCTTTACTTAATATAAGACAGTTGCCAAAGAGGTACCCATTTTCTGAAGTAATGTAAGAAAGCAAGCAGGTTGGTCCAACTCCTTCAAAGAACTGGAGCATGAATACTTGATGTTTGACAGTATTTGTACCTCTCTGGTATTCTCTTTCCATCCATCATTATCATCAGTTCATTGCCTCCCCTCAAATGTTAGAGTACATCCTTGTCTGTCTGCCAAGAAAAAGTCACTGTACAATGTATTCAAAGTGATTTATGAGCTGAAAGCAAAATAGAGGCACTGAATAACCAAACACAGATACATGCAGCAGTATCATTTAATCAATTACATTACCCACTTTTATGATACACTTGTGAATTATGTTCTTTTTGCATGTATAATTAGAAGGCAGAACAGATGGTGAAAGCTTAGTTTAAAGGCCTGAGATAAAGTTTTAAAATAAGCATTGCTGCCAAGTGATCATTCAGTGGAACAGGATATATTTTTCGTTATGCTATGTTTTTGCCGTGGTCTAATACACTAGATGGTAATGAGACTGTAAAAACATTACTCTCCAGGGTCTTACTCCACCAGAGTTCACTGTAATGGAATTTGAACATGGAATGGAAGATTGGGGGTGGCTGTAAGGTACATTGTCATTGCTCATTTAAGTGTACTCTAAGGAATGATGACTGAACAATCATCTCTGAGAAGCCAGCACTACTTTGAGAGGAAGGAAAATGATATCCTAATATGTAACTACTTATGCTTTAGGCATGTTCCAAGCTCATATATGGACATTTATCAGCATGGAGCAAAGGAAAGTACTGAAAAAGAGAATTACGTGCAATTCACTAAGGACTCTAATAACTAAGGGCAGACAACATCAACCCATCTTCCTATGACTCTGCTCATAGTTTTTGTTCTCTCAGCACTGTACAGCACAACCTACATTATATATTGCATTCATGCTCCCTGAAGGTCTTACTTTTATTATTTGTTTCTATCAGAAAGTGTTTGTAAAAGAGGTTTGATGGTAGTTTAAGATACAACAGCTTTCTCCCTGGCTTCATCTGGAAGCACACCTGTGCTTCTGTATGCTTGTCTTTTTGTGTTTGTGTGTAGTCCACTCAAAGCAGGTTAAGGAATTCTTTCCAGGGAATAAGTATGTTTAAGAACTGATGTAAAATAGCTGTAAAGGAGGTATTTCCTCATATACAGGAAGCTAGGACAGCTCCTGACTGCTTGACACAGTCTAGCAGCATCACAGAGGAGACAGTCTTTGCACAATTTTAGATTCCCACGGCACTGCAACACTGATGGACACGCATCATATCTTCCTGGAGCAGAAAATCAAAAAAGGTAGTAAACTAGGCAGCAATTCAGCCACTGACTTGTTTCTAGGTCAGTCTGGTGATATGTGACCTTGTAAAAGATGCAACCACACCCTTGGAAAGTTCAGGCATCATTGCAGATGCTGAGTTTTTGATCAATGTGTTGGTCAAAGAGAAAGGCAGCACTGGATATGAAATATGTTGATTTTCAGGAAGAACTATTAGCTACCAAGTCAAAAAATGTACAGAAGTTTTTCTATGTTTACTTAGATCCCCATGGTACATCTGCAAAAACAATACTTTTCCTTTCAAATATTTTTTAACATCTTACAAACAATGAAAACAAACACAATGCACTTGGGTGAATCCTCTTTTAAAATAAAGCCCATTACATCTTTGCATTGATTATAGAACTGAGGAAGCAGAACATTTGAAATCATACTTGCCAGTTTTTACTACTTACTGTACAAATCTAGGAAGGTTATTTTACTACTTATTTAAATATTTACAAAGATATGTCCTCATATATTTATACACTTGGCAGTGATTTGTTTTTTGCTCTGCTTTGTATTGTAGGAAAGAAAAAGCAAACAACAAAACAACCCAAGCAAAAACCAGCAGATGCCAATCCTTTCATTTTCTTATTTTTAGGATTATACTGATGACACACATATTCATTTAAATGATCTTCAGCATACCTAAGCACAGTATATAAAAAGATCAATAAATAACAAGTCCTACTATTTGTTTCACTGACAGTACAATGTAGTGGTTGTTCATTAATAGCCCAGAAGCTTCATAGGTTATAATGAAGCAGGATCTTTCCAGCTGGCAACCTTTCCTGTCCCTCTTGTACAACCCACCTAGTGATCAAAGTCTAGCAGGTGTCTTTATGCTGTACCCTCAACATGCTTCTCATAGTATTTCTCATGTCATAGCAATGCTAAAATTACAGATGTACCAGGTTTTCTTGAAAAATAACATAATTTTTGTAAAGGTTTTAACAATAACAATCATTAAGTAGAAGGAAACACAGAAAGTTGACATGTAGAAATCTTCTGATACCCTTTGAGACCATGGGTACATTACTGTTGCAGTCCAGCTCTGGAATGACTTTTTGGAACAAACTTCCTGATTATTCCTACTCACTGTATTTCAGCTTGCAGGAGATGCACTCCAGAAAGATGGCTAATAAATCCCACCTATTAATGCATATTGAGTCTGAGGGAGCCAAGCAGGCACAGGAATCATTTTCAAGTATATAAAATATGGAAGAAAATAAAGAAAAAACAGCTGGAAGGCTCTTGTGGGCTCCAGCTGAAAACAATAGTTTACCATACTGAGACATCTCTCTATGTTAGAAATACCATCTACTTCATTCTTAAAGCCAGAAGCCATGGTATCTCCTGTGACAACTAGAATGCCAAATAGCTCATAATACTTTAACTACTGGTTATAATAAACACACAGTTTGTAGATGTATGTAATAGTCTCAGCACAACAGCCATTTCCCCAACATATCTCGGTAAACAGGAATTGATGTTCTGAGGTAAATGCTGTTCTGCTTCTTTACCAGCTGAAAATTATATACTGTATTATTTATGTTACATTCTTAGCTTTAAAAGTTGTACAAAGAAAAAGTAACCAACCTGTCATTTTTCACATTTAAAATATCCAACACCTTATTAGTACTATGATCTTCTGAAAAAAAAAAATCTTAAATAAAAAACAAGGGAGGTAGCCAGCACTCATGACTTTACTGTTCGCTGTCGGTATGATACCAAGAAACAGAAACTGCTGCCACGTCTTTTTAGTAAAAAAACTCTTTGCAGACCTTAGAGAATCAAGTTTTATGCACACAATAAATAATGCAGAATGTAACTTGAAAATCCTCTTCCATAACTAGAGGTAAATTGCATAAGGCTTATCAATTGGATAAGGCTTATCAATTCCTTTGATCCCATTTTAATTGCTGCATTTGTCTTTGCAATGGAGGGTTCTTAGGAGTCTTAGATCTACTTCAACTTTGCAATGTGACATTTTTATCTTGAAACAGATTGAGAAAATAGAAGGACTTTTGTGATCACATCAGAGTTGACATTGCAATCTGCACCATACCTAAATCTCATCCTACACTGGAAGAGAACTCCCACACTATCTTGCCTGTTGAAGCTTTGCAAAATAGACAGGTTGACTGCTTGGTGATTTGAGATCTGGAGAATGACAGCCATTGCTTTTGACTCTGTAGAAGCCTAACTTCACACTTTTGTTTGTATTTAGCTTTATAGCATCTTACCCTCTTCAGGCCTTATTTATTAAAGCATTATTTTAAAAACCTTTATTTCTCCAGCTCTTCTATGTCCATTTCCCACTCTTGTCAAACATATAAAGACAGCTCTTCATCTTGGCCTGTCAATTAGCAGCACCTCCCCTCTCACCCCAGAAGGTGCAACTTTTTATGAATTCTATTATTGCCTCACTACTCACATCCCCATTGCTCCTTGCATTTGACTCCCTTGTCTGTTTTCTTATAATTTCCTCCTTCATTTTAAGGATTGTCAAACAAAATTTCTGACATATTCTACAGATTCCCAGTGACTGAGTTGTATTTGGCATCTCCACAGCATCACCAACACCTACGATTCAACACACACTTCTGTGTTTCCTGCCAAGTGTAAAAACCTAAGAAGGTCCCAGGTTTACAGAGTGCAACTTACATTAGGTAGTATTAAAAAAAAAATCCTGTTCATATAGCTACACTTTTATTTTTGTTCCCTCAGGATGAACTGTTGCCTTAATAATTTATGAACTTTATTGCTGATAACGTTTTTATACCTTTTACATTTTTGTCAAATGTGCTGAGTGCTATTTTGCTTTTATTTGCTGTTAGGACAATCAATCAATCAATCAATAAAAAGACTCCTATATTTTACAAGCTTTCAATTAGTTGTCTTTTTTACCCAAAGGCTATATTTCCTTTATATATACCCAGAGTTATTTCAGAATTATGTGGCTCAGCAAAAATACATTTCAAAATATTCCCAATTCTTTATGCATTTCTTTGTGCTCTTTCAGTCATCACTGCACCATGGGACTCTAATGAGATTTAAAGTACTGGCTTTTTCCTACACTGCCTGTATTACTCTTGTCTGTCTGTATTTTGGAGACCAGTGGTCACTTTCTGATCTTGGGCTGTTCTGGGATTTTAAATTTCTTACAAAGCATAATGTTTAGCTCTGATGTCTCTCAGAGAATTCCATTCTTGGCCCAGTACTGCTTCTAATCTTTATGCTGGCACTTAGAGGACAAAGTCTTTGGCAGTATTTGCATGTCCCTGCATGGATGCTGATACTCCACTTATCTTTCTTTAACACCTTCTATCCCTCAGGCACTTTTATTGTTCTTAGATCATTTGTCCAATCTCCACTACCAGACATGTTGTAATATTTCCTATCATCTAAATTCAACCAAGAAGATGAAAGCAGGTTATTTTTACTGGCAAAGGTTATTAAGCTGTTATTTTTCTCTTTAGTACCTAAGCAATCCTGTATCTAACATGCAGTCCAAATACGAAAAGGAGAAGAGAGCTGCCAATCTGGTTATTAATATTAAAACTTAGGTCCATTCGGTTAACTGATCTTTATTTCTGCTAAGACAGACTGCTCTTTTATTATCTTGATATTGATACCTTAGGCTGTGCTTTTATTTCTTGCAGCAAGACTGCTGTGAACCTG
The DNA here is from genome assembly GCF_024509145.1 of Vidua macroura. Lineage (NCBI taxonomy): Eukaryota > Metazoa > Chordata > Aves > Passeriformes > Viduidae > Vidua > Vidua macroura. Next base: position 15,318,791 of record NC_071578.1, read on the forward strand.
TCCATATTTTGAAATCTACTCCTTTTGACAAATTGGAACTCATAAAAAAATGTTGTTGCCTGTGTGTTCTCTGGAATATTTTAAACTATTCATATTCAACAGTCGAGTTCATCTCTGGTTGTACAGAGACCTGAAAAAACACCTTCACACCAATTTTTAAAAACAGGGTACAGAATAGACCACAAGTCCTAAGAGAGATGGACAGAAGAAGAACTTAAAGCTAGGTCTACTAAGACAAAATATATGGCTCACTTATGTCACAGGTAATGGGTTAAAATAAGGTACTCCTGCATAGGTAGTACAGCTGGAGAAACCATACAGAAGCCACTTAGCCCTTGCATTGATCCCTTTTAGTGCTTTGAATGTTGACACATGGGATATTTTTTTGCAATGTTGCACCAAGGGCTGCTACATCTACCCTTTTTTAGTGCTTATTTTTGCAGAGATTTTTCACTTTGCATTGGGTCATTCAGTTCTGTTGCAGGTGACTAAACGTGCTAACATCAAAAAGATTTGTGAGGCTCGTGTCAGTTACTATTCTTAAGGATAAAAAGCTCTCTGATAATGGAATACATGGACTGAAGGGTACCACAGGTGTTAGCAGCACCACAAAAAACAGTAGACTGATGAGTTTGATCCAAAGATTAAAACATGTTTGTTCTTCCATTGTTATCTGCAGCCTGAAAATAGATGAGAACACGCTGGAAAACTGAAGAAAAGAAACAATGGCAGGCAAGGACAGCACAGAGTAAAAAGCTAAAGCAATGCAGACCAACAATGAATGTTCTTGAAGAGAAGAACTACAGAAGCCCAAATCTTCTTGAGCAAGGGTTCCCTTTACTTTGGGTTACTCCACAATGGAGAAACATCAATGCTGTGGCCACCACAGGAGGGCTTATATTCCCTTGCAAATAAACACTGCATTTAAAGATGCTTAAACAAACAGAACCTGCAAGCTATCACTAGCACAAATGGTATTTTGACTTGTTTAACAACAGATTATGATAATTTCCTTCTCACAATGTGGACGAAAAGAAAAGGTTTAAACAGAAGTAGAAATCCTGACATTTTGAACAAGTTTTCTGACTTTTTAGATATATGGCCAAACATGCATTTCTGCATGCTCAGCACTTTTTTCAAATATGTGAAAACCCCTTTGAGCTTTCCATGAGCTGACAAGGAATGAAAGGAGAGTTGTCAAGGAAATTTCTGCAGTACAGTACATTACATATGGATGCATTTCCCAGTGCCATTTTACCTCTGCTTCAGCTGTCACACTCAGCTGTGGGTAAAAAAAAAAAAAAATTGCTTTGTCTAATTGCTTAAAATGTATTGAACAAATGCATGTGAAAACAGGATACTCTAAATCAGGAAAAAAAAAACCAATTAGATTTTATAAGAGCTTGATTTTATTAGTTTAGTTTAGATCTTATGAGAGCTATCATGGCCCTTAGAACTCAAAAACTAGTGCCTATTTTCCATTTTTATATCAGTGCAGCACATTAAAAATTAAAAATAGCATCAACACAAGATTATGACTATATTTTTAAAGATGCAAAAGTCTTCTTTATCATTCATACATGTGAATATACATTTTTCATGCGCATGATTTTCATCCTACAAGCCAGAAAATACAGCCAATTCCAACAATGTCACAAATTGCAGCGTCATCACCATCATGAAAATGCAAGCACAGAAACCTCTACTGTAGAGAAGTTTATTCATCTATGCTCATGCTGGTTTAAAGCATCTCATAACTGTTGATGATGATTGCAGCAGCCTGTCAGTGACTGGCTTCAGCAAAAGCCATCTGCATGGGACACGGCACAATAATTTCCTTCACCATCTCAAAACATACTTGCAGCTGAGCTTTTCCTCTTTTCAAGATAAGAAAGTAGCTGAATGCTTCTAACATAATAGATTGTCAAAGTCCAATTTATTTATTCCATACAGTATCTGAACATATTGCATACCACATAAGCTCCACAGTTTACATTTACCAACAGATGTTTTTCTTTCTGGAGCAGATGGTATATTGAGTGTACTGTGATATAATTCACATTTGCATTATCAGTTGTGAATACTAATACATTCCATAAACTGAGTTTTGTGTTTAGATAAGATATTTTTAATAACCATAGCATCTCTGTATAAATCAATTTTTTTGATAATACAATCAAAAAAACTAAATTTCTCAGTTGCACAAAAAGATAAGATTTTTCTTATTCAAAGGTAGGATTTATAAAGAAAACCCCAAGAATAAATAGAAAGGGCCCAGAAAGGTAACAATTTTTTATTACCCTTGTCTGATCTGTGCATACTTATTCTGGTTTTGGTTGTAAAATATTAAACTTTAAAGTTAAATAATTTTTACTTTTGCAAGAATTCCAAATTTTCTAAGCTGTGAGCTAATATTGAGTAATACATTCTTATAAAAAAAACAAAAACTAGATAAGCTTAATTTATGAGGTCCTCATAGGCATTAATAAAGTGAAATAATTGTAACCTGAACAACATTTAGCCAGATAATTTTAGTAACTTCACTATCCTTGGGCATCATGATGGTCCTGCTAAATTTAAAAACAAAATCCAAATTATTTTGGATTTTATTCTCAACTTACATAATTTTTGCCATTATTTTCTAGAATGTCACAAACAAGTATCTGGAATGCCCTGCTAAGTAACTTCCTAACAGGAATATAATAGATAATATGTGCCGGTCCCAACAGTATTCTCTTTTTACAGTATCCAAGGTGAATTTTCACATTCATGAATTCTCTATTTGTTTACTTTCTGACTATGATTACATGTTTATCTTGATTCAACTAAAAATCTTATTTATTGTCAGATTACTTTTTTCTTCCATGAGTTTCATCCCACGCAGACATTGCAGGCACAAAGCAGTTCTTTCACTGGCATAAAGAAGCCCAGCCTTCTTTGAGGGCACAAGTTCTCATCAGTTTAAAATCAGTGTGGCTGAAATGGGTCTCTTGATTCAGAAGGCCAAAGTCTGGTGGCTGAATACTGTGCTGCTGTTTTGTGCCTTAGTATTTCTTCTTACAAAGTTTGCTTGGTTTTGCACAGAAATGCCTAAAATGTTTAATTGAACACTTAGGGGCTAAGAAAGTGCTGTCCAAATTATGAAAAAAACCCAGATCAAAGAAAGGACATAGCAGTGAAAAGACCTCTGGTTGGATGAGGCACTGCAATTTGTAATAATGCTTTCTTAATTAGCTTTGTATGAGGATCAAAAGTTAAAATGTGACCTGTCTGTTTTACAACCAGAAATCCACACAACAGCAAGAAAATGAATCACACATATAAAATGCTAAGAAATTTAGGCTTACAGTTCTATTCCCTTAGAGAACCCTGTGGCATGCTATGATTGATATATCAGCATAATTTGAGATTGTTGTCTCTGTCTGCTTTTAGATGAATTATTTGCAGTAAAATACAACTAGCACTCAACATCATATGGCTGTTTCTGTGATCTTTTTGAAGAGCTAAAAAGGGAAAATGAACAGTTGTCCTGTTGCAATAAGAGTAACTGTCAATCCTCTTTGCTTCTTTTAAAAGGAATTGCTGAGATTACAGATTCTGCAAGCTGGATACTTTTGAAGATACTATTCCCCTTTCCCAACAGCAAGAAATCATTACCCGTAATGGTTTTTCACAACTAGACCATTGAGATAGATGTTTCTCATACTACAAGTCATTTGTTTTTCTTGAATTCTATTCATTTAATGTAATATACTTTAGCTCTCAGGTGAGTCTCCCCTATTGTTTTACAAATATTATGACCTTATCTTAAAACTTGTAATTCATTAGAGTTCATCATTATTCATTTTTGTTATTCTTTCCCATTTGTCCGTGGTTAATTTGTTCTACCTTGTGCATAAAAGTTTGTTTTTCAGGGACTTTTAGGTGCTCACCTTATTTGGCACAAGAAGTGTTTGCTTCTGGGGGATTTAAAACAACTCATTGAGGTTCTTCTTTTGACTTCCTAGGGACTGGAATAACTGCAATATTAAGTTAATCACTGACAGCTCTGATAATCTTCATCTCTGTTCATTCCTCCCTTACATTAGAAGAATATTTATTCTCTGCTCAGCCCTCCTTTTTAAAAGCTTGCAATTCTTGATTTGCTGGTAATTTTGTATGATCATTAAATTTCAGTTCAAAAGCTTCTTGGAGGCTTTTTTTTTTTGTCTTTCGAAAGCTTTAACGTATAGTCATTTGTCATCTAGTGTAGATTGTCTTAGCAACCATCTGTCACTACATTTCAAAGTGGAGGGGCCCACCCATCTACAGTTTCTTTCTCACTTGGGTGGTTTTGAAAATCTTTCCTTGTATACGCATGTGTACCAGTGGGGCTTGCAGCACATTTTAAAATACACAGTTCATTAGGCCCCTTTATTTGCATCTGATAGAAATTTCAATGTCCAATGTCCTGGTCATTTGTGGTCAAAGGGAACCTCTGGGTCCTTCAGGTGAGTAAAAGAAAGGGGTTGTGAGCCTTTTCAACAGGGAGTAGGAGAGCACTTGTTCTGTGGTTGACAGTGGAGCCCTTCAGATGAGTGTCCTTGTCCCCTCATGAAATCAAGCCTAACTGGGGGTAAGGAGTGAGATTAATGGGAGAAAAACACCCATATTCCTTCTGTGATTGTGATATCTTGTCTGAAAGGAAACAGATATTTTTGGCATTTGGCTTCTTTTTGAGTGTTGGTATTGTGAAGGATTCAAATTAAATCATCAATCATTTGTCAAGAGCCCTGCAACAGCTCCAGCCCTGCAACCAGTCTGTCAGGGTTTCCAAAACAACCACTTCCCACTCATGTAACGCCAACACAAAGTATACTTTCTAGCAGCCTTTAACACATTTAAAAGCATACTGTATAAGGACAAAATTATGGGAATTATGTCTCTGATATCTTAGTTTAGTTTAATACACAGAAACCCAGTTCATATATCATAATACAGTTTACAGCAGAACCAAAAGATTTCAGGATCACCAGAAGCAGCAGATCCCAGCTATCCACTCAATATATTTTGATCTTATGTGTGTCAGAGGAGTGCAAAGACAAAATTTCCCCACATTACATGTTGAAGTGTGGGATTTATAGAGTGCACTCATGGAAGCCACAGGCCCAAATGGTCTTTCAACCCATCCTTAGTCTACTAAAAATGGAACACTTTCAGACTTGTATCATCAGCAACAGTTTCCAACTGCAGAAACACTCCTACCCAGTCACACAATTACATAACCTCCTCAAGCTCCAGTTTTGAAGTTAGATCTACCCAGCTGTGAAGAAAATTCCAAATCATCTCTCTCAGTGGTTAGAAAAATACAAATATCACTATTTTATTTTCGAAGTGCTGGGATATGATTTTTTATTATTTGGTTTTTTCCCCCTAAATGTAGCAACTACAAGTTTCTGGAATATAATCTGCACTTCCCCAGCAAAGAAATCATCATTTTTTTTTTTTAATTGAGACCTTTCTTACTATTTTCTATTATATCTTTATGTATAGCTTCCTGAAGAGGAAAATACACCGAAGCTGATAGAAGACACAGAATAATTTGGACATAGTATTTGTATATATAGCAGCAAACACATGAAATTATGCTATTCCTGCTAGAAAGGCTTTATTTATTTAATAAAAATGCATCTGAGTTACTTTCATATAAATATTGTTCTCTTAAAACCTCATAATGTTGGGAAAGGGTCTGGGGAGCCTTGCCATTTCCAAAAATCCCTTTGAATGAGCATGTTGATTTTGGCAAGAATGAAACACAAAAGGAAATATGCCATTTAATATTATTTTTTGCTGCACAGTCATGAAGGAACTGGAATCAAATATCTGCAGCCATAAAAAAAAGTAGCTTGGTTTTCAGTAAGTGTTTTTATGCACTAAAACACAGAAAACTGGGAGATTTTGTACTTACCCAACACATGTTCTCTCTTCTTCTCTCCCCATGGTTAGCCACCACATGCAGGTAGGATTGATTCTCATCAGCCAAGTGATTTCCCTGAGGCACCTGGGCTTTTGGGATGTGTAGTCCAGCATCACCCCAGTGGTATTTAGGAATAGTATTTGTTTGGAGGCACCCACTGAAAAAGTGTTAGATTTTATGGGTTGCTTATAATATACATTTATTGAAGGAGACAATAAATAGCTTTCTAAGTATTCTGATGGGTTTGAACAGCATTCATGGGGAAAAGCCTTTTCCAGTTATTGTCTGGCATTGTGCAAGGTGGTTGTTTATGCAATGTAGCAGCAGTTCTAGGTTTCCAGTTATTTGCAGAAAGTCCATGTAGCTTCAGTTGTATGAGTGTTTAGGTTGCCCAGATTTGCAATTTTGTAGAGCTGTGTAGATAGAATTAGCTTTTCCTTCAATACATTAATCCTTTAGACATTAACTACATTATTACCCACCAAATTAAATACATCTCATTGCCTTTGCCTTAAGAGATTATTTGACAAATCACATATTATTTCAAACCATGAAAATAAAAAATAACAGTGGCTTTCCTTTTACTTTTCCCTTTTTCCCCAGAGATAGAATTACTTAGTAATTCTTAGAGAGTTATGTATGTAGATGCTTATTAAACCAGTGATCCTTCTCTACTCACTACTTACCAAATTGCTTTGGTGTAGAAGCAGGGGAGGAGGGACAGACATTTTAAAAAGATAGCCTTCAGGGATTTTACAGCTGAATTAGTTTGACATTATTTGTTTCTGATGAACAAATTACCAATAACTTATCACTTTATTTTCTTCTAGGTGCATTAAAAATACAGTCTATTAATCATTCAAGCAATTTAGGAGATATTAAGAGCACTGATGTGAAGTTTTCTCTTCCCTTCCTCCTATTACAAATTGGTCTGCTCTTGTTTACAGATGTTTGCCCTTTCCAGGTCCTGAGGCCCCACCTGTCCTTCATGAGCTCAGACTCTTGGCTACCACTGACTCCAGCAGTTCCATCACACTGGAGGGACTTTTCACTAGCACATGGATCCAGATATGCTCAGCTGATAAAGGCTTCATTTCCTTTAACCTGTTCCATCCCAGCTCTCCTATATGACTTTTATCTTTTCTAATTACAGTCTCGGCTGACTGCTTGGCAGGTGCTATCAGGGATGATCCTGCACACGGTACCTGTGATAGTGACTGCAGTAGCAGCTGCTCCAGTGAGGGTGTGCACAAGAGAAGCCATCTTCTTCATGGTCATCTAGGCTGTTCTTCTCTTTAACACAACCCCTCATTTATCAGCTCCATATTTCTTAAAAATAGTTGATTTCAGTGAGCAATCTGTAATATGTATATTAAATAAAGTTCTGAAAAATTGAGGGAAATAAAGAATAAAGTGATATGCTGATTTCTTGCAGTCTTGGAGGAGCTGACAGAACTTGTGTTGGTTTCTTTTCCCTCACAGGTGGCATAATTATAAGTGAGGCATAGGCACGCAAGTTGTGAGTTATTTATTTATGTGGAATTCAGAATTTTTGATATTTTGTGTGTGTCTTGAAGTTTGCAGAAACAGCACAACTGGAATGTATAATTTGTTACAAATGTTGGCCAAATGGAAAGAATATTCAGACAAGATACCATAGCTTTTGTTTTCTTCCATTAGGACTGAAAAATGTCACTGCTACTTAAGTGTCAGCATCCTGATGCAAAACACAGAGAAGCTACTTCAAACATCAGCACAATAAAGCAGGAAGCAATGCCAGTACTTTATAGTTAGAGCAGTTTAGGAAGTAACATTGTATTTTCAGCTCAGTTAGCAAAACTGCACTCAAATAGGGTGGTTTTATTGACACAGGCAAAAGGCAAATTCCTGCCATGAACACATTTTTCTACAACCCTGACTGTAAACCCTGTTTACAATGCAGTCCTCTAAAATTCCATTCCCCAGTTGAAAGTAATGAGTAACAAATTAAGCATACCTTTTTTTAGTAACAAATGCTGTTTGAATATGGGAAGCCTTTACTGTCAGTAATAACTGTTGTGCACAGCCCTGCCATTGCCATTCTTTCCTCGTCATGTCAAGAGGTATAGTCAGCCTCAATAGAGGAAAAAAAATCCAGATTTTTAAGGAAGAAAATTATTTGACCAATCCTGGTATTCTTAATCACCTTGATTCCCAAATGAAGAATGATCAGTAAATAGCTTCATTTTCTAAAGCACTGAATGCCCCTGTTTATTAAAGGATAAATGTATTACAAATCCTTCACTGTCATTACAGTCACAAGAGCTACCTAGACATTCTCTGTGACCAAAATATCTCGTAGGGCTTTTATCAGAAAGCCTCTCACATCCTGTATGAATTTCTGACTAAAGACAGGGAATACCACTCTAGAGCAGCCGATAGCCCAACAGTTCAAGTAAAATTGCATTCCAGTGCATTCACACTTACTAATAAATACATTTCCATCTATCTAAATTGAGCACAGATAACTAAAATCTTTTGTCTTGGAGCAGTAACCAGCCTGACACTTAAAAACATTGTTTTCATGCAGATTATGATTCAAATTCCTCATTGAGGACCATTACACCTCGTAACCTGACTCCTCTTTAGTCCAAATCAGTACTATAAATTTATAGCATTTTTCTACACAATTGAAGACTGCTACTGAGTTATTCCACTTTTCCTTTCAAAATCCCTTCCTGTGAAATGTTTTTTAACTCTCACTGAATGATCAACTTGTTTATAGTTTTTGTAGAATGGTGCCCTACCTGGGAAAATATTACAGCTGAAGCCTCAAGTTGCTGAGACTGCAAAGTAGTTACTGCCTAGGTCATTAAGCCTTATATACAGAGCCATTTTATACATGGATTCAGCAAAATACATAAGAAATTCAGTTAAAGACCAGCATACATTTCAGTAATGTTTTGACTCAGCTCAAATGTTTTGAATTATTTACGTATTGTTGTAGCTGACTACTTTAAAAAACAAGTATTGTTCATACTAATGTTAAATTCCTATCATAAGCAAAAATCTCACCAGTTCCAAGTTTTCCCCACAAAACAAGCTCTGTTTTATCACTCCCACATAGAAAATTCAAAACCAGAAAGGACTGGAAAAGATTTTGAAAAACTTGCAAGTGCAAGTGGCTTCTAATACTTATTTAATTTTTTTTGTTGCCATAGAAATACTTATTATATATGTATATATAACTATACCAGACTGCAAGGTGGGCAGAAAGTCCATTGCAGTCAACTGATGAATGTACACTGGCAAATAATTTTAAGCATTCCTTTCCCATGGTTCAACATAATCCAAGCCAAGATGTGCAAAGATTTCCTCCTCACTTCCAGCTTTGAGAAAGATCCTCTGTGAAAAAAAAAAAAAATAAAAGGGAAGTCAATAAGGGTGTTAGAAAGAAATTTCAATTGATGTTTTGCTCTTGCAAAGGAGTTAATATTTGACAGTTCTACCCATTGTATCCTCTACAGAATACATTGTCTTCATCAGTGTGCCTACCCTGAAATGCAAAAGCAAGTTAAAAAAGAATTTTAATGCTGCTTGATGTTTTCACTTTTAATGACTAGCTTTCAACTTTGTTTTGATTTACTTTTTCAAGACCCTCAAATCCAACCTATGTTTCCCTTCCATGAGGGTCAATAGCAGGACTTCCTTCATGAAATCATAAACGTTTTTAAATTAATACAGTAATGTTCTCTGTAAGTGCATTCAAACTGATTTGATGGTGACACAAATTGTCCCTAGCCAAGCATTTAGAGCATCACTTAAAAGCCAAGCTTTTTTATTCTTTACACACACTCCTTCTGAATGTTTTACAGTAAAATGCAGTTTTGTTTTTTATACCTGCACTTCTGATAATACAGGAAATTATTTTTACACAGGAACACTCACAAGCCTACATGCTGTATGATGGCTGATATAATAAGTTCATAGCCTTATGCATTCCTTTCATCACTAAAGCAGAATAATAATTAAAACAGCTGCTAAGGTAGGTGAATATTAAAACAGTAAAAACCTCACAATGTAGAGTTTGGTATCAAGAAAGATATTTCAAGATTTCAGCAATTCCTGAATCATTTGAAGTCTAAATCAGTGTTCAACTCTGAATAATCAAACTCAAGTGTTGTGAAAACTTCAGGGCTGAGTTTCTAGATTTGCTCTCTACTGTGAAAGAGGAGATGCTGTCTGGAGAACCCACCGGTAAATTCCTTTGAGTAAGGAGAATCTGTGGCTACCACATGTGTGCCTGCAGCTCTGCTCTGTCACTGCCGAGCAGTGCCTCCAGGAGGGCTGTCTGTCCAGCACACCCACGGGAAGGGGTCAGGAAGAGGAGCCCATGATTAGATCAGAGTAGACCCAGGGTATGGTGGAACAACTTCTGGCACCAGAGATTCACAACTGAGACCTGAGTGATTAAAGTTGTCTCTGCAATAGCAAAGACTGCTTATAAAGCACAGAGAAAGAATATCCCTTTTTTTCATAGGAAGTTCAAATGTCAGATTCTGGAATGAAAGGAACCTACAAATAACACTGAACAGCACAAATACTGAACTTTTTCACATAGACAGAAGAAGGAAAAAATGGTAGAAAATATAAATTGAACAGGATAAAGAAAAGGAAAGAAGACATCAACAACTGCCCATTGAATAACAATACTGAGGATATTTTGTTCCTCAGGTGTCTCCTGAGATGACAGGATTTTAGGGATTTTTTTGTAATTTCTTTTGTTTTCTTTTAATACTATTAAGAAAAAGAGGGCAATCCATACACCTACATTACTGGAAAAAAAAAAAAAAAAGAACAAAAGTAAAACAAGAAAAAAAAATCTTACACTTGTAGACAAATGTTACAGACACTCTTTAATAGAAGCTCTTCATATCTCTGGAACCCTAAATTGCATTCCATTTCTTTTGTTCTGTCACTTTATGTTTTCCTGCAAGCTAAACTCATTTCATTTGCTTGACAGGGAAAATTTCTAATACAAAGTATTTGATGCTGAATACCATTCTCAGTAGCTACAAGCAATGTTTCTAAATGAATCTCTGGCTGATATCTGCCAACTGCTTTAGCAATGTAAGTGTTATTAATGTTAATCATAACCTATGATTTTCCTTCTATGTCAATCTATGCTTATACAGTGCTGCAAATTTGATTATTGCATTCACTACCATTCTCTCTTGATTTTCTTCTTTTTCCCAAGAGAAGTAATGAACTGCTTGCCTAGTTGTGATTTTATTTCATCTTCTTACCAATACTGTGGAGATCCAAAACATGCTTCACCAACTCACTCAAATCTATAAAAAAAAAAATAATGCTCTGGAGTTTCTGGTACACTCTTCTCTTATCCCATTTAATCAATTCCGTCATTTCAATGGATGTAAATATTACATTTGTGATTGTAAACATGACCATTAACTACACCTAATGTAGAACAATTGCCATCCAAATGTTTTCTTACATGAGTTGTTACGTCTTATATTTCATTTTGGCATTAATGATCAATAATACTGAAAGAGAAGCAGAGAGTGAAGGCACAGAGCTAGCACAGCTTTATGATATCCTAACTATCATTGCCAAAGTATGTTATACTTCTACTGTCACTTGGTTTCATATCAGATTTTAATACGATGAATCCAGCAAAAAAAAACATTACTTAATAAAGCAGAATTCTAGTTTTAGTTATCTAAATCAGCATTAGCCAACAGCACAACCTTCTTGAAGGGCACACATTTAATTGTATTCCAAGCAGAGTGATATCCAACTGTTTATTTACCAAATTGCTTGGCAATAACAGCTGTCCAATATCAAAATAAATTCTTTTACACTTAATACTTACACTTAAGTAATACTATGAATGTCTTAGCCTGTCACTATAGCATTTCATTAATATTTAACCCATCTGAAGATGAACTTAGAAAATTAGTTTAAGTACCTAAAAATAGAAGTTAGTACCACATATTATCATTGATGAAAGGGGATTTGATGGTTCTGAACCAGCAGAATCTGCCGCAGAGTGAAATACTCCAGGTTTGTATGTACATGTGAAATTCATTGTTTTGAAAATGAGACATGTGGTGAAAATTTGATTAATTTATTTCTTTAAATCCTTATAATCCTTGGTATTACCTGAAGACCAAGAATTAAGTATGACGTTTCCTAATTGATTACTGGCATAACTCTGCTTTATAAACTGTTTGAACATTTGCTCTTGAATAAGTCACAGCCAAATTGCACCCTTAAAGACCAAGTAATTTCCTTCCATATCCTACTCTTTTCAGAGCCCTGACTTTTATATTCTTCACAGCTGTAATTCAGGAAAATGCAGTCATACTCTAGCAGATTTCATTATCCTTTTGAAAATTATAACATTGTGTATGAGGCACATCCCTTCATTTTGCAAAAGACCCTGAAGGACCATGAACACTAAGGTCTGCCTGGACTCCTGACCTACTATTACATAAAATAAATTAGGGAGGGGAGGAAGGGCATGGAGATTATTTCTAACAGTATCTTTTTAGTAATTTACAAAACACTCTCTGATAAAACTTTGCTTCTAGACAAGCACCTGGAATATCATTAACATACGCATTTATTCTAACTTTTACTTTGTGTCCAGGATTATGTTGCATGCTTTAAAATATCAAAATCTTACACAAGATGTTTAGGGATTTTAAATTTAGTTTTTGTCTTCTCAGAAGACAGTGATCACTTGTTCATAAATCAATGATATCTGAAAATCACTGATTTTCATATTGCTTAACATATGACACATATTCCTGTCAGTTTAATTACCTTAATATTTCCTTTTCTTTTTAAAATTATTACAGTGGAGATATAAAAACAATGTGATCATACCTAACTTTGTAGTTCTACCAGTACACTGAATGATAAATACCAAGCAGTCTAAACCCCCATCACTTCACGTCTCAAATTATCACAGTGGCCGTAAGCAAGACTATGATAAATGAACAACAGAAAAGAAAAGGACAGACTGTCATTTGCAAACTTGGAACTTAATTGTTCATTGTTCTTGGACAGAATCCGTTCTAAAAATAAGATTTATGGGTAAAGTCAGTTGTAGATGAATGATGATAACAACAGGACTTGCTTAATCAGCCATGGTCAAAGATACCACAATGCACCTTAAATTTCTTACGCATGTATTTGTCACTTTAGTGACATCTTCACAAGTCATCACTTATGTCAAGTCAATTGAAGAGTTTTAATTAAAGATAATTAGGACAATGAAAAGATGATGCTGCTTACATTCCTTGCAACAGCTTCTTTATATATGAAAGGCTATGGCATTCAGTGAAGCAGTGCACCATAATGTCAGACCCACAATTGATAGAATATACCTCAATGGCTTACCAGACTAAAAGTACAAAGCTCTTGAATTAAACTCCCTTTTTCTCTGATCCCATTTGCTCAAACAGCTTTTGTATTCTTGAAAAAATAATTAACAAAAGGGGCTTACAGAAAGAATTGTGAAGGCAGAAACTTAGGTAATGCATCGTGTCTGTCACATGATTGCCAGTGGGAATGTGTGTGTTTACCTGACCTGAGTGTTACCTGACCCACCTGTTCTCTGCCCCTGGGCCAGTTCTCCAGTTCAGGTGTTGATGCACCACCAGGGCACACAGGTCACACCAGCACTGCAGGAACTTTAGGAAGAAGCTGTGTTTACTAAATCAGCCTTTTATAAGGTATGCCTGACAGGATGGGTATACATTTTATTATTTTGTGACTTTTGGATTATTTTCACCTAAACTCCTGCATACCAAGCTAAAAATATTCAGCTTGTGAGACAGTCTGAGCACTGCATCAAGGAAGTCTGTACAATCACATATCCACAAAACAATGCACTGGAGTATTTTTGTTTCAACATTTCCTGCAATTCTTAGATTGACTGCAGATATCTTCTGTACTCAGTGGTCCTATTTTATCAAGTTCAGTGCAAGGGTCTGACAATAAATGAGTAGAGCATTAACTTAATTCTGATCTCTGAAAATGTTGAAATAACCATATACTGAAATAAAACCAGCAAGTTAGAATAGGTGCAAACAACCAACTCTTTTATGGGAGAATTTCTGTGAATGCTATAGCAACTATTGTGAAACTATTTTTAAACAAGTAGCTGTAGTACATAAATTTTTTTCTTGATATATGAATATTAAATGTAATACATGACAATAGCCTCAAGCAACTTCTTCTAATCCACAAAATACTGAGGAGAAAAGAAATAAAAAGAAATTTGGAAGCTTGAAGTAGTCACATTTTTGTTTATTGTATGATCAGAATTGCAAGAAAGTTTTGGGGCTTGCTCTACATTATTCTTTAAAAAAAGAAATGAGGCCTGCCAGAAAGGTAAGAAAGAAAAGAAAGAAAAGAAAGAAAAGAAAGAAAAGAAAAGAAAAGAAAGAAAAGAAAGAAAGAGAAAGAAAGAGAAAGAAAGAGAAGAAAGAGAAGAAAGAAAGAGAAGAAAGAGAAGAAAGAAAAAGAAAGAAAGAAAGAAAGAAAGAAAGAAAGAAAGAAAGAAAGAAAGAAAGAAAGAAAGAAAGAAAGAAAGAAAGAAAGAAAGAAAGAAAGAAAGAAAGAAAGAAAGAAAGAAAGAAAGAAAGAAAGAAAGAAAGAAAGAAAGAAAGAAAGAAAGAAAGAAAGAAAGAAAGAAAGAAAGAAAGAAAGAAAGAAAGAAAGAAAGAAAGAAAGAAAGAAAGAAAGAAAGAAAGAAAGAAAGAAAGAAAGAAAGAAAGAAAGAAAGAAAGAAAGAAAGAAAGAAAGAAAGAAAGAAAGAAAACAATATGTTGTTCCATCAACTGGTCAAATTTTGCAAAGTTAAAAATGTGTAGGCACCCGCCTAGTGCTCTCTATCTATATAATTGCATTTGCTTGCTATTTTTGAGAGTTAAAGGTCCTAAGACTGAAAATACACAAATCCACTGAGAAGAAAAGGAAGGTCTCAGTGCAAAATTAAAGACATCCCAAAGGCTTTTCCATTTGAATACAGTGAGCTGCATGGATTTTTGGTGAACTTTAGCAAACAAGCCTTAGGAAATCATATAAGTTCAATGCTATTTTCCACTGGGAAGCCTGAGCTGCCTCACGAGCCTGAATACCTCCATTAG
Organism: Vidua macroura; assembly: GCF_024509145.1. NCBI lineage: Eukaryota > Metazoa > Chordata > Aves > Passeriformes > Viduidae > Vidua > Vidua macroura. The sequence goes on from NC_071578.1 coordinate 15,333,908, forward strand.
CTCACAATGAAAAGCAAACTTGAAAACACAGAGGTCATAAAAAAGTCATCCCCTAGCAAGGGAAGCATAATTTTAAAACAAAAACTTGAGTTCCAAAGCCAACCATTGAATGTGTTGAATGCAGATGTCTAAGAATCCTTGGATGTGACAAGTACAAGGACCACCGTCAAAGCAACTGAGTCAGGAAAACCCTAGAGAATACAAGACAGACAGAACACATGTTTGTTTTAGCTTCACATTTACATCTTCTCCCAGAAAGGTCAATCAGAAGAGAGGTAATCAGATTATAAAGACTGATTGATGAAAAATTATCCAAATTCACTCCATGGCACAACTAATTGGACATTCTATTTATTGACAATTAAGTTATTGCGAGTCCCAGAATAAACACTGAATTGTGTATATCCTTGATCCCCATCAAATTCAATTAGGCTTATCCTGGAATCATAAATATGTAGATGTTACTAACATTTCTTAAAAATAAGTTAAAAAACCAGAGAAACACAGGAGAGGACAGAATGGAGGATGTCAGCAGCAGGGTAGAAAAATGCTAAAGTCAAAAGTGGATGGATGAGTTATTGAATGATTGACTTGACATGACCTCCTCATGGGCCTCCTATACTAACAGTTCTTACCCAGCTGAACATGCTGACGAGCTTCTGCAGTTCAGCAACTTCCATATAGAGAATGAGTGCAATACACATAGTAAGAGAGGGAGGTAAAACTGAAGAAAATAGTGAAGAGAAAATTTCAGTGGAATTTGAGTTCAGACATTTCTGAATTTAGGTAGATGCAAACTCAGACTAAAATATCTGATATAACAATTCAGAACATTTTACTCAAGCCAAAATTTACAGAACCACACAAATTTACTCCAACCACCAGCCAGTGAAACAGCAAACAAGGGCACCTAGAATAGAACAATACCTTAGATAAACCTTTTAGGGCCTTAGTTAAGACTTAGTTAGGGCCTTGCAGCAGGTTGAATAAAAAGCTTAACCTGGTTTTACTTCATTTTAATGGATAAGTGGGTTAGTGGGTTTTTGAGAGGAAAGTGCAGGCAAGTGCCTGGAAAGTGACTCAGCAAAAGGAGCAGCTGCAAGGAAGGGAGAAAAGGGATGTTACAAACTTCGAGTGTTTCAATTACTCATTGTTCAAAAGTTGTTTACTTGCAAAAATATATTCCCACATTCCTCATTATCAAAAAGCAATCACTTTCTGAAGTGATTTTTTGCAGACTGAATTTGTTGGTTAACCAGTGCAGATAGGAGCTCTAAAAAGCATAAGCTACAAGGTCTGGGGAAACCTATCAGAAAATACATAACAACTCTTCATAACAATAGCTAAGAACTGATTTCAAGGAAAATAAGCATTTTGCTGACATAATTAGCATGTGTTTTTGTCTATATTTGAGTTTACTAACCTAAAGACAGCATAATTAATTGGTTTATTATTATATGACTTATAATAATACAAATAATGTGAGTGAAAGCTATCCTCTCCCAAGTACATTTCTTTAAAATCTTCCCTACATACCTAGCTCCATGCCATTTTCTACCCATACCATGTGGAACTTGAGTCACTGAGCATCACCTTAAGCGGGAGAGTGGGCTGTGGTTTTTATGCTATATGTCAAAAATGAATACATACAGTAACAGAGGGAGATTTTTTACTAAAATTACTAAGAGGAGCCCAAAGCTACCATCAACACTTAAAAATTATTGACATCAATATCCGAATTAAGTGATATCAATGTTAAGCCACAGGGACTATGGTTCCATTTTTTTTAACAGATGAAGGTGCATCTCCTTGATCTATCCATAACCAGGTGCAGCCCACACACCAGGATTTCCAGCTGTCATTCAGGAGATGGTTGCCATTCTGTGCCAGGCAACCTTACCTTCAGCATCACAACCCACTCCACTCCTCTCTACTGACCTGCCATGACCAAGATGAAAGCAGGCTCTGCAAGCACTGAGCAGGAAGCCAGCAATTTTCACTTCCTTCTCTATGCTACTGCTAACTTTACAAGAATTAATGTTGTACATCTTTGGTGGAAAACATAAATCTGCCCTGAGCTTCAGCATAACAAATAGCTTTGCAATTTTACACCACATACAGACACAGAATTTTGTAAAGCAACTGTAGAGAGAGCTTTATGGAAGATCCATCAATTCCTGCAGTGCACTGACTGAGAGGAGGTTGAGTGCCTTCAATCGACAGTGAAAGTATGGCAATACAACATAACACTGATCTGTAAAATAGTGGCTACTTCTCTGAAATCTCCAGCTGATCATCAGGTAGACAAAGTACTAACAAGAGTCACTGTGTTCAGTAACCTTCATAGCAAGCAAAATTATTTTATGGAGAGAGTGGGGAGGAAACAGAGGAAGGAAAAAAAGACTAAGTGAAGCAATTTCCATAACAAAGTGTGTACAATCCTGCCATTATGTAAGAGCTTTCAAATAATTGTACTCAATGATTGTTTTGCATAGTATGAACACTGCCTGAAAGTACCATGGAAAAATGAAACTTCTTCATGGTCTGATATTCATATTGCTATCAAGCCTGAGAGGGATAGCAGCTCATTCCACCAGAACTCTATCAGACAACATTCTCAACATGAAACATTGCTTGATGCAAAAAAAACATTACAGAATCAAGCTCCAAGGAACTGTGTAGTAATTACCCATCAGAATTTAGCTTCATTATGGTCAGCACGCATTGTTCATACTTTGTGGATAGTTATAACATCTGACAGTCTGTCATCTAAGACTTTCCTAAATAACATGACTAGCAACTTTCAAGTGTTTTTCCTTCTGTGCTTTTCCCAATGTTTTTCATTTGGTTTTTTTTTTGAAGAGTTTTGTTTTTAAGACTGGCTATTGGTGATTTTTGCTTTACTTGTAATTAGACATTTTACTAACTCTTTAAGCTATGTTTATGAATGAGACTATCAACACCACAAACAAATTTATAATTATAGAACCATAAATAATGAAGTACTAATTGTGCTAGAAATGTGAAGTATGTCAACAAATTCAATAATAATATCCCACAACATTTGCAGACACAGTGTATTTTTCATGTGACAGTATCATAACAGTTTTCAGTAGCAATAACCTGAAGTTTCTCTGACAATATATTATCTCCATATGTAATTTTAAGGTTTAACTGGTATTTTCTGCAGTAATATTCACATCAGCATGCCTGCCTTAAAAAAAAATCTAATCTGTTCCTAAGCCAGCTACAAACAAGATGATAAATAAATCAGAGGGAAAAAGAATTACTTTTTGAAATGACAGTATAACAAAGCATGATTGAAAAAGCAGTATTGCAAGCACTACCCATTGACTTGATACCCTCAGGCAAAATCATGTGTAATGGTACTGATGCAAAATAATGCAGTGGAATTTATTCTAATAATTCTGGGCATGAATAATTTTTGAATGTAATAGAAGCCATAATCATAAATTCTCATTTCATATTACCACTAGATTTGTCCTGTTCTTTTAATCAGAAATACCAGACTAGACTGTTTCTCTTAAACTTATCTCTAGCTCTCATTAGAGGTTTATTGATATTAAATTCTGAACAGTAACAAGTAAATTAATCAAGTAAAATAGAATAATAAGGCTAGAATTAGAATATTCTAGGCACTTACCCAGCTAAATCATAACATAGTGTAACAAAATATCTTCATGTTTTCTACATGCAATCTACTTACTCCAAGTAGTTCCGATGAAGGAGAAAGAAAAAGACCAGTGGTGAAGTACTGACAGTTTGAAAAATAAAATATTAAAAAACATTATCTGTTGACTTAACAGAACTTGCTAAAATTTAGTTTGTAAACAAGACCATATTGTACATAAAATGGAACTATTGTCTGTTTAAAATGACAGATCTGTGGTTACTTTGTTGCAAAACACTACATTGCTATGCATTCCAATCTCCCATTACAATTTTAAAAATTAAAAACATTCCACAATACATTGGCCTCCAGACTAAAATGTTTTTAGTTTGGGGCACACAAAGTGAAAGGAAACTTGGAACTTCCTGTCTGACAACACAGGCAAAAATTTTAACGTTAAGTAGCACACTGTTGCATACAAAAACAGATCAAAAATCTATTGTCCCTGCAATTCTCTGACAATCTCTGTACCACCAGAAAGTCCTTAAAAATATTCTCAGGGATTATTTCCTTTTTCACTTTAGCTATAGTCACGCTTCACTTTAAGTCTGTGCTATTTACAGCAGCTTTGTCAAATACTGTTGTTTTTTTGTTTTTTTTTTGTATTTTACCTTATAAAACTTTGTAAGAGTGAATGAAATGATAAGAAAGCAGAATCCTGGATTTTATGAAACTCAGTTGTGAGTAATTCATATGGGATTACTATAAACAAACTGCTACAGAAGAACTTTATTGGGATTGCAAAATCGAAGACATGCAATTTAAGAAATCCCAGAATGTGGTGGATTGAATTTTGACCTTAATTCAATTTTCCTATGTTTATGCATAGAGACTTCATTTCTTCAAAGAAATGCTGCTTACTTCAAATCCTGTAAGGTACTTAGGCTTTGTTCACGAGGCAGGAAATGTACTGTGCTACAGGGCTAACAAATACTTGCTGACAGCACTGACACAATCTTGAGTCACAGACCAATGTGGGATCAATCAGTCTTAGGAAACTGAGCTTTTATAATGTGTATCTGTTCTAGCTCCCTGTGTTTACTACTCCCCTATGCTAAGTTTTTGATGTCTGCTCTCAGATTTCTAATGTAGCTCTAGGCTCCTCTCACACCATATCCAGAGTTAAGTGAGGCATGCATGGTTTACTTGGTTATTTGGGGCAGAGAATGTTTACCTACTTCTTGTTGCCAGCTTAGAGCATTAGCCTGATGAATTTAATTTATTTTTCAGTCCATCAAACTTCTACTTATATCTCTTCCCTGCCATTCCATTTTTGTGGTCCTTTTCAGTTGTCTCTTCAACCAGCCTAGATTCCTTTCCACAATGGAGCTGTTAATTAAATCTACCCTTTCCATTCCCCATTGCTTTTTCCAGCCGCTCTGCATGTACTTATCAAATTTGTACATCCACCATCCCCTTCTAACTCCCACTTCCTATGCCATTTTCCTCTCTGGTCCTCAGCTGCTTCCTTTTCCAGCTTCCTCACTACCTAGCTTCCTCTTAAATTAATTACATTTTTCTTTTGACAGAAAATATGCGGCTCAGTAACCTACCACCCATTTGATAACTTACCCAGCATACTGATTGAATAATTGAATTAAAACAATTGAAAATTATTGGTTCTGTACTGCCCTAGAAATTAAAATGAGTAAAAAGGTACAGTCAAAATATTCAGGATCTGCACCTACTTATGCATTTTGAGAGATGTCTTTTTATTAGCAATACAGGTTTCACTGAACTGTTCCAAAAACACACCGAGCATAGGAAATGACAATTAGGTACTTTTATCTTTGTGTTAGATGTACAGCTTGGTATTGCAAAGAGATTAGGTTTAGCTAAATATATATATGAATTACATGCAACCTTTGTAAAAATGACCAATCATATGCTGTATGAAAAACATTTGAAATGCTAAGAGAACACTAAGGAGAAGCACACTTAAGCACATAAGAAAATGCATAATCATTTTTTAACTTACCAAGGAGTAAGAAAAGTAGATTATTTTAATTCTTAATTTTAAAAAATAGACCAGGTGCAAAAAGAAAAAAAAAATCACCCAAATCATATATGCAATTTCCACTTTAATGAGTGAGAGTGAGAAGAATTGAAACATAAATGAAAGTAGGTGCATCTCTTTACAATCACTCAGTGTTTAATTGTAGTAACCTTAGAATCACAGAACTGATTAGGTTGGAAAAGATCTCTGAGACCCTCAAGTCTAATCTATGACCCAACACCACCTTGTCAACCAGACCATGGCACTGAGTGCCACATCCAGTCTTTCCTTAAACACCTCCAGGGATGGTGACTCCATGACTTCCCTCTGCAGCTCATTCTAATGCCCAATCACCCTTTCTGTGAAGAAATTCTTCCTGATGTCCAATCTAAACCTCCTCTGATGCAGCTTGAGTCTGTGTCCTCTTGTCCTGTCACTGTTGCCTGGGAGAAGAGACCAAGCCCCACAAGCCTACAACTTCCTTTAAGGTAGTTGTAGAGAACACAGTGGAAATCAATATTATAAATTTTGGATCTTTATGTTTACTGTAGCTTTAATCCAGGCATTGTTGCAGATGTCTAAAGCAAACTCTGCAGCTGCAGCATGTTTAATTCATCAAGATGTTCTCAAGGCTGATTATATCACCATTATAACTTTATAATTTTAGAGCAGCATCTGCCAAAATAAGACTATAACTTCCAGTTTTTACAGAATCATAAAAAATGTCTCTTTAACTGTGCAAGTAAACTTCTGCAGGCATCTTTTTCAATGAAAGGTAGTGTGGAGTAGATTTTCTCAGATGATACCAAAAAACTGTCTTAGAGACTGAACTACTGAATACAAAATTAAACACTGTGAATATTACACAACTTTATGTAATAAAATGAGGTTAGAAAATCATAGACAGCTCTCCCGGGTGATAAAGGTTTTTGAGAAGTAATGTGTTGGGCAGTGAAAGGGAAAAATACCTGCTTGAAAAACAAAGCTGTTTTTTTACTAGGAGACATATTTACAAAGTTCTGGCAGGGCAGGTCACCGCCCAACCACCTGCCATCAGTCTGGCTTCCTCAGAGCAGTTTCTGTCCTCTGAGCCAAGCCACCACAGGAACACATGAACATGACTTTTTGCACCAGCATGGTCACTGTCAAGTAAGACATGTCTCAAAATAAAAGTCACAACGCAGATGCAGACTGAGCCAGAGAAAAATTAGAATATTATGAGGGAGGCTAGAATCTCAAGGATGTTGCCAGGCATGGCAGGATGGGCTGCCTGCTGCAAACACAGAGGTTGTCTGTGAAGCAGCTATTTGGGTAAAACATGGGCAGTAGCAGAACTCAGACGCCCTGAAGCCAGCTGACCAGAGCATTGCTGCCATAAAATAGCCATTTACTGGGGCTGTAGTCACACCTTCATTAGGCTTTACAGGTATGTGCTAAGGCAGGCAGGACACGCCCTGCCTGAAGAGTCAGTCGGGTTTTTTGTAGATAGGAATTCACTCTGCAGGCAAATGGTAAAAGACACTGCAATACTGACGGTGACAATTGAGTGCATGTGAGCTTCACAGTGTGAAAGAAATCCCAGGATAAATTTCCCCTTTCGTGCTTATTATGGTTGCCCAAGAAAAAGTAAACTTTCTCTTAAAAATCTGGGATCACAGAATCTTACTATATTCAGTGCAACGGCACAGCAATTAATGGCTTGAAAATCTGGGTCCAACTATGAAGTTTTCAGAGCATCTTGTGAGTTTGTTATTCAGAACAGTTATATAAACCACCTCTCTTGTTATTCAACAACTAAATAACTTTTCATGCCATTCAAATTCATACAAGGTTTTTAAATGCAAAATTGTCATCAATCATCAATCAGTCATCTGAATAGTATCATATTTTTTTCAATATTTCTCTAATAGAAAACATTAAGGGACCTATTTCCCATGTTAAATTTACATAAGACATAAAATTAATAACTGCTTTCTGCCTCAGTGACTCTTCAAAATAACACTGAGCTCATGATCCTTCTCTTACAAAAAAAAAAAAAAAACAAACCTACAATGTCAGTGCAAGAACATTCATATGCAAATAATTCAATTAATCTATTATACCCCAAGAACTCCATCTATTCTTTCACAAAAATAAGCAATGCTAATTATGTACATCACTTATTTTTGCTGCCATGAACTGCATAAAGTAATAATTGGACTTGAAAGGGATTTTCTGAATATTGTGAAAATATATGGGTTTATACAAGTTATAAATCAGAATTTACAAGACATATTCAATCCTCCGATCTCACCTCCTGGTTTGAGAATTTCCATTGGTGAGTGGTGTATAAAATGCAGGAGAGAGACACTTTCTACATGGCCACAGTCCAGCCATGAAACTGTTCCACATGCCATCCTTAGAAATCTCCTGACATGAAACAGGAATAGAGAAGAGTACCTGCAGCAGTTTAAGGCATCCAGCCCACCCCCATCCCACTGCTCATTCAGCTCAACTCTCCATGCTCCCTTCCATGCCCAAAGGATAGCAATTTCAGGAAATATATCACTAGAATTTCTAGCATGGAACAGTTGAAGTTAGTTCCTGTTTTATGCAGAGCTGGTTCTGAGTAGCTGCTGAACAACAAACAGCACCAAGAAAAATAAATATATTCTGAATGAAAGGAAAGCACAATAGGGAACCCCACTGCAGCTGAAACTCTGTGATATATAGCAAGGGAGTTTTAAACCTCATTCTTTACTGTAACTCCAAGGAATAGTTTCCAAATAGTTGCCAAAATGTAAAAACAAACAAAAATATGTTTATTTTCCTATGGATTCTGAAGTATTTGGAAATTGTGCTAATTTTTAATTAATTCAGATAAGGAAGCTTAGTTAGGAAACAATAGTGAAAAGGTTGATAAATCTTGCATTTTAAAAGGTCATATTCATCCACAATGTAAGTGGTAGGGCTGGGTTTTGCACAGAACAGTAAATCTTTCAGAAGCATCTTCTGTAGTTAAGTTTGGGATATCCTCACAGCAAGCTGTACTGAAAAAGATGATATATGGTTTTGGCTGGCTGAGAATCACTAGAATGCAACTTCCCAGGATTTCCAGAGAAAAGAGAGTTCTAGGGAAGAGTATTTCTACCTAACACATGTATAGTCATACAAAAATAATATCACATTGCCTTTTGAACAGACCTAATCAGCAAAACACTAATTAATTTTACTTAGTTGGAATTTTCCTACTCAGTTATCCCAGGTGTTCCATTAAAAATATGTAATTATTAAAATATTGCCCTGAAAAAGTCACAATCCAATAGAGTCTAGTTTACCAGGCACTTTAAAAAAAAAAAAAAACTAAACCTATTTGAGCTCCTGCCAGCTTGCACATCTTCTAAATATCCTGCCTGACAGGCTACTGGGAGCCTGAGTTCAAATAAGTCATTTTAAGTACTTCAGAGCCAGGGTCCCCAGAGCTCATTGGCTCCATGGGCCTGGAGCAGCCAGCCAAGCAAATGCCTCAGAGCTTGCAGCCCCAAGAGCTGTCTGAGCTTTTGAGGTTTGGAACAGTCCAATCCATGGATTGTTTCCAAAGCAGAGATTCAGAAAGATATTTCTTTAGCAGAAAGTGCCGATATTTGACTTACCCTCTGACTAAGAGACCAAGCAAACTTTGAATAATCAAAATTCTCCATTAAGCCTTTGTTCTCTCTTCTAGTTATAGAGAAAGACAAAACACTGGGTGATCAAAATTCTTCATTAAATTGAAATAGCTTTTTCTTTAGTGGTTAACTACTTACCATTACTGCATGTTTCCATCATGGGAACTCGGTTTTAGTGATGGGAAGTGAGACCAAGGAAGGCTAAATGACCTGCTTAAAACTACAGAGAAAATTTGGCTACAGTGACACAAATTGCAAGCTGAAAATCAAACCTCTGGACCAGCCTCCTTCCTTAGCCTGTATTACAACAATGTGTAGACACTCAAGCTCACACAATCATCACCTCATGCTAAATGTCACAATTCCTTCTTATGCTGCCTTTTCACAAGTCAAATTAGGATTACAAGAGACATCAGAAAACATTCAGAGAACAGAGAACATGACAGCCTGGAAATTGTTTGATAGTGCTCTCTGATATCACACATCTGACCTGGTATGTGACACTTTGGCTGCCTGCAATCTTGTCATTCTACCAGCTAGAGCAAAAATCCACTAACAGAGAGTCCAGCTCGGGACACTCTCCACAGGACCATTCTGCATGAAAAGATATTCTACCCCAGCTAAGAGCACCAGAGTTGGTAAAGCCACCAACAACCTTTGTAGCTCCTGAATCTTATTCCAGGTTGCTGATACGGAAAAGGGGCATTCATTAATACCACAAGGACAGCTCCTTTAAGAATAGAAATCCTGTGGTTTGCCAGCCACTTTAAAAGTCACTTTCAAGATAATGAAACACTAAGAAAAAGTAAATCACACATTTCTTACATCTTCCTATAGTCATATGAGAATTACTAATCTAAAAGGTATTTAAAAATAAAACAGGCTTTGGAGCTGTATCTTCTTTAGTTAGATCCACTAGATCTCTCTCTATTTCACCCAGGTAAAAAGGTGTCAGGATGTTGTCAAGACTTGCCAACAATGTTGGCAAGTATGCACACCACTAGTCCAGAGACAATGCACATTGTACCCAAAAACTTTTATTGTGGGCTAAGGGATAGTCCAACACAGAGGAGTGTCAAAACAACTGTTGATGTCCTGGTTTACAGACTAAGGACCTTAATTTTTCCAAGGAAGACCCTACTGTTCAGCTGACCTGACTTAAGCTTCACACAGAAAAATGGTTGGGCTCTTTTTTTTTTTTTTTTTTGGCAAAACCATTTCTATTTTTCTTAGAGAGCATACTGTTCACTCATGAATAGGGAAGGTTTTACAATGAGAATTTTATTTGCCCCTTCATAAAAAAGTCATGCCATTTGTAGCAGCAATATTACCATAAGACATGGGGATGTACAACTTCTCTTTCTTCCTCGTGACTGATCAGTGAATTGTACTCTGTAGGAGTGAGGATCAGTAAGGTTTGACCTCCAGCTGGTGTAAATCACAGGAACTACATACCTCAGGTTGGTATATACAAGTGCTAATTTCCATACCTTTAGTACACAGTTCTACAGACACACAGATTTGGACATATGCTCATCTTTTTATGTAAAAGAGGCTGACGGATAATTGGTAGCAAATTTTCAATTTTTTTGTCACAATTTTCCTATGAAAGGAAGATCTACAAAATACCCTTTTTATTACAGAACTGAAAAAATCGTTAGTTTGATAATTGCACATTGTCTTCCAAAACCAACAAATATATGAAAAAGATTCACACTAGAAAAAAAAAAATAAAAAAATCAAGGCTGAGGAACAATTTCACAGTGTAACTTTGTAACAAGTCCCTGGAGAAAATTTCTCTTCCTTTTGTTCCCATCTGGAAAGCTATGTAATTGATTCCTAACTGCTGTGTTAATGCTCTGGATTCCTGGCAGAATCCCTTTGGAAATACTTTAAAGTAAGCAGGACTCTCTCCTGCTGCAACCCTTTGAACGCTGGAATCTGGGATTCTGTGACATGCATCACGTTTCAAGCAGTGGGCCACAGTGCCAGCATCTGTGCCAAACAGCTGATAAATATTAATATAGAAGAATAAAGTATACTGCATTATATATTGAAATGTAGAGCAAATCAGGAAATGGTTTTCTTTTGTAATGAATTACATTCTCTTACAAGTACAGTTACATTACACCAAATAGAAATTAAATAAGAACAAATAATATTTGCTATAGCATGGTTTATTAACTTCTTATAATGACTTGAAAAAATTTAAATTACAATAGGCGAGTGGTTTTTAAGGAAAGGACTTGGTCTTCTGCACGAGCAAGGAATAGCTTGACTCTTCCTGATCATCATATACCTTTTTCTGTACACACACAGAGACTAATAAAAGAAAAAGATTGAAGCAAAAAGGACTTGGTTCATCTCCCAGATTCTACCCCAGTCAATACCCCAGTGACTGTTAGAGTTGTGCATGAAGATTTGTCTGCCTGGACAGAGCCAGTGACATAAGACAACCACTCTTCAGCAGATCAGGATAGAAATATGGAAAAGATGTGTTTCAGTTTTCACATATGGTGCCTAATTAACCTTAATTAAGGTTGTGTTGAGGGATCTTGAGCAGCTTGCACGAGGGATATCTGCTTCCTGATTTTTTTAGCTTTAAGAAAGGAAGATTTCCTCTCAGAAAGAGAAATATACTTATGAAATACAAATGTTCATGTTCCAATTCAATTTTATGAGCCAGTACAGATAAAATACCCATGTTTTTATTGTTCCCTACAAGTCAAACAATTTTAAAAGAAAAGCACTAAGATTAGAATAAAGTAGATTCTCTGCTCTTCATAGTTTAATGTAAAAAAATAACCAACAAACCATCCCTAAACATTTTACAATTTGGGCATATGTCCCCTTGTGTAAAATTACGGATTATTTTTATTACTTATTTTAAGCTTACTACTCTGATGACCCTAAAAATGAATCAACCTTGGCAGCTACACAATTTGCTGTGAACCTCTCCTCTTCCACTATGAGCCATCAAATTTCACAGACAGATGCCATTGCTGTATCCTGCACATTTCTGATCTTAGTACACACTGGGTGGCAGTATGGAAGGTTTTTGGTCAAACTGTCATTTGTGGGAATAACTTAATACAAAATTGTAAAGTTAAAATTAATTTAAAAATATATCTGAATTTAACAAAATCAATTTTAACAAAATAGATTATAAATATTCGTACACTTGCCAGAGAGTCATCTCCTTTTTCTTGTTAGAATAATTCTACTTGAAAAAAGAGCCTGTGTTAAGCAGATAATAAATTCAGTGCTGCCTGGTCTGAAATTTTTCATATTGCATATCTGCCTTAGAAGTTTCTTTCTTTGTGGAAGAAGTCAGCTAATGTAATTTAGCTATTTCTGAGACTGCAGCAGAAGCAAGAACAATATTCTGCTGTGTCAACATATTAACACAACTTCTTGTGTTTGAAATCTGCAGTGCATCTGTGGTTTATAGCAAAAAAAAACCCCAGAATTTGGAAGCAAACTAGCTGTGTTTGCAATTAAATGAGAAATGACAGACCTAGATGTTGAGGGATAAGGGGGACAATACAGATAGACAGAAGGCAAAGTCCCTCCCTGAAAGGGACAGCTGACCCAACAGTGTGCCTCAACTGACATATGGAAATCGTAGATTGAGGACCTTGTGGTCAAGAGAGTTGAAATTTTCCCTGAATTTTGGTCTGGGTGTTTTGGGTTTCCTTCAGGTTGGTTTTTGGTTTGCTGTTTTTTCTTCTTTGCCTTTGTCAAGAACTCCTGCCTTATGATAAGGAATAAGGAAAATTTTCTGAGTTTTGCTTCTCAGCCTTCTCTTTAGGTCCATTCCTTTAGTTTTGGGCAGTACATCTGAGGAATTGAGGAAAAATGTAAGTTGAGATTCAGACACATAGAAGATCTGGAGACTAAATTACCGTTACAGCTGATGATTTGGGGAACCACAACATGGGTATAGACATTTCTTTGTATTTTTCAAATTTCCAAGGCAGATAGTCAACAGGAGAAACTTAAGGCTGGACACTGCAAATGCAGGGCCCTTGAAATCAATGGATGTTTAAGACTTTAAATCTTTCTCTGACTCAGCTATTTACTTGAAAATTTGGGATGACAAGAACATCTTTCTTCCCAGAGGATACTGTGAAGACAAACTCATCATTTATCTGTGAATCATCCTGGCTAATCCAGTCAAAAACACATGGAATCTCACTTTTTTTTTCCCCTAGAAAGATTTTAATGGTATATCAGTTATAAAGCCTAAACATAATCAAGAAAAAAATAATACTGATTGATGTTGTTCATGAAAGAACAGTGTCAGTTTTGCATCTCTGGAAGCCTCAGGGCTCTGAGTAAAAGCAGCAGATATAATGATACATACTCATACACCAAGCAGGCAAATTTTGCTGCATACAAAAAATAACACTGGCATTCCACAAATTGTTTGGTTTTCCCTAGTGCCATTTTTTGTTACACCCAAAAAGCTATTGAACAGAGCACATATTAATGTGCAGATAATAACACCAACCATATTATGGTGAGAAAAAGAGTTTATATTTTGAATACTTTCAAAATATAAAGGACAGGCAGGAATGCACAGACATCATCCCTGAGTTTGTGAAGAAACATCCTCTTTAGACACGATAGCATATTTATCTACTATTGATTTTATGTTTTCTTCTGACGCATCTAGTATTGCCAATTGCTGACGACAGGATATCTGACTAAATGGATAATTAGCCTGATAATTTCCCCAGGTTTCCGTGTGAACTGAGGATGCTATAGCAGCATCTGGACCTGATGAGCATATATGGAGACAGCTGAAATGGAGTGATGGCTTAGATCACTCCAGCATCTTAGAAAGAAGCAATGAGACAATACTACATGTAAGCAGGGATGTTGAAAGTAGTCTCCATTCTATCAGGAATATATCGGAAAGATTAATGTAAAATCTTGACATAGTACTTTGCTTTTCCCTATATTGACATCAATAAGCATCTTCAGGATTGATTTTTGCTTATTATTTAAATGGCCTAATACAAATACAGACATTAAGCCAGATAAATGCAGAAATCAGTATAACTGCAGCCAAGAGCCTTTATTCCAGAAATTATATCAATTACTCCCCAGGCTGCCAAGCCTGACTAAACAGAACTCCACACAGACTTCTGAATGCAGGGCTTTAAAAGCAGGATGATCCTTAATCCCTGCTCAGTGTCATACCCTGCAAAAATTTCCTCAAGCCTTCTAACTGAGCCTGTATCACTCAATATCTCCTCTTCCTTTGCAATGTCAGACCAATATGAGTTGAAAGTGTGCCAGGGACAGAGAAATGATCTCTCCTTCTGAGACAGAGGGACAGGGAAATACCTTTTTCAAATACTTGCAGATGGCTTGTTCTCAGTTCTGTGAAGGCTGCGCAGTTCCTATCAAATACAAATGTCTAATTTGTGTTTCTTGTTACATTTCAGGAATTACTTCACAATTGCCAAAAAATAAAAAGGGTTTTCAGACTTACTTGTTCAGATTTAATCAGGCTGTTCCAGTGAAACTAAATCATGTGAAGGTGGAACTGTTTTACCACCAAATGGATAATCAAGCTAAAATATTCTATATACTTGAATATAAAAAGTTAGCTGGAAACGCACACTTGGAAATAAAAACACATTAGCTTTATTTCTGAGAATAAACAGTACCTTTCTCCTGTCATATAGTGCGTGGTTATCCAGTATCATCTTCCTTTCATGTGCAGCATACCTCCGCAAATCACGCCCGAATTGCTGTCAAAGACAGAGCAAATATCAAACCAAAATTGTTATCCTTTGCACCTTCTAACACCAAACCAAATAATAAACGAAGGACTAAAAATTACCTCTATGAAAGGAATATAGTCTGATAAAATCAATCATCTGAAGGGAAATGTTTGGACAAGGAATCCAAACATTTGCATCCGTCCATCATCGCCATCAGTTACTGTGACAGCAGTTGGGCACTGTGTAAGAAAGTAAACCTGTGGTGGGCTCCCACAGTCTGAGGTGAATTAGCCCAACAGGGAGCAGGAGCTCAGTGAGGCAGAGAAAAATGAAGTCATTGCCTACTCATCCAAAGGGCCTCACACTGTGTGTTTTTAGTGTAGACTCCTATCTACCGAGTTGAGAGAAGGGCTTTTAAGTTGCCAAACACTTCCAGGATAAGAAAGGACCCCAGAGTCTGCAGAACTTAATCCAAAGTCCAAAAAAATACAATTTGTTATCTCAAAAAAGCGACTGAAGTAACTCAAACTCAGCAGGAGAACACATCAATTTCAACATTTTGCCTGGTCTAAACCATCCTGCTTCCAATTAACCTGAGTAGAACAGAGTGGCAAGGCACCAGTACTGCTTCCAGCACATCAAAAAGATAATTCAGAGCAGGCTCAGAAGCTCTCCTTGTACCATGTAAACACTCCCTAAAAAATTAACATCAGAAGGCAAGCATGTAGAACAGATTAAAAAATAATTCTGTCTGGAGAGAAATTAATCATTTGAGTTTTGGGTTTGCATTAGGTAGAATTTTATGTTTTGAAAATAGTGTACTATTTTATATTATGCCAGCTAACTAGTGCCTATTGTGAAAGTAGCTATCATTTCAAGTTTTCTTATTAAAACATAAATCAAAATATATTTTATTCTGGCTCAAAACTAATGTCTAATTTTAATTTTTTTCCAGTTTTTTACAACTTCAAGGAGTCAATTAAAATGCAACTGAAACAAAACATTTGATCTAATCCAAAAAGATGTCAAATTGTTTTCAATTTCCTACAAAACAAATTAAGTTCCAATTCAGCATATCTCTTCCTCAAATGTTTAATTTCCTGCAAAATTATGTGACGCTTTCCAAATCATCTTTCTACTCAGTAACCATTTAAATTTCTTGTTAACAGTATCATGATGTAAAAAGACAACACAACTGATCAAAAACCTAGCTCTCCAGTTCATAAACCTAAACACTAAGCCACAAGGAAAATAGTACTTAACTCTCCCAGAGAGACATCAATAAATGTTAGTGATGAATTCATCAGCTCCAACCCACGATCAGGGGTGGATGACAGCATGAAATGTGATGCGTGAACATCAGGAATATTTTTTTTAAATCCATGAACTCTGAATAGTCCTGCAACAACAAAAACGTGTTTGCAGTGCTAAGAGAAGATGTACTGTTGTGGTTACTTACCCTGGAGCCTGTCCAACCTAACAGAGCATATGAATATTGCTCAAAGGGGGTTATGACCAGATCCACACGGATTGCCTTCCAGTCTTTGACTTCTGCCATTTCCAATCTTTCTGATGTGTTGCAAGTGCTGTTGTCTACTCTTGGCTGATATAATTTTAAAATTGCAAAACATTTCTGAAAATGATCCATGGCATCAACTTTTCTGCTTGGCAGCTGTTCCTTTACAAATGTTGATTCAATGATATCACAATAAAGGAGTAAGCCCTAAAGAGAAGATATGGTTCACATTGAATTGCTGAACTGGTTTTACTGTCATTCCAGAGTTTCTAGACAGTTGTCTTAAAAATTCATGTGAAATGTAATTTCAGTAAACAAGGAAATGTGCCAGGGCAAATCTGGGCTAAGGAGAGACATGAAACAGCTTCCGACTTTGGAAAAATATTTGAGGGAAATCTGCACTGGTAGATATCTGACAGTAGTGAGGTCCTGCCCTGTACTAAAGAGATAGAATTTGCAATTCTTCCCCTCTCTCCTTTTCTCCTAAACCTTTTTCTAGTTAATGTCAACAGAAATTTCTGAGTAAAGACTGATGTGTTCCCATGTGGCAGACATCTAGAAAAAGATGATTAGTCCAGTGCACAGTTTTGCTGATAGATTCCAAAGTGAAATATTCCATTTGGACTGTATCTGTTGCATGAGATTTTCTTGTGACAAGGTCTGGAGTCTCCAGAGAGATGGAAGATCCCTGCCCATGTCTTTTGCTCAGAGGGAATGCCCATTTCTTTAGGTCCTTGGATCACTTTTTTGTTTCTAATTTGAAATCACTCAAATGTTTACACATCCTCCTTCCTCTGGACCAGGGAGGAGCAATTTAAAAACCTTTTTTAAATTGCAATGTTGAACTGAGAGCGTCTAGAAGTGGTTTCATTTGATGGCTGTCAGTTGTTTGGCAATGGCGTTGTTTAAGAAAGTTTAAGAAAGCTTTTCTCCCATTTAGTAGCCCAGCTAAAACCATTCCTCTTGCTTCCCCCTCCCCCGCCCCAGCTGAAAACCCAAAAGGCAAAGATCCTGGGCTGAGATAAGAACAATTTCCTGAAAACAGCAATGAGGTAAGACAACAAACAGTAACTGGCAGCACTATTAATAACAAAAGGTGTAAGACAAAAACGATTTACATGTAAAATACCAGACCATTTCAACCACCACACCTTCTCCCATTGGAAGGAAAATCCTTATTCTAGGAAGAGAGGAAGTCTCTTTCCCTCATCCCTGGCAATGACAGAAAGTGGTATTGAATAATATTAGGGTCTGGCCACACCCCTTCCCTCTGATCTGGGCCAAAACCAGAAGGAAGGGTCTCCAGCTAAGACTCTTAATGTCCCGGGTAACAATGAACTGATTTTTTGAAGAATACCTCAGTATTAAAAACCAGATTTTTATTATTCATTTTATTTAATGTAGGTGTGGTAACTTCACATGACAATATCTTAAATGCCTTAGAGAATACTTTACAGTAATAAAGTTACTTTTATCACTAAGAGCTATAATTCTGGCCCCCCCCCAAAAAAGCATATCAAAACCACTTAACAAGATATTATTTCCATGAAGAGACACTGATATGTATTATTACATTTTTAGCCTCCAGCTTTTTGTTGATGATAGCTCCAAATTAACAATCCCATTATTTTACTGGAAATCAGTTACAGGCTTTTCATGGGTCAATGAGCCAGCCTTTTTAATGATAACTATTTTATTTGAATTGGCATTCTTTCACTTGTCTGGAATTTTTCCTGATTATGAAGATTTATTATAAACTGATATGAGAAAACTCCTTATGTAGCTTCTTCTCTTGGATGACTAGTTTCCAAGTCTGCTGATTTGAAAATGCTTAAATTTAGCAGGTGCTCTGTAACAGCTATCTTTAAAACAGCAATTTTTTCTTAATTTTACCCCAATGTCACAAGGCACTGATGCTTGCTCTTTCCAAATATAGACTCAAAACAGCTGTTGAGTGTTAATGCATAACTGCCTATTTTCCTGCTTATTTTGATGAAACTATCCTCCCTTCAAGTTTATTTTGTTGCTTTTAATGCTAATAAAAATAATTTAATATCATTAATCATTGGCCATTAATTGATGAATTCATGCTTTGATTAAGCACCAATATTCTTCCCATTTTCTATAAAAATCAGTTAGCTACTTAGCAGCACTTTCTCATCTTTTGCTTCGTTTTTCTTTTTACTCTTGGAGATTTGGGACACTACATAGTATATACCAGAAGCCAAAGTTTCACCATTAAATAGGAGCCAAAGCCTAGGTCATATGCACTGGGATAGTGTTTCCAATTAACCTAGTATAATTAGACAGTGGACATCACCATCACCCCTTAAAGTAAAGGTGAAATGGCACTTAGGTACACTTGGAAAAAGCACTGCCTGAAGGGGCAGTCAGCTATGAAGATTGTGTGAAGTTCTGGCCACTGCTAGCTGCAGAGCTGCATCCTTCTCATTCCTCTGAGTCGGGGAATCTGCAGTTCTTTGCACATTTCGGATTGATCTGTACACCATAAAGTGCTGTAGGTCTTGTTTACACAATCACATTTTATAGTGTGGGCATTTTAATTTCTCAAATTTACAACACCCTCAAAACTAAATGTATTTTTTAGTTATGTTAAGACCCTCAACAATTTTCCATTTTTAGAATGACCACACACTTTTGCTTAAATATGCTGAGTGCTGGCACATCAATAGCATTGATATTGGAGTAAATCCAAGTTCAAACTGAGGAAAAGTATGACTTTTCAGAAAAACATTAAATCAATCACTGAAAAATCAATCAAATATGGTATCCAGCATTCTCAGTCATTTTTAATTAAATGGAATCCTATTCTATATTTAGTGTTACATGCTGTCATTATTCATAATTTTTGCTAGCTGGATTAATTTTGCTAAGGCTAAGTAGGATCATTTTATATCATCTGAAAATGTAATCCAATATGTTCTTCTGAAATGTATATGTTGTTGCTCTAAATTTCCTTCTGAGATAGTTTAATAAAGTGAAACTGGATTTCTTTTTTTTTTTTCAGTGAAATTGCTATATCTAATCCAAAATAGGATGTAGCATGTTAATCTGGAAAAATTTCAACCTAGATGAGACAGCTGGAATTCTATAAAGTAGAAGAGCTAAAGGAACCCTTTTTTAAAGTCAGGCCTTTTAGGATAAGAAGTCACTAGAAAATGGCATCAAAGGTTCGATCAGCAATGCAAAACTTGGCAGCTGCTGCATAATCATGCAGCTGCCTTGGTCCCTTTTTTATCTTGAAGTTCCCTGTGTGTTGGAATGATCTGTTTCTGAGCATGTCTGGAGCAGCCTGGCTTTGACAGCAATGGACAGATCAGCACTGGAATCCATGAATGAAGGTGTTTACCTCTCTATGCCATGCCATAAAGAGACAGACAGACAGATAGGGGAGTTACATCACCCACACACAGCTATACAATACACCCCAGAAAGATCACACGTCTTAAGAAATGCCAGATCTTCACTTAGAACACAGCTGGAAATGGAGTACTTCTGCTTACTTTATACAATAACCTCACAAGCAGGATAATCAGAGTCAGCCCTGTACTCTCACTAAAGAAATTTAGGCCAAGATCTCTCATGTTCAGGGCTCTAACCACCTTGCAATAGTCTATTTTAGGTAAGAATTTCCTCGTCTGAGTCAGAATGAACCAAAAAAATTTATAATGAATTACAAAGAAAGCTGAGACAATATGTGTTCCCAAAGGAGCTCTGCATCCTTATGCACTCTTTCATCTGAAACAAAAGGTTCTTTCCTCTGGCTTCTTAATAATATCTGTGTCTTGTCTTAGAAACAGATTTTGTTGCTGGCAAAATCCAGCTGTCACTTAATAATGAATGTGCAGCTTTGCTGTGAACCCTGTTTCCAAAAATTGGTTTCCAGCAAAAGAAGAAATATTACTTGCTTCTCACCATCCTCTTTAGTGGGACATCAAGCCTTCCCCTTCCTGATCACCTCATCAAGGGTGAATACTAGAGTTTAAACCAGACCAGTAATATATTAAAATAGGTAAGCACAGGGAGGCATCTCCATCACTCATTTTCCTAAAGCCAAAAGAAAAATGCAACATTATATTTACATGAATATAAAGGGAAAAACTGAAGAGTGCAGGAGTGCCTGTAGTAACAGTATCTCTTCCATTGCTGAAAGTATATATATAACAGGAACAGTGCTAAATATAGCTATACAGGTTTTCAGCAAAAAATGAAAGCATTTTTTCACAGTATGTGAATGAAGCTACATCGACACAGATGGCTTAGCCTGTTTGCCCACAGACTTTCAAGCTCTAACCCACAGAAGTAATTTCTTGCTTTCTTTATGAGGTTTTTTTGGAACCATTAAGACCATAACCTGTGTACTGCATCACAGCTTTTCCATTTTGCCACTCTACTTTGAAGACTTTGTATTCTCTGTTCCTCAGGCCGTTTATCCCTGGTGATGCTGCATCAAAGAGCGTGATGGTGCTGATCTAGCCACTTCATTTTCAGCAGCTTTCAATGGAAGGATCTTGTAACACCAAACTTTTGAGATAAGAAAAAGGCCTTTTAAACTATTTAAAGCTGTGGTCCATAATTTAGAAGTTAAACATTGTGGAATCCTTCACTCAGAGCTGCCAAAAGGAAGCCAACATCATGACCTCCGTGATGTACATCAATTAATTTGCGCTTAGAAGGAGCAGCACAAAAGTGGCAAGCTGTGACTACTGCAGACTACTGCAAAAAGTAAAAAAAGTGCTTTATTTGGAGTTTTTTCTGTCCTCCCCTCTCCCTTATAAATCCAAGATAATAAAAAGGCAAGAGGTGTATAGATGCTCTCTGTCTTTTTTGCATTTTGATTTTGCTGGCAGCTTGTTTTTCAGTAGTGCCACTAAAAGCCTGTATATTACAAATGCCACAGTAGAGAGGTAGTGCAACTAGTAGCATAAACCATGAAAAATCTGGAGGACAAACAGAACGCACGAAATAATTGTCCATAGCTTTAAATTATACCCAGCTTCTTTGGGTTTGGTTTCTATGACCATTGTGCTTCTGACATGTTCTGCATCCTGGGATTTTTAGAGGAATCCTAATCTTTTCATCAAATTCTTGGCCACCCTTGTCTGCCACACTCTGCCTGCACTCCTTTCTGCCAAATAGCTCCCTTAACAAGAAAATCAGTAAGAGCAATTCATTTTCAATTTCTTTTCTTTCAATTCCTTTTAATGAAAGCAGCTCAAAGTGAACTGAAATCTTTAGTATTTGTCAGACTTCTCAGATCACAGCCATTTTTCTCAGTAATCTAAGTGGAAAAGAAGGAATGAAAGGCTGCACTCAGAGCAGGCTCTAGCCTTGGTCTGTTGTCACTTTTCCCTTCTGCTCTATTATAACAAACATGATTTTGGGAGGACCCATACCTGGTTTCCTAGAGATTCAAGTGTGTGTAAGGTAAAAAGACACATTCTAAGAAGAAAGGCAACTTTTCTCATAATAAAGGGAATATAATAACCATGAAAGGACCTATACATTAATAATAAAATTATTGATAAAAAATGGAGTATTTCCTCAGCCCTCACTAATTGCCATGGCTTCATTGCTATTGAGTAGTCTAAATAGTACCTGCTATCAATCTACTCCAACATATACAGCTTCCACAGAAGAATGAGAAAAATCAAAACAATTAATAATAGTTTGTTAATGCTTTAAAGACCAAAAATCAACTGGAAGAAGAGGAATTCAGCTAATGTTGCCTTTTACCAGGAAAAAAACAAGCTTGAGGCCCTTCCATCAAAGTCAGCTGAAAGATTTTGACCACCTTGAAACAGATAACTTCAGACAGTCACATAAGCTTTTGTGTAGCTGGATGTTTTGAATGTTTCATGTGTTAACCCATTATACATTAATTGAAGTACATGGCCCAAGAATCAATCCAAAAGCACTCTCTGCAGGCTGTCTGCACTGAAAGCTGACTTGCCTTAGCAGTGAGGCATTTGATGATTCACCTCAGGGTGCTGGCCTTTTACTTATTGAAATGTACTCCATTTCTTTGAACAGTGTTGGTAGTAAATGTTGAAAAATATCTCACCTGGCTAGAAAGTAGAAGAAAAACAGAAGTTTATTTTTCCCAACATATTATATTTTTCTGATCCAGGAATATTTTAACTACCTGTTATAACTGAGACACTTCCAATTTTAAAGCTGCTGGAAACTGAAAAGCTGAACAGAAAGGAAAAAAAAAAAAAGGGAACAAAAAAAAACCACCCAAAAAATCCCAAAGAAATCACCAAAAATCCATCCCTTAGATGAGCAATTCCTCTAAGAAATGACACAATCATCTAGCAGATTGGGTTGGAAGAGACCTTGAAGATCACAGACATCATGGAAAACTGTGACAATTTTTCTGTATTTCTATGCTTAAAGCTGGATCTCCCTGGAGCAGCTTCCCCTGGGAAAACTTACTCCCACCTCAAGGAGAAATTAAATAAATAGACAGTTTTTTCAAAGTGAAAGAACAATTTTCTCTGATACTCAAAGCTCTCACACTAGATTGATTTCTCACCTCTGACTAGCTGCATATTCTTAGGGTAAGATATTACAGAATGTGTGTGCACTTCTGTTATAACCTTCAACTTTAGCATTCCGAGCTAGAGGATGCACTTAGATCACCATGGTTAGTAACCAAATAGAGCAATATCCCGCTCCAAAATATTGCAGTCAGCTGTAACAAGGAGTATGACATTCTTTAAGCAGTATATAGGCTTAATTCAGTGGAGTTAGAACATGTCTCTTCTGGCCAAGTGCTCTTTAGTTCATACCTGCTTTTTCCATGAGTCAATAACTTTATGCAGAAGTTCATCATCTTCTCTTGGTCCTGGATTGGTGATCAAAAAATCTATGTCATGTCCAATATTCTTACCCCTAGAAGGAATAAATAACAAGGACATTAAAAGAGTTAAGTTTCTGTTGAATTTTGCTCTGTTTTCAAGAGAGTATTTTTGCTGCATTATAAAAAAAAATTGCAGAATAAAATGATAGCAATGTTGCTTAAAACATAACCAAAATGGAATCTTTTATTTCTATTATGGGGTCTATTAGTGTTCTTTATAAAATAATAATTACAACTTTTTGATCTATGTCCTCTGTTTTTCAACTAGATACTACAGATCCATATGCAGATGCTAAATCTCTTTCTTTCTTCCCCTTAAGTCCCAGAAAGGAAGATTTTAGTCATCTTTGGATTTAAAAAAAACAAAAGCATAATCAAAATACAATGTTACATATTATGAATCCAGTGCAGTAACTGCAGATAAACTTGCCAATCAAACTACCACAGATTGAAATATTCTTCTTTGCTTTTGATGCACATTTTAATGTACAAACTGTGATTATGAACATTTTTATTGTTTCTTTTAACAGCAGATATAAATCCTTTGACTATTTTGCATTTTTTTTTAATATAAAAATGCTTTTTACAGAGATGGAGATTGATTTTTTTTTTTGAGGACAGTTCATCCTTAATGTGACTAAAGCTTGTTCATTACACGCACTAAGGATTTCATAATTAAATCCGTGTGCACAAAATTTAATTGCAAATATTCTTAATGAAAAATTATGTCATAACCTTTTGTTTTCCTCTCTTTAAGTCTAAGCATTCAGCTTGCCTTTCATCTAATTTCCAAAGGTGTTAAACTGAAATCTGATTAAGACTTAGCTATCATTGGAAAACAGGCAAAAGCATGTTATTGAACGTTTCCCTTCAGAATTATAAAATGTTTGAGAACACATGAAAATTTATATCACAGTGCAATTCATCTGAGCATTGCAGAATCAATACAAGGTTTTAATTTTGGACTCGGTAGTACAACAGGAACTGCACACACATTTACTGAATGGAATCACTCCACTAATTACTCCAACCTAAGGAGAAATGAGCAGAGGAAAGGAGAGATTTCTGCAATGAGAATTATTCTCCCTTATGGAGTTGGTGGAGTAAGCACCCAAAATCTGGAGTAGTGACTGTTATGTGCAGCACATCTCCAAATGTTTCTCATGTGTTTATGGGAAAAGTCTGCTCTCGCTGGTGTTCACAAGGGTACGTGATGTTATAGCTCAGGAGGGTTTCAGTCAACACTGTGTCAAGTATTCAGAGAACTTGTGAACTGCTGTTCAAGCAATGAAAATAAAACTGTGAAAGCCAAAAAAATCTTTTTTTTTATTTCATTAAATAATTTATTCTCTTAAAATAATGCTTAAAACTGAACCTGGTTTCTTAAACTTGGAAATTTGTAGGAACAGAACTGACAGGCAGACTTGTCAACTGCTATTTGTGTGACAAGAAGTCATTTAACTGATGGATAGTTGAACAGCATTAGCACAAAGTTGTAAGGAGATGAAAGTCTGGGGTTTGCATTTGACAAGCAGTCATACTCACTATAATGCAACTATTGTGCTGTGTCTGCAGCAAAGTTGAAATTGCTTAAACAGGTAGAAATTATTTCAAAGAGGTTTCAAACAAAGCATCAGTCTAGGCTTAGAAACTGAACAGCAATTCAAACTCAAGAAGTTAGAAAATATTTAGTATTCCATGTAACACTGAGTTATTTTGTAGGATGCCATTCATTATCTCTAAAATTACAATAATAATGCAAAGCTCTTACATAGCACTTTTTACTAACATGTCTCAAAATATGTTTTCAAAGGGAAGGAATTTACTATTCCTATCTTAGAGATGCAGAGTGGCATAAGAATATTTGCTTTAAATTACTTTTTAAAGAAATAAAGGGAAGAAATTTGAAGCCAATGGAATTGGGAGCTGATTCCCAACGCTTCCTCAACATCTACATATTTTAAGTCAACAACATCTACAAAATCCTGCATCAACCAAGCCATAAAATCACAGGAAATCCAAGGTGCTTCATTGGCCCTCTATTTCCCAAGACAGAGACTATTTATAGAAATGCTCTCAGGGGCTTTTTTTTTTTTTGCTTTTTTTGGATGAAATTAGAGAGTTTAAAGCTCATATTAGTTATAACTATAACACAACATTATTTATTGTCAGAATTACATTTTCGACTAATTCACAATGGATATATTTCTGACTGAAATCGTTAAGCTGTTACTCGGACATTTAGCCTAATTGCAACTAGCACTCTTTACCAAACAGTGTATTTCAGCCTAGAAAAATGTATTATTTTCCTTAAAATAGAAAAACAATGTAGTAAACTAAAAAGATGCATAACATATATGGCTCACAGCTTATAAATCATGCAAAAAGGTGCAGTAAGGAATACATGGATTCAGATCATCATTCTATTGAAGCTGAAGGTGGCCAACAATTTCAGCAGAGCAGGGTTTCTAACATACCCATATGTATTTGTGTGTGCAAACATAGAAACATACAATCATGGGTACTCATAAGGTTACAAAAAGGGCCAAGTTATCTGTCATCCACTGGCTGCTAAATACAAAACACAGAGCCAGAGCTTGGTACAGGGAGCAGGGTTTTAAGAGTTTTCCTCACTAGAAAGGCATCCTAGGCAGTATGCTACATTGCACTCCCTCTACAAATATCTACAAATCTTCCATTTAATATATCAGGGGGGTATAAACCCACCTGAGTTTGTGCTTTTAGCACACTAATTAATGATGGGAGATGAAGGGATTTGATTCTGGCACACCACAGTTTATGTACTCTAATCACAAAGACTTTATATAAAAGGTGTGGGTACTTCTTTTAAAATCAAAAGAGCTGCAATGACATTTTAGTAAAAATAACATACACCCCCATAACATGTATGAGAATTTCACAGAACTTGTCTATTTTCTAGACCTCCTATGAGATGACAGATATAACCTGTCTAGTTTCTACATTCTACCTGGGCATAAGCAGGATCTGGAAAATGATCTGATTATACCTGGAATTGCTGAAGCTCTGGTGAACCAGGAGCATAGATATATCCCAGGAGAAAAGTAATCATGAACAGAGCTGGGGAATTCAGCTTTCTGAAGCTTTGAACAGGAAAATATTCAAGTTTTGAATTTCCTATTCAGATCCACTTACATCTTTTTCTTCTCTTCAAATTTAAAGAAGATTCTCTTCAAATTTAAATCCAAATCTCTTCAAATTTAAATCTAAATCTTCACTGGGCTGGAGCTATAATAAAACCACCAGCTTAAAGAATGGATATTGCAGCTTACCTTTTGTTCTAATAATTTATTCAAGCTCAAAGATAATAAAGGACAGTGCACTATTAATTGTGTTCAATTCTTGGCTGACTAAACTTGTATAAAGCTGGTAAATGTTTCTTAGTAGTCAATTAACTACCTTTAAGGTTGTTGGAATTATCTTTCTTGCTGTTATTAGATTTCAAGTCATCAAATGCAACTACCATTATGACTAAAATTTAAAGATATGAATGTATGGCAAAGGATAATCATATTGTCAATCTCCAATGGCAGCACCTGCATGATTATACATTTAATAGTTGCATGTGGGCAGAATATTTTGAGATACTGGAATAGTACATAATAGCAAAGCCACATCAATGACGATTCTGATCAAATTATTTTAGCTGAGGAAAAATGGACTGACATTTCCCTTCTACTCACAAAACTTCACTGTTGGATGAGAAAAATGACTTCTGAGTTTAAAACCCTAAACACTATACTAGATCTGTCTTTGGTTACTTAGACTATCTGGTAATGAGTTCCTGTGACATTTTGCTTAACAGACCATATTTTCCTGGTTTCAGAGATTCACACTTCATTCAGAGTGAGATTATAATAGTCTTTGCAAATCCTTCTCAATCTCTTACTTCACTTCTGTGTGAAAACAGTTCTCCAATTAAGCGATTTACCTCAGGTCTGTCCCTGTCAGCTAAATAACAAACAATTTGCCTGACTTTGGAATAAAAATGGAAAGGCAACTAGGAATTTTGGACCAGGAATCCAATTTAGTACCATGCTTTCCAGAGCAGTCTAAAATATCGTTTCTTCACAACTGCCATATTGTGTAATTCAATTGATTCTCAAAACCATCTTAGGAAGGGCACTTCAACACTCTCTTTGTGAAAGATATCATTTAATATTCAGAAGAAGAAAGAGATTTTCACTAGCTGCTCTGAAAGGCCATCAGAGATGACTGTGTCCCACTGGTTCTGCAGTCTCAGAATCTGGACTAGAGACAAGCTGGACAACTGGTATTTCTATATCTCAAAAAACACAGATGGAAAATTTCCAAATAATTTTTGAAGTTTGTTGTTGTTTTGGTGATTTTTGGTTTGGTTTCAGGAATTTTTTTGTGTTGTAACTGTCACAGCATAGCCTTGACTACATTTACTAAGCAAATACTATCTATTCCTTAATCAGAGAAAATTCTTGTTGGCATGATAGAATTAAAACTGTTGAAGTAATTCCCATGTGTGTTAAAAACTTCAGTGTTTACACAAGCATTCTAAACTTTACACATAAGAACACTGCCACAGATAATCAGAAACATTAATTGTTTGCACAAAGTCAAGCATATGTATTTAAGAATATGTATTGGTAGACTGACAAGTAACAGGTGCTAATTTCCAATGTCTGATCAACTATAATAAATACTAAAGATACATAAATTTTGTGGGGTTCCTGGAATTTGGCAAATTAATTGCATATAATGAATTACATTATAAATCTTCAAATCATACACTCACTTAACAGCAAAAAATATAGCACAATGAAGTGGGTACAAATAATGGTGAACATAAACAGATTTGGCATAGGCATTTCAAACTTCTTTCTATGTGACTGAACTTTTATTCCGGTCAAAACTGTGGAAAAATAATAATTGTGGAGGAAGACGTGAGCTCTCAAATACTGGGTGTTGGCTAATGCTCCAAGCCAACCTGTTTGATGAAATTGGATCATATTTACTGAAATACTATATTTATGATAATACTCAGATGCTAATCAATATTTAAACCATCATATTTGCAGCCTATACAATGAAAAAGAAAGACCCCATAAATCTGAAATGTGTTATGGAGAGTGATTGCTATCAGGAAACACTTTTGAAAAAGTGTTTTGTGTTTTGAAACACAATTGAAAAAGAATCGGTCCATCAGGAATTGCTATCAGGAATATAGTCAATATTCACCATCAAACTGGAAAGATTGTTTAATTTATCCCTTTCCTGGGCATTTTATTGTATAGTTGTGTTTTGATAGAGAAAGCTAGGAAAATCAGTAAAACTAATTTCAGACCAGTACTACATGGAGTGGGCCTTAGACAGCACGTGGAGAGTCTGCACAGAACATCAGAGGATTTAACTCTCCCTTTCTTCCAGGGAGCTCACACTAAAAGCAATCCAGCTGAAATTCATTTGTATAGCAAGCTGGATTCAAGCTAAGATGCTGGAAGTTGATATAAAAAAAAAAAATGACAAGCCTTTTATTTGTTGAAAGAAATATGGGAATTCATTATATGTTAAACTAAGCATCATCATCTCAGCATTCTTCTTTTGGAAAATGGAGGGAGGACATCTTCTAGACAGACACCCCCAAGTGATTTGAAAATATGTGAGGACATTTGAATATTTTCTTGAATAGAGATGAGTAATAAGGATAAACATCTAAGAAGAACAAATGTAATTGCTGAAGTGATGATTGTGTGGCAATGGAAAAGGAATTAAATGTTGCAGAAGGTTACACAGAGCTGAAGAAATGAAAATACTGTGACATACCATAATGATCTTTTGTTTGAGCAGCGGAGAGAACACTTGAATAAGTAGCAGAATCACTTATTTTAGAAACAGCAAACAAATTATTTATAAGTACCATAAAATGCATGTTCCTGAGGGGGAACCCTAGTAGCCTTAGTGTGCATGCCCAGTAAAACATGTAATTACAGCTCTAATGGAACATGCACACAAATGTGCACATAGTGCAAACATTTCTTTCTGTCTGTTCTGACATCAATGCCATATTTTTACTCTAGGGACATATCCTCTGTGATGGGTCTCATTTAACTCCCACTGTAACAGCAGCATAGAATTATTGACATCAGTTGAATTTGGCCAAATAGGAGTGGCACAGGAATTCTGTCTAATAACTGCAGTTCTGATTAAGTTGCTTCTACAACCTATTTCCAACCAACATATGCCTTTCAGGAAAAGGAACAGACATTTATATTCCAAATCCCAGGTAGTCTGCATGCCTGTGGATTTGCTTATTAAGCAGTCTTTGCTGAAACGTTGAAAAGGGGACAGACAGTTTCTTACAGCCAGATATTAAAATAATTCAGAGTTACTGTCAGTCAAACTATGAAGAACTACATATTTTCTTTGTATAAACCCCTTATAAAGAGAAAAGGCATTATTTAAGCTTGAAGTACTGGAGTGTGACAGTGCTACAACTATTACACAGAATGTAAAATCCTGGATGTTTGATAGAAGAAATATTCTACCAATTGCAAAATAGTTACAGAATAATTCTTGGCTCTGATAGATTTTCAAAACCTTGTTGTATAGTGTCCCATCTTCAGATATAAATTACTAGAGTTTTAATAAAATAGAAAAGCAGTGGTCTACAAAGTAGACCAATAAGTACAATTCCCTGAATATTTTGGCTAAAGAGAATTTACCGTATTCAAATTTAATCACAAGTTTATTATTCCAGTACATTTTCTCCCCCGACCTTTTTTCAGACCTGAAATCTGGACCTAGAGTCCATTATTGTCTCAGAAGGACATTAAACTTTGCTGTTTATACAATTAGTACACTGACAAGAAATTAGCAGAGTCAGATCTGTGCAAGGGTTTCTGAAACACTGATTTCATGCTGAAGGAGTTTGTTAAATGGAAGAAATTATAATGTTTGCAACATGGTTATTTCATTTGCAACAGGAAGTGGGTAATAGTTAAAAGAAGTTAGAAAGTTATTTTGTCTGTGGCAGAAATATTGTCTTCCAAATTACAAGAAAATGCTGTAACATTTATTTTATTTCCTCAGAAACTCTCAATTACATATTCTGACAAATAGAGGGTCTGACAAATTCTGACTGTAGAGAATATTAACAGCCTAAGCAGCAGCATAATACTGCACCAGCCCATTGCTAGCATAAATGACCAGCTAAGCTCTGTACACCACATGTAAGCTGTTCTTCAAATCACATCCATCTTTATCTCAGGAGTTTTCCTTAATATTCAGGTCAGCTCCACACTTCCAAAACAACATTTAGATTCAACAGTGTGAATGCCATGGTAGTTCACATACATATAGACTAGGTAGCAAGAAAATAAATGCTCACTGAAGTGCAAAAGCAGCTCAACCAAAGTTAACAATCCAAAAACAGACACACAGAAAGCAGAGACAGCAGAATACAAAATGTAAGTGTTGGCAATCCTGACTCGCATTGTGCAGTGCCCAATGTCAGCTGAGGGAGAGGGGAAGAGGGAACATTCAGTCAGAATAAGCCAGGGGCTCTCAAACATGCCAAACTCTAGCACCAGCTTCATTTGTTCTCTCAGTGCTTCATCTCCACCTTAAAGATGACAAAGATGTAAAATCAATGAGGATGCCTAAAGCAAGATGCCATTTTATAGTTCAACAAATTAGACAGAAGGCTCAGCTGTACTATTTATCACATGAAGCCATACTATGCTTCCCTAAGTTTGGAGTTTTAAGTGTCATAGATCACTCTGATTCCAAAAAACTCGGGAAAAGCCTTCCACTGCAGGACAGGGCAGTAAACAGGAAGAAAAAGCTGTAGAGATTACCAGGTTACTTTATACAAAAACTAATGACAAGACAATTTTGAGCAAAGTTACTACAAATAATAACCAAGATTCCTCCCCATGTTAACACTGCAAGTATCTATACCCTGATTTCAGTGAAAGCCAACAGTCAGAACCTGCTGTTCAGAAATAAAGTAGCATGCCTGAAGGAATGAGGAAAACAGTAAATCAAGATCTGATCAGGGCTCTGTAGAAGACAGATATGGGTTGGGTTTCTTCAGATAATTTCTGCTCTCCTGACTGTTATTTGAATTAGATCCTAATTGCCTTTGAAGGCAGTTTGACACTAGTGGTTCCCAGTCAGTGTCAAAATTAATTCTCTTCTTTCTAATGCTACATAGGTGGTAAGGTATAAAAAAATCACCTGTGGTGATGAAAAGTGCCAATGTGGGAAGATACTTGTGCTAACATTTTATAGCTGGACTTTGAGTTCAAGGCCCAGCCTATCAGTCACCCTACTGCACTTGGTTTGCACCAGCCGATAAAAACTTTGGGTTGAATATTTCCAGAATTCTAAATCCAAACTGACTGAGAGGTTTTATTCTATATCAAAGGAAATTCTGGAATTCCTGCCCCTAGAGGGTTAATTGTTCCCTGATTGTACATTACAGTGCTCTTCTGGGGTATAGCTAATATCTGTAAGACGGTTTAATAGGATGCTGAATAATATCTAAAATAGCAATAATCTAATTAAATCAACTGAAATAAATTCTGCCACTAGCAAAGGCAATTAAAATTAAAACTGATATAATGATATATTTAACTGAAAAGATACCATACAGTTATGAGAACTACCCTGATTCATTTTGAGGGAATTTGTGGGTAAAAAAAAATTGCTGTCATAGCTTTGTCTGCAAAATTACTTTTCCCACTAATTTAAGAATAGAATTATTTAGATTATACTGTCTCTGAAATAAAAACATAATGAAAACTGAGAACTGTTCCCCTGGGCAGCTATAAATCAGGCTTCTACAAAGGTTTGAATTGCCAAAGGTAGCATACAGCAGC
The DNA here is from genome assembly GCF_024509145.1 of Vidua macroura. Classification (NCBI taxonomy): domain Eukaryota; kingdom Metazoa; phylum Chordata; class Aves; order Passeriformes; family Viduidae; genus Vidua; species Vidua macroura. Next base: position 15,366,276 of record NC_071578.1, read on the forward strand.
TTCTTCACCCAGCCAAGTAATTCGACATAAACCCAGCTGAAATATGTAAGTATTTGGCAAAGATTCACAGGTATCTTTCTGGAAAAAGTGCTTGAGGGTGGACACTTTATTAAAATGCTATTTTTCTTGCCCAATGTAACAGTAATTCTAATTCACTGGAGGCATAACCCATTTTCCATGGCTGTGGAACTTATTTATTTTATTTTTGAAGTTAATCCAACTCTGCCATGAAGCAGCATTGGGAAAAATCCTTTCCCTTTAGGATTAGAAACCTTACTAGACAGCAGAGGGGAATACAGCTTTAATAGAGGATACACAAAACAAGCATTTTGGTTTCTCATTTATTCAGCAGGATATTGCTGGTATTGTGCATCAGTAGCTTCTGTTCAAGAAATCTTTTAGGGAGAGACCTAACAATGCAGAGAAGTAATTACTTAAAAGATCTTCTTGTATCACATCAGGAGAAAGGAGCATTACCTGCTGCAGCAGAAGGGACCACAACACTGGTTATTTCTACAAGATTTTTCTGAGGGTAAAAATCACTGAAGTGAAGGGAACCAGTGAAAAATCTGTGCAACAGCACTTAAATTTACTTGAAACGTAATTTCACCCTCAGTGACTACATTGCCTCAAAAAAAGGTAGTAATGCATGGCACTCACCTCATCTCATTAAATGCACTTTCAAAGAGCAAAGTATGTCATGCTATGCTTGACTGTATCTTTTATGACCCAAAAGAAACTTAGACATTTCTCAGAGTACAAGACACTCGGGTACTCCTCTTCATGTCATGATGATAAGTTTTGTTTTAATTTAATTTAATGCAATGAAAGAAAAAGATCAAATATCAGTTATTCAGCTGAGGAATTTAAATGACCAGTGTAGCTAAACGAAGAGCTATTCACTGATCTTCGAAATCTTAGATTATTTGCATTTAAATTATTTAATTATTTAAATTATTTAATGTGTTAAACATATTCTATGCAAAACCCTAAAAATATTTCCCTGCCCTATGAAAACAACTAATGGTGAATTATATATTGTGTGTTATATATCGGTGTGTTTATATTGTGTTATATATTGATGTGTTTATATATTGCCTTCTTTAGCCAAATGGTTATTTCAAAGCATATTTGGTTTAAAATAAGACTGTGTGAGCATTCTCTTATATACTAGCATCTAAGAAAACCATAGTCATGGAACAACATGAAAATCTGAATGGAACTCAAAATTTGAAGAACTGAAAAAAAAATCTATCATAAACAAAAATATCAAAAACAAAGTGATTCACCTATTTTTTAAGTATTACCTTGAGGAGGACCACCTGCTATTCACATGCTGAAACTACTTCTCTCCAACCTCAACTTCAGATTTATTAGAAACAAAAAAGTAATTTCTGTGAAAAACAGTTCCAAAATTGTTTTTTAATCAAATTTACTGTACACTATTAAAATAATTCATGAAGCTTTCTTCAAGCAGTCTGGTTTCTACTAAGACAACTAAACAGGATAATGGCCAATGTAAGAATTTAGTCAGCTACTTGTTATTTAGAAAATATGTCGCTCTCTCTAGTGATTGTAACTGCAATAGCCTGGGAGGTGCTGCTGTGCTCTGGCTTTCACAGAGTGGGTCAGGTTGGAAGGGACCCCAGTGGGTCATTTGGGCCAGCCTCCCTGCTCAAGCAGGGTCATCCTGGAGCACTTTGCACAGAATTGCCTCCAGACTGCTCTTGAATATCTCCTGTGAGGGAGACTCCACAACCTCTCTGGGCAATCTGTTCCAGTGCACAGTCACTCACACAAGAAGTTCCTCCTCTATGGGAAGAACAGATTTGTCTTCCTTCCATGACATTGATGCCTGAACGTGGCTGTCACCAATTATACCCTGATGCTGAATATTTATCACTTTTGGCTTGCACACAAGATGACTTTTGTTGCTAACAGCTTTAGTCTCTCTGAATCCTCTATTTGGAGTAAATTCACTATTCCACCAAGCAAAACAGAACTATGCTTAAGCTTTGAGTCACTGCAAGTGCTGTCTCAATTTCATATAAATAGCACAACTGTACCTGGAAGCTGGCCATGTAATTTCAAGCTTTAAAGCTTATGAAATGTACCATACCAATCTGTCACAGTTTTATTTAAAGTCATGAAATACATTGCTGAAGTTTTGCTTTTGCTGTCTTGGCAAGTCCTTTAAATTACACTTAATTTCAATCAAGCATTTCAAATGACATCATAGAAACTTCCTGCATAAACAGATTTTGCCCAGTGCCAATCAATGACAAAACAAAACCACTTCAACAGTGCTTGAAAGAGACATACAGTCCAATAAGTATTGATGTGGATTTGGGATCTCATATATTCAGCTGAAATGTGAGGTATGCAGATGAATTTAGTCTTAAAACATCTATATAGTTTTGCACACATCAACTCTTCTGTCTGCACATTCTATGGAAACAAGCTTTCTCACTCTTCAGAAACAGCCTGTAAGACAGTGGTACAGCATCCTTAGTTACCAGAAATTTTACAGATTTTAATTATTCTGAAATCTGCAGGAAAAAATAACATATTCCAGTATGTAATAAGTACTGAGGAATCAGACCTGACTGGAGAGAAGATATGTTTTTATTATTTATAAGAGGAGGCATCTCAGACTAGACCTGCTCAGACATCCTGAAGTACCTAGTTTCTTTTGGCCTAATTAAAATCTTTAAAGACAGCTTTAGAATTATGCAAACTGGGAGACAAGGAAAATCAACTCCCTCCAATTTTGAAGAATACAAATAAGAGATCAGTGTACTCAGATGCTAGAAATTTAGGTGAATTACCAGAGAGTATGATGTACTTTAGGGACAAAAAACACAAAAACCTAAACAAACAAAAAACCCAACCAAAAACCCCAAACAAACAAAAAAACCCCAACCAAATAAACAAAATAACAACAACCACTAAGAAAGGAAGGTAAAGAAAATTACCTCTACCTCTATCCAAAAATAAATTAATATGTGAGGATGAAAGAGAAGGTTAAGGTTTTTAGGATTTCTGTCTTTGGAGGTAATTGGTGATTGGCACTTTCCAGGACAGACTCCCACAAACTGGGAGAGCACTGAATCCTTCCAGATCTGGATTATCCCTTATGTATAGCTATTAATATTTTTCAAGACCAATTCAGGTGCATTGTCCACATTCTGCTGGTGTTCTGCCAGAGAAGAAATTTGGCCAGAGCTGGCTATAGATTATATATGTACTCGAAATACCTAAAGGTAGGATGGAATACTTGCAATGCATTGACATTTGAGATTTAGAAGTCAGAAAGCTTTCCAGTTTTTTGCTTCTATCTCAGGTGGTGCAAACCAAAACCTCAGCTAAGTGAGACACATATTGCTAAAAAAGTAACCTAGTGATCTCTTCGACATCATTAATAATGCAGCAGAAAAAATAGAAAGTTCAGCTACATTCAAATTATTTACTGAAATAAGTAAATAAAAGTCTGCATTATTAATTATGAAAGGTGTCTATTTTAAAAATGCTTTCACTAAACTACTAGTCACATCTTTTTTTGCAATCGGTAAAAAAATTTATCTTGCAACTAAGGTGGTTTCCATTTACTAGTTTAGATTTCTTTTGTCCAAGACAAAATTGCTTGGTTCAGAATTACATTTCCATTTTACTTACTCAGAATCTCATAAATATATGTAAGCTTATATTTAAGATATAGTATTTTATTTTAAAGATGAAGTTAAAAGTTCTTTGTCTATATTGATACTTTAACAAAATTAACAATCAGCTTTATAGCAACAATTTGTCCTGAAGCTTTCTGGCAGTAGATTGAAAACATGAATTCAAACCCCATCCATTTTAATTCTCTCTAACTAATTCTCTTGAGTGTTTCAAAAGGCTTATTCCTTTAACATATCCCTTTGTCACAGAAACTTTCATCAAAAAGATATTTTTCATGCGTGTCTACTTCCGCATTTCTAAAAATCAAAACATTCTCTTTAAACAATTTAAAAGACAATGTGAGGAAGGAAACAGGCTTTTTCAGAATGCCTGAATGATATTTTATGTTCAGCCTGGGTTTCACTTACTTCGCAGTGATGGGACAATCCGTAGAATCAACCTACCATAAAAATAAAGGTTTCTATTTGCTTCCTGCTCAGCTGTACTGGAAGTTATATAAACATGACAGTTTTTCTATTGAAATTCCTTGAACTGAGAAATAGATTGCTTGCATCCACAGTGGGGGGGGAAAGGACAACCAGAAATAAGACATCTCTGAGAAACTCTAACATGAAATAGGATTACCACTTCTGTTTGAGCTGATGGTGTAATGGCCAAGGAGTGTAGGTAATTGTTCAAGCATCTTCTCATGACAAAGACATGAGAGGCCAAATTTTGAATTCCAGCATTTTGGGGCAATATGTGTAATTCTACTTTAGTTATGATTACTTTCAGGTATTTTATCAATCTATTCAATCAAAGGAGATATAATACAATTTAAATATTTGAGTAGCTGCCAGCAGACAGCTGCAACATGGTGAGTTTGAGTCTAGCCTTTCTAACAAGTTTTACTTAAGTACTTCTGAAAAAAATATGCACAGTTTAAAGTTCAAGCACATGCACAATCTGGTTAGATTTAAGAAAATTGCTCACTCAAATTTTTAGAGTGAACTGTGGAATTTTTCCAGGATTGAGCTGACATACATTTTCAATAACTGCACTTGCAGTAGTTACCCCTACTGCAAGTAATGTAGGTAGGGAATCTTACAGAAGCATAACACAGAGAAAATGAGATTGTTCCCTTTCAATACCTAATTTGGATTGTGTAATCTATTAATTTTGTTTAAGGGAAGAAGACTTTACTCCTAATCTGTGGGATACACTGAGAACACTAGCCTTTTACAGAGAAAGAAACTGAAATTCAAAACTTGTCTACTTGGTTTACATGAGTGGCTTGCCAAGACAGCTGTGTGGTGTGAATGTACACTGTTTGCCAGCAGTTCCCTGAAGGTGAAATAGTTACACCCTTTGGGCCAAAATAGTTTTTCCATTTGAGAAAATCATTTAAAGTATACTATCAAAGGAACACTGCATCTCCGCAGAGAAAGGCTGACAATATATTCTACAAGTACAGGCATACCAGAAAAGCCTTTCAAAGTATGGACAAGCCTGTCATTAAATTTAACTTCTAACTTGAGTAAATCCCTCCATTGTGAAATCTTGTTACCTTCCTTTACAACATTTCCTTTCTCTGCTCCAAGATGTGATTCTCCATCAGCCTAAGGAGCTCATGAAGTTGACTTAGTCTATTTAATTCTAGATTGAAAACTTCTCTGATTATTACTAACCAACTTCCTTAATTCCCAAACCATGGCAACGAAATACTCTGTTTGAGAATGTAGCTTTTTAGAGTTCTCTCTGTGCCCTTCTTCCTGATCCAGATGTCATAAAGCTCTAGCCATATATTTTCAGAGAGTCTCTCAAAGAACCAGTCATGTCATATTTCTTGTTTTCTTGTCCTGACTTCTTTCTGAAAACAATCCTGACTTTTTCAACCTGCACTGTTTTGTGACCTCAGGTAATGAGACATTTCAAGGGTCTCTTCAATATAGGTACATCTTTTAATATTCAGGTGAAATGTGAAGATGCATTCCCTGGGTCACCATTTCTAGCCAGTTCAATTTCTCAAACACTCAGTTGAAAGTGACCCCCTATTTTGCCATGATTCAACTGAAATCAGTGTCCAAGCTCCCACTGACCTTTCAGTGAGAGCAGACGGATGAGTTGTTCACGTTTCATTTATAAGGTAAGAATGGTGAGGGTCAAATCTACATTGGCTAAATGTGGGTGTAATACCATTTATTGTAGTGATACAAATGCATGAAAGAAGGATATTCTATCCAGTATATAACATCCCCATTAGATATCATATCCATATCCAATGGTGATGCTATAATGAAGGTAAACAAATTAGGTGCAACTAGACACATTAATCACTGCAAGAGGACCAATTAATCAGGTGAGTTTCTTGGGTTTATCCACTAGACCTGTGTCTAGCTTGAAGATATGCCAAGATAAAAGGAAAATATTCTGCCATCCTTGATCAGTAGCACAAGATAAAGCACATAAGGTAATTATTTTATGAACTAGCATGAGTTTATAAGCATGTATATGAGAAGAAGTAACCCACAAGGCTTTAATGGGTTTGGGTTTTTGCTCTCCAAGATAGGCCCTAGTGGTATGAAAGAACAGCTCTCATAGCAGATGATTATAATCACATCTATCATATTAGGTTTGCTGCTATTTAATCCTGATTTTCCATTCTTCAAAAAGATTGCCTGAGACATTTCCATCTACCTCTCCCACTGTAGAGCAACAATCCATAATATATTCCACCACTTCTAAACTGAAAGCAGCTAAAAGGACTATTTCTGACTATATATTTTAATTCTTGTCTTTCATACACGATTTATTGTAAACCTTTTTAGTCTTTTCCTGTTATCTGACATGTAGAAAATATCCTGACTCATATTGTAACAAAAAAATTTAACCAGCAGCTACCTCCTTGTTTTCATGTCACCACACCACTAGCAAGATCACATCACACTTAATTAAAATGTTGTGGCTACTCTTGCTCACAGGGATCTGCAAATTGTGTCCCCTAGTAGGAAGGTCACTGATGTTTGCAGCTTTTCTCATGATTATCTGACAGGAAAACATCATTCTTAACTTGTGCTGTCAACTATCTGTACAGCAACTAACCACTCTACAATAAACTTGGACTCCTGCTAAAGAGTCTATCAGCAATAAGTAAATTCTGCTATAAATGTCCTGTTTTCAAGCCAGGTACCATGGAAAAAATTACAAAGTACAACACATAGCATAATTTAAACTTATTTTTGATCCCTTGACTCTAAACATTAGGCATTTGCTTCTGCAGTCGCTGAACCACATGCATCTGAGCCTGAAGAACCTCTTTCTCACATGGTGAACCACTGAACACTATTGTTTGTCAGAGTAACTGTTCACTAAGACAATGCAAAATTTTCAGAACAACGTCAGCTCTGACACAGATGCCCTGAGACACTTATGAGTAAAGCATGTTAATAGTAAGAAATACACTCAAAAACTTTGAGGCATCAGAAACTTCTCAGAGAAAACAACACACATCCAAGAAAGACTGTGCACAAGCCGAAATGAATTAAATAATTTCTATTTCTGTCCCAAATCACTTAGGCAAAGGCACTGCAGTCCATAGGTAAGAGATGCTTAAGTATCATTGTGTGCAACAAAACAAGAAATTGACACTTGTTTCCAGGTGCACCTAGACATGTCTAACAGAAAGCTGGCTAAGCATTATTAGCACTATTCTGTCTTAGCACATTAATTAAGCTTCTTAATCATAGCCAAACCCTATCCTCGGCCTATTAATGCTGCCTTACAGCTTTCTCTACTGCTTAGTCTAAGACTGGTGCCAGAGTTTTGTTTCAACTACCCTTTATGCAGGATTCTGATGATTTTCCTTTAGAAAGAATGTCACTTTCTTCTGCATGTCTCTTAGTGTTACCAAGACAATTATTCTGTCTTCATTCCATTCCCACCTTGAGTGGCCTCGATTTTGTAAGATATCCTCTTCTTGGCAGGTGAATCCCAATGAAGCTATTTTATAGATAACCTGTAAGGAAAAGAGCTATCAAACTAGGCATCTCCATCTCATCAAAGCCATGTATAGCTTTGATATGACCTCTTGTACTTTATGTTTCTCTCTTATCTTACTACTTTATCTGAAATCTCCTCTTTTTAAAATGTTGCTACTTCATCCTTCCCTTAGTATATTCCACTATCTTAATAGTCCTCCTTGTGCCTAATGCTCTATAACTTTTAGAAGATTTTTTTACTTACCAGTTTTATGTACTATCATGAATGTATTTTATTTTAGACCCCTTTATTTGTGAGACAACTTGTAAGATACTTAGTGCTCATCCATATATGGAAAATACTTTACAAGTAGTATATTTTAAATATTATACTTGAACATGCTTCTTGGCCTAAGTATTAAAATTGATCCACTTAAATTCACTGGCTGAGCATTTCAGAAATCAGTGCATGGTATTAGCTGAATTCATGTTAAATGTCTATAAGAGACACTCCAATTATTGTGACTCTTCAGAGAAGTACTTCAAAATATGATGTCTCCCCATAATATCCATGTAAAAGGCAAAAAAAACAAACATTTTTGAAAAACCCCTCACTAATTACTTGAAACATTTGGTTTTGCAACCAATTCCAAGTGATAATTATAGTTGATTGTTTATTCTCTCTCTAATCACTCAATCTATTATTCACAGTGAGGATTTAGTAGAGCTGGCCAAGAAAATGAGAAAAGGAAAAAGGATTTAGGTGGACAGTTGAAAATAAAAGAGACAGAAATGTTTTAATACAAGTTGTCAATTCAATTTGTTGTCTAAAACCTCAATCAAAATATTTCAGTGATCTTGCAAAGGCATTGTGATGCTTCAAAGAGATTTCTCTGCCTATCTCTTCCAGATGCATATACTCTTGTCTTTAGATGAAATGACACCACGTCAATAGGAAATTCTATAGCTGAGGCTAATCATGAGAGAGAAATTCTAACTAGAAAATTCATTTTGCTAAAGAAAAAAAAACATTTGAATTATAGCCCCTACCAGAAAAATAATTACATTTCTGCACAGTTCTTCATTGAGAATTGAAAATTTTCACAGAAAACAAACAATAGTCATAAAGAAAATCCAAACCAAACAAACAACAAACCAAATATCACTGAAAAGCCACTAAAATAAAATTCCAAAAAGAATTAATCAAAACTTCAGAAAATTTAGACTGTCTTATGCATTATAAAGCGTACAATAGAATTCAAAACTTAGTGGAAGTTACTTATTCATATGCTCCCTTTAGCATCTTCCCTATGTAATATACCTAGGGAATGAATATCAGTAGCACAAGAAAGAACAAGTCTGGCAAACTGCTTGAGCCCTATCGTATGCACTTTAAATTCATTGCAGCACAAATAACATGACTCTACTACAGAAGGTCCGACAGTTACCATCATTGATCTTGCACGAGTTTTTATCATAAAGAACTGCTTGTCCTTCTTTCTACAGAGTTTGAAAATGAAGCTCTTTCTGTCTATGAATGCATCTCTGGACATGTTGATGTTAGGTACCAATTATTTGTACAGCTTCCCCTTTAATCATAAGAGCTTTTATTCCCCCATGACATATCATATTAATCTATTCCCAAACTACCAGAACATTCAAAGAGCAACAGTTCAACCCTAATGCAGGAAGCAGGTTTTCCAGCTTATTAAATTATACTGATCAATCAATTTTAGTACATGCTCTGTATCATGCAACCTGCCTCCCTGCCTTAGCCCCAGATTATGTGTTATAATACCTGGGGCAGTCAGACTCGATGTGACTTTTTTTTAATGATGTGGTGTCCTATTCAGACTGTCTCAGCAACAGTGCCTGTGTCCTGTGCAAAAGACCTTTTCTGAATTTATTTAATACATGTTTTATGTTCATTGAAAATTATGTTCTTGCATATTGGAAGAATTGTGTTCAAAGAAGGGCAAAGCATTTCCCCTTCCAAAACACCAGAGCATTGTTTTTAAGATAAGTCATACCAGAACTTAGCAATTACATGTTTAATTTCCATAATGCAAATAGTAATCACCACTGCACATGCTCATTGTTCTAAAATGATGAATTAATACTTTTCAGTTAACCTAGCATAATAAAAACCACAACAATTTTATTGCTAACCTTTTAAAGTGGGAATGGCCAGTAGAATATGCATTAGTAAGTACATTTCACTGATATAGTAGGACTATAAATAATTGCATCATACTCCCTTTATAACTTTTCAAAACATTCACTTCAGCAAAACTTGTCCAGAAAATTGTGTAAATAATGCAAAATCAGTTTTACATTTTTGGAATTCTAATGGAATATTATCTTAAGGAGTGGCACTGCAGAAGCCACTGCAGTTTGGAGCTGGGAGTACTGTAATTCGTACTGACAGCTGTCACTGCTCCTTTCCACTTAGGTGGGTCTAATGAGCCAGCCGTCATGAGAGATTGGTGTTTGTTTCAGAGCTGGGACTTCACATCAGGAGAGAGCAAGTTAGCTGTTAGCTATAATCTGACACTCACACAAGCTACCAAAATGGCAAAACTGAACTCAGTGCTGAAATCTACTCCAGCTAATGACAGCACCATTCTCTTGCATTTCGATAAGCAAAGCCACTGGAAAGGAAACACGGGCAGTGCAAGCCACTCAGCCCAGCTTTCTGCACATCAGATGGCCCAGATGGCTTTTCTTGGGTCCCACACTGAGCAGTAAACCCAGAAGGCCCTTTCCCCATGCCTGCACACATACACAGGGCAGGTTTTATCACGGTGAGTCGTCTCTGTTCCATAGTGAAGGTTTTGAGACACTGTCATCCAAAAATGAGAACTAACATCAAACAGAATTATGGAAACATCAAAGATGCTTTTGTAAAGCCATGGTAGATTTCTAACAATTTCTATTACTTTTTGTCTATGTAAAAGGCATACTATGTTGTAAACACTAAATCCATGAAAAGATTAAATTAAAACATTTTACATTAGTACAGACTGAATCAAATTTAAAAAACATTGGACATCTACTGTTTCGGTATTAGATTATTTGTAAGGTGTCAGAATAAATTTCTGAGGGGAATGTGCATTGTTAACTGACTATTCTTCACACCATTTCATAAAATGCTTTTAATGTGTGACTTCTTGTCAAAAAATTTTCATCACTTCTCAGTCATGCATCTTTCTTAAAGCCTTAAATAGATCTTTTTGAGTTCCTCTTCCTTAATTTCCATTCACTGACAAAACAAAGATGTGAATTTTTATCTCATCTCTGCACATTATAACTAGCATTGCACAAAAAAAAGGTTCTTCTTTTGACATTGCATCTCTATAAAAGGATTAAATGAGCTGTGAATATCAGCATTTAACCAATAAAAAGAGATCTTTATTTATTTAGAATGTATCAGATCTGCTTCATCTAAAAATCTAATTGAAAAGGCTATTCAGGTCAGCTGTGATATTAGAAGACAACTGAATCACATTTAATGCTGCTTAAAGGATGTGAATGGGCTGAAAGAAAAATTAAACCATGGCCATTAAAATTTAATTTGACTTAGTGAAGCCATTAACATTTTGGTTTTATGCAGTGGCAAGCATTTTAAAAACATTTTCATGTAGTTTAGAAATCTAGACATGCCAAATGGCTGACCCTTACGTAGAAAAAATTATTGAAAATGATCTTACAGGGCAAATAAGGAAAAAAAAGCAAAAGGAGAAAAATTGTTCAAATACCATTATTAGATGTCATTCTGTTCTTCCTTCAGATATAAACTGTCTTCTGTTCTAGTAATTGCTCACTTTGTTTTTCATTTCAATTCATTTGGTTATCAAATGAACATGACATGAAGATGTGGAAAAAAATAATCTATTCTTAGGACAATGCCCTGTCTTACTTCTAGTAGTGTACCTGCAATATGCTGCTTTGTCACCACAAGTTTGCCTTTGCAGTTTGAAAATGCCACTTCAATATTCCTTATACACTGTAATGACAAATATTGTTAATAGCACAAAGCATCCATCAATGCAGTAACTTTAAAAACTTTCATCAGTTTCAAATGAAAATTTTGTCTAGATTAAAATGGTAACAAATCTGATCATGTATCATAAATAAAATTTCAGACTGACTGCCAGACAAGGAAATAGAATCCCCTAGTTTTGTTTTTCAGTCTCATTTTTTCCAATTAAGCTTAAAAAGAAAAGAAAACACCAACAAGAGACTTTGTTTAACAATCCCAAAATAATACAGTCTGAGATTTCATGTCTTGCTTTATAACATTACTTGTATTGCTCTGGATTACTTATGAGCAGTCACCATCAGACTTGATAGGAAACAGAAAACACTAAACTCTGTAAAGGCTCTTACAAATGCATTCCAGAGGTATAGGGAGATCACAGAAGCTGTAAGACTAAGGCAGGGAGTTTTCTACATACAGAGTGCAAAACATCTAGTTTTGAAGAAATCAGCCACCTCCATTTCCAGTTCCATGCTTGACCCATCATTTGAACTATCTCTAGAGATAAGAGAGGTACATAGCTAAACAGCATCCTTCTAATGAGCTAAAAGTCTGTGAAAGTAGGAAAAGGTCAAGTAGTGTAGGGCATGTAAAAGCTTTGAATCAACAAGTTTTTGAAAGACTGCTCTGCCATGTGCTCAATTTTATTAAGTTTGATGGGCTCTTACAAAGTTCTTTTTGTCTATCACCCCCAAATACCTTATTCATCAGTTTCTACTTAATGATTCATTGTGGCTAATAATAGATTAAATGACTGGGAAAATAATCAAAGCTCTAATGACAAAAGGAAGCATCTGAATTACTCCAATAGATTACCTTTTAAATTGACTTGGCTAGCCATTAATTTGATTTTCTCCTTTCCCAACTTAATTTTTAATGGATTACAGAAAATTAAAAGCAGAAACCTGTTCTTTCACAGTTGCAGTGCTTGTAACTCCTGCCTGAGAATATTTTTACTTGCAGCATATCAATACCTCAAGTTCAAGCATTTCTAATCTTAGGGAGTTTGGGAAGGCAAAGCTGTTTTACTAAGCTTTAAAACCAGTCACATCACGTTAGAACATCTCCAGGTTAAAACTCTCATCCAAAGTTGGCTACAGTTTATCAGAAGAAAGTCTGTGCTCATGAATGACAGCCAAGAAGCCTCTCCAGTCTGTTGCTGGAATAATTGCTAGATTATTCCAGGATCTGCTTAAATTTGAGTGTGTGCAAACTACCATATCAGCTTGAATGTTCAGCAAGCAGCTTGCCTCACAGCTCCTTTATAGCAGATTTCTCCCTGGAAAAAAATTAAATACCTGCATTTAAAAATATCTACTTCTTTTAACAGCAGTAGAAAAAAGTGAGCAGAAATTACAGAATTACAGTATTTGGATTTGAGCACCTGGATACAGTTTATATCTTCTCTTACCACAGTTTGTGTTTCAGAGTAAAAATAAAAAAGCATAGAAATAACTGTACCTAAGAACAGTGTAAATGCAAAGGTACACTGTAGCAACAAAGTATAAGTAGAAGAAGCAATCTCTGCTTAGGAGTTTGCCTAAAAACTTAATGCAAGAATCTTCTGCAAAATTACTTCTATTAGTTTAGCAAGTAAATCCAACACTATTTTAATCCTAGATCTGCAGAGAAAGAAAATAATTTGTATAATGGCACTTCAAATACATTTGCTCTGAGAACCTAAAAAAAATTTGGTGTTATGTCAGGACTTCTAACCTCATTGCAGAACATCTACAGCCTCCAAAAGAATACTCTTATTAGGAATATGCAGTATCAAAAGGTCAAATAGAGCTTTTTATCAGGATCAGAACTTGTGATCAGATGTTCTGTGATTTATCAAGAACTTCAGCCAGAAACCACACGACAAACTCGATTAAATAAACCACAAAGTCTTGAGTATATTCCAAAGCTTGGAAAGCGTAATATTCTTCAGACATTCAATCTCACAGTTATCCTTTATGAGCATGTGCCAGCACAGTTAGATAAATGTGATTCCACATGCCATATAGAAGTCTTATTTCTGAAACGAAAGTGCCACAACAACCTTGGTTATTTATCACTGCATGAACCTGTAAAATAATCTCTCAAAGTGTTTCTTTGTCTCAGCTATTTCATCTGATCTCCAAGACTGAAAGAAGATCTATCTTTAAATTATTTTCTTGGTACAGAAGAGAAAAGAGCAGAATCCTGTCCCATGTCATTACTTTATGCATTCCTTTGCCTTGTAGGAAATGTCACTGCACACAGGAAAGAATTTTTTTGCATTGTAATATACAAAAGTATGGCAGTGGTGCCTGACAAACACAGTCACCCTGTCCTTTGCTCTCTTCATTGCTTTTCTATTAATAATTCTTATCTACAAATGTTACAGAGTATGAAATCCTCATTTCTAAAAGATAATATAAAATTCAAGCAAAGAGATAGTGATCTACACTCAGGTTCATGTTAGGACAGAATTAACAATAAGAGAGACTGGGAATAAAACTTCCCTGAAGACTGATACAGCATGCAAAAATTAACCTCTCACAAAGATAAAAAAAAGACAAGATACACTAGTTATTCTTCATGGTGCAATGCCCAAGACACTTGAACAGCTTCTTAAGAACTGCAATATGAAAAATTACCCAAAACAAAGCTTCTCCTTAATCTACTTCACTTTCTCTAAAGGCTAAGGTAGGAGAAGCCAAGTGTGTCTAAGTAAATATTTGAGAAAGTGAGAAGTGAAATCATAATACTAAGAGGATCTCTAAATAATTTTCAAAAAAAATAAGTGCCTGTGGATGATTTGGCAACCACATTCTCACATCATAAAGAAACAGCTCTACTGCTGCAGAGCTAACCACAATTGTGTTACATGCAGCACAATAAAACTGAACTCTAATTTGTAAATAATTTGTGAACCATATGGACAAGGCACACAGGAAACCATTCTGAAAATGCAGTTCTTGTATATATATATATGTATATATATATATATATATAATATTCTTATTACTGTATGTAATTCTTATTCCAGATCCTCTTCTGAACTTCTCCAGGCAAATTTGGAGGCTGTGGGTATATGTATTGACATATGAACATCCAGTAAAGAGACTGAAACCATAAACTACATATAGGATATAGTGTTTCCTCCAAGTATTTCTGCTCTTATGAAACCTTCAATTTAGATCACATCATGGGGCAAAACCAAGTATCAGCAGCTAAATCAAGTTAGCTAAAACCCAGGATCTTATCGAATATTATAACGGTCCAGTGCATGGCAACCTTTTCTTGAAATTGTTCTGAAGCCATATATTAATATGGATCTACAGGAAAAAAGGGAAAACCCCTCCAGTTTCACTGCCGTGAAACTTACCGTGAAGTTATTTTTCTACTTGTCATTACTAATGACCCTACAACAATGCTAATATTAGTATTAATGGCATTAACATACTGCTAACAGGAATAAAATATTCTGTAACATGCAGTGATATCCACAAAATGAGATAATGGCATTACTACAGAAATGTCCTTAATTCTGTTCATGGAATAAAATTACTCTTTTGATATCCATGGGAAAAAAGTTGTCAGGTCCACAGTTTAACTCATTTAAAAGTGATAACACACATTAGCCTAAACAACACTCCTGACTTGGATATAGCTGGGACAAGTGCATTATTTATCAGGGATGTTGCTTATTAGAATAAATGGTTTCTTCTCACCATCCCAGGGTCTCTGTTAATGTAGGAAGGGATACTTCACCCTCTGGGTCTTGTGTAAATTAAGAGGTGCTATTCCCCACCTCAGAATTTGTCTCATTAGCTTAAATCTCAAAATAAGAAAGGCTGAGCACTGAAAATAATACTACACCAATTCAAACAGACTTTGCATGGCAAATTCTGGCTTTCTAATAATGTTGTCCATGGCATAATTTATATTGCACTATCAGCATCTTTGATTCTTCCTTCTCTATAGTCACCCTCCCTGGCACCTTACCTGAACAGAAAATGAAATACATTCCACACCATGTGGGCGTGATTTATTTTATAACTACAATTGCTCTATTTCTGTATTTCCATGCATTACAGTGTTGAAATTTCTGTTTCATAATGACCCAGATAAGTGTTAGAAAAGGTTGAAAGACAAACAAAAAGAAAAAGAAAACTCTCCCAACATCTCAATTGAAACTATACTCACTGAAACTCAAGGAATGTTTTAGAGCAGTTAGCCAAGTGTTCCTATAGGAAAGCAACGAGGGATAAACTTATCTAGATTTCATTAATTTATTAATTTCTGCTCCTGAATTATTTCAAATTAGAAAGATATGAAGGGTTGCCATCATGATTCATTTTTTTTTATAAGACTAGAAAAAGAGGCCATACAAAAGACTAGAGGTGAAAGATGAATCAATCCAAAGAAAAGTCCGCTAACAAGTTTGCTGAGATTTGAAATAAAACAGAACAAAACCTATTACTTACTTTACCTTTATACTATGCTTCTTAATTTTGATTTAAAGAATTTCTACATCATCTGATTTCTTGACATTTCAGGAATTTAAAGGAAAAAAATCTAGTAATACAATAAATATATCCATCCATGTGTGTACATAATAGCTTTGGGGAAAAGAATGTAACTTATATCTCCACTTTCATCTCTAATTAACCTCCATAGCTGCAGGTCACTATGGAAGTTCTGCTTGTTTTGATTCATCCCCTTCTCCTGCATAGTAAGGTTTATGTGACTCATGACTTCCAACTCTCCAATCAAAAATTTGGAACAATCAGCTGTTAATTTTTTTCCAAGTTATGAAACAGGAATACAAAGCAAGGCAGATCTGGGTCCTGGGGAATCAGTATATCATTTAGAGCAATCGTGAGCTGTTTTCCCTCTTATATTAGCAGTGTACACGGTGTAAAATGAGGGAATTGTTTAAATTATATAACTCGCCTATTTTATTAAAATTGTTATATAATGATGAAAGGAACAAAAATAATTTGGTAATTGAAAACTGTGAGCTACTAAGCTTACACAAACTTCTTGCTGAAGAGCATTTCCACTAGAGGAAACAGGCAAAAAAACAACAGATGTAGTCAACCCTATTGCAACTCAGCAATTAAAATACAGGTGCCTGAAAGAGGTATCTCAATCCATCAAGCTATCTGCAAATCCTACAATGCAGCATTTATTTTCCATGGGCTGGTAAAATATCATTTAGGACTATATATTGAAACCTATAGTTCAATATATTCTTGTACAGTTAAAGGCATGTAATTAATATACAGAATTACCCATTAGTAGGCATCAATATATATTTAAATCATTTCTCTTCTGCCTTGATACACCCATTTAGAGATACAAAGTTTATTCTTAATAAAAAAGAGAATGACTATCATATCTCCCCACAATAATAAGCAAGACAAAAGGCTTATATTTAATTTGTGAGATTCAAACTTTGCAAACTACGCTACCAACAAAGCTCACAAATACATTATATTAGAAGAAACTGGGACTTTTCAGTAAATAACCTGTAAGGCTCTGACCCATCTAGATGTGTTAATCAGTTACATCCAAGTTACCAATAACACAAGATCTCTGATTGATTGGGGAAAATCTCTTAAAGAAAGACTCCCTTAAACAGAGACTCTCCTGAGAGACACCACATGTCTCTTAAACAAAGACTCGCAGAATGATGACACTTGAGGTTTTGAACATAAAATTTCATCTTGCTCTTAAACCTCTGGTCAGGGTTCCTATTTAAGCCTAATGCTTCTTATTGACCACACAGATTTATAGAAATTACGTAGCTGGAGGCCACTAATATTCCTACAATAAATATGGGATATACAAGGAATAATTATAAATATCATTAAAAGGGACAAAGATGATAAAAATATTCAACACAATCACTGTACTGTAGAAATTATAAATTATATAAGATGTTAATTTAGTACTGGACTGAGTCTAGGCTTATAATATTAAAACACACAGGTGATACATTAATTATTAATATTCTTCTGTCTTTTGTTCTCATATCAGTTTTAGGTGCACAAGAGTCACAGAATTGTGTATTTTGAGTTCTACGAGAAATATCTTTGAAAGATACTTTTGAATTTAAAATATAGTCAAATTTTTACAAAGTATCAAATTCATCAACAAGAGCTAGCACTGACTACATTTTTTGGTTTAAGAGCATAATGTATAGAACAAGGAGGACATAATGGGAGACTGAGAATAGAGCAGGGAAAGCAGAGCTCCTGAAGACCATTCCCAGTCTCAGTACTGTGTTGTGTGGCTGTAAGAAAGCTCTCAAGTAAGTGCTGAAAAATGTATTTTTCTGAACAGCAGCTTTGGGTTTGGTTTTTCAGGGGAAGACCCAAATTATTTGTAATAAAAATCAACCAGGAAAGGAATTCTGAGATCATCCCACCTGTACAGATGTTAGTATATATTTAATTTAGTCAGTGCTTTATAGTCATTTTAGTAGCTGCTAACTCCAAGTATATTTCTAACAGTGCAAACTCTGCCTCAGCACATTTCAAACTCATGTGACTAAGATCTTGTTAAATCATGCCCCCCCAAAAAAACAAACCCAGA
Source organism: Vidua macroura (assembly GCF_024509145.1). Taxonomy (NCBI): domain Eukaryota; kingdom Metazoa; phylum Chordata; class Aves; order Passeriformes; family Viduidae; genus Vidua; species Vidua macroura. Next base: position 15,384,525 of record NC_071578.1, read on the forward strand.
CCGCCTTAAGCCTGTTGCATCTTTCCTTCAAGCATGACCTTACAATAATCTCAGTCTTGGGAATTCAGATCCAGTAAAACTAACCATCTACAGCAACAAAAAACAGGAACCTGGGACTGGCATAGAACTGCTCGCCTGTTTGAAAAAAAAAAACAAACAAACCAACAAACAAACCCACAAAACAATGTTGAAAACAAACTGATACTTTCCCACAAAGCTTCTTTGATTTTTTTTCCAAGACACAAACATCTTTTTTTTGTGCACCTGCATAAAACAGCCAAGTGACCTCATTTTTTTTCACTCACCTCCTGAAACCACCAGTTATGGTAACTAAAGCATCTGGTAGAAATGTACACACAGTATTCTTGACAATCAAGCTCACTGCATCTGCTTCTGCCTTAGACACACAGCTAACAAGGTCCTCATAGTAGAGAAACCCTGGAAATCAAAGGGGGAAAGTGTTGATCACTCCACAGAAACATTAAAATATGCACAGCATTATTCAAGGCCCAAATCACAGGTGGTGTGGGTACAAGGTATCACAGGCCAGAGACAGCCTCTTTCATCCTTCATCTTTGTCCTTAGAAGTTTATATATATTTTTGTCATTACAATTTGTCATGTGACCTGTCAATGCAGCATTACAATAATTGCTCCACTTTCTTAGGACTTGATTATTTCTAAATTACTCTGACTTCCCTACTAGCTCCCATCAATGGCATTTTTGGATGTACTGTTTCAAAAGGCAGTCTTCCCAAAATTATGGTGTTCTGCACAAGTACACAGCTCAGAAGTAGGTGAAATATCCCAGCTACCTAATTTCTGATCACAGAGCTTGTGTTGAAAGAAGCCAGTATGGCAGCTTGCTTCACGTTTGAATACGACATGTAAAAGAAAAAGGGACAAAGGAGTACGAATACAAGAAATCTGATCCAAGGGAGTCTGAGGTGACAAATTTAATGCAAAAATAAAGGGACATTATTTTAATGTCATATCATGGGATATGTTTTCCTTAATGTAACTAATTTCTTTGTTTAAATTAGTTCATTCATTTAGGGAAACAGTGCATACACACAAAATCTGTGGAGAAGGAACATTATTCATGTGACCATATTTAACATTTTAAAGCTAAGATGTCCTAGGATTGTAGAAAAAAATTTATAAGTACTTTATTACAAGTCTAGATTTATCAGTAAAGTAGGGCTGCCTTGAGGGAGACAGATCTCCTCTGAAAAGTAGTTCTGGGCTTTCCCAATTTCATAATTTTTTCACAACCTGTGCAATAATGAACCATTAATAGTTTTGTGTATAGGAGATTTCATTTGGTACCTGTGCAAGCAATTTAAAAATATGCATATTCCTTTGTTTTGAATGACACCATTTTTAAATAGGAGCTCAGCTGGTCCAAATATTTTCACCTAATAATTCAGTATTCACAAGACTGCAGCAAGAGAACAGATGTATAAATGAGTTTTGCCTTCCCCTGTGATTCTGTTATCAAGTTCTTAGAGCACTGAGATACAAGTTTTTATGACACCTCACCTTACCTGCTTTCTGCATTTTTGACAGCTTCAGGGTCTTGTCAGCTTTTACCTCTTCCACAGTTCGCAAACCCATTCTGTACCATTTCTCAGATGTCTTCACTCCCACTCCAAAGACTGAAGTAAATTGCTAAGGTCAATAGAAAAACATTTCAGTGCTGTTTTCTAAAGGAGCACTGAATTAATAATAAGTAGGCAACCCTAAGGTTTCTCAAGGAAAGCAATGGGCAGAGTTAATCCTACACTGAAGATAAATAGTGGGATACAAACATAAAAATTCAGCTTCCCTTGTTTGCATGACTACATTGAACAGAGAACTGCTTTTATACATGGACAGTTCTCAATAACGCGAACTCTAAACAAAAATACAGCAGTAGTCCCTGCCCCTTTATGTAATTTACTAAAATCTACACTTCTAACTATGGTTTGAAATAACGGTATAAACTCTATTTTTACTCCGTTTCTTAATAGAAATGCAAACAGCAACATTAGGTAGATCAATTCCCTGACACTGACCAGATGGAATAAGAGATGTCACAAGATTATCTCCATAATTTGACTGACATTATGGCTTTGTTCTATATGCACTACCAGCTCTCAAAACAAAAAAAAAAAGGGAAAAAAATAACCCAAGCAAACAAACAAATCCCCAAAAACAAACAGAAACAAACAAAAACCAAAACAAAAACCAAACAATCAAGAAAAGGCCCAAAATAAAAATCGAAACCCCACACACGTATCCCCAAACAAACCAAAAAACTGACACACAAAAAAACCAACCTAAAACAATCCAAAATCTACCAGTTTACCATAAATTTTTGAGTGGTCATATCACATCTATGACAAAGTAATGTTGTTCACTAAGTTAATACCCATGAGAGGATGTAAAGCAGAAGCTGTAAGCATTATTCACTGGATCACTATCTCAGATGAGCTCTGGTATGAAAGCAAGAGGGAAAATTTTCATGCTTGCCCAAAAGCATGTTCTTTATGTTCAGTTTGTCAATACTGTAGCTCTCCACCTTGCTTTGCAATTTTGTGGAATTCAGTGAGTAGTTGTGTAAGACATGAGTAACTGCTCTTTTCCATTGAATCTACAACCTCTGAATTCCATGCATTCCAAAGCAAGCCTGCTTTATTTTGTGTTTTTGTGGATATTAATTCCTTGGAAATAATTAAGATTAAAAAAGAGAAAAATTAAAATAATGGCTAATATTGAATATTAATTGCCGTACATTTTGTATATAATAAGTGAAATTACCTATTCTTGTCTAAATCACAGGTGCTTATAAAAGGATATGATTTTTAAATACTTAGATTGTTATCTTTTAATGTTTTTGCTAGTGCTGAAATATTTTCAAAAGGGTCTATTACTGGGTTTTAAATGATTCTAGGAGACTTAATTAACACTGAGACAAAGAACTAAAGAAAAAGGATTCTATGCATCCAAATTTTTAGGGGGGAAAAAACCAAAATTGTGGGTTTTTCTCTCCATACTTAGATTCATTGTTATTTAACATGCTTTTAGATGCTAGAGATGCTGCCAGCAGTGCAGCACAAGTAACAGGGAGCACATTTCTTTTCAGCTGGTTAAACCAATTGCATAAACTCAATCTCTGCAGCACCCACTTCTGTAAGAAAGCAAACTGACCCTGTCAGTTCATGTCCCTGCACCTAAAACATTGACTATAATTTAATTCAGTCATTTGATAACCGCGGTCCTGGGGCCAGCAGTGATCTTTTAAGTCATGATAAGTGAAGCGGCAGGTACCAGGATTATGCTAAACAGTAAAATGTAGGAATTCACTAATACGAGATTCTTCTTAGAATCTCATAAAAAATTGGTGGGAACAACTGGTTACAACTAATTTAGACAAAATGTTGAGATGCATGCTCAGCTAAGAAGAGAGCCACCTAAGTTTGTTTTAATTTTGTATGTGAAACAAGGCATAAAGTGTATTTGAGATAATTTGTCTCCTGATAGGTTTTATTCTAATCTCCAAGAGATTTTCTTAAACCCTGAAGTGTAAGATTTAATAGCTGTTCCTCAATCATGCTGTAATGCAATCATGCATTAATAAGCAAGTCTGTTTCTTGAATCCTGCTATACATGTGAATCTACAGCTCTTTTTGAATATTGCTACAGATGGCATCCACAGCTGTCTCTGAATACCTTTCCATACCTGTTTTGTAGGTCAGAGAATGGAAGAGCCTTTGGATAGCTGAAGCAAAAGTGAGTGGTGCCAGGGAGAATTAAACAGTCCCATTTGTTTTACTCTGTTTTAATTTTTCTGAAGACAGAAGGTATTTATGGAGATCAAAAATGCAGATAAAATTTTTAAAAATGTTTGTTCAGCTTACATGTTTCCAATGGAGAATTCAATAAATATTTCAGTAATGGGAACTGCAATATTTATGTGGTTTTTATTCCCTGCAACTATGAAGTTGTGTGACTAAGACTCTACAATGTATTTAGGGAAGAAACAGCTCCAGTCCTCCTGCCTCACACAAAAGAGAATTACAATAGATCTGAGTCATCTTCTTCACCTGGTATTTTCTTAATTCCAGAATAAAATGAAGTCATTTTAAAATTATAAACAGCAGAGGCAGAAATGAAACCAACATCACATTAAACCTACAGCAAAGAGTAAGTTGCATTACATTACTTAAGAGCAACTATGTATACATCACATTAATTAAAAATAGAAAGATATTTCACATTATTCCTTGTTACTGTTTCTCGATTTACCTTTCTTTTTTTCAAGACCTATCTTTCTTTTTACTTGATATTGGTGGTCCTTTTATAATAAAATTGATGGCTTTGTCCAAGTTCTACTAAAGGAAGGGAAATTTTAAACAACTGCAGCAAAACTCAAAGGAATTACCTTAAATGCCTTGTATCGCTCATCATTTAACACTTCTTTAACTCTAGAACTCTCTCCTTCTTCAATAATCTCCTAAACAAAGAAAAATATTACTTCTAAAAAATTAAAAATAATTTTTAAGATCTTACTACAATTATAAGGTTTAGTGAAATAATCTAAAATCAAGTTTTATCAATCTTTATTAATCAATAAAAGAACCCCAGCAAGCATGTAGTTTTATTCCCTTAGGATCAAATTCTGCAACCCTTTTAAAGAAAGAAAATTACTGAAGGATGAAGGAGAAACTGGAACCACAGAATAAATTTCACAGTCCTTACTTACTCATAAATTTACTCAAGGATGAAGTAGAAACTGGGACCATGGAATATATTTCACAGTACTTATTTACTCATAAAGTCACAGCCAGAAAGCAGTTATTTATTACAAGCTATCAATGACTTGTCCTGAAAATTAGATTTCATTATTTGGTTGAGTTTTCTACTCTCAAAAGTAAGACCATTGTAAGAACAGATACAATTTTTTTTCTGGAGTGTACATTTGTTTTAGTCTTTCTGATAAAAATTAAAAACAAAACTAACAAAGAAAATCACCCCAACAAACCATCCTGTTTTCTCTGGGATCATGACTGCAATCCCAGCCTCCACACAGAAGGTACTAAAAGCACTCCAGAGGCTGCATTCTTAACTGGTGGACTGGGGCAAATGAGGAATCAGAGCAAAGCACAACACTCAGCAGTGACCCCTGAGCAGCTGCCTGCTGGAACAGCAGCCCTCGGAGATGTGGGTCCTGAAAAGGCTAAGAACTAAAGAAAAAGGCAGGGAATACTCCAAGCTCCAGTAAGAATGCAGAGTTCATCCATCACCTGGATAAAAGGCTCTGCTATAACTATATATAACTTTCTATAACATAGTAAGGTAAAATTTAACATTAAAGTACTAAAATATTTACCACTTCCACAAAAAAGAGTATTTCTAATAAAGCATTCAGGTGAGTAAAGTGATGTTGCCAAGGGCAGAAGTCACATGAACAAAACTATTAACAGTTAACATGTTGCATCCAAATCAGAGTGAGCCCTTAGAAATTACATGCAAAGCTGATATTGTTTTATTTATTCCCTTGTATTTGTTCACTTGTTACCCTCATTCCTAAGAGTGGGGGTTCCATGACAGAGCCTTGTGTTATGACAAAAGGTTTCCAGAAATAATTTCATTCCCTGTTTCTGTGTTAGAAGCATAGATGACACATTGCTATTACAGGAAATGCAGGTTTGTACACACACATAGAGGTACCAGTGCTCCTCTCTGTGACCTGTAAATGCTGATCTGTAAAAGAATCAATTGGCAGATAATTCACAAGTACATTACCTCAATGATATCTCTGACTTGTTCTCCCACACAGGGCAACCCTTGTATATCTTTCATACTGGTTACTGAGAATGGAAGAGATTTCAGCAAAGAAGCTGCCCTTAAAAATTCCAGGCAGAATATTTCATTTTCTTTGAACTCATAATTTTCAGCCATTACCTCAAAGGCATCCTGGGACAGGGGGAGGGAGAGAAAAAAAAAAAGTTAAAATTTAATAATAGCTTAAAATATTCAGCATGCTCCTTAGAAAGGTTACTTTGTATGCTAATTCAAGAATTCTTTACATTACATTGAAAAGATAGAGTTCATTAAATAAAAAAGCAGACCAATTTTCTAGCAACTTGAAGTTTTCCAGATATCATAAAAATGGTATTTTAGAGCCAAGCTTGAAAACTTTTTGTGAGATTTGTCTTCTGTATTCTGTGTGGATCTTATAAATCAGTGTCAAATAGTGCCATAATTTTTAGAATTATGCCCAACCATAATTAATCCAGCAGATCAGCATGTAACATCTGCATTTTCAGACACAACCAAATAGAAATTTGTGGCAATTCTGGAAACTATCTTCATCTTTTTGAACATGTAGCCACATTTCTACTTGGTAATTTAGGGAACAAATTCTCCTTTTCTTCATTTTTCAGATGTATAACCTTACAAATAGAAACACATTTTCTTTATGGCTCTTTAGCTATCCATGGTTTGGTTTATTTAACATTGCACTCAAAAATACCTGAAGAATGTCTGTATAGTTGTTTTTTTCCTAAATGATCCATATGAGGTCTGTTTCTCTCCCAGAATATATAAAAAATATTTCTATTAATAGCAGAGAATTTTAGAAATGAAATGCAGGGAACAGACCACACAGCGGTGTAGAGGAATTTTGTTGCTGTTAGCCACTGTAGAGCATCAGCTTTTGAGAGGGAACCAATGCTGCAAAATAATTTTGTGAATAACCTAAGAACTTAAGAAGGTTTTTATTTGATTAGCAGCTGGAAAAACAAGTTCTGAGTGAAATCTTGCCCAAACCACAAAAAATTTCAAGAATGCAAAATTAAGTGATTTCTTCAGAAATGCTTAAGAGTGGACCACTACTAGAAGAGAGTTCCACTGTTCAGAATATTTACCTAGAAGCCAGAGAAGTGGCTGTCAGAGTGCATCTGCCTGCAATTACCACTTCCCAGAGCTGTAGGCCAAGTGCCTGCTCAGAAATGTTTCTGGAATAGATGTGAGTAAAATCAAGAGACAACAAATGGCTTACCAGAGCAATGCTGCAGTGGAAAGTAGGAAGGAAAGAGATTAAGTGTCCCTTTCCTGCCCTCACTGTTCATGTTTAGTCTCAAATATAATTTCATTTGTAATGAATACACAGTTTATATAGTTTAAAGAAAAATAATTTTAGATTTTCCTTTGTGTGCTTTATATTGGAAGATGAAGGCCAGTAAAAACCAGCAGGCCTTGTAGATCCTAAATGCTACGTGTGTAATATCTCCAGGTGAATCTGTCCCAACCCCACTAACTGACATGACAGCAAATCCAGTGAAGCCAGCTCTTTATTATATCTATGGAATAGAAAACAGCATCTATCACCCTACATTGAGTGAATACAGCCTCATTTAAACAACAACGAGATTTTACTTGAGCTACCATCATTTAGATCACTAAAATGGAACATTTCCTTAAAACTAAACAAACCATTCACAATGAATGTAGATTATTTACATACTGCATTTCATTGTTGGGTCAGTTCTATAAAACTAGACTGACACGGTGCGTTTGTTTAGATAATAAACATTATAGTCTCATTGAAACAAATTGAAGGTTTTACTTTAAATCTTCAAGAAAACATTGTCTTTTGTTACCCTACAATTTGCAAAACATTGCTCTTAACAAAACAAAAATACGAGATCTCACTTGTTTTGACAGTATTTCCTTAGGAGAAAATAGGTACCATAGCTGAAAAAAATCACTTCATTTCCCTTTTTTTTTTTTTTTTTTTAGCTGCACTAATATGTTAAAGTGTATAAAAATAGGGCTTGCTACAATTTTCTTTATTCTGTATCACCAGTATAACTTCACTCCTTGGTCTCCCTAAAAATCAGTCACCTGTTGTCTGTCTCACTCTAAGAATCCTTCCCTTAGCTGCATATTTATTTACCAGCTACGCGCAATAGGAAGGGCTGTGAAATTCCATTTTCATAACATTTCATGGAAGAGCTCATGAGAAGGACAGCTGTTTAGCAATAAGCCTGATCTGGAAGTTTCAACTATCATTTACATTCAACTACCCCTTGGGTATAAGGAATCAAAAAGAGGAGAGAGAGTGCTCCTTTGGGAAAAAAAAAAAAAAAAAAAAAAAAAACAAACCCCAATCTATTAGAAAAATAATGCCCAAGCCTTAGCTTCCTAACATCTGTCTCTAAATCTCTTGCAGTAGCTAATTGTTGGATTTATTCAACTGCCTTTTTTTTTTCCACATTTAAGATCTTTATTTAGTTGACAGATTATGTTGTAAGTAATTATACACTTTTTGGAATGACAGGCACATTATAGCTTCCATTTAGAAAGAGAACTAACGCAGAAATAGGTGAAACTACCGGTTTGAGGTCATGAGCAACATGGATTCATCCCAATTTGTATATGGAAGAAAAGACACAACACAGACAGTACTGCAAAGCAACTGGGAAAATATATTTTACAAGTGGGATAACAGGACTCAGATGTTTCCTCAGCTGTGGGGCTTTCTGGATGCTCTCCCAGGTTCTTACACGTTTTATTCTTTATTGGCTTCAAAGATTCTTTCTTACTATGGAATAGAATATGCTAATTGTTCCTTCAAGCGAGATTAACAGTTCAGCTCACAAAATTAAGATTACTTTTGATTTCCTCTTCTTTCTTTATAATTTGTACACATAAGTATTCAAGAAAGCAGTGTTTGCCAAGAAATTTCTTACTCCAGCTAATACTAAAAGCATTAATCAGAGGCAGAGTTAAAAAGATATAATTGATACATTCTTGTTTAAATAGTCTATACTGATAAACATAGCCAGAAAAGTGGTTTCCAAAAGCAGCTGCTCAGCAGCATGTGTTAATAATGCCAGAGACTGGCAAAGCCATCTTGTTTAGAGTGCTCAAAAAGTCCTGGGATGTTTTTTCTCACTCTCAAAAGGCAGCCTCTCACATGCACATCTGAAGTGTTCTACACTGAATAATCAGCCATTGTGATAATTGTGCCTGCATATCCCAGCACCAGCCCTGCTGCAGAGAGGTGTCAGTCCCTTCCCACTGCCAGGAGGGCAGTTCTCAGAAAAGCTGTACCACCATCACTATTGAAAAATACAGACACGTGAAGCATTTCACTCAGAGGCTGTTGATAGTCAGTGAGAAAATATAATCAAAGCATTTTTATGATCCTAGTTTACATTTTTCAGTGTTTTCCTGCCTTTGTGAAGCTCATTAAGCTGTTTAAAATAAACAATTAAAGAGTATTGAATATTCATTATTCTCTGTGCAAAAAAAACCCACATTGCCTGCAAATGCTGCAATTAATTACAGATGTCTTTTAACATAAAACTACTTTTAACATTCTTTTCAATAAAACATTTCTTTATTTTAAAAAAAGACAGAAACTGGAATTGCTGTCTATCAAATAGTATAGTTCATATTGAGTAATATTCTAGAGGGAAAAGTGTATAAAACTCTAATACTATTTAATAAAAATCTACAATCTAATAGATAGATCACTGGTGAAGTCAGCTTATGGTGATGCAAAAAGGAAAGTTATTGACCATTTATTCTAAACTATTATATGTCTTACTTGAAGCACCTCACCTTCACTTTATCAATCAGATGAATATTCAGATTACCTGTTTAAAAAGTACCAGTTTAAAAGGAAACTAAATTTCCAGAGATTTCCAGCACATGAGAATTTCATTATCTTCAGAGTAGTCTGCAGGGTCTGCTCTAATTAAATATGCAACAGAGCTGGGCTACATTTCAGTTCTTCAGTTATTGAAAATTTTACTTCTGTCTCTGAAATTGTGGAATGTTTGTTGGTGAGATTTGGAGTATGCAAAAATGTGGGTTTAAATGTACTTCCAGATTCCAGTGGGTCAGATCCAAAAGAACATTAAGATTTTGCTGAACTGTGTTAAAAATAAGAATGGTGACAGATGTAGAGAAGAATTCTGACTCTCATTTAATATCTGGTATTTAAGAGCCAATAAGATAAAATATCGTTAACAACACAAAGTTACCAGTAATCACCTTACATATGCTAAAAACACAGACTAAAATGCTATGAATGCTCAAAATCACTCATGTGAAACCAACAAAAAGTGCAAGATTCTCAACTGATATATGAGAATTATTCTCAGAAATAAAATAATAATCAGTAAGACCATGCTAGTTTCTGTCTGTTGAACAGCTGACCCAATAACATTCAGCATGATTCTCAGAGTACAGGTCATGCAGAAAAGCAAAACAAATTAATGGTCCCAAGAGCTATTTCTTACTGTCCTGCTCAACAACAACACCAGAGCTGGTCCACTGCTACTTGCAAAACAGTCTTTAATAAACTCAGTTTAAGACTCTGCTGGAACAGAAATCATAAATATTTCACAAAAGAAACCCCCAAACTTTAAATCTAATCTGCTTTGTAAAGAATTTATTACAGCTTCATGGAGAGGGCACTTGTCTTGCAGCCATGCCTACACTCTCAACTTTGCTGCCAGACCTTGGAAAGCTGCTCCACAACTCCTACCATTGTTTCTCTTGGCATCTCCCATTCACTCTCTATTAGGACTGTGAACAGGCCAGGGCTTGAATGTTTTCACAATGTGCTTGTACAGCATCTCTCATAAAAAAGGCCCCTGCATTACGTGAGTCTGCAAACACTACCGCAGCACAAATTTAAAAAATAGTAACATGCTGTTGTACAAATAAATTCAATCTGCCAAAGAACTATATAGCAAATTGTGACTAAAAAACCCAAAAATCTTACATGGTATGTGTTTGAGAAACTGTTATACTCAGAACAACAATTTGAGTTAATTTGCTTTCCCTCTCAATCACTCTTTTCCACTTGTTTATTTTGTAGGTTGCAAATCCAAAGGACGGGTCCTACTTCTCATCACATCAGCATCATCAGTGTTTGATGACCATTCAAAAGCAACCAAAGTTTTAGAATGCAGCTTTCATTCAAATAATTTTCCTCTCTCTTCCACCACTGTAAATGTCAGTTTTGGATTTTGGTAGGAGGAGATAACTGACATGTGAATGACCTTTGTATAGGTTAAGAGAGAAAATAAATACCTCCAAGTGCTTATTTCAAAAAGAATTAAACAATTGAGGCCAACCTGCAATATTGACTAAAGTGACTTCCAAATAAATGAAATTACCCCTTTTTGTTCAGTCTGATTTTTTTGGTTTTGTATCTGGACTGAAAAGCCCAACATTTTCCCAGATCTAAAGATTCTATCGTGTTATTTTACATCAGCTAGAAAAACAAAGGAGCTGAGAATGTAACAATAAAAGCATAATGTGCATGATCTCAGGGTCCCTGCATAAACACTATTACAAGAAATAAATATATTAGTTCCAGTTGCTCCTCATAATAACAAACAATAACAAGTTCATTTCTTGAAACAGAGGAATTCATGAGAAGCTTTCATATTATTTCACATTATGTAAAACAAAACAATACAAATGTGAAAAAAGGTCTGCTGATACAGCACAGAAATGCAGTTAGAGTGTTAATCACATAACAGTGACCTACATAATAGACACACTGTGTAATGAGAAATATAAAATACAAAATATATATTACATACATAAATATGGTCAAAGAAAGCAACATAGACTTGCTATAGCATACAAATTTAAACTGCTGAAGAGTGAAGATGCATTTATACTTTGTATTTTACCTTCCCATTTATCTTAAAATTTTGAATACATATTTACCCCTTAGAATAAACAATTAATTACTTTTGAATAGGTATACACTTTGCACACATTCACATCATAATTCAGAGGTGCAGTCTGCAGAATTTTTACTGAAGGAAGCTGTGTCAGTGGGACACTACATGTTATTAAGAGTATCCATCCAGTTAGTGGTTTGCTACTACACAGCTCCCAAGTCCATTATAAAACTAAAATTGAGGATCTTCTGAGGTATATTTTAAAATGAAATTAATAATAATAATAATAACTGCCTGAGCCATTGGCATAACTGATACATTCTTCTGTAGATACAGAAGAAGAAAGAAATATTTCTTTTTTATTTTTCTCTAACATAGTGGAAAGGAAACCAGGCATCTTTCCCGTGCTAAACATCCACATTCTCATTACCATGAGTAACAGCCAAAGAAAAGTAACATCCAGTAGCATTAGCAAAAAGGCTCAGAATCACAGAACCATTTGCCTCTGACTTAATTAGTTTCTTCTGTAAGAACTAAATTGTATGTTCCTCACAGAAGAATGTCTTTCTGAATTTTATTGCAGTCTGATATTAGTATTCAAATCCAACAACCCCTCCTGGGCACAGCAGAATGACTCCTTTTATTTTAGCATAAGAGAATACAATGCAGCCTCCAAGCGCATCTTTTTAGTGGGAGAGGGAAGATAGTTACAAATAAGCCAGAGAACAATATTGGAATATTATATTCCATAATAACATTAATATTTAAGACAAACATAAAGGAAACTTACTAAGGTACAGACTCTACTCAAAGGACCTGCTCTTTTGTTTTGTAGCTTTGCCCATCTGAGCAGCCACAGCTCACCTGTGAGTAGGGTGATGTGTTCAGGTGCATTCCTGGACCAGCCAGGTCAGCAAAGCCCAGGGCAGGGGTTCCCAGACTGCCTGCCCCAAGGCCAGGGGACACTGGGACCCAAAGACTGCACAGAGACTGAGTCTGAAGCAGCTGCATCTCTACCCCATCAACTGAACCATGGTTCCGCTGTCTACTCCTTGGCATCTGACATTCTTAGTGTATTCTTCACACCACAAGCCTTACTACACAACAGCTCATAAATTATTTAACTGGGACTAGCCCCATACTGAATGCAATAACAAAACCTTGACTTCTGCAATTTATGTCAACCCTTCTGTAGCTTCTTCCATGTGTAAAACTGGTTTGTTGTAATGTTCTGCAAGTTATTTTCTGGTTATTACAACAGACAGGAAACATGAGACATTTGAACATAGAAATTGCACCTAGTAGATTAAATCACCATTTTTCCTCATGAGCTGCCATCAAAGATCTCTGGTACTTTTTTTTAAATAAATAGTCTTTCATGATGAAATATATGCAGAACAGGACTCAAGATTAAAAAGGATCATCAACTATCCATTTCTTCAGGAAAAAAGTCCCCTAAAGTGCCTCTCCCAAGAAACCAGGATGTGTGTGTGCTGCACCCACATTGCTGCCTATTAGTGACCGTTCCAATGTAATTACTACACTTCCTCAAACACAACTCCTACTTATTTGAAACGGGAACTGGATACAACATATCAGGGCAAAGTCCAGTAAAAGGAAGAATCCAAGAATTCTCAAAGAATGCATTAACAAATAGGTTTGTACCCCTGTTATGGGCACAATCAGAAGACAAGCTAACTAAAGAAAACGGAAAATCTGCAAGCCTGACTCACAGAATAAGGTTGTTATAACAAAATGCTACCATCAACATATAACTCAAGATGGTTTGGACCCAGTTTTCAGGATGTATGGTATTGACCCAAGGAAAATCTGTCATTTAATGGTTGGCTGCCCACAGCATGCACAAGTGAATTACACCAATGCTTCAGTGCATTTGCTAAGTGCTTGCACTGAGAAATCTGTTGGAATGCTTTCACTTGAGAACATGAATTAGAGGATTAATACACGGCCAACAAAAGAACAGCAAATCTAAAAATCAGGCTCCTGTGACATTAGGCAGACTAACTGGCAGTTCTCCAAGGCATGGGCCAGTTCTGGCAGCCCATAAACACCCAACCCTTCAGCTGTCATTGCCAGCTTTGGCTGTGAGGAGTAAGAGCAACAGCCCTGAGGAGTTCCATTACAACTGTCAAGATGCTGATTCTAGACAGACTCATGTAATATAAACTTGCCCAGTTCCAGCTCCAGAAACAAAACACAGCATCAACTCTGAGAAGTTACTCCCAAAACATGTTGAAGATGAAAAACTGACACCTTTGTTACCACAAAACCCAGTGCCTCCCCAGAAATGTTTGATACATAGGGTAACAGAAGGGAATCTCAGTACTCCCATCATCAAACTGCCCCACTTCTAATGTGTTCAGCTAAATTCACTTAACAAATACAAGCTGTACTTTGACATTAAGACTGCTGCATTGATAAACCTGGAAGTAATTTAGGGACTGCCTCTGTGAAACACAGGTATAACAGAAACCACTCAAAGAATGTGGTCTAAATGCTAATGACAATTAAATCAACAACTTTGTGCCTTCTGGGAGCAACCATTTTACTTTGCCATTATCCATCACATTCTTTTTAATTTTTTACCTTTAGAATGTCTGACAAAATGTTGTAATATAGAAAATTCATCAAAGAACCAGGTCCCACATTCTACTGTTTTCAGGAAGGACTAAGACACTTACTTCCCATTTCTCCAAGAAGTTTGGTATTTTACATAGTTTCAGTCATACTGTGTTTGGTCTGACATTTTCCCCTACAGCAGCTTGTATTTGATATTTATAAACAGTGAAAAAGAACTGCTGCTTTCAAGAGGTTAAATGGTTACAGTCAAAGCCTTGTTTTTCTAGCAGGAGGTAGGGAAATGCAGCCATTTCAAAAGAAGCAGTTTTGGGAATGCTGGTAACATTGGGGTTGGAAGGGATCTCAGGAGGTCTCTAGTTCAACCTCAGGGTCAAACTTCAGTTCCCATCATGTTGCTCAAAAAAGGGACTTTTTGTAAATAAGCAAACAGTTTAACCTACTTGACTACCACAAATAGTAACATATATTTGATGTACTTGCTGATTATTTCAAAGCATAACTACAAACCAAATTTTAGGCTGTTTAATTTTTAACTGTGCATTCCCAGATCAAGACATTTTTGAGTTCCTTGTAGGTTTATCTTTAGTTCTGAATACCCAGGGGTTTTAGTATTTACCTTGTAAAGGGTTTATATTCACTGACAACTGATATCTGTTGCTATTCTTCTTATATGAAACTTACAAATAATACTTTCTTGAAATATTTGTATGTATTTACAGGAACACACAAAGTAGAATCATAAAAATTATATATAATAACAAAATACATAATAAAGCTTTAGAAAAATGAGGAAGTGTTTGGTATTATAGTTGAAACATATGCATGTAACTATGCCAGATATATTTAGATTGCACTATGTTAGAGTCTCTGAGAAATGTTTCCTTTTGAAT
The DNA here is from genome assembly GCF_024509145.1 of Vidua macroura. Lineage (NCBI taxonomy): Eukaryota > Metazoa > Chordata > Aves > Passeriformes > Viduidae > Vidua > Vidua macroura. Next base: position 15,399,720 of record NC_071578.1, read on the forward strand.
AGTGGTCACTGAGTATTTAGAGCCATTAGGCACAATAACTCCAGAGGAATTTAGACCAGAGGACTCAGACCCTTCATACCCTCTGAAATGTGCAATTTGGTCATTAACTAGGATATATAACAGTCTCCAAGATTTCTATTTAACTAGATAATTCAAAGGGGTTTTTGTGATGTTAAAGTAATTAACATGCAGTCTGTTTTCATGATTGCTCAGTTGTGAAAATCTGAAGTTTAGTACCATACTTTGAAGAACTGAACTTGGGCAGCAGAGCAACTGTGAAGAACCTTAGACTCACCTAAACCAAACTTTTGTTTATCATACTTCCAGCTCATCAACTAAGACTATGATGAAAGGCTAAAAAACATTTTTGGAATGTTATTCTATCATTTGTTTTAAAAATTCATGTGTTTACAAGCTATTAATGTATTTAAAGATCCACTGTGTTAAGCTTTCAGCAATACTTAGAGGATGCAATTAAGCTTGCACTCAATTTTAATTTAAGTATGGCAGATTTACAACTTTTTAAATTGTTGTTATGCTGCCTGTTTACTCATGAATTTGCTGAGGATGCCACAGAAAGCAAGTACTGAGGCAGTATTATAGTAATTATTCTAATTATACTAGTTTTTATTTTATAGATAGAATAAATATTACCGTGAATTTCTTGTTGTAGTTATTTAAAGTTGTCTTCCTCTGGCATGAATACTGAGATACTTTTGTTGCAATAAATGCTGGCATTTCCAATTCAGGTGTATTCAGAGGAGGAGACTGGGATTGCTCCTAACAAGGGTAAAAAAAGAAGAGTTAGTGACACACATGGCAAATAGCCTAAAAATACAAAAAAGTACATTTCATGAGCCCAAAATACAAACCTGTGAAGAGCAGGCAAGAAAATAATAATGCTCCTGTCATCCTCCTATGAAAAACAGGTGATTTCACATTGGCTGGACTGACAGTACAGTTTATCTGGTGATTACTGGGATTCTTTATTTTCTGCAGTAAGTTCTTACAGGGAGATTTCAATGGCACTGCCATTTAAAAAAAAATAAAGGTCTTTCTAAATGATGTGTGTCTCTACTACTCCCATTACTGCAGTAATTTTGAAAAACTACAAAACTTTAAGAGCAGATAAGCTCTAAAACACAGAGTTTTCCCAGAAAACACTAGATTATTCAATACAAGATTAGGGATATTAGACCAAAGGCAAATGTTCAATTGACTTTTTCAGTCTGTAGTTAATTCAGTAGTGGAGGAAAAATTTTTGTATGAATTGGAAATCGAGTTTTCTCCCCGCTTGCAGGTAAAATGATAGAAAACTTTTTATTTTGGATTTAATTCATTCAGCTAAATGTTTCATTCTGGAGTCATTTTAGAGTGAAGGAAACATTTATAAACAGCTACAGAAGAGTAATCACCGTCCTTTATTCACCCAACAGCCAGTTGGTGATGTGGTTTCTCCCTTAGCCAATTCCCATAGATGCTGATCCAATCCAGACATCATTTTTACACATTCACCAAAGCAAGGAAAAGGAGCCAGATGCCAAGACCTGAATGGGCATTTCCCAATCTCCAGGCTGCCTCCATGCTCATTCACTTTTCACCTAATTTTGCGCCATGCAAAACAGACCAAGGTCATACAGGTCTGTGGGCAACCCACCCCTGAAAGATGGGAATTCTCTTAAAAGGCAGGATTCAGAGTCCTGCCCATTGACAGGACCCATATCCCCATTGGCAACAGAGTCCTGAGCACAAGTCCTCAACCTGTGAATAACCTGACTAGGAAGCGCCTAGAAAAAGGCAAACTCACACTGGTTTTCTGCTGCTTTATATATCCAGTCCTTCAATTCTTTCACTTTCTTTAACGTGCCAAATCTGAAATACTTAGAAACATGAAGTACCGTCAGCATTTCCCTGTATTTCTTGGTCTTGGTCCTTTTGCTTGAAAACTTTTGGCAGATGTGTCAAAAACCTATTGCATTGCAATATCCAAAAGCCATAGGGAAAGGGTTCAACAATTACAATAAAAAATGTCATGAAAATACATAAAAGAAATTTTCACACCAAAAATGGAATGATGAGCCCTTTTTCCCCTGTATCCAATGACACAAAGGCTAGCAAACCTATAAGCATGTGCGTATCTTCATAACCACAACCCCAATTATAATTTCATGTTAAATTGCCTTTGTATTTGATACAAAATAGTTGAATAACAGTATTCACACACACACAAAAGGTATTAGCTTGCACAACTAAGGGAGCTTGCACAACTAAGGGAGCAGTGAACTATGTGGTGGTTTTCATAGCATACCCTGAAAGGAAGAAAGCAATTTTATGTGTAAGACCAGTCTTGGGAATAACCAAAATGGGTTTCAGTCAGGACAGCAACACAACTCATTCACGTCTGCAGACATTCATGAATTATATTTTAAAATTTATTTTAAATCATATAAACTATGATTGATTAGTGCTACTATACTGCTTGAAATTATAGTGCCAGCTGCAAAGACTGTGAACAAACAGAATGTTACTGAATAGAATATATAATAAGCTTTTACCTTCTCTAGGACACAGACTCACAGAGAACAAGAGCCCTACATGCAGCATCAGCTGGTACTGTGGAAGAGGGCAAAACTAATGCAGAAAATCTATGCATTTAAGAGTGTGATAGACTGGACATAAACAACTTATTCCTGCCTTAGAAGAGATATTTGAAAATTTTCCTTAATCAATAAGTGTTATGCATTTAGTCAACTGGACTTGATTATATATAACAACAAGAAGAAATTTTGGATAGAAATTAACAGCAAAAACATCTGGCAAACAATAATTACTACAGTCTGATTTGCAGGGAATATTATGATGCCTGCATGTGAACTATAGAAATGATCTATCAGCAGCAGAACTTGAGCAGAATTGATGCTGCTCAAACTGATATTTGGTGGGAAAACTAGATGGGAAAAAATTGTTTGTACAGATTACAGGACAAACCTAAATTTCCACCAATAGCAATTACAGTGTAGAACAAGGAATCCTGGAAACTCAATAGACCAAAAATAATTTCTACTATTGGGAAGAAAGAACTAAAGACAAGAGAAAAATGGAAAAATATTAGTATTAACATTTCCTTGTTTGATTTTTTTTTTTTTAGATAACTCTACATTAAAATGAATTTGCAGTACACTGCACAGGGGAAACCACAGAAAAATATCCCCATGTGTAGGCTACTTAATCACTAGAGTTTCTACCCCACATCCAGGCTGCAGTGAATGTCACTTGCTATTCTTTCACAGTGACATTTTCCACATGGCATAAACAGGAGAAACAGCCTTTCCCACTAGCATCAATTTGTAAAGCAGACAGACTTGGTTGCAGAATTAATATTGTGGGGGACTACTTTGCTCTTTGTCAAATTATTTTGTAACACACAAGAAGTAAAATGACATAGGGAAACAACAGGGAGAAAATGAAGCAGCAGTGAATGAAGTGCACAGAGACAAGCAGCCAGCAGCTCTGTAAAGCCCAGGCAGCATTGACCAAATAATAAAGTCCTCTGATAGCCAGCATTTTATGAAGAGAAGGCAGACAGTTTATAAGTTTCATTTTTATTTCCTGAGAAGCTCAGGCTGTCAGTATGAAGGATTTCTTCCATTACTTACAGCCTCTCTCTTTCGCAATGAAACAGAGTGAGATGCTCCAGAAAATGTTAAATATGTTTCCTGACACATGATAAGACAAAGGATCAAAAGATGGTACTTTCTTTCCCTAATGTGGAGAAAAATCCTTTCTTCAAATAAATAAACCTCTTTTCCTGTCTAGGAAAAAACAAACAAACAAACAAACCTAATTAGCTAGCAACTTCTGGGTTCTGACTGAGGAAAAGGCAGAAGAGATGCAGTCACAGTACAGTTCTTAAGGCTGCTGAGTGTGCAGCAGCCCTTATGGATCTCTTCCTCTCTTTTTACCCCTCCGAACACCTCCCCTCTGCCTCTTTCTCTTCCATAACCCAGGAAATATCAGCACTTTCTAGCAATGCCCTTGTGTAACTATTAGTGCCCATGTCCTGCTATTGTCAATGATACCCATCTGCTTGTGCTAGGAAAAGTGTCTCTGCACAGGGGCTGACCTTTGCCACAGAAATATTTTGCTTCCCTTTCAAAGCAGATATTTGGCTACCATATTTCCAAAGCTTATTAAACTAAATGATGGCTACTAACCCTAAAAGTCAACTGTGACTGAATGAATCAATAATAATTCTGTCCATCTTAAATCTGGTCAACCAACCTTTTATTCTCTATAAATCACTGACATCAGAGCATCTCTTGGATCATTCACTACCACAGAAAGATGTACTTTACTGGCAATTGTAATTAGGATGTTAGCTAATGATCTGTAACTCTGACTTTATTCCCCTTGTTTTGCATGAAGAAGGGCATTTCTTTTTACTAATGCAATAAAACAAATGTCCTGAATGAAGACTAACCTTCCAAGTAGCCTACTGTAGGATCTGAAAGATGAAATCTTACTGCTATTGATATTAATGGGAATTTGACCACAAAACTACATGGGGACAAGATTTCACCCAAAACATTCCCCCCACTGCAATCCATTCCTTTTACTTCAAAACCCTAATGATCTAGCTTAGCTTGAGTTCAAGGTTTGTTAATTCACTTTCATTTCACATTTTACAAGTCTGACATAACGAACCAAATTTGTCTTCAGCGAAATTCCAATTAAATTACATTATGTATGAGTTCGGTCTAGTACTTAAAAAGAAAATTAACCTTTACTTCAATCTTTCCTCATTTTTCAAGGCAGATAAAAAATTAGCATGGTGACACTACAACAAGAAAATTTTCTAAAATTCACTACACGCCTAGAATTCTTTTCTCCTTGTTTGCTTTACAAAATGTTTATTACCTCAGAGCAACTATATAATTAAGATTGGTTTTATAAACTTTAAAAATACCAGCATGGCTGTCACTAGCTTCCTTATTATACTCTATATTTATTAGCATGAAATCTTTATGTTTCAATAAAAACATAAGCTTTTACTTGCAGAGTCAGTCTCACAGTATAATTATGATCTCCTGACAGTGCTTATACATTTTTCAGACATTTATGCTACACCAATATTCCAAAAGGAGTTTTATATAAAACCAAGGCAGTTTCATTGACTTAAAAAACTTCTCATTGACTTAAAAAAAAATTGGAAGAATTTTGAAGAAAGACAAAGATGTTTCTAGCTTTGAAAAGAAAAAAAAAATTATGAGAGCACATTTTCTGAGCTATCTGAATCTATAGGTCTGCTCATATTGCTGAAATTAAGAATGTACATAAAAGGTAGTTTGTTTTATTTTTAATGCTGATGTGAAATTCTCAGGAAAGTTCACAGGATTTTGTTCATCATTTTGATGCATTACTTGTTTAGAGAACTTCTTTGCATTCCCTGTATTTATATTTTTATGGCCTGTAAGATAAAATAAAGCAGTAGTTACAAGGCTTCCTTTTGTATTTTTTCTTTTTGTACTAATTTCTTTCATGTATTCTCTCTGCAGCATTTTCATTGAAAAATATTATAAATTTATTGCAAAAATATATCCTTGGAGGGATTTCAAATATAAACACACATTCTGTCATGGAATCATGCTGAGTCTGAGAGCGACAGCTCCATCTGGTGTATTCACTTCCCCCTCCCCCCCAGCCCAAACTGTTATTAAACAGTGATTCTTGTATGTAAAAATCTGGAAAACATTTTCTGGCAATGAAAATGCAATATGACTGGAAAAAAATAATCAGGAGTTACAGTTTTTCTTGGGAAAGGATGGTATTTATGAATTATCCTTCATAATCTAAATACCAAAATGAAGAAGCAGCAAACAGTGCAATGTGGCTGTTAAATATTCAGGTATTCTGTGCCTCAGAGGAGAGCACATGCTGCACATCGTGCCCTGGTCCCAGTGTGGTCACACAGAGCCTAATCCAGACCCTCAGGAATCAGCAGGAATCCCTCCTCACTTTACTTCAGAGAGCTTTAGATCAGACTTGTCGTTCTCTTGACATATAAAATGAATTTCTTTGCTGGTGCACATGAAAGCCATCACTGTGAGGCTGGGGCAGTGCAGAACGAGGGGACAGCTTCATCCAGCTGCAGTGCTGGGCCTATTTCATGGCTCAGTGGCACAAGCTGGGCACAGCATGCCTGGCATCCCCACCCAACCCCCTTCACTCACAGTCTGTGCTGAGGTATTGAGTACCACTGCTCCTCACTATGCTCCAATCTGAGAAATTAGTAGGTAATTTGTCAGATATAGATCAGAGGAAAAAATCATCATCCATTTCTTCAAGGTCAAGCACCATGCATCAAATCATCAGCCTGCCATTTTCAATATCCTCTGACTTACAGCTTCTATTGAGAGATAATAGAATATAATAAAACTTTTTTTTCTCAGCACAATTTTACTTGATGGTGCCAAGTCTGTAAACAGACGTCCACAGACTACATCAGTCTTCTTTTCACAGGTCCTTCAAGGGCCCAGCTGTTAGCTGATCACCTTGCAACAGCAAAAGTTGTAATATTTTTGCGTTGTTTTGAGGAGGCCAAGAATGCCATCAACAGCCAATTGAACTGCTCTCCCTGGGATATTTACCATGGTATTGATGTATTTGAGCAAATACCACAAGTACCAGAACACTGATAGATATTGCAGAGGAACTGAAGCCTCTTGAAGCTCCAGAAAGACCTAACAGCAGCCTTCCAGTAATTTAAGGGGCTGCTAGAGAGCTGGAGAGAGAACTTGTTACAAGGGCACAGTGATAAGACAGGGTGTAATGGCTTTATACTGGCAGAGGGGAAATTTGAATCAGCTATACAGAAGAAATTCTTTTCTGTGAGGGTGTTGAGGCACTGGAACAGGTTATCCAGGGAAGCTGTGGCTGCCCCATCCCTGGAAGTGTTCAAGGCCAGGCTGAATGGACTTTGAGCAACCTAGTGGATATCTAGTGGAAGGTATCCCTGCCCATGGCAGGGCAGTGGAAACTGGATGATCTCTAAGGTCCCTTCCAGCCCAAACCATTCTGTGATTCTGTATTTACCACTTTGTACCCTGTGACGACACAGTAACTCAGCATTACCAGACACCGATAAAGAAGGCATGGAAGGTGTTTCTACTGCATTAAATCTGTGTGAATTACTCATGCAAATTCCACAGGGGAAAAAAAATCATAAAACAACACAGGTATATATACTAGGTTAAAAAATAAATAAAACCACAGCCATTCATTTTGGATGTCACTGTACTCACGCTGCAGGGTCTGGCTTACCATGAGACGGTACTTCATTTCTGAACCAACGGGTCTTCCTGCTTCCATGCAGGCTGTAAACCAGGAGATGTCCAGTAGTTCAAACCTAGAGCTGTCACCCACAGCCTGTCCTTTCAGCCAGTCCAGCACCTCCAGGTAAGAGTTGTTCTCAGCCACAATATGAGTGACAGAATCACTGTCAAGAAGTACACAAAAAATTTTCTTTTCTTTTTCACTGAATCCAACAGTACATAAATACAGAGCTGTTATTTTTGTATTTACTTACCATCCACTTCCTGACAATTGTAGTATATACTGTACTTTAGGATGTGGGAAGCACTGAAGTTTTCATATCATCATATATTTATTCTAGTCACTGACTGTGCCTTGAGGAAAGACTATAGTCTGACAGCTCCTGTAAGTGCAGCATTTTCTTTCTTGAAGGATCATTTACCTTCCATAGACACTAACCTAATACACATTCTTTGCAATTCTGAAAATATTTAGCTTACACAAGTAGTACCATAATTAAAAGGTTGCTTGACAATACCTGACAGCCTCTTCCCAATATTCCTCATCAATGAGTGAAAGCTTTGCAACATTAAAGTCAGTTAATAATAATTATTTAAAACTTTACAGCTAGTAATATCTTTCTGTATACTTAAGTTTTCTTTACTTGTATGAAGCTGTTCATTACATATGGCATTGCCAATGGTTCATTAATTAAGTCTTATGACCTACATGCTCCATATAAACACCATTTCCTTGCTGCTAAGCCAGTATAACAAAACTGATGGTTTAGTGAATACAAAATTTACAGCTTGAATTTTTATTCAATACATTAAATGGTGTACATTGCCTAAAAATACAACAGCACAAATGTTATTGCAGTAAACTTCAGTTGTTGTACTAGAACAACAGTGGAAAGGATCACCTAATTAAAAGGTGATCCTTTTAAAGACTAAAAATAGACACTTCTGTACCTGTCACAGGAAAATAATGGACAGGGACAAAGCTGTGTTTCAAAAAAAGATTACATGCTTACTTAGGATGATCTGTAAGTTTCTATCTGTCCTGCTGATGTTTCTCAATAAGTTTAGAAAAACACAGATTTGGTAGGAAATTTTGAATGATTCTGAGTACTCCTGCTCCCTATGCATCCCACGAGGGTGCTGTCACTCACATACAAAAAAAAAAAAAAAAAAAAAAAAGAGAAAGGAGAACATACTTAAATTCTACAAGTTGATGGAAATGAAGAATCTAGAAGATATATTCCAACATTAATTTCTATCAGGCAACAGATTCCTAAACTCCTTGCAGGAAAGGCACAGAGAGGCAGTGTCACTATCTGACACTATTTTTACAAAAGGAAAGCTGGAGTTGGAACATAAATTTTCTTAATGGCAGCCACATCTATTTGAAAGTCTGTGCCCATGATGGTGAGAGCCTTCTGCATATATACAGTAAATTCCCAATGGAGGCCCTTACAGATTGCTCTGCAGCCCTCTGTAACACCTGGAGAAGTGCAGCCATCAGCCTGTCAAAGCAGAGGACACCACTGGTGGCAATTACTGGTTAGCGTGGACTTCAAAGCATGATGTGTGCTGTTAAAGGCAGACTGCACAACCCTTCAAAGCAAATTACCTTCCAGTAAACCAAAAAAAATCCCTTGGCCTATCTCTGTGATCCTTATTCAAATGAGTGATCACCAATTTCATTAAGTCATGAAATCACAATGACAAATACTGGAATTGCTCCATAGAAAACTGTTACCAAATAATTCTCCAATGCAATAAACGTATTGTATTTTGGAACTATACGAAAGGTACTGAAAGAAATGTACTTCAGAAATGTGTGTCATGATATGTAGTGGAACTTGTAGAGCAGAGTCCATTGAAAAAGAATAAATCCCAATTTATTTTTTTCTAAAAGATTACAAACACAGATTAAGTGAATCTCCATGAAATACTGTTGGGTTTATTATTATTTAACCCTGCTAGGTCCTATCTTAATTAAACTGTCACATCTTTATACTTGAGTTAAAAAAAAAAAAAAAAAAAAAAGAGAGACAGAGAACTTCTGCTTCCTGTGGTTTATTTCACTTCATATAAAATATTCATATGTTATGTATTTGTACCAAGCTGCAGAGCTGGGAACTTTGCCATAACTATGCTCACAGCAGCAGTTTAGCTGCTGTGCTCCAGTTTTCTCTCATACCTGTACAGCTGTGCTATTTTCTTGGCACGGAACATAACAAATTTAGCATTTCCTGTGGCATTTTCAAAAGCAAAAATCAACAGTTAAATAGTTTTGTTTTATCCAGTAGCAGCTAAGCTGAAATTAAACATAACAGCTGCCTCATAAAATTTACAGAAAGTCTAAAATGCTGGCAATAAATACCTATGTGTCAAAGCAGCTCAGATAAAGCATTTACACAGTCCTCTACAGATTATTAATGTAGGATCCAGAACAGAACTCTTCATTTCTTTTTTTCCCCAAGAATTCAATTAATTTTGCATCAGATGCTAATTGCCTCCTTCTGTTCAATACCTGCTTCAATCTTGCTTTATAAATTATTTTACCCTCACTTCTTCCTCAGACTTTCAAAGTTGATGGGATTGAAAAGAAGTCTGTGGAAATCCACCTTTATAGGAGGACTCAGCTGCACTCTCTCTTAGTGCAGATCCAGAGACATGATCAATACTTGGTTTTCCTCCAGCTTTTCAGAGAACCTATATAATGATGGAGCTTTTGGAAAACTGCATAATGACATAACCAGCACTGTTGTAAAGAACTGTTTGGAGGAAGGCTTCCTTCAGAATGAGTTGATTTGCTGAAACCAGACAAACCTGAATCTGGAATGTGTTTTCACACTGAAATGCCACATCCATGGTATTTTACTCCTAAGATTTTTCTCCAGTGCTCTTCCAGATTATACCAAAGCATAAGCCATAACTTTGAGACTCACATTAGGGTAAAAAAGTTAAATACTATAATACCAGAGATGACGTAGACAAATGCCCCCCTTAACCCATCACAGTTTCCATTCCTGTACATCTAACTTTCGTTCATTTTCAAAATTGGCCACTAAATTTAGATTAATCTTAACCTGACTTCAAAGGGGAAATAAACAATGAGTGATTCAGATAAGCTAAAGACACAATTTATATGCAGACACATGAAAATTGACAGATTTAAGATAAATTAGAAATGGACATTTTAAAAGTGAAAAAATAGATATTTTGCTAAGTTTTGTGCTTTCCTTGCTCTCTGTCCAGAAGACAATAGAAATAAACCACATGCTAGGAACATCCACTGAACTCCTGAAACATATTCAGAATGGAAGGATCCAAGTATATCCACCAAAAACCTAGGCAAACGCTTCAATCACGGCCACTTGTATGACTGTATTTATTGAATTTAAATGTTTCAAACAACATTACTACACGTTACTTCAAAACATATAAATATTTTCCTACCTTAGCTCACTTTCTACTCTGAAACCTTTTCTTCTTCCCAGTTCCATCAAAAACATCCTTCTGGTCATCCCCATCTTCCTCTGCATAATAAAAATGACAAAGTTACTGAACTTTATTTCATAACTGCAGGAAGGTTTTGGGGAATGCAACCCTTTCTGTCTCTTCCTCTGGGAAGCAGCTGGAGCTTTGAACCTGTCCATGATGCAAGGGAGACGTGCTTTCACTTAGTAAAATAGAGGTAACATGCTTTCTGCCAGGGAACAACTGTATTTGATGTCACCACCCATTGAAGTAATTTTCTTGTTTCCCCTCCGAAATCAAAAGCAGGTGCTACACAAGCAGAAACATCACTCATTCTCTACCAGCTGGGACTTCTGTAACAGAAATACTCCAGGCAGGTGCGAAGATTATTTAATTCCTTAAAACAGCCATTGCCTGCAAAGACTATCCAAATAATATTGATCAGTCAAATCATCTCAAAATTTCAACCAGGCCTTCAGCTGATTGAATAGCTCAGTTCCACCTTTTTGCACCCAGTGACCTCCAAACAGCTGCAGAGCAGATTATGGAGGCCATTTACATTCCTCATCTGGAGGAGGGGGTACTGCTCATCGCAGAACTGCACCAACGTTTTTGCCAGTGTCACGTTGCAGCCAGTTCTGGATCTCCCTGAATTTCTATTAGGGCAAGGTGAGCACAATAAAACAGGCCTACAGCCTCTGCATCTACTTCAGCACAAATCTACTTCAGTGGTAAATACCTCTATTCCCATATCAAGCTGGATTTTTTTTTTTTAACACAGCAGAGAATTTGGATTCTACCAGTCCGTCACAACACACTAGAAATGTTATATGTTACAGTTCTCATGGCTCATGTTCAGGAGCGGAAGCAAGGTGGAAAAATTCCTAAATCAGGTCTATCAATTATAATTTCAGTTATTTTATCACAGATGGATATACAGCTGAGTTTCAGGAAAATTAATCAAAACCTGTTTCCTGCAATTATGGCCCTGAGTTTAAGATTAAATTGTAAAAGTATTGCAGACATTTTCTAAGCCCTATGGCTCTTGCTGCTTCAACTGTATTATTGCAGATATAAAGAAATACTTCTCATCAGAATAGAAACTAAGCATCCAAAATTAATACAGAGCTTTCAGCTCTGGAGTCTTCCTGAGGCCATGAAAAAATATATACATAGTGCAGTATATAGATTATACTGGATCCATTTCTTCCCTTGCCTAGGGATAACCCAGAAGCCAAAATATCTATTCCTCTTGTGGATTTATAACATTAAAATTGTCAAAATAAATCATTTCAAGGTTATTTTGAAATTATATGAGATATTTTCATAGGAACTGGAAAATTGACAAGTTGACTTTAAGAGGCTTATTCAAAAGAATAGCAGCAAGGAAGCAAAAAAACAAAAAAATAGAAATGGATCTGGCATTAAGGCTGAGTAATCTGTTTTGGTTGTTCCATGTCTTTTTTCCAGACTACTAATCAACCATTGAACACTGGTCACTTCCCTTATAGCTTATAGCTTTCCTAGGCTTGGTAAAATACTTTATCTCAATCCCTACGTGGAATATTGTATTGGAGAACAGGTTCTTTACACATGTTAAACAAAGTTTTATTTTATGTTATAATTAATTCAGTGCTCTAAAACATGTAAATACAATTTTCCCCAGTGTAACATCAATATGCTCAGTGCCAGTAAAATCCTTCTGGCTTGAATAACAAGTTTTTATTCCTTTGTGTTACTGTTATAACTCTTAAGCCAGATTTTCAAGGGTATTTATGTGCAAAAAAGCTGCAGAGACCTAGTGGGATTTTCAAAATATCTAAGCAACCTAGGCACTTGGCTCCTTTGGAAATCAATTTCTGGCTTTGAACCTAATGCAAAGAGATTTTCTCTAATAAACACAGTATAATATGAAAAAGTCTCTGCCAATGATGCAATTTTATTAAATGTACCTTCTAAAATTAACAGAATTTCCATATCCCAGATGAGTGAATTACTTACTCTCCTACAGTATTATATCATAATATTTTTGACAGTACTACAGAAAGTAGAACATGCATTAGAGAGAAAGCAAATACAACAGAGAAAAAGCATGTCTCTTATTCATGACAGAGGAAAAGTATACTTTTTACCTGAGTCATGACACCATATATGATTTGTGGCCTAAAACCACTGAAACTTGCAGAAATTTTCCATCTCATCACAGCCTCATGGAGTTTGGAATATTTCACATTCCTTGAGGGAAATCTGAACAAATTTTTATTTTCTTACTATGGATCACTATTGAACACTATAAAAGGCAAAGATTAAGAATTCAACACAAATACTGATGGCCATTTAAGTAAATATTTTTCATCACTTGTGATGTGGGTGCCAGCAACAGCATCCCAAACTCCTCCGAGGAGCAGAGTGCTGATCAACTTCAAAGGGAGGTTCTTTGAGAGGAAAAGTGCTGCAAACTACAGCCCCTCTGAATTTCAGTATTCACATGTTTTCACTGCACATTTTTGATTATTGTCAGTCTTTCAGTGCCCTGATGTCATGTGAGCTGCATTGTAAATATTTTCTAAAATAGTACTTGTCCATTCATGTAGCTTACATTAGGAGAATTTTGAAATTTGCCTTTAATACATAGCTACAATCTGCTAACCTTCAAAGAAAGCATCTCTCAAATACCAAAAATAAAAATCAGAGAAGTGATTGGATGTTTTCATATTTCACATAGGCTTAACAGCATCTCATGCAGTATTGTTTCACAGTGATTAATTTTCCCTAGCTTTTTCATTTAGTAATTTTTCTTCAGTAATTCAGTATTTTCCAATAAAGCAATTCATGGAATTTTTTTAATGCTTCTCACATTTGTTTTTTGTCTAGATGTTCCATTACTACTCTTCTGCTTCAATTCTGGCTTTCTTGGCTGCTAAGCATTTCCTTTGTCATTTATACCTGTTATACCAATCTTTCAGTGTCTAAAAATCATACAGCAGGTGTTTGTCCTGATTTAAAAATGAATTCCCCAAATCCCTTTTTATAGTCTCAAGCTGCAGCTGGGGAGATTCAGGTTAGACATTAGGAGGAATTTCTTCACCAAAAGGGTGATTAGTCATAAGAATGAGTGCACAGGGAACTGGTGGAGTCACCATCCCTGGAGGTGTTCAAGGAAAGACTGAATGTGGCACTTGGTGCCATGTCTGGTTGACAAGGTGGTGCTCAGTCAAAGGTGGGACTCAATGTTAGAGGTATTTTCCAGCCTTATTGATTCTGTGATTTTTTATTCTTTGAACCACTAGAATATTTTTAGGGGGCAGTTCTGAGCTATAGGTGCTTGAATTATTCCCATCAAAGGTGATAAACTCCATAAGGAGCCATATGACCAAGAATTTAAAAAAACTTAAATAAATGATGGTATGATTTGAATGTGCTCACTTGGCTGTATGATGCTATTTGGCATATAAGGTTTACTTAGAGAGGACACAAAATTCTGCAGCTGTTGTCATCAAATGAACAATATTTCTGATGTATATGGTCAAAAGTGCTGGTTATATTTTTTTTGGGGGGGTACTTAATTAAAAATTAAAATCTGAATAAAAGTAATTTATTTGGCAACATCTCTCAAATCATACCAAGAGCTAACAGCTTGTTTAATTTACTGCATACACAGGTATTCTGGAAAGGTTAGGTTTTTTCCTGTGCCCTTTCTGAAGAAACTAGGGAAGAGCAATATTATAGTTCTGAATAATTAAATAGAGCAATAGGGTTCTCCCTTACAGCATAGGGGAAAAGTAATTGGTGACAAATCCTGCAGGAGCTGTTTCCTACTCACATCAATATGCCTATATTCCCTGGAAACTATTATTTTCACTCATCCTTCAGTCTCTCTGTTCAGTAACAAGGTTTACAATTGTTCTTTTTAGTTACTCTGCCTATGGTAGCTGCTTCTCCTTGTTGTGATTGTTATTGGACTATTCTTTGATTTTTGTGCTGGTACATCAATGGTTTTCCTTAGTCTCATGAGAGCCTTGTGAACCTTTAGCAACAAGCAGAGACATATCTGCATAATCCCATCACTATTCATGGCCAGGCAGCTCCTTTGACAGTTACACATCTCTTCCAAGCATAGTTTACAATGGTAAATCTGCCTGGATTTTGAGCAGCATTTACTTATCTGGTCCCATTTATCTCACTGGTAGTATTAAAGACATTTCCATTAACTAAGAAATACCAAGCAACCATCCAGAGATGAGGAGCTACACAAACCAGGTTGTACAATCTAAATTTAGGCAGCTGTAAATATTACTTATCTCAGCAATGACTCAATATTGTTTCTGTGGACATTTCAGAAACTTCTTATATAATTATATAAGACTAGAAATAAACACTATTAAATTATAATAAAATTAAAATACTGTTCTAATAACAACTCCTATAATTCTTTGTCTATAAAGAATATTTATGTCCTCTTCTACTCCTCTAGTAGGACACTGCATATAAAACATCTAAATTGTTCATTTATCTTCTTTTATTTAGTTGTTGTAATAGTTACTAGGTGGTAGAATTTATGCACTTTGCAGTGACACTGCAGCATTTCCAGACCTCCTTACATTACAGAACATACAAACAACACGTGTGAGATTTATGCCTTCTACATTTACAGGTAGTAAAGCATGATACATTTAATAAAGATAAATATACCTAAACCAAAATAATGAAAACTAGGAAAAGGCTACTGCCATGATTCACAGAAAGCTTTCAACTATACATTCAATTTTTAGTAGTACAGGAAAGTTGCCACACCATCAAGCTGAGGAGATAATCTGACCAATTAATGCAAAAGAGAGAAGTAAGAATAAGTACCATAGATAATGTTGTTGCAAAGGGAAGAAAAACTTATGAATATTATACAAAATGCCCCCTTCTTAAGAGCTTATGCAAGTCAAACCAAGATAAATTTTATCAGTTTTGGCTATTGAGGAAAAGCAACAGGTTAATACCTAACAGCACAGTGAGTCCTGACAGAGCTCCTTCTGCACCCTCCACTGAAATAAGCTGCAGGAAAAAGTCAGAGAAGCTGAAGGAATTGCTGATATGGATTAGAGACATCTTTGTGTTATGTACAGAGAGAAAACCAAACAGATGTTCATCCAAGTGATGTGTTGTGAATTTTGCAGGTGAAGGAAAAATCAATTAGAAGCCTTTTTTTTAATGCTAGAAATTTGAACTGAAGGAAGCTGAAAAGCAGAGTGGGATGGAGCAGAATTCTCACCTTTTTAATTTATTTAGGTGCAATGTTCCACTAATGCAGAACTAATTACAGCAGAAGTAACCTAGCTGGGTAATTAATTCATAGCAAAAAATTTTAGAATCAGGCAGCAGGAATTTTTTAACACAAAACAGCTTTTGACACAGTTTCCACAAAAAGCATACTTTCCATTTCTTACTGACTTCACCTAATAATTTGGCAGCTGCCTCGAGTATCACAAAATAGAGTTTTTATTTTGCAGTGTGGATTTGATGGCTCTACCTTTAACTACAAAGAAGGCTAATTTATTTCCAACTGCATAAAAAAATATTTCTCCAAGCTATGAGCCATTCTTTTTCCAGACTATCTCAAGGTTTGCTTCCATTGTTTCATCTTGCAGAAAACTCAGTATTACTAAATCAATTCAAAGTTGCATTAACCCCTAGAAACTGTCCCCCCGTGTAGCACTGCATGTTTACTTAGCAGTGAACATGTGTTGGTCAATCTCTATTAAAAAAAAACCAAACACTGTCCATAGAACATTTTTGAAAAGGCAGCTCTTAGAGTCATCTGACTCTTTAGATGATAGTACAAGTCTCATGCCATTATTTTATCTTGCACACCTGCTATTAGAAAATTTCATCACAAGCTTTGACACATTTCTTATACTTTTCAAAGACACACAGTACAATTGCACCTAACTGAGGTAGTTACGTTATGAGCTTCACCCCTCTTCCCTGTGTTTTCTGCTGCAGAGAGGATTCAGTTTTAAGAAACAGAAGTTAATTTTCTTCTACGTAAAAAGTCAGACTCAATATACTATTGCATAACTATTAATCAAGCTGGCAATTCAATTTTTAAGTTACAAATCAAAAGAACACAACATAATAAGAATTTCACAGAAAACTTCAATGTTTTTCTTCCCATAAGGTTTCCTATATCATTCTGCTTTTTCTGCTCCTGTGCTAAACTAATTATTATTATGTATTATGAATGACGACAATAGGAAGGATATAAAGCAGGTAAACATATTTGAAAATGCTGCTCTGTTGCAATTTACTCAAATTTTACTAAAAACACGTGCTATTTTTAGTCACTTTGCACTTTGTGACATTATTAAGGACACAATTCAATATCATAGTTTTCTTTTGCTGTCCGCAGATCATTATGAGGTTTGCAGTGCACTAGAATTCAAAATGTCATCCATACAAACATGAAAAACAAAATAGGGGCTAAATTTGTTTGTGCAACTGTGTTATTTTACAAAGATGTAAATCAGGACTAGTTAGAGGAAAGAAAGGCCTAAATCCCAAGACTGTGCTGTGGTTATAGACAGCGGGTACCAGTAGATCCCAAAATTATTATATAGCGAAGAAATAATATTTTGACAAATTAAGTACATACATGTTTTCAAAAACCAGCCAGCTCATTTCCTGGTACTCTGGGCTGCTCTTCTGCAAGCTTGTGTCAAATACCAGAGAAGTCACACCAACCTACCACTCAAGCTTTCACTCTCCAAAGCAAATGAGTAAAAGAGGAGAATTTGGAGATAATCTCCTGTATATATTTAGGCCAAACCACCAAGTTACTTACATGAGGCACTGAGGAAAATAGCGCTTTTTCTCTCTTATGGCCTTACCCAACAGTCTGTGCTCTACAGACTCATCACACAGAACACCTGAATGCCTCAACACAACATGCACAGCTACTGTACAATGACCTTCAAAGAACAAGGAAGCCATAACAATGTACCCAGACTACAGCTTTGACAGCTGTGAGTGAATGTATATCAAAATCATGTCAAGAAGTCTGGAGGAAGATACTAAATTCTACTGAACTACTAAAAGAATGATATAAGATGTAGTCATGCTTTTTAATGTATGGGAAAGTAATCTAAGATGTCTCTTCTGAGTAATTACATTTTATATAAACAAAATGGGACATGATATAGAAACTACACACAAGTTTAATTAAAGAACTGTAAGCGGGGGGGTTATGTATGTAAGTATCATAATCACTGAACCATGCAGTTAACATTGATAAAATTTTATTTTGCTAAGAGTATGGGTTTGTATCTACAGAAAATCTGACATTCCATTATCTTGTGTAGGCATCTAATAAAGTACAAAATGTGCCATATTGCACAACCTGCAGAGGGAAAAATCCATGTATATTTTCATACTTCAGTAAATCCAGAAAGTTCTATGTCACAAGTAATTATATGTATGCTATACCTTTCCTTTTATACAGACTCAATGAATGCCTGGCTACTTATTTCACTTGTATACAGGTTGTGTAGTTAAAATGTCTTCTTGATCCTACGCATTGTACAACTGTTAAAAGCAAGGAGAGATGGTCGAACGGGGGAAAACCAGGTGACTGGGGACAGAGAAGGCACACAATTGTGGTTAATTATGCTCAGCTTAGATGGCTGGGAAAAAAAAGGCTCAGATCAACTTTTCAGGAGCTGTTACTGTTTGGTTGTAAACAGAGTGGTGAAAGGAACCAAGCAAAAATATTTTTTTATTAATAATGGCAAAGAGAGGTTAAAGAAACTACCTAAATAAGACTGTAACTGTGGATATTTCTGAGAGGGAATGAACTTGCATTTCATGGAGAAGGTATTAGAGGAAGTAATATTCTTCACTTCTAGCAACCATTTAGACATATTCTCATCACTGTTTATTGGTCAAAATCATGAGACAACAAAACACAAACCCAGCAGCCTTTGTGGTATGATAGGAAGCCATCACACATGCTCCCTCTGCTTCACAGCAAACCACAACAGGATCACGTCATGTCACCTCCACAGCTGCACTACCCACAAGCAGGTTACAGCACGAATACCAGTGTAAACAAGCAGCAGCACAGCACCAAAGGGTAAAGGTGAGGGGCAGAAATTAAGGAAAATTCTTTCAAAGGACTAAGCAGTGGACGATTGGCAGAACTTCTTCAGACCAGTTCTACTTTATGTATTTGCATTCATAATGTGTTCTCAAAGCTACGTTAAACAGCTTGGCACAGGAATATAGCACATTCATTGGGTAAAATCATTAGGAAAATAATGGAAAAGAAACTTGTATAAATGAAACTACCAAATACGCAGTACACAACAGGTGGAGTTACAATTTATTACTACCTTGTCAGTCACAGTGCCATACATTTGACATCAAAACTTACAACTCAGCCTCTCTCCAAAATGTCTGAGCCAAAAGAAGTCAACTGCTGCACTTGACTCCATAAACCATCCAGAAAAATTTGAAAAACTTTGCCCTTGCAAAGCCTGAGCAAACTGAGGATAGAAGATCCAGTTCAGAGGGCATTTCATATATAGTAGAGCAAATCACTTTATTATTCATTTTTTAAAAAGGCTGTAGAGCCTCCTCAATAATCTCCAGAGCAAGCAAGAAAGATTTTAGCAATGCACCAAAACAATGACTCAGGTTCTTTTCTTGTCAATTTTGAGACTATTTTTTCCTTACAGCAATGACTGAAGTTCTGTCCTGTTGCTGTATTTCTCAAGAAACCATATTTAATTGACATCTATTTAAACAGATACATTAAAAACACTCAACCTTGTTAAGATTGCTTCAGTACCTTAAACAAACCAGACACACCTGAACATCTATGTGTCATTTTGCACCCCAATTCATGCTGAATATGCCTGAAAAGTAGTAAATACTCCCTCCTCACATTTCAAAATAGGCACATGTGTAAGCTTAAGCAGCACACTTGGCGCTCTTCAGGCTTTTTATTTTTATAAGTGACTAGAAGCTCCAAACTTACCCACCTTCCATTTAGATCACTGCTTTTCAATCTTCTTCTACTGTGTGACACAGATATCCATATTTACAATTAGGCTAGGATAATCATTAGGTTCAAAGGTAACAAAGCTCATTTGCCTTCTTTTAGACTAAGCCTAGGAATGAGAAAATTGATTGAGCGCAGATTTGAGCAAGGGTCTGAAAACTGTGCTAAGATTTTGGCTAAAAGGAATCATTTTTGAACACTAATTAACAAGATAAATCTTTAGAGCTCTGAGTTCACTAGTGCTAAGCATTGAATTCAATAGGATCCTATGGCCTAAAAGTACTACAGGGCCAGCAATTTCAGGCAAATGGACAACGTCAGAGCAGCAGGGGTCAGGATTGCTTGGATTGTAAATCCACATTACCCAGTGGGTTTATGATCAATTGATTCCTGCACAAGTAAAGAAACTTCCCTGCTCATAGAAGGGTGTTAGGTGTGGGGAGGCAACAGCTGTGTTTTGGCTGACAGTGTTCAACAGACTGGAGTCAGACCTGACTCAGAAGAAGCCACCTGCCTTGGTTTTGTGGTCATACAAGAAATAATTTCCCTTTGCAGAACTCTAAGCCCAGTTTTTGCACCTTTTTTTCTATTTAATCTCTTCTCTTCTCTTTATCCTGTAAAGTGATCATACAAGGACCCTAAGTGAATATAGTTCTTGGGCAAATTAGTGAATTCATGTGGACAAGTGCTTTATACTGAATGCAGAGAAGCAAATGGAGTAGGAGTGTGAGCAGGTAAACAAAGTGGGTTTGGTTCATTTGCTGAACAATTGTTGAAAGGAATACTTGTTTGATTGGAAAAGGCAGGAGACTAACCATAAAATGAAACCAAACTGTTTCTCTATGATTAAAAGTGTTCATTCAACCAAAAATCAAACTCTTTGTATCAATTATCCAAAAATAACCCATATCCAGCTTTGTTTGAATAATGTGTTTTACTTGATGTGAAGCCAGGAAACATAAAGCAATTTCAAAAGTTATTGTCCTAATTACTTATTTTATTTTTAAATTTAGGGCTATTTTTATTTTAAAATATAATTTTTGAATGAGAAGTAAAAAGACAAAAAAAAAAAAAAAAAAAGGTCACCTTATTCCACTAGTGACATTTACTGGTTTATCTAAGTTCTGAAAACACTGAGTCCTATATGAGCAAAAGCAAAATGAACCCCAGAGCAATCCGTTTAATATCTTATATGTTGGATCTCTGGCTTTTTTTAGATTTTGGTAACAGCACTGAACAGTGTTTGGGGTGGGGGTTGACTATGGTTTGGGGTTTTTTTAAATATATGCTCTTGTTTAAATAAGTTGCAGGCATTCCTTTAACTATGATCTTGGTTTTTAATAGTCATATTTTGACACATCAGGACAAGCCCTAATGAGATATACTCAGACTTGGATATTTTTAGACTGATGTGATGCAATATGCAGCTATCTTGATGTATTCAAGCTCTCACCAGAAGCACATGGCAAATGTGATCCATTCACCTTCATCAATTTCTATGCAGATGATGGCAAATTTTCAAACACCAGAAACTGTTTATCAAAACTGAATATTTTTATGAAGTATATTCTTTAGTTCAATCACAGTCACAGGATATAAAACAGGCAGGTTTTCTTACATAAATCAATTTCTGTTAAGCAAAAGGTCACACCCTATAATGACTGTTAGTAATTTCCAACCTTAACACCTATGAATTTACAAATCTATTTGAAGACTTCATGAAAAAGAGGACCAAGATGAGTGCTGTGATTTCTACACTGAGTAGAAATAATTTCATTTTTATTCCTGGTTTAAAGCCAGCTTCTGGATTATTTCTGCTTCAGCTAGTATGAATGAAACCTGAATAGATGGCAAGGAAAAACTTGTGTTTCAATAAGAGACTCTTCTAAGGTTTTCAGAAGCCTAAATAAGTAAACAAGTGTTCAGTAGGATCTAGGGAAGAGTGGTGCCCTTTACAACTGGTGCAGAAGAAATGTGCTTTTAACTTGCATACTGGTGCATTCACACATACACACTTTTCACTTCTGTGAATGTTAAAAACATTTTGTCTGCGTTGGGTAGGTCAAATGCTCAAAGTTGAAAACATTTATCATTCAGTTGATAAGACTTTATTGGAGACAGCAGTCATATATCAACAAAGATTCAGGACAGTGACTAACCAGAGGCACATTTTCTTGCTATTCAACTGCTTATTACTGTACCATCCAGGAGAGCACATTACACCATAATATTTTGCTTAATGGCTGAATATGATACATGCCTTTTTAAGACATGACAAATCCAGTCTCACTGCACATATGACCGTTATGACCCCTCACATAAACTTTAGCTCTATCGATCGAGGTTTAATTTCTTTCTTCATGTGATTGTTCTAAATATAAATTCTAGCCTAATCTCATAAATTTAATTGAAACTTGTAAGCGGATAATACTGTCCATAAAATGGAAATTAATCACTTTTAAAGCCAGATTCCAGTGTTACATCTAGCAATATTTTATCCAGAAATATTTGAACAGTAAACTGAAATGGAGAAATGATGCCTTAAGTTTTAGCTTTCATATTTTCCAGATTCTGTACTTCTATAGTATATAACTCTGTTCAAGTTCTCTTCACAGTTTAGTCAGACAAAACAATCCTTTGCCAGCCAGAGAACCAAGGGCACCATTGCAGCTTCAGGTCCAAAAACTGTAAACAACAGAGAACTGAGGAGAGCAATCTGGGAGGGTGGGAATTCATAACCTGAAGCTGTAATTGGACAATTAACCCCAATATGTAAGTGTACCAAAACTTAGGAAAGTGTGAAAACTCCTGACCAGTCACACATCTTAGGTCTGTCGTGGGTAGAGCCATGGCCGGGCTCTTGTACTGCCCAAGGTGTGTCCTTTGAAGGCCTTTCTAATAAAAACTTACTTTATTCCTTTAACACTGTCTAGTCTCTGTTCTAGGTAGACTCACAAGGCATCAGAATGAATTGTTCAGTGAACAATTTAGATTAATTACTTCAAAACAAAGGGATGATATTGCTACATGAGGAAAATTCTATGCTAAGAACGGCTCAGCTAAAATTCCTTTTTCTGTGGTCACTGTTTTTGCTGGGGAAGGGAAGGACCATCAAATACTGAAATAGTTCACCTGAGAAAGGAGTGGCAACTACTGTTCCAGACTGTTAAGACATTCCTTGTTTCTTCTAGACACAAACTTATTTCAAGTAAAAGTAATCCTTTCAAAAAATAAAGCTATTATCTCTGGCTCATTAAGACAAATGTCAGTATTTTTGTCCATTTTCAGAGATGGTTTGATAGAGATAAAGGTATTGTTTCCAATGACTGTTGACATACTTCTTGAACTTGGCTTACTAGAGCATAAACGCATACATGAAATGTCTGTGTTCAGTATCACTTATTCCCAAATGTCTAACTCAGAAATCACTGTTTAATCAATCCAAAAGTAGAGACAAAATCCATTAGGCTTACAATCAATGACTGTAGATCATCTTCAAATAAAGTCTTCACTAAAGGGCTCACTTCAAACTGAGCAAACATTAGGTCCTGAAGTTATATAATCAGCAAATATCTATTCACCAGAAAGTGATCAGCCAGAAGTTGGCATATCATAACACAGCTTTTATTTACAAGGTGATGTATGCTCATGGGGAATATCAGCCCTGGCAGACAAAAAAGAAGGTGAAACCTTAACACTTATCTCCCTTTCATATGCTAGTCACAATAAAAATGAATTTGAAAATGTTTTCTAGAGTTAGAACAATATTTTGCTTATGAAGGTTCAGTGAGAGGCTGTTGCATACATTACAGTGCAAAATTCTGTATTTGTTATATTTTCACTGCTGACAAATAGGGCAACATTAAGAATTCTGTCTAACTTCAGTAATTATGACTTGCTTAGATTGTGTAAATTTAACAAGAACTTGGAGATTCCCAAATAAAAGGCAAAGTATAGCATTTTCTTTCCAAAGAATGGCTTTGCTCTATTGCCTTGCACACAAAATTTTCCAGGATAAACTAACAGTCAACTGTCATGTTAAGCCCCCTTGATACCAAGTGTCAGTTATCAAAAAAAAAAAAAAAAAAAAAAAAATCCTATATCTTGTCATTAATCTGCACTGGGTTTTATCCACAGATCTCAAAACAAGCCAATGAGCTGCCAACCCTGACAGCTGCAAATGTCTCCTGCATGAATGTGTACTGTGGGCTAGATTCCTATCAGTTACAACAGTAACAATGAAAGGTCCTTTTGTAAGCAACATCAACATGAAAGAAGTACATCAATTATCTATGGTAAAATTACAGGTAGAACCTGCATGAATATGGGAAAGAAAATGAAAGAGTAAATTTGTATGTATAACTATTACAAATTTAACTCATAATAAATTAACCATCCAGTCAAATAAATGAGGAAACTATTCCAAGCAACAAAAAAACCCCACCCCTCCATTTTTGAAAATTAATTATACTGGTTCTGCATAAGTAAGACATCAGCTACTTGATTTTATGCTTACATGGGGTGAAAACTATTTTGAGTCTAAAGAACTGCCAAACTCTTTTAGGATATTACTTTTCACTGTCAACAGGAGATCAACCACCTTGCATTAGATCTTCTTTCTCTGTTCCTGAACTCTAAGGAGTCAACGCAGTTGAATACTCCCCCTTATGGGCTGCTACAACATGTGCTCTGTATTTCTCTTAACTAAATGCTACCACCTCCTACATGCACTGTATGTATAGCAACAGAGTTAAGATAGGTCTAGAGTATTACAACCCATAGAAACTGATTCATTTCGCTAAGTCTATGATAGCAGATTTTTGCAACTGCGAATTGTCATTCTTTGTTTTGCTCATCATTACTAAATTTCAGAATAAATATATAGGAAGAGAATTGATTCAGTCAGGGTCTGCTGACTAGTGTTTTGTTTTTATTGGAATTTACCCTGGACAATAAATACATCTAAGCATTGTTGTTAGGAGATTTGCCACTGCAATGACTTATTTGAAATCATATTTGTTAATCCTGTAAGAACCAAATGTAGAACAGTGAAATAAAATCTAATTAAAATGGTATTCACTATATTTTCCTGAAGAAGTGGAAAAAACTGTACAGTATCTGTATGTGGCCCACTAGCACCTATTCTCTGCCTATATTTGGTGAGAACAACTTTCACCTCCAAGTTCACTACTCATTCTTCAAATCAAGCAGTCTATTTCATAATGGATTTGCAACTTCATTGTGCTAATCTTTTAGAAGAAAGCTTTACTAGTTAGACCTTACATAAGATCAGCTGCCCTAGATTATCATTCATTCAACTTAAAATGCCTTAAAATTCAGAAAGTCTTTCCTGGTTTCTGTTTTCACCATACTACTGGCTGAAAACACACAGGGTCTCTCACCTGCTATAACTGACTGTAACAGCTTATTCTCAGGGCAGTTTGTGTTAGTACAGGTTCCCTCTTCTACCATGTCCTCATATGCTTGAGAAGGGGAAAGTGTGTTGATATTTTTAATCTGAAATATTATTCAAATAGTAAAATGCATTGATCCTCTTCACTTCTTTTTAACACCAATTCATCCTCTCAAAATGTGCTGGAAAACATTAATTAACAGTGATATAATTTCATCTCCTTTGTGCTGTGTCAGTCCAGCAAAGTGCTCTGTTCTCTTGCAAAATCTTAAGAATTCAGCTGGCAACTTCAAAAAATAGCAAGCATTAACTTCCCCCAGCAGATCCTGTAATATTAAGCAAAGCACATTAAGGATTAAGATCCTCTCTGGAAATAAACAGAACTTCATTTGATTCAAGTTCTTCTCCCTGAACTTTAACTGAGTGGTTCTGGGGTCATTCTAATAAAACAGTTCACTAAAAGGCATCCTTTCTGAAACTGCTTTTATCTTTGCTTATTCCGTTCATAAAAATGAATGGGTTTATCTGCAATGGATTTGCAATTTAGATATCTAATCAAAATAATCAGATTAACAGTTTTCTGCAGCATATTCTGTGGGAGTTAATGTAAAAAAATTGTTTAGAACATTTATTAGAACACTCAAAGTGTGCAAACAATATAAAGGATAAAATCAACAACGGAACTTGGCAAAAACCTCCTAAAATCCCTTCAAAAAAAATAAGCTTCAATACTGAAACTCCATATAACATTTGACAAATAGCTCTCAGTACTATTTTCATCACCTCTGTGAACAACAGGGGTGGTGTCATCTCCATTCAAGAAGATTTGCTTTTTAATTTTGGTTTTCAAGTTTCCAAAGAATGTTAAATTCAAAAACCAAAATTCCTCTATTAGGCAAGTCTTAAAGGAGGTGATACGTTCTGAAACAGGGAAGGTTATTCAACATTTCTCCTAAATTCTACTATTATGAAGCTATCAAATAGCACTGAAATGTTATATGAAATGCTAAATTTCAACTTTGCTCTTTCTGAGACTCGTTGTATTTGGACAGATGTTTGCAAGATTGTGTTTGTAAGGCAGATGTTCTAGGATTCTTCTATATGCAGTTGCACAATTTAGTTTTGAGGTTTTAAAACTGGAGTTCACACTGGGAACTAATTGTAAATGTGTTTTCTTACTAGTTAGAGGCAGTACAGGTAAGGATATTTTTCTTAGATAATTAAACACCATAAATTTGAAAGCTCTGTTTTTCAGACAGGGTAAACAGACACAGAAAGCTGCTTTTCCACAACAGAATCACCTTGGTTTGAGGTGCTTCTAATCTTTCAAGAAGGGGGGAAACACCCCACTCCCACAGGCAGTTTGTAATCTAAAAGCAGACAAATTGACAGAAACTCATGGAAAAAAAAATAGGGGGCAGAAAGGTAGTCCTTATGAATTAAAATATTGGCTCCCATCAAACAGAAGGGTCTGGTCTTTTTTTCAGTCTGATTTGTATCAGTAGCAGGGTGAAAGCCAGACTTTCAGAGACACAGCCAAAGTTGGCCACCATATCTCTCCTGGGATGTTCCTCACCTTCTTAGAGATTCTTAATCATACTTGTGCAGGAGAGGAGTTTCAGCTTATTTAGCTTGACAAGCAAGTATCTGGGCTCTCAGGTTTCCTGGGATATAGATAAAAAATCTGAAGGAGACTGATATAAGAAAACCATTACAAAAAAAAAAAAAAATTTGCATTCTTTCTGGCCTTTCTCTCCTGCTGTTCTGCTCTTATAGAAAGTGTTGACTCACAGGGGTTTGCATGCTGTGAGAAACAGCAAGAGTTAAGAGACCTGAGTGCAATTCATCTGTTATGAGAACAAAAAGGAAAATGAAAATAATTACTTATCGTATCATGAAGTTCCTGAGTTCAGTCCATCCAGGGCAGAACCTCAGTTCTTAAGACACTTAAATCTTTCAATACCTCAATTCAAGCTTCCTTTTGGATCTGCAATTATTTATGAAGTCTTGATAGATAAAGTTATGGGGGAAAGAGGTGAGCAAGATCCTCAGTAAAAAGAACAAATTATTCAATGAGTCAGTGATTGTGAGGCTTTCCAGGTGCAACCTGAAATTACTTGATGGTTACTGTCCCTCACATGTTATTGAGCTTACTTTAACATCAGAAACAAAGTCACGACTGAAGCTGATGTAAGCACCCTGCAAACCATCAGTAGAAATCTGAAAGCTGGATGGGCCAGTGGAGCCACACTGATGGCACCATGTCAGTGATGGACACTGGGTCAGAGTGCCAGCAGCACACACTCTGACAGAACATTAACTGTAAACAATAAAAGGATTTCTGTGCCTGAAATTCCAAATAAAGGTCAGCCACCCAAGCCAACAGGAAAAGGTGGAGATGAATATAGTTAAGAGCAATTTTACTAGGACATTAAATAACTTCTAATCTGTTATAAGCTATGGGTCATTCCAATTCATTCTCCTGATACAGGTGTATCAGAGCAGTGTATGTTCCCATAGCTTTTGCACTCACATGTGCCAATCACATACACAGCACAGCATATGAAGCATCATGTATGCTGTATGTGCATACAGCACAGCTGACCAGGAGGAGAGAGTTGCCAGGGAATTCAATTGTCTGCTGTAGTCTGCCAGCAATGGAGAGATGCAAAATTGCAAGCAGAAATAATAGTTCATGCTCTGGACAGTGGAAAAGAGGTGACAAATGAGGCATGGGATATTATGCAGAACATGTACGTTCCAGAGGATGAAAGTCATCACTGCATCATCTGATTTCTAACTTCTGGCCTCAGTGGATAAGCATATCATAGTCAAATCTCACTGCTTTGAAGGTCACTGGTGAGGTTTTTATCAGCCTGACATTTGTTGTCAACTTTTTTTTTTTTTAAGTTCTAATTTCATTTTAATAACAAAGGAATGAGGACATGAAGGTTATGTGTAAAAAAAACTCCCACTGATTTTTCATAAAATACTTGAATCTAAACAGACTTCAATTTATCAGGAATGTAGGTAACATTACCAAGTCTTTATTCACATCATACCTCCAATCAGCTTTTGAAAACAGGCATGGAATTCTAAGGTAGGACTGCTTTTGAGGTGTTCAAAAACGTAAAAGAAGCATAAGAAAAACACTATACTAAAGTGCAAATTTTTGAGTTAATTTATTCTCTTTCTCACTTCCTATGGTTTATGGTTCACGTCTCTAGTAGTGAAGTCAATATTCACCAATTCTAAAGAAAGTAATATTTCTAGAGAAGTGAAGCATTCTTCACTGAGAGAAAACAGGAAGCTTCTATTTCTACTACTGTTCAGTTTATTGTCTTGCAAATGCAGGTTTGCCCAATGCAGTGCAAGGGAAAACAAAAGTAAGGGGAAATCTGTTTAAAACCATAATTAAAACACTTACTATCCACCCAAATAGTAGCTTATCCTCCTTTATACTATCTGATAAAATAGCAGTGTTAAATACACCGAGATTAGGTAAATAATTTATACTGTACAGTGAAGTGGGAATTTTGCAATAAAAATTCTTCTTGCAAATTCAGTTTAGCCAGTGTGTTTATTCCCCACATTCCTTCAAAGTATATTCATCATGTGAGATATATCATTCCCATGACAACAGGATCACAAGGAATCATGGTATAACAATGCTAGACCAAACAGACAGAATGTCAGCAGTGTCAAACTGACAAATATATCATTTAACCAGAGATCAAAAGAGAAAATCTGAAGGTCAGAAATGCAATATTTATAATGCTGTCAGCAGATGGATGCATACCAAACACCTCATATCCAGACCCCTAAAAAGCTTATCAGAGGAATGTTTACAACACACAAGAGAAGTGCTACTGGAGCATCCTCCATTAGTTTCCAATGTGAATGAATACTTAGGCAAACATTTCCCAGTACATTCCCCAGGAACGGCAAGAAATCTTGAGATACACTTTCATGGTACCAACATAAGCAGTAGTCAACCCTCATTCCTACTAATTCCACCTGGTACAAAAAAATACCCCCAGCATTTTTCCAATTAGCAACACATTTCCTTGGAAAGAAATCAACATGATTAGGAGGCTGCTGGCTTTAGAAAAGAGGAGAGAATAAACACAAACAACTTTGTATTGTCACTGCTTCATACAAGGCACTTTGGCACTGTGCAAAGAAAATACCTGTGAGAAAATTCATGTTTTTTCTTGAGTATCTCTGTGAGAATGGAACTGGAGATGCTAAAGGTATGGGAGGAAGATTGACAAAAGCAAGTTCACAAGAAAAATGACAAGAGAATTGACATAAGCACACCAAACTCTGGCTTTATTCAGCGTATAACAATAGAAGACTGCTCCACATTTGGTGTGTGAAACAATCCATCACTGAGTGTTTTTTCCTTTCATACCTCTACTGTAATCATGAGAGCATTTTACCTAGATGTAATTTCATTTAATACCATAGTGATAGATGTTCGACAACATTACCATTACCTAAATGATAAACAAAACCAAGCTAATAAAAAGGATCTAGAACAAAAGGTTATGAAATTACAGAGTTTAAGTTTTGTGAGTCAAATGAGGAAAAACTCAAAAGCAGTTTGTCATTTTCTTCTTGATAGTTTTTCATTTACAATTTATTAACGTAAACACAGTATCTCTTGAAATATCTTTTTGATATCTCCCCAAATACAGTCAGAATTAAAAAAAAAAAAAATTGGATCTCTCAGTTTTCACAGTCCTTCTTATTGAGATTTTATCATATTCTCTGTTGACTGTCAAATAAACTCTGCTCATTAAATTTTATCTATGTCAGCAGGCTAAGGACATAAGAAATGTAAAAGCCCCATTTATGAATCCAAAAACCTTGAGAAACATTCTCTCTCTTTATACAGCTTGCTTCCTCTCTCCTTTTCTTTACTTTTTGTACCCTTCCACTTCTAAAACCCTCTCCCTTTGTCAATCTCTTCAATTCCTCTATCTTCTATTTCTCAATCTATCTTCAAGCTCCTCTCTTCTTTGGAATTCCTCCTTTTGTCTGCTTTTATTTAACAGGCTTAGAACTTCATTTTCCCAACTTCATTTTCAGGGATCTGCTGACTGGAAGTGGAGAGGAGGTTTGCTTATTTTTGGTCCAAACAATATCTGGCCAGCTGACACGGACACTCCACCCCGTCCCTCTTGAATAGTGAATAGCTTGCTTCCCCGAACCCTTTGGTCCTCCCAAAACAATCACTTCTTGCTCCTTTCCTTCCTTCCTTCCACATGCTCTCTTTGTGACAATAAGCAATAAATACCTTGCCCAAACAACTTCATATTGCAGATTCTGTTCTCAGACTCTCCCTCCTCTCCATAATATTAAGCCAGTTTCCCTAAGACCTCCTTCTGTCCTACAGAAAGGTCCTGGATTTTGCAGTGCCCTGCTCCCCCCATCCTGTTATTTATCCTTTCCAGTTGTATCTCAGTTGTTCTAAATAAGTAGGAGAACTGAAGTTCTGACCTTTGAGTATTCACCTGGTACAAGTTTTTGAAGGAAACCTGCATGTCATAATCACAGACACACTATAATGCAGTACCATAATGTACCATGGCACTGTACTATACAGTATATATGCACTAACAGGGTCAACTTTGCTGAGATCTTCCACTGTAAAATACCATGCAGTGATGCCCACTGAGAGCTGAGGTATTACTTTGACATTTTTGCATTTATTTCATAGCAAGAGTCATAGGCATGGTAAAATACTTTCTACATATATCAATGCTCAAACCTCAAAAAGATCAATAGTGGTTGAACACGAATTCATTATACTAACAAAATCCATCAGAGAATATTAAAAAAAAATTAAAACAAGCATCAGCCACAGCATTTCAAATTTAAGTTGCCTAGGAATTTTATTTAAATAAGGCAAGACACTGAAATAATACTGAATTTCTGTTTTTAAATTTATTCACTAGGTTTTAGTGCATAAAAACGTTGCCAGATGGAAAGCTGTTCATACACATTTTTCTATACTTTATCAAAGAGTCAACACAGATGAATTTCAAAAGAGAGGTTTTATAAAGAAACTATATAAAGTCTAAGAGCAAACTATACAAGGCAGCACATGAATCTAGAGGAACAGACAGCAAGTTTTACCAATGTGTTCAAAAGAATAATAATCAAAAAGTGTCTCAGTTAAACAGCAAAGAATACTGAGTACTCACAAAGGATATCACAACCAAGCACTACAGCATCAATTCCAGCCTTCAAAAAAATCAAAGAGAATTTCTAATGAACAATGTCACTTTTGTAGCAGGTTGTGATTTTATTACTGTTATATTTTATTATACTAGTTAAAAACATGAGTTTTGGAAAATATAAAGAAAACTGGGTGCAAAATCCAGGCTACAAACAAATGCCTATGAGAATAAGTACATTTTTAACATGGTTCGTTGTGGCAAAGCTCTCTAGACTAACAGCTGAATCTATTGCTAGATCCACAGAGAAGGTCAAACTAACAGCAAAAAGCCATATCAAAAGATTTCACAAGGCTGAGTGATAACACAAAGAACAATTGTCCTTGATACAAGGGGGTTATGTCATGTATCCAGCCTCTCTGACAAAACATGCAAACAAAATCCCCCAGCATTCAGCAATAAATAAAATTCAGTTGAAACTACATGCCCCGGAAATTGATTAAAGAATTACTGAAATAAAGAAAAAGGGCATATTTATGCAGCAAATTGTATATAGTGGAAGTGATTTAAAGGTGACAGGTTTCAAGTCAGTGTATAGCCTTGGTGTGGCAATGGTACTAACCATTCTCAGCAACTTTTTGGGGATCTGAGGTTTGTTTTCATATTTTTTCCATTTGAGGCTTCTTTGGTTCTCAGTCTTTTGTGATCCCAAGAAAGGCCACACACCAAAACTAGAACAACAGACATGGAAAAAACCCAGATGCCCATTTCATAACATAAAGATTCTCATAAGTTTTGGACAAACATGGATATATTATGTCCTCTGATAATCCCTGCTACAGCACTAAATACTCTCACAGAAACAAGGATGGAAGAAAACACTGTGAAAGCAAACAAGGAGATTGGCAAAGATCCATGAAGTTCTTAGGCAGGTGTAGCTCTCTTTGGCCTCTGAAAATCTCCTTTATTGACTTATCAAAATCATAAAAAAACAATCTACTTCAGTCAAAAAGGAAACTCAAGACTCTGGAACTGGATTTTCATACCTCATATATCTACAGGGCAAAAATCTCCCCGTGAACATCATGGGGGAAGGAGGAGAGCAAACTAGAGAACAGTCAGCCCAACTTCAAATCTTACAAATATACAATGCAAGTGTTGGGCCTCAATATACCTATAAATTGTTTCTGCAGTAAAAATTGACTTTTCAGGAACAAACTGTGTCAAACCAGTCTCATTTCCTTCCTCATTATGATAGCTGCCTAGATAAGGGGCACAAAGTCCATATTATCACTGATGCTTTTATTAAGGTCCCACATAAAAATCATCACATACAAACTAGAGAAAAAGTGATTAAAGCAGTGTTTGTTGTAAGGTTATCTGACTCTCATTGAGAACATATTCTGTGAATCACTGCCAAACTCAAAGAGTATTTCAAGTAGAGTTCTACAGGGGCTTGCCCTGTTCTTAACTGTATTCAGGATTTTATTAACAACATGGGTGCTGCATAGCAAGCATTCCTAAAGTCTATCAGGATATTACTGAGCCAGAAGTGGTTTCTGTGAGCTAAACAGTATACTGGGACCAGCTTAGACACCTCATTTTTCAGAAAGTTACAGCCAAATTGAAGAGTTTGCTGAAAGGGAAAATACTTAAGGGTTTCCCAAACTACTACTTATGAACAAATGCTCCTGAAAATGGGATGGCTCCTTCAGAAACAGCAGGATGTCCTAGTCAAGCCCATCTGGTGCTTAGACAGCAATCATCCTTACAAGCAGACATTTCCTTTTGCTCCTTCCAGCAGCAGAGCACAAAATTTATTCTAGATCTCCTTCTTGCTGTTCCACTTTAGGACGTGGTGAATCTGATGCATCCCCAGCAACTCAGTTAAAAAAATGGGTTACTGAACTGTTTTCCAAGACTGACCCAATTTCCTCTAGTTGTGTTTGATCCTGCCTCTCTGCTGAAGCCCTGCCAAGATCTCTCCAGGTCCCTTTCAGAGTCTGTGATTTCTGTTGATTATGTTCCTCTTTTATTTCCTGTTAAATGAAAAAAAGAAAAAAGACAAAACCAATTAGCAAGACATTTATCAAACTTCTAGACAGATAGCTATAAGTGAGACTTCATTTTCCAATGTTCTTTTTATAGACTTATTTAGATGATGAGTATATTCTAGCTTTTTACTTTAAGAATGTTTTTCTCCCACCCACCATGAATGCCAAGCCTGTCAATCACACTAACAAAAACAAGCTACATATGGGACAGTTTAAGGAGGAAGAGCAGACATGAGAAACTGCTCCTTTAACTTACTTGGAATCAACTCCATCATGTGTGCCTGGGAGAAAAAAAAATGAGTATGTGGTAAGTCATGTTACTTTCATTATTTTTGTATAAAATGGGAAAAAAACAAACAGGGACAACAGTTCATATTTTCTGTACTGTAATACTTCATTGACCTATTTTGCTTAAATATATTTTCCTGGGACAGTATTCCAATGTTACATCCAGTAAAACAAGTTGCCTGCTGCTGCTACGGGGTTTTGCAAAGCCGGACTTGACTGTGAAAGTTTTGAGATAAGTTTAACACATTTAGTGCTTATGTTCATGAAGATATACAGTATTTAGTAAGAAATGCCAGTGGTATGATCTAGGACACAGTTTTTATACTGCTTTTTAACTATGAAATCACAAATTGAGAATTTAATTTACAAAAAGCCAAGGAACAGTAGCCTGCAAAAACTTGTTCTTTATGTTGCTTGCACATTTCAGACTCTAGGAAATGAACTTTAGCCAATATATAGTGTAAAGATGTGTTAACTGCTTGACATACAGGTTCTGTACGGGAATGAATTTCTCTTTAGAGGACAAAATACCTGGTGTATAAAATGCACATATTTAGATTTCTCTGAAATTTGGTAGTTCTCAAGTACTGGATGTCCTTTTTCATTAGGGCTCAAAAATGAAATTTCTTAATATACAGAATCATATTTCTACCTTTTTTTTTTGGAGGAGTGAAATTGTAAAATAGTGCAGAATAAAATTGTTAATGTCTCCAGTAAGACACACATTTTTAAAATAGCAGATTACTATCTGCACACATACCAAATACATTTTTAAGCCTGCCAGAGTTCACAGCAGATCAGGAGGCTCCAGGGAATTTTCAAGAAGCAAGTGAGCTTGATTTGCCCTAGGCTAGTGCTGTTTCACATTCAAGTATCTAAATTCTGCTTCAAAATTTTATGTAAGCACCTGAAAGTTTGGAAAGAAACCATTTCTGTGGCCTGTCTTTATCTGGGGAACTTTGGAAGCCTCAGTATTCTGCTCAAGAACTCCTCCCACTACAGTCCTCACAGCCAACATGTGTCCAAGTGCACATATTTATTTGGGTTTATCACACTGTGGGAGGTGATACATTAGACAGAGGAACTAGAAGTATGAGGGTACTAAGTGGAATCAGTAAACAAATTTGGGGTTCCCCAGCCAACAATTCTTGAAATAATCCCCTTGAGGGTAATGGAAAGCAAGTGAAAGAGCATGACAATATTCTCCATTTCTGTCACACACACTTAACAACAGAAAACTTCAACATTGATCAAGCCAAAGGCAACATCAGCACCAAGAGAGGAGATGCAGGATCCCAGATGAGCCTCCCCAAGTCCCTGGTCTTTTTTCCTCCACTTGTCATTATGTTTAATCTGACTAAAAGACTAATGGAAGAAAATTTCGTGCAAGTCTTACAAGTCTCTTTGGTTGAACCACCTATGCTACAGCCCCTTTGGGAGCACAAAACTGAGCATGACCTTCCCAAACAGATCTGCCTCATTCAGTGGCCAGAGGCAGACTGCATAAACACTGGCCTTTTAAGAGACTGTCGTAAGAGCCTAGAACACAAATTAAGGCAATGTCAACACAGAAGAAATAGCCACAATCTAGTGTTGAGGGAGAGCAGAGAGAAAGCGGGTAGCAGAAGGAGGACGCCTGGGCACAGCAAGGTGGGGCAGCTGGCAGGGCAGAGCTGCAGCTCATCCTGCAGCCCAGCAGGCAGTGCAGGAAGGTGACAGCAGCTGGCAGCCAGGAACAGTTCTCACACCTCAGTACTTCCAAAAATGCTCCCAGCCTGGTGGGGAGGAGGAGGAGGAGCAGGTACGGCTGGCAGAACGCACTGAACTGCAAAATTCTTAATGCATTATTTTTAATTTGCCTTTGAGATGTTCTGAACTAAGACTGCTAACACCTACTCGGTAAGCAAACAGCCTGTACCACATAAATATCTGCACTTCACATTATTCATGTTCCACACCTGATGCCATCTGTTATTTGGTAGATTCCTGTAAGCAGCCATTAAACCTGTAACTCACACATCTCCCACCCAGCTGCTTCCCACCTTCACAATTCATGACGACTCTACAACAGACAAAATCACCCCCTGTGCTCAAACTAAACAAGCAAAATTTCTTGCAAGGAATACATTCACCTCTCTCTTCTGGTTCTGTACACAATGGAAGGAGTATTGCTGCCTCCTGTCATCCAGGAAGATGCTGCCCCCCTTGGAAAAACTCACAGCCAACATTCATTGAAACACTGAACAACACGAAGCACTAAGAAATTCAACATCATTTTATCATAATATGCCAGCCAAGCACCTCTAAGGCTTTTCTGAGCCGGCCAAATTTAAGAAACAAGACCTTCAATCTTATTTCTGAAACTCTAGGAGTGGAGTTTTGATAGACTCAGTGTTCTGCCAAGTCAGAAGATAGCAAAAAGGCATTCACTGGCAACAACTGACCTGTCAGTCACTCTAACAGTAAAAATACATGCAGGAGAATTTTGAGGATAGCAGATGAGACACTTCAACTTTTTCAGTAATGACAGGTATGTGCATATGTTGATATAACAACCAGTTTCCATATACTGGAGTCACTCACACAAGAATATTGGTACTTCCTAAATCACCCTTTACAGGCGTTCACTTTAAGTGACCAAACAGGAAAAAAGTTGCAAAAACTACTTCCTCCTCAGATTTCTACATCAGTAAAAACCAGTAAAGCAAGAGTTCAGTATTACTCATGCAGATCAAGTCTTTCTCCCTGGATAGAAGCATGACCACAAAACTACCATCTCAAGAGGAGTTTGAGAAGTGGACAGCTTTTCAAGTTGCAGATCTCTTAAGACAGGTACTGAATTTGTATGTAAGACTTTAGAGAGTTCAGTCTAAATTCAGCTAGCAGAAACACTTACTGGATTTATCCTTGAAAACCAGGTATCTTATCCCACATCTAGCACAAATATTTAAAAGTGCTAAAAATAGTTTAGTCAGCACTTATTAATATAACATGAGTTTTTTGGTACTCTCCTGTTTTCTATAGAAATCTAATTCATGGTAGAAGCTAAGATTTCCAACATTACAAACCATTCAAAAAATGTTTCCTCATAGGAATATTGCTTATAAGAGAAAAGGTATTTCATGCCCAAATTTATTTCCTGCTGGGAAAAAAATAATCATTTCAGAGAAAGTGTGTCTAGTTTTATATTTTAATATAGCTTTAAAATTTACAGCATGTCAATAAGAATCTACTGTTCATGTTTTCTTCTCAATGCATATACATACACAGTCGTTGCTAAATGTTG
Source organism: Vidua macroura (assembly GCF_024509145.1). Taxonomy (NCBI): domain Eukaryota; kingdom Metazoa; phylum Chordata; class Aves; order Passeriformes; family Viduidae; genus Vidua; species Vidua macroura. The sequence goes on from NC_071578.1 coordinate 15,436,794, forward strand.
TTTAAGTTTAATGTACTTGAACCTTTTTTGGGGGGGGGGGTAATTGCACAAAATATTCCAAGCTCATTTTAAGACATCTTTCACTATCTTACTAATCTCAGATATATAAAATATATCTTCCATGATACAGCCTTTTTAAATCTCATTTTTCCTTTTAAATTACTGAATACTATGACTCAGGTTTTAGAGTTCTACCTGTAACTTCTAAAGTCCATTCCTGCAATTGGATATAAAATCTCATTTTTTATCTCTTTTGTTTGTTTTTATTCAAGTTACTCCATGTAATTTTGTATATAGGACCTTTTTTTTCATGTGTTTATTCTAATTCTAACTGTAAGAGCACCAATCTTTTCCAGTACCTTCTTTACACCAAGAGTGAGAATTCATGGTCATTAAGGTTTCTCATTGTTTTCAGCTAAAGGAGCATACAATTTTTTCAAGACAAATAATAATGCTATAAAGTCTTCCCACAGGAGTTCCTGTTTGTAGCCACTTAAAAATTAGACCACAGTTTAAAATGGTCATTTTGTATTATTTTTTTTCATTTTGCCTGTACGTAAATACATATGCTTATTCATGTACAATAAAATGTGCATGCTCATTTGTACAATTCATTCAAAATAAATAAAACTACAACAAAACTACAAATAGGTTCACAGTGGAGATGAAGCAAAGGTGGACCCCTGTTCCCACACTGAGAAAGCAAACCTCTTCCATGGAATTAATTCATGCCATAAAGGTAACAGATCAGCTAAGCTGTGAACTCAGTACTGTGAGCAGCTACTCAGAGGATTCATTAGCTCAAAGCCTTTCAGCTTAAAGAAAAACAGGCTAATTTATAGAAGTTAGAATGGTTTTTAAGTACCCTGCAATTCTATGCAGAATACAAGACAGAAAATTAATAACAGTTGTTCAACAACTCAGAGGCTTTGAGGGAAATTTCAGGCACACCATAACGACTGGCTCCATACTTGTTAACACTGAGTCTTCCAACTTTATAAAAATCTCTTAATGCCTATGCTTACACTCACAACACTGATTCAAGCAGCTAAATAAACCAGTTACTACAATATATCCACATTAAGTGCTGGGCCATTCTGTGTATCAAAGACTGGCCCAGCCATTTGCCTGTGGCCACTGTGGACAGAGCTGTCAGCTCCACTGCCAGCACTGCAGAGAGCCTCAGCACAGCTACGCCATCATTTCCATAGTAAGACTACATGCTGGGGGCTGTGCTGGATCTCCCCACCCTAACACTGGCCATACATGTGCATGAACCCTAAAAAAAGCTTTTAAGGCAACATAAACAAGTACCAAAATGTGCTAGAACTAGGATTGCCTCCGTAGCCTGAATTTCGCATATTTACATATACATTATGATAGCCTGTAACTGCTTCTTCATATGCTACCTTTTCTGTTCACAAAACCTGCCAATGCAGAGAAACCAGCAGGTTTCTGCATTATCCTACACCACTACAGAAGTTGTAAGGTGCACAAGGCCAGGGCTGGCTGAAAACCAGAGAGCAAATACACAGTACTGTTGATTTAATTCTGCCTTGAAATATCAGATCCTGTTACTGCCCCAGCACAACACTTTTACCTGAAGATATGCAAGTCACCCAGAAAAACATGACATTTCCCAAGTGTTTGACTTGCAGCAGTGGGAGGCAAGAACTACAACCACAGTGGCAGCTCTGCTCAGAAGGTCAAAATGGCAAAATATTTACTGTGCAGATATACGTTTATATCTCTTAAATCTAAACACTTGTAGTACCCACTGGATACTGTGTGAATTTTATTTCTCATGCACCTCAACTCCCCTTACAAATGAAGTTTTCATGTCAGAGAGTGGTCTCAGAAAAAACAATTAGCAATTTTGAAGCACTTGGACAATACAGAGTGCTATAGAATAGTTCAGATTTTGAAAAAATCATTCAGATTTTTTCAGGGTTCAGAGAAGATTTTGAGTACTGTGCAGGACAGGTACACAAGATCAACAAGCAGCAAGCACTGAACAGAAAACAATACATTGACCTTCAGGAAAGTAATATCAGCTTCCATGTTCTGTGACTGAGGCTGGGTTTTCTAGAAGAGGTATACTCATGTTGATGCCACAATATATACATAAAATGGGTATATGGATAGTCAACATCAACTTTGTTAAAAAACACGATTACCACAACCAAGTTACAGGAAAAAATCCTGTTTCTGAACCTGAATTCTTTCCAGCAATGCCCATCATCATGGTTAAGTGCAAGACACAGCCCAAATATCTGGTGCTGAAGTCAAGTAGAGCAAATAGAGGTTGGTAAATAGCCATGTGGGATGATGACATGGCTACTGTTGAACTTTTGCCTCAGGTTACCTTTTAACCTCTTTCTAATTCTGGCTTCTTATCCCACAGCAATCCACAGTATTTCTGTTGGGTTCCTTGTTCCACTTACATGACATTTGCTGCTTCAAAGTTTCTTCTTGTCTACTCCATTCACAATTTCATTAGCCTTTATCCCCTGTAATCTTTCTTCCAAAGAGGTAATACTGTGTCTTATCTCTTACGTGAAAGTCACTGCCTAAGTATTACAGTTACTCAATATTCTTTTTCTAATTATCCTTGTCAAGTAGTACAACAATTTCCACAACCCTGAGTATTTGAGCATGGAAATATTAATTAGTTTGTTTACAAATGTCAAGTTCCACACGATTGTAATAATCTTGTATTTTTTCTCATCTCAGTTTGGAATGCCTGAATCTGCTGTGGTTGTAGAAAAACTGTGCATGAATGGATCTCATTTATTGGTAAGCAAATATTCCATAAGAGCTCCCACTCAGGTGTATTTCAGCTTGAGGACTGTACTCCTTACAGTGCCAGGAAATAACGTGAAATGTTTCCTTCTTTATACACACTTCATCAATTGCTTTGATTTTGCATTTTAGTGGGTTGGTTTCCAACTGACTCCAGGAATCCCCCTACACAAAAGAAATCCCAGCCAGCCTTCCCAGCTCCAGAGAAAGGGCAGATATAATCAGCCATCAGCACACAGGTGTGGCAGGGGACAGCTCATTAAATATGAGGAGGTTGTGGGGTTTTTTAACATTATAGATAATTTTAAACCCATAATTTATGTAAAAGTTTTTTCATAACATTTGCATGATTAAGAACATTTCCCAGCACAGAATTGTACATAAATTTTATAGTAAAAGTTTAGAGAAACAATGCCTGAAAAATCTGATAATGTCCTTTCCTGACCTCTGTAGAATTTTTTGTATGAGTGTGTCTAATTGATTGCAACTAATTAGGAGAGAAGACTTAAATAACTCCTTGAACTGCAAGAATTCCTCTACCAATTATACCGTTTGTGTAGCTACTGAACTAAAAGTTCCTTAAAATCTATTTTAAAGGTAAAATTATTGTTATGGCACTTTTATGCACTGCAGAGATAATATGTTTGCTTGGCAATTCATTGCTCAACAGAACTGTTTCCTGGGTGCATCAGGAGTTATGCCTGCTGTTTATGCTAACAAGAGCTTCAGTGCTGCCAACATGATTCATGAGACTGCAGGTGCACCATGGCCACAGAGTCAAACTGGGTTTTACCAACAGTTCACACCAATGTAGTAGGGCTAACAAAGCTGTCAAGTACACACTGACTCCTGTCCCATTCATCCATTACAAACTGGATCACTAAAGCTGCTGCAGTTTCCATCACTGGATGAGAGGCAGTGAAGCTAAAGGTGGATGTGGTAGCTTCCTGTGGCTCTGCAAATAAAGCTGTAGAGCAGCAATGGACTGAGAAGTAACTTCAGAGGTTAGTGGTAACCTATTCAAAACACAAGTGAAAAAAGCAAGGAGAACAATGGGTGGCCTTTGGTGACAGTCTACAATAGAAAATCAGTATGATTAAAACCAAAAGCATTTGCTAGTATGTTCTCCAAACTATGTAGTATCTTCAAAACACCTTTAAAGATTATTTTGCACTGCAGAAAACAAGGCATTATACATTATACACGTGACACAATAAGCAACATACATATTTTTATGTCATTATAGAAAAACTGAGACAGGTCTCACACACTGGTAGAAACTTTCCTACAAATTTTATATATTAATTGAATTGTTCAGTAGCCTTGTCAACATGATAAATCTGCATGCTTGAAAAAGAATTAATTATGACAATACTAAAAAAAAATTAAAATACCTATATTTTGCTATCATTAATAGCTTTATTTGAGTAATTGTAAGATGCTGTTCTCCTGTGTACAAGCTAACACATATGTCAACTTAAAAGTAATTAAATCAACAGCCAAGTTTTTTATTCCAAGCTCCTAGCCCAGTATATGAGAAATCTGTACTGTGCCAGAAATTAAATGTTCCTTAACTGCTACAAGGTGTGCTTTAGAAAGCACAGCCTTAGTAGAGCTACCTTAGCAGTATGCAGTGGAGTAACCATATGTTGGACACTTCCACTCAGAAAATCTGAGTTTCCTTCTACGTGACATACAGCATGATTCCATAACTGCATCTACTGTTGTGTGTAGAGATGTTCAGAATTCAAAAATCCCAAAAATCCTGAAGCTGTTATGTGCCTGTTAACTGTCTTTTGCAAGAACTTGAGGGTTTGCACTTCACTTTATGCTTCAGTTATAAGATGAATATTATTTCCTTCTACTCCTGTCTGCAAAGTCTAAACAGAAGCTCAATATCACTTTTAGACATTGAGTTTAGAATCACTAGAGAAAAGCTAGCCATCTATCACTACACAGCAATGAACCAAAAAAAACTAAGCCCAAAACCCTTAAAACACTTGAACAAGCCTGATGACACCTACTAAAGAGAAGTGACAGGTTTACCTTTGTATAATAATTTTCAAAAAGCCAACGTAAGTTTGCTGCTGCGTGCATAGAGACCCTGTAGATGCACACATGTAGATCTCATGGTACATGTGCAGTGTTTCTGTGTGTCTAGCAAAAGTTACATGAATATTTAGATATAGATCTGGTTTTACCATGAGATCTGTTAGGAATCATTGGAAAAGTGAAAATTCCTTCTAGCCTGGCAGATAAAGAAAGCAACACTGTGGTATCTGACATGAGAACACAGTGAGCTTCCCCCACTGTGCATTCAGAGAGGCCCAAGTTACTGTTTTACCTCTGCATCAGCTGAAAAATTGTCTTCCATCCCAGCTGCAGAAGTCACATCCGAGTGCCTGTGAAGGCAGGGAGGGCACCCCAAGGGGAGGCACCCCAACACCTACCCTTCCCAGCCTTCATAATTCCCAAACAAGCCCTTCTTCTCACAGTGTGACTCCTGCAGCCTGCCCCAAACCCCTGCTCTGGCACTGACCCTTAAGCACATGCAGTACAGGTGTTTTGTGCCGCTGAGATATGCCAAAATCCAGAGGTAGTGCCAGCCCGCTTCTAGGCAGCACTGGCAGGAAGCTCTCCTGGAAAGAAAGATTTGCAGCCAGCACATTGCACTTTTATCAAATATACAAACACCAACCCACCAGAGGTGTGCCTGTATTTCCTGGTTTTCCAGTGAGGATATTCATCTTTCAAAATTTTCCAAAGAGGAATGTTGTCAAATGGGTAAATGCTGCAGAAGGTAATTATCCTAAAGCATGCCACTGAACTAACACAAAACTACTTAGGGAGCCATCCTGCGCAAAATCCTTAATGTCAAATGCAAACTGCATTTTATTTGAAAGTGAATCAAACATTTATCAATAGTAAGGTCTTTTTGAAGTTTAAAGTATTCAGAGTCATGCAGGCATTATGGCCACAAAATCTGTAACAAGTTGGCCACAACACCTTAAATCAATTTTACTGCCTTCAGAATAGAAATAATCAACATCCATATGGTCATTTCTTTGAATATTTCTTGCCTTTGAGTGGCTAAAAAACAATCATTTTTATGGTAATATCATATTCTGTTTCATAAACATACTGAGCATACAACTGAACTTTTATAGGAAACTAAATTACATGCATTTCATAAAAATTTAGAAGTAATAGCTCTTCTTTTACACTTCTGTAGAATCTAAAAACACAAAAGGTTAGTATATTACATCTGAAGTGTACCGTGCAGTTTCATTTTTCATCAATAGTACCATACTTGTGATAGTTACTCAATATGCAGGTCACATCTGAGTGATGCTAATCTAGTCCTAATGTGCAAATCAGCATTAAGCCACAGCTGCATTGCACAGAGCATATTATATTCTCTTGCTTTTTAATGTCTGAACTCGCTACACTGTGCTCCTGGCTTTTCAGTTCCCTCTAAGTGTAGGTTGTTTGTTTGATGTTTTTTTTTTTAAATTCTGTTTTGAATTCTCAGTGACAGATTGAAAAAAGATATAAAAACAGTGAAGTTTTACTTGAACTTCAGAACTGAAAATAGGAGACTTTTTTATTATATTTGTATATAGAAATTTACTAAAAGAAATCTAAACACAGCAAAAATGGTCAGGCATTGATTCTAAACCACTTTCATGTATTTCTCCTCTTTCTTGCTCTTTCAAAATGTGTTTTGAATTGCATGGCTGGAATAGGAATGCCCTGGAGAAAACCAGAGCCATGTTATTCACAAATACTCTACTGGGGATTTTTGAATAATATTTTAAAAACTGAACTGGTGTCTTCCTGTGGGAGATTCCTGACTCCCTGCCAGTGCAAAACACTGCCAGAGCTTGTCAGGTTCAACTCACCAAGCCTGTCCTTTGACGTCATTTCTGTCAGCATTGCTACTGAGAAAAAGCAGCTCTTGTCCAGAAAAAGCAAACCTTGTCTCACTTGGGTGCTCCCTCCCACCCCTGCAATGCAGAAGCAGCAGACAGGAAAGGACAGGAACCACATCTGCTTTCAACAGTGGCCACAGCAACCAAACACACCACACCTAGAGCTCCTCTGTTGCTATTTGAAATAGCAACACCTTCCCCAGTTTCAGCTAAAAGACTATTTCCCAAAGATGGGAATGATATTTTCACATCATGGGATGTAGGAATAGGTGGAAAGGCATTAAAATTGGTTTAGGTGGCTTGGATATCTGCTTGGAAAAAAGATAACCAGCATCAGGTTCTGTTCAGATTGATCTGACATCCACCCCTGTATACTTAGTTTTACAAATAGAATTCAGGCCATGAATGCCTTGATTTTCCAGAGTGGGGGGAAAATTCTTTTCTAGGTCCTATATAAACAAAAGAAATTAAAGACTTACTAAGTACATTCTTATAAGCTAATTCTTCTGGGAAAGAGCCAAAAGAGACTTGCAGAGTTTTCCCCGGGTGTCAAGCAAGCACAGAAAGCTTAGGTAAGGTCAGAGAAGCACGGTCCCAGTTGCAGGTACTGTTGAGTCCCACCTGTGGGCTGGCTGTTGACACCTTAATGCTCCAAGTGCATTTCCAGGGTTTAATAATATACTGCATATCTCAGAAAGCCATAAAATAAGCTTTTTGCAATGACACAAAATTTTAGTATTAATGTTTTGGCATATCCAATTGTTTTGGAAGTAGAAGTGATAGAGGCATTGTTTGTCCTGCCTTAGGCAAGCTCACAAGGTTACCATGGCAAAAAAGGGATTGCTCACCACAGAAAACTGATGTTACAAAAATACACATCTTCAGCTACAAAACTAAATTAGGCCGTGTAACTGCATTCATTTAGTTGCATTTTTACACAATTTTTATTTCTCTGACGTTACTTTCTCCTATTTATCTACCATCTGTCACCTTCCCCCTTTGCATTTCACAGTGACCAAGCCCCTCTTCACCCACTCCCCTTTAAGCCTCCTTGCCTTCAGTGCCTTCCAACACCTAGGGTTTTGTTTCTGCTCCTCTTTTAGCCAGGCCTTCCTTCCCTTTGCTCCTTAATTAGTTTCTATTGGGCATGGATTGAACTTTCTCCTACTGACATTCCTCATGGATTTACACTCCTTCAGGCTTGCCTCATTTCCATTCTTCACAGATGTAAAGGTTTCCTCTCAGAGACAACAGGAGTGGCTTAGATATCAAAAGTATTTTTTTCAGAAAGACCTTAATTTCCAGGTATTTCTACAGGCTGTGCTCACTTTCTCAGTGAAGAGGGGATAGTAGTAGGAGCTGGGCACCTTAAGAGCTGGGTCTCTTTTGTGCAGAGAAGTGATCTTAGCACCTATCCCTTTAGCAAGTACTTCACAGACTTTGAAAACACAGTTGAAATAAAGTTGTTTAAAATGAAAGTTTTCAGGGCAGGAAGAAACTGAAAATAGTTCCTTCTCCAGGGAGACAGATGCAAAGTATTAAAAGAGAAGGCAGAAAACGTAAGAGTAGAGCAGTGCAAGCTTTGCCCCCGAGCAGTTCTTGCAGGGATGCAGTGGGGGGCTGAGCAAAGGGCCAGGGAAGAACAGCTCCCTGGGTCCCCTGAACATCAGCAGCTGCTAAGTCCAGAAGGCTTTAGTTCTGTTTCTTGCTGTTTCTAACCAAATAGGAAACTGTTTCTGAAAGCAGAATGCGTTACTCAGAGTCATTTCAAGAAGAAGAAAATGGCAAGAACATGTCTTAGAAAGGAGACAAATGTTGATTAACTTATCACGTAACTAGAAGCAAAGAGCCACCTTAAAGAGGCATGGGCTAAAAGAAAGATATTTTACAGCTAAGCACCTCTGCTGCTTATCAATCATCTTCAATCAGGTCATAAGGTACAAGGGTACTACACATTCATGCATCATCAAAGCATAAGGCAATTGTAAAGTAACAGCAAAATTTGCATATTTATCCTTATTCTTAAAAAAAAAAAAAGGAAAAGAAATATGAAGCTGGATTACTGAATGCAGATATAATTTCTGAAATCTAGGGCACTGTGAAGATACACATCATTCTTGGCACACAAGAACGCAAGTGATTTTAGCTATCAAGTTATTAGTTAAACATATATGAATATTAGCAAATAAAACACTCAAATTATTAGACTGAGATACAGAGTCAAACATCATTATCACTGGATTCCCATGATAGTTAGCTTAGAAACTGAATTTTATCCGATCATTTTGAATTATTTACCTGCCAAGTATTTTCAAATATCTCAAAAGCAACTTAATAAAACTGTCTAATGTCATAGCCCAGCAATGGAATCCTGCAGTAAAAATCCTGAGCCCATGCAAAAGTATTTATTGCAGGAGTGGTCCCTTATTTTTTTTTTCTTTGACAGAAGAGTATTTCTATTCATATTCCAAATGCTGCTGCCAGAAATTATTTGAACATTTTTTTTGTTTTATGCAGCAGTTGCAAAAGATGCAAAGTGTTTGTCTGCTTTTCAGTCTTTAAGCTCCAGCACACAACAATTCAATTGAATTCTAAATGTCATGATAGTCATAATTACATTAAATATGGATTAAAGGAATATCTTTTGACACAGAGTTCTTTGTTCTCAAAGTTTGCTGATGATTTTAAATGTTTTGTGTACCTTTCAAGTTCAGGGAACATGAAAAAATGTGAGAAGTTGTGGAAATTAAGCCACTGTGTCATAGTTTCTAATGTGGACTTTGTAAGCCCTTCACTGAAAAATAGGAAACCTCCACAGAGCCTTGGGCTTTGTAATTTTTAGTTTCCTTCCGTTTCTGTTTTGTTCAAGTATCCTAGTTATAAAAGTGCACCCCTTCTTTTGAGAATTTGTGATTAGAAGGATCTTCATTTTGGTTGCTTTTGTACTTGTTCCTTCATGAAAGATCAGGAGATTTTACAATGCATGTAAGTTGCTTCGCAATACCAATGTCCAAAATCATGAGTAACATTTAAAAATCAAGTCAGAAATTACTGGCTATCCCCCATTGTTAAATACCAGCTGCTAACCATTTCAGAAATCTTCTAGCATGCCTAAACAGGATTGCATTAAGTACAGCTGACTTTAGTCTAAGTTTCTATTGCAAGTAGAGGGAACCTGGAAAGGCCTTGAATATCAACATTTTATTTGAGGCAGTGGGTGATGTTAGTGCCAAAATGAGATAAATTTCCAAGGAGATAGCTTTCAAGCTGCTATTCTTAATCAAAGAACTAACTGGAGTCCTAAGTGCAGAAATGAAAGATGACTAGAAATTATTGAAAAAAAAAAAATAAAGGAACTTCCACTAAAAAAAAAAAAAAAAGGCAGAGAAAGGAATACCCTTTTGTTTAAACCTGTCTGGATACTGCAACTACAAAGCTACTAATTGTAAAGTGGCATGAATGAAAGCAAAGCAAGTACATTGTTACCCCCACAGGATATCCACAGGGGTGTTTTGTGAGGATGGTTATGCCAGGACAGTTCTGCTGGTAGATTTTCACTTAGACACCCTTGTAGCTTAAGATTTAGATATAACCCACAATAACCTGAGCACTTTTTGCTAATGCTGACTGAGCTATTATGGCTGTATTAAAGCACTTAGGCACCTAAAATGAAAGGTCATGAAGTCTGCAATGCAAAGTTACAGCAACTAGAAGCATTGAGGAAGTTACCAAGAGTCAGGGAGTTTCCCTTAGTAAAATGAAGCCATCCTGGGTTTTTTGCAGGATGACATCTGCTCTGAATAAGCATGATGCTAAGGGGAAGGGGGGAAAAAAGCAAACACAACAGAAACACCAAGCCTAGGTGCCAAGCCTATAGATTGCTACTAATGTAGTGACTTCTGAATTTCAATGTCATATTGTCTTTAATTTAAAATGATCAGCAGGTCTTGCACAACCTGTCAGTTTTCAGCATACTGCTAAGAGCAAAAGCTTCCAGCCATTCCTATAATGGCTCAAAAGCCACTATTAAGTATTTATCAATCTTTCCATATCTAAAAAGTCATGGAATTTGCCCACATTAAAAAATAAAAACAAAACACACACAAATGCAATTGCAGAGATCTTTCATAAGTTTTCCCAGTGCCAATTTTGTGCATAAGCTCAGACCTTACCATTAGGGAATCTGGCTTGGAGTTTGGGTTGGACTGCTGGGAAACCACATCACACACTGGTGCTCAGGAAGAGACATGTTGGAAAGAATTTAGAATTCCCAGAGGTCCTACAAAACCCATGCTTAGAAGAATAAGAATTTCAATCATTTCATGTATTTTAGGCCCCTAGAATACTGAAGAGTAAATTCTATTCAAAATTCACATTAGTGTGTCAAATGCAGAAACACAGATTCTATTTGTAGGGTATTTGATTTTCTCTAGGCACTCTTACCTGCAGTATTTGACATCACATTAATAAGCAGATAGGCACAAAATTCCTACAAAAGATACTTTAAATTGTTTATTAATATTCTTTCAACCTGCTAGAGAAGATTTTTATTTTGTTTTTTTGCTTTTCTATTTATTTCTTCCAATGTTCCTATGTAGCTGGGCTTTTTCCCTTAACAGTTAAACTATTTTGTCCCCTGCTATTTGAATGCAATTTACACTTTTAAAAGGTGTTATTATCTGCATCCATTGCAACAGAGCCCTTGAAAAGCATAAGACAGAGAATTATTAAAACCTTACAAATGCCATGGGGTTGATTTCTCATGGTGTGACCCTGATAGAGTAAAAAATTTGATTTTCTATCAAACTTACTTAAATGTCCCATTAGACATCTAGAACATCTAATCAGCATAATATGAGTAGACAGAGTACTTAACCATCTGAATGTCGGATGTGATACAAATGAATTGAACAAGTCATACAGTTTTTTGGTTAAAAAAATACAGGCATTAGACTACAAACATATGTTATCTATTTTGAGCTGATGACCTATTTTACTCACTCAGAACTACTCAAGGCAAATGCTGACATTTGCCCTTAACCCCTAGTTTCCTGTGAAGGGGAAAATGCAACACTTCATTTGTGTTTTAGATTGTCTGGGTCCTGTAGTATATAAAAAGCAGATTAGAGAAATGTCTCTATTACACTGTAAATGAAAGAGACTCTTCACTGGAACAAATAAACAAACCAACCTCAATACCTCACTCTTTTACCTGAATGTTTTTGACTCAGGTGGTATCAGAGTATCGGAAATGCATCTGTACAAACACAGCACCGAATTTTGAATAGGCAGTAGGAAAAAAGGGAAAATAAATTCTGTAATAGTATCATCCCCAAAGCCTGGGGTTTATTTGGTCATATATACACTTTCCAAACAGAAAGTCCCCTACTGACAAAATTTCAGTGTTTTATAGAACTGTACCATGCATTATTTATGGTGTTATCGTTTCTTCCTTTTCCCTGTCCAATTAAGTATTCTTGAACTTTACAGTGTAGAGCTACATTTTCTGTTGGGTCTTGAAGGACTTTTGTGACTGTGCTCATGAATAAATTCAAAAAATATTTAAAACTGAGGAACTCAACAATTAGGTCATAGGAGATTTTTTAAGTTTTTCTGGTTTTCATCACAACATAAACCACCACATTCATTCCAAATGTGATAAATATCCATTTGGTCAGCACAAATAAAACTGGTATCATTTAATAGTGGCAGACAATAGTTGAATTTCCACAACATAACATGAAGTATGGTTGCAACATCAAGAGTTTCTTGGATATGATTTTGCCTTTGTTGAGCTTCAGCTTGAAGTAACCTCAACTCGTGAATTTTAATCAGCTAAAGCCAAATAGAGCCAATTTAGTCATGTTAAACAGTGCCCAGATTCACTGACACACTGCAAAACCTGGTTATCAGTCAGGTCAACAACTCTTCCAACCTCCAGTTCCTGATCGTGTGCACCTCACACACTTCTGAATGAGCTGCAGATTCCCTCTCTCACACATGGATAATAGTGGGAAGCCGCAGTCATTTTACAAACATATCAGAGTGGGAAATTCCAGGGTCTCTTACTTGCCAGGTAATGCAAAGAAGGGAATATATAATTTGTTTTTCCTTATTTAAGTCTTCTAGGAGACATCTGGTCATAGCATGCAAGTATATTATTTAGCTGGCTAATTACAGTCACATGTAAAAAGCAGTAGAAAGTACTAAGTAAATAAAATTTACTTTTATTACTCAATGTTTTATTTTTCTGGACTAAAATACAATACTTCTGTTTAGGTTTATGTAGGAGATACACAGGTTATTTCTTTAATTTATATGGACAAGTTTCTTAATTTATTTTGTTTTGTAAGTCTGAAGTTTAAAATCTGTGCTTCCTTCCCATCCAAGAAAAATAAGTTAATGTAAAATACAGATTTAGCAACAACACCCATCCATTTCATCACCATCTTACATTATTAGGGAGGTGGTTTTTTTTCATTTTTTACACTTTTATTGCACCAGAAATAGCTACAAGTAGTTGGAACTTATAATTGAAGTAATATAGTCATGGCTAGCAGCTTTTGTGGAAAGCCATGCTAAAAATAGAGTATTTCTTGAGCTATGAAGAAACTTAAGTAATTCAAATTGCCCAGTTTTATCCAAAAAAGTTTTTTTTTTATTTTGTTCATGGTCAATTAAAAAAGAACTGGATTCACATCGATATTGAACTCATTACAAACCTTTTAACACAGTGAGGGATTAACTTCCAATAAACAATTTGCCAGGAATTGATAATTGACATATCAAAATTCAAATATTCTCTCTTTTTGTTCTTTTCCTGTTTTACAAGTGTATATGCCCAATTGTAAGGATGGCTGTTATGTAATATGATCATCCATTATTGCCTCTTGACTTTCACAAATCATCAAATCATTTAGAGAGAGCATATGTTTTTTATATGAATGTTCAGTGTTCATACAATTCCTAGTTTGCTTCTGCATGTAAACAGCACTACATAATAGTCACTCTGCACTATAAAATTCTTTAAAACCTTGATTAAAGTGTTTAAATGTAAAAAACTGAAATATTCACTCTAAGCTAAATTTCAGTATTAGTCAAGTTTGGTTGAGAGTGTGAAAGGGAGAGACAAAATTAAGCAACAGTGACTTTTTCCTAAAAAGAAACTACTCCCACGCACAAGGAAACTGGGGTTAGGAGAGTTATTTGAAGTTAACATGTTGGTCACACTCATCCCAGCAAAAATATCACTGGCTTCCAGATACCATTATAAGGACAGGCTAATATTAGAACTGTTCAAAAATATGTGTATTGTTTTCCTGGAACGAGCTTATTTTTGAAGCCATGTGAATCTTCAGAAATTACTAGGATGTGAAAGGACATTTGCATGCACAGTTTTGACCTCTTCTCTTGCTCTTTGCCTGTTAATATATCTCAGCTGGTTTGTCTTTTAACATTCCAAAACTTCCAGCAGCTTTCAAAGCGCAACTTTTCTCAAAGAAAACATGCTGCTTTTCCTTTCTCCCCACACTCTGAACTCTGCACAAACTTGGTAATAGATTTAAAGACATGCTTCTCCAAATTAGTGCAATGGCAGCATCCTGAAACTCAAGTGCTGTTTTATGAACTGCCAGGAGAGGAAAGAGTGTCCGTGTGTCAGTGGAAATTTGGAATTTCTTGTAAGCATTTAATCTTGGCTGTCAACAACATGTTGGGTCATTGACTTATAAAGCTTTGAAGCAAAAATATTTATTTTTAGGCACTTTAAATATATGTTCTGGTATTTATTTCACTTCAAGAGCCATGCTTGCTAACTACTGCTTATTTAAATTTCAAAAATCGGTAGAAAAAGATTTTTCTAAAGGAGATTCATGTGTATTTATATATAGTGTAAGAGTCATTTCAATGACATTTGGCATCATTTTTATAACCCACACTAATCGTCTTGCTCTCAATTAACTTGGGTCACTGCAAGAATGGGCCAAAAGGAAGTCTACTCCACATGCATTCCTGAACAGTATCTAATGCTATAAAATCAGTGCTGAGTATACTAGGAGCAAGACTATAAAATCTGAATTCTTTGAAGGTTTGAGAACTTTAGATGTAGACAGACTTCACTGGCTTCCGTGAAGTGTCAAAGAGAAAAAGACTGATATTTACATTTATGAAGATTCATCATGCTGAAAGGGAAGGGAAAGATTCACATGATGGGTACCCCAGAACTTTGATTAAATATGCAGATCCAGCACGAAATCCAAATAAATAAATGTTTGTGAATAAAGACCAAGCAGCAATACAGAAGTATAAAAAACACAAATGCTGTATCACTAACATACTGCTAGCCTGTAGATCAATATAAATATGCACAGGAACACCAAAACTTTCATCTAATATGCTGAGTCCTGTATCCAAAACTAGTTCTCCTTTTTCCTATTGAAATCATCTAACAGTCTAACATCTAAAATCTATTAAATAGATATAAGTCACTTGACAAACAGGTCACTGTACTGTTAAATTTCCATGCAAAAACAAAGGAAGTGAAAAACTTTCAAGGCACCTTTTCCTTTGCTTCTTTCTAACTGACATTAACTGTTCAGGTCTTGACAGCTAAAGTAAAAGGAAATCAAACCTCTCAAATTAAGTTACTCTCTACCTTGATAGCTATCCCCACAACATCTATCACCCAGAAGCGTCATTAGCAGCAGACGTGTTGCACTGACAGAAGACATTGTTGCTTGCATTAAACCAGAAAATACTTTAATTAAACCATTTAAACACACTAACAAATTTATTGGCATCCCAGAAAGACAGGGTATTGGGGTATGGGGGAGAGAATGCTCTATCTAAAGGCTGTCTTCAAATTTCAAACTGAGAAAAATAAAGCAGATGTTTATATCAAATACCCTTAAACACATTGTAGCTGAGTGCTTACAGAGAAAGTTTGCAAAGCTCTTTGTGTCACTGGTACACATTGAGTAATACTGTTCTAGCCTTTCGCTTTGCCCCTTCAAGATGTGGATCTCAAAATCTGGGACTGTCCTGGCCATAAACCACTAAGCAGCACCCTGCACTCTATCACAGGCCAGGAGAGAGGTGACTCCTCTGTGCTATACCTGTCCTCCTCCCCACCTTAGAAGTCCTCATCCAGACTCACTGCTGTGATCCAATGCAGATTTTGTTCATACTTTGAATTAAGATATTTACAGACACAAGCACGTGTAGTTGTTTCTCTCCAGGGGCAGAAATAGTTTCTCCTGTTTGAGCCAGGACCACATATTGCATGCACTGTTGGAGACAGTCTTTTCAACACATAACAGTTGTGAAGGCCGAGTTCTTGCAGCTTAGACCTGGCATGAGTGCTTCACAGTAACAGGTGTGAATTGTGCTCAATCTTGATATCTCTTCTGCTCACCTAAATTATCACTATTTGTGGTGTTTTGTCCTACTTGCAATGACTGCCAGCCAGCACCTTAAGGTCTACCTTTTCACAAAGTTCTTTCAGCCATTGAAATGCAACAGTTGTGATCTTGCTGTTGGAGTCAGTGATTACTCACTACTAATAATGTCGCTTGCTGTGGCTGAGGTAATGTGAATCAAGAACATCAAGTTCTCATTTTCAATGCCTACAGATATAAATACATGACATACTTGCGACTATGTGAATTAAAGAGTATCTATCCAGGATAGATTAACCATTGTAACCATTGAGCTTATTGAAATCTAAACAGTGGAACTCAAGCACTACCTCAAAAACCTAAATCAGTATCAAAGGAGGTACAGCAAATCTATTCCACTATCTAGGGAGTACTTTCAAAGTCAAGTAATTCAGCACATTTCTGCGTGGGCATTTGAAATTCTTTCTTCAGTGTAGATGCTCAAGGAGTGTATGAGGTGGTTTATTTCCAAAGAGAAGACAGCCAGCCATCAAAGTGTTTAGGGTAGACAGTCATGTACTAAACCACATTTGGTTTCCTCATTCAGTAAGAGCATTTATTCTTGTAATTAAGATTTGCTACTTCTAGTTCCCTTGATGAAATGTAATGTGCTTATAATTATGCAGATGTTCTTTCTTAATCTTTCAAGAATATATAGGTTTTGCTTTTAAGACTGCTGTTATAGCTTAACTGTTGCTGACAGCTTCTGCCACAGTATTTGCTCTGAGAGGTAGGATGATTCTCATACTCCTTCTCTACAGCTTTTTTGGTCTCAGCTGTTTCCCAGCGCTTCTTGTTGTAATTGTTTTTGTATAGCTGCAGGAAAGCAGAAGGCAGCTGATTCTGCAGGCAGTGTCAGCAGGGTGCACATCTGCACAGTTCCCAAGCCCCTGGCCAGCAGGGGAGAGCTGAAGGTCCAACGTCACCCACTTTCTGGGATTCTTCAAGATTGATCCCACTGCTCCCGGGCTGCTCCTGACAGCGTGACACACCTGGGGAGCACCGAACTTTGTTACTTGGCTTGTACAGCAGCAGTTAACTAAGATTACGACTTAACTTTCCCCAAGAAAGAAGAGTCCTTGCCAGTCTCAGCTACCAGTGTCCTGAGAATTGATTCCTGACAGGATATTTCCTGTTGTCATATTTTCAGTTTCTCTCATGAGAGCAAGATGGAAACAGTCAGCACCCAGAAAACTGAGTTTTGTATTTCAGTGCAATGCACAGAGCATCTTGCACCACCAACTCAGCCTCAGCTTTTGTTTACAGACATTACTCTTCCTACTAACTCAATATTCAAATACCAAAAACACCACCACCACAACCACTTTAGCTCTTGCCTCCTTCCATTCCCTTAGTAAGCAAATTAGATGAACTAAAGAGACTTTTTCATGCCTGCAGAGATGTCTGCTCACTTAAGGAAGGTCCAAATAACAAAACCAGATTGTTTCAATAGGAAAGATGAACTAGAAAGAAACTGTGCATAATCACACAGCCAAGGGACAGTCTTTGTTTTCACAGCATAAACCAGACACAGAAGGGCACCACTTGACTCAAATCACCTGCATGCAGTTACTGGAGCAGCACTCGGGGAGCTGGAAGCAGCAGCTGGCTTCAGACCTGGTTCAGCCCTGACAAAGGCAAGGTTATTAACAGAAGCTGACAGTGTCAATTCTGCTGTGTGTCACCATTAAACTGGGTTAACAGCTTACTGCACTCACCTTGGGCTGAGTCCTAAGGAAAAGTCAGTTCTTAAAGCACCAGGTCTGCTTCTAGCAGGACTCCCCGTACTGAGGACATTCCTGCAGCATGTCCTGTTCTCAGGTGACAGGCATTTTGACTACAGAGTAGAAATATTTTCCAGGCCTTAATTCTTAGATGTGTACAAAAATGGAACTTTTGACCCTTCAATATTTCCCTTTGCTCTGATTCAGAAGGAACAGTTGCATACTTCCCATAAAAATAAAAATAAAGTGCTTTGGAACCACTAAGTCAGTAATGCTTACATGTCTCATTTGGGTCTTTTACCTTATATTAAAAAACATGAAAATTAATTGATTCAACTCTACCAATTTTTTTATAGAGTCTTAATCATCAATGAAGTAAAAGAAGCCCTGAAAAACAACTTGCTTTAATTGATGAAGCATTTTTAGAGATAAATGGTTCTACTAGAGGCATTTCAGCTGGCCCTTTTGAATTCTCTTCCCTCATAAAAAGAAATCAGACTTACTAAACTTGCAGCCTACATCAGCAGAGGCTCTGCTGCTTTTTTGCTGAGGCTAAATTTCTGGTGGTCACAGTTATTTCTATATGTGGTAACTTCCTTCCTCTTTCAAACACTAAAACTTAATTTGCTTAGGCATATATTGGTGCCTTGCTGCAAAGATTTGGGAAGTGGTTTTATTTTCTGCGTTCCAGTAAATGTCCTTTCAATAAGGACATGCAAATACAGACAGAGCTTGGCCCACAGAACATTACACAGTCAGTGAGGAAGGCAGTATAATTTTTGAAAGAATCTTGGAAACCTCTCATCTTTCCATCAGGTCAGCCTAAGACTAATGGGGACATCATGTTCTAGGAAAGACAACATGACCTTTCCCATTGTATGCACTATATAAACAGATTTATATTGCAAATGAAACCTTACTGTCTGTCTTAGAACAAGGTTATTTCTGCAGCCAGTTTTCAAGGAGAAGACCATTCATTCCACACATGAGATTGAGTAAAATAGGTTCAAAAAGCCTTGGACAGTCAAATCTGAGCAAACACCTTACAGTATACAATAGGTTAGAAACCCTAGGTCATAAACAAATAAATCATAGATGAACCTACTCATAGCACATATAAGAACAAAGGGTCAACTAGTTTAAGGTTTCACTGAGCTCTGAATACAAGCTGGTACTATTGCAATAGTACCAGAACAACAGGATCAGAACAATGCAAACCACAGAGGTTCACTGAGCTACTACTGAAAGAAAACATCTTTCAGTTGAGCAAAAACAGGTTTCTACCATCTCAACAGCTAAAAAAATGTGGTAGGTGAGGCAGTACAGAATCCTCAGAACCACAAAAATGTCTTGGTTTTAATTTGAAGTGTTAGAGCAGCAATACTACAGACAGTTCTCCATCAATGTAATAAAGTAATTCCAGCTGCCCTAAAGAATGTAGAATACTCTACTGTTCCTTCCAGTACGGGAAACATCTAGATTTCAACTCCCATTACATGCTGAACACAGGTCTTAGTAACACAATATTAGATTGGCAGTTTTTTAACTAAAAGCATGCCTGAGGACAAAATAACAGCAGCGTTCCATGAGGGATGACAAATTCACAGCAGACCAGGAAACCCAACCCCAGCAGTCCTATTTACAACAAGCACGTCCTGAACATATTCCCTTGCTAACACCACTGCCAGCAACACAAATCCATTTGTACTACACAAGGTTTTATATAAGCCAAACACAGAGGCAGCTGCTCTGAAATCTTGGAGATCTCACATATATTAACAATTCTTGTGCTACTAGCATGCTTCCACAACTTTGGAAAGGCATCAGTGTCCAAGAGGTAAGAAGCCGCCCCAGGGAGTGCAGACAAAGTCAGAGTGCCATTGCACATAGAAATTGGCCTCATGTCATTGCAACAGCTCCCACTCAGACCCAAAAGGTCAAAAGCTTATTAGAGCTGTTAAGCACCTGCAGTGGATTACCAGGTTCAGGACAGACAAGATTGCATCTCCCAGCTCTGGCTGGCACAAGTGTTAACAACCAGTCTCGTCCTTAGAGAGGAGCTCTGCAGCAAACAGGATTGCTGCTCAGCTCTGCTTTCCCACTATCTGAAATGACAGCTGCTGTTTCTTATGCCACTTCTATAACTGTGACTCAAGTCTCATTGCAGAATGTCAACATTGGTGTTCAACAAATATGATTCACCATGTTTTGAAAGTAACAGAAATGGAATGTAGAGGCAGCATATGATTCACCCCAGCCTTGAAACTGCACAACTGCACAAACACACATTGAATTAGAATTATGCTACCAACATTTTTTATCTCTGAAATATTTGCAACAGTTATTATGAAATGAGAAAACTGTAAAATAAACACTTACAACCAGAAATAGATCAATATAGTTTGACAATTCTTGCCACAAACTGCTAGCCCAGGAAAAATAATCTATGGTTTGCTTTTCCCTCTGCTTCTAATTATACTTTCACTGAAACACACTTCCTTCTTCCTTCAGATTTGCCTTTGTCTTCACCCTTGTCTTTCATTTTATAATCTGGAAGATAGATTTGAATGATGCTTTTATATTTTTCCATGTTCATTTTAAATTGCACCATTTGACTGTAGGTATGGTGCCCCTAAGCCATGTTTTAAAAACCAATTTTTAAAATAATAGATACTTCATTTTTGTATATCTTTGCTTGTGATTTGTAATTTATACATTATGTATACATAATGTATAAATTTATACATTATGGAGGCAAAGATAAATTAAAGTCTTAGTGGAGCAGGCATGCAGAGTTTTAGCAAGGGATTTTTTTCTTCAAAGACACTAAAACATAAGTGAGACAAAAGAGAAAAGAAAAATATTTTTAAATGCCCTTTGAACAAAAATGTGAATTAGCAATTAATATATTAACCATGATTCAGCAAATGAAAATAGGAATTATTTAGGCACATGCCTATATGCTTTATTGATTCAGAGCCCACATATCTTGCCTGAATTCATGTGAGATCTTAGTTTTGGCCATAAAGTCCTGCTTCCTCTCCCAAAGGAGTTTACACTCCTGAGTAATGCCACACCTGAGAAACACATCAGAGCTCTGAGGCTGGACTTCTCCTGTTCATTCATAGGAGGTCTAAGATTGGTATCTGCCAAACAGTTTCCCAATTGACCCTGACGTTCTATAACTCTTAGCCTCACCTTTTTTTTAACCCTCATGCCCCTTTCAACCTTTTCTCCTCTAATGAAACCATTCATCACTTCTCTAGCATGAGGCCATGCATACAGAAAGATGACCTGGCATTATATAAGTGAGATATTACTAAAAGAAGCAAGATTTAGTTCGAAATGCTAACACCCAGCTACAGTACAGAGAACTGCAATTTTAGTATGTAATACAGTTACAATCTATTCATCTGCTCTGCAAACTGGTCTCACTGTAAAGCCAATGTACACACAAAGTGCTATTGCTACCACTAGATGTCAGTTTTACACACTTAAAAATGGCCAATTCCCTTAAAAATAGTAATTCTCCATTCACAATAGAATCAGCTCTCTATTCTTATTACAATTCTCATTCTTTCTGAACTGACCTTTAATTTGAAGTAACTCACATTTTATTTACCTTCTCTCCACTTCTTCCCCAGCCCCTCGGGGCATAGCTCTCCTTTATTAAAGGAAAAAAAAAAATCCACTATGCCTTTATTCCATTATTTACTCAGTCTGAGACACTGGCAGTTTTTGCCAGATATCACTGACAAAACTCTATATCTCAGGTTGTGTCTCTAGAGGCCAGCACTGAAATCTTACTTTTATTCCCCATAGATATTTTTATATTCCATAAGGACATTTCTACTAAGAAATGCCATTACATTTTTTGACTAAGAAATTCCAAAGTAATTACAGATAGGCTGCCATGAGAGTTAATAAGGAATATCATTTATATGGCTATTGCAATTTTATGATTTTTCATATTTTTACCTATATTGACTGCCTAAATGCAGATAGTTTTTGTTTATGCTTCAAATCTCTGTCTCTGAAGAGTTAAAAATGCAGCTGTACATTCCTCCTAATCTCCTACAAGGGCTCTTTACAGGTGTTTTTCTTAAGAACAGTTTTCATTAGCTAGTCTTAACATAAACTTGGTCATATTTAATACAGAACTTCTATATTATGCATTTACTTTACACAAAATTAAATTTCTTTTTGTCAAGCAAATCTGTCCTTACTTTGACCCCTGAAGAAAAATCTCTGAAGAAAATTGGGATGAAGTCAAATTCATTATAAGTTATTACAGTCAAATATATGTATACTCCACAAAAAGCAACAAACATCTCCAAAGCTGTCCATGCCCAGAACTGGCAAAGTTACAGAATGTAGCTCTGAATTTTTATAAAGTAACGACAAGACTGTCACCTTACATGAAGCTATACTGCCCAGATATTGACATTTGGGCTAGCAACATACTCTGCTTGTTTACCATAATGTCAAAGGAACCCCTCACCTTCATTCACATCAAAATCTGACATTTTCAAGCTCCAACTGATCCTTCACAGCTCTCCTGGATTACTCAAGGTATTCTTTGCACCTGCAGCCATATCCATCTCATAGAAGTGCTTGCCTACCAGAAAGGGATGGAAAGCAAGGAGGGAGAAAGATGTACTTCAATGAACTTCAAAATAGAGTTGAAAACACTGTATCATGCAATCAACTCTACCAACAACCTTCTCCAAAGACATCTAAAGACATGCCTTTTTTTAGGCAGCAACTCGATTGAAACCGTCCCTTTGCACAATCTCAGCAACCACAAAAGCATGGCAAAAATCCTCCAAGGCAAACACGGAATCCAAAACCCATCCAGTCCCATGGCTGCTGACAGCAATGTTCGTGACTTCCTTAGAGAAGTGCCATGTCTGGGGCAGACAAGGATGCTATATATGCTACATATTGTGTTGCAACATTTTGCCCCATTCCCTTTGCCTTCCTTCCACACACTCACTATCCCTAATCCACCTACCAGACATCCCCAGGACTGCAAAATACCCTAAATCCCACCCAGCCATGGCATGTGAGCCACCCACACCCCACACTGCTCCCTCCACAGAAGCAGAGCACCTCAGACATGCCAAACTGCTCTGCATGTGCTGCACAGTCCATGGATATGAGCCAGTCTAAAGCTCTCCAGATGAAAATTCACAAAACCCACTTGTGCACCCCCAGCTCCAGATTCTCCAGATCGTACCTGCTCTCTGCTTTTGATGCAAGGCATCTCCCTTGTCAGCACCCATGGTGGCAGGCAGCTACAGCAGGATGGGCTCAGGTCCAAGACATGCTTCTGCAAGTAAAGGAGCAAAGACACACCTCAAACACTTGCACTACTACAGCATTTCTCTCGCTCCAGGATGCTATCTGCAGAACAAAGCTGGTTGGCTTGATCTGCAAGCTAGGAATTTTGGTTACTCTGAGCTACTGAACTGAGTGAGTTAGTAAGAAAGTTGATGTTGGGTGAATGAAGCAGCCAATAGAAATGAGGAAATCAACAGCAGGCTAGAAGAGAACAGATTTTTCTATATGCTTTCTAAATTGTGCTCTAATATAAAACTGTAAACATAAAAAAAACAAACATACAAAACAACAAACCAAACACACACAAAAAACCAAATAAACAAACAAACAAACAAAAAACCCTTAAGAACAATCTGTCCCTTTATTTCTTCATTGTATATTTGGCAACTCAAATCCCTCCAGGAAAGAAACTACTTTAACTTCTTCTTTATCACACATACTCATTTGCAACTTATTCCATTCATGCCAATATGAATCACTAACAGTGTATATCATAAGCAACAACAGAAGCAATGGTTAATTAAAAACTGGAAGCATTAGTCATCTTCCTACAGAAGTTACTGTGTAATTTCAAAAGTGTAGGGTTTGCGAGATATTTTTGTACTCTTTCCTAGGACCAGAATTCTGCTGCTAAAGGGCAGCAGGAGCAGCTCTTAGCTTCAATCAATCGTGCATTTTACTGAAGAAGAAGGGGGGGAAAATTAACTTTCAGCTGGACCCATAAATAGGAATCATCTCAAAGCTCAGTGAAACACATAGCTTGATCCCCTCATTGGAGATTATCCCGCGGAGGAGAAATAGGTTAAAACTCTCTCAATAAAATATTCCCCAATAAAGGAATCACTTAGATCCATAGCTTCCTTCTCTACCAAGCTCCACTGCAAGTTTAAAAAGCGCCTGATCTGACCATACACACAGCACTTGCCTGTGTGGAACGGCAGCTGTGCTTAGGCAGCACATTACAGCAAACAGCATCTTGCAAGGACTGAAAGTTACACAAGAGATTTCTCTGAAATCACCAAGCCATTACACCGTGGAAATCTTTGTGCGAATAAGTAAAGGGTTAAATACTCTATTTTGCAAAGAAAAGGAAGTGAACAGGAATCAAACCCTATCAACAAAAAGCATAGCCGCCTCCTCCTCCTCTTCTTAAAAAGTGCAAGAGGAGGTGAGGAAATGGCCCTACTCCTGCTGATCATTGATATGCAGAGGCAATTTGGTGAGTCACCACTACAGCTGATGAAGCCAAAGGAGCCCAGATGGGCCTGTATAGCAATCACACAGTTCAATGCAGTTTTAAATTTCCTCAGGAATTTGGTGATTTCTAGATCTGCTGGATCATCTGCTAATTACCATACCCACTGCATGTAGATATGCAGCTGCTTTTTGATACAGTATAATTACAGGCTAAATATTAAATGTAGGGGCTTCTGTACTGTCTGAAATGGCATATTTTCACAACAAATACGTCAAAGAAATGCAGAGATTTGCTGGGATTGAAATATAGACTGAGGAAATATGTTTTCACTGAGAATGTGTATGTCTTCCACTTGATCTCTCATATACTTATTAGTGTCTCGATTTGTATGCCTGATACAAACCCATCTATCATGCTGATGAGATGGTGAGAAAAGGCAAAATAGTTTGGTTTGGGACTGATGGCTGGGACATTATTCAGAAAAAACAGATCTGGGCAAACATCAGTCGTACCACAGTGAACTCAATATCACTGTGTTCACTGGAAAGTATCTATTTCAGAGATTTCACATCCACTATAGATACACCTATGAAGTGTCAGGAAATACACAAGTTAATTTGTGTATTCCCAACACAAAAATAGATGGAGGGTTGCAATTGAATCTACTAAATGGACATGTTTTCAGCCTGACCTATCCTCTGCTGAAATCTATGCTGAAAAAGGGGGCATTTTAGCATTAGAAGGTTTCTGGACTGAAAACATGCAATCCCACACTTGGTCTAAGTACAATCCAGAGACTGTGCTGGAAATTTTACACTAAAGAAAAACCCATAGATTAAAAAAAAAAGGTTTTATTTAGACTAACTTAAAACTCTGACTTAGGAAGTTTGCCTGCAAGCTGTGCACTACTTTGAACATCAAAAGTACTGCATGAACTCCTTGTTCACATTGAGGTGAAAGGTATATAGAGGTACACAAACTATCATTTGGGGAAATCATTTGGGGAAATTCTTTCCAGTACCTGCATAGCTTGTTCAGCACTAGAATGGGCACTTTATGTGCCAAGGTAGCACACTACAAATTCTATTTTTCATCACCAGCATTTCATAGGTTGAGAAGTCATGCAGAACTTTAGAACAAGAACAGAGCAAACATGAAGTTAATAATATCCCAGCCATTGTTAAAGTATCTTCTACTCAACCATTGTTATACTAATCTGCTGATTTGAGTGAAAAAAATACAAAGAAATTCTGTGGTGAAGAGACCATATTAAATGGCTTGCTTATCACTTCTTGAATGATTCATTAACCAGCGTAATTTAATCTGCCACATGCCTGGTAAAATTCCAGTTTAGCAATGTAATGTGTTCTACCAGCTTTCTAGAAATATTGCAACAGGCTAATAACAAAAAGTTAAGCATTAACCAAGATGAGACAAGCATGTAGCTACAAAACTAAAAACTGTTTCTTCAGGTCTTTCCTTCATTCGCTTTTTAAAATATCATGTATTTCACTTCTTGAATTGCTCTTGACTAAAATGATCTTCATTTAAACTATAAAACCTGTTTTCTCTCTTTTCAGAATGCATCAGAATATGAGCTGAGCAGATTCAAAACAATGCACCAGCCGTAAGTGTCTCATTTTTTTCCATTTCCCCATTGAATGACTAATACACTTCTACTCTGACAGTTGCTCTGTTAATAAATCAGGAAAAATGAGAATTGAAACCTCCTGCTCACGTGAACTTTAAGATTAATTGGTAGAGGTGGGACTTCCTCAGGATTAGGATCCTGGAATGTTTACAAGAGCTGTGGTTCAGATCAGCTGACAGGAAAGTCTCTTCTGCACTAGATGCTGGGTGTTATTCTTCCTCAGAGCAGAAAGGGACAACCGTAATATTCGTAAAAGTACAAGTTCAACCTATTCCAGAACATAAAGGCTCTTTGCTTGTATTGTATTTGAGGTCAAATTTTCAGAATTGGTTCATCTGCTACTCAGGGATTTATTTAAGTGATCAGTTTAACGAAGTGATAAGTTGAAAGTAATCTAAATAGAATTTAAATACAGTACTGAATAAGCAAATATAGATATAACAGTTGAGAAATGCCTTCACATAACTTGTGACAAATCAAGTTCATTTCAAAGGATATCCTTAATGTTCAAATATATTATTTCTTTTCTAGTACTACACCAAAATAATATTAGGGAATTTTCTCTATGAGCCGATGAAACCAAGAAGACATCAGTTTAATATAGTGTGTTGCTGTTCTTCACCTAATGGTTGTTACTATTCCATGTAGCTTTCCCCTCTATCACTAGCTGGGAAAACATTGATCTATTTGCAGATCATTTTCTGAATTCCACTCTATTAGTAAGAAAGTGGATAAATTTGATAGCATTTTTACCTGATAAATTCCTATTCCTATTGATAGGAATTCATTGGGAGCATAGGTAAACATTTTTCTGGGTTTAATTTAATAATTCACTAGATAAGTAAAAAAATGAATGGACTTTCTTGCAAAGCGCTTTAGCCTAACGGGACATCATTTTGAGAGAAAATGTAGAGAGAAGTAATATAAAGTCAACCAAGGATACATTTTCTGTTTCTGGCATACATGAAGCTGATCTGGTACAATATTGGGGCAAACAAATATATTGAACTTAGGCCAAGAGTTGCACTTCTACTGACGTGAGCATTCAATCCTTGAATCCTCAGACTGTATATTGGAATAATAAAAGTGTTTTGCCATATGAATTCCATTGTCCAAAGCATTAGAATTCCTTAAATTCACAGTGTGGATGTCATATCCTTAGTACCAACATCCAGTCTAAAATCTGTCACTCTTACATCATACTACTTGCTATTGTAAAAACTGCCTGAGTTTCTAGCACTCACACTTTAACTGGAGACAGTCTACATTGATCCACCTAAGATAGATCAGCTGGCCTGTTCAAGCATGTTCATACAGCAGGTAATTCCCAATGGACCAAAACACTGAGGACAGATAAACAGAAAATTAATAATTGCCAGACACAATGAGACTGAAATCCTGTGTTTCTCCTGGCAGTGGCCAGGGCTTCAGGTCTCTGCCTTTATCAAACTTTCTTCATGAGGCTTCATCAGGCAGGAGTTAAGCTCTCTGACCATCAGCAAAAGCTCTTTGCCTTTCCCATTCTGGTTCAATATTTGGTATTCTTGTTTTCAACAAGATTTTGAGTCCACAAGGCTGTAAGTGCTCTTTGAGCTAAAACACATTGTTATTCCCAGTTCTGCTGGGACATCTCATGACAGGGGTACCAGGAGCAATCTCCAGCCATGCTTGGGTGTGCTTCCCTGCCCTCTGCCCCAAACACCTCCACTAACTTAATGCAAGGCTCTTTTCCCTCTAGCCAGTACCATGTTTGTTCTCTAAGGGGAAAAAATTGGGCAAAAAAGACAAAAATGGTTTATCTGGAAAGAGTTTATCATAGTAATTCTGTTTTGATACCCTTAAGTAAACTTCTTTTGCTCTACACTTCTTATGAAGTCTCTTACCGTATTCTTTCAGGTTCACTATGTCAATGTTGGCTTTGACAGCCTAATGACAGCCCCATATAAACTAGTTCCCACCTACACTTGAAGCCACAGGTCTACCTAGATTATTACTGAGCAGCTACTGGATGTTAAGGTGAAATTACCAAGGTGCAGTCTCTACTAGTGTTTTGCCCTACCTCTGAAATGCAATAATGAAAGACTTTCTTCCCCACTTGCTAAACAGTATCAGAAGAGAAGCGCTGCTTTAAAACACAGGACAGCAGAGTACTGAGTCACAAGTCCAAACCCTCTCTGGAGCTGCCAGGGTTGTGCAACAAACTGCTCTCACAGGTTTACATGTTTGCAGCAATCCCAACAGCATGTTGAAATCTCAAGCTTTGCTTAAAGCCCTTCCTCCTGCACAAGCACCATTGTAATTTTCACTCCACAGAACAGACTCAGTTAATAAACTCTCACCCTGAAAGCCTGAGATCACCCAAAACACTAAACTACTTCACTCTCAAGAATGCCAGTACAACTGCACTGTCCAGATACTTCCCCTGAGAGCAGTTTCAAATGTCCCACTGATTCCAGCCATGGGCTCCTTTAGTCAGTGCTAACATTTATGCCTGGGAGTGCACTGTATAGAAGAACATGAAGCTACATTCAGGAGCACTTTGAAAGAGAGTGCAGTACCATAATCAACCTCATACCACAGATACACAAGAATATTGGAACTTAAGGCCTTTCCAAACATGCTGTCTTGTTGTGCAAATAAGATTGGTATTTATAACTGTATCCAGCAAAACCTGGCATATAGGATATAACTTAATTACAAACATCCAAAATTCGGAAGCATATCTCAAGAAAGAAATGTAATTACAGCTCCATCACCTCAGTATAGATATTCCAAGACTTACAGTATCAGATGTTTATGAAGAAGCTTTTCATAAAGCTTACCCAAGTTTCATTTTCCCAGGGACCGTGAAATTAAAAGGCTGCCTTTATAGCTAATGTGATTAGAAATTCATCCCAGATCAAACTCAGAATAAATTTTGCTCTCAGCTCGGGAGCTCTGGGGGCTACTTTACAAAATCAGGATTGAAATCTTTCATCACAAAATCAGTACTTTCTATCACATGCTAATTCAGAAGCCTGTTCTGGCTGTGACAGATTGGCAGGTAAATGAGAAATCCTCACGTGTAAATCAGGTCTGAAGTGTCAAGTCTTGAGTTTACCATTTGTATATAGCAACATGAAGTTATAGAAGATCCTGGGAAATAAGTGAGCTGAGATACAGAACACATAATTACAAGTTCTGTTTAATTATGGTATGGGCAGCATTTGATCTTTGCTTGAAATAAACATCTATCAATTTTCACTTCTGTGAAAAATGTTAATACTTTATTCCACCAGGAAATTATAGCATATGCAGAAAAATTAGCTATTCTTAAATCATGTAAGTATTCTGTAATTGATTTCTAGATGAGTTTCTAACATCTTTTTTATTTGATTTGATCATCATTTTTAAGAACTCCAAACTGAAATTTTCCATCCTTGCCTTCCAAGAATAGGCAA
The DNA here is from genome assembly GCF_024509145.1 of Vidua macroura. Classification (NCBI taxonomy): domain Eukaryota; kingdom Metazoa; phylum Chordata; class Aves; order Passeriformes; family Viduidae; genus Vidua; species Vidua macroura. The sequence goes on from NC_071578.1 coordinate 15,466,318, forward strand.
GGTCTTTTCCTGAATCATATGAATAAATTCTCAATTGTAAGAGCTGTTGCATACCAGGAAAGTACCTTTGTAATGCTGAGGTGTTCCACTTGAAATGTCTGAACTTGTATAGTTCAAACTACAAGAACTAAAATGTTACACATTAACATCTTTTTCTGTTCTCTCCTCTCCACTCACATTTTTTCCTTTATTTCTTTATTAGGAAGGTAAACAACTTAATGTGGAAAATTCACTTTTCAGCTTTTACACAGACATCAACACTTACATATACTTAACCAAAGACAATTCCTAACAAAAACACTAATAAAATTAATGAGATTTCTATGACAACTAGGGTGTTTCCTTAAAAAAATGATAAAGAGCTTTTGCTGTCCCTTTAAGCAAGATGCAGCAGTACAGAAATCTTGTCTTGTTTAGACAATCTGCGTTTGGACTTTCCCCACTCCATAGAAAGCTTTGAACTGAAAAACAAAGGCAGTAGGTGACTTCTATAAGCAGGAAAGATTTTCCCCTATCCTTGGGATATACCATAATGTTTTCTTATTATGCTAGATCCTTCAAATGCCAGTCCTGACACAGGCTGAATGTTTTATGTCTAAATACATAGATTTGGTTCTTGCTTTCATTAGGTTTTGCTGTAGCTTAAATGCCATTAAAAAAAACCTCCTCTTATTCCCAAAACTGGAAAAGGCTAGCGCTGAAAATTCAGAAAATACCTCTTTATACAGCAAGACCTCCCAAAAAATGTTACCTAAAAGGAACCAGAACAGGTTTCCAGTACATAACTCTGGTGTCACATACTATAAACATACTATAGGACACTAGAAACATTCCAAAGGAAAAAAAGTATCTGAATTTTACCTTAATCCCATTTTTATGCATTATCTATAGTAATTTTTACCATAGAAAGTCTATGAGAAAAGTCTACCCAGGCATCAAATACTTACAGAAGTATCCATTGCCTGAAGATTAGAATGAATTCTGGATGTTCTCCTGTTCACAGGAGGATCTAGGGCATTTTTGTTCAGCAAAGCAACACCATCCTGCCCTCTTTTACAGCAGCAGAAAATACTACAGTTCCGCAGCAGAAAGGAGGCAACAGATACTTGCATTGCAGCAGTGCCTCTTCCATCCTGCCATGAGAAATGGAGACCTTTGCAATGACACCAGTTACTCAAGGATGAGGAGAGGCTCCCTCACAACTAAGGAGCATAAAGAGTAAGCTAGAAACTACATTTGGCAGAGCTTATGGAGAGAAAACAGGTGTCTGTGTACAAGAATCATTGGAATTCACTGGAGAATGTAATTCAGTCTTTGAAAAATATTCTAGAAATAGTAGCAAAACAATTCTCTCAAAAGCTTAAAATATACAAAAATGCACAAAATATACAAGTTTTTATTCTCTGATCAAGTCCTGACATGCAGATTTTTGCTGGGGTCTTCCTACTTTTCAAAGAGCAGATGAGGCAGTTCAGTTGTTACTGTGCTACTGTACTGCAGGTGTGGTTAAAGTGGGAATGAACCTGACAGTGTTTAATTCCTGTGGTTCTGTGTACTATATTCCTGCCCCTGGGCTGAGCAGAAAGAATATATAACAAAAGATTTTCTTCATGCACATACCACTGTTAGACTGAATTATCACTACTGTAATACTGAGGAAGGCCTCAGGGTTAAGATATATTGTCAGCATTGGAGGGATTTTTTCCATTTTCTTGAAAATTGCATCAGGCAACGCCAATGAAATAAATTAATTTTGTCCCTTCTTATTGAAAATAATCCCGTTCTCAAATGGGGGATATTATCTGGATGTCACCAAAGAACTGATAAAGTATGAAGATGTCAAAGAAAATCCCAAATTATCTTCCCAACACCCTTGATGCCATGATGAAAACCAGTTTCAAGCTGTCTGGATATCTTCTTGGCACATTTTGTCCTCCCTATCCCAATTAGGAAAGCACAGAGGCACAGATGCTGCAGCTTCAGCTGGATTATGTACATCCATATATATAACATATATATCAGTACAAGCCTAGAAGTGTCTCCAGAGTCTCCTCTTATTCAGCTCCACAATTTTCCATTACACATTAAAATTAATGTTCGGGACAATTTATAAATTAGAAGTTATAGAATTAGTGAACCTTGCCCAATCACTTTTCACGCTACCCTACCATGCTCAGCTATCTATGGAATGTCATTAGAGGGAATTGCGGCTCTCCGTTGTTTCTCCCGGCTCCGGGAAGCTCCGGCGCCTGTCGGCACCGCCTCTCTGGAGACCGGGTTTGCCGCTTGCTCCCGCGTGCCACTGCCGCGGCGCGCCAGTCGGGGCTTGCTGGGTTCTGTCACCCACGTGAGCGACGTTGGTAAAGAGCGAAGGAATGTCCAAATCAGCCACGAGGGAAGCGGGAAGGTTTTAATGGCCACGGAGAGCTGCGGCAGAGAGGCCGCGACCCGCATTTCCAGCGCCCACGTGGGGGAAAAGGCGACGGGACCGGGGGGCAGTGGGATGATATAGGGGGTGTGACAGGGAGGGCAAGGGCCCTCCCGCCCAATTGGGACAGGCGCCGTGGCGATGGCGTGGACCATGGCGACCAACAGGAACGCGGCGGGGCGGACACGGGGCCTCGGGGCGAGTGGGGTCGCGGGAACGGGGTGACAGACACAGAATTCTCAGGACTGGACGGGGGAGTGGTTACAGGAGTGGCGGGGGGAAGCTCCAATGGCAGGCAGCCTGGAGCGAGCCACCACAGGGGGGAGAAAACACAGGGGTGCACGGGGGTGCACAGAACTCGGCTAGCTAACACAGATCAGAATCCCTAATCCAAACCCAAACCCAGGATGCAACAGGGGATGAGGGTAAAAGTTATAAGTGTTTCTTTAATATTGAAACTATGCTCATTTTTAGGGACCTTCAGCAAGATAGATCAGAGATACACTTTAATAATAGTGAGACAGATTAGAGATCTGTCAGCCCTCTTTGGAGAGCAAGAGTGGCTCAGCCTCTGAGAACAAAGCCCATGCTGGTCCAGGTGGAGGGACTGTAACATCCATCTTAATCTGACTAAGTTTTTGTAAAAGTAGAAATCTTTCCCTTTGTTAGTACTCTAGACCAGCCTAAATAGCAACGGAATATCAGTCACATAGCAACTCAATTTGGATACCAAAAATCAAAGAAATGGGTCGTCTGTTTGGGACATATATGCAAATGACCTGCTTAGGTTTCTACACGAAGCCAGAAGCAAAGACCAGAAATGGAAGCTGTTGCCCAAATCACAAACCACTTCTTCACCAACATCATATTTCTGGACAGGATCCCTTTCCTCCACCCTGTCAGTTGATGTGCTTTCCTTTTCTCTATTACATGTCTGTACTCAGACCATAGAGAAGAGGTTGTTGTAGTTTCAAATCATTGGTCTTTCTTCCCTTTTAGAGAATCACATTTGTTAGTCAGAAAGTGCTGCACCTGGGACTCAAAACCAGAAGAAAATAACTTCTGACTCATTCAAGCAATGAAGTGTGAAGGGCCATTAATTTATATTATCATTTTAGCAGAATTCCACATGTGCCCCAGCTCAAGTACACACTGGGCAGAAAACAGAACAGATGTCTGAGCTCATTTTGCTCCAAATGCCCAAACCAGAGTCCTCTTCGTTTTTGGAAGAAATACAATATTTAATTTACAGCATGTTATCAACATATATTTATGCTCTCTGCAGGAGGGACATTTCATTCTTCTTACTTTAGACTAGCCTCAGTGAAAATGAGTGAAAACATTACTTCTTTTTGCTTTTGTACAAGTATGTGAAGAGCTTCATTCATTAGTTCATATGTTTATGCTGTGATGTCAGGTGGTCTACGCACTATTTCTGAGAGAGTGGAGGAAAGTATTAAACCAAATCATGTAAACTTTTTTCAGTTCAGAAATGAGAAAATTACAGGTTGAGATGATACCCAACAATGAAAACTGGAATACTTAAAAATGGGGTCATCAAGACAAGCAAAGTCGAGAAGTTACAAGACGAGCTGCAAGGAGAAGTTAAGGGACCATAGCAGGAGGGTCAGATGCAGCTGCAAGCCAGACAGTTGGGGCTGCAGCAACCAGACACTTGAAACAGCTTCAGAGGAGGCTGCTCAGTGCAGCTGGGCTGGAAAAGATGAAGTGCACTTGGTAGGAATGCCACAGCAGCCCCTGGTGCAACAGAATTCAAGACCTGAAACCCAACTGTCTGAAACCCATAGAATTAACAGCTTTGCCAAAAATACAGATTTCAAAGATTTGCCCCCAAAAAAATGCAGAAATTGTGTTCAGCAAGCAAATAAATACCTTTTTACTAGCACTGTCCTTATAAAGTCCCTTTCCAAGAGCAAACAGTGGGAGCAATGTAGGGTTACCTTAGTAACACCACAGACACTGACATGGCAGCACTTGTGCATAACTGCATGCAGATGCATTGACCCTCATCAACACATGACTCAGGGCATCAGAGAGCCTCTCTGGATAGATCACCTGCAGCCACCTAAATAGAGACAGTATCATAAGGTACTTATTTACCCAGTCACGAGCACCTTCATGCTGGCCTTCTCATTTTCAGTGCTTCAGAGCACCTGTATGCTTGCAGTGGGTGCAGTGTTGGGACTGAGGAGTTACCATCAAGCACAGGAGCTGCTCAACTGCCAGAAGGAGGAACACTGCTCAAATGGATGCTGCACATGATCAGAAATGTCTTGCTTCGAGGTGTAGCTCTGCTACATCTTGTTCCAGAGACTGCTCCGTTGTCACCTGTGGTAGTACATTTCATTTTACAATAGTCACCAGCTCTCCAGCACCATGCTCCCCCACAAATACAGTATAAACACACTTTGACTTTAGAGTCTTGATGTCTGTTTGTAATTCTTAGAAATAAAATTCAGATACGCTCTGAATTCTTGAAGAGGGGAACTGTTTTCAGGCCAGACTATTGCCAGTCTTTTGCCACACTAACAGCAGCTTTCCTGCAGGATGCTGCAGTTCAGAACTACTCAGACCATGTCTTGCAGGTTATTTTATCAAGCTGCTGGAGGAGAGAGGGATTAAACCCTTCTGCGTTTAGGCTCACAGTGGGATAAGCTGGCCACTTAGGGGCATCTCCATTGTATCACTCTTGACTGCTGGAAGGGGATCAGGTTTGCAACACAAGCAGAGCTCTTCCCAAGAGTCACTGTGGGTGTCAGCTGGCTCCAACACAGGTCACTGCTTCTGAGACAATCTGATTTCAAATGCTTTGAGTTTGACATTAAATAATTAGTGTGTCTGTAGGAGCAAATTTTGTGTTTCTGTATGCACATGAAACAGATGACAATAAAACTGAAAAGCGGAAGTGCAGCTTTTTGCACAGTCCCCAGAGAAAGAAAACACGTATTCTCAGCAGGTGCTAAAATGTGTTTGCTCAGAAGACTCTTCATGAGAAAATCCTACTAAATTTACTGTTTTCACATCTTTGCCTGCAGTACATACCAACATGTATGACCGGTTTCCTCCAGTGAACTTAATGACAAACCCAAATCCCTTCAATAAAATTTAGAGTTGTATTTTCAAATGCATCTCCTATTACTAGTACTGTAAGACCAGCTTTGCGTGTGCCATTTGGTATCCAAAATGATAAAGGATTAAAGTTTTAAGATTTCTAGGGCAGTTGATAGGAGTCTTCCAAAATCAACACTATGGCATTAAGCCGTTTGACCCACAGTGAGAAGACCAAAACTCGTGAAAATCAGTATTACGTAAAAAAAAAAAAAAAAAAAAAAAAAAAAACTTGGGACAAGTTTAAAATGGCTTATAAGCATCCTGGGAAAGGAAAAAAATCCACTGAACTAGATACGCTGGAAAAAAACAGAGACGTATTATTTTAAATAAAAAGCGGAACTGTTTCATCTGTTTGTAGCAATCAGTACGTAGCAAATATAGAGAATACCATGAGAAATCATGTTCCATAAACTCATGCTTTCCAAATACCACCTATGGGACACGGAATAGTAAGTTATGTAGGCAGTGTGTTGACCAAAATAGAAATTGAGGGGGCAAAAAACTATGCCTAAATTGGCATCGTTTTAAACAATAGCATTTTAGTGCATTTCTGGCCTGGTATGAAGTACCACAAATTTGCATTCAGATCCATATGATCAAGCACAAAACCCTCACAGGCAGCATGTGACCATCTACTGCTAATTTTCTGTTTCCCCTCCACTCTTCACCACCACAGCCCATTGCTGGCACATCTTCCTATGGATATTCTGAAAGCAGAAGAAATCAAATGTATACAAAATACTATCAAACAGCACATTCTGTTTGATAAAAAAAAAAATTTAGCTTGCAGCACAACTACAGATTCCAGTTCAGATTCACATGGTTTGTACTTGGGCTGTCTTCTGATGCAGATGTAAATGGCACCAGTTTGGGCTATTTTCACTCCACAGCCGTGAAAAAGAGAACTGTGACAATCATTTCCCTACTTTCATGTGAACATAGACTGATCAAGCCAAATTCCTGTTACTGACCAGTCATATTGACATTCACATTAAAGTGCTTCTATGGCTGGAGCTCTCTCTTTAGTGCTAATCCAGTAGCTCAGAGCTCAAGCAGTAGATGCCTCTTTTAAATAGAGTCCTTCATGTTTGAATGCATACTGTCTTTGAAGAAATTATCAATCTGAGATTAAAGACAGCCTGTAGATATGGGCAGGGAGAAGTACCTCTGAGCTAGGTGACACACCATGACCTCAAGACAGTAAAACCAGACAGATATTTGGAAGTGAATTATCAATCATTTTATGTATTGCTCTGGAGAGCTTATAGTGCTGCTCTATTGTCAGGATTTCCTCAAGGAAAAGCCAAGCAAAAGCTCACAAAACCCTCTTTTAAAGAGCAAATTGTGCAATATCCTGTGATTCTTCACATTCCCCAAAAGTAGGGAAGTCAAAATCAAAGAACACGCTTGGCAAGAGAAGGTTATAAATTAAATTCTCTACATTAATTCTTTCCTATAAAGAACAGTTGCATCCTTCACTCCTGAGTATGTCTAAGAAAAAAAAAAAATTGGCCCAATCACCTCTAATAATGTTGGAGAGAAAACTTTAATAGAGAAAGGGTTAAGAAATGCGTTTCCTAACATTACTGAGAGAAAAAGGTCTTATATGGTCATGTCATGAATAAAAATGAAACCTGGTAATCAAACTGACTACTTACTTCAAATCATGTTTCTTGGCAGTTTTATATACATTGAAGGCACTAGACTGTATCTATGAGCATTAATGTATTCTGTAAAAAGTACCTTCCTCTTGAATAGTCATGCATAGATTGAGATCCTTTGATGCAGCATTGTCTCCTCAAAGCATCAAAAATAAGCGTTAAAGAGATTCACTGTAAATTGTTTTAATCTACTTGCAGTTCTTTTTATTCAGCTTCTCATTGCAAAACGTGAGTTTACAATTTTTTGCTTTTATCTCTACTGTATGAAACCCTAGAGGTTCAGAAATGATGACTGAGAGCCAAGGCTGCACCTGTACCCTGGCTTGGACTTTTCACACTTTCCTGCATCTTGATTGCCCATCTCTCCCGTGTGCCAGAGCTCCTGCCTGGGACACGTTTCTAGGGCTTCTTGCCATGCAGAGGTTGCTAAGAGTAGATGCTGCTGCACCACTGAGCCTCACCCCACCAGCAGTCAGGATGTGGCTTCAGACATCAACCCAGAGCAAGAGCTCAAACAGGCCCCTGGGTTCCCTAGACTACTATGTCACACAGTCATAATCTGTAACTTGCATTAAGCCAATGGCAAAAATGGTCTCCATAAAACCTGTTAGCATCAAAACTTATGAATCTTAAAGGAAGATATGCATAGCTGATACATTTAAACTTAATAGCTTCAGCAGGAACCCCTGACAAACCCAAAATCAGCATACGAACCATGTACTAGAAAGTATTAAACTAGGGAGCATTCATTTCAGCGGAAATAAGAAAAGGCAGTCATCAAAGGAGTCAGAGAAAAACCTTCAGGCAGGAAAATACACCTGTCTTGTCAGTAATAGCAGCCAAAACCTGGATTTTTCTTATTTCTCTACAATTGGCTCTCCATGAAGATGCTTTTTCTGATCTAGGGACAGCACTAAACAAGAGCTAAAATGCTTTAGGCAAGTTGTCTGATCCTTTGTTTCTATGCTACAGGAGTTTTTTATCTACTCAGAAATTCAAGGTAAAACAAAAAATTATCCTAACAATAGGATATAGAGCCCTGAAACAGGACATACCTGGCTATTGACTGCCAATTTTGACCAAATGAAGGTAGGATGCTCACAGTCTTTGTGACAGAGTTTGTTTCGGCAAGTCTGGTTTTGACCATGCCTCAGTGGTCTCACAGCTCTGAAACAGAAACCAGAACATGCCACCAGAATGAGGCAGCATGTGGAAGGAAAGAGCTGGTTGGAAATAAACAGCAGAAAATAGCAGAGGGGATAAAAACCAGGTTCTGTTTCTGAACATCTTTATTGACATTCTTTATCAGATGATAAAGAAGTTGCTTTTTAAAAAAATCTATCTATTTATGAGCATAAATGGAAAATTACACAGTCATATAGGAGAGGATGAGAGAGACCAACCCAGACTGAGCCACAGCACTTGCAGGGAAGAGAAAATTATGCCCCACACCCCTGTCCCTCAGCTGGGCAGGCTGGCCCAGGCTTCCAGGCCATGTCTCAGCAGGGAGCAGCACAATCCCCACTGGCCCCAGACGTGCCAGGGAGCAGGGAGGTGACACAGCCATCTCTCAAAACAAATCCACATCTACCTAAAACAGTCCCTGTGGCTGGGGAGGAGAGTTTCTTGTTAACCATCACTATGGTCAAGATGCCACCCACGTGGTAAAAAAATCCCAGTTCCTCTTTGGCATTATCCAAATGAGTATATTATGTCAAAAAGGGAGAGTTGCTGGGGTTACAACTACAGAAATAGCATGGCATTGTTTGCTGCATGGCTCAAACCTACCACCACCTCCAGGCTCACCCAGGGCTCCTGAAGAGGAAGGCAGGGTGTTTCCTGCAGTGGAGGTCAGTCAGGCCCTGCCCCCACCTCCAGCCTGGGCCCCAGAGACACTGTTTTGGGATGATAAGTAAGGCTGGAGGGATGGAGAAACTCCTATTCCTTGCACTGTCCCTGGTGCAGGTCTGCAGGGCCACCCTGCCAGCTGGCCACTGCAGCATGTCCCTGTCCATATGGGCTGTACAAGTCCACTTGACCACAGGCAGGATCAGTCCCAACATGGGCTAGCTGTGCAAACACCTGCTAGGCAAAAAGGAGAGGCCTAGGGCCGTTTGGAGGGGCTTGGCCATGCCTTTCTTTATTTCAGGTTTTTCTCCAGTGGTTTTCCTATGGTGTTGCACCCAAATCAGCACTGGGGCAGATAGCCCCCAGCTGACTTGGATGCATACCAGAAAGGGCTAAGCAGGTGCCACAGAATCTCATGAACAAGTCTTGCGTAATGAAGACTTTTTTAGGAGTAACTTCTTGGCAGCAGTACCAGTCTAAGAAGTCACACACCCTATTCCGCTCATCCTGTGCTGCACCCTCACAAACATCTGTGCACCAAATCAAACCAAAGAACTGATGCAGCTAAAAACCCCTATTGTTGTGACTTTTTGCTCAATTGTTTGTAGTGGACTCCTTCCCCAGTCCATGTCACTGCACAGCTACACAAACACAGAGACCAGCAGATGACCAGGATGAGAAATCCTGTGTGAGTCAAACTGTCACCCAGCCCTAACGCACGGGACTGGGGAACTGCCTGGAGCATGACACATCAGCAGCCACCCCTTCCCAGGACCAGGGAGCTGACAGCACCACAAGGACAGGCAAGAAAACCTCGGCACTGGGCACTGCAGAGTTTCAAAGCCATAGCTTCGGTTGAGTCAGGAAGAAACAAGGTTAAACCAGCACAGTATTGCGGGTGGCAGATCCCAAAGATCCCAAAGGAAAACAGCCTGGGATTTCTGCGACAGCCAGGCAAGAGGCAGTTGTTGTGTAAGTGAGACCACTGCAGGAGCCTACTGAGCAAATCTCTTATTGTGATATGTTCAGATAAGTGGGATTATATAAGCAAAAGGAAAAGTGACACAGCAATTTATTCATATCTACTTCTTCACACTGTCAGTGTGAATTTTAACTAATTCAAAATTAATTTAATTTTCAAAATCACTTTTAGGGAGTAAAATTGCAAAGTTGACCAGTACACAACCAGATACAATGCAAGGTGGAATTCCAGTTTTGTGTATTACATGACATTCAACATTATATTATTCCTTAAAGCCCACAAACTTTATAAGATACCCCAAAAAAAGCAACTTGTACACTATCAGCCCAGCCTAAAAAATACTGTATTCAAATATCAAGCAATTCCTATGCTGAAAGTTCAGAGACCAAAAACACCAGCCAAGATCACAAGGATACTGTTATCAAAGCCAAAAATCTCATGGCAGGCTGTTTCCTCAGAGTCACCTGCACTAACCAGGAAAGTCTGTTTTGCTCCTTCAGTTTCACAAGAAAAAACTTTAGTCAGTACAATCTGGGGAGAAGAATTCCATGGGAAAAGCTAGCCAAGTGGGAATAAGAATCCCACCAAGAAATACCTTTGTGTGTCCCCAAAGCATATTGTGACTTATCAAACATATTAACATGATGCAGAAGTACACTTAAAAAAAAATAACTACTAGGTTTCTTCCCTAGAACAGCCTTAGGTTATAAACTAAGCTGCAGAGAGGCCAAAGATACAAAAGGCAAGCAACAGGAGTCATCCTCCAAAGGTGCAGAATTCAAATGAATCAGCCCTTCAGGAGAAAGGCTGGATGTCAACAACCGCCTACATTGCCCCTCAAAAGCAACTAGCTGCCTCCAAAGTTCATCTTTATAGAGGAAAATACGGTTTAGCTTAAGACTGAGCAAAAAGTCCCAAGCTCAGAGATATAAGAGCCATAAAACACACTCAGCTGCCTGCACCTTTGGATGGGAACAGCCTTGCTGTGTCTCTGGAAGGATCAGGGTTTTCTCCTGTCTTCGTTTAAAAACAGGGTAAGATTTATTTTTTTTTTTCTATACAGTTACATTCAAAGGAATGGGGATAAGATGGTGGTTTTCTCTCGCTTTTACTGGGGAACCTCGGGAAGGGAAAAGTTCCCACGCAGCATGTTCCCACCTGGCACAAATTCACCAGGAGTGTAGAGGAGCGGCGAGGGGGAGAACCAGGCTCTGCATCTCTCCCCGCAGCCAATGAAGTCCCCTGCGCTGGGCAGGTGACAGCGAGCGGGTCACCGGCCCCGGCACGGCCCGCTGGGCTCGCCGCCATCCGCCCGCTGCGCGGCCGGGCCGCCCGCGCCGCTCCTCAGCCCCCCCGAGCCGCTCCTCAGCCCCCCGAGCCTCTCCTCAGGCCCCCCGAGCCTCTCCTCAGCCTCCCCGAGCCGCTCCTCAGCCCCCCCGAGCCGCTCCTCAGGCCCCCCGAGCCGCTCCTCAGCCCCCCCGAGCCGCTCCTCAGCCCCCCGAGCCTCTCCTCAGGCCCCCCGAGCCTCTCCTCAGCCTCCCCGAGCCGCTCCTCAGCCCCCCCGAGCCGCTCCTCAGGCCCCCCGAGCCGCTCCTCAGCCTCCCCGAGCCGCTCCTCAGCCTCCCCGAGCCGCTCCTCAGCCCCCCTCGAGCCGCTCCTCAGGCCCCCCTGGGCCAGCGCGGCCCGGCGGCTCCAGCGGCAGGGGTGGATCAGCGGGCTCCGCGCCCCCGTTCCCAAAGGCTCCTCCTCGGCTCCCGGCTCCGCAGCCACCTGTGCGCGCCCCGGGCGGGGCGGGGCCGGGCCGAGCCCCGGGTCCCTCCTCCGCCGGTGCCTGCGGGCGGGACGGGACGGGAGGGGACGGGGAGAGGCTCCGGCAGCGCGGCGGGACCCGGCGGACGGAGAGCCCGGCCCGGGGGAGCGGCGGCACCGGCAGGTGCCGGGCCGAGGGCAGCGCGTCCCGGCGGGGCAGCGCTCACGGGCATGGACAAGCTCAACAAGCTGACGGTGCCGGCCGGGGAGAAGTTCAGGTAGGGGCTGTTCCGCTCCCGGTCTCCTCCGGGAACGGGGCTGCTGCGGGAAGGCAGCGGTGGGACGAGCCGCTTCCCGCAGCGGAGCGCGGGGGCACTGGGAAGCGCCGAGGCACGAGGAAGTTGGCAGAAGTTTTAGAGTAAAAGGGAGTTTTACCCGTTTTGACCCGGTGGCCAGGGCGCTGCAAGGAAGTGCGGGAGGTAAACACGGGTCTGGAGTGGATAACGCAGATTTCAAAGCCATCTATGTGTCGGCTTCACCGGCAGCGCAAAGAGGAATATTTTCAAAGTGTCTATTTTCAAAGCTGTAAGGAAATAGTGTGTGGCTCATTATGATGCATGAATCTTATGCAAATTAAAAAAACTTAATTGCTTAATGCTTTAATGTCTTATGAAGATGGCTTTTGCAGTTAAGTTTTGTAATGTTTCCTAATCTTCGAAAGAACTGGTGGAAGAGAGGGAACTGGAAAACGGGAAATGTTCCTAAGTGAAGGAGAACAATGTTAAATACAGGCTTTGAGAAGAAAAAAGCAGAAGCTGGCCATTACTGAAGTATTTTTAGTGTGTCTCGATTCATGTGGTGCTACGGTTGGCACCTCAAGGCTCTTTCATCTTGACTTTTTGTGTTCCTGAATAGTTAAAAGAAATTCTGTTTCAGATTAAGGTAACATGGAATTCTTTTCCTCCTCTGAAAAAAATAAGAATGAAATACTGAAAAATATTTTTTCCCAAAATAAGTCATACTTATGCACTCAATACTAACTTATAAATCCTTCTCAAGTCTCTCTCCCTGTCCCCAAAAACCTTCATGCAAACTGGAACAATCCCTTGTAAAGCTAATTTTCATGGAATGCAGTTTATTGGTATCTACTCTTTCCATACTGAGGCAATATTGTTGTGGGGGGTGTGTACTTGCAGAGCTGCAGTGACACTTAGCTTGTCAGCCAGGCACACCTAATGAAAGCCAAGCAGGCTGCATCCTAAGCCCAGCCAAGGACTCTGTGGAAGGTTCAGTGGACGGGGGAAGAACGCAGGGAATTTCCTCATTGTCTGCAATTTACCACCTTAAGTAGGCTGAACTGGTTTAAATGGTGTCAGAGCTCAGTGTTGGTCTAAACTAGCAATCTTTAACAAGTTGAGAAACAAGATGGAAAGCTTGTTTCCATCCATTACCGGTACATAAAAAAATAAAGTACACACCCTCTGCTGTCAAAATTTAGCTGGGATTCTCCTTCTGCACTTTTGCAAACAATCAAAGCAGGATTGCCTTCAAGTATCTAAAGTGGGTCAATGTGTGAGGGTTATAACAGCCCACAACTTTTTGTGAACTGATTCAAAAGCCCTAAACCCGAAAGGCAGCACCACCCCTCTGCTGCATCTTCACATAGATGACACTCTCCATCTCATCTGAGGTTTTAATATTGTTGTAAAATAGGGAAGAGAAAGAAGTAACTCTGCTTTCCTGTATTAACCAGAAGTATTACAAGTTACTTTTTCTCTCCTCCTCATGGCCAGTCCAGCCTATTTGCGCAGGGAATGTAGGAGCACACATTTCTCACCACATACAGTGGACACGCGCACTTCAACTTGAGCAGTTTAAATAGTCCTTAGAAACCTGGATATGTGGCTACAAAATCTTACTGTGGTATCAGAATTTTAAAACCTGAAGGCAGAGCTTTCCATGAGTAGATATTCACAGGATAAATTTAAGAGAGATATGCAAACACTGGAAGAGATCAGCGTAATGTGGCGGGAGCATTTTCCTCCATCTTTGAAACACCTGGATACCCCCTCGTGCTCTGTGACCTGTTGACAGTGCAGTTGACTTCCTAATACCACTCCTGTCTGCATGGAGCACACATAGGTGGTTCAGAGTTTGTACTGAATGTTACATGATCTAAATGGTGATGTCAAAGACATACTTTTCTTCATATGTTAACATGCAATACCAAGGAATGTTCCTGCCAAACATAGTTTCAATTTATGTGATTATAGTTTGCATTTTTAAAGACAGCTTTTTTTAAATTTCTGCTTTGTAGCAGTAGAAGTTAAAAAAGCACTACTGTTGAGTCTGAGAGAGGATCTTTTGATTTTTTAAGTGTAGACCTGAAAAACTAGATATTATGTGGTTTTGCTATGCTCAACTATTCTCCATGGGTGTAGTTGAGCCTACCAGATGTAGCTTTTTATTGCATTAGCAAATCTTACATCAGATCTGAATTCTTAACATGTTCCATTTGTTAAGCTTATTGCAACAATAAGAACTATAAAAGTTCTTATATGACTGTCTGCCTAACATGTTGTGGTATGTACATTATTTGCAGTTAAGCCACTCAACTAACTTCAGTAATAGTTGGACAGGAATGCTGGAACTTCATGGAATTTTGGTATTCATTTCTATATAGTGTTTCTTATAAGGCATGCACAGTATTATACAAATACTCCCTCAGAGTACACTGTGTGTTCTAACTGCTTCCTTATAGTCAGGAAAAATTAATTCAAAGGCTTGGTTATTTACTGTGAGACAAACTAATCTGGGGTGCATAAAAGTAACTTGGTACTTTGAATTGTTGCCCAAAGAGTGGAATGAATACATGAGCAGTAGCCATACTGCTATGGCAAGCTCTAGTGTGACTGGATTTCAGACTGAAGTTCAGGTAAAAAAAATTATGCTGCAAACATACAGAAATAGATGCACTCATGATCAGGGACAGTAAGCAGCATGGGTAATGGGAAGTTAGCAGCTCAAAAGAAAAGTCTGCACAAACCTTGCAAACTCTTTTGTGGTTTAACTTCCCTAGACCATAAGCCTATGATTCCTGGTATTTTAATTTCTAGCTACTATATGTGACTGTGTCATAGCATCTCTTCAGACTTGCTGCATTTTTTTATTATGACCACAAACCTTAATGATGACCTTCTGCCCATAGCTGGCTCTGCTGTGTGGCACAAAGTCCTTGTGAAGGCATCATCACCACTGTGGTAATGGGCAAACGATGGCACAAACCAAAGTGTGCCACATGCCTTCACTTGCCTAAGGTCATGCAGCCAGGAAGTTCCAGATTGCAAACAGCCTTTTCCAAGAGCACAGTTTCATGTTCATTTCACATGACTTCATTAATTTGCAGCAGTCCATCTCTGCCCCCAGCAAAAGCAAAGGCTTAAAATCCCTATCTCCAAGCATAATGCTCATTTAAAAGGAAGTGGAAATAAACTGGCAATTTACTTTTCTCAGGTTGAACAAGTGTGTCTGGGGTTTTTTTGCAGGATTTTGTATTAGTCCCACTTGTTAAACAGAAGGGTTTAGGTCCTAATTCTATGAAAATCAGGAGGGGTTTCCTTAAGGCCTAAATGTCTGTTGCCTATCAAACCTGGAGGTGTTTATAGTCTTCACTAATTTTCTACTGGTAGCTTGGCTGTAACTGCTAGGCCTTTTTCTTTAACAGAGGATCTTCTGACAATATGTCTTCTTGAAAGTGTATAGTAGAAAAAAAATAATTTGGGATTGAAATTTTATTTATTATCTCAAATTCCATCCTACGTATAGGATGCTTTACCATAGGGAGCATTTACTTTTGGAGAAAATGTTTGGGAGACATCTGAATATTAGTTTTGTGCTGTAAGAAAATATTTTATTATAGTAGTTCTACTAATTCCTCTTAGTGGTAGCAAACAGTCTTAAAAACTTAATCTGCTTTTTCAAGGCAAATTTTAACTTAGTTTATTGCCTCAATGAACTTGAACAGGACAAAAGAACAAAAATAAACTCAAGCAAGAAATTAACTGGAGTTTCAAAGTAACATACAGAATATTCCCCATGACAAAATTAGGCATCAAAGCCCACATCCAACTGCAACATCTCAACCTCTCATTAGTTACATAGAGTCCAGAGGAGAGGCTATGCAAATGATAGAATCTTTCAGTAGTTTGGGTTGAAAGGGACCATCCTGTTCCCATCCCTCTGCCATGGGCAGGAAAACCTTCCACTAGATCAGGTTGCTCAAAGCCCCATCCAACCTGGCCTTGAACACTTCCAGGGATGCGACAGCCACAAGTTCTCAAGCCAGCCTGTTCCAGTGCCTCACCACCTTCACAGTAAAGAATTTCTTCCTAATATCCAAACCGGTCTCAGTTTGATGCCATTCCCTGTTGTCCTGTTACTACATACCCTTGTAATCAGCTCCTCTCCAGCTTTCTTGTAGACCCCCTGCAGTTACTAAAAGGCTGCGGTAAGATCACCCCAGAGCTTTGCCTTTTCCAGGCTGAACAATCCCAATTCTCTCAGCTTCACTTCAGCTCTTCTACCTGCTCTGGTGTTCTCCTCTTTCTAACAAAAGTCTAATCTGCCCTGAGGACATAACAGCTGTGAAGGTCTTCTGGTCTTTGCCACCCATTGTCACCTCCTGTCTCAACTTCCAGTGTCTCCTGACAGCTTCCCACTGCACCTTACCACTCTGTGGTGACAGCAGCTTTTGTGGCACACCCATGGGTAAGCCCAGCAAAGTGTAGCCTGCACGTAAGGTCACATGAAATCCCAGTTCAGTGATTTGCAGTCTTCAAAGCTGAGTTTCACAGGCACAGGGAAAGGAGGTCACCAGCTGCATTTGCCGTGCTGATGAGCACAAACAGAAGTTTTTTCTGTAGGATTGTTAGGTCCTGTTTGCCATAGAAAACACAAGATTTTGATTAAAAGATAAAGTTTTATAATCTCTATTTCCTCTAGTTTTCTGTCAGCTTAAATAGTTCATGAATCTCTCTCTCATCTCTGGACTTTAGAATGAAATGAGATAGGAAATGCAAACTTCCCCAAATACCACTGCAAAAATCCATTCTTTCACTCAGTGTGACTTCTCCAGTCAAATCCATTTTCTTCTCCCTCTGACCTTGCCTCAGCACAGCATAGCCTCCATCCCATCTATATTTGTCCTTCTTTATTCCCTTCTCTGTGCACAACCACTTCATTCTACCATCCCTTTAAAGCTTCTTTTCTTCTTTCCAGCTATGTCACCCAACCTGGACCCTGGACTAATCCTCAGGATAAAAAAACAACCAACACAGCCAAACTTGAAACACATTAATTTTTACAAGTCCAAAAAAAAAAAAAAAAACAAAAAACAAAAAACACCAAAAAAAAAAAAAAAAAACAAACAAAACCACCCACAAACTGAAGGGGGGGGGGGGAACCAAACTAAACCACCACATAGGATTTATTCTCACACAGAATTTCCTGCCTATAATGCTGTTTATAGAAAAGTATGTTTAAGTATGATTGTGATCTATGTGTGTTTTAAACAAAAATATGGGCAAAATGATGCAGTATAATATTGAAACTATCAAGAGATGCCCTACTTTAGTCTCTGCAGGCAAACAGCAGTGTAAGGGTGTAATCTGTTCACAAGATCAGCTATGCTTATCTAGTACCTATAGCTGCATTCTACTTGTGCTGGCAAAATTACTAAGTCATTGGCAAATAAAATACGTTCCAAATAAATAAATAAATAAATGTTCCAAATAAAATAAGGCCTTGTAGTGACACTGTAGTTCTGCTAAAATAACTGTCCAGAGTAGGAGCATTTGTCAGCCATTGCAATGACAAGTGACACTGTCCTTGGCCTGCAACTGTCAGTTACTCAGCAGAAGCGAGTAATTTAGATTTGATCTAATGACATAGGAGGTTTTTTTTGTTTTGTTTTTTAGTAAAATAATAAATTATCAAGAGCCAAGCAAATAACCCAATAAATTAATTTTCATGTCCATGGGAAAAAAACCAAAATCCCAGCAAACGTGGCAAAACTCTTTTTTTACCATTAGTTCATAAATGTATCCCACACAGCTGTGTAGAGTGCTAGATATTAAATCATAATATGATAATGCAGTGATATGTTGATTCCAGAACAAAACAGTTTTGTGTTTTACAGAATAATTCAAAATCTACGTACTGCACAGGACATTAAAATGTGATAGATGCTTTGCTTTTGGAAGGCAAGTATGACAATCATAAATTGTTGCAAAAAAGCCCCACTGGAAAACCGTATTAGTTTATATGCTCAGCAGACAAGGGAATTGAAAAATTGATGGAAAACAGTAGCTAAAAGGGACAGTATTTTCCTATTTGGCTCTAGGGCATCATCTTAGATTTTTGGTAAACTGTAAGAGGCAATGTAAATATGTTTGGTTTGTGCCAGCCATAATAAATTACTGAGGAGTAAGAGAAGCTTGAAAACTCTATTAGCATCTTTATCCTAATCAGTTAGTATATACATTTTGAACAAGTTTATTTTCCACACATAAGCAAAGCCAGATGTGCAATGCTACAAGTTTATGACCTCAACATAAATTACTACACAGTAAATACTTTAGAAATAATTGAAATAATGTATTTTTTATGTAAATGTAAAATGTAAATTATAATGAGTACATAATGTACTCATATGTAATATGGGCAATAATATGAAAAACATGAGTATATGTTTTTCAAGCTTAATTCAAGGGGAAACCAGGTGATGTAAGCTATTAATAGAAAAGGCTATACCATGTGTCTAAATGTTTCCTTCCTACCTTAAAATATGGATGCTGTAGGCATCTCTGCAAGAAGCACAGAGGCAACAAAGTGCTACTGAAGCTGTAGCTACATGGCCAGTTGAATTTGGCACAAGTCTGAGCTGCTGCCAAAAGAGCAGGTCCCTTTCTTCCACCCTCCCAAGGCCCCTGCTCCCCCTGCCCCTCTCTGCCCTCTCACTGGCACTACAGTTCCAAGGACCACGTGACAGAGCTGGGTCTGATCCTGCTGATGTCTAAACTGGCAAAAGAAAAAAGAAGTTAGTTTCCCAGCTGGAAGTCCCACAATTCATCATAGCTGGGGAAGCACCGAGGGCAGAGAGGAGCGGAATTTCCCCTTTCAGTGGCAGCCCATGTGGGCTCCACTAAAGTGGCATAGGGACCAGCCAGGGAATTTCTCCAGAGTTTTAACAAAATTTGATTGGCTTCAGAACAAAACAAACAAAACTGATCCATTAGTAGCCTCCATTAGGTCCCTGTCAGTGCCACCCCACATCTATGATGGGTATAATGCTTCTGTAGCTTGAGCAAGAACACTTTCAGCCCAAGTACAGCAGTGTTTGTCAGTGGGAATATTCTGGGTCCATACCAGATCCTGTCTTTATTCATTTCCCTACCATGCCTTTCTGCTTCCTCTTCTTGTTGAAATATAAAAGCCACTTAAGTCTTTTAAATTTCTGCCCTTGTTCTCCTTCAGTGACCAGGCTATAAATTACTAATCCTTCCTGGAGCTACAGCATTCAGTTTTAACTGGAACTGTATTTTAGAGTAGCCTAATGGGTTGAACTTCCTCCTGCTGCTTGAAAACCTTCCAGAAAAGTGGAGTAAGTCTTGTGAATGTGGTTTCTTTGTGTAGTTTTGGTTTTGTTTTGGTTTTTAATGCATTAATTTACATCCAGAGAGCTGGTACAAAAAAGAGATCAGTAAACAACAACAAAAAAAAAGGCTCAAAACAGAGCAGGTCAGTTACAGAACAGAAAACATAGCTTACCTTTTTATGTCAAGAAGTGACATGTAATAGTCACTTACATATTCCTCATTATTTTCTGTATTCCCTGTAGTGTCACTGTTACCCATTTGGGATAAAGGGGAGAGCAATCTGCATAAGAGGGAAGAGGTGTCCAAATCTTGGAGTTTTTGTTTGTTTGTTTGTTTCCATGCAAATTCAAATGCTTGGAAACCTAGAATGGATGCAGAACTCCCAATCACCCCAAAGTACTTATACTTTTTACTTTCATCTTAGGCATGATTTCTGTCAAGAATGTATTATACCTTTACATGCTACATTTTTTATTAGCTCAGTGAATATTAGTACTTACCAGTACAAGGAGGACTGACAGCTTTTTTGTAAAGATTACGTAGAGGACAAATGAAGATGAAAAATACAATCAATATTTAGCCTTTCTGTGCCTCTGTGTGTACCATGTAAACTCACACCTGCTCTAAATACGGGGTTTGCCTTTAGGCAAAATAGTGGATAATTCAAACGTGAGTAGAACAGGATGTTTCTGAGACTTAAAAAAATCAACACTTTTGTCAAAATGAATATAAACTATTGTCATTTCCCCTTGTGCATCTCCCAAACATGGGTGAGAACAATTCCTTGTTTCTTCTTCCTCTCAGATAGGTAGCTGTAATTGACTTCTCCCAATAAGCAAACCTCTTTGAACTTTTCTTCACATCTTTGAGATAGCTTTACAGATAAAGATCAAAGGCTCAGTGCCTTGAATGGATGGTTTGGTGCCACAGGTTACCACCTCCAGTTCCAAACTTCCTCTTCTCCCAACAAGAAAACCATTGCAGGGGGTGGATAAAACCCCACAGTGGGTGGGGGCTGTAAGGCCCTACCTTGGACCAGTAGCTACTGAAGTGGTTTATCTGACTGCACCTCAAGGATTCAGCTGTCTCTCTTACACGTTTTTATGCATCTTACACATATCTCAGCCATTGAAAACACTAATTCTCACCCAGGTGGCTGATTCCACATGGCATTTCCTTGCAAAGGACTCCCACTCTTGCTCTTCCAGGTAGAATATGGTATAAGGGTGTGTGTGCATGTAGAGATCTGAAGCACCTGAAGGAGATCTAATGAGGAATTAGATGGTTTCTGTATTTGGTATTACTTTTTGCTTTCTACTGAGAAATTAGAAGTGAAGTCAAAGGGGGTAGAGTTGTTTTATATCATTTAATTGCATTGTCTTTGAGGCACAAAAGTGACAAGTAATATGAAAATACATCTTAGGAAGATACCCAGTTCACCAAAATCCATGTTCTTCCACAAAGACCATGGCAGAAGCATTGCTTTCATGGAAGCCTGGCATAGGAAAGGTGGTCCTTTTCTAGTTTGTTAATTCAGTTTGAAAGATATTTCAACATAAGAGCTTCATGCTTTTCAAAATCTCAAGTGGTAGTTTTACAAATCCCCTTCTAGGTAAGCAGGTTCTCCCCCCAAAAGGAAGCAGGAGTCTTCCCTTTGTCCAGAAACAATAATTTTCTTTCTTAATTTGGTCACCTGCATAGCTATTCATAAAACTGAAGGATAATAGAAACACAAAACAAAGATCAGCTGGGAAGAAGGTGGTGGTGCTGTGAGAAGTCATAAAGGAGAGGTCTGGACATGCTGTTCTTTCTTTAGTTCATGCTTTAATGTGGGTTTTTTAAATTAACAAAAGTAGCTGTAATAATTTTTAGCTTTCTGCTTTTTGCGTTTTGGTTTGTATCTTCTAATAACTTAGCTTTTATTCTCCAGATTTCATTATAGTCTTCCTTGCTTTCTATTTGTGGTTTTTCCTGTAAAACCTTATAGCTGAGGCAAGTGCGTATTTTTGGAAATTTTTTGTTTTAAGTCTAAATTTGCACTTACTGAATTCCATTCTAGGTTTCTAATGCCAAGTATTTAAATTTGCCTGAAAACGAACCCAAACAAACAAAAAAAACTCTGAAAAACATTTTTTTTGTTTTAATGTGATCTGCCATTCTTAAGCCAAAAGTGAGTACTACACCTACCCTCAGTCTTACTTAAAGCGAATGGACATAGTAATCTTCAGAAAATGTGACTTTCTAGGCCTAGAACTACAGGCTGTCCTGTCAGTGAGAAACAGATATACCCAAAAGGTGTAAGAACTTGCAATTGGCATGCAAATTTCCTGATTTACAGCGTGTTTATTTTTTAAATTATTTTTACTATTTTAAAACCAATTCAACTTCATCAGTTAAAGACCTAACTGATGCGAGGAGGAGGAGAAGGAACATACAGGTCCCTTAATGCTGAATGTGTCAATATTGCTTGTAAAGTTGCCCTAGCCAACCTGTCAACATGTCATGTGCAAAATTCTGCTCTTCTTTAACTAAAGAAGCTGGTTTGTGAGTACTGATGGGGATTTTTCAAGAGGCAAAACAGGTAATTCAGACAGTCCTGTAAACACCAGAAATGTAAGAAGGTATAATTTTCATGCCCTAGATAAACAGAAATAGGTATGCTTGTAATACAGAAAATTTCCTGTAAATAACTTAAAATTAGTTTTTGTTTTGCTACTAGTCCTCACTGATGCTGCTGTCAGCCCTGTTTCCAAAAACATTACCAGGACCCTCTCAGCTACAAGTGCTCACAGCCAGACACCCTGAAGCAATTGTGTCCCCTGCCCACTCCAGAGACCCTGCAGAATCCTCCTGCAGTGGGCTGTGGCTCCCCTGGACACAGCACAGGTAAAACACTGCCAGCCAGCGTGTGCCCTGGAGCTGCAAAGCTCTGGGTTCACTGAGATAGCTTTACAGAAAAAGATCACAAGCGGGTGAGCTGTGCTGCTCATGCACACGGTGATCTCTCCTGGCATGCAGGAGCAGGGACAGGTCCACTGGGGAGCCACTCATGCTGACTGCTGTGAGCCTTAACACACATACCTACAGAATACATACTGGTAAATGTCTTCACAGATTTATAAACCTCATAAACACAATTTCTCAAAAACTAGTCTAAATGGTGGCAGAATTCCATATTACACAAATCTATCTGAAATTAAGACATACTTTTCTTTCTCAAGTCTAGGGACTCTGTACCTCATCTCACTTCTGAGTTGAAAACTTGTTACACACTTTATTCTTCTTCATTTTTCTCTTTAAAAACTATTTTGCCTTTGGAAAGCTTTTGTAGGATAGTGTGCATGCAAAAGAGCCAAAGGCTTCCAGGTGATGTTTGAAGGTGGGAATGTGTCACAGGCCAGGCCTACCCATCATGCTCACTTCATCATCACATATTTCTCATAAGCTGAGCTGTGACCAGATCAAAGAGAGGGTGGGTTTGTTTTGTTTTATTTTATTTTATCTTGAGGCAGCTCTACCACTCCTTGAGTGCAGCAAGGTATTTTGTCACACAACAAATCCTTCTTTCAGGATGTATGGTATTTATAATGGTCAAACTTTCCACCTTCCTTCACATACGTATCACAGCTACTGACCCCTTTGTCAATAAATCTGATAATTCTGAATTACTGGAGTTTTTAGCCACAAAAATAGCAACACAGAGCTAAAATGTGTTTTGTTTTAGGTTTCTGTCTTTTTTTTTTTTTTTTACTCCTTCCAACATGTAGAATTTCTAATGTATTTGTAAGAAACCTGAAACTTCTTGGAAGCACCTACAGCCAAGACTTCCAAACTTATTATCTGCAGAACGTTGAAAATCTACTGTGTGCCATGAGATCCTGATCAAAGGGTCCCATCCAGTCTATACAAGTTACAATTAAAATGGATCTCAAAATATCTATTGCTGAAATGCATTTTCAAAGATTAGCAGTAACACACATTGCACCTTTATCTGCAAACCTGATTTTGCATAAAAAGATCCCAAGCAGGTTTAATGAAGAGTTGGAGCTTGTAGTTAAAGAAGCAACTTTAAGTTTTACCTCTTGATTATCTTTAATTATATGCAATGCAAAGTAAGACAAGCATTACTCATTATTTTTATTTACCATGCTAGCTGATGGAGGTCCTTGAGTATTTCTAGTATCTGCTCATCCCAAGAGAACACTAGAGAATAAACATTAGTTGGTGACGAGGTCCTGACTCAGTGTTGTGAAGAAAGAGGTTGTAGTTCTGCACGCAAGGGCTGCCTGCAACTGGGCCTGGGAGCTCCCATTTCCTGGGGGTTCTCAGGGCTGCTGCTCTGGTAAGGTCCCCTTTCAACAAACCCCTTTACTTGGAGTACAATCTCAAGTATTTGAGAGCCATACAACATGTATTTTAGTACTAGTCAGATACATAGATTCAGTCAAAACTTAGGTGTATAAATGCCCCTCTGTGCTTCACTTTCCTCATTGCTCTGGAATGGCCTTTGGGACTGGGATTGAGTGCTTTAAGATTTGGAGAATCCTCTTGCCATGGACCTTTCCATCTGCCTCTTATCTTTTCTTCTGTCTCTCTAAGATCACAAATCAGACAGACAGCTCTTTCTAAAACTTTTCAGTTATTGCCTTTCATATGGCCTGGCACTTCAAGAAATTTCAGCCTCCAGCTAACTGGACAGACTGGTTTTTGCAGCTCGTTCAACATCATGGGTGGAAGGAGATTCCACTTGAACAGGAGATCAGCTGTGCTTGATGACTTCCTACACTTTCCACTTAGTGCAGTGGTTATCTGCTTACTCTCACAGGCTTCAGACAAGTTAAAGTCTCCAGAGGCAACAAACAAGTATTTTAAACAACTCCTACAAGAGCTGTGTTACTTTAAAAGGTGAAAAAAATTCACACTAATGCATATTAGGTACCTCTCTAATTTATCGAAGTTGTAATTAGAAATCTAAATGCCTCCATAAAAAGAATAAGGAATAAGAGACACAGATTTTTAAGAAATTTGACTATGCAAAAAATGGGAATGTTTTCATTTCAGCTCATCTGCTTGGAAAAAACATAATAACAGCACCACTGCCTATGATTTCCTAATTTAAATGCACCATTTTTTAATAGAAATATGTAATAAAATTATCTTTTAAACTATAGCCTCATTCAAGACTCAGGAAACATCCGTGGTGCTCTAATCAATTCACCTAAATATGATCAAATGAAAAGCAAACTAATTCTGGTACTTGTACTAATCAATTTTGTGTTGGATCTTATTTGCATGCATTTATTTTAGCAAATACATGACAATATAGAATAAAAACAGTAATGTGAAAAAAGCCCAGCTTTTTAAAAATAAAGTAATAATTTTGCTAATATAAAGATATTCGTGTCAGTGATGAGCAATAAGCAATATTCAGATAGAAATCTACAATTAGATTTTTGTTGGCGAGCTCTGACAAACAACAAAAGAAATTTAACTGATGCTGACATCCATCCCTAATTGAAGTCTGGCAAGCCTTTTTGAAAGAAACACAAACACTTACAACCATTCTCCCCAGACTAGAACTAAACCATTTAGATATCCTCTCATTCTTTTCATTCCTCATTACTTTTCATTTATAGACACTGCCAGGTGCCAGCTGGGGCACAGCACAGAAACAGCAAACTGCAGATGATGGCTATTTCTGATGTTTCAGGCAGAACCAGAAGCTGAATCTGTTAAGAAAAAAAACCCCAACAAATACAACAGAAAAGCAGAAGTTCTTCTGAGCTTTTCATCTCAGATTTAATGTATCTGGTTAGTTGAGATAATAACCCAAGCTGCTCT
This sequence comes from Vidua macroura, assembly GCF_024509145.1. Lineage (NCBI taxonomy): Eukaryota > Metazoa > Chordata > Aves > Passeriformes > Viduidae > Vidua > Vidua macroura. The sequence continues at coordinate 15,491,614 of NC_071578.1, forward strand.
TATAGGTGTAGTATGTTGTTGTTGGAATTTTTGGAGCATTCATATACTTGAGAGAAACGTATACACCTGTTTCTCACAACTATAAGTAATTCATTTCTTTATATTAGCAGATAACACTGTATCATTTTGCTGTAAATTAGCAGTTTGAGTTTTCAGCAGGAGTTAAAGATGTGCTTGTGAATTATTTGTCCATTATTCTCTTTACATTTAAGTGTCCCATGTATGGCCAGAAATGAGAGGGCATCACCATTATAGCCTTGTAGTGTTGTAAAGTCAGTTCTAGATAAAATGTTAACATTTAAATATTCAAAACTATTAATTTAGGCAAAGATTTTTTTTTCCTGATGCACTTACTCTTAAATTGATTGTTTTTACCATATTTAATTGTATTTAGAAGGATAACACAAATAATGCTAAAGAGGTCTTTAAAAGGAAGGGAAACTTCATGCACAAATGATTTAACAATTAAACTACTTATTGGAGACATAGTGAGTATATTTTTCTTGATTTATATTGATGTTCAACCACTTGGTAATATAATGCTGGCTTTGTTTAATATCTTACAGGAAGCTTCAAAAGATGGTGCATGACATCAAGAAAAATGAAAGTGGGATAATAAACAAGTTCAAAAAGTAAGTTTGCAATGCCAATCCCTAGTTTTATCAGTGTGGGGAAGTTTGGATTATGAGCATAGTGGTGTGTGGTACTTTAGTGATGGGACCATGTCATTCCACAGGGATGCACTTCAGTAGATATACTGAACATGCAGATTGTGTCACGTGCATAAAAGTATTATAAAATATTCATGTGTATTTATACATAGAAAGAAATTCCAGTAATTTTGCTTCCTTGTCAAATGAATACATTATTCAGTGTTTCCAGACAAACATCTATTTAAAGCAATTAGCTATTTAGCACACTTTTCTCAATGCAACAGCTCATTTGCATTGAAATTCCATTTGGATGAGATTTTCTTATTCAGATGTGTTTCTTTACATGGGTCATTGGCAACAAAAGTATTAAGTACTTTTAGAAGTTAATTACAATGCCTATCTACAGCATTTCCAGGACAACCATGTTAAATTCTGGAAATGCAGCTCTTGTACATAAAAGACATGTGGAAGCATTGTTTTAAATTGTTTTTAAAGAGGGACCATGATGGCTCAGCTCAAGGGAAACAGCTCGGTGTATCTGAAATGATCAGTCAGCTGCTGGCAGCAGCAGTAGGGCCCTGCCTGGTTTGGCTATGCAGGAGCTCTGGAGAGCAAGGCTGGCTCAGCTCTTGCCCCTGCTGCCAGCCCAGGCAGGGCCGGAGCTGCCAGAGGAGGGGGATACACTCCTAGGAGCAGCAGGACTGCCCAGCTCTCCTGTTCCCCAGGCAGGAGGAGTAATCTTGGCCTGCAAGCCCTCCTTTGTGCTCTCATTTCCACAGCTGTGTTTCTGCCCACAGACCTTGAGCAGGCTCTGATGGTAGAACACCTGATCTATCAGATAGATTTTTTGAGACAATTTTTTCCTTTACTCATTCTTTCTCACTCTAAGATTGCTGCAGTTCACAGTTTATCACAGCCACTTGCTATACTCACTTATTTCCAAGCAAGCACAAAAGGAGAGTTTCCCATAAAATGGCCCTCTTTTAACTACTTGTGGTTTTAAGTTAATTTGTGGTTTTGTTTTTAACACAGTGACCACTGTGTTCACCACCCATCTACAAAAAAACTCATTTTCACCTGGGACCAGCTCACTGGGAAGAGCTGCTAGGCTGTCCAAGGCTTTTGGTGGGGGTTTGGAGGGGAGGGGGTTAGAGGTTTTCTTATAGTTGTTGCTTTTTAATAAAGGGTGGCTTCCCACTTCACAATAGTAGTTTAATTGATAATGCTCCAGTGGACTCAGTTCAGAGAGGAAAGATGACAGAAACAACAGAGGCATCTAAGTTTATCATTTGAGGCTACAAAGTGTGTCCCATAGTACCATGAATTCTGTTGTTAATCAGTTGCTCTGATTGTGTCCTTCCTAAAGAGTAAGAAGGGAAGTAACATGGACCAAATGTAGCAGAAGCTGGGAAGGTCATCATTAAGTGTCAAAGATTGCTACTATAGAACTGTAATTCTTTGATTCACTCAAGATTTAAATATATATATATATATATATATATATAATAGAGCAAACTCATAAAAACTCCAAGTATGATTGCAGCACAAAGCTCACATGTCAACTCTCCCAGTTATAAAAACACAAACTGAGGTATAAAAGCATAATAATATTTCAGATGTTACTATGATTCATCTGAGTCATAATAATCTTTTCTGCAGTTATGAAGATCAGAAATTCAGTTTTTAAAAATTGAAGAATATCTGATATTTGACTGCACATGACTTCAGAGTTCAAGTCTTAAACACAGCACATAATGAGACTTGCAATAAAAGCATGAGTTCACAACAGATCAGATTTCCTATATCCTATAAGGATATGTACAAGAGGTGCTAAGACTTACAGAATTAGAGCTGGCTGTATTCCTCACTATGCAATCTTTGGGGGCTTTTTGTTTGACTGTAGATGCTTTTTCTAAAACATGGTTATCCAGATGATCACTACTTCCATTTCAGTTAAAGGATTGTTTTATTAAATATCAAGGTTCTAAACATAACTGAAACAGGAAAGATTTTATTTAAAATGGGCTTTGTGTAGCATAGATTCATCCATATGCTAGGAAAGAAAATAAAAATGAAACCTATTATAAGTAGAAATAATTTTAGAGAATTCAAATAGTGTACTTGTATATCTGAAGCCTAAAGTTATCACCCAGATATATACTGTAAGCCTCTGCTATACAAATTGAAAGAATTACCAAATATTCATGAAATTAATTAGACTTATTAGCAGTATTTGTTAAAACAATTCTAAAGTCTGGATTGGCACTTGGTTATGCAGAAATGTAAAAGGTCTTGCATCAGGACTTCTGCTCTTCAGTCTAGTTTGTCTGTGGTGTGCAAGTGGGGAGGAATTCATCTACTATCCATGTGTGTCTTAAAGGTCTGTGGAAAGCAGGCTGAGCAGTCCTGGTAACAGGAAAGAAATAGAAAGGTTGTTTTTTCATTGCTTAAAAGTTCCTGTTTGTTCTGGCAGTAAAAATATTGGCCACTGCAGGATAGCTGTCACCTGCTTGCCCTTAATCACATACAAAGCTGTTTACAGCCCTGAGTCCCAGCTGCTGTGCAGATCACTGTGTCAAGGAGGATTATGTACTCAGGTGTAGCAGCAATGAGTGTAGCCAGCACTGGATAAACAATGAGAGCTGGGGGCACTTTTTTCACATTCACATCCTTGGTAATACAGAACAGGGAAGCAGAGAAATCATAGGTTTCAGGATGTAGGATGGTTGCCTATGTGTGAAACATGCTGTAAAGACAGCACTCATCTGTACATCATAAGCTTTAAGCCTCTAGGCTTTGTTCAGTGGAATCCTGGCTCCGCTGAAGTTGGCATTAAAAGTCACACTGCATGCATAGCAAAGTCAGGACTTCACCTAAAGTTTTGTACATGCTGACCTACTGTATTTAATAAGAAACAAGTTGTTCAGTTTATTCTCCTTGTTGTAATATAACATCCTTCACAAAGCCATCAGAAATCATGCACTTGTACTCATGTTTCTGACTGCACACTAGCCAAATGTGTCCAATTCTTGAACATTTGCCATGTGACCTGGAAAATGGAAAAAAGATGCTTTACCCAGCTTTTTAGTTGGGTAAGTCTTTGCTTCAGATTTGTGTGGCCCATTTTTCTATACCATTTATAATTTAGGCAGTAACTTTGGGCAGAAAAATAGCTGTGTCACTAAATGTCTCTTCAACCTGCATAGCTACAACTAAAAGACATTCATGACCAAACTCTTGGCAGAGGGAAAAGCAGTATTTTATTAAACAAACAGTGAGAGAAAGTACCAAAATCAAGCTGTACCATACTTAGAAAAATAAAACAGAAAAAAGTATAATTCCTAATTTTAACTGTTATGCTGAAGAACATGAAAATTACTGTGTAGCTGAATAGAATGTTTTGAGTGTCAGGATTTTTATTACTATAGCTGCCATAGCACATTGTAAGAACATGTGTGAAAGCGTAGTAATAACAATTTCAAAAAAAAATCCCTTTCAGTTTGTCTTGTACAATTGCTGCATAATTCCAAATGTGTAACAAGTTATTGTTATTGTATTCCCACTAGGAATACACAGTTCAGAAAATCAGATCTGTTTGCATCACACCTTTTGGAGCTCTGAAAATGTTTCTGGCAAAGTTCAGTTAATTTATTGTGTAATCACAAGTGTGATGTTCTAGTGCATGTAAAGCTAATACATACTATAAATACTCAACTCAGAAAAGATATGAATATAATTTTTGTAAAAACTATTATGTTAAAATGGTTCCTAACAAGGGAGTGGACTTTGCACAGACTGAACAATACAAAAAGCAAAGGACTTTTGAAAACAAAGTTTTCAGGCATATCTTAAATGCTGGGGGAGTGAGCAGAAACACTAGTAGGGAAATGCACCCGTGGGAAAATTTAAGTGCTACATGTAAAGGTCTACCAATATGTATGCTTGGTTCCTTTTCTGGATGTAGCCTGTAAAAACAAGTGCTGCTAGAGCAAAACACCCTGACCTCTGCTGCAGTTTATTTGAAATTTTTTCACTTAATGCAGGAAAACAAAAATGTGATACAAATTCTAAGTAATATTTGCAGCTCCTACAGGACCATATATGTTAGAAAAGTTAAATACATGCCTAAATGTTTTGTTGGATCAAGCTCAGCATATTATAAAGGGAAATCTTGGAATACATTGCTTTAAAATGGAATAATTTATTCTCTTAAAAGTTGATCTGAATTTCTGTACCCTGCATTTTGTTCTTATGTGAGAAGCATCTACAACCCATTATATGAAATGTCTCAAGTGCTACCTGGTTATTTGTTGAAGCTCTAATATATGTACTAGGATTAAATACATTTATATATGCATGGTCAGTTGGATGGCATTTGATTCTTCCAGTCCCTTCTCATTAACTTCAGGGAACAGGACAGAGTCAATTGCCATTCTGCAAGGATCTGTGTGGACAATGAGGTCAGAGTCTGCAATAGCTGGATAACCACGCCTTGGCGTAGGGTTGTGTCTTTTGATCTTGCGTTGTGGTTTGCACATTGGATACAGTTCTAGCTCCTGTAAAGTGAAGCTCCAGCTGACTTCAGAAGAGCCTGCATTCCAGTTCTGGCAGTCAGAAAATCATACCAGTACTGTGAAAACTTCTTTTTAAGTGGATTTGAATTTTAGAATAAATAACATATTTGAAAAGATTCTAGCAAATATAGATGTGGCCATGAACTGTTTCAGCTCTGTGACAGAAACATTATTTCTTTTCTTCTATTGATATTCAGGTTCCAAAATGAGCAAGTGGCCTTAATTTGCAAAACTGGGAAAGATACTTGGGATCGGTATGCTATTCCATAGCTGCACCATGGCATGATAGGCTGCTTAGACACAGACCTCTGTTCTTACCTCGTGTGCTTTCGTTATAACATATTTACATTTTCTGCCAGGGCCACTGCCAGGAATTACAGGGCCTGGTACCAAGTGTGGAAGATTTCTTCTTAGCAGCTTAGAAATATGTTGTATTGCTTAAGCCATGTACTTTACACCATGACCCAGACAGCCTCTTACTGTTGCCTCTATTTTCCAAGTCTCCACCATTTCCGAACAACTCATGGCAGACATGTTGCAAAATACATCAAGAGATCTTGGTCTCCCCTTCCTAAGATGTGAGATGAGCCCTGGCAGTGGCCCTGGGATTTTCTTTCTAACATGGCTGTGCTAACCTGGACAGAAGACCAGAGCAGAGCTGTTGAGAATGCTTTTTAATTTACTGTTTGTCCACTAAGTTATATTATGCTTCAGGAAGTTAAAACCCCTGAGGAGACAGCTATCCATCATTAGTGTTGTTAGCCATGAAAAAAAGCAGGCCAACATTGCAAAAATAATCTTCCTAGTTTGGTTTTTGTTTGGTTTGGGGGTTGGTCTTTTTTGAGTTTTTGCAATGCCCGCACCATTTATTCATTGATTCATGCATGAGGTGTTTTTGGTGACTATCTGAACAACAGAATTCTATTAATTCAACTCAGAAGTAGCCAAAGCATTTCTCAAAACAGGAAAATTTGTAAGTTGATGTGGTAGTGCCAGCATGCCACCACCCTGAGTAAAAGTATTATCTGAACAATGATTACCTAGGCAGCAAGCTCAGGACCTGAGTCCTGAGTGTCAAATTCTTGTGGTAAAGCAACATTTGTAAACACTATTGCTCAGAGGTCCCAAAAAAAACATTTTAAATTCTTTGGGGATGTGGGGTTTTTTTAAATTATTTGCTTATTTTTGCAAATGAATTTGTTAGGACCTGACTGAAGAATGAGTGAAGTCATCAGTTTAGTAGACAAAATTTCAGGTCCATGGTGAGATCTCATCAGTGCTACAACAAACCTGTCAGACGATGTTCAAAAGTCACTTTAAATAATAATCTTAATTTCATTAATTATCTTAATGTTTTATCTGGCTACTAAAAACAAAGGGTTGTTGGTTTTTCCCTCTGCAGAGGCATAAGTCTGGCCTGCGATGTCACACATGCACTGTTCATCTTGACTTTAAACCCAAATTCTTCTCTTTCATTACAGGGTAGTGAAATAATTCAACTGACTGTAATTCAATGTCTTCTTCAGACAGCTGCAATTTAGTAAGGAGGAGTATACATGAATAGACATATACATATGAATATATATACACATATACATATAAATATATATATGTGTGTGTGTGTGTTTGCACGTGTGTACTTCTGCTTGCTAGATATATATGTGCACATACTTATGAACCTACCTGTATTGCCAAAAAGATCCTTTTAGTATTTCTACAAATTATCTTTTGATTCACTTGGTATGTGATGCCATTGTAACAGTTACCAAAAAAAGGGACATAACATCATAAAATAATAAAAAGTAGAATCTTTCACTGAGAGACCTGGTATATAAAGTACATACAAAATTATATAGTTCTAAAAATACAAATGGAGAGTGCTACAACACTTTCTTATGCCATAGTCTTAATTAAGTCTCTGTGAACCTGAACAGATTTTCAGCTACTGATAGATCAACATTTATTTCTGCCCCCTATCTTACCTCTTTCTGGAAATGAAGAAGACGTGGTGTGAGCAAGGAAGCTGTCCTTTCAACATATGTTCTTAGTGAAAAAAATGTATTAAATTCTCAGATTCTATTTTATTATTTTATCAGTTTCTACTTTTTGAAAGCATTCTTCTACAGCTATTTGCTAAGCATCTGTGATGGTAATCTGTATTTCTTTAGCTGCAGGTATCTTTAGTTATCAGCTTTTTTATGTGTCTGGCTAATGCTCCTTTCTAGTAAATGATACTTATGAGATCATAAATGTAATAATTATAATTTACAGCCTTAAAAAAAAGCCACCGCCAAGTCTGCCACAAAGGGATTATGCTTCAGGTAAGGCTGTATTAATGTAAATTTAAAACTGCATTTCTGTGGTAATTTGTTATCTATATGCCTAACAGTATTTCAGTTACACAGTGCCTCGTAATTTATTTTTAATGAGAGAACAAGATACAATTATCAACAACTGTGAAGCTAGTTCACACTTCTGAAATGAAAGGCAAGAAAAAAATAAATTGTGCCAGCATGAAGAGTAGCAAGTAACCACTCTTTCAAAATCAGTCTTAATCAGAGTTCTGTATCTAGGCTGCTGAAAAAGTGGAGAAGGATTTGCATGCAGTCCCTCCCTACAGAAACTGTGGCAGTAAATATGGAAGAAATTGAATAAATGCATCATTACAGATCTAAAATCTTAATACTGTTAATGTAATGATGACATCATGAATTATCTTAACAGTAGACCTGTACTTGCTTATCATACAGCCCACAAACTAGTTCATGGCTATTTTTACAAGTTAACAGCCATCTTGTTAAGATAAGAATAGAAGAAAGCAGGACAGAGTTTGGAACTTATCAGGTAAGTGTTCCCTGTTTAATATAAACACTTAACCAACTTTAACCAGGGCCCAGAGGCCAGAAAGAGTTCTATTATCTAGAAATTGTGACCCCTACTTAAAAATGAAATGCATTAGCAGGACACTGTGGGTAAAGTGCATGCTCTGCTGTTCAGAGCATGCACAGTTTGTCATTTTCTAATGCTTTTCCCACAGTTATGAAATAATTTGTCAAAAATAAGCAAGAAGGCATTTAATTTACTATTCTGTCTAAACAGATGTGTTGCTCAGAACTGTTTGGAAATTTTGCTCACTCTTTTTTAACTTTTTTAACTGAATATGATAAGTATAGATTGAAAAATGAATCTAAGACAAACATTTATATTCACTATTACATCTCCTTAAATAACTCTAATGTTTGGTTTAGAACACGCAGACAATGAAGAGGAACAATGGTCAGATGATTTTGTAAGTACATATTTTGGGCAAGTAGGAGGTTGCTACAAGTTTGCACATGAAATAATAATAAAAGTTTCTTCTTAAATCATCTAGTTGTGGTTGAACTAAATACTATTGAAATGTTACGGGGTTTTTTACATCAGTTTAATTCACAAGTAGCCACTGATTTTTAGCAGCCTCAATTTTTTTACATTCAACTTAGAAGTACTTTCAGAAGCACAGTCAATGGTAGCCACAAACACTAAGGGTTTTGGATAAGTAAGCACATGGCATCAATTTGAGGGACTTCCTAAAATGAACAATAATTTAGAAATCAGTAAGAGATTTTATTTGGGGCAGGAAGGGTGGGAGGGGTGAGGAGAGGAAAGCCACTTCTTACTAAAAATGAAAGCTTCTGCTAAGATTTTAGAAAACATAGAATGAAGCAATTCATGGCTGTCAGCCATGTAAGTAATGGTGCAATTGTCAGCCTGAAGTGACCGGTTTCCTTCTTGAATACCCTTTTAACTGGAAAGGGAGAGGAAGTGACAACACACACCAAGATCCATCAAGCTGGATCTAGAAAGGAGCTGTCCTGGGAAAGGAAACAAGCTATTGGTCCATAATTTGAAGACTGAGCTCTTGAGGTGAAAGGACTCCTTGGAGACAGCAAGAAGACAGGGAGCTCCTGGGAGGAGGAGAAGGGGAGGAGGCAGGAGTGCCTCTTTGCAAGAGGAAGCACTAAAAGGGAATATGATGTGCCCATTCAAGGGTACATTGTTGTAATTTTGTGTTATAGATTGCTATGAGATGAGAAATGGGGAGTTCTGTCTTTCTAGGACAGTGATTATGAAAATCCAGATGACCACTCTGACTCTGAGATGTATGTGGTCCCCAGTGAAGAGAATCCTGATGACAGCTATGAGCCACCTCCAAGTGAGAAGGAGAAAAAGAAGATTCCCTCTGCATTCCCTGTTTCTAGGGGTGAATATGCAGGTAGTTATGGAATAGTTAACTATGTCACCTTGATAATTGCTTTTTGATCAGTACCAGAAGAGAAGAGGCCCCAAATGCACTAATCTGTCCTTTCTGCAAGATTTTGCTTTTAGTTCTCAGGTCTTAAGCATGCAGAGGTATGATTTTTTTTCTTTTAATTACTGCTGGTAGTGATGTTTATAATTTTAATATAATGTGTCCTAGAGACTTTGATAGACATCTACTAATGAGAAAATTCAGCCAAAGGTATGGGATATACTATTAACTTGCAGCTCCAAATTAATCCACATATATTGATGCAGCAATTGCTATTAAAGATGAGGCACATAAGACTAGCCAGGTCCCTTTTTAAATGTCTTTGTTTCTCCAATCATTATTCCCAAAGCAGTAAAAGAGTAGTCCAAATATTCACTCCTTCAAAATTGGTACTAAGGATGATAAATATCCTGAAAAACAGGACAGGATGGAGATTTTGTTTACATCAGTCCAGTATAAAGGGATTTTTTTTCTTTCTGATTTGATTCTTTTCAACCATGAATAGGTTGCATTGAAGTGAATGAAAGTTAGCTTCAGTTAGATGAAGACTTGAGACATAGAGAAAAGAAACATTGACATGATGCCTGCTTTCATTTTTGTATTATACCAGACTGTTACTGGCTGTAGAATATTCATTGTGTTAAAATACCACATATGTACTTACAGAAGTTTATCAGCCCTTCACCTGTGTGTTCTTTGAAAAGGGAAGGACTTGACACCCCAGAGAACCTGGCACAATTCATGTTCCAGTCCCACCCAGTGTCGTTTTTCTCATGTCTCATAGGCACTACACCACCCAACCACCACCTTTTCTCCAAGGAGTGAAACACTTGTTCATACAGCAGTCAGTGTCTAGGCACCCCCTGCACCTGATACAGAAGGCTAGGCTGCTGCCTGAGCAATGAAACAGGACCTGTTTACACACAGATCTCAACATCAGGTCCAGCTGTGCTCAGGTCTGCTGTTTGACCTGTGCTGCAGCCACAGCAAAGACTTTTGCACAAGCAGTAGGAGAAAGTGCAGAGACTAATGTGTAGTTTTTACTAAAATTGTTGTTTTCTACCAAATTAAAAGACAATCGCACCAGTCACCAGAAGCTGCCTCCCATCAACAAACCTCTCCCAAGTACACCCAGTCCTGCCATGTCCAGACCAAAGAAACCATGTGTGCCATCCATGCCATTGCCATCTCCTGCTGCAAAACCAAAAGTGCCACCAAAGCCTAAGGAGTGCAGTGACGATGAGGTAAAGTTTACAGATATATTTGTTATAACTGTGTAAATGTCACAGTACTGCCATGGTCTGGTCCCTTTCTTAGCCCTTGTAGTACAAATCATTTTGTACATCACTAATAGTGACCAGCAAGTACCATACTGATTCCTAGGGGATATCTGCCTGCTCTGAGTATCAAGGAGGCTCTTTAGACCATGGAATAGCTCCTGATCATCCATAACAAGCTGCAGGCAGTGGGGAGAGAGTAACCTCAAAGGCTGCTCCAGGACAAGAGGGAAGGGAGGGCTTCCACACACCAGTGGAATAATTCCATAAAGGGTTTGCAATCTTTGGGATTCCCTTCCACATAGGATGATAAATGGCTGAAATAGGAGTCACTGGGAAATGGCAACTATTGTAAACTGCTGCCAGGGCTCCAATCCAGACAGTTTGATGAAATGATGGAGGTTAAACTGAGAGATTTTTGTCCTGCATTTCTCATAGGATAACTACATTGTGCCAGTGGACAATGATGATGATAACTATATTGAACCCACAGAAGACAGCATGTCACTACCTACAAAATGTGAGTTTTAGTAATTTAAGCTTATAATTATGGCTTTATTAGGAATAATAGTGAAAAAAAATGGGTCAAATTAATGTCTGTTTCTAGGGTTCAAAGAGTGGAGATGCAGCTATTAAAGAGATTACAGACTGCAAAAAGGCAGTTGGCTCCTTTGGCTTATGGCAAGCCAAGGAAAATTATTTTTAACTTTATTGGAAGACATGTTTAATTTCTGCCTCTCAGCTATTTCAAAGTCCAGCCCTTGTACAACCAGGAGGCTTCTCATAACATATGACCTGCCTTCTCATCCAAGGGAGCAGTGGCATTAAAATTCTCTCTTTGCTGAAGTGCTTCAGGAGAAGAACAAGCATTTTTAGATATTTAGTAGATAAAGACAGACTTTGCTTTTATTTTTTTTTAATCTCACTTATATATATAAGTATATTTAGCTAGAGAATGAAACTACTACAGCCCAAAGGTGAAAAGTAAACAGAGAAGAGCATGTAGTTCTGCTCTCTGACATTACTGACAGAATCAAACCTCTTCAGAAAGGCTGAAATACTGAACAATACTTCTCTTTTAAAATGAGAGCTGCTTTCTGACTCATTTGATTTATTCAAGGTCACACAAAACGTTGTCATTTGGACCTACTTAACATTCATTCCTATTGTATAAATGTTACATTGTTAGTTTGTAAACAGATGTATATATATAAAATATATGTATATATATACAGACTCATGCACAAATATATATATGTACATGAATAAAATATGTTTTTAGCACCCGTGAACAGATTTATGAAGACAACAAAGCCAGCCCCCCCTATTTCTCCAAAGCCTTCTCTTACTTCTATTATGCAAGGTATGTGAAGTTTGCATTGCTGTTAGAATAAAATAATGTAAGACTGTGAAATATTAAATTATGCCTGATGTATTCACACCACTAACCCTATGACATACTAAAGTAAAACAAAAATATGTTCCCCTTTAGCTTTTCTATGTTGTAGCAGTTGCTTTGTGTAGTTTGAACAGTAAATCCATGTTACGCATGAATAAAACTAGAACAGGTTATTTGCCCCAAATTAATTTATATTTAGTCTTTTGCTCTAGTGGAGGAACACAAATGCATCAATACAGCAAAAGAATTATAGAACTCATTATGTCAGTAATCCCATTTCACCATAGGAATCAAGACCCGATACTTTAGACCATTAGATTTAGGCATATAGAAATTCTGTACAGGCTGATGCATTGCATGGTGTTTTAGAACACTGAGGTTCTATAAAGACCAGTATATTTGGAAAAAGAAACAAAAGCAGGAGTAAATAAGAGGAATCCTATTTGCTTTTGTAAATTCAGATATTCTTGTTTAATCTCTCTTTTCCAATTTAGAGTTGTTTTGCATCCTCACTCTCATTAATTGCTTGGATGTAACCTTTCCAGACATGACACAGTTCTTTAAAAAGCTTTGCATATTCATTAGCAATGTGTTTAGCTTTAAAGTCACAAACTGCAAATCATAAACTAACATTTGTTATTAATTACTTAAGATTTCATTAGTTATTTTCCAGACATTTTAAAATGCCCTTTTTCAATCTCAGCCTTCTGTAAATCAGTGTCGAGCAACAAGCAGCTCCTGACAGATGTTACTAAAGAATAAAACGTCTCCCCCTGGTGGGAGCTGGGGCACTGGAGTGCAGTAAAGCGATGAAACCTGACATGAAATTTACTGGAATAGGATTCTATTTGCACTGAAGAAACAGGGCATAGATAAAGATGCTGGTGTTTTTTTCTTTTAAGATCTATGAATTAAAGTATACTTGTGGGTCAGAACTCAGGGAGGGATGTTGGCCATGCAAATGAGCCAGCTTGTATTTATGACAGACCTGATTTCTTCCTCCCTGAGTCAAGGAAAGGCTAAATGTTACTACAGGTGTGATAACACATTTTTTCCAAACTGACCCAGGTTTGCACAACACAAGCATTCATCTTGCTTGCAGGGGGGAGGGAATGAGAAGAAAAGCAAAACAATAAAAAGGTTTTGTGATGGGAGGAAACTTGATTAATACAGTGAATGTACATCAGAATTCCTGTGACTTCACCTGAAGTTCCCACTAGAAGACAGGGGGTGTTGCTGCTCCAGGGTTTTGGTGGCAGATTCAAATTCTGAGCAGATTCCCCAAGTTATTTTTCCAGAGTCAGAAGTATGACTGATACAAATTCAGATCAGCTTTTATGGTAACATGCAGTCTGTTTTTGCTACACTAAAGAATGCTTTTTATTTCTTCCCTGTCCTGTAGAAGTCTACGAGGTTCCTGAAGAAGAGGTGAGGCCTTTCTACAGTGTGACTCCCATTGCCCTCAGGCAGGGCACAAATGTGATTGTGAGAAAAGATTATCAGTCTTTCAAAAAGGGAACATATCTCTTCCTGCACTTAAAGCTTTCTGACACTCCCTTTTCAGAAAAGCTGGCAAACCATTTCAAAAGAGTAAATGGGTAGGGGAAATTTCTCAGTCCTCTGTGATAGTGATCCAATCTGGGAAGCAGCAGCCTAAGGGAATGTTTTACAGAAGCAGAAGTGCGGCAGAAGAGCAGTGACAGTTCTGACACAGTAATTTTTTCCCCATTTGCTGGTACTGACATAACATATGGCCAAAGCAAATTTACTGATGTTGAGTTCTTGCCTCTCCCATCCTAATGTATATTACCAGACAGAGCTTTAGTAGAAATCTGTATCACAATACAAAAATAATATCTGGATGTGGTAACATAAATAGGATCATACAAATCTATTTTATGGAATTAAAAAGTGACCAAAAAACAATTCAGTGCATTTTCTCTTACAGGAGAAACCATCACCACCACCAGTAACCAGGTAACCCATTGCTGTGAATGTTTGTGCATTATTTAAAACTGTCAGAAAATATTTTTTCTCATCTAGATACTACATGTCTGGTAATTCTTTCTCTAGAAGAAATACAGTAACAGATGTAAGAAATACTTACAGTAAATATCTCTTCAGATTATCTACACAAATATTATCAACCATTTCTATGTTAATTTCAATAACCCAAATGTAATACATATTAAAAAGAAATACTCTTAAGGTTACTTATTAGAATTTTGAGGGGGTAGGGGAGTAGAAAGAGAGGCTTTGTTTGCATTCACTGTTGTTAAAAAATGTGATTTTCCTTTCTTAATTCATGTTTCATTACTAGGTTCACTAAGCCACTCATGTTCACGCCTGCTCAGAATATGGAGCACTCCCACATGCACAGTGTGACCAGAGAGTCACCTAAGCAGGATACTTCCAGGTAAGTTAAGAGCAGCTTAGATCAATAGGGAATATTAGCAGAGAAAAAATTTTCTTCTCTCTAATGTGTAGACTTCAGACAATAAACAATTGTCAGGACACTCAAATAGCTAGGGATGCCAGGACAAGGTGAGAACCAAAAGCTCTCATTGCTTTGTGAACTTCTGTGTTCAAGCCAGTTTGCCATATGGATAGGATTTTCTGAAATATCCCTTCAGGCATCCAGTACAGGGATAAAATATCTCTGCCAGCCAGTTTAAGATCCTATTAGCCACCCTTGCAAATTAGACATTTTTGCAGTAGTACAAGATTGCTTGTAAAGAAACTGAGCTCAGTAAATCCATGGTTTATATCCCAAGTCTCTGGAGGAAAAGGGAAAAATGATACTTGAGTATGCATCCTACTTCACTCCTGTGTCCCCAGAAGCAAAGAAAGCTGCATCATAACCCCTGCCTCCTCTCTAGGTCATTATTCTATGAAATATGTTGTGTGCCCCCAGAAGGAGGCATCCACAATATGTGTGTGAGGGTGTTTGGTGAGGTTCTGTGCAGTCACAGGGGACCCAAACTCTAGGACAGGAGCTGTTCTAGAGTAGTTCCACAACAAGGGCACAGCATCACCACAAGCACTGTAGCTGTGCAGAGCTGAAATCAAACCCATTTACTGCAGACCTCCTTCCCTCTAGATCTTAAAGAGCTGTCTGAGCCAATTAAATAAATAAATGCCATTCATCATCACTTACTATGTGTATTTTTCAGAAATATTTTGCCTCTCCCCAGAAGTCGTCTTCATCCAAAAACAGTGAGTAGTTAATGGGCCACTCTAAAAGAACATACTAAACTTAGCCCTATGTTTTATATATAAATAGATGAATTATCTATTTATTATCTGGATTAAATAACAGAAACAGATGACCAAATATCAGATTCATCTAATATTGTGATTGTTGCTATTAATCCTTTGGGCAAAAGAGCACTGGACATCTGTATTGATCCAAGAAAAAGTTCAAATATTTTTTGGGATATAAGGGATATGTGTCTCTGTCCAAAAAAATAATTTCTTGTACCAAAAAATACCAGTTGTTTTTCAGGAACCTTACTTTAAGTAGCAAAGGATGATTTTGCCCAATCTGAAGTACTTTTCCCTGAGCCTCATTCCTCTCAGATGGTGAATGATTAACGCTTTCTGAAAATGGAAACCTCCTAAAATGTCAGACTGGGTAGTCTGAGTAACCAGTATCACTAGAAAATGCAGTCCTTGAAGGACTAATTACAAGCCTTGGGTCCTAAGGCTGTGTTTCAGCCAGTCTTCTTCTCCCTCTGCTCTTATCCCATCTGTCCCTTCCACTGTGCTGGGTTTTTTAAGCAAACTATTTGGAAACTTGTCCAGCTGCAGAAATGAGCAAAAGCAAATAGTAAAAAATTCTTTTTCAGCCAGATTAGCTCCATAAATTGATCTACACTATAGCTCTACTCACAGCTGTGCCAGCTTAAGAGGGTCTGCATGAGGAGCCAACTATCCAGAACAGAGCAACGTGTCAACTGTGTCAGCGTCTGTGCCAAAAGCTGCATGCTCAGACCCTGTCCCAGCCCTGTGCTCTGAATTGTCCCTAGGAAATAATCAGTCTACCAATAACTATATAGAGAAATTAAGACTTAAAAGACTTAAAAATACTTAAAACCAGGAATTAGGGGTCATATAATAGGATTACATGTTATGGTAATAGTGCAGGTAGTATATGAGCACCTTATACTCTTCAGTCTTTAAATTTCTAGATGTATCGAGCAGTTCGTATGTACAACAGCATTTTAGTTTCCCTTCCATGTCATCACAAAGTTTTTCCCATTTAGATCTGTATCCTGTGGGATTCTGAACAAATCCTAAACAGTGCTAAATTTGTTATTTCTCTTTTATGAAATAGTTTGATTTCTCAGCTTTTCTTACCAATACAAGATAAGAAAAAAAAAAAATCTTACATCTCAAGGGAGCTTGTTGGACAGAAATTCCACTATCTGATCAGCACTAAGAATATTCCTGCTTCAGAACAGACTTGAGTGCCATCTTGCAGCTGTGACCTCTCCATTAATGCATTTTCAAAGCTTGCATTTGAGATGGGTATCATCCTAGCTTTGCAGAGAATAAAAAGAGATTATCCTTTAGCTAGAGCCACACACTGAGTGAGTTACACCTCCAAGATGAAGCTCCCAGACAAACACTCATCTGTAGCATGGTTGTATTCAGCTCCTGGGTGCTTGCAGCTCACCAGTTTGTCACAAGAGTCAGCCTAGGAAAGAGTTACCCAGTGCAGCCCAGATTTTGGGGTCTTTGCTTGTCTTGTAAGTGGCAGCCTTTACAATTTTAGATAAACACATAGTAATGAGCATGATGTTTGTCCAGTGCTCTGTTGTTCCTTTCCATCTCTGGCTACAGCACATTGACAAATCCCAAACAAAAACTGAAACATCTGTTAGCTGCTCCCATTCAGTCTGCTGTCAGCACTAACCAGCACTGATCATGTGCACAGAACTGTAACCCTTGTTCCTCTCAAAGGCCTGACCTGACTGGGTGAAAAATTTTGCCATGTCTCATTTCCCCAACTGCTGGGTGATGGATTACACCTCTCCAGACAGAGAATGGATGCATTTGTCACTAACATTAGTGAAAAGCCATTAACTGGGTAGATGAAGACAGACAAATTAATAACTGGTTCCTCTTTGAAAGATACTTATCAGATGGGAGACTTGATTCCCTAAAAGTCAAGAAATGGGAGCCAAAATTAAGCATCTCTCAGAGAAGCCGGGAAATTAGGTAGATTGCTTCAATTCTAGCATGGTGACAAGAGGGTCTACTCAGTTTCCTCCATTCAGTGGAAGATGTATTTTTAGTATATTCAAATCTGCTGCAAAATTTCTGTCTTCCAGGTCAGAAATTAAACATGAACCAAAAGGTCTCACTGCAAAACTAAGGCCAAAATTTCTCAATACTTAGTACAAGCCATCTCAAGATTATTAGAAAGTTCAAAATTTGATGGTTGCTTAAAATTTTTCAGACGACATCATGAAAGTATTCTGGATGTCTTCTGTACAAATATTTCTTTAAAAATTACTACAGATACCAAAACCATATTGATTATTCATGCAGTTCTCATTTAATAATCAAAGAATCATTCAGGCTGAGAAAGACCTCTAAGATCAAGTTCCAACTGTTAATCCAGCACCACCATGTTCACCACTAAACCATGTCCATAAGTGCCACATCCACGTGGCTTTTGAACACTTCCAAGGATGGTGATTCCACCACTTCCCTGGCAGCCCATTCCATGCCTGACTAGCCTTTCAGTGAAAAAAGTTTTTCTAATATCTAATCTAAACCTCTCCTGGTGCAGCATAACGCCATTTCCTCTTGTCCTGTCACTTGTTACCTGGGAGAAAAGACCGATACCCTCCTTTCAGGTACTTGTAGAGAGCAGTAAGGCCCCCCTGAGCCTCCTTTTCTCCAGGCTAAGCATGCCCAGCTCCCTCAGCCACTTGTGCTTCAGTCCCTTCACCAGCTTTGTTGCCCTTCTCTGCTGCATCGCCTCTGTGTCCTTCTGGTAGTGAAGGACTTAAAACTGAACACAGTAATTTAATTCCTTCATATCAAATCTAACCTATTTTTCTATTACAGGACCATGAAGCAAACAATAATGATGAAAGTAAGTATTCAGATGAAAATGCAGCAATATGAGAGGGACTAATATGCCACCAGTTAGCAGAATACAGCATGCAATGTAGTGTGTCAGTGTAAACTTTATCTGTACAGTCAGCAATAAGCAAGAAGTGTTACTGAACTGTTCTCTTGTATAATCACACTGAAAACATGTTAAGAAAAAATATTAAATAAATGAATATTTTTTACCTTTATTATATTAACACTAAAATGGCAATGAGGAAAATCTACTGTTCAGATACAGCTCACATTGCATACTAAATATATTGCTTACATCTCTAGGTCAGAGGTTCAATAACACACAAGAATCCAGATTTCCCACTGGAGCAGCTCCAGCTCCATCTCCGTTACCAAGGGGCCTGTGAGTAAAAAATGATAAAAGTACTTCTTTGGTGGGGATGGGCTTAATGGGTGTATTAGGAGCTAACTCCTATCCTTGCCTATAGCAATTTGAATTCAGGAATAATATTTATTCCTGTTTATGAAAGATATCCTGACTAGGTAAAGGCAAGCTGTTATTTTGTTATTTCTGGAGGAATACTGTTTGTATGCCAAGTGGCCTTGCCCTTCACTGCCTGCCACTGATGGCAGATGCTGGCTGCCTTGTCAGATTTAGTCCCATACTGCAGCACAGGCACACGCAAGCCTGGAGGTGCAGAAAGCTTTCTCTAAATTCTTCTGCCCCACCCAAGTCATGTTAAGTATTGGACACAGTTGTAGCTTCCTTGTGAAAGTACCTTTACTGAGTGCCCACATTGCATCTCATACCCTTATTCCTTTTTTATTCTTCTTTGTTTCTAACTGCTACAAGGATCCAATGAATCCCATCTTAGACATAAATACCCTGAGAACCAATGAAACTGATGCTTAGTTGCTAAATGAATCCATGTATCTGCTAAGTAACCATATTCTTTATTTTTTGTTTTCCTCCATACTTCAGCAAGAAAACTTCTAATGCAGTAACTTCACCAGTAAGTTGACTTCTAATTGCATACTCACTCAAAAAATTTATTAGATTTTTAATTTATTGTAAAACTTAATTTTATCATGGGTTTTGGTACAAGATAAATGCAAAAAAATGCTAGGGGAAAGAGTTATAAAGACAGGAAATATTTGGGTGCTTATTACATGAATGAAGATCAGTGATCTTTCTGCTCAAGCAGAAAAATATTTTGATCAAAGCAACATTTGAATTCAATGCCCTGGGATGTAACAATAAACACAGAGCATGAACTTAATAAATGAGAAATAAATGGGAACACACGAAATTCAGAAGTATTCCCAGAATGTACAGGGCTGCCTATGGGGAACATGAGTTCATTACAATTGATAGCTCAAGAAATATGCAGGATTTTACCAGAATTTGTCTGAGGTTTTTCAGTAATTTGAAAAATATCCCAAAACTTCTTGTGGCAGAAAGTAAGAGGACTGCTTGAAATTTTCAAAGAAATTAATCTGAAGAATGTTTCAAAACTGGCAGTTTATTATCATTGTTTCAAAATGAAAGCAAAAAAAAAATTAAAAGTGGAAGATTGGTTCCAGTTTTACTGTGAGCTAAACTGACAGTTTAACTTCCAGTAAACAGAAGAAAATGTGTTCAGATATTTGTGTGCATAGCTCAATGTGGGTGAAAATCCAATTTTCATTTTCAAGTATTTGGGATAGACTTTTCATTTTTGGGCCTGAGATAAGAATGAACCATCTACATTTGACTTTTTCTACATCTATTTATACCCACAAACTGGGATTCTTTCCAAATCTCCTTTGCAAAATCCCATACTTCAAGGTCATACAACTACAGACTCTTCACAGAATGGCTATGTCCCTGCCTCCTAATTCTTCCAGGATGTTGTCAATTCTAAACTGTTTCACAAAAAGTATAAATGATAAACATTTGCTATGCAAGTGCCAGTTAATACTTGTTTGTCCTTCTCTTTTACTGCAGAAACCGTGTTTACCTTCCAGAGAGACCTTAACTGCAAATGAAGGTAAATTATAGCCAGTACTGTGAAAAGTTGACATTTATCTGATTTTTTTTTTTTTTTTTTAACTAAAAAAATGAAACAAACAACACCACATTCAAGTTACTGGAGGTTTTTGAGGGGTGTTTGGTTTTAGCAGTTTCAAACTGGATCTGGGCAGCCTGAGTTGCAGTGAGTATCATTGTTCTCTAGAAGCAGTCACAGTAAAGCTGCTGAGGTTCCTGGCGGGGTAATGCAGCACAGTAATGGCCCAGCACCGTGCCCGTGTAGCCCTGGAAGTGGAGAAGGGGAAGGGAGGGACAGGCTCTGGACTCAGCCAGAACCACCTCTCACGGAGCCGGCTCCTGGCAAGAGGCAGTCCCTGGCACAGGCAGGGAATCCATCCCGTCCTGGCTCTGGCTGTGTCTGTGTGAGGCGGCTCCAGCAGGAGCTGCTGCCTCACTCCAGGCTGGCTGGCCCGGCCGGCCCCAGCGCCCTCCCCCGTGTCACAGAGTCCCACCGAGCCCTGCAGGCATCCCTAGCACAGACATTTGCCTAGAATTAGTTAACAAAAAAAGCAGCGCGATGGCAGGCTGCTATGTAAGAAAAAAACAAAATTCATTATAAAATAAAACCTCCTTCATCTACTGGGACTCCCTAATCTGGGATAAAATATTTCTGAAGAAATCTTGACTCTACTGTTTGTTTTCCCAAACTACAGAAAAACCTATGGCACCAGAACGACGGCGCAATTCCAACCAGGAACTTCCACTTCCCCCCCTTCCAAGTGGTGCCCAAAAGTAAGATCCCTTTCCATCCTCTTTGGTATATTGCAGTGCACCAGATGTGAGAGGCACAAAGGAGAGCACTCTTTCCACTGGAGCCTCCTTGTTGCTTTTTCAGAGCTGAGATTCCTGAAACCTCACAGTACCTCACAGTAGCAAAAAACTAAAACATGGCAAATTAATGCATATAACTATCACCAAAAAGCATGAGGGGATATAATCTGTAATAAGGTGATGGAGATTTAAAACATATGTTTAAATTCCTACTAGTGGGATATCGTTTTTTAAAAATACCTCTATCAGACTCATGTTTCTCGATGAACAAATGGGTGAGATGGAACACATTCTACCACTGCATATTTTCAATTTTCATATTATCAGGACTGGGTACATCCCCTCAGACCTTTCTGTAATCTCTCGACATTTATTTCAGGCCTCTGCTCCAAAAGCCCTCAATTCTGCCAAGTAAGTATAATTCAGTTTTTTAATTAAATGTGATTAACTTGTAATTTCAAATTAATCTTTGAATTTAAAATTATTTCAAAATACCTTGCATATTTATTCATTTGGAATTAATGTGTCTGTAATGCATACAAAGAGGAGGTCAAGTATCCAAGATCTTAGCTCAGTTAGTAAAATTAAGGTAGTATCTCAGGATTATTGATGGAAAATGGGTGCTTCATTTATATTTATGAATACTGGAAATCTCTAGCAAAGGCAATTTGGGTCATTTCCCATCATAATAAAGATTCCATCAACCTTCCTTGTCACAAAAGAATCCTAAATATGACATTTCTGGGCTGCTCCAGGCTTCTGTTGCCTAGAAGACAGACAGATTATTATTGCATTCAATTTATTCTTTTTCTACAGAAGGAAAAAATAAGGTACTTTTATAATAGCAATTCTAAAGCTCTTTTCTAAGTAGTACTTTCCAAGATGGACTTTGTTTCAGCTCGCAGCTAAAAATGAATTAGGTAATATGAATATAAACCCTCTTTGTACAGAAGTGTAAATTAGATTTAACATTTTTCTAGTTGCTTGTTAGCAGACACTTGTCTGACCTTCCAGTAAGCCCTTTACTGTACATATTCAGTCTGAACATATCTTTCACATTGTAAACAGATGGTGAGAATGGCACATAGAAATCTACATTTGGTGTAGCTTAAACTGACATGCTGTTATTAGTGTATCGCTTTCCTGGAAACATTTGCTTGATGCATATTGCAGTTATATCTCCTGTGCTAAGGAAGTTCACATTAATGCTCTTTACTGATGCACTTAAGTTTGTCTGCTCCCATCACACAACTGATGTGCTTCCACTTGAAGCATAAATTCTTACTACTCCTGGAACTGTAAGTATTCTTCAAGACCATCTGGTGCTGAATGGTGCTCTGATTAGTAAACTTTCTTTAGCATAATCTTATTCTGTGCCAGATCCAATTACAATTTTGTAATACATACCACTGGTCCCATAATCACTGATGTCCCTTGAGCATAACCTGCCATCTCTTCTTTGTCCCCATACAAGCCTAGAGCTAACTTCTATCTTCATAATTAAAAGTACTTATTTCCCTTATGGCACAGTGTCAAATGCTCCTCTGAAGTCCAGATTAAGTACACTGCCACATCCCCTCTTTGTAGAACTCTGTTATTCTATGAAAGAGCTGTAACATTTTATCTGCTTGGCTAAGATTCAGATTTTCTCTTGCTAGTTGTACCTTTACTTCCAAATCTTGATGTTATTTCCTTCAAGTTCTCTCTTAGGGCTTTGTGTTCTGTGGAATCAGACAAAAAGCCCTGTAGATGCTCAAGTCACTTTTTCCACTTTAGGTATAGCAATTATGTTTGGTATTCTTTAATCATTTGGTACCATCCTGACTTGAAAATTATGTAAAATAACTGTTACCACCCCTGAATTTCATGTTCCACTTTTTAAAATTTCATAGATAAAGATCTGGGCCCATCAGTTCAATTGTACTAAAGTTATTTAAACTCTGCTTCCAATTTGATTGTGGAAATTTCCATTTCTGTGCCAGAACTACTATTTGTTTAGTACCAGGATTATCTTTAAAATCAGTAAAATTCTTATTGTACACGGCCCCATCTCTCTTTACTTTTTTACACACAGCCAAGGCATCTTTCAGTCTTTATTTTAATATCCTTTTGTCAAGTCTAATTCACTAATCTGACTGACTTCTGACAGTTCTTGCTTTATTCATACAATCTACTTTCAGCTGTAGCTTTAACACCCAGTCACTCAAAATTTTACAGAAAAACCGAAATCCATAATATCGAATAGCCTTCTTCGGGTGATTATTTCATTGAGAGCTGGAACTGCTCCCTACAATGTCTCCCCTCCACTTGGGATGCAGCTTTCAGACAGTTGCATC
This sequence comes from Vidua macroura, assembly GCF_024509145.1. Classification (NCBI taxonomy): domain Eukaryota; kingdom Metazoa; phylum Chordata; class Aves; order Passeriformes; family Viduidae; genus Vidua; species Vidua macroura. The sequence goes on from NC_071578.1 coordinate 15,515,067, forward strand.
TTTACTACAAAAGAAGTTCTAAATGTACTTCACACAATTGTCTTAGAGTGCTCCAGTCCAATTGCATTTTTTAGTTCTGGTCACTGTATGGTCTTCTCTATAACATTCTTATTGCTTTCTAAACCAGTATCTAAACCAGAATTTTATTAGTGAAGACTTAACAATGCAGTCTGCAGAGCACCATATCGAGAAAGGGTATTTGTTTTCCCTAATAAGTAAAGCACACAGGAAAAAAATCCTCCCATAATAACAAAATGAGTATCACTCAACTTTGTACAATGATCTCCAGTATATTGATTTGCATCCAGCTGTGTAAGTACCTATAGCAGACACCTACATTCTTGGGCCAAATTATTTTTTACCAGAAAGCAATAATCCATACTTCTTTCATCATATCATTACTATGCAATACTACTCAAACATTTCACTTCTGATTTCTTAAACTCTTACATCTGTATTTCAGCCCTTGTAACTATTTCCAACTATGCTTTCTTATTCCAATTAAGTGCCATAATGCTTTCTATTAATTCTGCTTCTCCATTTTGCTGCCTGGACTTCTTGCACATGTATTCAAACAATTCAGATAGTCTAAACTGGTGAAAAATTAGCCCTGAAATAAGTTCATTTTCCTGACTTGCTCACCTGTAAGACTGCTTCTCACACTGGACTGAGAATTACTTGCATCGAGTTCCTGCATTTTCTTATCTATTGCTACATTCATTCACTTTGGTGGTGGAAAAGGTTTTTTCCCGTACTCTGAGTTTAGTTCTGGCTAATAACCAAATTGTTATCCAAACTGGTTTTTCCTTCACAAGCAAGGCTACCCTTTGCACAGGCAAGTGTCCCAGAACTTATATAGGCCCCATGCATTTCCAGTAGAAAGCTTTCCTGACTGATATCAAAGGTCAAGTGTTTCCAGATCTTCCAAAGTCCTTGTAACAATTCAATTTCTTACATCATAACAAGCATACTTTGAAAACTTTTTTTTTGAATACATGTTGTTCTTTCTCTTTTCTAGAAGTGCCAGAAGCTGCAAACCGTTCTTTGGGTGCTTCCCCTCCCAGCAGCATTTCATCTATTTCAAGTTCTGCAGACCAGGTATAATATTAGCTAAATTCATATTACAGAAATCCCCTTATCCTTTATTTTAAAATAATATTTCCACCCCTATCCCCTTTCAATAGAAAATTACGCTCCTGGAGGCTTTCTATACCCCCTTTTGCAATGAGGCTTTTCTGTAGCACAATAAACTGAATGTTAGCTTTCATTAAAACATGCTCAGAACACATAGCATAGGAGAGGTTTAACAAACTGTAGAAAAATATGTAAATAGTATTATATTAAATCTTGGCACTCTACCAATCATAAAAAGCTTTAGTTTCATGTCTTCCTGACTCTCCAATTCATACTTTCAACATCATTGAAACGAGGAAATCTGTGGTGATGTACTTAAGTCTAGTCTTTGATATAGATTGCTATAAAGAGTTTTAAATCACCTCTTTTTTTTCTAACTTATAGCTGTACAAATTGTGTACAGGAGAAAAAAGGTGCAGTAGGCAAATACAATGATGCTGTGATGCCTCCCCTACGTGTTTTAGTCTCTCCCAAGTCTGGCTCCTTTCTGTTCCTTTAAACAGACCTCTTCACATTACAGTTAATGCTGTCAGTTTTATGGCCAATTCTTTTTTTTATGTTTTGTTGCAACATTAAGCTTTGAATGATCTAAGCAAATTCAAGGAATTTCATTTCAGTGCTATTCCCCTTACTCTCATTTTGGATGAAGGAAGACTACAAAATGCAAAAAGCTATTCTTATAAGCCTAGTAGTCACAAACAAGGTAAAAATAGTTCTGTTTAGTGTAAACCAAAGGCTCTATCATGCAGAGCCAGTAACAGTAAGTGTTCTCAAGTCTGACATGACAAAGATAATACAACAGTGAAGAACACAAAGGATTTGAAGTTCTGGAAAAAATTTAACTGTATGTAATAATAGATACTTATTATAAAAATTGCTTTCAAATAAGCAATCCAGAAGACTCAACATAAACAGCTTGTAGCAATTACATTTGCAGTTTTTATGTAACAGCCGTGGGCAGAAACAGAACTTAATAAAAGATGCATTTTGTTAAAAAAAAATTTAGCTGTTAGTGTTATTTTCCCAGCAACTATATACAGTGGTATCATTTGCTGTAGCATCCTGCACAATACAGGTGCTCACAGATGTCATTCATTCCCGTGACATTCACTCTTTGCTTGGTTCCCATCCAAACTTCAGCAGCAGCTCTCTGCTTCTACATTATAGGCCACAGATAGTGGTAGAAGAAAGCTCTGGGGGCCATTGATTCCTTCTTTTGTTGAACAAAGATTTGCTTGCTGGGCTCATTCTTTGTGTGGGCAAGTACCTTTCATATTTTCAGTTCCTCTCAGCCTTTCTTTTTCCAATAAATAGTGTGACTGAAGAAATACATGGAAAATTTCTGAAGGTAAAATTTAATGTTATGGCTTGAGCCAGTCTAAGAATTTAGTGCAATGCCCCCAAAATTAAGGCTCTGCTCTCTCCTCACTGTCAGCTCCCCTCCCAGCTTCTATGGTGTTCATTCCTGATCCTGCAGTGGGTTGAGCCAAGTCATTAAACTGACAGAAAATGGCAAAACAAAAAAGGAAAGTTTTCTTTTTGTTTTTTTCTGCAAGTTTAATAAAGTGAATTATCTCACCATGGGATCAGAAGAGCCAACAGAATGAGCACCAAGGAGAAACCAAGACATTCCCTTTCTGGCAGCAATAAGACAGCTAGACCAGCTGAGTTATAATGTGCAACCTTTAATCTGTTTTGTACAGAGGTGACAAAGCCTGTTTGAAAATTAATTTTATTATTAAACTTGTTACTGTAAAGCTGGAGCAAAACTTATCCGACAATCATGATTGTGTTCATAAATAACGTTATTCCTCAACATTCCTCGACATTTATTCCTCTTTAAATTCTACTGGAATAACTTCTGTCTTTAGAACGTTCCTACAGTTGAACCTGACTGCTTTCCTCAGGGCATCTCTCTTTTGTCATTTATCAGCCTTCTATCACAAATCTGTTACCACTGTTTTGACACTCCCAGTTTTTCTTTGTCCTACCTCTATTCAACTAAAACTGTACTCCTGGCAAAGATTTTTTTAAACTCTCTGTTTTCTGCATTTTAGTTCTTCATAACTGTCACTATTTAGCAGTAACTCATCTACAGGCCATATTCTTTATTATTATCATTATTATTTTACAGGTGAAACACTGTTCCTCTCTTTTTAGGATGCTGGTGTTCACAGTAAAGCATGGTATGCCGCTACCTGTGATAGGAAAATGGCAGAAGATGCATTGTACCGATCAAACAAGGTAGGTCACTTTTAAAGAATGTTTATTTTATGGGAAAAACTTCAAATTAAAAAAAAATTCAAAAGACAACCAGAAGTATTCAAAGAACATCAGTTGCTTTCTGAAGAGATCAGAACTACTGCACCATACAAGTACTGTCAAACCAGGAATAATTGTGGTGACATTAGTTAATGCTGGCTTTCATTGCAACACGAAGTTACATTAGTGCAACTCAAAGACCAAAGCACTGCAGAGAAAGCTATTAGAGACTGGAGAGCCGAGGAAGATCTCACAGCTCATGCACACCCCCTTAAAAGAAATGCAAAGCCCAGTGGCTTTTGAGCGGTCTCCACCACAGTCCAATGGCTCATGTGACAACAGCTATTTGGAAAGGCTGGTGAGTGTTGCATTTAGGTATTTGGAGAATTTGAATTCTCTCAACTATTCTTTGTACAAAATCTAGTGTCAGAGGAGGGAAGAGGAGCATGTAGAGTTGCATCCTCAGCATGACGTACCTTTCCACTCTTGCCTAAGTCCACAGAGAAGGATATAGGGGCAGAGCATGGGGGCTATCACCAGGTGAAGGCTACTGTGAGTTAGTGAGTACATGGTCAGGAGTGCAGGTGCTTGACTGTGGTGGGCTCCTTTTTACAGCTCTGGAGAAATGGTGTCTCCACCTCTCCCTGCTTTCTTCCCTACCTATTCCCTAACAATCTGTGAACCCCAACAGATGCCTGTTTATTTCTTCATTTTCTCTCTAATTGAGAAAGAGAACAGGCAGCAGCAAAGGTGATTCTGAAATTACACCTTTGCAAGCTGCTGTTAGCAGGAATACCTGCTACTTCTCATCTACTGCTATTATTTTTCTAATGGGAGAAAAGAGTTGAATGCTAATATAAATCAAAATATTAAGCCAAAACCAGACTAAGTTGTTGGAAAGAAATGAGCCAAATACGACTACTTTTCTCTCTTTAGGATGGATCTTTTCTAATAAGGAAGAGCTCTGGACAGGACTCACGGCAACCATATACGCTGGTTGTGTTTTACAACAGAAGAGTGTACAACATCCCTATACGATTTATTGAATCAACAAGGCAATATGCACTGGGCAGAGAAAAAAGTGGTGAAGAGGTAAGATGATGTGGGGGTATTTTTCCTAACAGTTTTCAATTATATACCTTTAATAAGCAAGGACTAAGATATATTGCACTATGACCACAAAGATTCTTCATGTACAAAGATAAAAATATACCCTTTATAATGACCAGTGTTGTAACAGCTCTTGTACACTGTAACTAAAACCACAGATCAAATTTAAAACATACTCATAGAGATGTTTAAATAAGTTAAAAGGATAAGAGCTGCAGCCGCTAGATAAATTTTCTGACTGCTTATGGTCCTCCATTTACTTTCTATCTAAAACTCTAGTTATGTTTCTTGGAAAATTGCAAAGGAAGAACAGCCATGCTCAAAAAACAAAACCCACCAATACTATAAAAAATGAGAATGACATAACTGTTAATACTGTTTTCACATAAAGAAAATATTAAACATTAACCCTGGAGTGAAAAGATCACTGGTCATCTACTCTGCCATGGAGCTAATTACTCTGATAGCAAAACAGAAACTTGGAACACAAATACCAATGAAAACAGTTTATCACTGCATAGAATAGGCTTTTCAGCAATGTGAAAGTAGGCTTGACCTAGCCTAATTATCTGCCTCCCATGCACCAGTGCTGAGATTAGAGAAAATAGCCTGGAGCTCACCTGATCTTCAACAAAGGATGAGAAATGACCTCAGGATAAACAGATAGTCCAAAGTCTTTATTTGACCAAAGTCCAAAAGGAAAAGCAACAGACCTAGCAGATTGATGGATACTAATTTACAGTGACAAACATTAAAACTGTGTAACTAGAACAGTTCTCATAGATGGCTGTGTGTACCTGTTACTCCTGGACACAGCCTTCCCTCTGAGGTGGCTGAACCACATCTGCCACAGCTTCTGAGCAGCCAGTCTGTGGCCTGCTAGACATTAAGGTAAAATGAAATGTCAGTCCATTATGGCCCACAGCAAACTCAGTGGTTCAGCTACTGCAGGTGGCAATCACAAATGGAAAGGAGGAGACAGCTGGTACCTGTAATATCTTCTGTTGTCTAAATCTAATCTGTTTATGACTAAAATCAGAACTAAGAGAAGGATCAGTGCTCTCACTAAAAGGCAAAGCATCTAACTTGGTAACAAGTAGCTTAACTCTTCCTCTCTTCAATTACATGAGAAGCAAAGATAAAAAGATGCAGTGATTACTTTCAATATTATAGCATTAAAGGAAGCCAGCACTAGTTATTTTTTGTTTTCTTTATCCAGCGCTTCGACAGTGTTGCTGAAATAGTAGAGAATCATCAGCGCACCTCCCTGGTTCTAATTGACAGCCAAAACAACACAAAAGACTCAACAAAACTGAAATATATTGTAAGAGTTTCTTAATCAAACTGAACTGCTGAAATGAAGACCTCTTTAATAATTTCTTTCAACATACCGAGACATGGACAAGGTATTAAAAGAAGAAAATCCAAAATGATGGGAAACACTCTTCAAGAGCACTTACAGAGTGGTAAGAAATGCATTTCATAGAGTTCAACCCCACGTCACTTTTATCAGGAAAGTTTAATACAAGAAGCCAAAGCAGATACGCTGTCATCTGTGACAACATGGTATCCAAAGTCACGGCAAGAACAACTGCATACCACAGCCTGGTCCTCTTGACTGCTGTTTGAAGACAGATTTATTGAAGGACTTTTTCATTTTAAAAATGAGAATACCCACAGTGATCTACTCTTTCAATTTATGTTTCCCATATATCACTGCTTTCAGCAATTTCTTTGTAAAGTGCACAGCCCCAGAAATTAGAGCAACTTGACATAATGTACCACTGTGCACAAGTTGAAAATAGGACTGTACTTTGTGATTGGTGGCAATAAATCCACCTGAATGTTTTAGATTTATGGACATGTGTTGTACTTTCCCTCAGCTTCACCCTGTTTCACTGATATTTTTGTTTGTATTTTCAAATGTACAAATAAAATTTAAAAATACTGTAAACTCAGTAGTGTACGGAGACTTTGCTGGACTGCATTTCTGGCACCCTTCCAGCAAGAAAGCATCAGTTCACTAGCGTTGATGTTTTAATGTATATATTTGTATGTGCTCCTTCATGTTATGAAAAAGTATCACTTTTTACAGCTTTATCTCATATATATATATATTACACACACACACACAATTGGCTTAATGACTCTCAAATCTTTTGTCTTCAAATTGCCTACTGCTGATGACCCAGGTGCACTGCATCACTGCTAAACTAATTACCCACTCACTTCTTGCTGAATTACTGTTATGAAGACACACAGAAAAAACTCACTTTTTTATGTGATAGCCTGTTCTATCACAGTGGTTTACTTACTATAATATTGTGAACAAAGTAAACTTCCACTAATATTCAAGTGGTAAAAATTAATTTGATGAATGTATAAATTGCACCAATGAAAAACTTTTAGGAGCAATTGTTAGCTAGTTCTAGTAGTGTTTGATTTCACTGGACCTGAAGACTCATCCATCTTAAAGGTATTTTCCAAAACTGACACCTTATATATACTTAGTTTGTTCTTTTTGTTCCAAATTAGGCAGTGTTCTCTAGGATTATATTCAAGGCATTAAAGGCAAGACTGAGTCAAGACCTGCAAAGTCTCAGCAAGTCACTTAGGGCCACAGGGTGGCTGAATTCTGCAAATAAGTTCTTGTGCTTTTGATCAGTTCTAGAAGTCATGCACCTGTCTTCTAGAAAGAACTGTATGCCAATAGGGTGCTCAACACATGGCTACCTACATACCTTGAGGCAGGTCAGCTCCTTCCCTCTGCAACACAGGCAACACTTACCCAAATGTGATGTGGTAACACACTGGCAAGCAAGAGACAATGTATACAGACTACAAGCCTACCAACGACAGACCTCACAGCACTACAGAAGGGCTACGTTTAGTATAGTGCTCAGTTAGTATTAGTTTTATATTAATACTGTGCTTAATACTACTGAAATGTTTAGAACACTAAGATTGCCAAGTCAAGGTGTAAAAATTAACACAAAAGTTAGTAGTGTCTGCAAGCTTTATTTACTTTTTCTATATGTGTACTATTATATTATTTAGCTATTTTAAGCATCACTTTAGAAGCTATTTCAAGCAATACTCACAATGGAAGTACTCTGAAAAAGTAGCCACTGAGTATTTAACTTCCTTTGTATTCATGTAGTCCTTGCCTTCCACTCATATACTGCACAGTACTTAAACTTGGTAGTAACTGTCTGTCTGCTAACCTTTCTGTTTTGCTCCTCAAAATCTCTATAGATTCTTCAAATATTCTTTCCAAGTTAAGTGTGCAGTATCTCCATCATTCTAGAACTGAGGGAAAAAATAGTGTGAACAAGGGAAATTCAAGTGTATATATTTCATACAAGAGACTAGGTATCACTTTTTTAAGGTAATTAGCACGGAGCACTTCAAAGCACTGCTGCTCCTGCCCCTCAGCTCTAAGTGCTCAGCACTACATATAATATTGTGCTGACCTACAAATAACAAATGTGCTCTGGATAAAGACACCAGTTACCTTCCTCCTCAAACCTTACTTTACTTTTTATCCATGTTCTACATGATTATAGGGCTACCTTATAGTTTTGACAACAAAACAAGGCAGGGAGCTGATAGGTAACATAACTTTCCACAAAATAATCCAATCAGCCTGAAATGAGAACTTCTTAGGCACAAAATAAGGCTCCTTGTGGGGACAACCCTCTCCCCTGGCTCCAACAAACACACTAAACACACTAGTATGTTATCACCTACTTTACTACACTTGTTTTGTTCAGGAACAAAGGCAGCAGACTGGTTACTCTGCTTTCCATATCTAAGCAAAATCTGTTATAGCTTGGCAGGACTATGGTGCAGATGTATTTTGAAACACAGTTTTGTCTGGCAAAGGTTTAAGCAAGTTTCAGGTATAGGATTGTACCAAGTTACCATTTCCTACGCTCTGGACATAAAATAAATTGGAGCTCAGAATGAAGCCTGCTGCATTAAAAATCCCAGTGCTGTGGACTGAATAGCCATTACAGAATGTAAGAAATGGTGACTTGGTATGGCTGTTGCAGTGCCAGCAGTCATCTTAATGCCACCACCATCCTCCAGGTAACACGTATATCAAGTCTGACCTGACAGACACAGCAATACACCTCTCCCCTCATCTTTCTTTGCTATTGTGATATTGTTAGCTAATTTCCCTTCCATATAATTGTCATTCACTGAATAGCTAAAACAAAACAAAAAAAAAAATAACACACACACAAAAAAACCCACTAAACCTAGAACTAAAAATGAATGAATTATTTTGTCTGAGAACTCAGGGCAAAGTGTCATATTTAACAATGTACAAAGGAGAAGTGTTGTCTGCTTACCTGATTCCTGACAATGTTGCTCCATTAAAGGAGTGAGAACTCGCATTCTCAAAAATCCAAGTGTTCAGACACACAAGGTACAGAACTGCATTCTTCCTTCAATCAAAAGCACCAGGAGCAAAAAGCGATTATTAAGAAGCATTGTTAAGAAAAAAAACAGTGTCTCACATAACAACAGCTCTGTAACAAATTTTTGTTAAAAACACTGGAATTACTGAGGAAGGGCACCACGACTTACTAATGAATACACATCTTACCAAGAACACATAATGGGATAGATTTTAGGCCTCTTCAAGGTCATATAAACGGTTGATGACCTTGTGCTTGCACCTCTCTTTGTATGTTCCAAAACAACATAATCAATTTTTATCTTGCTATTTGCAATCTTACAAACTATTTCAAAATGGTTGCATAGCCAAGCACTCAAAATCAAGATACTTCAAGTTACCTGCGCAACCTTGTCATATCAGCTATATCCATTACAATACAAGCATTAAATATACAATCACTGAATATTTTTCCACATAGATTTATGTGTTTCACTTGGTTCATGCAATACTTCAGGGACAAATTGTAGCTGTATAATAAAAAACTGTGGTTTGTAGGATATTTGTAGGATACCTTTCCCCATTTACTGAAAATGCTGAGAAATGAACCAACATTGCAGAACTCAGACAGTAAAAAAGTGGCTTCAGTTAAAGTAGCTGAACTGAAGAACTGAACATATTTTCCCTGCATCTTCTACTGCACCATCTACTGCAACACAGGTCAGATCACTTCAACCAAATTTTCTCCTGATGGTAATTAATTGTGATCTTAATTTCAGTGAATTCCCACTTGAGATTTTCTGAAACCGGATCTGCAGAAATGCCAAACTCTAAGGACCTCGAACAACGCACTGAAAAAGGTCCTAAGAATACAATTATATATTCAGAACAGCACTTGAGCAACCTGCACTAAATAATATGAGGACCTAATTAAGGGTGGGGAAACAAAATACTGAATCACTACCCAGGAGGAAGCAAAAATTCTCTGCACTGAACAAGATGGATGTCCATGGAAAAAAGTGACACATGCCAATCAATTAAGATTGTATAAAAGCAACCTTACTTCAACATTTCCTAGCTTTACAATGTTTTCACAGTACCATTTAAGGTCAATTCATACAAAAATAAATTAGTTAGAAAAAAACTATAGTGACAGTTGTCACTCTCATGATTCATCAATACAGAGAAAACCCCCTAATGCTACAGCAGAACTTCCACCTCAATGCTAACTAATTGTTAATAAAAACTGGTCAGCCTTGCTGAAATTGCACCAAGTAACTTCAGAAACAAACTTCACATACATTTTTTCTAAAGAAGGCAAAGGCAATGTCCAAAATTCACAGGTTCAATTTCACAGTTTACAGAAGAGCGAGCTGAGGCAGACAATAGAACCTTCTAGTCAAAAAAGCTTAACATGTTTTTGTCCTTTCCTAACAGTGTCTTTCCAACCTGCTTCCTCAGCACTACACTGGTCTTCAAAGTTCCTAGCTAAATTAACATCAGAGCTCAAGCCCATTGTGCAGCACAAAATGATCCAGTTTAGATACACAACACATACCAACTGTGTATTAATTCACCCAAACTACGCTGCCTTGACTGCTTCAGTTGTCTTCCATACACAACTCACCAGCTGCAAGGCTAGTGTGCATCTTCCTGCCAACACACATATCAAGAAAGAAAAATTTATCTAATCACTGAAGCAATTGTTTTTAAGTAATTTTAACACTTTTTAAAACCTAAGTTGAATTCAAATTAGTGGTGACATGCCTGTGGCATCCATGACTTCTTACTGTTTCATTGGTAGCAAGCAATCTTCATTTTCACCTTAAGGAACCAGTAACAGAAACCTGCTTGGGCTTGCATACAATCTAAACCCCATGATTTAAATGCCCCAGTCCTCTCCAAGCCTACTGTTCAATTTTGACAGCTTTTCCATCAATACTTTGGGAAGGTGGCTTACACCTTCATACTTGGGGAAAAGGTGCCAGCCATATGGTAAGAGCAATCCCACATAAGACTGAAACTTCTAGCCTACAGAGGTTAAGAACCTGGAGGACAAAGCCTCGAGACATAATTACTGTGGATAATAAGGACCTTCATCTGTATACCCTCAGTCACTACGGTTAAGAGCTCTTTTGCTTACATGCCCTCATATAAAGATTAAAAACTGTAAAGCACAGTCTCTCTCTCTCTCCATTATCTCTAAAACTGAAAGTAGAAAGCAAACAGGCCCCTAAGAACATTACCCTACTGGCTGGTAAGGTAAGGGAAGAATAACTCCAGCCTTGGTTTTGCCAAACTCCTGGTGCCCCAAAAGACTGAACAAGCAATAGTAGAAAGCATTAAGTCATTATGGAGACAAATTACATCCACCTGAAGTAGAACTATGATGCAATTACAAGCCTAAAATGGCACTCTGCACCTCCCCAAGTCCTGACCTTCCTACAGGGTTTGTGGCAGACATAGCAAGATAGAAACATTTTCTACAAATGCTCAAAGTCATATGCTGTAAACACAAGTTATAGCAAATTTAATAGTGACAAAATCAATACAGATTAGGAATGTTCACCATTCTTAAACACCATATACATTATGAATATATATACTGTATACTTTCAATCAATTTCATTCTGACTCACCGTATTAACACAATCATAATATGTTTTATTAATTTATATGAAAAATACTTCACTAAGAAAGTAGACAAACTGCACAGAAATAGTACAAGTGTCATGTGCATAGCAATATAGCTTAAAGCATTCACATATGGCTTTGTTTAAATGAAACTGTGGGGGAATGGCCCTATACAGACCCAAGGTTACACAGTCAACATAATGTAAACTGCTTCACATCTTTGAGGCACTTGCTAATAATAGTGTTCAATCCCTGAAAAACAAAATCAAGAGCTAATAAGTGAAAATAACAAAAATCCCAGGATAACAGCTGTGTGTATTTGAAAAAATTTTAAAAATTGGTTTTAGTAGTGCATGCACAGAACTGTAAAATTGGGAGGAGGGGTGTAATTTCTGTGCAAGAATCCAAGAAGTATAAAAATATTTACATGTTATGGGATTTTAAGTATGTACAGAACAAAGGCCCTGAAGACTCATCCTGTAGAATAAAAATATAGCACATGATAGCAGTAATAAAAATAATATATATTTTTATGGAATTGTATTTGCAGTTAGTTACAAGTTATTTAAACCACAACGTTCTCTGATCATTCTCAAATCTGATGGCAATTGGGAATACACTCCTCCTTTTAAAACACAAGCACTTTGCATCCTTTTTCAACCTCAGTTACAATACTGACATACAAAACACAGAATGACTTGTGTATTTTAATCCAACTGGGTTTTTTTAAAACTTTAATGAATATTTTCTTCACTGGTCATCATTTCATTAATGAATTCCAATCTCGAGTAGCCTCCATCAGATGCCTCTGTCCATGTCCTACCCAATTATCCTGATTGTCAAATATTCTACCACAAAACCAGCAGCTAAACTTAGCTTTCAAGGTATTATTAGAGGTAGTTTTCACAATCTGGTAATTGTTTTTGCTAGTCTTTTTCAGTGTCAATTTTAAGACAAATCTTTCTTTTACAGGGTTGAGAGGTTTTATTGTCCTGTATCTTTTTTGAGAAAAATTATCAGTAGTTACATCTGAAGGATTGCAGAGGTCTTGCTGCAGAAGAGCTTCAACAGTTCTTTTTGACAATAAAACTTTAAGAACATGTCCCTTAAATTTAGCAATACTTTTCATTACATTTACAACTTCTGGAACATCTGCATCAGGATGATTAAGCACAACAACTGGTTGATTTCTCCGGGGGCATTTTACAAGCTGGTTAGAATTAAAAGGGAGTAATTTCAAAGTCCTCACAGTTTTTTTTGATGCCCTTGGTTTGTAAGGGCTACCTGATTCCCTAACAATTTCAGCCCGATTCTTTTCTTTACACTTTCTGTGCAACATTGCTTTCTTTCTAGGAGGTTCTGGGCAACTAGCCTTCCTTTTACGTTTGAAATTCTTGTTTCTTTGCCCACCCACAGTTCCTGAACTTTTGGATCCAGCTTGTTTTAAATTAGGTTTTACTTTTGCAGTTCTGTTTTGGGTGGTCCATGTGGACTTCTGACAACCAGAGTTATTCCTCTTGTTAGCAGCTATTACTTGCGTACTCTCAATAGAACGTTGTTGCAACCGCGTCCCTGCAGATTTAGCAGAATAAACAGGTTCTACAGGAGGAACATGACATGCTGGATTAGAGCTTGCCAAAGAGGCATTTGCTGGCATTAACCCACCTGGTAAGTTTAAGGCATCATTAAAACTAAGATTAGTTTGTTTCTGTGCTAGTGCAGGAGTAAGGGACTGCAAGTGATCCACATGTAGTGAGGGCACCAAGTTGCTTACTGACCGAGTATTATCAGACAGTGTATCTGAAGTAGGAGTCTTAATTTTTAGCAAAGGCTGTTGTTGCATGGCTCCAGTTTTCTTTGGTTGACGATTTTGATGAGCATTATCCTGAAAAAAAATTGGTTTATGAACTACAGGCTTGTTTGGTGTCATATATTTCAGAAAAACTCCCTGCTGTCCATCAGGCGAAAGTGCATAAACATGTTGTTCCTGTTTAATTTCCTGTTGTTTTACTGACTCCAAAGAACCAAAGACAGAATCCTGGTGCTCTGGTAACACCTTCACAGAAGAAGTTGCCTTCACAGCCGACTCTGTTGAGTTTGTAACTACAAGAGGTGCTTTGAACGGCATACTATTCAACGAGTCATTTACTGTACCACATACTTCCCCATTACAGGAACTTCTTAAATTTCTAAAACTGCCATTTTCCCCCTTCACTTCTGAAGCTGATATGGTTATTTTCCCAAATTCTCTGGATGTAATTCCCCCTAAAACCTGAGAACTATCATTAGTGGTATTTGCGACTGTTCCAACTGCCCCACTAAAAGTCAAAATCATTCCAGGTCCTTTACTTGAAACACAAGATGCAGGTACACCTTTACTAACATGCTCATCTGATGAACTGGTTGATGGAAGAGATTTTCCTGACACCACCTGTTGTCTAGACTGGTTAGAAAGGTGGAAAGGAACGAAAAATCGTGATGGAAGGGACTGAACAAAAAGGGCTTTCTTCTCTTCCTGAAGAACAGGCAAAACTGGTGAAAAGCTGCTAGGATTTTGAGCTGCAGACAGTACTTTATCTTTCACTAACTGCTGTGTAGGAGTAGGAGTTTTTAGCAATGTACCAACACCGGGAGTTCTGGATAGTTTGTCCATGTCCTGTGAATCAAGTGCTGTTTTGGGTGTCTGTCTTTCTCTCCCATAACATGTACCTTCATTTGTGCTACATCTTGTGTTGAACTCTCTCTCACATAAAGGGAAGTGTACGTTAGGAGGAGGCCTCTGAAAACCACATGCAGTTGCAGAGCTTTTTAAACACACGCAGGCTGCATTCCCACTCTCAGGACCAGAAAGCAGCTTATCAGAACGAAGTTTGACACAGTTAGTCTTGCTGTGGAGCTCCTGCTGAGAAGTTGTTTTTACTTTTAACACATCTTGCAGTAATTGGTTTATCTCAGGCGATAAATAATTAGCTGCCTGTTCACTTTGTAATGAGAAAACAGATGTGATTTTAGGCATTAAGAAAGAGTTAACACCATCAGAGGCATTTTCCTGGAATTTCTCAGCTACGTTCTGAAAGCCTTGCTCTACGTTAGTGTCCAAATACTGTTGGCCATTATGCTTGTCCTCAGTAAAACACTCACTGTCAACACCACATTTAGACTGGCTTTTAAAAGACACAGAGTTATTCTTAGTGTTTATGTGTTTGTAAGTTTTATTAATATTTGATTGGGTTGACACAACTTTCTCTGCTTTCAAATCTTTCATCGATTCTGAATGTGAAGATGCAGGTTCATTTCTACTGTTTTGAAAAGAACTTCTTTTGCTAAATTCTTTGTACCTGTCATCTGTTGACGTCCAAATGCTACATGGATTATCCAAAGAGTCCATTTTGGAATAGTTGTGAAAAGACAACAACCCTTCATTAGATGAATCCACTGAGGTTGAATAACAGAGATTATTAGTTCCATTACTATTATTCAGGCCACCATTTTGCATTTTCAGTTCAGGAAAGAAGGCCATTTTCACAGGGTCATAATGAAGGGTATTTGCAATAGCGGGTGATAATACCTGAGGATGACTTGAAGGACGAAAGCTTCCCCATGAGATACTAGTTTGAGTTCCAACTTTTGTTACCTCTTCATGTGGAGGTACAGTTGAGTCCAGCTTCACTGGCAAACAATTTGGACGTTCTCCTTCACCTATATTAGAAGGTGCTACAGTTTCAGAAACACTCCTACCATACAATATGGAGTTCTTTTGTTTTTCCACTTTTGTTTTTCCTGAATGAGGAGCAGGACAAGAAAATGGAGAGGAGGTTAATGGATGAACACAATTGTTCGTTAAAGCTGACTGATCAATTACACGTGGTATAGCACCTGAAGACAAGCCACAGGGATCAGCAGTCTGTAGCAAAGGAGTTGCAGAACGATCTTTAACAGGATCAACTTTCTGACCCAACAAATATTCATTTTGCTTACTTGTAGGTAGTAATTTTATAACAATATGTTGTTTTCCATCTACCATTTTAAAGCCCATAAATTTAGCACTGTAATTTGCTGGAACAGCTATTTTATTGTTTTTAACCATCAATACTGTTGGCCCATGAACACCATTTTTCAATAATCCCAGGCCGTAACTTGTCCCATCATCTGCCTTATTGTATTGTGCAGTAGTAGCAGAGAGCATTCCACCCACGAAATGACGCTTTTCCATGTATTTCATTTGATCTTTCTCTTCATTTGTTTCCACATCTCTCATACACTGGTTCAGCTCCTCAGCATTTGTCTGAATTTTATTCACACTTCTTAGCACTTGTGTATTTTCTTCTCCGGCACTGTCACTTCCACTGCTTATCTTCTTCCGTCTCCAAAGTGGTTTTTTTGATGTTCCCGTTTTATACCTTCTTAACACAAGCTTCAGTCCTGCTGGAGTCTTTACTATTCTTTTTTCATATTTATCCTTTTCCAGTTTTTCTTTTGCAATGAAGTGGTCTCTGTGTAAAGCTATGATGTGTTTTAAGAGATAATCTTTCCGTGATGTGCTGTAACTGCAATAGGGACAACCAAAAGAAAACATACTGGTATGAACAAGAAGATGATTTTGGAGCTCCTCTTCTGTAAAGTTTTCTTGATGGCATTTTCCACATTTATAGGGAATCTCCTTATGCTTGTGAATGTGCTGAACAAACGTACCCACATCATGGGTAGAAAACCCACATTTTTCACACTGAAAGTGTCCATTTACACAATGCTTTGATAAGAAGTGTTTTGTCAAAGCCAACAAAGTGTATATCTGTTCATCATTACAGAGCTCACATTTTACTAAAGTGCTACGATGGATGCGTCTGTGCTGTTTAAACGACTGAAAGTCGTTAGCTGAGAAGCTGCACATCTCACAAGGATACAGAGGCAACTCACCATAGTGTAACAGCTGAAAATGTTTCTGTAGGTCATTTGGGCTGTATCTAATGTTATCCTTGCACTTCGTACAAGTGAAATTCAGTATCTTTGCTGCAGTTTTCAACCCTTCTTCAAATTGCATTTCTGGTTTAATTTGCAAGTGGCTTCCTTCTGAACAACTGAGATTGCTTCCACTTATTTTCTCTAGACTTAACGATTTCCTTGCAGTTTGCTGCTTACACTGAAAGAGTTTTCTAAACCTATCAACTTCATGTTTCATTAATACTTCATTTGGAATGTTCACCTTGGGCAATTCAATCTTCACGTTTTTTAGTCCATAAGTGAGGTTGACATCTAAAATTGCTGGTTGAATTGTCATACTTAAAGGATCACGCACCAGTTCTTTTTTCAAGGTAATGTCTGTAGAAAAATTCTTCAGAGCATTGTGTTTTAAGAAACTGATTTGCTTTCTGTCACAAAAAAAGTGTTCCTGTTTAGATGACATGATTTTAGGTTCTACTTTTCCTTATGTGAATTCTTGGGTCTTACTTCCGGCAGCAAATGAGACAACAGCACCAAGTTATTCTCAAAGCTCTACAACTTCCCCATTTCATTCTCCTGAAATTAAAAAACAAACAAAGCAAATAATTACTTTTAAAACTAATGCAACGAGAACACCTATTACAATTCACTAACAAATATATGCCAATCTCTGAAGTAGTTAATTTTTATAATATTACTCAAGGGGTGAAAAAAAAAGGATGAGGCAAAAAAAAAAAAAGCTATTACACTATAACCGTTATTTCTTTGTTTTGGGTTTCTCCTACCCTGTAAGCATAAAGAAATCCAAAGACCTACTTTTTTTAAATGAAGCTTGTGTTTATTACTCATTTGGGATTTCACGCAAATAAAAACACTCCTTTGTGACATGGGTCACTAAATGAAGTACTAAAAAAAGTCAGAATCTACAGAATTTGACATTTTTATTACTCAAGTGTGCTACTGTATTAGTTGCTATTGTGCTTAAAAAGGAAAGAAAGCAAAATCAGAATCTGACAAAAGATCTACTTCACTAATGCAGACATGACCTTTACCAACAGCAAAAAAATCCAATCACACTGACCTACAATGAATTTTTCACATGCCTACCTTTAGTACCACACGAGTCTGAATCAGTCAACAGATAAAAGTTCTCAGGTTTCTCATTGCATGTTCCTGGGTACATGTTAATATTTTCAGTGCATGACTGACAACAGTACCCCTCTATGGATTAAAAGGCTCAAACAGTTATGGTCAGCATCACTGTCTCACTACAGATTTCATGTCAGTGTTTCCATAACAGGCTGCATCAACAATTTACAGCAGCTCAAGTCTATGCTTGAACAACACTCCTGCACAGAATGTCGACACAGAATCAGCAGAATTGGAACAGCAGCAAAATTAACTTAAATTCTGAAAAGCAACACTGGAAAGGAAGAACTGTTTCTTCACTAGTATAACACTTATAATTAAAAAACTTTTTCCACAGTACAAGTCACAAAGTCACTTTCTTCTTTCCTAACAAAAGTTAGTAAATTGTTGGCTGAAATCTGATTTGTGAATTTCTCTCCCCTACCTTTGGGTTCACCTTGAAGCAACACAGACTTGCAACTCATTAGATCATCATAACTATTCACTTTCCAACTCAAATAATGATCATACCCTCACTGTGAATAAGTGCAAGGACTGTTTCTAGATCTCCAAGCCATCATAAGCATCAGCCCTAAAGTCTTTCAAATATTTTCCCACAGTCCTGGGAGAAGGAAGTATCTAGCATTAGACATGCAAATACCTTACAGAGAAAATGGAGACTGAAAAATTTTCAAGTCCATGTTCTTGTATCATGTAGCAAGAAAAGCAAAACACTTTTTTTAAGCACATGCTTTAATGCCTTCCATTGGAGAAGATACTAGCACTTCTGCACAATTCTTGAAAATAATAAACACAGACTCTAATATCAAGTAAATTCACTTAACTGTGTTCTCCAGATATGAGACCTGCAAGACTTCAACTACACATCTGACATCCAAAAAAAAAACCCCAAAACAAGAAACCACAGAGACATACACTTCCTCCTCAGAATCTCTCCAAATGGAAACACTTTGGGTACAGGATTTTTATTTTTCTTTTAACTCAATGACACAATCCCCATCTTCCACACAAAAGATTAATACGTGGGATATCACCCAGCTTTGAGCCTTGAGAAGAGAACAACTCATGCATTTACATTCCATTTCCATCAAAAGAGTACTGCATTAAAATGCATTCTCTTGCCAATGGTATATCCCTTATTTGAATAGAAGTAAGTTGAACTTCCACATAAAGTATAAGTAACTAAAAATGATTTGGATTTGTTTGTTTGAACAACTTTTTTAAAATCCAGGTGCAACACAAAGATTACGGCTTGCATGATGCAATACATGATCCTGATGGTAGCTGCCCATCCTTCAGATTAAAAGGTTATACTGCCAGACACTGAAAACTGAAGTACGTTTACAATTAAAACTATAGAAATCAGAAGTGGATAAGGTGCTGCAGAGATCAAGGCTCAGGCTTTCAATACCAAGCCAATGTGGTCCTCAACTAGGCAACATTTACGTTTGGCAAAGAGTCCCGATCTCAGATCCCCTTCAATTAGTTAACCTAATAACTTACAATTTCATTTTGTTATTTTTGGGTAGCATGCAACTATCAACAAGCTATTGCAGCATGACAAATAAAAATATTTACTTAAAGCAACCACTAAAAAAAGTTTTCTTTTATCCCAGGGATCTTAAAGGTATATTTTCAAAGAAGTCTGACTTACATGTTAAGAAAATACTTGACTTCAATTCTTCAACAGCTGGGCTTTTTCCACACACACAGAAGAGGTAAGATTGCAAGACTCAGACAAGGCCACAGTCAGGACAAATACTAGAAAAAGTTCTGGAAACAAAAGAAAAGGTATTTTAAATGGTGTAAATACAAGCAAAAACTGGAAAGAATAAGCTGAAAAGCCCAAATCCCTCACAAATTTACATTATGTAGATTTTTAATACATTGAAGACAAAAATACATACCAACTTTTCTCCCAAAGAACACCATCAAATGCAATACCAATACTGTATAGAAACACAATATACCAATGCCTATTTTACCTTAGCTTTGCCACTACACCTCAGGCATTTATAGCTGGGAAGCATAAACACATGATAACCTAAAAACCATAGAAAGAAGTGACTGGTACTCCATCAAATTTTAACTTGAACTCAAAAGGCACTTATCTTTTCTCAAGCAAAAATTTTAATGGCAAAGACCTAATTGTAAGTTTCTATGAAGTTGTGCAAAAGCCTGTAAAAAAGGCAAAATATTACGTTCACAGTAGCTGAAACAAGTAAGTAGATTTAAATGCAGATAAAATGAGTACAAACATTGAAAATAATAAGCATGTGCCACAGTTAACTCTCACTCAAAAAATCCCCAAACCACTATGAACAAGCATAAGTAACCACTTGAGGCTCTCAGTCACAATTTTCTTCCCCCCCAAAGTGCTGCAATTTGTCCATATTTTGTTTAATAAAGTACAGATAGAAAGTTTAAGCTATATGCTTTGATCTAGAGAGAAATTACAGCTAGAAGACACTGCTAAATTAGGTAACTTTTACAGTTTTCCTATTTCGAACTACATTCAAAATATGTATCCTAGCAAGCAGTATCTTCAAGGTTTCTAAAGAAATTTTGGCTTACTTAAATTTTATTAAATTAATAAATAAAATTATACTGAAGCACATCCCGTGTCCAGTTCTATTCCGTGTGCCTGCAAATTTAGAGTGGCGCCTTAATGTCTCCCAAGACCTGCACAAATGCAGGAACTCACAAAACTAGATCTCAAGAAACCCATAGAGCTGGAGCAGTCAGACACAACCTGACCAACACAACGGCGATTTAGTTTAAAAAAAAAAAACCAAAAAGCACTCTCAGAGCTCACACGCACAGACTGCCCCTGCCACAAGGCGAACTTGCCATTTACAAACACAGCAGCGAACGCGGCGGCGACAAGCGGCCAGCGCCAGCCCAGCGGCGGGCTGACACTGCTGCCGCCCGCCCGGCGCTGCCGGGGGAGCAGCGGTGCCTCGGGAGCCGGCCAGGGGCTGCGGCGGCCGCCAAGCGCCGGACAAAGCGCGGGGCGGCCGACGAGGCGGCGGCAGCTCGGGAGCTCCGTCTGACCGCGGGCACAGCAGCGGGCGCTGGCGACATCGGGGTAGGGACGAGCGAGGCGCGTCCCTGGCCGGCTCCCCGCCGGGAGCCCCGCGGCAGCACCGCCCCCGCCCGCACGGCCCCGGGGCGGCCGCAACTCTCGGCGCGCAGCCCGGCGGAGGGATACGGTCCCGCGGCCGACCCACCGGCAGCACACGAGACCATTTCTGCCCGGTCCCGCCGCCCCGGGTGCGCCCGCGGTCCCGCCCGCCCCCAGCCCCGGCTGCCCCGCGAGCCTCCCGCGGCGGCGAGCGCGGACTATTTAATGTCTCACCCTCACCACGGGGCACCGTCCCGTCCCGTCCCGTCCCGTCCCGCCGCGGCCGCTCGCGCCCCCTGCCCCCTCCGAGCCTCGCCGGGCCGTCCCTTCCGCACCGCGCGGGGCCTCCCCACTCCCCGCCCGACGCCCCCCGCGGAGTTACCTCGGGTACCGCCACCGCCCGGCGAGGCGCTGCCGGCCGCCATCACAGTTTCCATCCGGGCACTGCCGGGTGCGAGCCCGGCCGAGGGGCGGCCGCGGCGGAGGGATACGCGTTCACCTGAGGGATGGGCGGACGGCGGCCGACGAGGCCCAAGGGGGAGGGGAGGGGGCGGGGCGGTGCCGGCAGGTCCGGCTGCCTCCGTCCTGCTCGTCCTGGTCCCGCTCCTCTTTCTCCTCCTTGGCTGTGGCCTTTGGGCACGTGGCACGGCCGTGGGGGCGGCACGGCAGCTCCGCCCGTCCTTACCTTCAGGGGCTGTGCCTTCCCTGAACCCAAGGGCGTCTTTGGGCCAAGGGCAGTGGCAGGGAGAGCTGCTGCCCCTCACAAAACACCCGCAGGCAAAGGGATGGTCGTGCCGCGCTCATGGGTTCGCTGACCTGCACAGACACCGACAGTAGACGCAATATATAAAGAGCTATCTGTAGGAGATGTCAGCAGTTAAAGCATCCAGGAAAATATACGTGCATTAGAGCAGTTAATTTGTTTTAACATGCTCAAAATAACATAAAAATCAAAGCTGATAATCACTACAAAGTGCTTGTCCTGTTAGAGACACAGTGTCATTTGTGCTTCGGAGTGGCACCGACAGCGCTCGCTGGTCGGAGCGTGCTGTTCCCTTTGTGCCAGGTTTTAGGGCACACGGAGGAGCGCCCAGAGGGAGGTCACCAGAGAGCATGAAGGCTCGTGACAAGGAGGAAACTGAGCTGCACCATGGCCAGAAAAGGGCGAATGCCCATGACAGAAATCGACTGTAAAGCTGAATTGTGAATGAAGAGGCCATTGCAAAGGAAATCCTTTCTCCACTTAGTGATCAAAAATCAAAAGCAAAGAGGAGAAAGCTTGAGCTTTTTCCTTTGGGAAACCTATCTAATGAACAATTTAGCCAAGCAATTCAGAAAAACTTTTCTCCACAAATCTTGTGACATCTTCCTAGTTGCAACAAAGTTTAGTAAATGCAATATTTACTCATGATTAAATATGAGAACAAGGAGGAGTGTTGATGTCTTTGAGTGTGCATGCGTATACTAAGGTACGTTAAACATGAACATATTTTTAATTTCTTGTTCCAGTTGACATCACTTATTTCCCTTGTGTCCTAGACTGTAAAAGAAAATTAATAGAAGCCATTTTGGGGTGGGTTCCTTGGCCCTAAAAAATATCTTCAAGGAAAGAATTATATAATTGTTCTACTACACCCAGATTAATCAATCTGTGCCAAAAGCAAGCAGAGAAAAGTATTCTGGTTTCTGATTCATTACATTTTTCGAAGTAAAACGGGGGGATTGTACATATCCAAAGTGTCTTTCATATCTGAGAACTTAACTACAGCTGAAGAAAAAGAAAGAAAAACAGCATAGTTCTGACTGAAACCCTAAAGTCAGAAAAGATAACAGAAAAGAATGATCCATTAAAATCATTAGTCTAACAAGCAGCTAGAGTATCAAATTGGTGTATTCCTAATGTTAAATTAAAATATACATCATATTGTCAATTATTAATCCCAACGAATTTACATGTAAAATAAGACCAAATATTTTATCTGTATTTTATTACTTTGTAATTCAAATTTAGAACACATATGAGTGCCAAGCATGAGACAGGAAAAAACCCATGTGGAATAACACCAACAAGAGACAAGAAAGGAAGAAGAAATCTCCATTGAGATTCATATCCATTGAGATTCTTCATTGCTCAAGAATCAAAAAAGATTACATCAAAACACACCATTTAATAAAATTCTACTGCAATTAGGATCTGTGTAGGAATATATGGACAAAAAAGGTGGCAATCCAATGAAAAACTACAGCAATGGGCAACCCCACCAAAAACGTTGGCATTATATAGTAGCTTCTCCCAAAATTCCTGAAAGAGCCCATTAGTCATGAAAGTAAGCATCTGCAAAAATGCTCCCAAAAACTTCTCAGTAGTAACAATAGTCTACAACCTTCCCATGTGCAGGAATACCAGGAACCCCTTATAAACTACAGCATAAGAAACTGCCTTACTACTGAAGAGAGGACCAAAGAAGACAAAAAAATGCCTTTTTACCAAGTTCAGAGCAGAGACTAAACTGAAAGCCATCAAGGAAATCAAAGGAAGACCAAAGTCTTCCCAAGGAGTCCAGAAATTATCCTGATGCTGGCAATTGAACCTCACGTGGCATGAATTGTGACATGAGATCCACATAATAGTCTAGTCTTCCACTCTTTTTCAGAAGCGAAATTGAATTTAGTCCACTTTTCTTGGGACATCCTGTGAAAATGATGTTCAACCACAAGATAGTCTGTGTTCTGTAAAACACAATATCCCACAACAGTTTTTACTTTTCACAAAAAAAAAATTGCTCTGACATCTGCAGCTAGTTTTGGGTTTGTTGTTTTTTTGTTTTGGTTGGGTTTCTTTGGTTTGGTGGTTTTTGTTTTTGTTTTTTTTTCCTGACCATTGGCTATTGTGTCCAAAAAATATGTAAGCTTTGTAGTATTTTGGAAGCTTTAAGGGTATTTGTACTGTCCCAGTGTGCATTACATCACATTACTCTGTGCATCTGAACTAGAATCAATGGCAGGGCTTCCCACTACATCTCATTAGCATTAGTCTGTTATAAATTGGCAGGGCAATTAGGTGCAAATAAGTAGCCTTTATAATGTGATTTTTATTATTGTTGCTATTAGTTCTATATTTGTGATGTTTTAAAATTGAAAATTTAATGGTTTCCTCTAGTATATAGATGTTTCACAAACAGCACTATTATAACCCTGATTTTCTTGAGATATTCACCTTATTTATGGTTTGGGTGGCAGGATGGTTTGGAACAATTTATTTCATAATCTACTGGACTATCAGAAATCATTTCAATCAGAAATTATTTCACACCAAATAATTGGGACTGATGGATATATTTCCTCAGAAACACTGAGGGGAAAAAGAATGTGTTTTCAAAAGTATATCCTAAGGCAAAGATCAACCATGAATAACCAAATTATTCTATGAGCTAATTTTCTAAGGAAAACCTTGCTCATGCATTTGCCTGAAATCATTGAATTCAGTCACAAATGGGAAAGCTTCTTCCTCAGTTAGAAATAATAACTGCTAGTCTGTTCTGTATTTGAGTTACAAAAAAGTGGAAATACCTGGCTTAAGGTGAGAACATTTTTTAAGCTAGATTTTCACATTTGCAATTATTCAGTGTTGGTATGTGTGATAGCCAAATTTCACAAAGTTTTTTTTTATATATGGCAATTTTTATCTTGGTTCTCTCACATTTTTTATTCAATCTAACATGAATTTAAACTAATGAAGTTTAAAATCTATACAATTAATCAAGATATTCATGTATTCTATGCTTTTTTAGTGTTTCTATTACTTTGCTCTGTAAGTAAAGTAATACTTACAGAGTATTAAGCATTAATTAAGCATTTCTCATACTATTAACTCTTAACATAAGAGTTAATAGTAAATAGCTCTTTCATTCAACTCATAAATCCTGTAAACAATCGATGTCCCATATGCCTTCTTCTATTCTTTCACTTAAAACATCAATTTTAAGTAAAAAATTACATCTCAGACATAGTCATGCAGCTACCTCATTCTTTATGGCACTAAAACTCCTAGCTATGATCATACTGGCTTTGCTGCTGTTAATTTTGTTCTGTAATCTTTTCTACTGACACTTTTGAGACAATTTGGCAGTCTTTCACAGATATTTCGTAAAGAAGAGTTGGAATGCAGAAACCTCCACAAGTCTGTTCTTACAGATGCAAATTCATTTTGGTTTTTCTCCAGTGGTTTGAAATTCTGAGTGCTCATCTATTGGCTGTATGGGTTTTCTGGAAGAGTTCCTGTTTCTGATAGTTTTCTTATGATGTGGACTAAATGATTCCAAAATTATAGCAGAAAAATTCTGAATCACTTTGTGACTTTTAGTGACAGTAAATAAAACTCAATCTCATGAATTTTTCTATGTCAACATTTAATAAATATATTAAATACATACTTTATAAAATATAATTAATTTATATTTCTTTCCTGGCTTGTATGTAATGTGATTATAAACCATATTCTTATGTACTGCTTGGCAGCTAGAGCCTCTACTCAGTGTCACCAGAACAGCTGCAATGATTATCTGTTTCTCCAGAAGACAGCAAGTTCTGAATATGTCCGTGAAAAATGTATACAAAAAAATATGCCTGTCTTCATGGTACAAGTGGGTGGGCAATATTACAGGTAGCAGAGGCTGGAAACTCCTGGAAGAAGGAACCTGGAGCAAAACATACTCAGATGTAGGAAAATTATCTTTAGGAATTGACAGGTCTTACTTAGCCTTGTAGGCAGACTACACAGCAGGACAGTCTTTGAATGATAAGCAAGAAAGAATTAAGATTCAATTTCTTTTTAAGTATATCAGGTTCACAGGAGTTAGAAAATATCTGTTGTGATAGTAACAATAAGTCTGAGTCAAGTAATCCTACTGCAAGGTGGTTGTTTCAAATTCTTGTAATGACTATAAATAGAAAGGGTAATCTTACAGGTAAACACACAAATGGAGGCTTCAAAGAAAATACATCCATTCTTTTCTGTTCCATGCCACTTCACTCTTGGGAGGTGCTAACTTGACTTTCTGTATTAAACATTTTACTGGTGAATTCTTACATAAAAGCCTTTGAGGGGGGACTTTGAGTTCATTCTTCAAGTCTAGTATTTTATACTGTGTTTACAAAAACCTCCAAACTGTGCTTGTCACTTAAATAAATAATACATTGGCTACGCAGGGCTCATTTCTTTCACAAAGTACAGTGTACTTCAAACAATGCTTATATGAATAAGCTGTAGGGCTGTAAGAGAAGCCCCATATTTCGAAGATGAAACATCACTACACAGACAAAATAAGAAAACTGCTTTTTTAAGCAGTTCCTAATACACTACATTATTGGTTTTGATTTTGAAGTATTAAGCAATGTATGGTTGCCTATATGTCACTGTCAGTGACATATGTCACTGTAATTTTGACTCTGTATTTGTTATGATAAATAGCCTGTTTTGCTTAGGGAAAAACAGCAGGAAAACATAATGTTAAGGCTTCCTTTTCTAGGTATATTATCTTATGAACATAACAGCCTTAATGATGACAGCTAAAGGTGTCATTATTAATATCAGAACATCTATGAACTCTTTTCATGTCTCCACCTGCACATCTAAAGCAATGTTGCAAACAATGGAGGAAGTCAACAATTCAGTTTTCTTGGTGGATTTCATGGCAGAAATCAGTCTTGGAGCTATCTGAACCTTAATTGCTAAAACTTCAGGAATAAAAGTTCAAATGAAAACTATTGCATTCAATCTAACAAGAATTTAAATTAATTTGTCTTTCTACAGGAAGACGGGTGAAATAGAACCGTGCCAATATTTTATGACAGTACGCTTCTCAATCCAGCTTGGGAAATTGCAGCCTTTGCCATCATCTTCTCTGTTGGAATCTGCTTTTGGCTAAATGATTCTCTGCTAAATAGACCCTGTACATCAGTTGCCTCTGTTAATTATCTTAATACAGCCACCAGATGGACACATCCAGTTAAGAGGCCCTGTTATAATGAATATCCTTATTCATACTCTTATTCTCAGCATATATTTTTCAAGTACAATTTCTGATCACTTGCATACAAGGGGTCTGTTGTACAACTGAGAAAACATTCTTAGGTATTTACTGAATCTTCTTTGGAAACTTGTGGAAAAAGCATCTCTCTGCCTTCACAATATGTGAAATGGGTAAGAGACATTTTTATTGTTATAATTTCTGAATGGGGAAGTGTCACCAAACAGTAAAAGGAAGAAGCACTCTTAGAAATGTGTAAACAATTTTTTTTCAGTTTATCGTTTTATTTATGGTTCTACCACATGTAAATCTATTACTGATATTCTGCTGAAAGATGTGATTCACCTTCATAGTAGCTTGAACTAGAATTTTACAGATCTTATTTCTTGATTAGACTATCACTGTCTAATCACAGTCA
Source organism: Vidua macroura (assembly GCF_024509145.1). Classification (NCBI taxonomy): domain Eukaryota; kingdom Metazoa; phylum Chordata; class Aves; order Passeriformes; family Viduidae; genus Vidua; species Vidua macroura. Next base: position 15,542,273 of record NC_071578.1, read on the forward strand.
CTGTCCTTGGAAAATGTTTTAAGCTTATGAAAACTAAGGTTTGCATGGTTAAGTGAAGATCCCATTTGGCTCATTATAATTTTAGTCTCAATGCTTGCAAGTGTCTTCAGCATCATGAGTAGTCCACACAGAAACAAGTTCAGACAAGCTAATTTAAAGCAGAAACTGGAGCTGGAAAAGAAAGAGGCAAGATCTAGGAACCAGGGCTGAATAGATGAAGGGCAGATGAGGATCTAGCACTCAGTAGAAGGAACTAGGACACGATCTAGATCTAGAAAGTGGGAAATTGGATCAGGATTTTAGACAGGAAGTAACACTCAAGATTAAGATTCTAGAGCACAATTACAACTAAAAGGTATTGAGCTTCCCAGAGTACCTGGCCCTATTTCTTGTGCACCAAGACAGGCTATACCAGCCTCTCAGAGGTGAGGCCATTACCCTTTAGAAAACTAGTTATGGCTAGATGATTTATTAAGAGGTGCCTGAACTGTCTGTGGGTGATATCTTGACTTCACAATTTTCAGTGGCAGCTGAGCAAGCAGGATATCTTGAGTGGCACAAGCATCTTCCTCGTCGTCAGATAGTCATGACCCCAACACTTTTTATCAGCAGTCAAGTAACATGTGAGCAGTGAGCTGGGTCATGATTGCCCAGGTGAGACAAGAGAGACTGGCAAACTGCAATAATGCTAATGCATATAAATATTAAGAAAGTAAGATTAACCTCAAGTCTTTCTGAAAATGGGGAAGATTTTACTCTTGGTAGCAAACAAACTAGAAACCACACACCATTGCACATACTGTCCTGATGCAACATTGCAAAATGCATCCTGGATACTGGGCTGGTGTTTAGCAAGGCGGGTACTCATTTCCCTTTTGGAAGGTACAGATAAACAGAAATGTCTAAACCAACAAGTTGTTCTACGCCATAACATAAGACATGGCATTATATATTTTATAACACTATAGATTCTGTCCATTTTTGCATTTCTAATAGTTATGAGTATCTGTCAGTAGAGCCCTCTCATGAGTTTTTACCATCCAGATGCACATGTCCACACCTGCACACTTCAGGTCAGGCTGTTTACCCTCTCTGCTTCAGTGTATCTGTTGGTGGGAGTGAAGGTGTGCGCTCCTAAAGAATTAGTTATTATAAGATTAATTTGTTTTTTTCAACAGACCAATAGCTTTGTACATTCTTTGATATTAGTTAGGAAATTCTTGAGTTTCTTTTTCAAGAACAAGGTGACGTTTCTCATACAACATATTTTTCTCATGAGTATTGACAGGACTTTCTGCATTTGAACCAGAGATACATCCACTTCACACCAAATTAAAACCAGAGAAGTAAACCATATTCAGGCATGAATGTTTGCTTCCTGTTGAATTCTGTGGAAATTGCAGAAGTATCTCCATGCATAATAGGACAGGACTTGTTTTTCCTCTGCTGCTTGAACAATAACTTCCATTCCATTCACCACTGATAAACCTCTCGTAATAAAATACATACTGACTTTGAATATCATGGGAAACTAAATTCCTTTCTTTTCTTCACATACCTTTGTGCTTTTTTGTACCTTTGTTATATCACCACATGTTGAATTTTATCTGGATCTTCTAGAAATTGCTTTGAAAACGTCTCATTATGGTATCAAGTTAGATATTGGCAGAAATCTTCCCCAGTTTATCTGTTTCATTGGCTCCCTAGAAGGTTTCAAATTGATTTTAAATTATTATTCTTAAACTAAAATCTAGCAATTTTTTGGTTTAATATATAGTTATATTTTTATATATAATTATATATAGTTATATATAATTATATTTAGTTATATTTATACTATAATTATATGTAGTTTTCAGTTCTTAAATTTTGTGTCATCTTGCATCTTGAATCTTAGGCTAGCAGATCCTTTTCTGCACTGCAGGTCTGACAAAGGCAGCAGCACAAGAGAGTTTCTCTGCATAGCCCCACAACTATGTAATTGTATTTAATCATCTGTAATGGCACTGCAAATAAGTCCCACTTCCATATTCATTCATCTGATGCACTTTTGCTGAGATTACTAATATCAAGTAGTAACTTTTGAAGAGTGGAGATGGAGATTGAACACCCTTTATGTAAGAGTCCAGACCATATAGTACTGGACTAAATTTGAAGTAGGAACCTACCATGGATAATCCTTCATATAGCATCCTCAGCCTCTTGATAAGCTGCATATTCTCTTTCTACCTATTTCAAAAAGTTTTATTGGAGACTGCAGGTATCAGGTTGCCTTTTAATTGTGCTCAGTGGCCTTGGGTTTCACTGCCTAATGACAGGAGATCAGTTACACTGTGATGATGTAGTTTAGCAACAGGCTAAATAAAGCCATTTTTGTTTTTCTGGCTCCTTAATCCATGTGTTGGCTATTATTTTAGTTCTGTGCCCCATAAGGCTTTCTAAGACTTGTACATTGTACCCATTCCTATCTACAGAAACAGGCAGACTGCTGGTGTGAGCATGTTCATTGTTTTGTAATGAAGTGTCATTGCGCTGGAGAAACTAAGCCTTTAATTAAAACCAGCTGGCACTTAGAAACTGTTTGGTGCTCCATAATACTGACCATAAGTTTCAGTTAGAGAAAATCAGAGAAAATACCCAAAAACTGCGGTTGTTGATTTTCCTCTTAGACTACTCCATCCCACACAAGAGATGAGTAAAACAACTGTACTATAACAGTTTTGTGTCCAAAATGCTGCAGTATTTGCATCACAGAGTCTTACAAAAGGATAAATAAACCATGTGACAACCACCTTGTTACTGCTTCTGTGTTTCCAGTCAGCCAATTTCCTTGGGTTACAATAAAGATAAATAAGAGTCCAGAAATTTCAGCAAATACTGTACTTTCAACAGCATATGCACTGACAGTTGATAGGGGAGAGTGGTTGAACGTGCACAGTTTTGAAACATAAGAGATCAAGAAGAGAAGCACAACACAGCCATTACAATAATATCTCCCAGAAGCAAAATCCAGTCCTAATTGTTTCCTATTTCAGTTATGAGTTAACTTTGCTTATGCTATTTCATTATTTCCCTTCTCATGAAATCTATTCCCCCAAATTAAGTGAGTTTGCCTACAACTTTTTGTTGGCAAAACTACAAAGATGAACCTGTTCAGTATTTGCAGAAAGAGACTACAGTGATTAATTAGGCAAAAGATTAGGAGCAAGGCCAATCTGGGTCCTAATCCCAGCTGAGCCATTTATGGTGTAACCTTGGGGAAGTTACTTGACCTTCATGTTTCTCAGCAAACTCTACTGGAAATTGGATACCAGCTGGACCTCAGAGAATACCAGACAGGTCTGCTGAACTCCTCCCAATTAACATTGTTAGAATAATGGTGAGAAGGCTTGCATTGTTATTGTGGAGTACTACGCACATAAATACAGCCAAGGACCTTCTTTCCCTTTCCTGGCAGGGACAAACTAGTATTAAGAGGTGGCGTATGAACTACATATCATGGCCAATTGTTGGCTGTATCATACATTAAAATAATGGTGATCATGAGGCAATTAGGCTTTAAAAGAATTCCAATTCTTCCCTTCTAACCAGCATTCTTCTGCACTTTCAGAAAGGACATTTATCAGATTAAGTGATTAGAAGGATTAGATTTATAGGCCCAGACTCTCAGCTGCATCCATGATGAACTATGTGCAGTCCTTTAATATCAGATCAGTTCTATGCAACTGGAAAAGACAAGTCCAAAAATTCATAATCCCTTAGGTGAAGTACCATTTTGGCCACATTTACCCCAAACACACCTGCCAATTATCCTATGCCAGTGACTTTATATCATCGAGGAAATTCCTCTTGCCAGGTGTATGCCAAAATCCTTTCATGCAGCTAGGTTATTTTCCTGAACTGAGCCTAAATTTTCTTCTGTCAATCTTTGTTCTATTATTAAATTAGAAAGAAAAAAAGAAAAAAGAAATCAAAGGAAAAAAAAAAGGAAAAAAGAAAGCAAAAAACAGAATGGTGAAGAAAGGCTCAGTCACTCTGGCAATAAAGTTATAGGAGTCCCACATAATCCTCAGGGGCGCAATATGGGGACCAGTATTGTGTAACCTCCTCATTGATGGGGCAGAGTGCACCCTCAGCAGGCTTGCCAGCCACACTTGGGGAGAGTGGTTAATACACCACTCCTTGTGCTGCCATTCAGAGACACCTGGACTGGCTGGAGAAATGGGATTCTCAAGAACTTCAGCATAACAAAGTCTTTGGACTAGATGATCTCCAGGGCTCCCTTCCAGCCTCACCATTTCAGTGATTTTGAGTCTGAACAAAGCCAAAAAAAAAAAAAAATCAAGGATAATCTTGTTGCTTTCTTGATCAGTAGTCCTGCAAGGACTTAAAATCCGTAAGTTTATGCAATATCTAGTTTTACATATGGTCAGTGGGATTTTATTAGAGATTAGTAGCTGAAATTTCAAAGATAGTTATTCCTGAGCAGAATTGATCTTCCTTGCAACTACAGATGAAAATATTTGAGCATATATCTTTTCACTTAGTTCTCAAAGGATCTTGCAGAATTTCACTCCATGGATAGCAAAAAGCCTTCTAATTCTCACTCTAATTTTCCTCATAATGAATGATAACATTTCCCTCTTACACTGATAGTACTATTTGACATCATGTAAATGAAAGTTAAATGAAAACAAAGCTTGTGTGAATTTTTTTGAGAAGTAGGTATTCAAGCTAGAAGCAGGTTCAGAACCAAGGATGAGTTGAGAAAGATGCAAAAGAATAGGAGGGACTGTCAAAAGCCCCTTGGAATTTGTTAGGAGCTACTGGTGGCAAACTAAGACTGGTGATTGTTGAGGAATGCAGGAGGGGAACTACATGCCATAGGTACAATAGAGCTTTGTGTGATGGGGCATTGTGGCTGACAAATTACTTAGACAAGAAATCTACATTGAGAAATGTGTGAAACAGAGGTAAGCTTACTGATTAGGTAAGCCTGAGGATGGAGACACAACTGGAATGGGTATTGTGAACAAAGTGAGGGGCAAGCCTGAGACACAGGGAGGAGTCTGTGTGTGACTCTGACACTACAAGCTGATGACATAACTGAGTCAATATGTTGCAATCCAATAGAATCATTAATCTATTGAATGTCTAATAAAGCTGGGAAATTGTGTTTATAAAAGTTACTTAAATAAAATTAAAACTAAATAAAAAACTTGAAGAATAACAGAACTAAGACTTTTAAACGTTGTATTTCATCTGTCTCAACAAAAATCTGTTTATTAGAAGAGATTTTTTTTTAATTTTAAAAAGGTGTGAGTTTAAACAGTAGTTGATAGTAGCAACTTTTGGACAAACTCTGCTTTTAAGAGCTAATTGGATGCTGGATTGCTGACATAGGTATGATCAGATTTGTTCCTTGGATGGAATGGCAGAAATACTTGGTCAGGATTTTATGCTTGTGGTGGTTAATGTGTTATTTTGTCCTACTGTCAGCTTATTTATATTCCTTGAAGTGAAAAGAGCAGCTAAGCTGCCACTGAACCCCTTAATTTAGCTTCACTGTGCATATGCAGCTCTTGCTCCAGTTTCAGAGAACAACTTGCTATGGAATTGAATAGGGTTGTGTAGTGAGGGATGCTGTCTGTCAGCCAGGAAGCACAAAGTGGACAGGACAGGGTTACTGCAATAGTAAGAACAGCTTTGCACAGTAGATGCAGCTGCCTGGCATGCTGGAGAACACGGTTTTATGTCTGCCTTTTCTAGAAGTCCCCTGGGATGCTGATTAGGCCACTGAAGCATCATGTTAACTCTGGAATTTCAGTGTCTCATTTTCTGAATAAAAGCTATTTACAATCCCAGAAGTGAGCAGAAGTACACAGCAGTTGAATATGTCACCCATGCCAGTGGAGAACACTGTCAACAGGCGCAGTGAAATATCCTGCTGAATTCTCTGAAGGGTTGCCTTCCAGTTTTCTTGAATCAGGCACCCAACATGAATTTCAATTTGATTCTCCTCATGACCTAGATCCACTTGTATACAAGGAAGACAAGACTTACCTCAAAGAGATACTGTAAAGATGACTATTAATGAAGAGACCCATGAAAAAATTCAAACTTATCTTTTCAAAAGTCAACTAAACTGCAGTGAATAGAGGCAGAAATCCTGCAGGGAAAAAAGCAAACCTGTTGGGATGTATGGTCTGTCTTGCTCCAGGCCACAGTGATCGGGTATGGGACTGCTCAACAGGGACCCTGCCACAGCCCTGTCTGCTTTATTTTATATCCCTTCCCCACACACACCTTAAATAAGCAACCAACCCTGTTTTACTCTTTCCCCACTGGCTTCTATTTTGCTGACTACAACCTTACTTGAGAGTTTCAGCCTTATTCTGCATATCCCTGCCGCTGTCCTTGAAAATTTATACCCACAGGGAATTCCCCCTCCACCCTCATCACATCTTTTGCCTTGTAGTCCCTCTTGTTACTCTGTTGCTATCTTAGCCTTGGCTTGGCCCACTCTTTCTCCTTTCCCCCTCTGCAAGGCCAGCAGTTTCTCAGCTATCAGCCCGTGTTGCCAGCGAGGAGTGAGGGCAGCTCCAGCCCCAAGTCCTGCGTTACCAGCACCAGAGCGGCCCTTGAAAGGCAGCCAGCACAACGAGCTGCTCTGCAGTGGTGCTGGTGAGGCTTTGGCTTTGTGGCACACACCAGATGTCCCTTGCCACCAGGTGAGGTGGCACACATTCCTCCTCTCACTGGCTAGTGACACAAGGTCTGGTCCCTTTGCATTGCTTGCTCTACAGGCAGGTCTACGTTGACCATCAAATCCTGGAATATCCCTCCCAGTGGCACACTCCTGGGCCACTGCTGTGGTGTCCTTCCAGCTGACCCACTCTACCTTCCAGTGCACCCAATAGAAACCACAGTAAAAATTCTCATCCATTTTCACAGGAGCCATGTTCTGTTTCACAAAACAATAAAACTGACTTAGTGGGGATTTCTGCTTCAGAAGTGTAACTTTGGTGTCATTCCCACCTAGCACCCACTTACTGTGTTATAATTGGGGTAAAGGAGTGCATGTGTTATTCCTTGGGGAGTAACACTGTTCACAGCTGCTTTTAGGACTTATTATAGAAATTGGATGTTGTCCCCTGATATTAAATCAACCCTCAACCCTGGAAAACAAACTTTTTAATTACAACTAACATTATCATCTTATTCTGGTTACTTTGTCATCCAGATACCCAAGCCTCTAAAGTTTCTCAACCAGACTATAGTTTACTTCTTCCATTTTTACCCCCAACATAATGATTTCACTTTAAAGTTTTGACTACTGGTTTCAGTGTAATTGTTAAAAGGGAAAAAAAAAAAAAAAAAAGAAGCAGGAACCTAAGTAAAGTTGGGGGTCTGCTGCAGGCAGCACATGGAACAAAGGTACAGACCACTAGAAACAACGTGAAAACAGGGTCAGGAGGAAAGTGAATGTAGCTTCCTCTATGGAAAATACATTTGCATTGACTTCATTAGCTTTGCTTAAGAGAAAAGGCAAACTTTAGGCTGCAGAGTTCTTTTTCATTTCCCTTGAAAGTTTGCTAATAGAGATTTAAGGCATTTCATAACTATATAATTTAAATAAATGACAAACAAGTGGAAAATTAAATGTACTATAACTCTTCAAAGCCCCTTCTCAAGCATGTATCTATATTCAGCATAATGACATCCTTGTCTGTGACTGGGCATAGCTTCCCATGGCACCTCTGTTACAAACAGCAAATATCAAACAGAAAAGTGACTTGTGAATATGTCCAAAATCTAAATTTAAAAATAGGGTGAGATTTTATGGTGCAAACAAGTGTCTCAGGAATGTAGTTAGATCTCCTCTTGCAAAAGTTGATTTGAAGTGTTTGATCCATCCCCTGCTCCCTCTGGGGTTACTGTCCATGTGGCTGAACCATAACCTGTCCACTGGCAATCATTTGTGTCAATGCAATTTGACACTTCAATTCTGGGGGTCAAATCCCCCAGAGAAGAAGTGTTAACCATGGATTAACAGCAGTGAAAGAAGGTATATCTATGCATGAAGCCTGAATTTGAATTCTTTTCAGACTGTTTTAGACTGTGACCCATTTATTTGATTGGAAATAAAGCATTTACATATAGATTTTAGCACCACTGTCACTGGGCCTAGTTTTAACTCCAAGTCTACTTTTTAACTCCAAGTCTACTGCTAAACTGGACAAAAGTGAACATGAAATTATGGTAACCACCTCTAAATTCTCTGGGTTTTGTGAAAAGGAAAACCAGCAAATCATAATGTAATTTAATATCAGGCGGACATTTGCTTTATAGCCTAATAGACATATAAACAAACAGACCAAAAAAAAAAAAAAAAAAAAAAGCACTTGAATGTACAGGAGAAAGAAATGAACCACTAAAAATGAAAAAAAAAGGGGGAAAACAGTTTTTTTTTTTAGAGAATGAAAAATAAGAAAGAGCAATAAGGCAAAAACCTACATTCATTAATGATTCCCTAATCCCTCTAAGAGGTCTATGTATCCAGAGGAGAGCAGCAGAAGCATTAAAGATGGAAGATGAACATAAAATACTCAGTTCTTGTGGGCAGTGACTTTGGCATTTAAAAGTTCAGAGATCACTGGGGGAAATTAACCTCTATGCAGTGTTCTGTAACAAGGAAAATAAAAAAAATAGTCTGGGCATGCTGCCTGAAAAATTACAAGACTATAACATTAACTATGAAAGTAAATAAAATTCAAAGCAATCAGAAATGCCTACATGTTTTTCCTTCACAGCAGCAGTGAGAAATCACATCTTGTGAGCATGTAACTGATACAGAACATAATTCTGCAGATGCTTCCAAGAGTGTAGAAGCTGACGCATGCAAGTAAAAGCTTGCATGAGTTGTGTGTTCAGCAGTGCAGGTAACAAATTCAGTGCATGATAATGAAGACTTCAAACCTGTTGGGCAGTAGAACAGGTTATTTTGGCATCCCTAACACCAATTTCATTTTGATATTCTGCCAAGAATGGATTTAAAACAGCTCTCTGAAACTGCTGGTTGTGATACCCACATTGCTGCCACATAAATGAGAGTAATGTCCCTTTGCTTAAAAATAGTTGAAACAATTGAAAACCAGTCCCTCAAAGAGATTCAGAGAAAATGGACAGTAATGCTGTCTGGGGTTTTCCAAGGGTCTGATAAAGGTGGGAGAGGTGAAAGACTGATTTATATGGCAGGATGAATAAGAGATTAAAAGCAGAGAAATGCCCAAGGAACACGCCAAGAGAATAGCAAAGCCATTACACAGGGCTGTCCCTGGAATTTTTCTGCTACTTTCCTTTTGCATAATCTTCAGAAAGGAGACAGTAAAATAGCATGGTTGCTATGAAACTGCTTCCTGCTGTTTGGTTACTCTCTATCTACAGGATGCAAGAACAGGATGGCAGGGAAAAAAAAAAAAAAAACCAGCCCAGTCACCTTCATCACAACTGTCTTCTCCTGGGAGTGACTACCTGCAACAGCCTGACTATAAGGGTAGCTGTAGGAAGAAAAGGTAGCATGGGGAAAGGGTGAGGCTGTTTTCAAGAAAGAAAATGTTGAGTTGTTCTTATAATTTAGCAGGGGGGAAACTGTAGATGCTTGCAAAAAAAAGTCCCTTGAGCATCATGATCTGAAAAAAAATTTAAGAGTTTAAAGAATTGATTATTTCATGGAAAGAAGTAACCAATTTCAAAGTTGCTATGGAAAATAAAACTCATTCCATAATGGCATTGATTGCTGGAAAGCAGCAGCAACCTCCCAGCCATGCAGAAAAGACAAGAAGCATCACCCAGTGTTGGAAGCAGTAAGACAGACCAGGAGGGTGGCCTATATTATGTGGAACAGTTTCTCCAGAAAAAGGTAAGTCAAAAAAGAGCTTTGGTCAGTCAACTCTCTCCTGCAACTACAGCCATCTCTTCACTTCATGCAATGGTCCCCTCTTCCTCTTTACCTCTTTCCACTGGAGAAGAGGTGAGAAGTGTCTGATCAAGCCCCAGGCAGACACAGCTTATTCACCTAAAAGACCTCCCAAAAGAGGGTTTTCCCAGCATGTGACCGAAACCAGTGAAAACAAATAAATTTCACTGTCTACACCTATAGATGTTGGAGCACCCGTTGGTCTTGGTTACTCCCACAACAAAATCTATCGCTGAGAAATCTCCTTAATTTTGCAGTTGGTTTGGTTTTGATAATTTTTTTTTTTTTTTTTGCAACCACCAAGTGGTAACTTGGTCCTTGCACTCAGCTGCTCACTTGCTACATTAGGCTGTTGCTCCACAAATGTAGACATCCAGTGATGTGTAAGTGTGGATAAAAACACACCGGAAAGTGACCTTCCCTCCCGTCTTTTGATTCTCCTTTGGAAGCAGAGCAGAACCATACACAGCAGAGCAGGGCTGAGCAGGAGTGCAGCAATGCCCAGCATGTTACACCACCTCAAGGTTTAGCGGTGCTCAGAGCTCCACGAAGCATTAGACAATCAGTACCCTGAAAGCCTTCCTAAGTAGACAGCAGAAAATAAGTATTACTATTCTCATTGCAGTGACGGCAAACGGAGCCTCAGAGAGATTAAATGGCCCATGGTCAGATATGTGATATCTTGCAAAGCTAATTTATAAATCCAAACCATCAAATTACCAGTCTAACATCTTAATAACCAAGTCACTCTTCTTCAGTTTTTTCAAGAGTTTGTCGCTGAAGGTGGTGTAGAACTGTAGAAGTTTTCTCCCATTTTTCCCACAATCTTTTCCAGTCAGATGCAAAGAGGCTACAAGTATCACGTTATCCTGCGGGCTGTGGAGGAATACATTCGGTGCAGATAGCTGGGGGGTGCAGGTAGAGCTCCGGTGCTGAGAGCCCGTGACAGGGACAGGAGGCCGTGAACTGCCCCCTTTGCATAACAAGGGCCCGGGCACCTGTGGCGCCGGCCAGGGGACACCCAGACACAGCAGGAGCCGCTGGCCCCAGACTGGCACGAGCATGGATTTTAAGGGCATAAAATCTCCGGGGTTTCCTTTGTTCAGAGTCCCTCCTCGAAGGCTCAATGTCGAGTTGTTGAGCCAAGATTGAATTCTTTTAAGGATTCAGATGCCTGAGGCTCTGCTGTGGGAAACCTGGAGCCGAGCCACTAAGGAAACCTGGTCTGACTGTGAGTGTGGCGAGTGCAGGGAGCCGAGCGGAGCTCGGGAGAGCTCACTGGAGCTTCCTGCTGGGAAGGGAGCTCGGCCCCAGCTCTGACTGTGACTGCCAGGGCGGCTCCTCATGGTCGGACGGGAAAGTTTCCTTAACACAGATACATACTTCAGTGTAAACCTAAAGAGAGATGTTTAGTACAGGCTTTCCATATGAAGAGCAAACGGACGTTTCAACTCCACAAATATCAGTAAATTCAGCACCAAATCATCTTAGGTAGAACACAACTATGTCAGTAGTCAGGATGGAGCAACATAATTTTAAAAATGTGCATTGTGTGATCATCCAACCACAGCCCAGAGCTCTGAGCTGAAGAGGAAGGACTCTGCCTATTGGAAATTTCATTATACGTATTCTTTTAACTAGCTACAGTGTTGTCTATGTATCTGTATAATTACATTTGTGTACCTAAAGCTCCCCATTTATAGAGGTTTAAGATCAAAAAGCTGAAAATGTAGTCAAAGCATTTCACTGTAAGTAGTTATCAGAAATAAGTAAATCAAATATCATGGAGACGCATTTGGCAAAGAGTATGAGGAAACTGTTCAGAATTTTGCGTGAAAGAGTCATGCTGAAGAGCAAGTTCAGACTAGTTTGGAGAGAGTAACAAGGAAATCATGCTCACCTTGTTCTGTTCTGAATCAGAGGCCAGTGACTGATTTCTCATCTTTTAAGAAAGTGCTGTTTTCTTCCCTAATTGATCCTAGCAGAAGTTTACGGCACAAATGCTTAATGAAGAGACAAAAATGCCACAAGCACGTCCAGACATCATATAACCCACGATATTCTGAGGCCTCACCCTGCCCTGACGGTGGTGGCAGAGGTCAGACTGGAGAGACACAGCAGTTTAAAGTTGTTTGAACTGCAAATACAAATGATAGAAAGCAATAACACTGCCTGCATGAAGCATGAGTGCAATCATCTGCCTACGCTGGCCTCTCTCTCACAGGGAGGGAGGCAAAAGAGGGGATGGAGCAGAAGACATTCGAAACCTGTCAGGAGGGATCTTTCACCGTCCTGAACACTACACGTTGCCAGGGTCATTTCTGTAAACATTTTGCTTCCCGCTGTTCCTCTCCTTTCAGGATTTCGTTGTTACTGTTCTGGAGAAGCCTGGGGCTCTTTTCCTGAGGCAGAGCAGGTTCGGGAGGGAAGGCAGAGGAAGGGAGCAGCCGCGCTGCCGCCCGCGTGTGGCACAGCCTCATCTCCGGTCCTGGGCGTCCCTCTAGAGGTGAAACAGCAGCCTTGTCCCCAAATCTGCTTATCTACAGACATGCCAGGCGGGCTGGCAAGCAGGGATCGGAGTGTGAGTTCTGAGAAGTTGGCACGTATCCGAGCAGGTCTCACTGAGCTGCTACAAACGATCAGGTTGTAGCAGGCATCGCCATAACCCCACCCAGGAGCTGAGCACGGGCTCTGCTGCCGCGCCCGGCCCTGCTCGCCCCCAGCTCCTTAAACCCCGAGGCTGAAGATTTCAATACACTAAGAATGATTATGCTTGATGGGCTATTTCTTTTTCCATACCTTCATCCTTTCCCCCTACAGCATTCATGTCTAAATAAAGGGAAAATAAAATCACTTAAAGGAGGACTGTTATGTGAATAAACAAAAAGACATTAACAGTGTTTGTTGACTTTTTTATATTGTCTAACCTGTTTAATTATGGTCAGGAAAAATATCCAAGTATTTCTAATAAAAAAAAAAAAAAAGCACATGTGTGTACATATATATATAAATAAAAGGAATAGTAGATCTTTTGCTTCTTTCTCACAGTGATTACATATTGATCACAACAAGCTCCTCAAGAGAAGACTTAGCAACAAAAGCTCTTTGTCTGATTGCTCTGCTGCCAATTGACAGCATTTCACAGTCTGGATGCTCAATTTCACTCACACATACACACACAAATACATTTGCCTCTGCTCTGCAGTCGCACACAGTCAGTGGAGCTCTAAGCCACCAGCTTGTCACTTACTGTTACCAATGAACTGTGCAGTTCAAATCAGCAAGGCACCCAAGGGAGTTGCAATGTATTTTGCCACTGCATTTCAGGGAAACTGAGCTGGATCTTTGGTGAAGAGTACAGAAAAAAATGTACACCTACAAACTTGGAAGCCACAGCTGACACAAGCCCAAGACCAGTGCCTTGCACTGTGCCTACCTAGGCTGTGGCAATCTATCTGGCAGTGCAGCTTTTTAGTCACAGGTTGCATTGCTCCAAACCTGAGTCTTTGCTATCAGCACTAGTTTCTCACCACATCCCTTCACTAAATCACAGCCAATCTAAGCATTGTGGGAGACTTTACAGGATGTATGTTCTTGAGACAGACATCCATATCAGCCTTTTTCAAACCAATATGTGATTCATTATCCAGCAAAATCAAACATTTGTGCACAGGCACTTACTAGACAAATTCAAAAAAAAGCCAGAAAATTTTCCAGCGCCCTTCAGCTGAAGTGACTAATCCCATTGGCATACACAAGATATCTATAAATGTAAGGACGGTTCTGTAACTAGAATGACAAAAACCTCAATAATCTACAATTCACTTATATCTGAAGATGATCCTGAAACTAAGACATGCATTCTCAGAGTTGAAATTACTTTCAATTTGTGAACACTTTATCATTTCTGTTTCTTTTACAATAGCACTGTGTATATTGTAACCCTGTTTCAAGTGAGGTACTTCAAAATTCTTTGCACACAAAGAAACGTGACAAGCTTCCTTGCAGCATCCACCTGGCTTTGTTCACAGCACATAGATGCCACCTGGCTTTTCTTTTACACCGGGGCAAGCAGTTTTAAATCACACTGCCTTATCAAGAGCCTGCAAATGACCTGCAATCTGTCAGAGCTTCCTATTCAGTAACTCTAAACTGAGCATTTAACTCCCTAAGAAGCATACAAAAAATTGTGGGTCTGTATCAAATTACTGCAAAGAATTTGCAGTAAAAAAGTGCCTGCTTTTAAAAGGTGCCTGCTTTTGCTGTTCTCTCTCTATTCTCATTGCAAAAGTCATTCATTACTGAGTGACTTTAGTTTCTGCATGCAACACCTTCATTTATTGGAAACTAATACATGTACATATTCATTAACCCAGCTACTTTTGCTAACAACATTCAATGCCTTCTTTTAAAATATGTGAATGGGGCTAATTCTAGATATACGCCTCAAAAGACTCTGCTAGTAGGAACAAACCTGCAGCAATGAATAAAGAGAGTTAGGAAGAGGGCTTGAATTTTGTTTGTTGTTTTTAATAAATTGTTTCCTTCTCCTGTTTAAACCAGGACATTGTGTGAATGCCACTGAAAGAACAGCATCATTAGATACTATTGGAGAATTAGAAAGCAAGTGACAGTGCTAGATTTGACAGCTCCATAAACAGAAACATTGCATTATCAGGAAAAGAGCCGTGGCAAGTTCAGCAAATTTCAGCCCAGAGCCTTCATCATTCTCAGCCAGGGTTTGAGGAGTAGAAGTCACAACAGTTCTCACAGATGTCCTTGTCTATGCTCTTCCTAAATATTGATCCTCAAAGTACCCCCAATATTCTCTGAAATCCATTTAATTCATATTGCAAAAAGCCTGCAGGCAGTTACTGGGACAGTGTCTGGGAACATACTGAGGATGGAGGATGGAAGATGCACTAAAGCCACAAGCCACACTAACACAAATAGCCTCCTTAGGGTTTCTAAGTAACTGCTCTGTCTGTGTCAGGTGGGACACCCTTAGTGATCTGGCAAGTGATGTAGTCTTTAAACCTTTTAAATGGCATGCATACAAAATTATTCAATCTTCTGTTTCTAAAAGATTTATTTTCCTCAATTATATCATTAATATCCCAGGTAAATAGACTCTGTGAGAGAGAGAGCTACACTCAGATTACAGCTATTCCTACAACTGGGAATAGGAATGGTACCAGAACTGTTTCTGCTTCATGTGGCACTGCATTTATTTACTAAATAAATTATTTAGTAAAGACTGTACAGGTCTGATAATTTAAGAAAAAAAAAATGTCAATATCAAAACTTCAACTGACTTCAGTGGGAACAAAACCAAACTGTTGCAGTAACTAGAATCAGTTTTAAAAATCTGGATTATGGGTAGCCCTCCATTAAACCTTGGTGATGATATGCTTATGACATGTTTAAATTATGCTAATATAGCCTTTGAATGTTTTATCAATTCCACTGAGCAACCTGGCTGTTTCCCAGCTGGTTGAAAGAAGGTCAAAGTTAGGCAATGCTTCCAGGGCAGGCTCCTGCCAGACATGAGTAATTACCCTGGAATCTTACTCCTGAGAACTCCTTATAAATTATGTGAAAAATAGCCCATGTTAAACTGCATTTTCCAAACTGACATTTTCTCTCCATATCAGGCTCTTAGTTAAGTAGTTCAGGTGTTCATAGGAAAACCCTGGCTGTAATTGTACCGTTTATTCCTCTCTTTCAGAAAACAGCTAAAAAAATGAAGGCAAGACAAATGCTGTGTTTTTCTACAATGCTGCTCAGTTCATTTACCTGCTCCTCCTGATACAGCTAAATAAAAGTGATGACTTCATGAAACTATAAAAGTAATCTTGATACATTTATATAGATTTGTGTTGCAAATAATCCAAATTTGAAAATAGATGTGTGCACTGCATCTGTTTTCAACTTCTCCTACATCCATATATCTACTTTTCCTACGTTGTGGAGATTTTTCTGATCATGTTGTGGAGATTTTTCTGATCATAAGTTGCTGGCTTGCTTCCTCATTTTCTCTGCCTAAAGTATGTATTAAGAAGTGAAATGTACATTACCATTATTAAATTTTACATCATGACCTCAGTAGTTTCATGAGAAACACAAAATCCCAGTCAAAGGGAATGACAGTGAAATAATGTTCCTCCATTTGTGAGGAGGATGTTGTAGCTATGCTGAAGAGGTCTGTCAATTTACTTTGTGTTCTGCAACCTCAAGAGTATTTCACTGCTTGCCCTCATTTAACTGCAGACCATTAATCAGTCAAAAATGTATGTTTTGGCTTTGGAAAGGACTCACAAACCACTAGAGAAAGGCCATGAAATAATACTCAGTATGACCTAATCTGAACTCAGAAGCAAACCCAGTAGATTCTTTTATTACTTCTCCTGTGTTTTTTCTTTGAATTCAGTTAATCTGTATAAAAGATCCACAAAGTTGATCAATAAGGATGTAATTTTATCTTTTTTAAATCATTTCAGTTTTCAACCTCCTCCATTGATGGTAAAAAAAAAAAAAAATCTAAGTCTTCATTGTCTTTTTGCTTCCAACATTAATAGTTGCTCTATCTCCTCTACTCTGCCACCTCATGTTACTAATTTGATTTTAATTTAGTATTTAGGTGAGCATGATTTGAGGGATTATTTGCATCCAGTGTATGGCACAAGTGTCACTCAGTTCCTTGGGCCACAGTTAACTAACAGTTTTCACAGAATAAGGAAGTGAAACTCAAATACCCAGGATACAAATGTTCTTATCCATAGCTAAGACCAGGCTTCCACAGGCACTACCACAGATTTATGGCTGTTGGATCAGTCAGCAGCAGAAATTTGAACAATAGAAGGATCTACCGAGATCACATTCAGAGGTGATAGAAATAGAATATAAATTACAGAGCTTATACTGGCTATATATTTTCACATGAGTTTTCAGGGTCTGTCAGAGGACAGGTGATTCCTGTTCTTGTATAATGTAATTGTCATAGTAAGAGACAACTGTTGATATAAACAGCACAAGAGTAACCCAATAAATATTTTAAACAAAGCTGAACTATCAGAGAAACTTAATGCCAAAGATCAAAGTTTTGGGTTTCTGCAGCAGCACACTTTTAAACTACTTGTACTAATCCAAAAGTTGAACTTCATATTTTGTTAAACCCTTACCCAAATTCGTTCTAGCATCTGTGACTCCATGTCTGCAGCATTAGACTTCTGATTTTCATAAGTAATGTGGGTGGGTTTTTAAATTTCACTTCTAGTTTATCACCATGGAAGTGCTTATCTGAAACCTTAAATAAACATCATTAGGCAGTAAAACCTAAACATTGGAAGTCAGTCTAATCTGACATGCTTTTTTTTCCTCCACATTTAGCCCCTGTGATCTAACAGACATCTTAATCTAGCAATGAATACCTGAAGTTGTTTGAACCACCAACTTTTCCATGGTGATCCCAACCAAGCACAATATCAGTGTCTGAGCATTGCTTGAACATCAATCTCTAAAGATTTACCAGTTCATGGTCAATCCTATTAATCATCTGTTTCTGCTCTTCTCAAACTCCATCCCATCATATGCCCCCATCCCAATCATCTGCAGTCACATATTCATACCAGCTTCACTGAGGTGGATTTCCCTTCACCTTCTGCAGTCCAGAACTCTTGCTCCCCTACAACATCACAGAGACACAAAAAGCCAGTTTTGAGCAGTTAACACATTAACACATGCTCAGGATAATTTTAAAAGGCACTGTTTATGTCAGGAAACCTTTAAAGGAAGATCAGAACTCAGTTCAAGTCAATTCTGATGGTTATTTACAAAAAACAACAGTGAAGCAACAATAATAACACTTGGCTTTTACAGCTAAGTAACATGGTAAATGACCAACCACAGATGTAGTTTCAAATGGCAAACTCCAAAGAATTCTACAGACATTTTCAAGCAAAGAGTAATTCACAAACTATTCTCAAAAGCAAACATCCACAAAACAAACACCCAGCAGTATCAATCAGCTTATTTCTTACAAGCAATACCTACTCTAATCACAGTCACATACTCAGCAAAGTCATGATTCAAACACAAAGATTGACTTTTACCATCTGTTTTGAAATTGTTGGACCACCACTTAAAGAAAAAACACAAGCTGGCATTTCATAAGACTGAGGCCATTAGTGAGAAGATAATCATTAAGTGCTAGTTTATTTTCTTGCCAAAGAGAATCTTGTACAAATTTAAGATATGGTAGTGTGTGAGTGTTTCACAGATATTGTTTATTTACCATATTTATATCTCTAATTTCAGCCTGAGATTTATATCATGTTTTCATATGCATCAAAATGCTAAGCAAACGACTCCATTTTGCAAGCAGCACAAAACACATGGTTCTTACATATTGTCCTTTAAAGTAATTCTGAATGGGACAAGAAAATGAATATACGAGTTCCTTTGAAAATGTGCACATCATCATGGCAATGTGCAAAGCAACTAAACAGAGCCTGGAGATGCACACTGACTGACTCTTGACAGCACTTTTCTCCCAGCTCTGAGGTTGATTAAAACACAAAATGAGCAATGCCTCACCAGTTCCTCCCATCTCTGACACAGCAGTTGTGGAGATAGGTTCTGCTCTAAGAGGAGAAGGGCAATCTTAATACTGTCTGTTATTGTCAGAGAACCAGTCAGTGCTGACTAATTTCAACAGAAAAAACACTTTCAACTGAACCCTTCCACCCACAGGCTGTTAACTACTCGTTAAAGGCATTGCTTTTCTGCATGTGTTCATCAAACACATCCCAAACAGCGTCTAACTCAAAATGGGGGTGACAAATTCAGATGGGAGCACCACTGGCAACAAGCTGTGAAACCAAACATTTTAGGTTCATTTTACCCTTCCATCCAGAGATGCTTTCAAATGTATTGATTATTTAACATACTTGTCAAACCAGTTATCACAGTGCTTTTAGCAATATCCAAATGGAAGTATGTTTCTGCCTTTTTAATAATGCAGTGGGTGTAATGAGTCACAATGCAATGAGTGAAAATAAGGAGTACTGACTCATGTCTATTAAAACATGTCTTGACTAAATGTGTGGTGAGTAGGTGATTACACACTAAATAGCATAAGGATATTAGGAAGCAGAAGTGAAGGTCTGCTTGTCCATAAACCTCAAGAAAGATACATCTACACTATCTAGATATGATATTCTTAATCAGCTCCTTCAACGTGTGACCATGTGCCTGACAGTAAAATGTGGCCCAAACATATAAAACTCTCAAATTCTTTCAGCACAGTGAAATGCTAAGATTACATTAGGAGCCCCTGGGCTCTGGCCATCAGAAGCAGAATTGGCCACATGCATCAGACACTGATGCAGAACGAGATCCCAAATCTTATTTTTTGTCATCTATGATCATGTTGGAAATCACTATTCCTATTTACTGCAGCCCCAAACCACAGGCTCATCCCTAACAACACAACTGATTAAGGTGCAGTACTTCTGAATAATGGATCAAGGAGCACAACATTTTGAATACACATAATCCTTGTGGGATTTGGCAGGATTTACCCCAGCCCCAAATCTGCTGAAATTTATCATTCTTCATATTTGGCCAGTTTTTTAGTTTGTTTGCTTTGTGGACACAGAGTAACCATGCTGTGACCCTGGCAAACATCCTGGAGGGGCACAACACAGACCAGCCAGCACTGCAGGGAAGCTGAAGGCTCCTACAGTGGCAAGATGTACAAGAGTCAACAACATGCTCTGGCACTGAAGAAGGCTGATAGCATTTGGCCCGTGTTAACAGAACCATAGCAAAATAAGCAAAAGAAGTTATTTTTACCATTTACTTATCACTTGTTGAACCGTATCTAGAATAGCGCATCCAGTTTTGGGACACTTTCTTCTCCCCAGTAAAACAACAACATTGACTAGCTGGAGCAAATCCATCAGAGGGCCACCAAGATGGTTAGAGACTGGAGCACTTGCCCTTTGAAGAGAAGATGACTGATCTGGGCTTGTTCAGCCCAGAGAAGATACAGCTCCAGAATGATTCTGGAGTAGCCTTCCCTAACCTAAAAATGAATGCTGTGCTCTTCACATCTCTGCCCTACCTCTGTGCATGTAAATCCCAACAGAGGAAACTAGTTTACCAACTCCTCTGAACAGAGGACAATAATTTTTGTTACTTTCACTAGCAGCAATTGGCTGTTCATTAGGAAGAAACTGGAAGTATGAAGTTTTCCACTTGTTCTGCTACTGAGATAGAACCCCACTAGCTAAGTACTTGAACAAGAAGCACCACAAAATTAAGTGCCCCTGACCCACATCTGCAGGCAGTTCTCCTCCTGGGCCACCCCTAGTAGACAAAAGCATTAATTTTGTGGTGCTCTGCCTGAGCTGGCTCCTAATTTGGCAGCTCTAGATATTATATTAAAAAAAAAAAAAAATCTGTGACAGACCTCAAGTTTGAAATGAAAAGGAAGAGGCCAGTTTGCCCTACTTAAATTCTGTGGATATAAGTAAATCAAAACATTTGACTGGAACAACTGAGTATTCCTAACTGCTCTCCCCCCATCCCTAAGCTTACTGCATGACAAATAACTTTTACTAAATTCCAGTCAAATGAACTGAAGCCCTCCAAGCAGGAAGTACATTTGCTTTAGATGCAAAATTCCTCCATCTTTTTAGTTACTGACAACCAATGAGTGCAACTTACAGAAAAGAACAACCCCCCAGTACAACTTCTATCCACCAACACCCTCCCACTTATATGAATGTTTCCTTCATCCAACACATTATCAAAAACATATACATTCATCCTAATGCCAAGTAAAACATTCATGGGTGCACATTTTTATAATAACTTTCCAGAAGATGGGAAAATACTTAAAGCCAAATTGTTCATTAAAATGTTTCATGAGAAGCATGTATCACTCAGGCCTGAGCATTCTCAGATGCTTTCTGTATTAACAGCCATATTAACAACTAAAGTCAACAGTTCCAAAGGATATTTACCAGCTCAGATCAAATCTATTAATCACATTTCAGTAGCTATTCTGGGAATTCAAATCCCCAGACAACTTTGAAAATCCTACCCACAGAGTACCTTTAGCATTCAATACAGGATTTACAAATGCAACCCCAGAGTATTTTCTGTACAAGACTTCCTTCATTAATCCTTCTGAAGTGTTAGGACTTTCTACCAACATGGCACATTTCATCTACCACCATGCTGCAAAAGAGCTCTGTGAGCAATTACAGTCCTGTCTTCAGGGTGATTCATTCTCTTTAATTAAATGCCCTTGAAATATTACTGCTATGAATGTCATCAGATGCAGGCTTTGTTTGAAAATAAGACCAAGAAGGACAGAACAAAAGCAGAACTAACTTTCTCAGCTCCAAGAAACTCAGGAACTAAGTTTGCACTTTTTTTTTTTCTTTTAATTATTCTCAGTTCTACAAAACTGAGATTCCCTTACATTTTAATTCCAAAAACTAAGTCCTTCAAAACTGCCTTTTAAGGAATTACCATGTCTTTATTCAGATGAGAATGACCAAGGAGCAACAAAACAAAAGCAAGAACCAATAAACAAAACGCACAATTAACATAGCAATTGACCCATTATTTAAATGTTTCCTTCAGTGCTATGTCACCCCAGAATTTAGCTTCCATCCTGGGTGCTGACTGTGTGTTGATTAATCTCATTCTGCCAGTCAAGATAAATCCAAATTTCAGAGATGTATCTTATGGCAAGGGGCACAGAAGTAGATTATTCCAAGTCTTTAGAAACTTGTTCTCTGTGACTAATGTACCATTAAAACTAAGAACAGTACACCAGAAACAGATCCTTTTATATTGGGAGGGGTAAACAGGTTCTAATGTGGTTTGCAGGATCAGAGCATTTGCTGTACTTGGCAATTACTTCCAAGTTCTTAATTTGTATTTTAAAAGTCACATTTCTTTTTTCATAGGCCAAGAACCATCAGAAGAAAACTAGGGGAGGAAAAAACAGCTTAAACACATAAATACATGCATCAGCTCCTGAGATACAGATCTAACCTCCCAGTCACTACAAAGAGAAGCCAGCTCACCCACCATGTCTGAAACCTGTTAGGACTATAACCTGTGAATTACAGGTCCATAAATTGTAAGACTTCTGCAGCATCCTCTTCAGAAGATTCCACAAAAATGTTACAGGGATTTTAGTCCAGATTTCACAGGTTACATTCTAGCCTATTTTGGATGTAGTTCAGGGTAATAATTTTTCTTGGTGAGTTCCAAGAATAACGGTATTTCTTGCTACTTGGCATCTTTTCAAAGCACAGACAGCAGCTCTCACAGCCAGTTTTATCCTCCCCCCCCCCCCCCATATTTGCTTATGTGATCCAGGGTCATTTACAGAAAGAGGATACCAATTTCAAAATTATTCCATAACATTTAATTCTGCTGTTTTCTCAGGTTCTATATACAACACATACTTCATGCCTTCAATTTCTTGCTAAGAAAATGTAACTACTGCCACTGAAAGGCATGTTTAATATCCTCTGTTTATTCTAAGGACTTGCTGAGCTGGTTTTTGTTCTGTCCTGACTTACATGCAGAGGACTAAGGTAGGAATACTTTAAAAATGGTACACAGCTTTGACAATTAAAAGTAGATGAAATTTGGACTGGCTAAAAAACCTCCACTGGTTAGTACACTTAGGATTGATTATAAGGCATGTAGAGCAGCTGTACTAACCTATTCTCATTACAGTTGTGCTACTCCCATTCCCATTCAAACCTCAAAAGTGTGATCTTGCAAACTCTGAAAACAATCAACCTCAGTTCAGCACTCCAAGATTATTCTCAAATCTTCCAGCTGGGGCTAAGACATAAACTGAGGTCATAGAATACCAAGTTGGAAGGGGAGCTCCAGCATCATCTTGTGCAAACCTTCCTGGCAAAAGCAAGACGTCCCAACACCGTATCCCACTGAACCTTAAATGTGTCCAACGTTGGGGAATCCAGCACTTCCCTGAGGAGATTATTCCAATGGCTGATTGTTAACAGCTATAGGATGCAAGCTTCCTGCAGATAACCAGGCTGTACTTAAGTGCTCTGGCTTTTTCAAAAGGATGATTTTCTGAATGTCTCCAAGATTAGAAAAATGCATGCCAGAAGCAATCCTGGCCCTGGGCAGGATGATGAAGCTCTTTCCAAACCTATGTTTTCATTGCATGAAAAGCAGACAGATGTAACTGTTCACAAGACCAACTCAATTAACATAGATTGTAATGGGAAAAATAATTTGACATAGGGAGCTCCACAGCTCACTCCACCTCACCTGGCAAGTAACAATGACATCATTGTTTTTCTTGATTATATATAAATTAAATAGTTCTCAGAGTTCTCATAGCCTTATGAGGATGGTGTTTACTATCCAAAACAATCAAGCATATCTTAGAAATAAACCAGCAAGCATCAGTATTTTTTTTCCCTGCTTGATAGTTCAGCACCAGCCCAATCCACACATTCTTTAAAAGCTCTAGGGGGAGGCAGCACTGCTAATAGCAGTAAGAGAAGGACCATCACGTCCCTGTTTGGGCCCACTGTAACAGGTTTTAGCATGTTGGTGTTTATTGGCCTTCTCTTCATGCAGGCAACACATTTTTGAAGGCAATAAAGATGTTGTAAAAGACAGTGTCTCCATTCAGAATCTGTTTTTGAGACTTATCCTTGAAACACAGAGTTTGGTATTAC
This sequence comes from Vidua macroura, assembly GCF_024509145.1. Lineage (NCBI taxonomy): Eukaryota > Metazoa > Chordata > Aves > Passeriformes > Viduidae > Vidua > Vidua macroura. The sequence continues at coordinate 15,566,009 of NC_071578.1, forward strand.
CTTTCTTCAAAGATAAACAATTTAAAAACAATATATCTGCAAATATAAAAAATAGCTTGAGCATCCGTTTGCCTATAAAATAAAGTTCAGAAATAAGACAAAGAGCCATTGGACCAGGAAAATACTAATTTGTCAATACTCCATAGAGCTCAGATAGCTAGTCTAAATAGATAAAATATTTTTGCAATTATACACCAAGAAAAAAGCCCCAAACTTTTCTTGATTTTTTTTTCCTTCAGAAAGCTATGTAGCATTTTATAATGAAATCTGTCATAAAAGGAAACTGTCCAAAAATGTGTCCTCAAAAAAAAAGCTACCACCTATGAGCACACCTCAGATGAAAGGGACTACTGTAGTCTATAGGATTACCCATTAGACACAGGAACAGGCTTTTACAGTTCCCACTACAGAGTCATTAAACTGGCTATATCAAAAAGTTGGTTTATATTTTCTTAATTAAAAGGAAAAAAAAAACGTCTGAGCAAAAGTAGAAACAAAAAACTAAAAATATTCCCTCAACAAAAAAAATTGCACCCAAAGCATCTCTTCTCCATCACTTTGCACCACCTGTTGTACCACGTTTTATATTCTCATTAACTAGTTGCTTCAATATTTATAAATTCAAATATGTAAAGGACTGTGAAGCACTAAGTTTTATTTCGTAAGGTGTCCGTCCTGGGGGATTACCGGGGAGTAGAAAGCAGCAAGGAAAAGGCTCTGGGAACGCAGAGCGGGTGCAGAGCACCCCCTGCTAAAGCAGGGGCACGGTGGCAGCTCAGTCACAGCTGCCAGCACACGGAGTGAGCGGCACCGGCTAGTGAAAGGGAGGATGCATGCTCCTGCAAACCTTCTCCCGGGATTTAACCAGCGGGAAACCAAACCAAACCTTCTCCCGGGATTTAACCAGCGGGAAACCAAACCAATCCAGGGCTGGAGCCTCCAAGCTCGGAGGAGGCGTGTGCGCCCCGCACTGCTACCGGGACAATGCGACTGCAGGGCAAGAGCCGAGCGAGGCGCTGCCACCGCCACGTGCTGAAACCCCACAGCTGAGCCCAACGGGGAAAGAGCCGGGGGAAATGAGGGCAAGGGGAATAAGAAGAGGGAAGGGAAAAAAAAAAAAAAAAAAAAAAAAGAGTAAAGTGCCATCCGGAGCTCATGGGGGCCCACAGAACACTGTCCTCCGGCCAGGTGAGCCCGCTGCCCCGCCTGAGGGAGCCCGGCCGGGCCTGGCCCCGCCCGCACCTTCCCCGGGCCCAGAGGCGCCCGCCTCCGGCCCGCCGATGACACGCGCTGATTGGCGGCCGGTTCGCGCTGTAAAGCGGCCGGCGATTGGCGGCGGTAGGGGCCGCGCTGTAAGGCGGCCGGCGATTGGCGGGCGGGCGGGCCCGTGCGGGCACTGCCCGGCTTTGTACACGCGCGGCCCTTTAACAATGGGCGCGGCGCGCGGCGCCGCGTGATGGCGGCGGAGCCCCGGGGCCGCCGCGCCGCGCTCGGGTGTCCCGGGCCGCGCCCCGCCGCCTCCCCCGCGGCCGCCGCCACCTCCGCGACCCCCTCACCCGGCCGTGCCCCGCGGCGGGAGGGGGCGGCTTAACGAGCCGCACTTGTGCCCCGCATGGCGGCCAGCTGGGCTGGGGGGCCGGGGGTGCCCCGCGGCAGCTGATCGCGGTTAACCGAGGGCGAGCCAGAAAGGGGCGAGGGTGGCGCTGCCTGTCCCGCCCTCAGCGAGTGCCGCTTCCTCCCCGGTGCCTGGGCCCGGGCGCCGCGCCGCGCCGCCGATGGAGCTGGAGGCGCAGTGGTGGACAGGACAGCTGGCGGCCGATATCCACCAAGCGCTTCGATACAAGGTAGCCCGGGGGCAGCTGGGCTGGGGGGGACCCAGCGTCTTTGTGAGGCTCCGGACGGCGGAGCCGCCGCGGGCGCAGCGGGCGGAGAGCGCGCGTGGGGCGGCCCCGCTCTGCCGCCGGGGCTCGGCGGAGTTGGCTTTTGTGAACTCAGAGTTCGCCGTGTCGTCCGTCCGTGGGCGCTGGGGCCGTCTGTCCGTCTGTCCGCGGCCGTGACAGCTGATCTGGGCGGCCGACTGTGCTCCCGCTGCTCTCCGGACAGGGGAAGAAGGGCTCACGGTGCGCCCGGTGCTGCTCTTGCGACGTCTGCGAGGTTTAAACTCGGCAGAAAGCATTGTGGTGTTATTGGAACAAAAAAACCTGACCAACCAAGCAAAAACCCAGTGAAAGAAACGCTGGGTGCGTTAATAATAGTAGAGGGTTTAGGCAATTGCTTCGAAGTTGCTTCGACTGTCTCAGAGTTGTCCTTTGGGACTGTTTTCATAAAGCACATCTTAAACACCCGGGCTGAAAATCAGTTTACAGTGACTGAACCTACTAAAAATGTGCTTTTGTTGCCTGATGATACTCGATGAGCCGATTACTTTTCCCGGAGTCTTGATTGCTTTATTCTTTTCCGGTGATGGAGGGAAATAAGGGAAGGACAGGATCATTTTCTTGCTACCAGAGTTATCTTTACTAAAGCTAAGTTAGTGCTGTGAGAGGTGAATTATAAAGCCTAGTAGGTAGGAAGTTTGTTTGTGGGCTTTTGTTTCACTTCAGTAGCACGTTTCAAAACTTTGAATTTACGTTAAAACTTTGAAAAATTGGTGTGACTCCATTCCAGCATGTCATTAAGTTAAATTAATCAAGATAATTTTCGCTGGAAATGTAATTGTACTCAAAATCCTACTTAAACACAGCGTGTGGGTGCACAGGCTATCTCATAAATTTATTCATAATATCAGAGGACAGCACTGCTGTTCTGCTGCATACAAGAAGAGGTAGTGGCTAGTCGGCAGTAGCCTGAAGGGTTGTTTTTTTTGTTTGTTTGTTTGTTTTTTTCCTACCAGTCCAAATTTTGATTCAAAATAGATCGTGGCACAGATTTTCTCAAATGTGATGTTTCTAGGACCTTTGTTTTGTGCGGTCCTCCAAATCTGAGACCCTGTGAGCTTAACTAACTGCCTTAGAGCACACTGTAATCAGTGTCAGTGCGACATCAATCAGATCGGGTCAGTGTTTTAACATACACATGAGGTGAATGTTGGTTCAATGCACACCCCATTCCTCTTCCTAAGGTTCAGCTGGCTGGCAGTGGTCTTTTCCTGGAGGCATCAGCAGGAGATTTGGCAGCTCTAGAACACGCAAACACTTAAGTACAAAGTCTGGTTGCCCAGATTGAGCTGTAGCAAGAAAGGGGTTGAGTTAAACTATTGAACTTTGCATTGAAGCAGCTGAGGAATACTTGCATGCCCTTGTACAGCCTTTGCAGCAGAGGTAATACAACAGACATGGTAAAAGCTAAAGTCACTCTGGCTGATTGCCCTAATGAAAGATGTTAAATTTTAAGTTGGCAATATTGTGCGGAAACAAAGTATTTTTTTAGTTGTTCTGTAATACAAGAAATAGATTTTGTTCACTGTAAAGGGATTCTGAAATGATAGGAACAGAGGGAAGAAGGGAGAAATCCTTTGAAACTTCTGTTATAAATATTAAAATATCAGCTGTATTAATCTGATACCACTTCAAACTAAATTATGGTTTTAATAAAATTACCTGCTGCGGTCCATCTAGGAGCTAAAGCTGCCCTCTTACAAAGGCCAGTCTCCCCAGTTACACCTGAGAAGATACTTTGCAGACCTGATTGCCATTGTGAGCAACCGGTTCAGGCTCTGTCCTGCTGCGCGCCACCTGGCTGTGTACCTGCTGGACCTCTTCATGGACCGCTATGACATATCCACACAGCAACTGCACGTGGTTGCTCTGTCCTGTTTACTTTTAGCAAGTAAGTATGTGGCACCAAGCTTTAACTAGACTACTCGATTCTGCTGCCAAATGCAAGGTGTGTCCTGGTGGGATGGAGCAGGTGGGGGAAACAAAGCGGTTATAAATGATGAGCAGTGCATATTGGTTTGGCACAATTGGTAGAGCATTTCTTTAGATGTGTTTTGATTTCTGCTGGCACCTGATGAAACTGAGGGTGGGAAAAAACAAGCTGTGATTAAAAACTAATGTCTATATTTATAAACAAATTATTCTAATGTGAACTTTAAGACCTGTGTTGTAGGAACAGAAAGACTGTCTTTCTAGGGGGTATCTCAAAATAGGTACATCCTGTGCTGGAAATGAGAAATTTGCCTATCTGTGATAAAGAAAGAAATTAAATAAACCATGTGTACAGTGCACTGCATTGTTGATTGTGCTGTGTAGTTCTAGAATACTTAAGGTTTTGTAAATGGAAATGTTATTTAAGCAAGCTACAGCTAACATAAATCCTGTATTGTCACATATAAAATGTAACACAGGTAAAATACATTGGTGAATACACAGTACTCTGAAGACAATATTAATTAAAAACACTCATTATAAACAGTGCTGCTTATATTGATCTCAGCTAGATTCCTGTGACCTGTACCTATCTTTCACCATTTGGGGACCCCTATTCAATATCCCGGAAAAAATAAGGGTACCGTTTGCTGGGAAACCTGCTGGCACTTGTTCATAGACAGAGTCAGAGAAACTGGTCCTGGCAGCAGAACTAAGTGTTGGTTCAGTTTCTGCTGATCTGTTTCTCTGAATCTATTCTCATTTTCTCCAGTAAGGGCTCTAGGCCCTCTTTGCTACAAAACTGGAGTGCAGTGGTATTGGACAGATTTCATCTTTTCATTGCATCCCATGTCCACCAATACAGCTATTCAGCAGAGCATTTAAACCAGAAAAGGGTTATTTCAGATTCTTCTGAGGGTAGACTTTGACTAGGTGCCACCAGCCAGTCAGTAATCTTCTATTGGCAAAGGGTGTCGTGCTGAGTATGAAAATGTTGCCTCAGAAACCACTGTAATCCATTTAGGAAAATGGATTGGCTTTGAACTAATGCCGGATTTTCAAATTAAATTCATGTTCTGAAGTTTTTTTTGTTGTTGTTGTTTTAAACAAACCTCTGCCATCGTTCATGGCAAGCTGCAAGTAGAGATCTGAAAGCCTGGAGTACTCACTCTTCTGAGAAGCAGTGTATGGGTTGGTTGAGAGAGAAGCAAGATGCTGTTTTAAACTTTTGCCCTTAAACAAGCAGTTTAATCAGTGATGTAATAAGTTATGACACTGTGATATATCTGATAAGGTTAAAGAAGTAATAAGAGAAATTATTATGTGACTCCTGAAGCTTTTATTTCTGTAATTACTGGAGTATAGGAAACAAAAACTAACAGACTGGCACTGTTATTGGATTAAATCCTATATAAGTACCTCCACTGTTGAAAAAAGTGAATGTATGTTCCGTACTGCAAAACTCAAAGAATGTGCATTTACAACCTATCATGTAGCACTGAATAGAGAGTGTAAGATGGAAAGAATTTGCAATGAAATTGAAATAGCACAACCATATGGCAAACTGTATGGAAATGTGACACTTGTTTCTCTATTAATGGGTTTTCTACATACACAGTTTTGCTTTAGGCTAAAAACATACAGGCCTGACAAGTTGAAAGTCCAAGGGAGGTTGCAACAGTGTATGTGGCAGAGGAGGTTTTCAGATGCACGTTGCTGAAATCCACTTGTTTGCCAGATCTCAAGTATAAAACTGCACCTACCACTGCAGGCATTAAAAGCAGCCAGGTTGGCTGGACCTCTAGCTATGCTCTAATGAGTTTTAGATACAAAAAGAGTGTGTGGGGGTGGGAGGGTGATTAAAGTCAAATGCTCTTGTGGTGTGTTTGCCAAGTCACATCAAAGTGGTATTTCATTGATGATGGGGAAACATTATACAATAATTTGGTGACAAAAACTTGCATATGCAGTGTCAGTGATGTCCTAATAGTCTGCTCTTGGCAGCTGGCTTCTGTGTGCTGGCATGGGAAAACCAACAGGAAACATGGCACTGCACAATATCCTACACAGTGTTTGACGTTATCTGCTGAAATTTAGCCCATTTTAGTACATACCCCTTTTTGTCTCTAATGACATAGTCCATTTGAGCTTTGAATCTGCAGGAAAGTCGCAAGCTTGTTTGACATAGTAGAATTGAAATATGACCAACAAGACATTAGCTACAATCCATGTTATAGTTCATTTGTGCTGAACCTTTTTTTTTTTTCCTTCTCTTTCTGTTCACCTGAAGGTAAATTTGAAGAAAAGGAAGACAGTGTTCCCAAACTTGAACAGTTGAACAGCCTGGGTTGTATGACTAACATGAATTTGGTACTAACAAAACAGAATTTGCTTCATATGGAGTTGTTGTTGCTAGAAACATTTCAGTGGAATTTGTGCCTCCCTACTGCTGCTCATTTCATCGACTATTATCTTTCTATTGCTGTCCATGAGACTGATCTTCATGATGGCTGGCCAATGGTTTGCTTAGAGAAGACTAAGTTATATATGGCAAAATATGCTGATTACTTTCTGGAAGTATCGTTGCAAGGTGAGTTACAGATTTCAAATAATGATTTCTTGGTTGTCTTGATAGACAATGCCAAACTTAAATGATTTTTTTTCTCATTCCTTCTTTCTAGATCATGAATTTTTAAATTATGCCCCTTCTTTAGTTGCTACTGCATGTGTAGCTTCTTCAAGGATTATCTTGCGTCTCTCACCCACATGGCCTACGCGGCTGCATCACCTGACTGCCTACTCCTGGGACTTCCTGGTGCCGTGTATTGAGCGACTCTTAATGTGAGTTAACACCAGTGGCTTTTTTAAGCCCATTTCTGCATCTGTTGTTATGCTTAATTGCTGCCAATAGTGCAATTACATTTCTTTATAAATTTCCGTTCCTTTGTTCTAAAAATACTTGTGTATTAGGGAGCACATAAGTTTGGTACATATTTTTAGGCAATAACTGTTTTGCTCATTCTAAAAGAGAAAACTTTATCAGATCTAATCTCTTTCCTGATTTTTCAACAAATAAACTTCTGCCTTGCATTTCCACTGAACATCTGGGATGCTTTGAGCATCTTCAATAGCTGGTTTCCAATCTCTCTAGTCGACTCCAAGAGCAAAGAGCTATTGAGGAGTACTAAAGGCATAGGAGCTTTTATAGAGAAGACTGTATGCCTTGGAAGTTCAAGGCATGCTTCAAAGAGATGATGGATCAAACCTGCAGACCATTTGAGTGGCCACTTTGGTGGGAGGAAATGACCAGGAGTTTGTATCTATTTTTGCTGTATCCATTTTTGCATTACAGCTGACATGAGATAAAAATGCCAGTGAATGCCAAGTGAACCTTCCTGGGTAGGCATGTTACACAATCTGCTATCCCTCTACAGAAATTTGCTCTTACCCAAGTCTAACATAGTTGTGATCACTAGATGCACAGCTGTATCTGGAAGAACCACATCAGCCTTAGAAATGTGACATTATGACCCTTGATGGCCTCTGTTGGCTTTACTTATGTGTATAATGAAAGGAATAGTACCTAAAGCGTGCAAGTGCTGTTGCAGAAGTGTTTTCAGTATTGCTCTGGAACAGAGGGAGGGCACCATCAAAAATCTAGGAATGAAATGTGTAGGTGGCATCTGCTTAACCTCAGCATAGAATTGAGAAAGAGAGTGTGTCTAGATACATTTCAGACAGTTGTAAATCAGTGGGAATTCAGATGAGCCAAACTGGATAGGCTAGAAAAAAGGTGAGAGGAAGAAAAAAAAAGTGTTTTTGCTCTCTAGAACAGGATCCAATATGAATATGCATATGATCTTTAAGTACTGTAATATAGATACTGCAAACCTTTCTGGTATCTTTTCTTTAGAAACCTTATGCTGTGTTTAATTTAAATTAGGTAGAAGCAGCAAGTTCAGGTTCTGGTAATCTGGCAATTTATTGGGCTACTAAAGTACACTAGCAAACTTATTGCAGTGTAATTCTAGATCCTGCTCTATTACATGTATTGTACTTGGCTTTTATCTGTGTTTATTGGCATACAGTGAAGTGAAATGCTGGAAAGAGAGACTCTACCCTAACCAAATTTTGAAACCTTAGGTGATTGTAAAGGGTAGCTAAACTATAGATTTTTTTTTTTTTTTAAGTTTTGGAGGCTGTCAGATATTTGCATAATTTTTTAGAGTGCTCTTAAACATTAACTCAAAGGAGTTTAAATGATATTAATATCTATTTTGATGCATTTTGTCTTTTCAATTTGTTTTAGTGCGCACGATAACGACGTGAAGGAAGCAAACAAGCAGAAAGGACAACAGGCTCAGTCTGCCCAGCACGCTGTGTTTCAGCCCCCAGCTCCAAGTGCCCAGCAGGCCAATGCTCAGCAGCACGTACCACAGTACCTGCAGGCTCATCAGTCTTCACTGCAGTACCACCACCCAGCATCACAGCAGCAAAGCTGCCAGCAGCTATTATCATCCACTCACACAGCCTCTTACCCGCTCCAGACTTGCCCTGCTGCCTTACAGACCGGTGCTCAGGCTCGAGGCCACGTCCAGACAGGCGCTGCCATGTCGCTGGCTGTGCCACTGGAAGTGAAGCCATGTATAAGTGTCTCCTACAACCGGACATACCAAGTGAATGGACGATACTCCTGTATTACTCCCTGCTTTGAGAGGTGATAAGTACAAAATGGTTTTGTGCTTGTTTGTTTGGGGCAGAGAGTTGCCTGGAAAATGGTTTCTTTTTTTTTTTTTTTTTTTTTAAAACCTCAAAGTTTGAGGGCAAAAAATGGAAGAAAAAAAGGTGTCTTCCCAGGAATAAAAGCAACTGGATTGGCAACTGGTACCACAGCTCAAATAACAGCCTGCAAAAAGTTAGCACACAGACCATCCTCTGAAAAAGAATCTGTATGCATGGGGATAATGCATTCTTACTCTGACACTCAGAATATTCTGCTTCTAATGTGTGTCTGTGAAATAGTACTCAAAAGAAAAACAGCTGTGGACTAACTACAGACTTGTCTTTTAATGAAGGAGATATGCAGTATTACTTTGAAGACATTTATGTCATCCCACCGTACAGTATTAACACTTACTTTATACTTACTGAGACTTAAGAATCCACTGAATGCCAGACTTCTACAGGTACATGGAAATCACAAGAAGAAACAAATCTCATGTGGCTAACTCCATAATCTTGCCCCTTTTTCACCACTTGTGTTGGTTATTTGCTTTAGGCTAACGCATGTGAATTAACTGGTATTTTGGCTAGTTTTTAGGTTTTGTACCTTACAGGACAGACAATATATTTTTGCCTCTTTTATCCTCCCTATCTTTTTTGTGTTTAAAGTAACTCTTTCATACTAACTCAGGGACTTTTCTACTCATTACTCTGTGCTGCTGGTTTGTACACTAACTGGGTATAACTCGGGGAAGGAAGGCAGAGATGGAAGAGACTAATAGCAAGTGGAGTGGCTTTTCTTCAGGGCATCTATGCAGAGTACCAAAGGGATATCTTAGTGTTCACAGAATGTAGATGTGAACTACTGCCCAGCAGTGTGATAATTGAAGAAAAGAGAAAATTTCAACTGAACTTGTACTGTACCAGAACTACTACAGGGCTATGATTCGTCTGTGTACACACACACAAACACACAAATATTATTAACTAACAGAAAGCATCCTCCAGTTGTACTGACAGTATCATCCCTACAGAAAAAGTACACTTAAATGCTGACAGAAATCCAGTTCTGTCATGTTTATAGTGGAGGGAAATTCTCAGGTAATAAAGGGGCAACTTTTTCTTCTACTATTTGGGAGTTCCAGAAGATGTAGAGATTTGCTCTTCCAAGTGGGTGGATCAAAAATATTTTGAAGAGTGAAACTGCTTCATCACAAGTAAGGTGCTAATAATACAACTTTATGGAATTACACTATCTTCTGTAGAGTGGGTAGTCTGAGGGTAGAAAGCTTCACTCATCCACCTCTTGGATGAAAATTATAGTAGAGCTATTAATGGAGATGGTTTAAGGTGTTGTGTGTTTGTTGGGTTTTTTTTTTTTATTTTTTGTTTTGGGTTGTTGTTTGGTGGGGTTTTTTTTTTTTTTTTTGGTTGGTTTGTTTGGGTTTTTGTTTGGTTTTTTTTTGTTTTTCTTTAAATACAAGAAGATATCAGACTTTCTTCTGTGGTAGAATATGGGAGGAAGTGGTATGAATGACAAGATTCTTACTACTTTATAATATCTTTATGGTATATGGGCTTAAGGCTTTTTTTTGGTAGTTTCATTTGTTTTTTTACCAACTTCTTCCCCATCTTAATGGCAGCACTTAAAATCATGTACCATCAAATGACACTGAATTATTGCGACTCTTCCAGAAACTGTTTTGAAAGCAGGGGCAATTAAATTACATGGTCAATATGAAGATGAAAGCTTTATCACTATAATGTTCAGAATGGAGGGAGGACAGCTGTGTTCATTCTTTCTGGGGCTAAATTATAGCATGCTACAAAAAACCTATTTATTGTTGAGGAGAAGAAATCCTGTTTCTCTTGTTTTGTCTTTTAAATCCCAGTTTTTGTTGTGGGCTTTTGTAGCATAGATGTGCAAGTCAAGAAGAATAGGACGATGAAGGGAAAAGATGACCCTCTCCCTTTTACCCTAGAGAATCAACTTTAAAATAGGCATAGAGTGGTCAATTCCTTATTAAAATGAAAGTTGGTTTGGTTTTCTTTTTCCTCTCCTCTCTTCATCTCTTAATGAATATTTCCCTGTGTCTGAGAGTAGTGTTAAGTAGAGACTTTCCACCTCATAAGATGCCATGCTTTTTACTCAGCACTGTTACCCATTTTAGAGGAAAATGGTTTCATTTTGTTGCAATGCTGTATCCAAGTCCAAGTGCTCTAACTACCTCTGATGCTATGAATGTACAGTCTTGTAATAGACCATGACTTGAAATAACAGCAGATGCCTGTAGCAATTTTTTTCTGTAAAATCTTCAAATCAGCTAATTTGTCATCTTTTTTTGTGACACAGCAGTATAGACTCTTCTTTTTTGGGGGTATTAGTAAATTTATCCCATAGGCATTTGATATATAAAAATTTAACTAATACTTAACACTGGAATTATAATGGGTGGGGGGCTTATTCAGTTAGTTAATACCACGGCTTTACATTTAATAGGGTATTTTTATTTGACTATTTTAAGACATTAGGTCAATTGTAAAAAGATCCACTACATACTGTTTGTTTTTAATTTATTACTTAGTCTGAATTTTTTCTGACACTACAGCTGCATCATTACTACAGAGAAAATGTACACTGAACAGTTTCAATCTATATTATTTAAAAGGGCTTTATCAGTGTACATTAAAAATACACTGTTCTTACTATTAGAACCAAAATGTGTTTTTTATGGCATAAAAAAATGGTGCTTCTAAATGCAGAATGTCCAAAACAATGGAATCTTTGTGAGTGCTATGCATTCAACCTATTTTTTAAAATAAAACTAGTTTTGAGTAAGAAGGCTCCAGTGTGTATTATGCTTTGTATTATGTTTTTTTAAAAATATGTAAACTGCCTTGCTTTGTGTAGCTGGCTGAAGCTGTAAGGACTTCTTTCTCTCCCTCCCCCCTTGTTTTCTGTGACATATCATAAGCTTCAGGAACACTCAGACTTCACAATTGAAAAAAAAAAAAAAAAAGTAGGAAGGAAATCATGCAGGAAGGAGCTTTAAAAACTAACTGCAGCCACAGCATATGCTAAATATTGTACACTTCAACAATGAGTCTAGTACACAGCTGTAACAAAGAAATAAAGAACAACAGAACTCGAGTAGTTCAAGAGCCAGCGGGTGGAATTTTGTTCTCATATAAAAAAGCAACCATTAATACTGGCAATCTCAGATTTCTAATACTAGAAATCATTTAGGAGCCATGGGAATAGCCTCTTGTCAAGAACTACAAGCACTTGTGTTATTTACAATAACTGTGAAGGCTCGGTCATGCTGCAGGCACTATAGAATCACATGATGTATCCTAGTACAGATATTTTTGATTGTTTTGAACTTCTGATAACTACTGCTTACTAGAAGAAGTTCTGTTTCTTCCTAACACTGTGCACATCTCATATTTGTAGCAAGGCTGTGATTATGGCCTGAGTCACAAAAATTAATAGCTTGCTTAAAATTTAATTTGTCTGAAGTTAAAAAATGAAATTGTGAGGCCTCTTAGCTTTCACTCATCCATTTAGGAGTGAACCACTGATAGTGAAAACCTTTTTGGAGGACCTAGGGCCAGAGGGAGAGCAAGCTGTACTCCATTCCTGTAAGGAACAAGGGCAATACTCTAATACAATGATAGCATGCATATTACATGGATACTTTGATCTGGAAAGTTTGTCCTCACTCTTATGGCAGCAAAAGCCAAGTCTGTCTAGACTGTGGCCTTGAAATCTCAAGTTTTTATATTTTTTTTTCACTGTTATTACAAAATAGGAACTACCCATGATTTCTGAGTCTCCTAACAACTACAGGGACTGCCAAATACTTTTCAACATTTCAGTACAAGTCTCAGCTTCAGATTTGAAATTGCAAGTCTGAAGCTATTTTTGTGTTTGTACATAACAAGAAAAGCCTTATCTCTGCTTCCCATGATCCAGGTTCGTTATTTACTTTAAATGGGAGGATATTTTTGGTCTTCCAGCGTTACAAATTTAGCTTAAAACATGAATTTTAAAGTCAACGTTTTAGTAACTGACACATCATCAGAAATAAAAACCTTTTCCAACTGTAATACTGCGGTTAAAATATATATAAGCCAGAAAGGAATGTAGCATATTCCTGCAATAATTTATTAACTCTGCATTCTGAATGTTCACAGGAACAAGTCTTGTGAGTAGATAAGGCCTTATCTGAGTGAGTGCAAGTGCCCAGTTGGTCATCCTGTATTAAAAGGTTGTCAACAGCAATTTCTCAAAACACCAAGTAAAGCAGCAATAACAAAATACACACTGTTATTTTTAGTCTCCATCTCAGTGATATTTTAGAAGTTAGGGCACAAGTACAATTGTGAAGCTTATATTAGACTGCTCTTTCCTGGAATTAAATGTAATGTAAGAAATTTCTACAACTTCAATAAACAAGGCATGCATTCTGACAAAAGAAAGCATTTGCTACTGAACTTTGAAAAGAAAAACCCCAAACCAAACAATGTATAATTGCATAATTATTTTTTCCTTAAACACCTTTTTCTATGCACCTTCAGGTATCTATGTATCTTTATCCTATTGAAGAAAACAAAATAATATATACAAAGCATTACTTAGAAACTTTTAGAAAATTACAACATAAAATTGAATAGAAATAATTGAAAATCATTGTCTGCACAGCTACACTACGGATATTTTGATACTCGAGCTCACTAGATTGGGTACTTTAATGCTTGCCCTCCCTTCAGTTTGACCTACAGATTTATTAATGAGACTCCATGCAGAAGAGGACAGATTGTCAATCTGCCCGTTGTTAACATGATGTCACAGAAGATTTTGCCAAATGGTGTTCTGCTTTACCCTCTCCAACCACTATCAACTATGTTACTTAGAGAAGAGTTCTCTATTATTTTGTTTTAACACAAACAAAGCTACAACAGCAGCAAGGCTTTGCTAAGTGCTTCTGTATGCTTGGATGGACAGATTTTGCAGGAGGCTGGATGTTACTCCAGACAGCACTGCTACAGATCTCCAGATGTGGAGAAATTCTTCAGAAACACCACAGAGCCTGAGTTTCCAGGCAAAGTACCTGTATTTTGGACAGCAGTTCTATGCTTCTGACCTTGCATCCCATCTCAGTGTTCACATCTTACCTTAGCTCCTGTTGGCTGTGGTGCAGTAAGGACAATCTCAAAGGATTTGGATATTCCATTCCCTTTTAGCAGAGATTATGAATACCTTGAAGACTATCAGCACTGACAGCTGGAGTAGGTGTGTGGCCACGCATCCAAAAGACTGCTGAATGGCAAATGGGAAAACTGGATAAGGCCCTGCTGGGCAATGGCTTCTCTAACTAGCAGGAAAGTCCTCTTTAGATTTCTATACCTGGGTTTAGGTTATGTGCTCTAAAGGGATCCTCCCACAACACAGAGGTGGTTGTAAGTCTCTTTGGGAATTTCTTGTAAAGTATCCTAAGAATTAAGAGAACTAGTTGCTAAAAAGGTAGCAAGCATGCAGCACTGTACCTACAAGGGACCATCAAGAACTTTTTCCACTTCCTCGATCAACCAGACTGTGACAACACAAAACTAGCTTGGAAGCACTTCCACTGCCACTTTCTCCTGGAAAAAGCTGCCTGTTTTGTTTGTTTTCATAAGCCATCCCTGTTTATGTATTCCTGTTTATACTTGATGTTAGTACATGCCTTGGTTTTTTTTAACAGGAAACCATCTTATCTCCACATTCTTAAATTCTCCCCATTCACAGTGCAGTCAGTATTCTGGAGAGGATAAAAAAGTATCAAACTGCTCATAACATATCCCCTTGCAATACAGCCCCATTAAGAGATTCCAAAAGAATTTTTCTACAGTTAGTACAAATGCAATTTTCCCTCCTATATCAACACAAAATGGATAACAGAAATAGCATGTACTTCCATTAGAAAAGTAAAAACACTGTTTAGCTTCCTTACATACTTGCAGTAATATAAAACAGATTTAAAGCAGCACTTTCTTCTGCAACCTTTTGCAAGTTTTTCTCTTTCCTTTGGAAAAGAGGTGCAGGACAACTCCGAATAAATCTAAGTCTTTCATATGTCAAAAGAATAATTACAGCAAAAATCACAGCTGTCTCAAATATTACTCTATGTTGAAAAAAACAGGATTAAAGACAACAACTTCCATGTTGTATTTAATTTACCTATTAAATTTTACCTCACTTACAATTGCAGTGACTGCATTGACAGATTGAAAAAAGGGGTATTGTTTAAAAGAAGATTCTAAGACCAAACTGCAGAGGCATGCAAAATAATAAGATAACAGAAAAAATGGTGTTCTTATTCATCTTGCCATTATTTAAAAAAAAAAAAAGAAGCAAGGATGATTAAGTAGAACTGAAAGGCT
Organism: Vidua macroura; assembly: GCF_024509145.1. NCBI lineage: Eukaryota > Metazoa > Chordata > Aves > Passeriformes > Viduidae > Vidua > Vidua macroura. The sequence goes on from NC_071578.1 coordinate 15,581,026, forward strand.
ATATATTTAAACCAAAATTAACTAGAACAAATTATCACAGCCCTCAAAGAGGGCAAGAGCTTAGCAGGATTTTTAAGAGATTAAGCCCTTACATAGCTAATGAAATCATTCAGGATTTAAGCCAAATACTAATGGAGGTAAGGAAGAAATATCTCTTAATGCAAATTAGTCAGTAGGGTCTATGATGGGATTTCTTGCACCTTCCACTCAATGAATCTGATTAAATGCAGAAAGCAGAGCACTTTCCTAGACTTGATACAGTTACTTTTCAGTACAATTTTCTGGTATAATAGATGTGTACATTCAGTTCTGCTGAGCACTGCATGTGCTGTATGCTTTCCTAGGCACGGAAATAAAGATGTGCAAACATTTATTGAATTAAAGACTTAGTTCTAAAACAGACATTCCCAAAAGCAAATATTCTTTAAAACAAACCTCTAGGAATTGTGATAAAAATTACATTTTACTGGTTCAGCTTCCACAGCCACTACTAGCAAGTTGTCAATTACAGTATTAAACTGTCAGTCAAAGAGTGGGACTTGATGATCCTTGTGGAGCCTTTCCAAATCAGAATGTTCAGTGAATCTGTGAAATTCACAAATTCTGCTTTTTTTACTGAATGCTAAAATAACTTATTTGAGACCAACATTCAATAGCTCTTGTGGCACATTCAGCACTTTTAATACAGTTCATTACTAAAACTCTTTTTCCTCCTTTGTTAAACCACAAGTAATTATTTATTCTATTTAGAAATCATGCTTTACATTTCTTTTAGAAATACATGTTCTTTGAAGAACTATTTCTTTTAGTACCCTATGAACTAGAACAGACAAATTACTTTGATTTGTAACTTCAAAGCCTGACTACAGAGGAAAATTATGTAGGTAAATAATTTTAGATGCTCCAAGGCATTAGGAAATAAATGTCTAATTCAAAGGTGTATCCAAGTAAAACTTGTGGTACAGTCACATGAAATCCACTACAATTAATGTATTTTTGCTAACAGGTCTGTATTATATAAAATAATTTTAATACAGTGTAAGAGATGGTGTTTAAGGTATTAAATCCATTTGATTCATATTATAGCACTTGAAATAAAAGGAAATTTTAATTAATATCTTCCTTAAAGGATTCTACTTGCTAAGTTCTGTAAAAGGACACCAACACTTGACAAGAAGAACAGAGTGGACTTTTCCCAGGTGCACATGTCCTGTGACAAATTATCTTGGGAAACCCTCTTCTAGTCTCAGAGAAGTAGAATAGATAGCTTGGAATAATGCACTTAAATACTGACAGTCTAAGGAACTTGTAAAATTCAATAGACTTGGCAGTCTTTTCCAACCTACCTGATACTATGGTTCTGTTCTATCATGTTAAGACATCTAGTATTCTGCAATTCACTTTCCATAACTCTATTCAAACTGAAAAAGTTAAAACTTGTTTAAAACTTATTTCAATAAAAGGACTCTAAACCAGCTCATTAAACATTTTATTGCAAACAGCCATATTCTAAATACCCTTAACTGAATTTTTTCTTCCAACTTCCTACTGTGTATATATGCTCAAGATAGTCATCAGCTATGGCTGAACACAGAGTCTGGAGCTTGAATAGACTAGAATCCAAATATTGTGACTGAACTTTCTATTCTTCTTGGAATTCCTTCTGTTGCTCAGGCAAACATAATTTCAGTTCCTCCTTGAGGCCTCCATGCTTTCCTTACCATGGGGGAAATATGCCAGCACCTTTCTTTGTAGTCACAAATCAGACAAAGAAGTGCTTCTTTAAAAGGTTTTGGGAAAAGCCTTTTTTGGAATCATGCTACAAAAGTAGGGTGCTGTCTTCATATCTGCTCCAAGACATACAGAGACACCAAGAGTTCTCACAAATGATAATACACTGGAGCTGTTGTTATAATATGTACTACTGGACTGTGTAGAATGTCATCACTCTGAAAACCTTATCACTTTGCTTTTATAACAACAAAAGCTCCTACAGAGTTTTGCAAATACCACAGAAATATTTTATATTTAATTTTGCATGACTTTCAATTGCTCCAGAGGAGCTGAGAACAGAATAACTGATCCAAGCCAGTTCTTTCTCATATGAGTGGCCGAAGTGAAACTTAAACACATCCTATCAAAAGCAAGGATGATATAACTGTGAACACAAAGCTAAAACCTGGCAGATTGAACAAGAAACAACAGTGCTGCTGGTACAGATACCAGAAGTGGTTCCTCATATGCTAGCTTGGATCTAGCCAGTTTTCTTAGCTCAAGATGGAGCATAGAGTTTATGCAGTCATGTAATTTCCAAAGCCCACAGAAGTCTGACATGATTTTCATATATTATTGTACTTTGAAGTAAGCACTGCTGGATCCAAAATGATGCTGTGCAAATCAAAGACTCAAGAGTCCTAAGCTCAGAGTTCACCTTTTCAAACTGATACAACCCAAAACACAGAAGAGCAAAATAACTATTCCAAATTATAGTTGCAGTATCCTAGAGTAATTTCAGCATCAGTTCAAGGGTTCTCAGTTGTGAACACTTTCTCATTTCACCACCCCTCAAACATCCCTTCTCATGGAAAGAGAAGCTGTCTCCTTCCCATCAAAGCACCTGGAAAGTTCCCTCTGATGACAGATTTGAACTATCTGGAGAACAGTAATACAGCACTAGGTTATCACAACTGAAAACATGGAAAGAGAAGTCTTGTAAAGGGGTCTGGAGGTCAGCACAGAGAAAGATGAAAACTTTAAAATATTATAAAGTCAGAGATGTCAGGTTCTGGTTACACAGGTAAAGCTACAATACCAGTGTTTTTCTGCCACCTACTGATACCTTCCAACTCCCTTTTTACCTGGCAGTTTACTCCCTTTTTACCTAGCATAAGATGTTCTACAGATGAATAGGTAACTGAGCTGCTTTTGACATCTGCTCATGCAAGTATAAATTTCTTTGGAATTACTAGAATCTTTTAACTACACCTCTTAAAATAAGCATGTGATGAATATCCCTGTGTACAGCTGCCACTGACAGCACTCATGTGGACACAGCTGTTTACAAGAAAGGTATAAAATAATTTTGTAATATCTATAATGATAACAACTGCATAATGAGCCAGGAAGGGATTTTTTTTCAAGGTCACCATGCTACAAAGGGTTTGAAAATGGATATAATAGATACCTCAAACTATCAGTCTATGTGTCAGTTGTTTGTGTCAATCATCACAGTTTTTATTTCCATTTATGTTCTCTGTATGGTTTGGAAACCCACACCATTTTTTCTGGCCTCATCTGCAACTATCAAGAAAAGCATAAACATTGGCAGGAAACTATAAAAAATCTCTATAAAAATGGACCTCAAAAACTAATAACTCCCAGAATATACCCATTCTTTGCATGAAAGAGTTTAAAACCCAATAATTTCATAGCTAATCTTGCCATAAAGACAGAACACTATGGAAGTATTTATTACCAAAAAAAACCAATCCCTAATTTATTAGCTCAATGGGAATGGGAAAGCTTCAGAAAGAGTTGCATGAAACATTTACAAGAAAACTTGCATTCTAGAGACAGAGTGAAGAAAGTCAATTTAGCTTCATAAACACAGAGTGCCACCAACAGCCTATCAGCTCTGCTCAAGAAGAACATATCTAGTATGGGATCCTGAACTAGCAGATATGGGCACACCACAAAGGAGTCCAGGAAGTTGACTCGTGATAAATTTAAACTGGAGTACATGACAGAAATAAAGCATTGTGATAGCTAAGTATTAGGACAGCTCTTCTAGGGGTGTGATAGATATTTCCTCATGATATCCAATCTTTGAAACAACTAATTGAAAAAGGAGTTATAAGACTTTTAAATGAAGGGAAAGAGAGAAGTTAATATCAGTTGGCTTTTTGAAAAAAAATTTCCAGCATTTCAATAGCAAAAGTATTTCACAGGACATCAGGTTCCTTTGGAACTTTCTAAATGTAGCTGAAGAGTTCACACTTTAGAGAACCCAGAATTTTTCTCAAACCAGAAACATTAGAAAGGAATAATGTCCATACTGCTGTAGTGCCACTGCCTTTGCTGCTCTTGCTCTGCCTCAGAGCTCCATCTCATGATAAATTGTGTGAGGGTTCACAAAGTTTCATAGAATATACAATCCCATCAATCAAGAATGTGAAGTATTGCAGTCTACAAAATTCAGCATGCTAGATGCAGTATCTAATCAAAATGCTGGGTTTCAATTACATTTCCAAGTTTTTACCCAGAGCTTCACTTTGTGAACATTTGAGAGAAAAATTGTGAATTTTGTTCAAAGGACCATAGCATCTCAGTATGTATCTAATACCTATAAGTAAAATTTTGCAAGCTATAATAAAATTCTTATTGGATTTTTATCATATCATTGGTACTGTTAACTAATATATCTAATATGCTTCTAATTACAGTAAATCCAAATGTGTTGAAAGTATCAATAGATCTAACTTGGCATTTAGGTTGATAATGAACAAAATTCTCTGCTACATAAACATATAAAAGAACAGGAAAGATTGATTCAGAAAATATAAAAAAAGTCAGAGAATAAATGTAACACAACTTTTCAAATATAAGTTTAAAACAGACTGTATCTGAAACACCAAATTCCTGAAATACTGTATGTTGTAGCTCCCTATAAAACAGAAGTTTTACTACTGCAACAGCTGGAAGCATTTACACTTTTTAATATCTTCTTCAGTAACAAAGTTAAATTCTACTTGCAGCTGCTCAAAAGTATTTTGGAATGGTTTGTTCCCCAGATCCTGCATACTGTGAAAGAATGTAAGGGCAAGGCTGGAGGGTTTTACAAATTGCCTCAATTTCAAAATAACTTTTTTCTTAATTAACATTTACAGACTTTGCACAAACTTCTTCAAGACTTCTGATATGTCTTTCTGACTAGCACCAGTAGCATAAGTATATGCTAGTGCATGGCTTATCTGAGCCAAAATTATTTATCAGGTCTAATTGCAACGTCTTTTAGTTGCAAACAAGCTCATACTTTTTTTTCTGAAGTGAATTTTTGAAAAGAAGAAAAATACGTGTACTTTAAATTGTACATAAATATTTTCTGCATTACAAAAAATTTTTAAATGTGCTTTTTTAAGAATCAGTGTTGCAAATTAAAGATGTTTCTTACAAAATAATTTCATTTGTTTTCTCTCTTTTCACCTGTTAGTCACAAGATGCATCAGACACATGGGGCACAAGCAGGTGAGCTGCACAGGACACACATAAATCCAGCACAGCCCTCACACATCAGAACTGAGGCCTGAGCTCTCCAGGGTTAATCTGAGCTCATGCAATAAACCCACTGTGTTCAGAATATCCCAGAGCTACTGAGTGTTCACAGGACATCTGGGTGTCCTGGAGGGGACAGGACCTTTATCCCAGGCACACAAGTGACCCCTCTGCAACTGCAGCAGAAGATACAGCTTCCTCTGTTTGGCTATTCTGGTACGAGACCTAATCTCAGGCAACAGTTCTGCTCTGGGCTTTTAAATAACTGTGATAACTACTTCAGTTTGTTCCCATGCTTTGCTTTTATCTATTAGATTTTTTTAAAACATAATGAGCCTTAACTTGGTCCGTGTTATTTGCAATCTTGAAGCCAAAGAACTTGCATGAAAAACATTAAGAGTATCTACAATTACCCTGTCTCCTAATACAGTATGGACAATATGTATTTCCTTCTAAAAAAACATGTAAAGAGGGACTATCAAAATCTGCTAAACATTTCCATAATCAATTCCATCATATATGAATATTTGGGATATTTGGGATCAAACTCAACTGCTTTAACCCATTTGATATATTTGTCTGTGACTGAGCCATCAAATTCCAGTAGCTATTTCTGCATTGATATTTCTTGGCACATTAAAATAAAACCATCTATCATTAATTGCAGAACATTTAAAGGAGCAAAAGTTTATGGCAACAGAAATTTCTTATAATGTAGGCAATTTTTAGAACACATTTCAAATTCTGACAGGTTATCTGGTTTAACATTTTAGCTATTTAAAAAAATCAACTAGGAAGCACTAAGAAACCCTAACCCAACTTACAAACAGCTCCCACAGATCTGAACATGAAATTCTAACAGATGAGAATGCTGATATAAACTTAAAACTATACAATTCATTACCACCTGCATCAAGCAGAATTTATCAGCTGTGAAACAGGAGCTACAGGAAAGCACTTCCTTCATCAGGTGCCCGTGATAAAGCATGCATGAGTTTGCCTGACATCAGAGCATGTAGTTTCTTCTTCATCTAGAAAGAAAGGTGTATCTAAATCAAAATTTGCTGACAGAATAGAAAAAGCCATTCAATAAGATTGTGTGTGTGTGTGTATATATATTTAATATATTTGAAAAGTCAGCCTCTCTGCCCCTCCAAATAAAGCGAAACTTCCACTTGCTTTTAATGGACCATAGAAACGACGTGGCTTTCCAACAAAATTTACACTTTGCTGCCTCACAGCCATAGCAACTCACCTGAATTCTGACATCTGAATTGCTGATAAGTTTGTATTTCCCTGAAGGAGGATGCTTTCTTGAATTTACAGTTAATGGAGGAGAAAAAATGAATTCTCTAAAACCTTCAGAAAACATGCTCCACAAACAAATACTTGACAAAACAGTTAGAGGTCAATATTGACGGTCTGTCAGATCAGAGTTCAAAGAGGATTCTTTTTGGTGAGGAAATATCATATTCCTTGGTGTCTCCTTTCAGGATAAGGACATGGTGTTCAGAACCCAGCCCAAACTTCATCTGTTTTTTTGGTTTTTTTTTTGAGCTGTCACTTACTGTAGCTGTAACAGAACTTATACAGAAAGGGTACAGTCAGGGAACATGGGCACTTCTAGTACAAAGCATGCTACTTTCACTTCAAATCATTTTACAAACCGTAAAAAAAAAAAAAAAAAGTAAACTGGCTCACCTTGACTGGTGTAATTTTAAAACTACCTGAGCACCTCACAACCTTCCCTGTGGCTGTCCCAGTAACACTTCATCAGTTAATGAAGTGCCACTCAGCCATTTCAGTACAGAAGAGCAAAAAGATGCACCTATAAAAACATTAGCTGCTTTTATTCAGGCATTAGTCATTTGACATCTAAATTACTTTCAAAGTGACTATGAAGAACAGTTATACGTTGTAGACATACTCCCCATTTTTTAAGTAACAATGACTTTTTAATGGCTACAAATGCAAATTTTCATAACTGAGTCATGAAGAGATCTGCACCATTACGTATGAGTACCTCCTTCCAGCAGCAGATTTTTCTCAGCAATTATTTTAGATCATTTTCAGGTAAGTGGGAAGAAAAGTACTCAAATTTCAGATTGTTAAAAATAATGAGCTGTGGATTCCCCGATCCTGGAAGTGTTCAAGGCCAGGTTTGATGGGGCTCTGAATAACGTGATCTAGTGGAAGGTGTCCCTGTCCATGCAGGGGCTTTGGAACTACATGATCTTTAAGGTCCCTTCAAACCCAAACCATTCTATGACTCTGTGATTGTATGATTCAGACTTACTACTGATTTCACAAAAAGTGCTTCTGTGTGATAACAATTTATCAATCTGGAGGCAGTTATATTACGGTCTAATTTTTATCCAAATTTTTATACGTTTAATATATGATTACTGATACTATACATGATAATTCTTCCTGAACTATTATCTGATACTAACACATTAGTAGTCTTAAAAGATATTTAATTAAATTTATCAACTAGGTTTGTAATTTAAGTGATTTTTAAAGTAAGATTTACATCAGCTGAATAATCATATTCTGTCATTCAGTCATTGATACAATCTCTTATGTTTTCAGTTCATGAGGGTTAATGTCAACCCTCCTACAAGCAATAGTATTTCTCTGAACCTTATTATATTAGGACCATGCAAAGCAGAGATATTCACAGTGCAAGTAAATTAGATAACTGTATTTTAGGATTAAGATCAATTTGGTACCCAAATGCTAAGTATCTGATGAATATCTGATATTGATCACATAGCACTTTAAAAACTAACTAAGGAAGACAGTGATGTGCTGAAGACATGCTTACAATTTTAAAATATTTTTATAAAATACTTGTAGAATTTCCAGTTTATTTGTGTTCCAGCATGTGGTTTACAATCCATAGGATCAAATCTACAGAGAAGAAAGAAGGGGAAGAGATTTAGTAAGAAAACAGAAACAAATCACCAAAAGATGAATGAAGAATGTCTGAGCAGAGGGGAAGAAAGTCAATTGGAAATTGCAGAAGACTGAATTTAGTACTGGTCCCAGCTTTCAGGTAGGATACCTGGCAGGCAGATGTGCCTAACCTGACCTGGGTAAAAAAGGCACAGTTGCTGTAGCAGGCACTGTCATCCTGGACTTGCTCCAAGAGCAGGGGGTTGTGAAGAGAGGTTGTTTGTGAACGTACACTTGGAGAAACTTAAATGGGGTCACAGGCAGCTCCAGCAGGACCAGGACATCAGGTTGTCTTAGAAAGTTCCAGAAACTTCCTCCAACTACTAACACTATACAAGCGAGCAATCATTTGTATACTTATTTTCTTCTCATAATATGTTTAATAATATAATCAAATACATATACAAGTTTCCTTGCTAATCTCAGTAAAATAAATACTTATATGTCCTAAGGAAGACTTGTTCTACCAGATGCTCCATTCAGAGTGGTACCATTAAGTCTAGATCAAGGTACAGAACTGTCACTCTAAATGCACATCATGTATGCTAGACCAGATTTTCCAGTTAACAGCAGTGCCATTTGTTTTATGACACAGCGTAAACAGCACAGAGGCTGCAAAAAAAAAAAGTAATGGGTCAGATTACAGGTCTGTCTAGGCACTATTCAGTCTCCAATAAAGACAATACAATGCATCTGCAGAACAAGTAAACGATACTTTAAGTACTCTTTCAACTTTAGGTAGTCTCTATTTTGCATATTGCTGTACCGACATTGTTCAGGTAGGGGCAAAGTTGAGGCTGAGGTGATGGGGATGGCCGAGACAGCAGCACGTGTTCCTCATTTAGGGCAGAGAAAGTATTTACAGAGGTTTGGGAGCATCCCTCCTCAGCAGTAAGACCTCACACATCATCTGCACTTCCTACTGCTGCTGCTGAGAGAATGAGAAACGTCTACCTTAAACCATGGGAAATGCCACCAGGTTCAATGGGACTATTCAATATAAGCACGTAAAAATAAAATAAATACATTCCTAACTGACTTGTTAAGTTTTGCTGCACAATAGCAGGAAAATATGTAAATAAGTATTTTTATTGTACTACCTTCCTGCAGGTTCTGATTTACAAGCCATTCTATTTGTCATCTACCAACATCCTCAGTGTCTCCAGCAAGCTATGGAAAACAAATCAGGACAAACATCCAGTAGAGCACAAACGCCATATATTTTTTTCCCTACACGCTAACTGCTTGACCAGCGGCTGTCCCGTTTCCGTAGGCGCGGTTTTAGGCGCGGTTTTAGGCGCGGTTCTGAGGCGCTCGAAGGCCGGGCCCTTCCGCCGCGCCAGGCCGAACGCGCGGCGCTCCCTCCCCCACGGCCGCGCCCAGCGCGGAGCCCGCGGCACCGGCGCCCCCTGGCGGCGGCGGGCAAAGGCAATGAAATGAACCTGCATCGCTGCCGGCTGTTACTGCGCTCTTTCCAAAGTCAGAGCAAAGCGATTTCCGAGAAATGCCGTAAGGAACCTACCACAGTCAAACCAATATTTGGCACTTATTGCATCACAAGTATTGGGCAGTGTCACACTGTACTGCTGAACAGAGAAAACAGATGTTGTTCAGTGGGCTGTTTTAACTTTTTCCTGAAAGTCAAGGTCACTTTTCCAAGACCGTTGGTTTACAGGCACGGCTCAGCCATGATTACTTCATCTTCCTTCAATCTAATATAATCAAACTGCCTACAAGCATCCCTCAAAAACGCACAAATATTTATTTGTAACAAGTCAAAGCCAAATCACTTGATGCAAGTTTTCCCTTTTCAAAAAGGACTCCGCTCTCAGCTACAGAAATGCAAATCCACACATTCAAAACCAAGAGCTATTACTGATCTATACCAGCATTATTATTAACAAAATGTCTCTTGTCCTTTTCAATTTCTATTGATATCCCAAAGACTCAGATTAAAATGAACTTCAATGAATGATTCAATTAAAAATATAAGTGCTGATGTTTAGTAATTCTGCAGGGAATAAAAATAGTTAAATACTAAAAGAAATATGCAAAAATGAAGAGGTATGATCTGTTTGTTTGTACTGAGCACCAAGAGGACTCATCCAATATGGAATGCATCGCAAGCAGTATATGGAAAGGGGATCTGTAAGTTCCACACATGAGGCACCTCAAAATTGCTGCCCCAAAGCACTTACTCATGACTGAAGGAAGTCTTTGAGGAAAAAAGATACCACAGAGCAAAGAAAAACGTAGTCAAAAAAAAGATATTCATAGACTATTTAATGTACTTGCTCCATGAGCCGTGTTAAAGGATACCGTATCAAGCAGAAATAAAAACGTATTAACAAACAAATTCTGACGACCAACATAACAACAGCTATTTCACTGTAAATCATGGTTTAACTTTTCAGAACGTGCTTCTAGTACTGACAACCATCCCGGCCGCCTCCCACTGACACCAACGCAGAGCGGTGTGCAGGAGTACACGGCAGTAATAAATTTCAAGAACTTTTAAAACCAAAATAAATTGGCTAAAGCGAGACAGGTGATTAGCTGGTTTCTAAACCGACATCACTCGAACATCCTTGACTGCTGGTCTATTTCGAACCACGCAGCCGGAGATGAAGCCCGTACCACCATTCCCGAGGCTGCGGCGCTCCCGGGCCCGGCCCGGCCCTGCCCGGCCCCGCGCACGCGCGGAGCCGCCGCCGCCCCTCGCCCCATTGGCCGCGCTCCCCGCGCCCCGCGCCCCTCCCCGCCCCGCCGCGGCCGCGCAGGCGCAGTCGCGGCCCTTTCGGGAAGGTTCTGTGTCGCACCAGCCTTTCCTTCCTCCGCCAGGGAAATCCTGTCCGGGTACGGGCCGCCCGCAGCCCCGCTCCTCTCCGCCCCGCCCCGCCGCCGCACGGGCTCTTCCCTGTCACCGTCTGCAGCCCGCGCCCTTCCCCTCACAGCCCGCCCGCCTCCCTCCACAGCCGCCTGCCCGCCCCCCGTAGCAGGGCCGCGACCTTCCCCCGCCCCGGTCTCTTGTTTGTCCCTGCCCCGAGCTCAGCCGCTGTCGAGCCGTGGGCCGGCCCCGCATCAGGTCCTGCCCCGGGGACGTGCGGCTGTGAGGGGCAGCCCCATCAGCCTCATCCGTGGAGCGGGGCCATGGGGGCCGCTCCCCTCGCCCCCCCCAGCCCGGCCCCCCAAGGTTGGCGGGCGCCCGGCGTCCGGCGGGATCGGAACCGTCTAGGTTAGGGGGGAGCAGGCGATGGTTCTTCCATTGCTGAGGTGCCGGCCTCGCCTCTTGCAGCTGCTTGGAGGTTCTCGTTGAGACGGGTTCTAACTGGGAGCGCAAGGGTGGAATAGACGGCTCCGAGCAGCAGGAGTGGGACAGAAGGGACTGCCAGGAAGATCTTCGTGCCTGCAGCGCTGCTGCCAGAGTTACAGAGAAACCTGCCGCCTCTCCTCTCTCTTTCTTGTGATCACCTGGAGAGGAGAGGTGAGTTGTCTTTCTCTCTTGTCGTGCTGTAGCAGTGGAGAAATAGGATAGCTTGCAGAGGTGCAGAACTTGTTCAGGACGGCTTCAAGCCCCAGCTGGCTGCTTGGTTTGTTTTATTTGAGACGCAGCCCTATGCAAAGGCCCACTGATGGAGAAAGAGATTAGCACCGTGTTAACCGCGCGGTTCTCTCTCCTTTGCTGCAGTGCCCACTTTCACCGCTGCCTCCTGCTCTGCCTGCTCCTGTTTTCAGCATGGTAAAGAAGAATACTATCCCTGATGGGTAAGTATCCCTCACACTAAGCAAGAGGCAGGAGCGGGCATCCCACAGAGAGGGGCACTGACTGCCCCAGGCGCTTTCTTGCCTCAAGCATCTTCACCACCTACAGACAGGTTAAGGTAGGTATCTTCTCCAAGACAGGAACAGCCCAGCCATTCATTCCCCAGGTGAGTATAATGCTCCAACCTGTCTGTGAACAATTCTCCTTCATTGGCCACACACGGTTCCTTCTTCCTAATCTTATGACCCCCAAGTGTATGTGTACAGGGGAAATGGGAGAGTAATCCATGCTTTTGACTAGGAATGGCAGAAGAGTTAAGATGGGAGCAAGTGGTTGCATGCACAAGATCAAAGAATGTTTTTGTGAATTCAGATCCCAAAACATCCCGTGGCTTTGTTTCTAACAAGAGGACAACAGTGATGTTGTATCAGCAAAAATAATCCCAAATTATTCCAAATGCTCTATACAGGCCTTGTGATGACTTGATTGGGAGTGCATATGTGGACCACAGAATGATGTCATTTAAAACAGATACAGTTCTATTCTTCAGCTCTAATAAAGCACAACAAAAGAAGTTCAAGTTAAGAGTTTTAACCCATGTGTTCTTGATTACATCAATACAAACTTTTTGGATAGGAGGGTATGCCGAGATATAAAGGCACTCTCTAATGGGGCAACAACTTGCCCCGTTTATACATTACTTGAGGAGAGAATTACATTATGGTGGTTTCAGGGGAGTGTTAAGTAGATTTATTAAGAGCATTCTTAGGAGGAGCAATAAGATACAAAAAACATGCGCTCCTGTAATATTTGTTGGTCCAAAACCCAGTAAATAGAAACAAAAGATGAACAGAATTTTAAAAATAAAGAAGCTGAAGTGTTTTCCATGGCTGAAACTCAGGGATTAAAATTAGAATAAACTTTTAAAAAAAGCTGTTTGAACATGTCTTTCTCTGAAAATTTCTATGAAAGTTTAGTTACCTGTTGGATAAAAGTGAGCTAAAGTAGGTTAGTTTTTTAAGCAGTGATTCAGAAATTGGAAAGCAATTAATTGTCCTTGTTTTCTTCATCCTTGGAAATTGCTACTAAAACTTTGAGAATAATTTCTCCATTCTTATCCTCCCCCCTCATTTGAACTAGAGAAGGTTTCAGGTTACACAGATTTCTTAAGTATGGAAGAATCAGTGGACTGTACTTTTGACTTGTACAATTGGAAAATAATACCTTTCAGGGAGAGAAACAGCTACTGTCAAGTATTTGATTATCAAGTTAGTATTACCTTCTGACCAAGTCCCTGATACTGAAGTGCTTTCAACTTCTCCACATAGTTTTTATACTGCTAAGAAATAAAGCTAGACATCTTTAACAGGGGTTAAACAGTAAAGAAGTTGAAGGGGGTTGCCAGGGGTAACGGGTTTGGCAGTAAAGAAGTTGAAGGCTTTGCCAGCCCCTCAGTCTCCTGCAGCAGGGTATGGATGTCACCCTTGTTCTAGCACAGCATGTTGTTCTTCACTGTCAGTTCAGTAAGCCAGGAAGACATAGAAGTGAACCCTGGAAGGGACTTAAGGAAACGAATTTGAGTCTAGATGATCCTGCATATGCAATTTACTGGTCCCACAAATAGGTGTTGGCAGAAGTGAGATTGTGGTACCCTGGAGCATTAGGACAAGTGCAGACTGTGGGAGCACAACCTCAATCTCTGTGCTGTAATAGCAATACTCTAACTCTTTTGGTTTAATGGTACTGCAAGAGATAAGGAAAATGATACTACATACTTATGTCTTTTATCTTCCTGTTAGTGCCTCAATTGTTAACACTTCTAATCCAAATTTCATGATGCTAATTCAAGCAATACAATAAATTGGGGGTTTCAGTTAAGGTAATAAGTAGGAATAGTGCAACTCAACAAGAAATGGTGAACCTTTTTTTAGGACAAGGGGTAATGACTTTAAAGTTGAAGAGGTCTACATCAGATGTAAGGAAGAAATTTTTCACTATAAGGATGGTGATGCACAGGAATGGGTCTGTGTGCCCTTCCTTGTAAGTGTTTTCACTAAAACACTAGAAGTGTTTTCAAGGCTGATTGGATGGGTCTTTGAGCAACGTGGTCTAGTGGAAGATGTCCCTTCCTGTTACAGGAGAGTTGGAAGTAGATGATGTTTAAGGCTTACTCTATCTAACCCAAACCATTCTATGATAAAGAAAATTATTTTTCTTTTTTACCAGTAATGTCTTGGAGCAGAGCTATGGTGTAGTGTCCATTGCAGTCTCAAACCTACAAAACAGTGCTGGTGAAGTAATTTTGCAGCAAAATGAGACACCAGTGTAAAAGGGGGGTTCAAGTGACCCCTTGCACTGCAGTTTCCACATGGAGTCGAGTTCTGGTTCTTCAGTGTCTGAAATGGTTTCAGTAGTTATACACTATGATGTTTTAGTGGAGAATCAGACAGTCCAAGCTGTGTAACAAGTAATAAAATACTATGATGTTTTTACAAATTTATATGCATCTGTGCTTCAGCATCCAAAATCCTGCTGTGTGTATAATTACATGAACTCCAGTTGAGTTCTGAAGAGCATCTGCAGAAATGTCACCTTCTGGCAAGTTTCCCTTGAATATAAAAAATACGGAGTGGGGTTTTTTTGTTGGAAGGGCAAAGCTGAATTATCTTTGCCTATGCACTATAAACATGCTTCTTTAACTGAATTTTTCCTGTCCAAACTTAAAGCATCAGCATTTTCATTTAGACAGGAATATTAAATACTGTGGCATAATGGATTGTGCATGTTCAACAGTGAGTGGGAGAGAAGGATGATATTCTACTTGTAAAAGTGTTTCCTACCATCAGTTTTGAATCTGGTGTCTATAGAGGTATGGAAGTCACTTGGACAATCTGGCTGCATTTATATCATGCAGTATCAGTAGCCAAAAAAAAAAAAGGAAAAGAAGTTCCAAGTAGTATTTTTTAAATGGTCTTGCTAGAGGTGACAGTAATTGTTAATGCAAATCTTACTATGAATCAGTTCTAAACCAGAAAATTTTACTGGAAATTAAAGCTTCCATATGACCTTAACAATGTTAATGTTAAAATAAATTATGAAAAAAACCACCCATTTGTTCCACAGCTGACTCTATTAATAAAACCAAAGCAGATAAAATGTGCAGCTGAATGTAATCCAGAATCAGTTTCTTCATGTCCAGCCTGGTTTTCACTCAAGCTTCTGTAGCTCTTAGTCACTGGTACAGGGATGATGATGGTGCCAAGTCTTGTGATAAGACCTCTGACTTCTGCCTTTCTTCCTTGCACTCACGTTCAAGCAGGATAAAAATCACGTGTCACAAGTCTCATTTGTACTTGCTAAAATGCTTAGTTAAGTCTTTGCTCCTCTAATTCCTGTTTATGTGACCACCTGCAGCTCATCTTTGATCATTCTGCCTTTATCTATACTTATTCTGTAGTTTGACTTTCTTTAGTCCAGGCCACTTTTAATTCCCAGCCATGTTCCTTTGTTGAGAACAGAACAAATGTAAATTTATTTCCTTAGCTAGTCTTTGGTTAATTTCAATCTGCTGGTATTATTTTTAGTTCTGCAGCAGTGTGCTGAAATTTCCTTTTAAAATACCATTTTAAAGATAACATGGAACACATACCCTTTATATTTTTGATGAAAAGTGCCTTCTGCTGATTTTCTACCATAGAGCTGTCAGCAGCTTTTGAATTTCTTGCTGATTGTGCAGATTTTCTGGGAGGATTTAAATGGCTTTAAATACAAGAGAATAAAACCCCAAGTTTATTAAGGTCTGACAACAAATTGGATAATCCTGGGGTATTGTTCTGTAAATCCCCTAATATGAAAAAAAGTTCAGAATTTTTACAAAGCCTTTTTTACATTGTGAATTAAAGAAAATTTTAAAGCCCTTTTTTGATACTTCCTTTTTGATTTCTAAATGCTCCTATCTATAATAATTATGGTTTTTGTTCCACTTATAGATTTCCAAGAGAAAGCAGGTTAAAACAGCACTGAATTTCTGATCTGAATTGTATAATGTACAATTTACATCTCTTAAATAGGAGTAAATGGAACATAGTCTCAGATTTTTGTTTTCATACTTCACAGCAAGCATAAAGCTACCAGACTGCTGAGTTTACAAACTTGAAAATTCACTTAAGAAGACTTATCCTGCAAAAAAAATTAGAATTTAGTCGAAGGTTTTATTTGAAACAGCTTTTGATTATCTTATCTCTAGCTTGCCCTTACACTTTCTCTCCTTGTATGTCTTGAACAGACCAGCTGTTTGCAATAGCCTTCCTAATGATGAGTTGCTATTAATCCGTTGTTTCTGCAGTTGTTGTCCATTAAACTAAGCACCTGTATGTCTGCACTGTGAGCCTTGATCTGTTCTTTGCCTCATGATGAAGATTACAGAGAGAAGTTAGTGCTAAAGACACAGCTGTAGAGATTCTCCTGTGACTGGTTAATACCAAATACACTTCGGTCACCCTGCTTTGTGTTCCCTTTGTTACTTCCAAGCATCTCTGAATGGTGACGTTGTTGTTTATATACTATGACAAATATAATTATAGATATTTAATTGATACTTTTTCCAGCCAACTTCCAGTTTTTTTAATGGTCTGATATGGGAATTGTGAACAAAGCAAAGTACTCAGTGGTTAGACTATTTTAAAATTAAATATTTGGTTTATTTCATTAAATGGTGTAGTTTTATGAACATTAGAAAGGAATCTAGAAGCTGTTGGATGCTTCCTTCAAAGGGAGAGGTTAATTTAAGTATTAATTCAGAAAATTGCAAGGGAATGGACACCAGTGTTAAAGAATCTAGTGGAAATGTTTTGTGTTTTAATAGTTGAGGTATTAGCCAAAAATGCAAAAACCTGTGTAGATTTTAAGTCATCCAGCTGCACCTTGTTAGGTTATAGAGATAATTTGCACTTGCAGAAGAAAAAGAAATAATAGTTCTAAGTTTAGTAAGTTACCTCTTTGAAGGTAAAATTGATCTGCTGATTAACTTGATTTCCTCTTCAGATAATGCTTTTTGTCCTTTTTTAGAAATTGAAATCTCTGAAATATTATATTCTGAGAGCTTTTTCAGCACAATGTAGAACTTGTGCATACCAGGTCTGTGGTTTTGGAATTACAGGTGTTTTGAGTGTTGTAACAAATCTTATTGGTGATTTGTGGTAGGTTTTGGTGTGATAGAATATCCTCTGTATTTTTCGAAATGGTGAGAGAAAGTTGAATGAAGAGTGTTTCTTTGAAAAAGAAGCATATTACAAAGGAAACATTTTTGGAAAATACAGATGATTTGTATTGTTAATGAAAGTAAACTTTGCATTTCGTTGTCAATTAAATGATTGATGTGTGCCTGTGGCAACTTTTTTAAGGTGTTTGATTCAGTCAGGTGGAAAAATGTCCATCAACTACAACAATACATTTTTACCTGTTGAACCTTGCACATCTGATTTGCTTTATATTAGTGCTACTTGTTTGTAAATATTATCCTGCCATTTTGAGGAGAGGAATTTCTTGGAAGTTGAAGAAGAAGGAAAAAGACTCTTTTCAAGTGTCCTGGTGATACTTTGAAACTGCTTCATGGAATAATTGCAAATTTGGGGACCTAATTATACTTTATGATAACAGCAATTTTTATGTGCTTTGTGCTGCAGGTGTGTTCTGTTGAATCATGCAACTTGAAAAAATATAAAAATTAATATTTCTTTCCTTGCAGATGGCGGAGTTTGACACCTGTTGGACAGCCCATACCAGGAACGAGATTTATTGCATTCAAAGTACCTTTAAAAGGGGTATGTATAAAAGTAACTGCAAATTGGCTGTATTAGATAAACTGCAGAAGTAATAAAGAATAGCATGACTATACATGCAAATTTCAAGAAAGTTTTTTAAAAAGTAATTTATTCGTATTTGAGCCTTTCAACCATCTGGCTTTTTAAAATAACATTCTATATTATTTCTTATTTTTCTTTATTTCTGATGTTACTCTTTTTATTTATCTTTTAAAAATAATCCAGCTTTTAAATCAATCAGCATACTTCATTTGATCACTATTAAGTGGCCTAAATTCATAATCTTATTTAATATCTTTTCATGGCTGTTTCAGGAAAATCATATGGAAGAGCTTATGATATGAATAACAGTCTAGGCAATGTAAGCCAAAGTATAATTTTATGGAAATTAAGCACTCATTGAAGGATACCAGCCACTGCAGAACTTGTAAAATTATAGATCCATAGTGGCAATTTCATAAGTGAAAAGCTTCAGTGATCTGGTGGAATGTATTATAGCTAAAAAAGACGTCTTCATAGATTTCTATTTTACTAATTAATTAATTTTAAAAGTACTTTTATTAGTATTTCCTTTAGAGTCTTGCTAACATGAAGTGCCATCCTAAGCTATTAAAAATGCTGAGTTAAATCTTTAAGTTCTTTGTTTCGAAAATATGTGGAGGTTGTCATGTTGAGGCTGTTCAATTCTTTAGTGCCTAGGTGTTTTTGGAGGCATAGGGCAAATTAGTGTTAATTTATACAGAAGGGCAAATAGGACAAGTGCTGCATAAATTGACTTCTACAGGTCCTTGCTTTAGATACAGAGAAAATAAAAGTTTCTAAGCACTTATAAAGAAACTACAGTGGTCTGACATAACCATAGCAGTTAAAGGGAAATGTTCTGTCTAAGCTTTTATCTTTAGATTGCTCTCTAGTATTCATACACAAAAATTTTGATTCTTTGGGTATATTACTACCCATTATGTTTTCATCACCATTCAGTTCAGTTTTATTAGGAATGGTCAAAGTGAAAAGCAGGATTTGCTTCCTGCAGCTGTTTTTACAGCTTTAGGATGATGGTTTGGTTCCTTGGACACCAAGGATGTCATACTTAGCATGTTCTCCAAGATGTGGATGGATTGTACAGCAGTCATGTGATTTTCCACCAAGACTGCCAGTCAACAAATCAAGCTGTGAATATAAAATCCAGTAAGTTATAATTGGCTTCTTTGCTTTTGTCACAAGGACCACTCCACATCAGCATGTTACTCATTTCCTGTCCCACTGATCTCACTGGGCCATAGATCTCTGTTCTGGGAAACTGTCTTGGCCAGACATAAAGTCTGGTACCCAAGGATGCAAAATCTGTAACATTTCTGTCCCTTCAGTTTGTTCAGTCTCAACTATGCAAGACAGAGAAATGACAAGTCTGCCAGAGACTGTGTGCTTGAAGGTCATGGAGTTTGTGGCAGAATACACATAAAATTTGTAACTGGCTAGCCTGTGAGGTCTTTGCAGAGGTGGTCAGTAAATCTGTCTGAAAATGCTGAAGACCCAATTGGTTATAGTTTGTCAAAGTCCTATTATTTATAAAATTGGTGGAACAGACCTCTTAAATATGCAGCAGATTGCTTCTTTGCTGTGCATTAGGAACTTGATTGGTGATTTCTCCTAAAGGGAGACAACATAGTTTCAGTATTTGAAGATACAGGGTTGTTGTCCTAAAAGATGTGCTGTTAGTAAAGATCATGTGTTTACTTGGAAGGATTTTCTGTCTTTCCTTTCACATCACCATTATAATGCTAACAGTAACATTGTAGTGTAGTAAGAATTGGGCAAGTTCTTTCCCATTGCCATTAGGAGGATTTTTAGAATTGGTTCAGATTTCTCGCGTCCTCAAAGCCCTATTAAACACCTAAACTACTGAATACTCAGCAGGAGTTTTTCAGAAAATTCCAGCAAGCCTTTCAAAACATAGTGTTTCATAACACATACCTTCTCAACACGTCTACTCAATCAGTATGTTTGGAGATACCTTATTTTTGTAAATTACATTCCTCCTCAGTTTGTGTCGTGTCGTATAGTAAAATTTCTTTAATATTCTGCCATAGACCTTGTGCAGATTCACCTTTGTCACCTCAAAGTTGTTAAGTTCAGTTCCAGATTGTACTAAGAGTCACTGCTGAGTAGCAGTGACATAACAGACTCATGTTCATTTTGTTGAAATTTCTACAACATCCTCTTTTTTCAGCAATGCACTGGTGTCTGAAATGCATAGGACTGAATATTGCATCCTTTCTATCCTCCTCCTTTCAGCTCAAGCTTCCTAATCACATACCAGCTTTGATACGACTGCCCTGCTGTTTATTCTTTATTTCAGTTTCCTGTCTCTGTTTCCAGACTCAAGACAAGTGCTTGCTAGCATTTTACATTAGAATCTGTACAGTCAAAACAAGGAATGGTTAGTTACCCTGTAGCATCTGTGGTTCTAAGAAGTATGTGGTCTGTGGCTGCCTTCCTTTCCAATAGTTCTGAGTCCAGTCTGCTTGAATTTCTTCTTGACAAAAGAACTGACAGGTGGTTGAGGCTGCTGCATCTTTTGCCACTGTCTTTATTGGTTCTGGCTGAGCCTGTGTCAAAAGGCTCTCACTATGGACAAGTGCACTGTTCAGAGAAAATCCAGTCTTGAGTATATGATACATTTTCATACCTAAAGTGAAGAACACATTTCAAAAACCACAGCTACAATAGGGTGAGTAAACATTTTTCTCACTGTTTGTCAAATGAAATGAATTATTCATTATCCACCAACACACAGCTTTCTTAGTCACGATATTTAGTCTTATTTAATATTCCCCAGTGCTAAATGATATGCAAGTACACTCTGTCAAGAGATAAAGGAGGGATAAAAATGTCTGTACAACATTTGTGGGAAGAAGGTTAAACCTTTAGAAATGAAGTCTTGTATCACAATTCCTTATGTTTTATGTGAAATACACTTCAAGTTTTGAGTTACTGTGCAGGACAAAATTTGTTTGGGGGAAGTAGATTGTAGTGTTTGCTTTTTAGTGTGTTTAGTTACATAAAAATCAATATATACATGCTGAATTTTTCAGAATTTTTGTGTCTATCAAGTTAGAGCTAATTTTAATGTTTGTTAACACTGTACAAGCAGAAATGCTCACATTGTATTGCATTTTCATCTAAATAGGAATACATAAATTTGTGCTTTCTTTTTGGTTCCTCTTACCTATATAATATATGGATGTGGTTCTGATAATTAAACACTCTCTTTAATATTGATTTTTCCTAGTACTAATTAAAACAGCTCAATATTACAAATGTCTTATTATTAGAATGTAAAAATAAAATATTTATTTTCCATTTTCTTTGTAGGCAATTAACCAGAGGCTTACCCCAACCCAGAAATTTACACCAAAAGACTTAATTGCTGCAATGAAAGCCCTAAATGTGGAGCTTGGATTAATTATCGATTTAACATACACCACACGATACTATGAAGTTAAGGTAAAACAAGCATGATCAAAATGTACAAATAGTTACTGCAACTTTTGTTTTAAAGTGATTACACATTTTCTTACCTTGAATTGGAATAGACAAGCTATCTAGACTACTTTTATGTCTCCAATAGGAAATAAATGTTTTATCACAGAGGAAACAGCTCATTCTCCCAGCTGGTTGCATTTATGGCTTATTAGTATTATGGTTACTCAGTAGTGGATGAAGACTTGAGTGCCAGGCACTGCACAAAAAGTGCAGAAGACGTATATCCTGTGTCCTGAAGATATTCTCATTTATTCCTAAGTGATTCTTTTTACTGATCCTCAGTGGAATCCACTTAAGAAGGTGTACGTTTTTAAACTACTTTATCAATTAAAAATTTTTCCCTGGATGGTTCAAACAACTGTGATTAATCAGCCTCCTGTTGAAAAGGAGAATAAATGACAGTTATATCAGAATGCAAATCTTTGTATGCACCTGGGCTCTAGGCATTGAGGGAGTGAATTTGTGAGTATGTACATGATTGTGGGTAGGAGGGACAAATACTACTACTCATTGTAAAATGGGTTAGAATGGAATGACAAGAAACTGCTCCCTTAGTTAATGTGCAGCCTTTTTAGCAGGGATTAATAAATCTTATGTGGGAACTGTTCCAAGTCTGAGACAGTCTTTATTGTAGAAATGTTACTGGTAGTTTCTGAGAGTGTATCTCTATACAGTTGTGTCAAGCTTGTTTTCAGTTTCTGTTCAGGATTTGAACAACTTGGTTACATTGTCATTATGTTAGATACTGCTTAAGGTTTCCCATTGTTGCAAGACTTCAGTATTTTTTACCATTGCTGTTTTCTTTCTTCGTTAGGATTTACCTAAAAGTGTGCAGTATAAGAAACTTTATACTGTTGGACTGGAAGTCCCTGATAATGCTACTATCCTACAGTTCAAAAAGTGGGTCAGAAAATTCCTTTGGGAAAATGCAGGAAATGGTAAATATCAGCATCCTATGCTGTAAAAAAAAAACAAAAACCTCACCAAAATTTTATTTCAGTAGTAACTGTGTCATTTACTAATTTCAATATTCAATAACATTTATGACACCAGGGATTCTCTCGGGCTTTCTGCAGCACTTTCCACTTTATTATCATAATAAGATCCATTATGCAAACCACTACATATCTTTTTTTTCAATCAAAACATGTTGTTTTCAAAAATGACCAGTAACTTAAATGCCCTTCCTAATAGTGTTACATTTGTGTTACGTGTCAAAGTAACTGCAGCAAGGCCTTCTGTGTGACCCAAATTGTTTACCATCAGCTGAGTGTTGCAGCTGCCAGCCCTTGATGGATGTTTTAAATAGCACTGGGTCTCTGATGGCACTGGGCACTGATATGTGTGAGTAGCTTCAGTCCATTTAGTCTGATGTAGTGTTCTTTTGACTTAGGAGTCCATTATTGCCCTCAGATCTGAACAGTTCTTGAAAATCTGATTACAGACCCAGTGTCAGTGTTTCCACAGTGTGGCTGTGCTGCTATTTCAGTGTCTGTGCAACAGGACACTTCTTGCTGAGATTGGATAAGGTGCTTTTTGTGAAAATAATTCAGTGTGTATTTTGCCACAGTGTGTTTGTGGCTTTAAACTTCCCACTTCTTTTGGTAGTGATTCTTTATAGGCAGATTTTACCCATTTGTTTATCCAGTAATGGTGGACCATTCTTTCAGGCCTTTCTGTGATAATTGCTGTGGTTCCTTTGGCATTCTCTTTGAGAAAGTAGATATATTAACTGCCCAAGCGCATACAGTTTTTACTGCAAAGCATAACCAGGGTCTTCCTGTTGGTGATCAGCTTTTGTGAAAAAGTTCTGACCTAAGTTTCAGATCTGAGAGCCTGAATTAGAACTAGTGGGATGATGAAAAAGTATAAGAAAAAGCCTTTGTCAGGAAGTTAGAAACTTGCTCAGGAAGTTAGTTTGTAGTTCTTCCTTTGCTCTCCTTTGGCTTAAGGAAATTACCTGGTGATTATTAAGTTTTCTTTTGGTTTGGATCTAGTACTTTTTTGTGTGACAAAGAATGGTGTGTATCTGAATCTGATCTTGAGAGAATCTATTCTTGATTTGTTACTGCATGTGGACTTGCAGTCACAGCTTGTAAGGGCATTTTGGCAACTTGAGAGACCTGAGAGAACTTTCCTCCGTGTAATTTGGCCTCTGTTTTAGATAATCCATAAAATATCTCAGAATTCTTTCTACAAATACTGTTTAAGAAGGTGGGTCTTTTTTAGTGTTTGAGTTCTTAGGACATCAACTTGTAATGAAATTCTGTAGCAATTTGACTGTCACGATCTGTGGCAAACACTTATATTTTGTCTCAGTTATATTTTATGTCATTTAAAAGTTTTATCAGTGTCCTGTTTCAAAGACCATCTGTCAGTACAGCCTCTGCCAAAACTTTGTTCTTCTGATGATCATCATTTTTCTTCAAAAATCTAGCTTAAAACTTAATCAGTTATACATTTATTCTTATACCAGTGTTGCCCTTTAAGTATTGTTGTTCTCTGTCCCCACTATTACATTCAGTATCTCAGATTTGATTTTACAGGCTAAGACAAGCTTCCTTCTTTTATGGCCAACACAGTGTATATATATTTCTGTGTATATATATATTTATATATATATATATTTCTGTATATATATATATAGACTATATATATATTGAACTTGTTTGTTTTTCATTACATTTCAATATGGATATAAATAGTCTGGATGGGGTTTTACCAGTGCTTTGCATGACTGTATTAGGGTTTCCATGTTTCTATTGGAAGTCTCTTATTTGAAACACCCTAGCAATAGTACCTTATTCTGCTTTTTAGCCTTTGGCCGATTATTGTAATCTTTTTTTAAAAGATTTCTGTTTAGATTACTGGTCCTTTTTTCCTCCATGTATTATACTCTTAAGCATTTCATACTTTCAGGTGCATTATGTGTAAGTTAAGTTCCTCAGTTCTACATTTGCTTGTTGAGATTTGCTTTCAAACCCATATTTCATTTCTTTTTCTGTTACTGCAGTGGCTGAGGTTAGGTGCTTTACCTGCCATCACTCTTTAATTTCTTCTACATTCTGCAGAGTCAATCTCAGCCATCACAGGTTTGGAAGTAGTGAGCTAACAGCTGCTAGAGATCCAGCATGGAGAGGACATGTGTCTTGTCTGGATGTGTCTCTTGTTTTACAGGCATGACAGTAGAATTTGTAAATAGAAAGCATTAATTATCATTACTTTGCTAGAAAAGCAGAGATTTTTTTTTTTATTATTGTGCTGGCTTTCTATTAATTTCACTTTCTGGACTATTAAAGACTCTTTCCTTTTTTGATAGAGAAACTCATTGGCGTGCACTGTACTAATGGAATTAATAGAACTGGCTATCTTATATGTAGGTAAGGCTGTATGAAAGCAGAAATTATTCTTCACAAAAAATAGCATCTTTATATTACTCTCTATTCCCTTTGGGACAATAACATAGTCATATTTTTCTTCAGGTATCTTATAGATGTTGAAGGCTGGGATCCAGAGGCAGCAATTCAGGGTAGGTATATATTTTGAACTGAGGCACATGTCAGGTTGTACTTCACAATTACTAAAAACTCACAAATACAACAATTCTATTTTAGTATCTTTTCAGTAATTTCATGTGCTGGCTTATATAGAAGATTTTATAGCTGACTGTTGATTCTATTCCAGGCAGGACTTGAGCAATAGCAAACTGACAGCATAGGAGGAGTATGTTTTAGCTGCTTATTTTTTTTAGTTTTACTTGAAAGAGTTTTTCACTCATAGTTTGCTACCACTACTAGTTTCAGGAGTCTTTTTAAAAAATGCTGCAATGATGCCAGCTTGCTGAAATATTTAATGCCAAGTTAGAATTGTTTCAAATTTAGCATCTCATGGGGAACAGAAACTTGCCTTTCATATTTTTGTGGCTCAGTTTGACCACATTCATTAGACTGTATTTTTTTCTTTTCTTTAGCTTTTGGCGATGCCAGAGGTCACCGCATGGATGGCCTTGTGTATCTCAGAGATCTCAGGACACAGCCGATGCGAAGGTAAACAAAAGCTTTTAGTTGTATGCTTAAGATCTTCCAGTATGTCTCCTGGCATTTTTTAAAAGTTCATTTCCAGTCCTAAGCCAAAATTAATTCCCTCTTAAACCTCTAATATGAAACTACACATAGATGTAAAACGTATGTGTAGTTATTTGTGTATTCTCAGATGAATAACATGAAGTGCACTGTACTTAGTTAATCTTTTCAATGTATATGGTTCAAAAGATCGTTTTTAATCTGACAGCTACTACTGAACATTGTTGGGCTTTTATCATTCTGTGAGAAGTGTATTGAGTCTGTATTCTCTCAGAAACTGAAAGGAGCCACTGCAAAGATGTCTTCATAAGCTCTGTGGTCTGTCTGCCGTTGTTGGCACTGTAGAACAAGATATTAAAAAAAGAGTAGAACCGTTTTAAGAATAAAACGGAAGTGGAACAATGTTCTTGTCCCCTCTGTTCATAGTAGTTGTATTTCTGATGTTTAAAAAGTTTATGCTTATCATCTTCTCCTAAGAACAGCCAACCTTTACGTCTTCCTAAGGTATTTGTGCCAATGATGCCTTGTAGCAGTAAATGGATTTTAAAATTAATACCGGAGTGATTTGTTTCTTTTTAGATTAATTGAAGGTCCTTTGTTTTGCTCTTATTGTTCTTTCATAGTCTGTGCAGGATTAAGTTGGAGTCATGTCAGATTTTTTTAAAATAAATTTACAAGATTAGCATTTTCTGAGTTGTCTGTAAGTTTTACTTAACATAAAATTTCTGTCATTCAGAAGTGAAGAATTTTATGAGAGTGGGTTTTTTTGTCAGTAGTATGCTTTAAAAAAGGAAGCTTATGTGAGATTTTTTTTTCCCTCTCTTAGTAACCTTGGAATGGATGTATGGGATGCAGATGAAGATATTATCCCACCACCACATGCAATGGAAGGATCTGTAGAGCGGTTCCCAAATGAAGATTTTCAGGGGTAATAGGCTGAAAAATGAATTCAAAACAAAAAAAAAACAACCAACCAAAAAAAAACCAAACAAAAAAAGCACAAGGGAAAAGAATTGTTTCTTATTGAAAATACCATAGATACTCAAAAGAGATTTTATTAATATAGCCTACTCATGTAAAATGTATTTACAGAATTTGACAAAACAACAACAAGATACGGGTAAGAAAGGGATTGTATGCTATTAGAAGTCTGTAAGTAGTTAGTTCACTTAGGAAAATTCAGTTTTACTTTGCCTGTCCTTCTTCATTGTTCTGCAATTATCTGCAGTTATTTTTAATTAATTTTGAATCACTGGTTTTGCCTGTTTAACAAGTATTGTAGAATTACAATTGAAGGTTTGTCACAGCTTCTGCTTTAACACTGAAGGTTTTATTATGTTACATACAGTTTGGATTATTAATAATTTTGATACCTTCATATTTGCAATGTCTTTCATGTAAATTCTTGGTTAAAAAGGAATTGTCTTTATGAATGACTTGAAGCACTTTTAAGTATGATACTCAATACTTCTCAACAGGTCTGGGAAAAGGTTAAGAATTTATGATGACCACTCTCAAAATGATTTGCAAGGACAGATGCAGTTGCGAGATTTTGACTTCATTAATAAGGGGCCTGGACAAAGACGAAAATCATTTCATGACCATCAAAATCAGGATGAATTAAGAGCATCAGTGCAGATGAGAAATTGGGACTACAACAGGGGACCAGAACAAAGAGCCTTTACTGATCACCAGTTTTATGATGATTATCAAGAAGACACACAGCTGAACGACCTAGAGTTCAGTAGCAAGAGACATGGACAGAGTTTGAGACCTTTTCATGGACACCAGTTTCATGATGATTTGCAAGCAGACAGACAGTCTTTTGACTTCAACAGAGGACGGGAACAGAGGCAGAGATCCTTTCCTGACCATGCATCTCCTAATGATTTGCAGGAAGACAGGCAGTCAAAGGATTTTGATTTCGGTGGAAGGGGCCATGACCAGAGGCGAAAACTGTTCTATGACCACCAATCTCATGATGAATTTCAGACTCAAATGCATTTTAAAGAATTGGAATCTGCCAGTAGAGGTCCTGGCCAAAGACTAAGATCCTTCCATGACTATGAGTCACATGATGGCTTGCAGACACAGGTGCAATTAGGAGATTTTGAATTTGTTAAGAGGGGTCGTGGGCAGAGGTTGAGACCTTATAATGATCACCAGCCTCGCAGTGACTTAAAAACAGAGATGCAACTGAAAGATTATAATCATAAAAGTCCTGGACAAAGGTGCAGACCTTTTCATGATGCTCAGCCTTATGATGGTTTACAGGAACAGACTCAATCAAAAGATTTTGATTATGGTAATAAAGGGCATGGACAAAGGCCGAGACCTTTTCGTGATCATCCAGGTCACAATGACTTGGCACGTGAATGGTGTTCAGACAGGTAAAGCATCCTTGAGCTGTAAGATCAGAATTAGAGAATAAAAGTGTAAACCTCAGCAGTTTTAACTTAAAATTTAAGTTAAATATTTTTTAAAATAAACTTTTAAATCAGTCATCCTTTTACTATATAAATGATTAGTTCATTAACTTTTCTTGTTTTGACATACAGAAGGGTTTGATATAAGCTGGAATGTTGCAACTTCAAAAGCCAATGTTTCCTTAATTAGAAGGTTGTGCTTCTTTAAAATTTGTGTTTTCTTTGCCTTTTAGTCAGCTTGAAACAAAATTCCTGTCCCACTTTGTTTTGTACAGAAACTTATGCTTAAAAAGAAGTATAAAAAGAAGTCCTCTGGACAAAAGAGGATATGAAATTTTATTTATGCCCTCAGCCAAACACAGATAAACAGGAGCGCTACAAGGAAGTTTGATTTGTCTTTGTTTATTCCATGAGTTAATAATTTGTTAGAAATCTGCTTCAGAACTTGCATTATATTCTCGCAAATACATACATAATTTACTAATAAACCTATTGGGTTCTGACATATTTCAAAATACTTTTAATATTGCAGAATGTATTTCAGATTTATTGGACTAGTTAAGTTTGATTTAATTTGTTCCATTGTACAAATAAAACAGAGGATGTTTATTACAGTGAAGTGTATGATTTTGAGGTATTAAATTAATACAGTTATTTTAATTTTTATTAAAATAAGTATTTTATTTCATTTGATGTGTATTTTTTCCCAAATCTTACAACTGTTGGCAGTCTTCGTAACTTTAAATTCTTTTGGTTATTTGCAGAAGTCAGTCCTTTCCTTCCCATGAAAATGTACCAGAACCTCATTTCTCCTCATCTCCTTCACTTCACAGAGATTACGGGTCTGATAATGATGACTTTAACAAAAATTACAGGTAAGTACCAGATATCATACATTGTTTTCTTACTTACCTTTGTGGTATTACTCCCTCTGTTTCCCAGCTAAGAAATACAAATTAATTGCACAGTGTAAAAATCTGTCTTAATATTTTTGCTTAAATGCAGTTTAACCCATTGCATGTGAGCACTGAGCAAATAATGTGACCAATTTATGGTCCATTGATACTGAGTTTTGAGTGTTACCATTGTGTGAATCCCTGACATAATCATTGACATGAGAAGCACAGTCCAAGCTAATGAACTGCATAAATGAAGCATCAGTAAGCAAAAAAGCAAAGCACAGGTGCCATATTTAACTCCTAAGCACTGTGTACATCGAGCTATGGAGTTTTACGGTGCGGGATGGGCGGACACTGAACTGGGTTGCCCAGAGCCACTGTCCCACATCCTTTAAGAATGGACATAGCCCCTGTACAAACTCATCTAATGAGATTTAGTTTGAGTGACCCTAGCTACTTCTAGAGATCCTTTCTAGCATCTGTGGTTCAGTAAGGGAGAAGATTTTTAAATTGTAAAGATTGTTTTGAATTGGCTTTATACACCACTTACTTTACCAAGTAAGGAAGGTATTTGAGAGTAAAGAGAATTGAAATGTGTATATATATGTGTATATATACACACACACATGTGTATATGTATATATAGCATCTGCATTTTTAGATTGTTCCATATGTATTTTATAGGAGAGTGAGTCTTCTCTTGCAGAAGATATTTTCCAAAGTATATTACTGCCTGTTGAGACTAAGTACTAGAGAGCTATTGTTACATATTGCACACAGAAATGAAAACATGGACTTAGGAAAAAAATGTCCCACAGGTAAAGATATCCTCAGTAAACAGGTAATTTTAATTGTAAATAGCACTTGTAACAAAACTTCGTTTAGTAGAATTGTAAAGAGCTGTAATTTTAATCACTAGAATTGGAAAATTAATACAAACAAATTTGCAATATCCATAGAGAAGATTTCAATTTCAGGGGGTAAAAACAAGAATGAGGGTTTGAATTGTTCTTTCAGTGTTAGACACAGTTAATTTTTAGTGGTGGCCATGAACAATAAATCAACTGGCTTATTTCTAAGAATTTCACTGTTCATATTTGTTCTTGCAGTAATCGACCACATTGTCCTGAAGACAATAGGAGAGTGCATCCCTCAGAGGAATTTAACAGAGGAAAAAACAGATTTGCACCATACTCTTCACGAACAATGCACCCATCTTCATCCATACACCAAGAAGATAGTTCAACAGACTATGAAAGAAAGCCTTTTCCGGGTGAAACTACCAGAAGCATGGAACAAAGTAAAAGATTACCAGTTGTAACAATTGATTACAATTATGGTCTGCCACTAGACTGTGGATCTGTAGAGGATGAGAGATCCCATTATGATTTACCACCAAGAGACCACTACAACTGGAACTGAATAAAAAGGACAATGTTTGCTCAGCTTAGAATTGCTTTTACCCATTTCATTTTGTATGTGGACCAATTTTTTTTAAAGCAAATTAGTTAAATGAAAATGTCAGTAATGTCAGTAGTAAAGAACAGGTCTCCATTGTAAGATTAGCTTCTACTGATACTTGGTTCTTTAAATTTATTAGGCTGTATTTGTTAAGTGTTGTTGGAGACAATGTCTCTGTACACATGGAATTAAAACAGTCCTTCCTTTTAGTAAAATTGCAGCCCTGAAACAAACAACCCTTTAAAACAAACAACTTTCTGAGTGATTGTGTTTGTTTTTTGTTTCATAGTTCTTTAAAATATATGTGATTTCCAGATGCATAATAAATCTTATCAGGTAATGCATAATAAATGCATAATAAAACACTATCAGGTAGACTAGCACTGAAATTATAGGGCAAATACTTAGAAATGAATGAAGCCATGTTATGTCCAATTCATCCTTTAATTTGAATACAGAACTTTGAACTACTGCTAAAAGTCATTGCAGCACCACAATTTACTTCCATATTATCTGTACCATCCAATGAACTGACCTAGTTGCATTCTTTTTCATAGCAGAATTTTTCCCAGATTGCTAAGAACATGTAAACAAGTGGAATTTGAATATTCTAAATGTCAGACTTGCTTTTCAGTAATTGGAATAGCTCATCCTGATTGTGTATTTTTTTTTCCTGATCCCTTAGGTTATCTATGTTCAGAATAGTCCACTGCAGGTAAATTTCACCAGTTTCTCAGCAACAGATCCTAAGGAAGGTTGGCCATGTGTGTCACCTTCACCGTCTCGACTGGCCAAGGGCACTGGTGCCTATGTACTTACACCTCCTTGTTTGTCAGTCACATCTGTCCTACTCCTCAGTTCTATTGTTCACTAGTTTCTTACAGCAGAGCAATGTAATCAGAACAGAAAACGTACTTCTTCAGCTGAGCTCCTTTTAAGGGTCATGTATTGAACAGTCTCCTGAACTGCCTGTGGTTCTCACAAAGGTAGTGCAACAAACAGTAACTGAATTTTTGCCAGCAGCTGCACGGTAGCACCAACAGCTCCTACTATGGATAAGGAAATCATTCCACAGGATGGAAAAAAGTATTACTATAATACTTAGGTAAATTTAAATACCTACATTTTTCATTATTATTACATTTTAATGAAGTAATGCTGAAAAGGCATCACAACAAATAAGGATAAAGGGAGATTATTATATTAAAATAAACAATTCAGTGCAAGCTACTTAAGCTTGTTAAGACACTGCCTTAAAAGCAAAGCTTTAAAGCATTAAGCAAGAGGGTGTAGGTATACATTAGAAAACTGGGGAAAAAAACATTTGTACCAAAACCCAGAAAGGTTTCTTTTGGCTTTTAGTGGCAGCATAAAACCCAGATTTCTGAATTCGTGGTTCTGTACTAATAAGAACTAGATTGGAGTATCTTGTAACTCCTGTTGTTTTGTATCACATGCAAACAATTCTCCTAGTCAAAGGACTCCGTGGATATAAATTCATACTGCAAATGCTTCATTGCCTGTGCAACTGGTAGAACAACTTTGCCTTTGTTCATTGTACAAAGTAAATAGTTTTCTCATTTTCACAGCAGCTTTGTATTTCCCATTAAATTGTATTTGCCATCAAATCTGATGGTGAGCTTCATTCATGTGGTCTCAGGAATGAAGCCTGTCTATATAAACTGGTTGTGGAACTTAACACTAAATGTTACGAAAAGGCATTTGTTCCTTTGCTTGCCTTTTATTTTGTAAATTGAGCTGTAAGATGAGAATCTTTTATCTAGACTTCTTTATTTGGAAGTAAGAAAGATCTGCAACATGGGCTTCTATAGTGCTAGATCCTGTTAAAAAATCAACAAAAACCACCCTTCCTGGCATTTTCCAGCAGGGACCCAAGAATTACAGATTGATATTACTTTATATAAAGCATAAAGTGAATAAAGAGCAGCAAACATTTGCCCTTTGTATTTTTGTTTTGGGGTTTGTTATTTAGGATTGCAGTGACCCTAGAGTCAATCCTTTGCTACTTCAGACTGGAGAGCTGAAAAGCTGATGCACTGGAAAGCTCAGTGAAGAAGAAACATGGCATGAGAAGTTAGGATCAGCAGCAGCTCTTACCAGCCCTTGTCAGTTCCTGCAGGACCCTATGAGGGTTCAGGTGCAAAAATCCAGGTGGTGCAATTCTGTTATCTAACAAAAGAAACTTTCCTACCTGTGTTGAATGTCTCTCTTCAGGGAATATTGTTAAACATGATGCTTCCACAAATGGTTTTGAAAGGACTGTATGGAAATAGACATAATTTTATTTATTTATTTATTTATAATTTAGGATAAAGCTTTCCACCTTATTGTTCCTAATGAAATTATGCAGAACTAAGCACATAATACATTATGAACTCCAGCTGACATTTATCTCAAATTCCACAGTTGGTTCATCACTGTGTATTCACATCTGTACTATTTAATTGCTAATTAAATTCACATGGTAGAGAATGAAATGAGATGTTTCTTGTTTTTTTAAGGGAATATTGTATTACAGCAGCACTTATAAATAAAACACAATACTTTTATTTATTTCACAGTTGTACAAAAAGGTTATAAAATTTTGCTGGTCTCTTTTATGTATGTTCTCAGCAAACATAGAACTAGCTGTTGTTGAATCAAAGAGCATAAAAAGCCAGATACTGTTGGTTTCCACTGCCCTGAGTGTGAGATTCTGAAGAAAAACACAAGAATATAGAAAATCCAGACTGAGCACAAAATTATTTAATGAAGTTATAACAGTTCCAATATATATAACTGTTGAACTCAACTCTCAGAAAACTTCTTTTCTCTTGCTGTCCTGAAGCCATATTCATTGGATTTTTATCAGATGGTGAAGTCTTCATGCCAGCTTGCTTGGAGCTATGATCATCTTGAGTTAGGAAATATTCAGGTGATTCCTGGAAAATCCTGAAAGTTCACATGAGCTCTGTGCAGAAGGCTGATTCCCAAGAACGGCTTGGGAAAAAGAGAGGTGAGCTCCAACAGAAAACCAGAAGACAAGGATACAAGTAAATTTATATGTAGAAATCTACAATGTACAGCATTCAGTTTTCTGAGTGAAGAACAAGGTTACCTATAAAAGGGCTAGAAAGGTTTGCATGTGATTGTTTTTTCTCTCAGCTGAGGCAAAAGGTAAATGACCTACAAGGAGCCACAAGTGTAATTCGGATCCTTCCCTGTTTATTGCATCTGCAGGAACTGCTAGCAAGCTGCAGGGTTTCTCTTTGTGTGTGCAAAAATGATCAGTGATGTTACCCTTCAAATTTGGGGTGCACTACTACAACCAGTGTGCCAGGACCAGCAGTTCAATGACATAAGCAGCATCTTCTCAAAGAAGATCAATTCTTTCTTAAAATGTCTTAGGTTAAGCATCCAGAAATGCAGGCACCCAAAGGTCTTTTGTGGCCTAAGAACCTGCTAAGTGCTGAGAAAAGAAGGAAGGTATCCCCCATCTGGGGTTTAGCAAGAGGGTATGAATCCTTGGCCGCTGTGAAGAGCAGTTTATTTAAATGTGTGTGCAAACAAAAAGCAATAGCTTCCATGCTGTCACCAACCACTAGAGCTTGTTTCCTCTCCAGGCTGACTGTTCCTTGCTCCAGGTGTCAGCAGACTGTGCTTTACTGGTTCCAGTGGACAGCAATTACCAAACCAGCAGCTCCCTTTCTTCCTCTCGTGGGGAGCCAGAAAAACAGATGACAAAAACAAACCAGGTGAGAAAGCAACTTGATTCTTTGTCCTTCTGAGATGAGAAGCCAATGCAGAGGTTGCAGGGAAAGGACAGGAAAAGAAATGTTTTAAAAAATAAAAATGAAGGATGGAAAATGAAAATGCAAGTATCAGGGTGGGAGAGTCACCAGTGTGAGGGAAGAAACATGCAAAAGGTGCATGTGTAAACAGCTGGTGAAAGATTACTGGGTATAAAAAGAGGACACATGCTGGAGGAGGAGTTCCTGGCAACTTCTTATCTGGGTCTTCTAAGTTGTGCATGTGTGAGCTGATGTAAATAACAGTTATCAAAAAAAATACAGGAGCACTCAGATCTCTAATCCTACAGTAAAGTCATGTGGGATCTTAAAACTAATTAATGCTTCTCTCTAAGCTTTAAATTTAGTCTATGTGTAGTATAATATCCTGTTGATATTCCCTGTAGAATCCAATGAGAATTTCAGGCAATCAAGTAAGAAACTACTCCACAAACCTATTCCACATTGAAAACGAGCTCAGTTTTTACTGGGTATCAGGAATCCTATCATTTGAGGAATCTGTGAATAAAATTCAATTTGTCTATTACAGGTACATACCTGTCTTATCTCACACTTTCAAGACAGCATAAAAACACACTATAATGTTGGTATTACTGTACCCATCACACAAAACTTATAAATTAGTTAAAGTGTAACAAACAAATCTGAAGTAACTCTCTAAGAAGTACAACAAGCAGGTCAATACAAGACATACTGAAATCAGGAGACATTTATTGCTTTATGAGGAACACTCAGGACTGAATGTTCCACAAAGGAAGATGAAAGAACCCTCAACATAGATAAGTCTGATAAAGTTGTTACAGATGAGGATGTTCCCCATGTAGTTCTTCAAATGGCCTCTTCTAACATAAACAGAAAGAAGTTTTTACTTTCAGAGTTATACTACCAAACAAAAGTCCATAAAACAAGATTAACTCTTTTAGGAGAAGAAAACAGAATTCAAACTGCTCAATCTGTTTATCTCAGTCCATCTTTGAGATGCACAAAGTAAATTTAAAAAAAGTATAAACAGGTATATCCAAATGCTGGAGCTGATTGATCCTTGTCTGCACACTTCAGATGAAATATCGGATCATCCCATCCTGGTATCAACATCATGTTGTAGATATTCAACAGCAATTCTGGTATACAGTAAATGGCAAATTATGGTATTCACACTACATGCTGGAAATCTCTCACAGGCCTAAAATATATTCTGAGAAACAATATTTGCAAATTAAAATAAAAGAAAAACAGTTATTCCTTTCTATCACTTAAATATAGGAGTTAAAATATATAGAGAGCAAAGGGTACGTGCCCCAGACTTGTTTTTAAATCTAATTTAAACTCATTAACTGCTGCAGAACTTGTGATGATGGCCACAGATTAGCTTTCTTTTTTATCTTTGAAAAGCAACAGCTTTTGGAAAGAGCTGGACTAGATGTGAAACCTCTGGCCTTGTTTATTCAGCATTATAGTGTGCTTCTGAATCCTTATGTCCCTGATGACAGAGGTGCTTTTCTATTTATGCTCTTTGTATTCAGTTTGTGCACACTGGAATTATATGCACTTTTTTTTAACTGTACAGACCAATGTCCCTCTTGCTTTAGGTCAGGAAAAAATAAAGGTCAGACTACTGAAATTAAATAAAGAAAAAAGCCCTTAAAACCACACAACTTTAGATAATAGAAAAATTTAGTAAAAGGTCTCTAGTTGTTTCTGTCATGTTGTTTTCATGTTGCATTTTTCCACAGGACTATGTAGAAAGACCTTTAGGTCTATATAAGACTTTATAGGAAGAGTTTGACCTCATTATTTCCCTTTCTCTTTGTCTCTGACTGGCTCCTTTGTGTCTGCTACCTTGATCCAAACAAGCCAAATTAGATACTTGACATCTTGACATGAGCTTTTCTCCCCTTCAGTTACTGTTAATCCCTTAATACTTCAGAATTAAGTTTATTTACTGAATGTAAATTTACTTTAGTTACTTTCTTGACATAGAAAGTGGTGTAGTTCCATGCACAGAGACGTCAAAAGAAGGAGGCTTCAAATGTAAACGTAACAGCTTGTTTGAATAAAACACCAACTGTATGAAATGGATAGATAATACCATTTCCTAAAAATGCCACAGGAACAATAAACTACCCAAACTATAAAATATTTATTTGACTTAGGATAGCATGGATAACTGCTAGACAAAACGAATAAATTTACAGGTTTTGTACATAAAAGGTTTTCAAAGGACATCAGTAATTTATGTCTTCATGTGTTATAGGGTAGAAAACAGAGCTGAGTTAGAAAATGGGAAATTCATGATCATGGAACTAAATGCTGAAGAAATTAGAGTCCATGGCTACTAAAAACAAGGTGGTTGTACAACCTTATACAACAAAGTTGATCACTTGTACAGAATATCTGTTTCAAATGGAGATAGGCAAGAAGCAACACTTCTGAACAAGTTTGTGCCATCTCATGAGATAAAATTCCTGAAATCAGAAAATCACAAGAAGAGAAACACAAGTTTTCCCTCTCTATTTGTCATATCATGAGCCTCTCATTCAGGAAAATTGTCACAAATTGACAATATTAAATATGATCAGAGGTAATGAAATCTAATGAGATAGTTACACAGCTCTGGTGACATTGGAAATCTTTTAGATGTTGGTGATTTTCACTACCTAGTGGTTATTGCAATCCTATTTGATGTTGAGAAATTGAAGCCCATCAGACATTTTTCAGAAATGTTGCTGCTGGATGTTGTGGGTGGCAATGCTTTGCCCTGATTTGTCTCTCAGAATCCAGCATTTCCTTGGTATCTGAGGTGTTTTTAAACTACTAGAGCTATCAGGCAGCATCCAGCCTCCAGCCACCAGCACTTTTTGTGAAGAACTTAAAAGGAAGGCCATGAACAAGTCGACTTTCTATTAAAAGGCTTTCCAGAAGGTTATGCAGCTACTAAAAATCCTCCTTGGAGTAAAAGTAAGACAATTAAAAGCCATGAGTTGGCATGGAAACTAGTGAAAAAATAAATACACCTTTAAATAAAAATCAAACAGAATAGCAAGAGACATTATTAGTTAGAAAGAAACAAGAGATTACTCAAGAAAAAAAAAATCCTTCAGCAATCAGAACTCTGATTTTAACAACACTACTAAAGAGGGGCCTAACCTACAGAGATAAAATGTCAAATAAAAACAAGGAAGATTAAATAATACTTGAAGAAGAAGCAGATAAATATATAAAAACAAATAAGAATTTTAAAGTTTAAATGTTAGAAATGGTCTACAAGATATCTAGTTAGTTTGCAGACCTCAGAACAGAAAGCATTCTTAAGAAATACATGTTGCAAAGAACCTGCACCGTTTACCTGCATAAGTTCATACTGCATAAATGTATCTGCCAGAAATTTTTCCCCAGATTATCAAAATAATCATAGTGATTAAAACACAAGCAGAGAATCTGTCTAAGCAAACTGCTAAGCAGGGGCAAGCTTCTAAGACTAACTTGTCTTCAGACAAGTTTTCCAAGGGAATTTGGAAATCAAATAACATAAACACTAAAATACATGCAAGCTATTATGAAAATAATCTTTTTTTATCAGACTAGAAGGCAGCAAATGCTATACCTACCACTACAGAGAGGCTGGTGTGATCCTGAGCAATACGAATCTACAAACCTTCAGGACACAAAAAACTAACTGGAAGTTAGTCTTCTAAGAGTCCTGAACATGTAAAAGATTATGTTATATCAGGTCTAATCAGGAGGGATTCCACCTGAAAAATGGTGCCTCTGTCATCTGCTATTTGCACAGCTGGAGCACTTGGAGGCTGCACCACTTTCTGCCTGGGCTCTGGCAGCCAGCAGGGCACATACCCGAGCTGCTGTCGCTGTGCACGTGCAGCCCGAGCAATAGGAGTTCACAAGTGAACACAGCTAGCAGGAGAAAGAAAGCAAAATAAAAACAGTTGAGATGAATGCAGGAAGTACTGATTGAAACATACCAAAGGAGTGAAATTACGGAGTTTTATTTAATTTAGGAGCAGCTTGGAGAGAGTATA
The DNA here is from genome assembly GCF_024509145.1 of Vidua macroura. Classification (NCBI taxonomy): domain Eukaryota; kingdom Metazoa; phylum Chordata; class Aves; order Passeriformes; family Viduidae; genus Vidua; species Vidua macroura. The sequence goes on from NC_071578.1 coordinate 15,619,100, forward strand.
TTGGCACACAACAGATTTTCAGGGGGGATTCTTTTAACAAAAGAAGGAGGGAAATGTATAGGTACTCCTTGAAAAATAGTTCCAAAAAATGCAAACAAAATTGGTGTGACTTACAGAGGCGCTGAACAGATGCATGGACAAAGAAGAATTAGTTTTCATAGGGTGTAGGGAAAGGATTGAGCAGAAGATACAAGTGAATAGTTAAGTAATGATGTGCTTTACATAAATGTCACATCAAAATACAAATATATATGGTGTGATACTTGAATTAATTGTGTTTGAGTCCAGAATGCCTGGAATAACTGATCATTCTTTCTGTCTTTTGCAGATTGTTTTGCTGGAAGTGCAGTTTATAATAATTTCAGCAAGTACTCAGTGCATACGACCCACCACTAAGATTTTCCCTGCATTTATTTTTATCAGGTAGGAGCTGTTCAAAACAAATTTTATTGCATATTTGATGTGCCCTCTGCCTTGACTGCTATTAAAACTGTTTTTAAGGAACCTAAGAGGAAATAGGATGTTAGAATTGGAAATATCACCTGAGGATCATTTCAATAACGTCCACAGCAGGACAGGATGGCTGCTGATTCCTGGCTAAACAAACACGGAAATACTATCAGGGATGTTTGCTATGCATCCATGTCAACAGCATCAAACATACAAGGAAAATATCTCTGCCTTCAGTCTGTTCCTTGCTGCTCCATACCCCAATTCCCTGCTTCCCTCCCCATACATGGCTAAATCAAACATGGACACACACAGGAGCAGGTATGTGCCTGGGATCATGGGCAGGGACCCAGGCAGGTGCACCTGCAGCACAAGGATATGGGATGGCAGAAAGGAAGGTGTGGGGAGTTTTTGGAGTACTCTGGTGAGAGGCTCCTGGCCTCCAGCTAAACCCACTGTACTTTTTGTGTGTATTCAGCTACAGGAGGTATATTGAGCTATTTAAAGGTAGCTACTGTATCACAGCCATGACAGGCAAAAGGCATTACCTGGGTCGTCGAGTGTGACAAAACCCATGTCCACCACTGAAAAACAGGTCTGTGTTTTGTTCTGTGCTCAGAGGCCTCACGCTGACTCTCATTGCCAGTGTTTGGGGCCACTCCAATGCCACTTTCCAGTTGCCACAGTGCTCCCACCAAAGGACAGGAGAAGAGACAGGCAGGAAAGCAGCACCCCTGGCATACTTTAGGAAAGGCTGAAGTATAGGCTGGACCTGCACGGATAAGGATAGATTGAAGCATTATCCCAGTGTCAAAAGACAGTGATAATTAGAATGTTTGTTTGGAATATGTGCTCGTGGGGACGGAATGAGTGAGCCCATACATGAAGAGTTAACTCTTCGGGGAGAGAGAGACCAACCAGAAAGACTGGGGAGCAGAAATCCCTCTAGAAGGGTTGGGTGTGAAACACTCACACCACAATGGGCTTCAGAGGAAAACTTTATCATACTGCACTATGCAAATTCATGTTTATCCAAGGCTATGCCATCACAGGAAAAAAAAAAAAAATCTATTACATTGTTTCCAACTTATCACATGAAAGGTTACCTACGTCAGCTAACTTTATGTACCAGTCTGGGACCATTAATTTAAATGATTAGTCGAAGGCTAATTTCTTCATCTGGATCTGATGGAAGCTGATAGCGAGCACTTGGGAGCCTGGTGTGCCGGCCCGGAACGAGGGGCAATGCCGGGCCGGATCCCAGGGATCTTTCAGCATCGCCCGGGGCCCGCCGGGCTGGGAGGACGGGCCGCTGTCTCAGCCGGAGCGACGGCAGAGAGCGGGAAAGAACGTGGCCCCTCACACAGGCGCCGTGACCCGGCCGGACCAGCCGCCCCGTCGCTGCCCGGCGTGGCTGGCGACGCTTATAAACCCTGGGGTGTTCCCACCCTCGTGTGCCATAATCGCTCTGCGGTAGCAGCCCGCCGTGACAGCCACCCCTCAGTGCTGCGGGGGCTCCAGGGCGCCCGCCCGCAAGGACGGTGGGGCCGCGCGACACAGCCCGGCCACAGCGCAAGGCACGGCGGGAGTTGTAGTCCCACCGGCAGCGACTTCGCGCCGCAGCACCGGGCATGGCCGATGGACGGCGGACCTCGGCAAGACCGGGGTGCGGCGTTGGTTCAGCGAATACCGACCGCCCTTTCCCGCCGTGTTGCGAAGGCAGAAAGGCCATCACCCAGTAGACATGGAAGGAAAAGCGTTTACTCCGCGTTCTCGTGTCCTTTTCTCCCCTCAGGGTTCGGGACTGGGGCTCTCTCCTTTGAGTTCCTCCCCCCATCGCCCTACAGATGGAACGCCCCGGCAGATGCCGGCACCCCCCCAGCCGGCCCGGCGGGCTCCATGGCCGATCCTGCTCAGTGCGGGCGCTGCGCGCTCCCGCCCTCCTTGCTCTTAGAAGCGCTCCCGCCATTGGCTGCGGCTGGGCGCTCTTGCCAATCAGGAAGCGGCTCTCATGGAGGAAGGGAATAAATACAAGATGGCTGCTCATATAAAACCAGGCATTGGGCTTCGCCCCGGTGATGGGGGAATCGAGGCTTTAACCCGCGCTCTGAGGGTCTTTCGCCGCTCTCGCCCACGCCGCCGCCGCCCCGCCCGGGGGAGCGACACTCCGACCGCCGCCGGCCTCTGCCGCGCTCAGGCGCTGCCCGCGGATCGCCGGCGGGGCCGAGGCCGGGTGCGGCGCCCCAGGCCCGAGCGAGGCCCAGCGCCCTCCGCCCGGGCAGCACCCCGGCCCCCCCGTCCCGCCGCCCGCCGTCAGCCAGGCCCGGCTCCAGGCGGCCATGGCCGTCTCCAGGTCGGTGGGAGCTGGGAAGAATAGGGGGAGTTGGGCCGATAGCGGCGACCCGGCGCTCCCGGCTCTCCGTGTGGCCTCGTGCCGGGGGGGGAGGACGGGTGCCCGCTTTCCATCTCCTTTTTGCTTCGGGAGCCTGCGGAGACCTCGCCGCGGCCGCCCCGCTGGGGTCTGGGGGTGCCTGCGTGCTCTGGCGCCTGGGTTTGCGTCCTGGCCTGGGGCGAGTCCCGTGCCCCCTCCCTTCCTCGGGCCGCAGGGGCTCTGCTTGGGGCGTCTCGGGCTTCCTCCCGAATTCGACGCCTTCGTTTTGTTGGCCAGTCTTTCCTAGGGTGGTTAAACTGATAGGGAATAGGAAACTATGTTACTGAGTCCCAACAACTGGCGAGAAACTGTTTTTTGCGTTTCCAAGCCCTTGGTTGTAAAGTAACCAAAATAAAACAGGCTTTCACGGAGAAAAGTGATCGCTGTATTCTGGCTCTGCCTCAAAATGTTGGGCAGTATCTGCTTGCACACATGTGCTCTGGGGTGTGCCAGCGTTTAAAGCATTCACAGATACAGAGGTGTGTCTTAACAGAGCTGTTTTATAAAAAATGCTGACCACAAATTTTTCTTTTTTTTTTTTTTTTTTTTTTTTTCTTTTTTCTTTTTTTTTTTTTTTTTTTGGTGTGTGTGTGAAACGGGCGGGTTAAGCTTCCGAACAGGATACTTGAAAGGAAACCATAAATCCAAATTAAGCTTGTGATAGATTAGCTCCAAGTCACGTGTTGTAGTATCTCTACTTCCAATGTGCTATCACAAAAGTAAATTCTGTTTCAGTAGCTGTGTGTGAATAAGTTTGCAATTCTATGTAGCAAAGTAAAGGTGTGCACATTTATAATGACATCAAAATTAATGGCAGCAATGCACCTTTTAGGGTCTTCTAGTAGAAGGTGTTTTAGGCTTTGTAGTTTGTGCAAAGTATCACTTTGTTTTATTCTACTCTTATTTTTTTATCAACTTGTTATATGTTTGTTGTGGCTTTTTCTCATCCCCCAAATCTGTCCAGAAGAACGTGGAAGTAGTAAGGATTGCTGTAACAAGATTAGCGTGTACATTAAAATAAGTCATCATGTAAAGTAGAGGAGTCGTCTAATTACATTAGGTCTGGTCAGTCTGCTTAACCAACCTTGCTAATGTACATGTGATATAGAGGCTAACAGGAATATCAAGATAGAGCTTTTCAGCTGTGTGCTGAGGCCGTGTCTGCTCTAAAGGCTGGTTTCCATTTCATTACCAAGGTTGCTTTAGTGGAAAACAGCAGTACAAAGATTTAGTTAACACCTTTTGGGAACTGAAAGTAAAACTAGATGTGGCTCATTCGAAGATTCAGTGTGAAGCACTGACAGTTGGTGTGTTCATAATAATGTTATATATTGCTTCAGATTATCGTTGTAGTATCCAAATGTTACACAACTGAACACAAGGTATTGAACGTCAGTAGAGGTGCTGTAATACTGGTGAGTTGGTAGAGAGTTGTTTCAGCTTCATGTGTAACTTAAGTAAAAGAATACACATTTTGGAGTGCTGTAACATCTTGACTATTCCTGGTGAGCACCAATGTTTATATAATTGTAAGAAGTAATAGTGTGTGAATTTTGTCTGTCTGTGTCCCTTTGAAGTTAGACTGCAGCTCCTGATAAATGGAGTTTCCTTTCTGCTGCTGGACCATAGGAACGCTGATACAGTGTTGGTACTGCTTTTGGAAATAAAGATACCTTTCTTCACCTTTTAGTTCAGAACACTGAACTTCAAAGGTCCTTCCCTTTCAGACATATTACAAATAATTGTTTGTGCACTTGTGTGTATAACTACATAACTATTTTTTGTTTGGTTTAGTTGGCCAAGCATCTGTTCTAATTCCACTTTTCCTCTAGGTAGTTACAGTTACTTTTTTTATTTATTTTACCATAATATTTCATTGTTGAATGCCTCTTACATGTACAAGTTTGGAGAGTGAGGAAGAAGCTGAATCAAATTAATCTTTCTCTAAAGTCCACAGTCCTTGTGGAGTGTATACCAAGCATTACTATTAACAATAATTTCATTAGGGGTAGTTCTATATTGGAACAACTCTTTTAAAAATAACTTGTTTTGGAAGTGAGGATTGGAGTAGTTTTACATTCTCAATAAATTATCAGGTAGTTGTTTTCCCAGGAAAGTTTAATTTCTGCTTTTTGACCAGTTGAAAACCTCTTAAAAAACCCTAATCTGTTCAGGGAGATCCAAAAAAACATAGGGAATGCTTTGAAATACCTCCACATTAGATTGAGAATTTGGGGCTTTGCTATTAGTATGGTCATCTTAAAAGTAATTGTAACTAATTGTAACCTATTGACAATAAAGTCTGATATTTAATTCTGCATTTTATGTTGCATAGATTGAAGACCTCCTTCTAGAAAACATTTGTGTTGATGCTCTAGAAAACAGACATAAAGCAAAACAGTAAGATACCTCATCCCAAAAGGTGTTGCAGAATATTTGCACTGTATATGTTGATGTCTTTGGTAGTTTATGCTGGAGAGACTAAAGAACACCATCCTCCAGAAGCAGGGATAGGTGGGTGGGAAGGTTGGTTTTCCTTCTGTGAATGTGCAAACCAATTTGGTAGGCCTTAGCTTCTGTCACCAATCTCTGTCACTTACTTCATCTTACAGATGAATAAGTATAATGTTTGCATAGCTAATAAAAAAATCCCAATGTTTTTGATAGTGGAACTGAGAAGATAAAAAGGAAGTGAAAGGTTTTGCTTCAGCTTCATTCCTGCAAAGTGCATGATCCAAGTGAACAATTGCAGTGGTTCACTAGTGATCTTTAGAGATACTTCAGAAGACAAAGTAATACTCCCGAGAGGATGACAACTCATAGATTACTCAAGATGGTAGAGTTTCAGTAGGTAATAAAATTATGATAGTCCTTCAGTATCTAATAAAACTTTGTTTCCAGTTTCTTAATGTGTTCAAAGGCACCCCGTTATTGTAACACCAAGGTGTTAATGCCTTTCTCCTGTTTTTGAGTGCCTTTGCAGTATGAAGGAGAACCAATGTACTTTTAAAATGTAACAAAATTAGGAGGCTGGTAAGGTGCATTAAGAGTAACCAATTTTATTTTAGTTGATATAGCCTTTAAGGTCTCTCTGAAATACCTTGAAGACAATCTCTTCAGGGTATGTTCAAGACAGTTCCTTACAGAAATATAGAGAGCATTATTTGCGACTCTTGCAACCCATTCTTGATTTGATCTGTGTAAGAGTAATAAAAACTCGTTTTCTAGAGTTTTCGGTGGTTTTGTTTACTTGCATTTGTGTATGACTGGTAATAGGTACATTAGGAACCTAGTTTTTATTTTAAAGTAAATAATGTCAAAAGGCTGTGAGAGTAAAGCTCCTGTGAACTAAACAGGCCTCATGTATTGCTCTCAGCTTTTGAAGTGTAGGGCTGTGACTTCCCAAGAACAAGTGGCTGCACTGGCTGGCATCATTACTTATATAGCATTTCAGATTTAATACTGCATCAAAAATCTCTTACGTGCACTGTATACCTTTTAGAAATTTTTTTTGAGGTTATCACAGACTTTCTCCATGAAGAATTTAGCTTTTAGCTTCTGTGGAAGCTATTGCTTCATGGCTGCTCTTGCATAAAAAGCAGGAGTTAACCTGAGCAAGTATGTGTTCATTACTGCTTAAAGGCCTATGCCCAAAGCATTAGAATAGATGTTCTATAATCAATGTGCTTATGGGAGTTCAGACTCAAAAGAGGGGAAAGAATAATGTAACTCTTCCCGTGTTGGTGGAGATTAACTTGAAGACCAGAACAGTGGACTGCCTTCTGTGCTGCTTGTTGTGGGAGGGCTGGTACAGTCAGGGGAAGGGGGGAAGCAGAGCTAGCATGTGCACTGCTGCCCAAATGAGATAGAGCTCTCAGTTTCTCAGACATACTTTTCTGCTGGACTGAAGTGAAAATTGAAAGTCAGAATTGCTTGCTGATAAGAATGCCAACCTGCTCCAGCAGATGGAATTTGAATAGTCACTGAGGTGTTCACTTTGTAACTTACTGATACACATCTTGTATTAGTCTGTCCTGACAGCTGCTTCAACTTGCAATTCTCTCTCACAGGTTTTGTAATGTAATTGGTCACATTTTGGGGTGCATTGTTAGTTGTAGATACATATGTAATAGTTAACAAGTAAAACTTGTACAGCATAAAGTTGTAGATCATACATGAAACATACAGTCCATATGGAATTAATTATACTAATTTTAGCATTTGGTTGGATTCCATATGCAGTGTATAGTACTGTGACCTGGTGTGGTCATGGAGCTGTTGTGTCATTCCAGATGTTCCTTCAGCTGCTGTGTAGGAAGCAAGATTTCCACAGTCCCACCTTCATAACTGTTTGCACACCTAGGAGAAGTAAAATCACAATCCATTCTTTGTGTGTCATTGCACTTCTGGGTTTTGTTCTGAATTCTGTTGAGTGGGTTTTTTTCTCTTACTGGCTGATTGACTATTTGAAAGTTGCTTATTTGATTACTTAACTGTTCATGTGAGTGAGTGTTTAGAGCTGACCAAGCTAGGATTTGACCAAATCATGAAGTGACAGCAGAGGACTGTCAGGTCAACAAGAAGAGTCAGACTCCATTAGAACTTAGGTTGAATTTCACCCTTGTCAAGTCTAAAGTTTAATTTAGGGATGTTTTCAAGGTGTCTGGGCTATTTCTGTATTAAGAAATAGTGCCTGGGAGGAAGTTTTGTGGATGTTGAAAATACCAACTCCTAAGAGGATTCTCTTGCTTTCTGATGGGTGCTAGCTAGCAGCTTTTCAAAGTGCTCTAGGCAGAGCTTGACATTACTGTTCCAGGGACTATGCCACTAAGGATTTTTTTGTACAGTCACACAATTTTAATGGGTTGGAGGATATGCTAAGGTAGTTGCAAGGTGTTCATACCAGATGGCCTTTACTATTAGAGATTGCTCTCAGGACAGTTTAATATACTGGGGCACAGAGATGTAAAGTCCAAACAGGTCATTTCATGGGCAGCAGTCAGTTCACTGTCCCTTTTTCCCTTTGCTCATTGAAAGCAACCAATTGGGAGTTTCATCATCTGAAGCCCTGTGGGCACCCAGTCCAGTCAGAACACTTACACTGGGACAGTTGGGGTCTTTATACAATGCAGCTGCACGTGTGTTCTTTTGCAAACATTTTGAAGAGACCGTTGCTTACACCTTTACCTTGCCATTAATTATCCAACTACTAGCTTTCTAATGCCTCTGGAGCTGAAGGGCTTTCAAGTTCACATCATCCTGTTTCCACAGGAGTGCCATAAGGTTCACTTTAAATAGTGTGACAACTGTCCCCTCAAATGGAGATCAGCCCTCTGTTTGGGGCAGCAGCAAAGAACTGCAGGTTAGCATGAAGAGCAGAACAGGTAATTTATTGCAGCATTTGCCTCCTGTGCCTTGGTGAGGGTCATGTCTAATTTGGTTCAATGCTCAATGTGCAAAACTAGTGACCAGAAGATGGAATCACTGTGGTACTTGGAGAATGGCATCCAGTATCATCTGAGATGCTTCACCTACAGAAGAGCCACCACAACTAAGTGGTGGCTCTTCTGTAGGTGAAGCATCTCAGATGATACTGGATGCCTGTTCTTAAGCACCTGCATTGATGCCTGTGTCAGAAGCATCTCTAATGGACTTTGTGGAAGTGTAAAAGGTGTTTCTTAGAAGAAAAAATTGAGTGGAGTGCTGATCATAAGAACTTTGAATTGTTGCTCTCAGTCATGTCTTTCTGATATACTTCAACAGAGACTAGAAAAGTCTTGGATTTCTAAAGTGTGAGGAAGAAATTACCTCTTTGAGCAAGGTAGTGCTTTGTGCTGAGCTCATACAGCATGAGTTCATATCAAAGTCGTATATCGTTGCTGTCCCATTGATGAGATGTAGTTGACACGGAATTGGAGGATGACAGAAGCATCTAAACCATTGTTTAAGAGTTAAAAGTGAAGAACTTTGTATTTTTAAGTTCTGATTGCAGCAGTTAAGTGCAAAAGTAGCTTTAGAGATATCTTTAATTTTTAGCATGCATTTGTATTTAAATTTTTATAATAATTTACAATTTTTTCTCATAATTTACAAGTATTTTTGTTTTTATTCTTTTTCTTCCCCAAAGCATTCCTTGTGTTTCTGTTGTTTGCTTGTGTCTTCTATAGGCTTAGAACAATTTTTTTGACAGAGTTGAAGTATGTCATAAAATAATTAAAAATTTTATCTGCACTGTAGAGCATCTCACTCTACCACATTGCTTCACACTTCTGGGAATGATGTGAGGCATGTGGTGCCCTGCCTACATGTGCATGAGAAGCACATGCCACTAGAAAACTAGGTTCTCTCTAGTAACTTGTTTAGAGACTGCTAGTTTGTTCTGAAAATGAAAACCTTGTCAGAATTTAGGAAACTTCTTTTTAAACTGCAGGTACTCAAAACGAACTTGTTTGGAATTTTAGTGGGTTTTTTTCATTCTTAATGAAACTCAGACTGAAAGCTTTAATTTGAAAAACAAACCAACTAACACTACTGATCATAGACAACTTTTTCAGTGCTACCTTTCCAACTCATGAAGAATTCTGGCTCTGCCATTCTCTGCTGCAGCAACACTGACACGTAATTTGAAAATCTTAATAGCTCCAAAATATTATCAGTTTGGGAATTTTACATCCTCCTGCGGGAGGAAAAGAGAATGATTAGTGTGACCAGGACTATGTTAGTCAGACGTTGTTCGCTGTGTTTGCTAATCCTGTTTCCATGTATTTTGCTGGAGTTGAAAGCTGAAACCTTCCTGTAGTGATGTCAGACAAGTGAAAGATTTTTTTTTTGTTTGTTTGGTTTGCATTTGTGTGTAATTTAAGCAGATTTTGGAATTTACAAATTCCAAACCAAGCACACTGTAGACTAAAGAAAACTCCAACAAAACAGAGTGTATTTTGTAGGTAACACAGCTTCAGAAAGTTGTGGGTTTTAGGTGTGGAGATGCAGTGTTGTAACTATGTCTGGAATTTAAGTTGAGTTTTTGAGGGTAGGCTGACTTAGTGGTTTCCTCCTGTTTTGACTCATGAAGAGTTCTAGCTGGGGAAGTGGTCACAGTTACTCATTGTGCTTGACTTTGAGATTAAAAAAGATAATTTGATCATTAAAGGAGCTTGTGGTACAAGATGGCAAACTTGAGTATGGAACACTGAAGTTTCACAGAGAGCTGAAGAATGAAAGGGGTGAGAACAAGCAAGTTGGAGCAAACAGTGGTTCTTGTGAAAGCCACTGTGTTTTGTATTGAATAATAGTGACTGCTGGAAATCAGGTTGGGTCATTACTGTCAGAAGTGCTGAAGAAAAAATACTGTCAATGAATGACGTACTTGGTATGTTTCTCATGGCTAGTCCACTATCAGGGATTCAGAAGTGTTGGATCTGTAAAACTTTTTTCTCCTTGACTGTGATCACACAAAGCTGCTGGATTAGATATATCTGGGATTTAATTTTTGTGACTTTAAAATAACTTACTAACTAGTAAATCATAGCAATTGAAAGTCTAGTTTTATCTACAGAGATTGAAATAAGCTCACCTATTTCAGTAGTAGGAAGATGATTATTTCTAGGATGGCAGATAGCAGAATTGTGTCTAAGAAGTTATAATGATTTTAAATCTAATGAATACTTAATCTAATACCTCTAGTTATGAGAGTATTTGGGTTTTGGTATTGCCTTGGCCCTGCACTGCAATTCCTATTGTGTTGTGGCCGATTAAGATATACTCAGGATTAAGTACAGTTTAAGCATGCCAAAGAAAATACAAAATCCAGTGATGTTGGAAAGAGGTTTTGGTGGATTTTTTAATCATCTTTTTACATTATTGGAACTAATGTCAAAGGCAATTTACACGAAATGTAATTAGTAGCAACAGACTAACAGGGACAAGGCATTTGTCCTTTCTTGTGTGTGCTCAAACTAAGGATGTGTGTTTATGAAAACAGTTGTCCAGAATAGCTATATCTTTATTCTGCCAGGCTGGTCTAGGTGAGCTTCACTGCTGTGTTTTGTATTGTTGCATTCTTGGAGGAGTATTTTTATGATAAGTCTGGAATGAACAATTTTAATTACACTGTGTGAACAGGTTTTAGATTCTTATTCAGTAATAACCTCAGACTGCCCAATAACTAAAGCATCAACTTGGCACTCATTAGAGAGCTCTGATCAACCCACTGATAGTGGAGGGAGTAATGAATACTTGAAACTTCAGTCATGGATTTGAGTATCTAGATAGTTATGTGAATATATACGTAAAGACAGACTTTATTTCTCATTCAGTGACAAGAAAGAAATTTATTGTTCTACAAATAGATTATTGGAGTCTTTCACTAAATACAGAGTTACTGTGGAAACAGATCTGCTGTATTTTGTGGGAAGAGCAGAAGCATCAGACAACTTCCAAGCTGTAAATACAAGAGGTTTGGTTTTATGTATTTCAGGTAATTAGGGGGAAAAGATGTGAAAAGTAGAAATTTGCCATCGTGGAGAAGCAGAGTTTGGTGTTACAGATAACAGGCTGTGTTGTCAATAGAAGTGATAATGCACAGTAGGAGCAGCTGAGCCCTCTGCTTTTTCTATCAAATAGAATTTGATGATCACTCACAAGATATTTGTTTCAAGATTGAAAATGTTCTATCACAGAACAAAGATGGCATTTTTTCTTGTAACTGAAGATTTTTTAAACTAGCATTTCTTACAATTACTTTTTTTTTTGTTACCAAATTAAATGTGCTTTTAGAACAGCTATGCTTAGTATTAGAAAAATAGTACATTATTCACCCTGCCAACTGACAGTCTTCAGGCAGACATCTCTTCTCTTTGAGTTATATAAACTGAAAAATGTGGGGGAATATTAATAGAAATGGACAACTGAGCTATGAATAGCATAACTTTTTGGTTTTTGTCAATCACATTTAGGCTTGATCGTCTCTTTATTTTACTGGACACTGGTACAACACCTGTAACAAGAAAAGCAGCTGCACAGCAACTTGGGGAAGTAGTGAAACTGCATCCTCATGAACTGAATAATCTCTTATCTAAAGTAAGATGATCTAAAGTATGTTTTTCCCTTGTATTGTAATGGTGAGAATAAATCTAGTTTAAAGGGGTGTGCTTCTGTGGGAAGAAGAAAATGCATTGTGGTCTTGGTTTTTTCAAAAGTAAGAGAATGAAGAAAATTAGGGGGTGCTTCTGTTGAAGGTACTGTTCTGTCAGCTTCTGAAATTATTATGTAAGTGAGGTTTCACTTAGCATTCAATATTGATATTCAGCGTTTGCTGTAAGTTCAGACCTTCTTCTATAAAGAGAAGCTCTACTGCTTTACAAAGATTTCTGCACTTGCCTTTAAAGATTATCACTTCTGTGATAAAGCATTAAAAAAGTCAGAGGCTGCATATCTTTAAAAGGGCTGGAAATTGGCAAGAGTTTTCCATTAGCTTGAGACTTCAATCTGATCAAGTCTAGTAAAACCACCAAAAATAGTTCATATCTGACAGCTGGAGATGGCTCAGTGACCTCAGTTCTGTTCTTACTGAACAGGTGCTCTCACCACAATTGATGTTATCAACAGAGTGGCCAAGGAATCATTAATATCAAACTGCTTTCAGAGAAAGAAGTAGTTTTTCCAGATGTGTGACATAGTGATAAATTAGTTTTGAAGAGCATATATTGCTTCAAGTGATCCATGTTGTATCTCTTCTTGGGTTAAATTACTTCAGGGTTTTAAGGTCTGTTAATCAATTTTGAACGCTTCCTTGTAGAAAAAAAGCCAGCAAGAAACCAACCAACCAAAAAAAATAAAAACATGTCTCAAGCCTTGTTCAGTACCTGGAGGAAATCAAGCTTCAGTTTAACTGATTAGACTAAATATATCTTATAAAGTCTTAAGGTCTGGCTCTGGCAAGTGTTCTGCTAAGCAGTGAGCAATATAGAGAAGGCTGGTGACATTTCTTGGTTTGTTTTATTGTCTTTTGTGTTTTTGTTTTGAATGCTATATTAATCCATAGCATTAAAGTGATTGTGTTTTAATAGAGCATAATAGCTGATGGATTTTTTTTGAAGTGCATTTTAAGTAAATACTTATTTATTATTCATCTCTCCTTAAAGGTGTTAGTGTATTTAAGAAGTACGAATTGGGATACTCGTATTGCGGCTGGCCAGGCTGTGGAAGCAATAGTGAAAAATGTACCTGAGTGGAATCCAACTCCAAGATCAAAACAAGGTGCTTCTTAAATTAATTGTGTATAACTCATTGTTTATCTTATGCAAACTGTCTGTGATATGAGACTTTTCAAGGCATCTGTGTCATTTTCTGTGAGCACGGACTTTTATTTGCATGCGGGTTGTTTGGAGCAGGGTGCTAATAATGCCAAGGTTATGGGTTCAGTCCCTGTATGGGCCACTCACTTAAGAGCTGCACTTGATGATCCTTCTGGGTCCCTTCCAACTCAGGCTATTCTATGATTCTGTGAAGTAGGACTGTAAGTAAATCTATTTGGCTTTAGATGCTCCTGATCAGTTGTATCTGACCTTTATTTCTTCCAGAATTCTTGTGCTTTGGAGCCTCATAAAGCTTTTATAAAGAAAAGGAATAACTAGTAAAATGTTTAACCAACCAACTTTGTCATGATAGTTTGCAGAAACTCTTTTCTTCATTGTTCCCTTAATCTGAGCACCTTTCTGAGAGAGGTGAAATGGCACTTTGCTCGAGTCTGCTTATTTCTTTTCATCTGAAATCATTATGTTTGGGATGCTAGTTTCCTTAATTGTTAAGTTATGTTTGATGTCCAAATCCATTGGTACTGTCTGTGTTCACAACTTTGTGGCACAGGTTCCAGAAATTCACTGACTTTTTTAAAAACAGACACACACACTCCCTAAAACAGCAACAGTGAAACTCACATCTGTTTGATATGATCTCATATTTGTTTCACTTGGTGCCTCCCAGTTCTGTTGGCTTTGAATTTGACAACTTTGTATTTCTCTGTGCTTTCTCTTACTTGTGTCCTCTTTGAGATGCACAGAACTCCACAGAGTCTACCTACATCTCTAGAGTACTGAAATTTACACAAAGTGACAAAATTATGTGCTTTGTCTTGCCATCAGTGTCCTTCCTGGTGAGATCCAGTACTTTGTTGTCTGCGTCGCTTTCACTGCTTAATAAACAGATGAATACAGAAAACTGGCAGAAATGCCTCTTAAGATTTTTATTGAATGCAGTGTTGTGTAGACATGGTTAAGGTTATTCATTTTACACCTTGTGTGCTTATTTGCCCATTAGTCTGTTCTGAGAGTCCTCCTTGGAGGAATCCCCCTGGATTCCTTAGTGCCCTTGTGACTTTGGGCTACCCAAAAGAGTTTAGCATCACCTGCGTGCTTGGAGAAGAGTGCATTAGTGAATGTCTTTTCCATCAGTTAAAGGGCTGGTGCCACAGAGGACTCCAGAATTAATTTCTACCTTTCAGTTTGTAGAAGGATGTTCTCCCCAGCTCTGTGCTAACCTGGTTCTTTTGATTTATTCTTTCATATGAATCCTGGCCAAAAGCTTTTAAATGTATTATGTTCACTGGATGCCCTCTTATCCACTTGTTGCAGCTCTTTAAGGACATTGATAATCAGGTTATTGAAAGGTTTTTTGGTTTTTTTTTTCCCAGAGCAAGTCTCTCTCCCAGTGAATAATATTTATCCATATATGTAATAATTTAGTTATAGAATCATAAAATAGTTTGAATTGGAAAAAACCTTAAAGATCATCTAGTTTCTACCCCTTCTACCACAGGTAGGGACTCTGCTACTGTATACTCTGTCTTACCAAGGATAGAAGTTCATTTCACTTGTCTAGTTCAAGGATTACTTCTAGCATGCCTTTTGTACATGGAAGCTGGGTAACCTGTTAGTCTTAGAGTACAGCAGGCTTTTAAATGCATTGTCCAGCTCTGGCACATCTGCCTATCAGATTGTTAATGAAATTGAAAAGATAGTTGTGTGTTTAAGGAAAAGGTACTGTTTGGGAATATTTCACAGCTGGGTGTCAGCAGCCCTTTCTCCCACACCTGTTTAGACACTCTCCAGCTTCCCAGCTTTGGATGCTTGGCTGGTAGGGATATGCAGCAGTGTTGGTGTGCTTGTGATACTATTTGTGAGCCATGTGCAGTTCAAAATGGTAAGCTGGCCCTACGTGTACAGAGAAGGCCTGGTGATAGGTCAGTGTCCAAGATTTTAAAAAGCTAAATTTATCAAGGGAAAAACATTTTTTTTCTTCAGGTACATTTAGTGACGTGTTTCAGTTTGTGAAAATGGAGCTTTTATACTTTGAATTAAAATGCTGTATGTCTGATGATTCTTTGGAGGAGAGATTATTTCTTGCATTTCCTTTTATCTTCTGTCAGAATTTTGAACAAAAATTTCATCATGTTGTCCTTAATATTTTTTTTCCTACCTAGAACCAGGCTCAGAAAGTCCTAATGAGGATTCACCTTCAACAGATCGGTTGCGTTTTGACAGATTTGATATATGCCGGTTGTTAAAACATGGTGCATCTCTTCTTGGATCTGCTGGTGCAGAATTTGAAGTCCAAGATGATAAATCAGGTATCTATATTTTACTTGTAGACAAGAAAACATACTGATTTGAAAGAGTTTGTTATAGTAGCACTATGAACCATGGATTCTCAGAATGTTAGGAAATAATGACAGAAACTATCCCTCAACATATGGTTTGTATTTTCTTCATCAAGTAACACAGGTTTTTAGGGGGGATGTATTGTTTGTTTGGGTTTTTGCCATAACAGTATTACTGTTTGTACAGTGGGGAAGAAGGGGTAGAAACATGAAAAAGCATCAAAAATTTCTGTAGACTTTTTTAAAAGGGGCTGGCACTATCACTGCTTGTTCTTCCCCTGAACAGTGTTCCCACATACAGAAGTAGGATGTGGCTTATTTAAAATCTTGAAGGCTTCAAGTATAGAAAAATTGCATGAAAAATAATGTGATAAGACTGCCAAAGTTGGAAGATCAAATACCAGGGCCTGTGTGATGTTTTTTGTTTCAAGTGACTTGTCTAACATTTTTCTGTAATTTTTTTAGCTGGGAGTTGGTTTGTCAGTGTAATGGCAAACTGAATTATTTTAATCTAAGCTCTTTTTTTGTTATTAGTGTACTTCCCTGGTCTTAATTCCAGGACATCTACCAGTTTCTGCACCAAATTAAGTGATGCTGGTGATAAGAATCTGACTGTGTAGCCCTGATTCCTTTGTTCCCCGTGTGTGATGGGTTGTGTGCAGGGTACTCAGAAGATCAGTAGCTCAGCAAGGAGCAGAACTTGTGGCTGCTGAAACTTGAGCAGTGTCCTGTCTTTTCAGGCTGGTTGTTAATTTATTGCTTGCCATCTTTTAAGCTAGATTAATAAAGTGGTGTACAAGTTTCACCTTGTCTAATGAAACCCAACACTTCAGTTCATAGAAGCCTGATATTTATTCCAGTGCCACATGATTTCACATAAAAAACTTCAAGAATGAAAAAAAAAAACCAAAATACAATATCAAAAAATAAGAAAATGAAACAAAAATCCTTAGTTGCTGCTTTTTTTAACTCATGGGAAAATGTAGTCTTGTTTTCTCTTCTGTGTTCTGTAGCAACTTCCCTTTTCAAGAAAGTAGACAACATGAATGGACATCATGTAACTTAATCTTTAGAATTAGCAGTCTTTGACAATTATTCCTGAGGTGATGTTAGAAAGGAAAAATATTTTTTCAGGAATGGAGGTTGCTTGTATTTGCTTGTCAGTAAAATGCAGTTTTAAAAAAACTTACTGGTACAGACAATATTAACTACTAGTTACTGCTCAACCTGGTGGGCACCCCAGAATTGTGTCAATATTGGTCATATACTTAAGAGTTTGTGCTGGTAATTGAAAAAAAACCAAAAACCCAAAAAAAACCAAAACAACCCCACCACAACACCAAGAAAGCAAAACAACAAAAAAAACCTCCTCCTGACTGGTTTCTGTACTGTGCATGTAAAGAGTGAAGTCTGACAGCCCTACCAGCTACAAATTTGGGTTGTTTGGAGATTTTTATTCTACTTGGGTGCTAAAATCTTATATTTTTAATGTAAATATAGGTCCTCCCAAAGTCTAGGTGTTCTATACTTAGTGTTGAAACTTCACACGTTCTTGAGGTGGCATCTGTTAATTTCCAAAATGAACCTTACTTGATCACAGTTGAAGTACTTGTGTAGTTACTGTAGCAGGAAATGTCTTCCTGGGTATCAGTGTGATTTGTTTTAGAAGATTGTATTAGCCAAGTACAATTTAATCCTGTAAATTTTGGCTTTGTTGTGTACATTGAGCAAGTCAGCAGTAAAATACCCGGTTAGAAATCTGACACATCTTCTTATAAAATCCCTTTTTAAGGTGAAATTGATCCTAAAGAGAGGATAGCACGACAGAGGAAACTGCTGCAAAAGAAACTTGGCTTAGATATGGGTGCTGCAATTGGAATGAATACTGAGGATCTGTTCAATGATGAAGATTTGGACTACTCTCCTTCTTCAGTTTTACTAGTAAACAAACAACCTGTAGGTAAAACCTTGGGCTATTTGATTGCAAGGAATAATACAGTGGGTTTGCTTTATTTGAGATTCTGTGGCTATAATATTTCTATTTTAAATAAGATGATTAGCATCTAATGTGGTGTGCTTTGGCCTCCTGAGTTCTTGCATCCCATAGTTGCTTGTTGGTATTATTTGATGTCAAACGGTTGAAATGTTTGAAATGAAGGGTTGGGGAAGTTGAGAGCCTTGTGGGTTTGAGAATTTTTCAGGACTTCCATCATAAGAATTGACAGTGAATGACTTTTCTTTCAGACTCTTCAGGCTGCTGAGTTAATTGACTCAGAATTTCGAGCTGGTATGAGCAGTAGACAAAAGAATAAAGCCAAAAGAATGGCTAAGCTATTTGCAAAGCAAAGATCCAGAGATGCAGTGGAAACTAATGAGAAGAGGTATAATAGTGAACTGGTTTCCTTTTATTTCTGTTAAGCTGGGATTGTGATTTGATTTATCTGTTGAGAAACTTCCTACAGTCTTTGCATCTTAAATCTCTTATGTGCTAATTGTGCTGATGGTGGAAAGTTTGCATGCAGTGCTTGTTCCCAGGAGAGCTTTGTTGAGGACCCAGCTTCAGAGACATCTTGACATAATGAGATGCTACAGCTGAAATGTGTGGTTTGTCCCTCTTATTAAATATGGCTTGAGAATAAAGCATGAAAACAGGGGATTTTAAGAAGATGAACAACTGAAAATTTAGGATACAATTTTCTGATATGTGCTGTGTTCTTCATTGCAGTTTATAGTGGCATATTATTGTATCTACTGTGTTCATGAGTGATGAACAAAATTCTTGATCTTATTTAGGAATTGCTGGGTTTCTTGGATAAATCTGAGATGGATTGTGAATTTGGGCCAGCATTCTGCTGTCTCCTCACTGCATTTTTTGTTTTTACATGTAAATTCAGCTAACTTGCATATTTCAGTGTTAAACCTCTTTGTTTTGTATTCATGCCATACTTTATTGTATCTGAAGGCTTCAATTGTAGATGTAATTACTTCCCTTAAAGCATACCTCGAGTTCATAAACATGTACTTGCTCCTTCTCAGCAATGATAGCACTGATGGGGAACCAGAAGAAAAAAGAAGAAAAGTTGCAAATGTTGTCATC
Organism: Vidua macroura; assembly: GCF_024509145.1. Classification (NCBI taxonomy): domain Eukaryota; kingdom Metazoa; phylum Chordata; class Aves; order Passeriformes; family Viduidae; genus Vidua; species Vidua macroura. The sequence continues at coordinate 15,637,733 of NC_071578.1, forward strand.
AACCAGCCAGCCACAGACTCCAAAACACTGGTAGAAAATGCTCAGGAAGAGGTATGATATATTGTTCTGCTGTTAGCAGGAGTGATCATTCTGTTTTTAGCGGAGTAATTTGAAACAAAGTTCCTTCACGTGCCCAAATTCTTTAGTCCATTTAGCATTCAGGGAAGTGGAATGAAGAATGTCATGGTCTGCTTACTTTTATACATAATGAAGCAAGTGAGCTTCTTAACTGTGTTACAGCATTGAGGAAGAAAACACATTTAATCCTTTGGTAGCAATTTGTGACCCAAATTAACATGAGTAGGTGGCTACAGGTGTCAGACCTGAGTATTAAACTGGAAAACTGTGCTAAACACTTACATGGTAGGATTACAGCGAGCCACAAATAATTTGATCTAAATGCTTATTTAATCTTTATTTAATCTTTGCTGTACTTTAATTAGGCTTAATTTAGAATTAAGTTCTATCTTTAATTGTTGAAGATTAAAACAATTACCTTAGTCTTGGAAAAAACTGCATTTGTTTCAATAGACTGAAAAGCTAAAAATTAAGAAATGTTAATTTCTTCAGAGTATAAATTACACATAGAAGTTTATTTGAGAAGACTTTATCTAGATAAGTCTGTGTCCTACAAAGATAGTTTTCCAGACATAGTTCAGTAATTAAATTTTTATTTGCATAAAAATGGTTGGAAAACTAATCTGAAATATTAATGATAGCTAAAACCAGCAGCTATTCAGCCTGTAGTTGTCTTTCAATTGCTCTCTATATGTGATGATGTGAACTTACTAATTGTAGTAAAAATTCCTTTCCACAGCCATGTCAATTTCCTTGTAGAAAATTTTGGGATAGTGGATATGCTTTGGTTTTCATAAAGTGGAATGTGTTTGGGAAAGGGTGCTGTTTATTGCTGGATTCATTGACCTAATTTTGTTATGTAGTGTATTTTCAAACTGAGCCTTACATGTTATGTTCTTTAAAGGCAAAGTTCATAAATTTAAAGGGTCACTGGATAGAATAAGAAACTGCTTAATTTTCTTCTTTAGCATGATTTCTAAAGGAAAGGTGAATTCCAGAGCATCAAAATTAATTCCCATAGAGAAGAGGTTACACTGTTAACAGAAACTTCATAAACTTCTTAAGAGATCCAGTGCTAATCAGTGAAGTTTCTGAGCTGGGGAAGAAGATTGTTTTTTCAATTCTGTCCAGTAACGAAAAGTACTTAAGCTTTTGGAGTTTTTTGTATGCCATTTAAGTATGCAAAGACAACAATATAAGAAATGTTCATGGTTCCTTTCTTTTTTAATCTCATACCTAATAATTTTTTATGGATTTAGGCAAATGAATGGCCTCTGGAAAGCTTTTGTGAAGAGGTGTGCAATGATCTCTTTAACCCTTCTTGGGAGGTAAGACACGTGCACTATTTAAGGTGGAGCTAAAAGTTTTTTAAAAAGGGCTTCAACAGAAATGCAAACATTTTATGTGTAGAACTTAAAAGAATTTTGCCAGATATCAAAACTTAAATCATTTGTGCATACAGATTACATAGCCAAGACAAATTTGCTTCTAGCAAACTTAAGTGTTTTTTAGATTCATTTAAAGGGGAATAGAAAACATGTGTAATGTATACTGTGGAGAGTGAGAAAGATATGAAAAGCAGTCATTATTTAAGTGAGAATTATGGGAGTGTTGAAATTCAAGCAAAATAATATCACATCAATCTATGGTTAAAAAGATTAAGCAATTAAACTTGGATTTATTGAGACTTTGAGGAATATTATGTGAATCTGTTGCTGGCAACAGTGGCATGTTTGTCTAATGCTATGCTAGTAGAAAAGAAAGGGGAATCAATCCTTTAGTAACTACAAAAGCTGTATGTTTGGTTGCTTAGACCATTTATTTTCAAGATTCAAAGTGGTTTTACTCATCTTTTTATTCAGTCCTTATACAATTTTCCACAAACTTTGGTAGAAATTGCAGGTAAAAATAGGAAGTAGCTCATAATGATCTAACTTCCTTGCACAGAAGGTAGAAATAACTGTTGTCAACTAACTTCATTTTCTTAAGTTGATCTTGTGAAGGGTTAGATATTAACAGCAACTCTAGCATCCTTATGTGTATCTGTACCACAGTCTCGGTGATGTCAGCATTGGCAGAGCCAACTTTCTCTCAAACTTGGAAACAGAGATAGAGCATATGCAGCCAGCACAATTATTTTGGTCCCAGATAAAGAATCATTATATTTGTGTGGCACATCACTGCATCTGAGCTAAAAAGTCTCACCTTATTTGAAAGCAGACTGTTTGCAATTGAAGGCCAGGTCCACTTGTCTTCTGATATGTAGATGTTCTTATGGCTTTTTTAGTACATTTGATATAAGGCACATATGTCTTAATAGGGGAAGTAGATCAATACACAACCATTATTACAGTATGTTCTGGGTGAAAAACAGGCTAACCTGCCTCAAAATGTATGTTTAAAGTGGCTCTCTGGCAGCATCTTCCTATGTTTAGAGGTTATCTGGGTGTCTACTTCAGACTGCTTGCCATGCTTACAGGCAGCTGAAGTCAGGCAGGATGAATCCTACTACTGGTATTGCCTTTATACATTTGTGTCTTGCTGGTTTGTGTTTGCAGAAGCTAAGACATTAACTAGCAAAGTCTCCTTCTTTTGACTTGTAAAACCTAGCTCATGAGCCATCTTGGACCAAATAAATTGTTGATGTATGAACAATGAGGATTTTAAGACTAGACTCTCTGATTGTTTTTTATTGGCTTGCTTATAGCTTTAACCAGCAGGCACTGAGCTGTACATAGGGGACATATATGTTTGCATTTCATAAAGATACTCTGATGAAGGGAGGAGCTACCAAGTACTCAGTTCTAGTTCTAACTGCCATGAAATGAAGTGCAACAATTTTCTGCTAGCAACAAGCTAGCAAGCATGTATATGAACTGTTCTTAAAAAAAAAGAGTTAATTCTCTTCTAACTTATGTAAAGGCCTCTCAATGAGAACCCAGTTCAAAACTCTGCTTTTGCAACTTTGCATATCTGTTGAGTGAGCTTTCCTTGAGAAGCCCATTACTAGTCCAGTTAGGTATCAAATATACCTGAAACAGGTGTATCTTTAGCACATCTTTCTACTGGTCTTCTGTTATTTCCAGAACTCTTCCTGTGTGTTCAACTGTTCATGTTTGGTGAGAGCATGCAAGTGCTTATAATTTGCTTTCTCATATTGCTTTTTCACTTATCTCTAAAACCCAGTCAAGCAAGGCAGGTTTGTAAGTTATGCAGAATAGTAATTCCCAGAAATTTGTTTTGCAGACTCCAGAATACTCAGTGAGGATCCAAACTCTGCATTAGAAAATATTAAAAATGAAGTGCTTGAAACTGTAATAATATGGATTTGCTTTAGCTTATAAACGTAATAAAAACAGTAGTATCTTCAAACTTCTCTTTGACACCTAGTGCCATATAGCATAGTAAGATAAAAGTAAATGAATGTTGGCTACATTGCTGCAAATATCACAACATGTTAGAAAATAGAAGCAGTTCTTAATTGCTTCTGTTCGTGAGCTGGCAAATACCTGGGGAGAAGGAGGTTGATTCTTGGACAGGTGAATATTTTAATATGTGATTTGGTCTAATAATTCCCATAAGTCTAAGTAATGCTAGTTCTGCAGCTCTTGAAACATCTCTATTAAGAATACAGTAGCATTATTTCAATTTTCAAACATGGGTTTTGTCTTCAGTTCCTTAGTATTTTAAAACTGACTTTTTATTTCACTTGTTTAGGTTCGACATGGTGCGGGTACTGGACTGAGAGAGATACTTAAAGCTCACGGTAAAAGTGGTGGTAAAATGGGAGATAGCTCTTTAGAGGAGGTAAGTTTCCAGTCATGTAGGCTTAATTTTTTAAAATTAAGTTTAGAAAAGAGACTTCTTTAAATACTTTGCAATAGGTGTGTAATGTGGGAGAATATAAAGACTTTTCTGCTCAGAATCATCTGGATGACATCACTGTATGCACTGACAAAACACTGTTTTTAAAAGGCCTATGCAGAGCCCAGTACTACTGTATAATTAGCCATTGATGTGTTGGTTGTGTATCAAGTTATTAAACATTAGCTTCCATATTAGAATATACTGTTTTCAAGTCCTGGTAAGACTATACTGGAACAAAATTGACAAGTTGATTGTGTTACTCTGATAGTGTCTCAGACCATCTAAGTCTACTTGCTTAAATAGTAAGAGGACTCTATCAACCTGCTCTCTTTATTATGAGAAAAGAAATTTAAATGGTCTTCTTAAAAGGAGAACAAATTTTTAAAAATATTCTGACAGTAATAGCTGGTTTACTAATAGTGAATTTCATCCGGATTCCTACTGACTTGCTTGCTGAAGATGCAGCTGGAAGAGCTTGTGGCTTAGTTGAAAAATGAGATGTAAATCACTGTACTTCAGCAGACTTTGTAAATAGGGAAAGCAAAAACTTCTCTGTCTCTTTGCTTCCCTGTAGAGTAGTATTTGTTCCATGGAGATGGCTGGGTGGGTAATAATAACACAATATGCAATCATAAAATACTTTAAACCATTTCTTAATTACTTATGGAAAATGTGTGTACTCTAGCTAGCTTCAAAGCTTGCTGTGTATGCCCTATGCTGGGTATACTTCTTTGGCATGTATGGGAATATGAAATCCAGAATATGCTTTGAGTTTTGTTCATTAAAAGGGTAGTTCTCAAGGGAAGTGGTGACCTAGTAGGCACATAGTGGAGATAAGAAGGATGATGCCTGAGCAGTTGTTTTTATTGAGACAGAAAGTTAGATTTATTGATCTCTAGCAGAGGCCAGAACTTCAAGATGAGCTTTGCTAAATCTGGAGGAGATGGGACTGAAAAGAAAGTTCATTTCACTCGGTCTCCCACAGTGAAGTACTGCTTTAGAGTTTCTTTACTTGTAAATATGCTTCCAGCATATTAATTAACTTGCCTAGGATGCGTTGCTGTTTCAGTATAGATTATCTGAATGACTTTACTTTGTGCTGTGTAGGAATAAAATTTCCACCTTACAAGATGCTCTCAAGCTGTTGTGTTTTAGCTCCAACAGGCAAGGAAGCATCACACAGTCTCTTTCTCATTCCCTCCTTTGGTGGTATGAGGAGAGTTAGGACACCATCAGGAAAGAAGTAAAATTCATGGGTTGAGAAAGTAACAGTTTCATAATTGAAACAAAGTAAAATATTGTAATAATAGTACTAATTGTAGTAACAGTAATGAAAAGGAGAGAGAGAATTAAAATCCAAGAAAAACAAGTGCTGCACAATATTAATTGCTTACCACCCTCTGATCAATGCCCAGCCTGGCCCCTAGTGCCACTCAGCTCCTTCTGGATACCTCCCCCAATTTATATACCAGGCATGACATTCTATGGTGTGGAATGTCCCTTTTGTCACCTATCCCAGCTATGCTTGTTCTCTTCTTGTGTACCTCCTCACTGGCAGAGCATGAGACATTCAGAAATCTTTGGCTTAGGTCAGCATAATGTAGCAGCAACCAAAAATGTCAGTGTGGTGTCACCATTATTCTTACACTGACTCCAGAACACAGCACTGTACCAGCTGCTGAGAAAAAAACTAATTGTCCCAACTGAAAGCAGGACGTTAGCCTTTTGATTAAGGTATTGTGTTTTTAGAGAAGAAAACATCAGGTTATGATGTTTATAATAATCTAGGTGAGTTGAATTAGTGCCGACTACTTGGCCTGGACTGTCTCTGCAAGAGAACTATGTTGAGTTAATGTGAACATTTGTTGGTCATGTCTTTTACAGATTTTAGCTAAAGTAAACATATCAGAATGCTTTATGAATAAATGTAGTCAAGGTGTTCAACTTTTCTTTTCTTACAGATGATTCAGCAGCATCAGGAGTGGCTAGAAGACTTGGTTATTAGACTTCTTTGTGTGTTTGCACTAGACAGATTTGGAGACTTTGTTTCAGATGAAGTAAGTTTGTTACCTTTGCATGAACAGGTAGATCAGCAGGCTTCTGCAGGAGATAACACTGCAGCAGCTTGGCTGTGCCTTAGGTAGTGCTACTGCATGTCACAGATGCTTATTATAAGGTAGCTGATACATGAACTTCACCTTGTTTGTATAGCAGTTTGGTCATCTGACTCTTTTTAAGTCAAAGTTCATACAGAAGTATCTGTTTCATTGTTTACTTTTTCCTAGGTAGTGGCACCAGTACGTGAGACTTGTGCTCAGACTTTGGGAGTAGTATTGAAACACATGAATGAAACTGGTGTTCATAAAACTGTGGATGTTCTCCTGAAGCTGCTCACACAGGAACAGTGGGAAGTGAGACACGGTGGTCTCCTAGGAATAAAGTATGCTTTGGCAGTACGTCAGGTAATAACCCTCATGACAAATTGTTGAGAACTTTGGATCAAAAATCTCTGCTCAAAGTAGAGGATGTGGATGAATAGTAGCTAGGTGTGATAAAGCAAGCTTGCTTGCAATGCAGTCCTGTGGGTTGAGATGTGTGACTGCACTTTTATAGCCATGCTGCAAGTATATAGTGCAAGCTGTGCTTGCAGAAAACATTAGAAATAGAGGATATGCCTGCCTGGTCTTGGTGATACTCATATGTGAGGTAACAAGAGCAGAGAAGCTTAGACTATCTGTGGTGGTACTCTGCAGACACTGAGCTTTGTTTATACCAAAACTGAGCTGATTTACAGTTCATTAAATGTATAACCTATGATTTCATGAATGGTAACTTAAAATATTTAGATTACAATGTTGGACTTGTACAATCCTTTTGAAACAAGTAGGTTCATTCACACACACAGAGTACATCTTAGTTGATTGTATCTTTATAAGCTTTTTCGGTTTAAAAATGCTTTTGATCTTTTTGGCAGGACATGATCAACACTTTATTGCCTAAAGTATTGCCTGCAATCATTGAAGGTCTGCAAGATCTGGATGATGATGTCCGAGCTGTTGCTGCAGCATCTTTGGTACCAGTAGTAGAAAGCCTGGTCCAACTTCAATCTCAGAAGGTGACTGAACTGTTTTAAGTTCACTTTTGATCTAAGTGAAGAAAATAATACTTAGAGGCAGCACTGGTTTCGTTGTTTTTTTTTAAATGATAAACCTTCTCTGCTTATTTGTGTTAGGTGCCTTTTATTCTTAATACCTTGTGGGATGCACTTCTGGAGTTGGATGACCTTACAGCTTCCACAAACAGTATCATGATCCTTCTTTCATCCCTTCTGACGTACCCTCAGGTCCGCAAATGCAGGTAACTTTTCAATGAGTTTTGCTTCAGTATTACAGGTCTGAGTGTCCACTTACTGTCAAATTGGAATTACCTGTTTCTTTTATATTACGTGCCAAGGAGATGATTAACTTGGTCTTTTATTTCTGTTCTGGTTTTTCCATGAAGTAAAGGTTATGACAGTGCTTCTTTTGATTATGTTAGTGAAATGCAACAAAGGAATTAAGAAGTGTACTAGGCATGGTTTATATGTGACTTTTTTCCCCCTTCTGTCTCTGTCCATATATCTTGGGTGTTTTAGTAAAGGATATTTGCTCCATTCACATGGTGGTCCTGCCCACAAACATCTTGTTTATTAATAAGGAACAGACAAACTCCAAACAAGACCAAATTGTGTACATTAAAACACATTCATGAGCCTGTAGAACCTTGCTATTGGAACAGTTCTGAAATAAGCTACAAACATAGATTCACATCGATAGTACAACCAGTAATTCTGTGACTGGTTGATGACACTACCTGGTTGCTATCTCTTTGAGACTCTGACAAATTAAAGGAACTGCATCTTAGTATGTTAAATTTTTCATAGTGCACATGAACTGTATGTAAACTGTAAACTCACAGTATCTGCACTTAAATCAAATGTGTACAGCATCTACCTTTTCTCATCCTATATGATTAGCACTGCTGAAGCTGGTGGTTGCCCAAATCTAAAATAAAGAAATAAGATATAAAATAAAGAATTAAGTTTTTTTACTAATGCAGTCTTTAATTCAGCATGTACTACTTGCATCAGCTGGTATGCCCGTTGCATCCGTTGATATGCCAGTTCATGCAAAAAGGATGCAAGACTGTTTTATATTATTGGTAAAGTCATAAATGCTCAACAGTAACTTCAGAACAGAAACAGCCCCTTCTTTTTTCTAAACAGTTGAACAAAGCCTAAAGTATAATCTGGGGAAAAAACCTGGTAAAAATACATGCTTAAATTGACTAGTTCTCTATACCAGTTTTAAAAACCCAAACCAGTATTTTCCTGAAAAAAGATACCAGCTCAAACTATTTTAAATGTGTAAGCTGTAGTAATTTAGTCCTTCACTTAAAATCCCCAAGTATATGCAATACTTACTTTTTTTAAAGCTTTCTTTTGGATAAAATGAGAATAAACAAAATTAACTTAGCTCTGTGTGTATGTATGTTTTTATTCCTGACACTGCCTCTACCTGTCCCTCTCCTGTAGTATTCAGCAATCCCTGACAGTTTTGGTCCCACGTGTGTGGCCGTTCTTGCATCACACAATATCTTCTGTGCGAAAAGCAGCACTGGAAACATTATTCACACTGTTGTCTACCCAAGACCAGGTAAGAATTAGTTATCAATATCTTACTGTGATGCACATTGGGATATACTTGGTCATATGATATCCTTGTTTCAGAGTTCTTCAACATGGCTGACTCCAATTCTGCAAGACATGTTGAGGCACATATTTCAGTTTTGTATCTTAGAAAGCAACCAAGAAATTCTGGATCTTATTCACAAGGTATTTGCATGACTTACTCCTGGATATAGTGCTTGTGTATCCCGCTCTTTCAAATCCTCTGTGCATTTGTGCAGATGAAGAATAGTGTGCTAATGTTAAATACTTTGCAATTGCTCTGTGTGATGCTTTACTGTAGAGCAAATGAGTGTTCCTGCAGTTTCTCAGCATGTGTATGATCTTACGTAGACCAGATACAAATTTGTCATGATTTCTACTGTGATTCTTTCCCAAGGTGTGGCTGGAACTGTTAAACAAGGCATCTGTACAGTATGTTGTTGCAGCTGCTTGTCCATGGATGGGAGCCTGGCTCTGCTTAATGATGCAGCCGTCTCATTTGCCCATTGACTTAAACATGTTGCTAGAAGTAAAAACCAGGTCCAAAGTAAGTGAAATGTGGTCTCACTGACTGTTCTGAAGAAAGCAGGAAATTGCTTAGCTTTATATAAACTATGTTTATAAGTTTATAATCCTATGTTCTAAGGATGCTAGAGGGGCGTGGTGGTGCCTTTCTACAGTTCTGAATGTAAACTGTCTTACAAGCCTCAACTCAGAGCAAAAGAGTTCTTGTCAGTTTATCCATGAAGAATTAAGTTCTCTATGTGGATGCTTTATAAAGTCTTTATTTACATGGCTCTAAAGCCATCTGTTTGCAGGACTGAGTTAAATCCAAAAGCATTGTGTTATTTCTGAAAAGATGCTGAGAGAGTTTACTTTTTCCTCTGTGTGTTTATCAGCTGTATGTCAAGTATTAAGCTTAATACTATAATGAAGGAATGTAGCATACATTTAATTGGACTACAGAATGCTGTTAGTTGAGAGATGATTTACAAGTATTGACTGCTTGAAGAAATCTGGTACACAAGAAGTGTTCTGTCTTAGTCCAACTTTTTTCATGGTGCAGTGATTTATTTGTATTGTTATGGAATATGAATTCATCTTTTCATTGCAAACACACTTTCAACCTTTCCTTTATTTCACAGGAAAAAGCAGGTGCTAAACTGCGTCAAGGTCAAAGCCAGAATAAGGAAGTGATTCAGGAATATATTGCTGGGGCAGACAGCATTGCAGAAGATCCAGCAACCAGGGATTACGTTGTCATGCGTGCTCGGATGATGGCAGCAAAGTCAGTTTACTGGAAATATGAAAAAATACTTAAAAGCAATGTATTTTTTTCATAATACATAGTGTTTTTGCCAAAATCTAATTACCATTTTCACATCATCATTTTGAATCATTGATTGCAGAGTAATTATAACATTGAAGTGACTGTTCTTTTTTATCTTTTAGGTTGCTGGGAGCACTTTGTTGCTGCATTTGTGACCCAGGTGTAAATACTGTTACTCAAGAAATAAAGCCAGCTGAATCATTAGCTCAGCTACTGCTCTTCCACTTGAATTCGAAATCTGCCTTGCAGAGGATTAGTGTTGCGTTAGTAATCTGTGAGTGGGCAGCCTTGCAAAAGGTAGGATGTTTCTGCAGCAAAAATATCTTTTACTTACTATCTCAATCCAATGCTTGTTGTGTGGTACTTAGCTTGAAATAAGATTTCAGTAGGTAAGCTAAAATGGTGTTTATACATCTAAATACCAAAATCTTGATCGTTAGACAGTAGAGGAATACAGGACTCAGTAGATAAATGCCAGCTGTCAGAACTATGAATTGGTAAATATGCTCACATTTTTTCTACAAATAAATCTATTCTCAAGATGCCTTTATCGAAGGCCAGTGATTCCTTTTAAGATGACTGTCTTTTATCTACTTGCTATCATCTCTAGTGGCAGACTTTTTGTTCCTAATCCTTTAGCTTTAATATTCTGGGTTATGAATGTTAATAGTCCCTCTAGAAACTGGATTTTTATAGCTAGATTGAGCTGCGCAAGACTGAACAAAAGAAATAGTGATTATTCAGAAATGCAAATTGTGTTTTTCTGTTACAGGAGTGTACAACTGTGGCTATTTGTGTTCAACCTCGTTTACTTGGAGTCCTTTCTGAGCATCTCTATTATGATGAAATTGCTGTTCCTTTTACACGAATGCAAAACGAATGTAAACAACTCATCTCATTGCTAGCTGATTCACACATTGACATTGGAAACAGAGTAAACTGCAGTGTATTTACAATAGATCAAGCTAATGAGCTGGTAAGTAGATGCATGCCTGCATTTCCTCCAGAACCTTTCTTGCCTTGAAATACACCTTCAGCATAATTATTTCATAGACAGTAACTTGCAGAAATAATGTGACCTTTGCATATCTTACGAAAAGAATGTGTAAAGATTCTTACTGTTTCCCTTGAGGTGTGTTTACAGTCTGACAAAAATCAAGTGCAATGCAAGGTACATACTTAATGGGAGAACAAAACTGAGTGTTCTGATCCCAGGTGTGGATTTACTATTGAAATGTACATGCAAGAAAACAAAGCAGGCTTCAAAACCTTTGTCAGAAGACTTGTAAATAGACTGTGTAAATTCTAGACCTTCTTCCCCCTTGCCCTTGTCCTTTTAATCTACTTTTAGTCTTTTTCCAGTGCAAGATTTAAGCAACAATAGTCAACTATTTGTGAGTGGGAAGGATATGGAAGGTTCTGCAACTACTTTGTTGTGCTTTTTTCTTAGATTTTTATCCTAGTCTCTTTCCTCAAAAGAAAATCGGCTGAGAAACGGATTTGTTTGTGCACAGGACCTTGCACAATCTTTCTGGATTATTGTATTCATATTCTTCGCTAATCTGTCACATGCCTACATATTTCCAGAATATCTGGGTAGAACTGGCAGATATGGGACAACCTAAATTTTCTGGAGTACATAAACTGCTCTTGTAGCTTTGGGAATCTAGACTTTAAATGTTTATGATACACCTGATTTTCTCTTTGATCCGTAGTTCAGGATTCCCAGAAATACATTTTGGAGCATTTCTTGTTATTTACTGGGAAAATGGAGACAGTGATATATGGTCAAGTGACTCATGTTGTGCCACGAGGATATCCTCTTTTATAGTCAATGAAACAGATTTGTAATTCCTTTTTTTCCTTTCTCTTAGGTTACTTCTGTTTTCAATGAGGTGACATCATCCTTTACTTTGAATCCTAAAGTTCTGCAACAGTTGGACAGTAAAAGGCAACAAGTTCAAATGACTGTTACAGAAACAAATCAAGAATGGCAAGTGTTGCACCTGCGAGTCCATACCTTTGCTGCGTGTGCAGTTGTGAACTTGCAGCAACTTCCAGAAAAACTTAATCCTGTTATAAAACCCTTAATGGAAGCTATCAAAAAAGAAGAGAATACACTCATACAAAACTATGTGGCTTCATGTATAGCAAAGTTACTTCAGCAGTGTACCACAAGGTCTCCTTGTCCCAACTCAAAGATTATAAAAAATCTCTGCAACTCCTTGTGTGTGGATCCACATCTTACCCCACTGGCAGCATGTCCTGCACAGCCTCAGAGTAGCCATGAAAACTCAAAAGGTATGACATCTAAGACTGCCAGGATTCTTAATATGTCTGTGCTTATTTCTGAGCTGTTGAAATGTATTTGAATGAGGCTTGTTTTCACTGATTTTTAAAATGCCAGCATCTGAGTATTTCTTAATAATGATTTCATTTAAATATTTTAAACTGCGTGCAACTAATGTGTATTGTTTTATATCTATATATCTGTATGTATATATCTGTAAAATACTTTCATTCCAATTTCCAGGTATTGACTCTTGTTTGGTTAATATCTAGTTCTGATCACATTTCACTTACAGATGTTATTGAGTAAAAATGGAAATTAAAGCAGCCTGTCAAAAATGTGCAACTTTTGTTACATTCCATAGGCTAATCATAAGATAAAAAGATGAGGACAGTGTTCAAAATTAATAAAATAATCCTATGCATGCAATGGTCATGGATTTTTTAAATGGCTGTTCATTATTGAAAATGTATGGATTGAATGAACAACCCAGATTAACCCAATTAAGATCTTAATGCTCTCAAATATTCTAACCTCCTTTAAGGTTTGACTATTGTACATTCTGCTCTTTATTAATGAATGTCCTCCTTTATCTCTGAGTAGAATAACATTAATATCTGATTGAAAATGAAGCTCTCGAGTATAAATGGAAACATCAACAAATGCAAAGATACTGATGGCATCTTTTATTGCATCATGACAGAAGTATTGAACTGTTTTAAAGGACACAGAACCTAAATTGGTTGGAACTTTAGAACATAATGTGTTCAAGATAACATATGTGTTACCTGTGCTTCTTCCTGAATTATAATTTCTGGCAGTTTGTACACTTAACTTCTCAGTCAGAGTCTGTAATGTGGTCCTAGCACAGTAGCTCTTTGTATTGAAGCTCCATCTTCCTCAAGGGTGCAAAAAATTATGGGTTTTTTAAAGCACATTCAGCAGATGACTTGTAGGTAGCTCTCACTTCCCCCTATGTGTTAAACTGCAGCTTTAATTGTTGTCAGCTGTTCTCCCTTTTCTTTTAGGGCCCAACTCTGATAAAGATGGGATGCAGCACACAGTTACTAAGCACAGGGGAATAATTACACTGTATAGACATCAGAAAGCTGCTTTTGCCATCACGAGTCGGCGAGGTCCTACTCCAAAAGCTCCAAAAGCCCCTATTGCAGATCTCCCCACAGGCAGCAGTGGAAGCATTCCTACAGAACTTGATGAGGTACATTTCAAAAGCTTGAATTTGCAACTTCACATCCACCCTCCTTTCCATTACTTTGAATTCACTGGAGTTGATACCATTGTAGTAGGGATAGCAGGTGTTTTGCATCACAAAACAGGAAGCTTATGTTTGATGTTTTAAATGACATTAAGAACATTAATAACTCTTGAAATGTTGTATTTACTATAGAATATGAATATCAATATAAGTTCATGCAGATGGATTTCCACAATGGGTGGAACAAACACAAGAGGACACGAACTGTGTTAGTGTTGGTCCATCTCAATGCCTGATGGATGCCTCTGAAGCACTAAAACCAGCAATTGAAATATGATTGTGTAAAACAGCATGTCTGTGTGACTTCCATACTTGATGTCCTAAACTCTTCCCTTTTATTAATTTCAAACTTCAGCATGTTTTAATAAGATTCTAGGCAGGACTGTGAACTCCTAAGCAGTGTTGTGGGTTTTGTTCTTAATTATTAGTGTTTTTTATTAATTCTGCTTGCCAAAGAGGGTGGGAGCAAGAGAGGGGGATGAATAACAAATCAAGTATTGTAAGTTTTCTAGTGTAATACTGTTCTTGGTATCAGTGTGTTGGCCACATCTGAGGTTCTGGAACCAGAACCACTTGGAAACATCTTGTTGAAATGGACCGGTATCAGCAAAGGCCAAATCTCAAATTTATAGACTTTAAATAATTGGCTATCATAGATTTTTGGTTTTTCACATGTGTATAAAGAATAGAGGAATTAACTTGGGAAAAAATCTGTTGGTGAATGTGTTGTAGGTAGGTATAAACACAATCAGAATTGAATGCTTATGTAATGAGAGGTCACCCATTACAATAACTGTTATTAAATTTCTCTCACCTTGCTGCTTTGTTGAATTGTTTAATTCTAGGCTCAGAAACCTTATGTTGTACAGAGAAGAGGAGCTGAATTTGCCTTATCTACTATAGCTAAACATTTTGGTGCTGAAATGGCAACAGGATTGCCACATCTCTGGGATGCTATGGTCGGTTCATTAAGGAACAACATTCATATAAATAATTTTGGTAATTACATTTCTGCTTTAAGCTGGGAGGGGTTGGCAGGCTGGAGTCAGTATGTCAGTCTTAAACTGAGCACCTTTCCTGTTTTTACCAGACCGAAAGGCATTGCTGGAGAAAGGAGATGCTCCTGCCCAGGAGCTGGTGAATTCCTTGCAGGTTTTTGAAACAACAGCAGCTTCGATGGACACTCAGCTACATCCTCTGGTAATCAACTTTTGCATGAAACACGTAGTCTCTTTATTGCTAGTGGTTTAAATCTTTATTTTTCTTTTTTAGATGCTTTTCTGATTTTGCTCAAATGGGGTTTTAGTCACTCACTAGCCTGCCTGTTCTCCAAGTCCTTCGTCCTAGTCTTGATAAACTGAAGGCATAGCTTCCAGCAGTCAAGATGTGTCATTTTAAAGCTGTTCTTTCCCCTGTGTTCTGTAGGATGTTAAATTCTGTCACTTATGCAGGTCATAGAATAAACCACAAAAGCAAACAGCTACCTAAAAGTTTATCCTTGGCCTACCCTTTTTTCGATGAGATCCTAATCAAGATCGTGTCCAATGTTTGAATTATGATAATATTTATGTTGTTGTGATACATTGGAATCACCATCTCTGCTCTGCTTTATTCTAACTCTATTTCCTAAACCTGGAGAACAGACTGGTAATATGATGCCTTCTGTTTGTTATGAAAGTACAGATAAAAATATGATTATGCAGAACTGTGTGGCTGACTGAAAGACTTTTTTAGTACATGCATTTTATATATATACACATAAATGTGGTATGTAGTTATTGTGTAGATTGTTTTGATGGTGCTAATACTGTATGCAGTTTAAAAGAAAAATTGTAGAAAGTCAAAGAGGCTGAACTTGGTTCATCAAAGCTAATATTTAGGGACTTTCACACTAGGAGAAACCTGACCATCTGTTTAGGTGTCTGATGCAAAAGTGTATCTGCACTGATTAAAAGGAAGACTCATGCACACACCAAAGACATAGATGTATACCCTGCTGGGGAGAAGCAGATTTCCTTCTGGGTGTCCTCTTTGTCACACAGAATTATTGAGATTCCCAACATGAGTAATTAATCTGCCTAAACACAAAGGGAATGAGTCTAGGACATATTTGCTAGCTGGAAGGAATTCTTAAATCTGTGTATTGGTATTTAAGAAATAATTCTTTTCTCTTTAATAAAAAGTTCTGGGTATTTAGTACTATATTTTTGGTGTGAAACACTTCCTTGCTAATTAAGGGCTTCATTAATTTTGATTTTGACTGAAATACTGAATATTTTGTTACTCTGAATTTTATCTGTATTGGGGAGTAATACACATTCAAAGTTCAAATTGCCTTTTTCTTCTGAAATAATTTTTTAGTTTTAATTATATCTTGCAAACTAGCTGCAAACAATTATATCATTTTAAGCATTCTTAAATTACTTTAAAAGACTTTGTAGTTCATAAAAAGATCACTTATTTTTTTATAATTCATAGTAACCTTTAATCCCCACACCTTTTTCTTTTATTCAGTTAATACAGCATTTGCCTCATCTTTACATGTGCCTTCAACATCCCAGCACTGCTGTGAGACACATGGCTTCCCGTTGTGTGGGTGTTATGAGCAAAATAGCAACCATGGAAACAATGAATATCTTTCTAGAGAAAGTTCTACCGTGGCTGGGAGCAATAGATGACAACACCAAACAAGAGGGTGCAATTGAAGCACTTGCATGTATCCTTACTTGGGTATTCAAAAATGCAGAAACTTCTTTGCTGTTGTTTCATTTGGGTGAACAAAAATGGTTGCCTGCAAAAAATGGGAGGAGGAATGAGATAAAATACTAAGCTCTTTTTTCTGCTGCGGAAAGAAACAGAAGAAACTTTCATTTCCATTGCCCTTATTTTATCTACCAAGTGATGTTTTGGTGGAGGTAATTCACTTTTTCAAACCATGCACTTTGCTGGCTAAATATAATTGGGTAGATCAGATTTCCCTGCTTCTGTATTGCTTTGTTACTAGAAATCTCATTCATGTGAGTGCAACAATTAATTAATGACTCTGAGTGTGAAATCTCCTGGGTGTATATTTGTCAGACAAACCTGAACTGTTAGAAACTATTTCCTTAATAACCACTCCAGGTGTAATGGAGCAGCTGGATGTTGGTATTGTCCCATACATTGTTCTTCTAGTGGTTCCAGTTCTGGGTAGGATGAGTGATCAGACAAACAGTGTACGTTTTATGGCCACTCAGTGCTTTGCCACACTGATCAGACTGATGCCTCTTGAGGTAAGCTTGAGCTGTAAGTATATGGATATGTGAACTGTCCTGTATCCCCTCTCTCACCAGCTGCAAAGTCCAGGCTTCTGGCTTATTAAATGCTGAATGAGTAACTGGGTTTATAGGTGTGGAGTCCATATCAGATAATAGATGATGTGCCCTTTATAAGTAAAATGAGCAAAATTGGACCCTGTGCTAGCAATTTTCTAATTTAATGTTAAAGTAAAATTTCTCTTTATATGACACTCATGTTAGCTGTATACATAAAATTAAACAGTAGATTTATTAATTTTGTGTGTAATGCTGCTTTTCTTTGTTTGGGTTTACAAGTTTTAGGCGTTCTGTGTGCACTCTCCTTAGGTATGTGTGTTGAGTATGTTGTCAAGAGAAATGCACAAAAGCAATACTGGTTTAAAAGCAAAATCAAAGATAACAGTAATAGAAATAGTGTGGGGATAGGTAGGGTCACTTATTACTAGTTCTTAAAATGAAAAAGCACCACCCTACATATTTAGGCAAAATATTGTATGTTATGATGCAGTAGTGTTTAATCAGTACAGATCTGCTTCAGTCTTTCATTCCTCCTACAACCTGCATACCTCAGACAACTTCTGATGTTGTGCCTCAAGGACTACAATGCTTCTAGGTAACTTAATGTGACCACCAGATGGTAATAGAAGACAGTTTAGAATTTCCACAACAATAATGAAAAACAATTTGTCAGCTTAATGCATTTTTTATTCTCTCACTTTCAATTTGGCATGATAGAACCTCAGAATTTGATAACTAGTGATCTGTTAACAGGAGCGCACTTACTTTGTGTGCTTACACTGAGATGTTCAACAAGTTGAAAGTGAGCAAAGAACGTAATTTCTAGCATGTTCGTTGCAGTGCCATTTGCACCAGGGCCCTTCTTCATATGCATCTTAAACATGGTCCTGTGGAATACACAGGATACATATTCCTGTGGAATGCTCATAGCTCAGGGCTTGGGGGAGGGTTAAAGCTATTTTAATAAAGTTAGTGAGAATTTCTTAAAACATACTGTACTTGTTTTTATTAATTGCATGCATATACATGATCACTTCATAGTTCTTTTCCTTAGTATGGAAGAAGTGCCTTCAAATTTCCCTTTCTGGTTAAGTTCAGTATCAGATATTGAAGTACATTAAATATGTAAGCACAGAGTGAAGCAGATTAATAGTGAGAGAAGATACTTGTATTGCCATGGAACAGTATTTTATTTAACAATAAATACCATTATGAGTGAGTTGGGGAAACTTAACTGTGCTGTTTTCTGCATCTTTATGCTCAAATTGATAATTCCTGCAACCATAAAAACGAAAGTATGACTGAGAGAAGGATTGTAAGATAAATGGTTCAACTTGATCAAACTTGTATTCATAAGCAATTCTGCTGCAAGCTGACAACATGTTTGAACCAAATTACCTGCCATAGTGTTCATACTGCAGGTAAGTTCTCCTAAAAGGGAGTGTAGGCAGAGCATTTGAACAAGGAGGCTGCTGTCTCTGTGTATGTGTGTACTTCAATATCATATGGGGCAGTACTAACATCCCCCTTCCTTACTAACCACAAGCACAGTGGAATTATTTGGCAGAGGGTTTTTTTAGCCAGGAGCCCTCTGTAAATGATTAGTAAGATGGGTAAAGATGGAAGAGGCCCAGAAAAATGGGATGACAGATGTGATGGTGGGAAAATCTGCTGCTGCTGCATGTTATTAGCAAGGAAGAATTAGCATATTTGGGCCCCAAATGCCTTCTTTGGGCTTCTGGCCTGGTATGGCGAGTACTTAGGAAGTAAAGGTCTGCTGTTACAAACCTAGAGAGGTTCAGGGTTTGTTTTTTTTTTTTTTCTCCCAAAAGTTTTGAAATGTTTGAATTTATCCTATGGGTTTCAGTATCACTTTAAATCTAATTCTACTCAGTAAGTGAAAAATCCATCAAACTTTGGATGGTAGCTTGTGGCTCAAGAGGAGTGGGTGTCATAGGATTCTCTAGCCAGCCAGATAAACCCTCTGGTTAGAGGGTCTTTGTAGAATCTTAGAAGAGTGACCAGAATTTTCTATCTCTTGTGTAATTTTTATCAATCTTTTCAATTGGTCCTTTCAGGGCAGGATTTGTCTCTTGCACCTTACAACCCTGCATGTGTTGACCTGCAAGTAATCAAACAAGTATAGCTAAATATAGTATTTAAATTCTGAGTTTAGAATCATAGAGTTGTGAAGACTGCAGATCTTTACTGTGTGTTTAAAATGTCTGAGTAGTATGAGGTTTAAGTTGTTCTCTGTGTGGAAGTTAAGTTCTATAGCCCTTACATGACTGCTTTAAAAATGCTACCCTAGGCTGGTATACCAGACCCACCAAACATGTCTGAAGAATTAATCAGAATGAAGGCTAAAGAACGTCACTTTCTGGAACAATTACTGGATGGAAAAAAACTGGAAAACTATGAAATTCCAGTACCAATCAAAGCAGAGCTCAGAAAATACCAGCAGGTAACAGCTTATACTTTCATTTTTAAAGTTCCGGTTTGATATGGTTTCATGGGATAGTAGGAGTTCTTGAGGTACTACGTGGGGTAGTAGGAGTTGTTCAGATACATTTTTCTTGTGGATTTTTGAGTGTTTGGTTTCAGTTGTGCAGTGTCTATCTTAGACTCTGGGTAAGGAAGAACAAACAAAGTAATGCATGTTCTTCTACTGTTCTGGTGATATTTTTCCCCTTTCTGGATTTTGTCTTTTTTTCTGGGAATGGCCAGTGGGCTGTGCCTTGCTAACAATGACTCTGGCAGCCCACCACTGCAAAGCCAGGCCTGATTGTACCATTTGGTTGTTTGTTTTTCCCTTTATTCCCCCTGCTTTTAATGAATGGGCTGTAGTAGATGTATGTGTGGTGGGAAACCAGCTCCTAGGTTGGCAGTGCTGGGTCATTCAACATATGGATGTGTGAACTGAAGCTCAACTAGCAAAAAGCCAGGTTTTACTTGAGGCACTCTCCTTCTTTTCTGATTTCAGGATGGAGTGAACTGGCTTGCATTTCTCAATAAGTACAAACTTCATGGAATTCTTTGTGATGACATGGGCTTAGGAAAAACTTTACAATCCATTTGCATTCTTGCAGGTGATCATTGCCTCAGGTAAGCTTAAACAAATCACATTCTGTCTTAGACTTTAGTGGTAGGTCTTGTGTGGTAATGAATCTGGACATAGTCCTGGGCAGCTGTGACTGTAGGTGACTCTGCTTGGATAGGGGGGTTGGACCAGGTGGCCTCCACAGGTCCCTTCCCACCTCAATTCTTTGAAAAACAGTTTTTTTAAACTCTATTTTGTGCTCTTTAAGGGCTCAAGAATATGCAAGAACAAAACTGGTGGACAGTGTTCCTCTTCCCTCCTTGGTGGTGTGTCCTCCTACACTCACAGGACACTGGGTGGATGAAGTGGGCAAATTTTGCTCAAAAGAGTATCTTAATCCACTGCACTATACAGGACCTCCTACTGAGAGAGCAAGGTAACCCATCTTGCATTTATAACTGGTTTAGAGTAAAATATCACACACGGAATTTTTCCATTTACTTTAATACTACTACTGAAGCATAGTTTGTGGGCATGGGAATACTCGTGGTGGTATCTTTAAAGGCTGAAATAATAACATGTAAGGAACATTTCAATTAACTCCTCATTTTTTTCTTAAGATTGCAACACCAGGTGAAAAGACACAATCTCATAGTGGCTTCATATGATGTTGTAAGAAATGACATTGACTTCTTCAGGTAAGAATTGGCTTGTTTTCTGAGGTTTTTAATAGCTTAGAATTTTAAATGCTACTTAAGTCTGTGTTCTTCTTTTCTAGAAATATTAAGTTTAATTATTGCATTCTTGATGAAGGCCATGTAATAAAAAATGGAAAAACAAAGCTGTCAAAAGCAGTAAAACAGCTGACTGCTAATTACAGGATAATACTTTCTGGGACACCAATCCAGGTAATTGATTTTCTATTTTGGATGAATAATAGAAAACAAACAAGATAGGTCTATCTTGCACTCAGATTTATTGTACCTTTTAACAATCATCTTGTTCAAAGTATACATTGTAAAACAGCTTTTAATTTTTAAATGCTCAAAATGACATCTTTTTCCTCTCCTGGTATACATGTGCATAGGGAAATGAATGCAAGTTTTATGGTTTTAATGGGGCTCAAAATTTGGCAGCAAGACTTTCTCTTCCACTTCCTCTTCAAGTGTTGGGCAAGAAAGAGACCATTTCCCTATGCCTCAAGTAAAATTAGCAGGAAACTCAATTCTAAGATCTCCAGATTTTGAGCTTTGTCCAAATGACATGGCTATGCAATACCTGTCTCACCCAGGACTAAGAGCACTGGTGTGTCCTGGGTTTTGTTAACCAGGAAAACTCTGGGTGTGGCTTAAGGCACTGGACACAGTGGGAAGTCCATTTATACATTCAAGTGCCTGCAAAGGTATTTCTGTTACTCAGGTAAGATGAAAGAGCCACCAAACTCCAGGAGCTGGGGACTCGCTTGTAGCATGAGGTTTGTAGGGTTTTAAATATGTATGGAAATATTCTCAGATACCTTGCAACAACTTAGTACTTATGAAAATAATTCATCAAATGTTTCTTTTATGTTCAGAACAACGTCTTAGAGTTGTGGTCGTTGTTTGACTTCCTAATGCCAGGATTCTTGGGCACTGAACGCCAATTTGCAGCTCGTTACGGCAAACCAATCCTGGCAAGCAGAGATGCCCGAAGCTCCAGTCGAGAACAAGAGGCTGGTAAGGATCACATGTTTAATCTTTGGGTTTTTGTTTTAGCCTTTTAAATGAGAGCTGCTAACAAAAAGAAGTGAGGTTATTTCTAACATCAGAGATTGAGGGGGAGCTGAATGTTTTGAAAAATGTTTTTCTTCTAAAACACTGGTGCTGTTGCCCTCACTAGGGGTACTTGCAATGGAAGCTCTGCACCGCCAAGTCCTGCCATTCCTGCTAAGGAGAATGAAAGAGGATGTGCTGCAAGATCTTCCACCCAAAATTATTCAAGATTATTACTGTATTCTCAGTCCTCTACAGGTATGCTTAAAAGGTGGCTTAAAGATCATTTTTCAGCACAGTTAAGACAACAAAGGCATGAATTCTGTATTCCTGTGTCAATCTGATATCAGCTCTGACGTTTTCTGGATGTACTAAAATTTTGTAGTATGTGTTAAAAACACTAATTCCAGTCCTGTAGTAATAGAGTATTTCTTGGGCTTTATTTTGGGCATTGATCAGGAACAACATGTAGGCATCTGCAGATTGTTTTTCAGTAACACTTTCCAAGTTGAAAGAAAATAAATGGCACGACATTCTGTTATTAATGTTTATCTTGTGTTACATATGAAATAGCTTTCTTGATGTATGATAATTCAGAATTTTAACTTGAAACTAAACTCTGAATAGGGCTATCTTCTGTCAGAAAAAAACACATTCTCTTGTCTGGTCTGTAGGTTCAGCTTTACGAAGATTTTGCCAAGTCTCGTGCCAAATGTGATATTGATGAAACAGTTTCTTCAATTTCACTGAATGAAGAAACTGAAAAACCAAAGCTTAAATCTACAGGTCATGTATTTCAGGTACAGATTTTTTAAAGTAATTTTTATTACCTAGTACATACATTTTTGGTAACTGTATTTATAGGTTTAGTAAAAAATGAAAATCAGAATAGCATTTGTGGTCATATGATCTAAGTAGAGCATTTATGGCTGGAATGTGAAGTATAGCTGTTATGTTTAAATTAGGGGTTTGTGTCTTATGAAGCATAACACTGCCTCGTATTTTTAATGTGATCTGCTCGGTTGGTGTTCTGCTATTTTGTGGATCTTGTAAAAACTAAGTACTGAGAGAGCAAAACCTCAGAATGAGGGAAGAATTTCTGATCGCATCAGCTTTTGCACTTCAACATTAAGATTCTAAAACATGAACAAAATGTTTCCTTAAGAGTAGATCTGAATTTATCAAGGTTCATGATCTTTTAGAATTGAAGATTAACTCTTGGTTAATTGGAAACAATTATTCTCAAACTGCTCCTAAACCCATTTCCTCTACTGCAGACTCAAATGAAAGTGTGGGAAATGGTAATCCTTGCATTTTTCCTGAAAGGGACCAAGATCACAATGAGTGAAACAGTGTTTGGATACAAATTGAAATGCAGGTTTTAAATGTGTAACTTGGATGAAAATATACCATAAAGTCCAGATTGTGGAATGTGGCAGAGTGACCCCTGTACTTACAGTTAATTATGTTAATCCATTTTCTGTAACTGTGTTCTTGCTTATTATTTCTTTGAACTTCATTTCTTAAATAATTAAAGATAATAATGATAAAAAATTATTTCTTATTTAATAATAATAATTTCTTATTTAATGATAAATAATAATTTCTTACTTAATGATAAATAATTATTTTTTATTTAATGATAAATAATTATTTTTTAAATAATTAAAGGCATTGCAGTACTTACGGAAGCTCTGCAACCATCCAGCATTAGTGCTCACAACCCAGCATCCAGAATACAAGAGAATTACAGAGCAGCTTGCAGCTCAGAATTCATCCCTTCGAGATATCCAGCATGCACCTAAGCTGTCTGCTTTGAAACAAGTAAGTGGACATGTGTTGTGCCTTAAATCCCCCAAATGTCTCTACTGCTGCTACAGCTTAGGGTGTTTTATTTAAGATTTCATCAATAGAGAAACTCTTTTAAATAAAATTAAGTAGTAAATGAAAAAGAATGCAAGGGTGTTTCAGGGATATGCCCTATTTTCCCTAATATTTTAAGAGGGAGGGGGAAACACAGCCTTCATGGCAATGATGTTTATATAACTTGCTGGCATATGAAAAACCTTACTACTTTTTATTTTATTTTTATTTTATTCTTGTCCCTCTTGTTGCAGATTTTTTTTTCATTTTTATTGCACAGGAGACTACTTCCTTGATAAAGTTAGATTGCATTGCCATAGCTTTACTTACAATAGAATTTCAGTAAGTAAAGAAAATGGTTTTTTTAAAATTTTTTAATGACTTAAGTTTTTCATAGTTTGACAGGGAAGCTAAACTTTGCCTTCTTGTTGTTTAAGTGACTGTCATTTAGATACTTCCTTCTGCAGTTTGTTTCTCTAATTTCTACTTTTGATAATCAAGGAATGTCAATACTTACATGAGCTCTACAGTCATTTTAATGACACACTTTCTTTTACTTAAAGCTGCTGCTAGACTGTGGTTTGGGGAATGGTGGATCTTCAGAAAGTGGTACAGAAGCAGTTGTGGCCCAGCACAGAGTGCTTATCTTCTGTCAGCTGAAGAGTATGTTGGATATAGTGGAGCATGACCTTCTCAGACCTCAGCTACCTTCAGTTACCTACTTACGACTCGATGGCAGCATTCCTGCTGGGCAGAGACATTCCATTGTTTCCCGGTATGCATTATCCCCTCATAACCAGCATGAGGCCAGCTTTGATGAACTGTATTGTTTACATGGTGCAAAATTGGGTTTTTTGTCTGCCTCAGAGAGATGAGGTTCATAAATTCTTTATTGAAATGAAACTTACCAGACTTAACTTTTTCTTGTATGCAGGTTTAATAATGACCCGTCTATAGATGTTCTTTTGCTCACCACTCATGTTGGTGGACTGGGACTTAACTTGACAGGGGCTGACACAGTTGTGTTTGTGGAACATGACTGGAACCCAATGAGAGACCTGCAAGCCATGGATCGGGCACATCGCATTGGGCAGGTGAAAACCTCTTCATTTCACATAAGGGTGGCTTTTCTCTTGCTGAACTTTCTTGAGAGAGTTTCTAATGTATAACAAAGTGACATCTGTAGGTTTCTACCAAGCTTCCATTCATACTTATTTCTTGCAAATATGCCAGCTGCTGAAGTGCATACTTCCTTATTCTGCCCCCATCTTGGTAAGTCTTCTCTTCTGTACTTCCTGAGCTGCTGGGGAGAGGCCAGAGAAGAATCACCCTTTGGTGGAGGAAGAGATGACTGAGGACTGAGACAAGGAACTGAAGGGACAGCCCACAGGGTTGTCCTTCTCTGGTGCAAGACAGGACAAGAATGACTGCTGGTAGTCTTCCCCTAGAGCTGTAAAAATCAGTGAATTCTTTCAGAGTACAGAGGCAACTGAAGATGCTTCTACTCTATAGTGGCATAGTCTCATGCTTTCCATCTAATGTCTGTCAGACTGAGCACAGTTACTGAAGGGTAGCTCCAAGCCAAACTGCTTCTAGACTGTCCATGAGAAACACTGAAAGCTTATGGTTTCCTGAATACCTAAGATGATACTCTCTAGCTAAGTATGCTTTTTTTCTTTCAGAAACGTGTTGTTAATGTATATCGCCTGATAACCAGAGGAACTCTGGAAGAGAAGATCATGGGTCTTCAAAAGTTCAAAATGAATATTGCAAATACAGTGATCAGCCAAGAAAATGCAAGCCTACAGAGCATGGGAACAGAGCAGCTTCTTGATCTGTTCACTCTCGACAAGGTAAAGAAAGAGTTTTACAAATACCTACCAAAAATAGAGTCAGCTTAGGGAAAAGCTTTGCTTTGAAATGTAAAATTTAATCACACGAACGCTTAAGTTGGACTGATGAATAGTAGACAGCTCTCTGAACAACAGGAGGAAGTGTTATTTCCCCAGAAGAATTATCAGACTTGAAGAATTTATTAGATTCTTGAAAACATTATTCTGTATATTAACAGGAATTTTTTTTTTTGTGAAGGATGGGAAAACTGAAAAAGCAGATACCTCTACCTCTTCTGGGAAAGCATCAATGAAATCAGTACTCGAAAACCTTGGAGAACTATGGGATCAAGAGCAGTATGACACTGAATACAGTCTTGAAAACTTTATGCATTCATTAAAGTAACCACCACATATTTGTAATACAACTGCTGCTAGTTCACATATTTTTCTGCTGATATTCAGCAAACTTCAAAGCATATAGAGTGAACCTTTAGCTTAATGTGTAAATAGACTTACTGAAAGAAGAATCTTCAAAAGACTGGCATGAAGTAGTGTCAGCTGTTTCACTGGGAAGTTATTCTGTCTTAAACGTTTGCACTGTATAAAAACTTTAAATGTAAACATTGTGAGGTGGTTTGAATTTTACTTGTTCTGAACAGCTGCAAATTCTTACTTGGTAGAAGAATTTTAAAACAAAGCAGGTTTTTACATCTGTTAACAAGTGTTACTTGTGTTTGCAGTTAAGTCCACCATTATTTCTTTCTGTATCTATAATAGTTTTGTACAGTTGTTTCAGTGAGTACTTCAGGTTGTCCAGTGTACATTTTTCTTTTAAACACAACTTGCTTTTATGGTGTATTTAAAAAGCAGTTTTCAACTTAAGCTTTCATTCAGATCATTTCAGGACTTACATCACCAGAGGTAAAGCCTAGAAGCCTTGAAAGTATTAAAGAATGGAATGGCACTAGGCCTGTGCACCCACCTTTGTATATTGACTATATATATATCATGCTCTTCAGTCTTTTGACACCATCTTGTGAGAACAGCTGACTTGAACTTTTTAATGTAATGAGCTCTATTAAATACAGGTAATGGCCTATTTGAGGCCATGTTTGCATCCTGTTAGCAGGGGTGTACTTTTTTAATTTATCTATAAGGCTAGACTATAGCCACTTTGAGAGATGCATGTATTCCATAAGTTTCAATCCTATATATTTTTTGTAACTAAAAGAAGAAATTAAATATACAGACAGACATTTTCCAGGAGTAGATTTTACATTGTCTAGGATTCTAAAATCCATGCTAAAAGTGACTGTGTACTAAACTGATGCATGATTTAAAGCTTCTTAAAGGAATAGGGAGGACTTTTTTTCTTTAGGAGAAAATACACATAGAAATACCTACATTCAGTTTGAGGTAATTGAATTAAAGTTGTGTAACAAAGATAGTAAAAGACTTTAATAGCAGTGAGTGAGAATAATATGCTGTATGTTATGCAGCTTTTTATAAAAAAGGGAGGCAGTATAAAAGTGTGTTTCTAGATGTGCATATGTACTAGTATATGCACTTTTTATAAATATTAAGTTATAGATAACTTACAGCAGTTGTCTGAATACATAGAATATATGTATAAATATAAAACCTAAGGTTTATAGCTTGCTGTGTGCTTAAGCATCAGAGCTTAAAAACCACCAGAGACCTCAACTATTGTAAAATAAGATTGTTTTAAAACTATATAAATCAAGACAGTTCTATAGCATTGGAGAAGAATTAATGTCACATTTCAGTAGTTATGAACTGACAGATTGTAACTAAATTAGCATTCCATGAAAATAAAACAAACTGGGAATATATAAGTTGCATGTTTGGGTTTGTCCATGTTTAGTTTTGTTTCTGTAGGGAAGACTTTTCTGGCTGTTTAAAAAAACCTAATGCTTTTGGAAATTACAGCTGGATTATGAGTGTTATGTTGGTTAATTTCTACCTTCAGACTATTTTTGTTGTGCTTTCAGCTGATGACCCAAGCAGGGGAGACAAGATGGGGCTTGGTGGTGTTTGCAGAGAAGTTACAATGCTGGAATAATGCGTACTTGAAAATAACTTGGTGCAGTAATTTGGTGATAGTGCCTAGAAATAACAAGATATTTGAATAAAGAAACTTCTTTAGTGGTAAAAATTGCATATGTTTTTCTTCAAGAGTTTTATTAGGTGCAGAGGTAAGAAACTCTTTGGGTTCTGTTGGGAAAGAAATAGACAGCATAGGACTTTTTAAAGCCACTTATTTATCACATTGAGGTTGCTATGCAACCATAATAATTTTAGCAATGGCTCTCTTGGATATCACATCAAGAAGACTTCTGCACCTGAAAAACAGGGGAAGGCAGAATCTAGAATAATTATTTCAAGATTATTATATGTACTGATTGATCTTAAGTGTTCTGTGAATTAATGCTTTGAAATGTAACCCAACAGGAGCACTGCACCAACTATATAAAAAATGGGATTTTATTACCTTAATATTTAACAAAAAGCTCTTCTATGCTTCTCAAACTAGCAGAGCACTTGCCAAGATCTGGCTTGTTTGTGCAGTGTCCTCAGTGCACAAACTGGATTCACTTACAGCAAAACTCCAGCAAGAAATAGCTCTTAGAATGCTTCTAACTGCATTTGATCTCTTTAATGGATATTCAGCTGGACCAGACCAGGGTCTGGGCTGGAATAGGAAAGTTTATTTCTAGGCTGAAATGAAACCTTCAAATATGTCAGTCTTTTGGCACCAGCCATTTTGCTCTCCAGCTCTGCCCCTAGTACAGGTTGTTACTTGCTAATGAAGATACAGCCTAAGCCTTGACTGACTGCAGCTGGAGTCACTGGAGGCCCAAAGAAACATGAATTGAGTAGAACCATGCGTAGGCTCAGAATGCTTTGGGTTGGAAGCAACCCTAAAGATCATCCAGTTCCAAAGCCCTTTTCCATGGGCAAGGACACCTTCCACTACACCAGATTGCTGCAAGATCTGTTCAACCTGTCCCTGAACACTTCCAGGAATGGGGCATCCATAACTTCTCTGGACAACCTGCTCCACTGCCTCATACTCCATACTCAAGGTTTGATGCATTGTGTGTAATTTGCACTGAGTTAAACTAGTCTCTCTCATTTAATAGCATCAATAAACCACTCATAGTCACCAAAGCCAGACCTCCAAATTAACGTAGTTCTGATTCAGAGCTTGCTAACCTGTGAAAACGAAGAACCTCTGACTGGTGACCACATTCTGGGCTGGAAGAATTACTTTGAAACAGCTATAAACATAATGCTACTTTTCAACCAAACTTAAAGGACTGTTTGAAATCCTTCTTAAAACTAAATGGAGAACTACCTTCTGCAAACATGCACCAGGTCTGCATAAACACACCTTCTGCTGTGTCTGTTGTACTTAGTTTAACTAAGAATTCAATCTAACAAGTCTTTCTCCACGCATGTTATCTTTGGAATTCACTTAGGCAGGAAGCTGCTTGCTTTCTACAAATTTACTTATAACTGTTGCAGGTTTCTAGGTTGTTTTTTTATCATTCTCCCTAATGCTTTTGTAAGAGTTTTTTTATAGGCTTGCTGAAAGCAAAATTACATTGAATATCCAAGGTATACATAGTGATTTAGTTTAACTCAAATTAGTTCATGTCGAGTCTTTTGTGAAGATAATGGACTAAAGCAAATCTTATATTTTACCTTAAGATTACCAGATTTAAAGACAAATGCTTACATTTACCATTAGTGGTATCCCCAGCTTTCCTACTGTCTCATGGTTCTGCAGGTTGTAAGGCAAAGGCATTTCTAATTAAGCCTTAATTCTAGCAGAAGTAGGGCAACTTTTAGGCCATATTAGAAGCTGTGGAAAACTTCTAAGATGAAAATACATTCACATACCAAAGCTTTTATTACCTTGTTTACAGATGGTAAATAATGTAGTGTTAAATCTAGCTTGGTTTGCAGTGCTGAAGAGCTTTGGCATAGGGCAAGCTTTAAAGCTGCTAAGGATCACAGCAGTTACTGACTTGTGCTAAGATGCTTTGTAAGCAAAAGCTTGGAAGATGAAGTTCTTTAAACCAGGCAGAAAGATGCTTTAGAGTAAAAATTATTTTTCAAATCACATTTAAGTGAATTACTTTCAAGGACAGTTCTCTGAATATAAGGATTTTTATAGAGACGATAATCCATCTAAATTCTTTCAGTGGTCTATTAAAAGACATGACCTTTGAATTTGTATCAGAAACCCTTTCAGTTGGCTCCTTATCTTCTAGTAGCTTCACTAGTTCTCCGGTATTCTCTTCTACAGCAGGTTTGGAAGTATCTGTTTAGTTACACTGTTTTAAGGCCAACTCCCTATTCAGGAATCAGGATTTAATTGATACT
Organism: Vidua macroura; assembly: GCF_024509145.1. NCBI lineage: Eukaryota > Metazoa > Chordata > Aves > Passeriformes > Viduidae > Vidua > Vidua macroura. The sequence goes on from NC_071578.1 coordinate 15,667,498, forward strand.
CTGGCAGCCAGACCGGACTCAGGGATTCTGCCTAGCAAGGGAAAGCTTCCTTTGGTGTGAGACTGACAGCCCTACCCTTGCCAGTACAGGAGTTCCACTCCCCTCCTGGGAGGACCAGATAAGAAGCAGGGTAACAGGGCTCTAAGTTCACACTGACAATCCTGTAATCTTGGATGTCACTCAAAAGGAGATGCTCTTCATCTGCTGTGTGTGTGCAAGGGCAGAGCTCTGCTGGTTGGAGCAAGCATAGTGCTCATAATGCCAAGTCCTCTCCATTCATGAGCCTTATGCAATAACAAACCAGCCTTAATTTTCTTCTATTTCTAACAGGTACCTTTAACATAAAAAGTTGAAGGTCTGTGCCAAGCTCCTCTGTATCTTTTTTTCTTGGGCAATAGCTAAGTACACTATGCTTACACTGTGCATATGCTGCAGTAGATAGGTAAGAAGACAAGAGAGAAAGTTGTCTTTTGCCAAGGTTATGACATTTTTATTAAGTTCTTGTGGACACTGGGATCCAAAATTGCAACTTTACACCTCAAGCTGTACCTACCAGCCGTGCATCTGCACAAACCAGCACACGTGGGTTTAGGAAATTTGTTAGGCTATCCTTCCTTAAGGCTATCAAACCTTTAAAAAGTCATATGTTCAAGACTTCTTCTGTTTTCTTAGCTCAGTCATGTGGATAGCTAAGTTGGGTGTCTGACAATTTACAAAGTAATCAACAATCACAAACTCTTAGAGATGATGACCTTCAGTGTTTTCTTTTAAAGTAAAATTCAGACCAGGATTCACAAAGTTGTAAGAGGAATTCCACATACTAAAGGAAAACATTTACTGCTCATTTTCCCTTTTCAGATGAGGGAAGGAAGTTGATCCAGAAAGCAGAAACTTCAAACTCATAAATTCAGGCTCAGGTGCAAAAGCTGCAGGAAGGGGGAGAAAGGAAGGATACCCTGCATCCTGCCAAATGGCTGTTCCAGGGATGCAGCAAAGTGAACTACTCTGCAGTTCAGTGAGAGGCTCAGAAATAGCTGAGCTGTCAGAACATGCTGGCCATGTCTCCAATACACTCCAGTTCCAGAGGCCTTTGCAGGGCTATGCTGTGCTGTCCATGCCAAGGCTGTGCCTGCCAGAGTTTCCCCATATGTCAGAGTAATTATATTTCACAGTTTATGCAGGCTGGGTGCTTAGATACTCCATTGAGAAAAGGGAATACTGCTCAGTGGAGCATCCCAAGCGTTTCATGTGGTTAACTTGTGTGCTTTTTGCTGCTGTTTCAATGTTAGCTCTCTCTGAGTAAATACTGTGCTCTCCAGATACACGTTTATGTATTCTCACCCTGTTTCTCATGACTCATACTGCACTTACAGAGATTTAATTATCAATCACAGCCCAGAATCTGAGAAATAAAGCCTTCAAGTAGAAATCTGTAATTGTAAGCCAAGGGAAGAGCTAACGCAGATGTTAAAATCTGCTTTTGCAAGAACAGAGCTTGAAAAAAGTCAGTTGAATTTGTCATGATCTCTGCTGTAGCCAGAGAGGGAAGACATTAAAAATACATCAACTCCCAGAAAACGATGCTTTCCAATTCCTGCCTTTCTTCTGAATCAGAGCTGCCTCACTTAACAGCAAAACTGTCTTTTAACTTGGCATTACCAAAACAAGTGTGCCTTTAGGAAAATGCTGCTCTGTATTCTGATCTATTTCTCCATGCTGCCCTTGCCTCCACACAGTCCAGATTATAAAACACTTCTGGGACACTTGCAACTGTTCATTCTTGGCCTCTATTTTGCAATTATTATCACTCACAAAGCACAACAATCAAACTGAATCAAACTTGTCAACTAAACTCTAGGTACTCAGGTGCTATTTCTTGTTCATTTGGACACATTTGGATTCATATAAACACAGGCAAAGTTCATTTCTGGGCATTAAGTCAAAATGCAGCCCATGCTCATATTCAAGAGATGGCAGAGGAAAGAATCATGCAGAATAACAAAACCAGCAGTAAGTGCCAGCCCACCAGCGTCTGTCTTCATTTATGACTAACTTAAAGCTCACCCACTTAGGCATCATATCAGTTAAATCATCAGCTCATTTGCAAGCTGGAAAGGACAACATGGCAGAATTCAAAGTTGATACTTCTGCTTTCTTTGCTGCCCTGGTGAGAGCTGCAAGATGTGATCAGCATTTCAGGCTTCTCACAGCCGACACACTCAGCAGTAGTTAATTATTGTTTATAAAATGCAGAACTCTCTGTTCTCACAGTTGGAAGTTGCATCACTCTTTGGCTGTGTCTATTATTTATCAGCTGAAGAGCAAAGGCAGCAAACAAAGCAAGGAGAGTGAAAAAGCACCAAAACCCATGAAAGTTTACATGGGCTGTGTAAGGGCATGGAAAGCAAAGGAGGAGGAAGGGACATAGGATGCACTTGCCATGAGCCTATTTTCCCTGGCTCTGTTCAGTTTCCCACTGTGCAGTATTTTTGCCTCCAATATAGATGTGGTCACAGCTGGCAAAGCCACAGCAGTACCGCTGTGGAAGAGATTAGAATGCCTTACCACTGGGAGCCTGGTGTGTGTTGCTTCATCCCCTTCCCACTTAAGCAGGAGAAGTAGCTCCAGCCACCACCACAGGAGCCTGCTGTGCCACCCCAAAGGAGAAAACAAACCAGCCAGACTCAAAGTTCCGATCAGTTTAAGTGGCAGATGGCTACAAACACCGCACAGCTTCTTGCACCTGCACAGAAACCCGGAGAGAAACAACAACCCTTCCACACGAGCTGAGGCCCAGCACCGGCAGTGAGGATGCAGCAGCCAGCGCTGCCTTCATAGTCATGAAACCACAGAGTATCCTGAATTGAACGGGGCCCACAAGGCTCATCGAGTCCAGCTCCTGGCCCTGCACAGGGCTGCCCTAAGAGCCACACCGTGCTCCTGAAGGCATTGTCCAAACAGCTCTTGAGCTCTGTCAGGGTTGGTGCTGTGACCACTTTCCTGGAGAGCCTGTTCCAGTGCCCAACCACCCCCTGGGTGAAGCACCTGGTCCTAATATCCAACCTAACCCTTCCCTGCCTTCGCGCCCTTGCTATCCCTCACTCTCCAAATAACATAACAGAAGAAAGGCCCTCAGAACCGCGAGTCTCTCCCTGCTCCTCGGGCTCCTGCCATTGCCCTCACGGGGGAAGGGATGGAGGGACGGCCCCTCAGTGCCCGTGAGGCCGCGCTGGCTGCGGGGCTGGGCACAGTGTGGGATCCCTGCAGCATCCCCCGCCCTCAGAGGTCCCACTGATAGGGGCTGCCCAGCGCAAGCCGGCCTCAAATCCCCCGTTTTCCCATTTCATCCCCCTCCCGGGTTTGCCATTGTGAGCCCCAGGAACTAACCCTCGCCCCGGACCCCGGCGCAAGGCGGGCAAGCCTGGGGTTGTGCAGGCCCCGGCGGGACGGGGCCCGGGGAGGTGCCTTTGGGCCGCCGGAGCGTTTGCAGAGCAGCAAAACCGACGGCTTCAGCTGCGGTGCTTTGGATTGCTGCCAGGTGAGGATCAGCCCGGATTTGGGGCCGACTTGTACACCTTGTGGACTTTTCTGGTTATCCACCCAAGGTCTCTGAAGGCAAGGAGGGCTCCTCTCCGTTTCGTTAGTCTGCTGCTGATCTGTCACGGAGTGAGACATGCAGCCGTGGCAGAGATGTATTCAAGGCACTAAATGGCTTTTGCAATTATTAGATGCCTTTATCAGCTTTGCTTTGGCACTTAATCAGCCGCAAAAGCTATTTATTGCCTCATAAACTCCTCTGCAGCAAACATTATCCTGTAATTAATCCCTGAAAATTACAAAGGCTGATGAGGTAACCCCTTTTTCACACCACCCAGTTAAGATGAGGAGGATTTGTTGCTGTTTTCCCCTTTAATTTTGTTTTTAGACGTTTGTCAGCTGTCTCAGTCAGAGGGCTTGTTAGGACAGGTAGTAGCAATTAAGCAGCATGTCCCAGGTAACAAATACCAGCCAAATCACTGAGCTGTGATGATTATTCACAGTTGAGAAAGTTAGGAGATGAGTAAAAGTTAAACCTTAATTTAATTCACATTAAAATAGGAAAGGCAATCTGAATGGCATGTTGCTGCAGAGTTAAAGGATGTTACAGACTCATTAAAAGATTGGACCAGTTGCTAATTAGGATTTTTTGAAGCTAAGGACACAATGGCAGAAGTAGATCTCTTGCATACTGAGAGACTTCAGATGAATTCTTGCTTTGTATATCATTCATTAACTTTTGTATATCAACACTCAGAGAAATTCAAAGTAACTGAAAAGCATCAAGATCTTTCTCTGTCTGCAACAACTCAATACCTTAACATTTTCACTAGAATAGTGTTTTTTAATCTGGATACAAGTTTTCTTTACAACACAGACATAAAATTCTGCTATTTCCACATACCCCAACCCATACCCCCACCAGATTCAGACATTAGTTTTAAAGTAAAGCAGTTCACAAAATAACAAAAATGTTAGGCATCACTATTTCAAACTTTCATCTGACCCTATGAGAACTAGAATTATAGCTGGAAATTCAATGCTCTTATAAACGTGTCAATTCTACTTTACAGGGGGGTGAGAGGAGCAAGAAACATTCCCCTAAATATTTGGGAGTTGGCAATTCTCTTTGCTTCCCATGGATGACTGATAATTGTTGGGGAATTACTATTGGCTGCTCGGAAGCACGATGTCAAGAGAGAAAGCGTTTCATCCAGGTCAGTTGCTGAGTTGCAAAAAGGTGTTGGGATCATGTAATCAGCCAGTTCTCTGCAGATGTGCAGAAAATGTTTCATGAACTGTAAATTGTATTTTAGGAAGTACCTAGTGATGCAGGTAGTTAAGGTAGAACAAATTTGGTATGGGACTTGAAGTATAGGAAGGAAGGTTGCTCTAAAAATTATTGCAACAAAAATCCCCATCAACATTTAGTTTCCAAAGCAAATTCTGAAAAGGGGAAAAAAATCTTTTGTGTTTGTGTGGGAAAAGAGAAAACAAGAAAAAAAATGTTGCCTTCTATGTCTCTTAAAGCTCTTTATTTTTCCTCATCATTGAAAGAAAAAACACAACCCAAACCCACAAAAACCTCAACCTTGTTCTAATCCTAGCTCACAGCTGCTAGGGAATTTACATCTCCTGTGGCAGGTGTTAATCATGGTGAGACTAAAGAGCAGTTCCACTTCAGTGAGTCTTTCTGTGTGTTAGTAGGTGGTAGCATAGTCAGGACTCAAATTAAAAGAGATTATGTTTTCAGAGATGTGTTGAAAACCCCAACCCAGCAATTATGTTTTCCAAAGTAGTCCATTTGTTACTGCTGGAGACGTCCTGCATTGCTGAGTGGTGCGTTCTTGCCACCTGAGTTTCTGAAACATAAGTAGGGGGGGGAAAGAATTAAGTATGTGAATACTGCTAAAGGAAAACTTTGGAAGCTAGAAAGTCTGAGGCTTTACATCCCAGGAGGAGTTGTGGAGAGGTGCAGCTGGTGCAGTTTTTTGCAGTGTTAGATGGTCCAGCAGCCATCCTGCTGTCCTGCCGGGGAGTGGAGGGCAGGGCTCTGCAGCGGTGCAGTGACAGTCCAGTCACCTACTCCAGCCCCAGGAACAGTCACACAGGCAGTGGGACACACCCCAGGGTGCAGGAGCACCTCGGTACCTGGAGTCCACAGCTTCTTGAAATTAAAGGAACCACAGTAACAAAACTTGAGTTCATTGGGAGTTACAGTGGGTAACTAAGTTAGTTCTAGTTTAAGATACTTCTGAATTAACTGTGGTAGTGAGAACACATGCTCAGGAGCAGTGACATTCAGGACTCCCAGGTCTGTATCTTTGGCTATTTTGGCTAAAATGAGGCCAAAGGTCCAGAGGTGTGAGTAACCTCACCTGAGGAAATGCCAGCAGAGGTCCCTCACTGTGACAGGTTTGGTGTTTCTATGCATTTAGTTGCAGCTTTCTCATATGCCTGTAACTTCCTTTCTGAGCAGTTTGGTATTTTTGTCACGCCTAAACCAAAGGATTTGGATTCAGGAATACTGTTCCTCATCCTGGTTGCATAACAGAGCACAAATACCAGCTGCTGTCCCTTTCATTTAGGGCACAGCTGGAACACCACAGGGAAATGGCAGTCCCAGTCCTATTTCCATTTTTATGGACTAGAGTGATTGTTCAGTGATGTTAGTGTAAAGGCCTGCAACACACTAGGATATGAGTGGGATTTCTTTGAGATTCCTTTCACCCTGAAAGTTTTCCACAGCGCAACACAATCTGAAGTATCAAGGGGAGTAAAGAATGTGAATGTGTAAGGAAATCAGGCTGCTTGCTCTAGTCTGGGTTTTATGTGCATCCCTGTGGAAGAGAGACTGTGGTTGTATCTCTGCATCACAGACAGTTCATTTTATGCACGTTAAAGCAAAACTTCCTTTGGCTAAAGTGCAAAAAAAGTTCTGGTAATGTAATTGCTGCTTGCCTACAGCTACTTGAAAAACATGCTCTTGACTCTCCAGGGAATACAGAAAGAGAAGGGATTTTGTTTCCCCCAAATTACATCACATCACACAATTTTCTATTAATCTTCTTTTCAGTGTAAAGAATATCCCTGTTGTTTCAAAAAGATGACAACATGCTGCTCAGTGGGCCAAAGGAATGACAATGCACTCTTACAGCATGAGGAAATCAGCCTTGTTAACTCTTCTTCCAAGAATAAAGCTGAGCAAAAAGGTTAATGTAGGGTTGAATCCTTTAGAGTAATTCATCAAATATGTTAATAGGAGCACCACTTTGTTATCATTTCTAAAAAAGAGAGGTTGGATCAGAACAACTTGAAATTAGAAACAATCTCAGCATACTGACTCTAGGACTTGGTACGATATAGAGACTCAGAGCTGCCTGAAGAGTCCCCTGCACCACTGAGCCCAGCCTTGCCCCACCAGAAAATCTACAAGCAGGAAGCTGAAGGTGAAGTTTCTGTGAGTGTCGTGGGTGGGGGGGCATTGTCTCCTACAGCTCCAGCAGCGAGGTGCAAGAGGCAGATAAAGGCAGAGCTGTTATTCATGCTTTATTTGGTACAAACAATGCATTTTAACCTGCCTAACAGAAACTGAGCCAGACTGAGTCAGAACTGTTGTGAACTTGGATTCCTGAGTTGTTCCTAATGTCTGAGCAAACCTTTTCTTCCAGTTTCTGCCAAACTGATTTGCAATCCTAAGGGGTTTGTAGAGTTAACCTAAGTGCATTGAATAGGTTTTGACTAATTCAGTCCCAGTTGGAAATGAGTGTGTATGTAATGGGATATTGCTGAGAAACAGCTTCTTGTATTGTGCTTTTCTTTGTACAAGTTTTGTTTGAGTGCTGCCAGTCCTTATTGGACATCACAGCCGTGTCTTTGAAACATTGACATAATAAAATCCAGTGCTGGGGATAGAGAGTTACTGACATGTTCATAACCTCTCTACCCAACACAGTCCTTTCAAAGAGGGATCAGACTTTCAACCTCAGTTCTTTACACAATGAGAAAGAACCAGCAATTAAAGCTCCTTATATCCTTGTTAAGTATAGAAATTAAATTATACCCATATGTGTTCTCTACAATGGAGATGGAGGCAGAAAAAGATCATCACGATAATTAGTTTTTTCTTTTGGAAAAAAGACTGGCTTTATTGAGTATTACAAGTGAGACCAGTGCATTTCTGAGTGGCTGTAAGATCTCAGACAAGTTATTTCTTTTTGGTCCTTTTGTTACTTTTATGTGCTAATTTTGTTTTTCGTGCTTAGACTGAAAGCACTTCAGGACAGGATCTCGTTCTCTCTGCCTTATGTAATGCCAGGCCTAACAAAGTTTGCTTTGCTTTGGGGCCTTCAGATACTGATGAAACACAAATACTTTCAGAGATAATTAACTATTCTGACTTTGAATGGAAAGTTATAGTCTGGCCCGAGAAAGAGGAATCTTTACTGTTCTACCCTGCTAATGAGTATTCTCTTGGAAAGGAGGAGACTGGAAATTTTTGCAAACATTCTAAATGTTCAAGATGCTTTCAGAGTTGCACCTGAGTCTGAAGGAGCTGGAATATGAGTGGTTAAATTGTGTTTGGCTGAAAATCAAATTAGCTTGATACCTGCATCTCTCACTAGCACCTAAAGCCTAGAAGAGGTTTAGTAAAAATTAAAGAACTCCTTGTCTTATGCAGACAACTGTGATTGCTTACAAAACTTAGCCATCAAGTGCCTTGAGGGGCACAGGGTTGCAGTGTGGTAATATTTAGGCTGTAAAACAAACAAATCAAATCAAAATAGGCTTTCCTTTGAAGAATTATATAATTTTCCATTTATTCTTTTTTTTTCCTATTATTTTTATCACAACAGCACCTAAGAGTCCTGTAAGCATAAAGAGCAAGGCAACATAAAATCCCGCCATAAAATTCTGCTCTTCCTCTGAAGCACAGTTAGTCTTAGGGCACAGTAAGAGGGGCAAATTAAGTTGCTTAAGAGATGCTTGGTCTGACTACATTTTATGACTTTTTCTCCTCCCGAAGTTCTTGTCATGTCAGTTCTACCAGCTGATCTACTTTATTAACTTTTTTTCCAACTTGAGTTTTTTGTAGAGTGAGATTGCATTCTGTAGTAATTAGATAGATAAGAGCTGAGATAGCTGGAGCTCTGTCAGAGATGTAGGGTTAAGTGTCCAGGGAGTGGAAACTTCTTAACCATGATCAGCAGCAGAAGACACAGCAAATGAACATTCACTGATTAGATTAAGTTAGCCCTGATGGCACAGATGTGGGAAATAAGTGCAGTCAGAAATTCCTTCTCACTGAGTTAGTGCTAGGCTGTGATGAGGAGTACTTGCAAAGACAGTTACTGTTGCAAGTATTCTGGCCTTTAATTTCTTTGTTTCAAAAGCTAAAGGAAGTCCCCTACCCCACAAACATTTTAATAAACAGAGTGACTGATGTAATCATAGGAGGGCACATTTAAATATGTGTAGAGTATATACAGTTTACTTCACCCTACTTCTCCAGTACAAGGCACTTTAAACGTAGGAAGTGACACTAATTAATCCATAGATGCAACACAAAAATTGTGGTCTGTGTGTTTTCCCTCAGAATATTTGTGACTACCAGAATGTCCTCTGTAATCAGAGAAAATATTTCTGTCAGGGGAGTGGTCCAGGTTTAGATACTCTGTTGGTATCATCATGGTAGACTATTCTAATTTGCCTTCTAGTTGAGTAACATGCATTACTAGTAATTGCAAGTTTTTGAGAAATAACACCAGGTCACTAGACCTGCTGATCCTCAAGGCAGGCTCATAATTCACTCATCTGCAGTGCATATAGGGACAGCTAATAATATCTCACAAACCCAGTAGGGCAGGTGCATCTTTATAGGCTGTTGGATGCCTGTTGGGTGGTTGGGGAATTCTGAACCCGCCCCGTGTTGAGGGCAGTTCATGCTTTCATACTCGGCAATGCGACTTCACCAGGAGGAGCTAAGAGGAAGTGGTGTGGACAGCAGTACACCTGACATCTTGCCCTTCTGTAGCATGTGGCAATGTCACGTGGAACTCACACCTGTGTATCCTTGAAGTCATCTAATTTTTTTTCTTTCTTCCTTAATATATCATTGCAACTGAAGCTTTCTTATGAATGGTGAGAAAAGGTGGAGGATTGGTGGTGGGAAATGAAACTGTGTGATGCAGGTCTACAAAAGCATTTGCTCTTTGGATTTTGGTACTCTTCAGGCAGCTACTATATAGTGACCTACTCTGCTTTGCCAGGGCAGGTAGTTCTGGGTCTGTGCAGAGGCACCTTTAGGCAACTTAGTCAGCCAGAGAGTTCAGACAGCTTCAAGGTTATGCAGCAGCTGAGTAGGAATTTTGAGGAACAGTTTTGGACTTCAATTTTTAATTACATCCTTTTTTATTTTTTCAGTTTGACCCTACAGTGAAATTTGATTAAGACAGTACTAAATGTTTTTCCACACCAACAATTTCACCTTCAAAGGCATTTGCAGCTGTGACCTAAAATATTGTCCCTGTTTCATGTATTTCTCCTCTACTGACAGAAGGAGGAATTCATATTCACTGTTCATAAATAGGATCATGTCAGAGAACATCCTGACTCTGTGTGCAATCTCTCTGCCTGCAGTCTGCTTGATCTGCCAACCCTGAATTTTCAGCTCCCCACCTGATATGAAAAGGGGCAGATATTAGTTTTTCTCTGAAATGATCTGCTGAATCAACAACTCTCTCATCTAAGGGCCACAAATGGAAAGGAAGGGCTAATTCCCTGTGCTGTGGCACTCAGCTCTGAATGATGTGGCAGGCACTCAGAGCAATGTGTATGATATTCTTAGAAACCATTTGATGAGGTGTCGTTACCTCAGTCGGGACCAAATGCAGATGAAAGGCTCAACAGATAACAAACCAGAGGAATTTCCTTCAGTCCGAGGTTCATGTCCTCATTCAGAAGTTGGATTTGGAATCTGCTTGTCCTGCATGTCATCAGAGTACATTCTGAAAGCACGCACACAGCTGTCCAGAAAATCTGAGAGGATTGCTGGCCAGCTCATTTGTCTTTACAGGTTACATCTGGCTTTAATGAGCTGCACATACATGCATATGATCTTTGTCCAGGTGGACAAATGTCTAGCTTAATGTTTAGCAATAGGTCCTTCATAGCCTTTCAGTCAAGGGCTTCAGTTACATATTAATGGCACAGGTCTTTGTGCAGGTTCAAGAGCAGGAACATTGGGACATACTGGGGTAGGGAATGTTTTGGCTCACCATGTCAGATATAGCTGTTGACCCCAATTTGGCAATTACTTCAGTGTCCATGTAATTTTAAGCACATAAGTAATTCCAGTCAGTCAGGCTTGTGTTTAAAAGTGCATTGCTGACTGGGGAATTTCTGACTTCTATAGTTCTTCAAATCTTGGCTCGCAGGAGTCTTCCTCCAAATTTAACAACGTTTCTGCTTTACTCTCTCGTGGTAGAAAACTGGTAACATGCTTTGCTCTGTCAGCACAGACAGCAAATCTGCTTTAGCTTCCATCCTGTAAGACTCTGTATTTTATGCATTGGACAGATACCTTGATGGGAATAAACATAGGATGGTTTACTTGAGAGGCCATACAATGTGGATTGCTGAAGCTGAGACTTGTTGAATGAAAGTACAACCCAGACAACTGGCAAAAATTTTACACACACTTTTACATGCTGGGTGCTTGTTCCACAAAGTTTATAAGTAGAGCAACACAGGAGCCAGAAGATGTATTGGAAATGGAATTGCTTTTGCACCAGGATTGGGAGAGAAATGTGTAAGCTCCTTTGAACTGGTACATGAAGCTACATCAGCTCCATGCTATACGTGAGATAAACATTGTTCATAGAAGTGGGGAGAAGATATAGCAGCTTAAATCTTAAGGGAGAGGAAGGGCTGTTTGGGACATTTGTAAGTAAGGGAAATATATTTAAATCTAAGGTGCTATTCCTTGTCCTGATTTGTTTTTTTTAATGGATCCTTCACTGTATTGCACCATAACCTGTACAAGTGAGGTAGTTTCTTCTTTCATCTGGGAAGTGATTTTTTGTATGTTTATTTTTTATTATTATTCCCCTGTACTAAGAAATGTCTGCAGGCCATCAGCCCTTGGCCATGGAAGAATGAATCTATAATAGGAAGACAGTACTGCCCTACACTGTAGTCCTTTCTCTTCCTTTTTAACCACATCTCTCCCTTGAAGAGCAGAGCCTGTCCAGCCTGGCCCAGGTCAAAATGGGAGAATGGCAAAAAGCAGATTTCCTTGGGAAGTTTTTTTTTTTTTTCCCATTTACAGCTAAGTGTGTAACTTCACATCAGAGTTGGTCTAGCTAAATGAGCACCTTGAACACCACTGTCTCCACTACATCCTAGCTGACTTCATCTTCAGCTCTTCCTCCAGCTGGAAAAAACACAAGAAGTAGCTGGGAGCTGCTGTCAGCTGTACTGACAGAACTGCAGTCAGCAAATGCACAGCTGTTCCAAGGTGCACCCCAAATATCTCAAAGCAAAGCAGCGGGAAGTGGAATTCAGTTTCTGACACATTTTCCTGGCTACTGTAGAATATTTGGGAGGATGCAGCTCAGTGGGTTGCATCAGACAGCCCAGTGAGGTTTTGCTCTCTCCCTTCCTCAGCTGTGCACTTGAAGCTTCTGTTCATACTTGAGAGCAAGGATGATCTGAGAGGTATGTGTAAGGGTCTAGAGCATGTCTGGGACTGTGCTCATGGGGAGAGGTGGAACTGACAGAGCAGTGATATCAGCCCCTTCTAAAGCCTCAGAAGGGATATCTTGTTCTTTAGATCTAGAGAGAACCAGCATCTTCCCCAACTGCCTTGTCCCACTGCCAGGGTGCAGCTATTACAAGCAAATGGCTGGGTAATAGGAGGAGCTGCAGAAGGGCCCCAGGAGCCCAAGCAGGTGGGACAGCTGGTGATGACAGGCTCAGTCTGTGGGAACAGTATGTGTGCTGGAGATAGCCAGGGAGAACCCATTTTAGCAAGAGCTGGGCAGACTCACAGTCACATGGCTCTGGCTCAGCTGTACAGCCTGAGCTTTTGGAAGCTGAGAGAACCAAATTTTCAGAATTTGCATATTGCAGCTGAGTGACTCCACTGACTCCATTTCCTGAGGCCAACGAGTTGTTCTCACAGTCCTGTTTCTGCAAGAATCACAAAATGGATGACAACCCCCCCCAAATTTCTAATCTGATAGCACATTTGGAATTGGTGTGGAAATTGGGCAAAGATTCAGCTTGAGTATTTGATATGAAGTGTTCATTTCTGGCTAATGCTATTTCTGTTACATCCCTCCTTCAGAGCATGATTTAAAAGGACTGTCTGAGAGAAGGGCAATGCAACTTGCTGACTCTGTGTTACCTCCTGCAGCATTTTGAATGCAGCTTAATTCCCCTGTGAAAAGAACTGATACAACCAATCCCCATGAACTCTTCACACTTGACAGAAACCCAAGTGAAGAGGGTGATCCATAATAATTAGGAAATTGGGATCAAAAGTGGGCAGGCTTAGCCCGATCTGTTTTGCTCAGGGGCAATACTGCAGTTTATAATACATAACTTAATTACTAGAGAACATCCTTTCTGCAAGTGAAGGCAGGTTCACTGAGTGGAAAAGCTGCTATAAATATAGTTCTAAATTCTACTCAAAACTAGGTTAGGAGAGCATAAGCCTGAGTAGTATTTAAAAGAGTAAAAGGAGAATGTCATGTAGTGTTGTCCTATTTCTGGCATCACTCCTCAGTGGAAAGGCCATTGTCACCTATCTGCCCTCGCGTCGTTCAGAAACAAGAAATCAAACACAAGATAGAAATCATGCCCTTTCCAAACAAAAGTGGATGTCCTACTCAAGAGCAGCGGCAGACATCTTCAGCTCAGGGCTGCAGTTGCGCTGTCAAAGGCAGACTGAGCTATGTTTGTGTGAAGAGTCCTTTTGTGTGTCACAGCTACTGTGTTAATAAAAGTCTAAACTGCAGAAGAGGTCCATCCCCACACTTTTCTGCTTTTCCTCTTACTTTATACATGTACTCTACACTCTATAGGCTCTGTTCAGTGGAGCTAAGACTTACAAGATGGAGGTAAATTTAAGATTTAAGGGTTATCTAATATGTTGTGTAAGAATAGTCTGATAAATGCAGAAGATATCACATATCTTAGCATTTGTTTTTCTTTGTCTCTTACAACCCCCAATTTCATTGAGGATGAGATGTCAACAGCCATTACACAGCAGGGAGTTAATTACAGAAGTTACTGGGTTATGTAATAGTGATTTCCAGTTTTCCAGACTCAGTAAGTCGTATCTCCTCATGACCAGGATTTTTTCTGGCCTTCTGGTTGTATGTCTATACTAAACTTTTTTTTCAGGGCAGTGATTAAAATAGTTTTACTGAAGGAATTTTAGCACTTAAGTTCCCTGGTATCTGATGGATTTTTCCAGAACTGAACATTAGCAAGAGACAGTTACAGTTTGCCATGCTTATATCTTATCCTGCTCTGAGGGTAGTGCTTTCATTATATGGCCATAAAGTAATGGTACTTCTCTGCCTCTCTTGACAGAAAAGTGCTTAAACATTCTATTGCTGGATTTGCTTTTTTTTGTCCTTTGTAGGATTGGGATGAGAGGCATGGAGGGGTGCAAGAGGGTGTGATTGAATTATCAATTGTTTTTGTTTTGCCTCATAGAGTGCAGGTTCTTCAGCACTTCAAGACTTTAGAGTAATTTTCCTCTGTGTGGCAAATAATTTTTTCTCAGTGCTTGTTGGAGTATGTATTTTCTGCTGCTGTCTGGTATCAATATTTAGAATGTTTGAGTAGGGCAACCTAAGCCCCTAATGTACACATTTAATAAAAATCTGAACTGAGAAAAAGGAAAACAAGTCAAGGTCTCAAAGCTGAATCTCCAAATTATGCCAGTGATGTCAAATTTGAACATCACTGTGTCTAATTGTTTAGTTTGTGGTGGCCACAGCATAATCCTTGTTCTTGAGTTAGGCACCTGTAAGTAAATGTGATGCAGAGCTACTCAAGGTGCTTTAGCATGGGCTAATTTAGTTTCTTTTCAGGGTGGTTTATCACACAGTGTTTTATACAACAGTAGTGCTTACTTGCATCATGCTGTGACTGGAGTAAGGCTTTTGCTTTCTGTTGTTCCACTTTATATAAAACAAATCAGGTTTCTCTAGACTGAGAGGGTGGAGCATAGGAATGACTTACTAAGTGAAAGGCTTGTACTTGGGAGGGAGGAGTTGTTGGTTCTGGTTTCTGTCCTGTTTCTGAGTTCAATGTAATCATCAAATACTCTTGCTTATTTCTGCCAGAGTGACTGAAATTTGCCCATTTACAAATGGTAGCATGCAGGCCCAGTCAGAAGCAAGAAAGGTAGAGGCAGATTGCTCAGCAGGACGTTTCTGGCACATGTGTCTATCTATGCTGTGATTCTGTGGGCCCTGAGTACAACAATATGCACAAGGCACAGTTGGAGGAGTTAGGTACATTGTGAACAAGATTTTGCCCATCTCCTAGAATTTCATGGCTGTTATTTGACTCTGACCATGTTCTGTAGTTTGACAATGAGATTAGAGGGTGTTTTGTAATTCTGAAAAGCAAAGATTTTGGAGGACAGATGAGATGAGATCATATATCTTTGCCATGACTTTTGGCAGTGTTTTGCAGAATTATTTTGCATATTAATTGTACCAGCTCTATCTCTTTTTCAGACTTCAGTGTACTTTTTCATGTACTTCAGTGGGTACATGCTGAAGCTGGCAAGGAAGTCAAGAAGGTGTATCAGAGGGCATGATCTTGTTACATGTAATTTTATGAACAACCACTTTGATTATTTACCTTAATGGTGATGCTTGTGCTCTTCCAGAGACCATTCTTCTTCACTTGATAGAGAGCAAAATATGTATCACAAAATAGTTAAGAGTAGTTGCCACACCCATGAGTAAATAGGTTTAGTTCTTGCTCCATAGTGCAGGAGATTTTGAAAAAGAAAATAGTAAAAAATAAAGATATCCCCAAGTGTTTTGACCGCTGAGACTATTGGATAGAGAAGGAGAAATACACCTCTGTTCTCCAGTATGTGAAAGATGATAAATACATTTGTAAGTGCTTTCTGTATTTAGGCCTGCAGGTGAAAAATTATAGGGAAATACCCTGAGAATCTAAGTAGATCTTGGATTATTGAACAATTGTGAAATATTACGATATGAGCAGCTTTATATACTCCTGTTCACAAAAACACAGGGCCAAGCAATGCTAGTGCAGCAGCTCAAAGAGGATTTTAGGAAGTTGGTAGCAAATAAACATCACTCAAGCTCCTAAATGGAGACCTGGTTTTACTGATTTAGCCCCAGGTGCCTCCCCATAGTACTCAAGTAATGGTAGGCACAGACACACTGGGAAGCTTCTGTGCTCTGGGTGGGACAGCACGAATTCTGTCCCAGCTGTTGCCAAGAGGCTGCCATATGACTTTATACTTGCTGATAGTTTATTTCTCCTTCAAAAACAGGAAAAGGGGGAGATTCTGGACCTTTATCACATTTCCTTCTCTAATTGCTGTATGAGCAGTTTGTCACCCAAAATAAACTGCAAAAACTTGCTTACCCCAGGGGAGAGAGAATTCATTTGAGCAGGCATCGTCTGTGTGTGCAGCTGGTGCATTCAAATTTCTCCTGTGTTCAGAATCGAATTGTGTTTTAAAAGGGTTTTGCAAGTAGCTTGTAACATTTTTATGAAAACAGGTTACATAGGTTTCTTGTTTTAAAACCCATTTCTGGGTTCATCCCTGGGAGAGAATGCAGCAATTCTGCCCCTGTGCTCATGCTGTTTATCTTTTGCTAAAGAGAGGAAAGCAGATTATGGCTTTTAAGAGCTAAGCTTCAGCTTTTCTGCAGGTCTGTGTGAGGGGGAACACGTTGCTTTGGTGCCTTCAATGCAAAAATGTTTAACTTGGGAGCAATTCTAAAGAAGCTTAATACACTTCCACAGTCACATAGGCGACTATTTTAGTTCAGTTTGCCAAAATAACACATACCAAGTAAAAGTAAAAGAGGCCAAGCAACCTTTTGTAAAGTGCACTGGTTTAAATTAAGTTACTGCAGCCTTTTTTTAATGCAGGCAAAGGCTGTTATCATCTGGAGAAGGGAGTTGTCAGGATCAGTGTACCTTGCCAGCAGCATGGCTGACTTTATCAAGAGAAGGACTGAGGATTAGAAGGTTCAAAGGAGCTGCACTTCTTCCCACAACTCTTCTCTTTAATTGAGGAGGGGCTAAACTCAGATTGATTTTTGTCCAGATGGACTTGGAATATTGTACTGTGAGAGGCTACACTAAACAATTAATTGGAAGGTGTTTTTAAGAACTCCCTTCTCAAATTTAGCTCTGAATTAAGAAGTTCACAGCTTCTCATACATTCTGTTCAGTCCAGAAATTAATATTACAGATCACTGCCTTGTAAAAGCACTTCTCCTGGCAGAGCAGTCAGCATTCTCCTGAAAGTTACAGTCACTCACTACCAGCTTGAAAACAAGTCAGCCTGTAATTTCTAGTGCTGATAGTTCCAGCAGGGCTCTTGAGCTGCCTTCGTGTAGACACTAGAAGAAAGCAGTGACAGACCATGCACTATTTTTGAGGCTTTCACTTGCCCTGACATAGAAGAATTCACATTTTTTCAAGGAAGTGTCCTGTGGCACTTCCACAAACAGCTGTATTGCTGAGCTTTAATTGTCTCCTATTCTTAAAAAACTTGTACAAACTTCTGATGCAGTGCTTTTTTTCTTTTTTTAACTGATCAGTCTAATTTCTGCCTGCAACCACTGTCAAACTGCTAATAAAAGAGTGCAGTAAGTTAGGCAGCAACTTTTCTTTAGCTCAGAGAAAATAATTCAACAGTTCCTTTTCTAAAGGTACTTGATTCTACATTCCCAAAAATGTTTCCATCATATATATTTTTGTATTTACATTCCGTTTAGCATAATAAATACATCTTTAAGGTGGCTTTTCTATTTTAGAGAGAATACATAATTGGACCATATACTTGCATTATAAAATAACTAGAAAAGACAGCTTGTGTGCATGTAAGGTGTGTCTTTGCTTAACCTTATCTAGTAAACAGTTTTCTAGTACAAGATTTGGGGGTTTCATATCTAGTTTACATTCCCATAATGCATATCCCAAGATTTCCTTAGCATGTGCAAAGGATGACAAATATCAGTACTTCATACAACTATATTTAATAAGTTATTACAGAAAAAAATAAAGTTCAAACTACAAAGTTTAAGCAGTTGTAAGCAATAGCAGCATTGAGCTCCATGTTTAGTCACAGTACTGCAGTTCCATACAAGCATTAGTCCAAGCCAAAAAGGAAGAAGCCTTGTTAGAATTACTAGCAAAAACAATCTAAGAGAACATGTAATAAAAGATACAGTACATTTAAAATTAGTTGAAAAACAAGTACAGAGATCTTAGCTGTGAATGCTCTAAAAGTTATGTCCATTAGTTTGACAGTAAAATTACAAATATCTAATACTTTATACCCCAACAGAACTACATCCAGAAAAGAAAAAAGAGCAAAAATTATCTCGTTAGCACCCTGGTTTTCTACTTACTGATGAACTTTTTGTCATGTAAATTTGAGTGTGTCAGACTTATGTGACCAATGTGATTTCTGACCAGCTACCCATTTGGGGTATAGAGTAGTCACTAACATGAATATAAAATACTCCGTGGTATGATAGAACACTATAGCAGCAGAGATTAAGAAGTTTGTCTGTTTAAAAAAAAAGAAAGGAAGGAAGAAAAAGAAAAAGGGTTTAGCTGACATCATACAAACCAGCATAAAAGCAACTACATACAAGCCAGATTAAACAAAAGAGACATTTCTACAAATCTGTGACTAATCTTTCACTCATACCTTGCAAGTAGAGATGTCACAATACTGAAATATTAACATGGGAGCTTTTCCCAGTTAAGCGCCTTTTTTTTTTGTTCCTTTTTTTTTTTTTTTTTACTACTCTAACAGATAGTGAAATCAGCAAAGTTATTTGCTAACTGCATATTTGCAATACAATTTGTTTTAGCCCATGCCTTGCTAGCAGGCTATAAAATACAAGCATGTCGGCAGAAATATAAGCATAAACTTTGTACCACTTAGCAGGAATTTTTTATTCCCTCTTCATTCCTTAATCTCCTTTGTTTGCAATTTGTGTACATTCCAACCAGTAGTACCTAATTTGAGTCTAAATTTTACTTCACTATTTGATCTAGTCTATACATTACTTACAGAACTGAACACACAGAGGATACACAATAGACCAACTCTGGGCACATTTCTTCCCACAAGTCACAGACGAGCCACTCTAACACTCGAGCAGAAGTTAAGTCTAAAAGGTCATCAGCAACTTGTGGAAGCAAGAGTTTTGTCTAGAGAAAGTCATTGTATGCCCTGTTTACGCAACACCAGTTTTAGTCTGGATTGTTTCAGGTGCCAGAACAGAGTCACTGGCTTCAGGAAGGGGTTTCTTCTGGCTGCATAGGGAAACAAAGGTGATGGAAAGAAATGGAGGTGAAAAGCGTTTTGATACTGGCCCTTGGTATTGCCAATACAAAAGAAAAAAGGGACAAAGACACAAGAGAGGCAGAGAAGAACGGAGAAAGACAAAGAAGCTGAACGGCTGTTCAGACGTGGCGGCAATATGAGTTACTGCATTGCTACCAGGGGATGGACAGAGTGTTTTGCATTAACTTGGCAGCTCCCACCCTCGTGGGGTGGCTGGGTTAGGAAATGCTGTGGGCACCGACAATCTGCTCCACACTGCCACTGAGAAACGCATGCAGAGAGGGACTTGTGCAGGAAAGGGGCAATTTCGTTAAATAAATAACACGGTGGCAAAATACAATGAAGAATATATATTTTCGGAGGTTCAATCTAAGGCTATTGAAAAGAGAGTTTATTAAGTTCATGACAAGAAAAGTAATGAAGAATTATGCTGAATGGGCAGGGTCAAAAACCCATTGTTCAATAGATTTAGTTCCTTATAACGGCAATAGTATTTCATCAACACTGGTGGTGTATAAATCTAGACAGCGAACTGGTACTGTGACATCCCTATTATCTCCCTAAATCATTTTGATAAAGGAAAAGGCTTTTCAAAATATCACGTTTTTTCTGCTTCATTCTGTCATTTTATTGCCCAATTCTGTTACAATTTTCCAATCACTTTACATAACCAACCATTTTCATCATTGCCACACTATTGTAAACCACATCAGCAAGTTAATACATAAAGCTTTGCATTTCAAAAAACTAGACACTTTAGTAACAATATTACAAAGATTTTAGCTTCAAAAATAACTGAAAATGAAAAAAATAAACTTTTAAAGAATCAGCATCATAAAATTAATTTATTCCAAGTAAAAATACAAAATAATATTAATGACATTGACCAGATATGAAAGTCTCTCCCAGAAACAACTATATTAATGGTTGAGAAAGCACTCCTTAAAGAAAATACGAAATAAAAATGAAAAATATGTAAATATGTTTAATTTTTTTCTTAGCAAAAAATCTTTCTAAAAATAACAATGAAAATTTGTCTCAGTACAAAGGCTACATTACTATTGAAAAAATACCAGCATGAAGAAAAGGTACATATTTGACAGTAGAAAAATGATTTTAGTGAATCACAATGTCTAAAGTCTGCAATGAAAATAAATCTGCAATAAAGATTTATGCCTTTTTTCTTTTCATTTTTCTTTTTTTTTATACAAACAGTACAAACAGTATTGCACATAACAACAAATAGTCGAGGTTAGGTTAGCCTTCAAAAAAATCGACTAGTTCAAGTCTCACATCAGAAAAGGCCACAATAGGACCTGTTGTACCCAGGGGCTTCTTAGTCAAGTTGCAGTTCAGAACTCCATATTTTAAAAAATAACTTTTTTTGAAGGACCCTCTTTTAATATAACATATTAACAACTCAGGGGCACATTCATTTACAAAACAAAAGGGAGCATGTCATAATTTAATAAACTAAAAAAAGTTCTCTTTAAAAAAATACAAACAGAAGAACTCTCACAATTCTGGTCAGTCGTGCATAATCACACTTGATTATAAATATACAAATTAAGGGAAAATATTTTTTCACCTTCTATTCACAACTTTCAGCACCAAATGGAGTTTGTGTTTACACCTGTTCTTTATGATGATTTTGTTTCAGATTTAATCCAACATTATGCTATACTGTACATCTTCCAGCTTCTCTCGCTCTCGCTCTCTTTCTCTCTGGGAGTATTTTTCTACATGAAAGAGGGGTATTTCTTCAAAAAGGTTTACTTCTTTCACATAATTAGGTAGACTTCTGTAGGTTAGCTATGATCTTTAATATTACAGTTATAAAGCTCTAACTTCTTCATTTTCAAAAAAACTCAAATAAGCATGAAAAAAATAAAGTTACCCATCTGTTAAATCATTTTTCTTGCAGAATTAAATTAATATATATTTTTCTGAATAAACTTACTTAGAAAATATCATTTTCTTTCCTATATTTCAAAATTGAGGTATTGCAAAAGATCATGTCAGTCAGAAAGCATGCCTTTTTCTTTAAAAAAAATCATCAGCCAACTGTTGAAAACTGTCTAGATACAAAAAGTAGTGCATAACAAAATGTCTTGTACAGATGAAAAAAAACAGAAAAGACACCTGGGCTGGGAAAAGCAATATCACAAAACCGCCCAGAAGTAACTTCAAAAGGGATAATTATAATAAGCATTTTAAACCAGTAAAAAACTATTTTTTCTTTTTTTTTTTCTCCAAAAACAGAAAAAATCCTTTCAAAGCCAATACTTGCAACTAAACATTGGGAAAACCAACTTACTAAATTAGACACAAAGAAGGACATCACAACAGACAAAACCCAGAACATTTAAATCTACTATGCGGTGTCATATCCAGTCAGATTGTCCCCAGAACTGCAAAAACAAAGGAGGAAAAAGAAAAAAAAAAATAGTGTACACATTCTCACAATCATTAGTATACCAAGTGTATTTATATTTATATGCTATCTGCAGCCCCATAGTTCATGCTAAAAAAATGTCCACTGTGTTAGCAGGTCTTAATTGTATTCAAGCTTCACAGGATACATCCAGGGATTAGAGAGATAACGCCACATCCACAGAGCAGACATCTCATGTTACTTTAATATGCAGACATTTCTTTAGCACCACTTTGTTTCCTAACTTTCTTAAATGTGCCTAGGTTAGTAGTTTGACAGACTATCTAATCGGTAGTGTATGTACGCCAGCATGAGCTCTTTGGTTTTCTGGACAAGGTCTGCAGCTACGTAAATGATGCAAGCATTAGGAAAGAGATTGTAACTAAGAGCTCATTTCTGTTTATGTACCTGTTACGAACTGTCAAAAATGTGTTAATGTCAGATACAGAGGCTTTAACAGTTAAGTTTGATCACAGTACTAGACATAATCACTTTACTATATAAAATAAATTGCACGATATATAACAGAGCACCGCAAAGTACTTCATCTACCATCCACAAATTTTTTTTAAGAATATCCTACAGCTAGTTTTTATATTTGTTGTAATATAGATCATTCTGTAATGGGCTGATCCTAATTTCAGAAGCATTACATTTACTGAGGCATGCCTTCCTCCAGTCAGTAATCAATTTTTTTTGTTACTGAGCATTTTGTAGCCTACGTAGATTCATAATTTGTGCATTGTGGGCAGGTTTTATATTAGACATATATAAAATTTATTGCATGCAGCAACCTGATTAAGTAAACATGCAGTCAAAAAATATTGACCTTCCTTGGAAGCTTTTCTGTATGCTATACTGATCTCCTTTCAGCAGCCATCACTATTTTAATCACATATTCATTTTTAATTGATACCCTAGCCTGAATAGAGTATTATGGTATTAGTAATACCATTTTAATAGCAGCAAAAGCTATTGCAGCATACATTTACATAACACTAAAAGACCTAACAGAACAAAACAAAAAAACCCAACAAAACAGAACAAACAAACAAAAAAAACCCTCGGCAAAATAAAAGAAAAAAGTCTGATCCAGCTTATGAGGTATCATCCTTACAAGTCAAAATCGAGAGCAACTAAAGGCTTATTTTCTTTAAGGGTTATTACTATTCTAAATGACCCAAACTAATGATTGCTGAATATCTGTTTAAGTTTTTGCTACATCTGCCACCTACTCGTGAATATTACCTTTGGTAAGTCATCTGCTAGGGGCAAGTCTAAATTTCTGAAAATAAGTGCATGCTCCAGTTTAAAAATAAAAATAATTATAATTACAATAAAAAAAATCTTCATCACATACGCATCAGCCCAGTGAAGACTGATGAGAATGGCAGTCTACATAATGTCACTAGTGACAAGTCTTGTGTAGGAAATTAAGGTACCAAGCAGATGTTTGTGTGAATCAAAGTGCAAAATCAGTACAGTTACACTCTGCCGGTTCGTATTATACTGGACACTGAGTTCAGTAATGTGACTGTAAATAATAATAATAGTAATAAAAAGACCCATATCTTCATTAAAGTCGAGGACGAATGCACAGATTTCCAGAACACTAAGCCCTGAGGCAGCGCTCTCTTTTCACTCAATTTTATTTACTCCAGTACTTCTTGCTGGGTGCGGCCGGGGTTCAGCTCCAGCGGAACGGGACGTGGCGGGGCCGGTCACCTCCCTCCTTTACCAGTGGTTTGTGGAACTCCCGCCCAGCACGGGAGTGTATGCTGGCCCAGCAGTATTCACAGTAATACTGCAAACAGGTAACATTGGCACAAAAGAATGGAGCAAATTTTCCACCACAGCGAGTGCCCTGGCATTCGTCACACATCTGATCATCCAGCACATATGGCTTCACTTCCACCTGCACCAAGGACAAGAAAACAACTGTAAGAATGTTTCATAGTTTTGCTAAGCAACAACACAAACCCCAATATTTTAATTTTTTCTGTCTCTGCTGAAGGGTTTCAGCTGATGCAGGATCAATCCTGCACCACCAGAGGTGTGGCCACCAGAGGCTGGTGGTTAAATTTTCATACCACACGCTTTACCCGTCAGAAAATGTCAAGAAAGAAGGGTGTGCTTTTGTAACTATTCAACATTCCTTGGAAAAGTTGGGTCTAGGAAAGTACTAAGATGGAAGTACAGTAAAAATCTCCAAGGATTTTCCACTAAGAAAGCTCCAGGAATCAGAATAGAGTTGGTATAGGGGCAGGCCATGAGAGCAGCATTTAGGAAGAAAACTTATAACGAACAAAATTATATTTCTAAATTTCAGTGGTCTAGTGAGTTTCAGAGGGTTTTTTTCCTCAGAAGATTTTTTTTTTTTTGTCTCTTTGGTTTTTCATGATTTGCAAAATGCAGGACCAGACTAATAGGAGATTCAAATTAAACAAAATTAAATGTACTTGTACTAAATACTCTCCATTTGGTTGGCAAAAATCACTGTCTAAAGATTTTTCGCTCTTGAGGTGCAATAAAATTTCATTGTAGTTCCAACTAGGGCCTTGCCATCAATTTCAAATAGTCTGGAGAGCTGCTGACTTTAGTCCTACACTCAGCTGTAAACAACTTAGTGCTCGAATGCCTTTTGTTCTTAAAGCATTTGTGCCAATCACAGCAGGACTGATGCATGATTAGGCACTCGCAATAATGCTATTACAGACATTGAATATGTTCCTATGAATTGTGCCTACACATTTAAATTGAGTGTTCATTCAGTACAGGGAAATCATGAGTTCATGCATGTCTAATTCTTATGGCTCTCTGATGCTATTTATAAAGTGGTTTAAGTACAATCAACTGCACTAGAAAAGATAGAAAAAATTGAAGTACACATGTGTTAGCAAGTGTTAGTCCGGCACAATTTGTATATTGCGAGGAAAACCTGAGTCTAGTAACAACGCTTAAATTCACAGCTGTTTAAAGAAACATAGAATAAAATGTGAAGCTGAAAGACAAGAAACATTCTACAAAAAAGCTTTATGCTGAATTTACTTCAGTTTATTCTGATCACACTTCAATAAATGTTACTCCTTTGAAGTAAAGCTTCTATAGTGAGTTGTATTTCTTGCCTAAGGAACAGCTTGGGCTGCCAATCTATTTTTTTTAATTACACCCTGCTACTAGTATTGCATGGAACAAGTCTGAATAACTGCCATTTTGCATATCAGATGCCATATCACTAAAATTAGAAGCATCATGTAAAATAAAACAGCGCTGTCTCAAATGAAATTGGAAGAAAGCAGGTCCAATGCCCAGCACAGCTCTAGATCCTCACCTACTCAGATTTCCCAAGCATGAATTGTGAAGGTCTCAAATAGAGTCTCTTTCTGTCTCTCTCTGTCTCATCTTTTCTTGCATTGGTTACTAGTGAAATAATTTTAAGAAAGTTGGCTGTGCAGTTCAGGGATTTGAATCTATTAGATTAAAATTTAAGGACTAATTAAGAGACTTCATACTTCTTCAAACTCACACATAAATCTATTTTTAAAATAGATAAAAGATAACTAAATAAATTATCAGTCCAGCAAATGAAAAAAGAACATACCGACGAAAAAAATTACTAGCTAGTGACCTTTTGGTGGCTTTAGCCTAAAGCTTAGAAAGTACCCTCTAGCAAGCATGGCTGATATATAAATCTCAAAGGGTTCAACGTGTGATTAAGACTCCAAAAGTAATCTTCTTAATCTCTCTGTAAGATTTTTCAGAATCTAATGGACAAGAAATGTTTAGGAATAGCCTTGTCATAGTTAATGTAATATGGTGGAAAGCACCATACACAAATTGTTAGAGGAATTGTAACTCCATAACCTCCTCGAAACTGAAAAAAAGTACAATTCAGATTTGTAAAGACAAAGTCAAAATAGTTTGAACTTTGCAGCTGTGCAGCTTTATATGCATACTGCACATAATAGACACACCCAGTACCTGTTAAACTGACTTTTGAAGAAACCATTTACACCAGATTAAAAACAAGCCAACCCTATCAGAAAAATACATAGCAGCAGTCCAGGCCATGTGTCCTTTTGAATAATTCTAAATGCAGAGCCCTCAAAGTATGGATGTTGTTTGTATGTGTAATCAAGAGGTGAAGACAGAAGGTCTAAAGGAAAAAAAAAAATCTGGAAAGTAATGCTTTCTTTTAATATGTTCAAGTCAAATTTCAGTGAATACTGTAACTTCACTCCATATTTGAAAAGCCCTTTAGGGATTTCATATGGACTGAAAAAAAATCATCTCATTTCTCCCCCTACTGCCTATCAAGCAGTGGCATTTGGTTTTAGTTAAATAATTCTGGAGACTTTTGAGGTCAGCATTACCTATTTTAATTGCTATAAACCTGTGCTTTAAGGACCTCAGCTCTCAACCTACACTACTGACAGAAAATGGCCTAATAATAGCAAAACTGTCAGAAGCTACACAAGTAGTCACTAAACTAAAAGCCACTGATGCACAATGAACAAACATCTAAAGGAAGAGAAAGAAGCTGGAAAATGGTATGGAATTTCACTTATGGAATTCAAAAGAGAACCAAGGACAAATGAGCTTACAATCAACTATTTTCTGGGTTTAGCACTAAACAGTTATTTAGAAATGTTTAAAGTACTTTTTCACTCTGCTTTAGATGTTTAAATAAGCTTTTAAAAAATTGACAAATGTCATCTGAAGAACAGAACTTACAGTTCTGTTCAGAACTTACACTGTGTTCCAACACAATGCTAATAAAGATTTTTTAAATACCTGTACAGTCTGGTAACAACCACTGTGCTCCATGCTGTTCTACTTACCCGTTTATCAATGTCATTGTGTTGGAGCTGGACAAAGCGAGCACTGATAGCAGCAATATAGCTTTGCTGATTGGAGAAAGCCACTCTGCCAGCACCTTTTGGGTACTTCAGCTCTGGGTCTGTATCAATGCCAGCATAGCAGACACCTCCATATAAACGGTCCATAATCATTGCCAATTCAACTGCAAGAAGTTAATTGTTAAATATAATAGATTTAACATAAATCATGGTGTTGCATTTGGATTGTTGCATTTTAAAAAGCACCATTTGCCTTATCAGATGTGTCTTCCAAAGTCTAAAATTCCAAAGTAAAACACAGATTCAATCAACCTTACATGAATTATAGTAAAATATAAAGGCAAAAACCGGAATCTGTAAAAAGTTGATGTGGCTGAAGTGTGAAAAAAAAATACAGAGTTATGCTGTTAAAATAGGTATCAGATGAACAATAATTTACAATATTGCATATTAAAGCTCTGGTACTTGGAAGGCTTTTTAATGCTAGTTTACATGTAAGATCACTTAGGGATATTCCTGTTTTTAGAATCTGATATTTTGCCCTAAGTACTAAGGTTCAAAAGATATCAAAGATGTGTTTCACATTTGAAACAAAAATCTATGAAACATCCAAAGTTCCTGCAGCTAAAGCAAACCTACATTATAGATGCAATTTAAAATAGTATTTTGGTAGAAAATACCAAATCTTGGTTGTGGATCTTTTGAAATGGTTTGTTGCTTTTTATGTTATTAATAGTAACTCTAAAGAAGCTACAAATATCATTCATAAAATCAGCGAGGTTGAGTGCATGGCTGAGGACACATACGGAAGTTAAGGGAAAGAAGTGAAGGAAGTAGTAAAGAGGCTGAAGAAAGCAGGGAAGAGCCATTTAAATTGTGCAAGGCTGTATGGCCACTGAGCCAAGCTCTCTGTAAAACCTCACAGGCCAACAAATTTGTCAGATGGACAATGCAAGAACTGAGACCTGTGCAGGCCCTGCCAAGTCAGCCATTTTTTAGTGCTAATGTGTGAAAACACTTTCTGCAGCAAGTTACCATTGAACTACCCAAAATAAAATTTTAACTCACAAATACAGAACATTTAAATTCCCATAGTTCTCCCAAAATTCTCATCAGTAAATTGACTAAAAATATGTGTTCACATAAATCTGTGTGCAGGCAAGACCGTATGCTAATTTGCTCATTTGCAACAAGCAAACCAATGTCTGACTCATTCTACCAAACCAGGTAATACTTTTGCTCCAAGGAGTAAGGAAAAACTACCAGCATAATGTAGTGATTAATAGATTCTTCTGCTTTCTAATGATTTGGAATCATCACTTGGATAGTTATCTCAAAAAGTGACAGTACAAAATAAACATCTTGAACACAATTACAATAGTAGCTCCACTAAGTTACTCTTGCCAACAGAGAAAGAATATATAGGATTCCAGGGCAAGGAAACCAGGCAGTGCTCAAATATCTTAGGAAAAACTTCTGTATCTGATCTTTAAAGCTGCAAACAAAAAGAAATGGAAACTGCTTTGGAGAAGTTACCCATTTAAAGGCATCAGTTTTCAAATGTAATGCATTTCAAATCTGATCTATGACAGGCCAAATGGCATACAGTTTTATAAAGGCAATCATTAGGAATGCGCTAATATTTAATTGTTACTATTTACATAATTACCACCTTACAGTTGGGCATTATTTTAAGATGGTGAGGAAAGTGAAAGCTGCCAAGAAATCTGGAATAAGAGAAATCTTACTGCCAGCAATGGCTGGGGGATGTTGGTAGAGCTTTCCAAAAGATTTAGGATTAGGCAAAATATAAAGTGAGGAGCTGAAGTTCCAAAAGTGGCTGCTGAAGGAAACTGAGGGCTACAAGGAAGGTCATTCTACCAGTGACTGAGAGGCCTGGTCTACTACAGTTTCCCAGGATTAGGATTAGGGATGAGAGGATGAGAAAGACAAACCATGCAGCTGCCTTGGAGTGAGGATGGAAAGGGAGTAAAAAGAGAAGTGAGGGCTGCCAAAAGATCTGGCTAGGAGAAATGTTTTAAATTGCTTCATGTCTTTGTCATTGGCTCACCAAAAATGTCAGGATTTAGAAGAAAGGAATTAGGGTTGAGCTACAATTGGGAGCAGTGCTCAAATGGGGCCTTCAAAACAAAATGAGGACTGCCAGGAGTCCTGGGCTGGGATAAATCTGTCCTCTGGCCAAAACCTAAGGAGTCTTATCTATGGCTCTGCAAATAAAAGTGAAGAAAAAGAGCTGAGAGTGAAGAAAAAAAATTGAGGGAAGGAAGCTACATTAGGATTAAATCTGGAAAATGCTCTTCCATGTGAGGCCACCAAGAGACCTGGGTTGGGATGAATTTTCCTTTGGGACAGTAGCTGAGAGGCCATGTCCACAGCTCCATGGAAGAATTAAGGTAAGGGTTGAATAAAAGGGAAACACTGGGCTGAGGTTGGAATTGGTTTGGAAAGGGTCTGGGAGAAGGGTCTGGTCTTTGTCTTCTAGTCAAAGGAAAGGGAAACCTGTCTGCACCTCAGCAGACAAATCAGGGCTTGGATTAAGATGGTCTACATTACAAAACATCAGCCAAGTTTTAGGGTATTATGCAAAGCCGGGGAAAACTCTTTCTACTGGCAATCCAAATAGTAACCTATTTAAAAGATAAAAAAATAGTCACTGTTTGTATTTTGTAAACAGGAATATACTCCTTGTCTTAGAAAGCAAGCTGTGATCTTTGGAAAACACAGAGTCCATTTTCTGATCTTTTACAGATGCTATTTATCTTTCCTCATCTTTTCTACTTTATCTGCTACATGCCCTACATTTTCCTTCTACTCACCAGCTCGGAGAGGCCGTGGAACTCCTCCCACAAAGATTGTTTTTCTTGGATCCAAAGGCTGAGACCCATCCATCACAAAGTCACTGTCACTTAGGTTCCAAGGTCGAATTTGCACCTGTATTAAGGATCATTTTTAGCAGAGGAACTTGGCCACTTAACTAAAATTAATAAAAACATGCCAAATCTCCCTATAATTAAAAACAAAATTTGAACTTTTCAAAAGCAGTAAGTTGGTTTTATAAGAACCAAGACAATTTGAGAATGTACCTTATCTAAGTATCTGAAAGACGGGGGACAACTCATTTATCACCTCTAGAGGCCAGGCTTGAGTTAAATGTCCTCATGACAAACTCCTACGCTCATTAATTCCCTGCGCCTAATCGCCATCATAGGAAGAAACCTGTGAAAGGACTTTCAGAACATTTTACCATGTATGTGCAATTACAGCTGCAATTTGGGCTTCTGGCTTTCCTGAAATCACATACAGTGATCCACAAATTTAAAAGCACTGATAGGAGCTGATAAAATTAATTTCTGTGCTTGGATGTGAAAGGAATTTGTATAATATGTGAATGCCTATTTCTATTGAGCAGCAAGCAACAGCTGATAAGAAATCTTTAAATTAAACAGAAAGAAACTGCTCAGAAGTTATTTAGATAAAGCTGTTCATCAATCCATTTTTTTGATCCTAGGAATCACACAAGCCTGCTCACTGTGCTGCAGTCCTGGGTTGTTCATTCATCTCTTCCAAGATTTTTAATAGTACTTTTAAAAGGCAGCACATTTTTTATCTTATTTGCCTGCAGTTTTCACCTCATTTGTGTATCTCCATAGGCACAAAAAAGGACCAACATTAAAGAATGTTAGAGATGTGAACAATAAAAACAGGCTACCGCATGTCTTCTATTCTGCTACAGCTGTCTGCAGTAGTTGATTTTACCCCATAGTTTCTATAAGGTAAATGAGGCCTAAATTATAAATTGATTAGCTGTTGAATGAATAAAAAATAATAATTAAAAAACCTAACAAAATACAGGGGATATTTGATGCTATCTGGATCTTGATTTGGCAGGGTTAAGTTTCTTCATTTCATCACATAAGGCTTTCTTTTCTCTCAAATCAAATAGATGAAAAATTACCGTTGTGTTGTTTTACAGCTAACACTGTAAAAGGATGCACATTCCTGAAGCATACCAAGAGTACCAAATATAAAAGTTAATTGAACATGGCATTTATCAGAAAAAAAAAAGTTAAAGCCACGCTACACTGATACAGGAAGTCAATTCAATGTAACAGCAAGGTCAGAAACAGGAAATGACAATAATTAACTCTAAGTATTGTTTATTTATTTATTAACTGAAAAGAGTAACAGCAAATGGGTTAGCAACCAGCATAAGTGTTATGGCATAAGCTGCTTACCGGTTTATCCTTGATTGTGGGACTTGACACACATAGGTAAAGTTTGCCATCTTCTTCCAGACAGGCATCTATCAGAGCTTGTACAGAACTTTCTTCCTGGAACAGCAGAAAGGCGTAACCTTGGAAAGGATAAGGGCACAAGAAAGAAAAGTAACAGATTGATTTACAGACCATTTTTAAACAAACAAGCCAGAGAAGTGGGTAAAGTATACAAATTAAAAATAACTGTTGATGTCGGTAGTTTGTTGTGTTGATGTTGGTAGTTTGATGTTGGTAGTTTGTTGGTAGTTTGCAGTGCTCCTTTCTTACCTGATCACACACTCCAAAGGTTTGAGGGCTCAAGGGACTGACCTTGACTCACATTCCATAAAGTAAAACAGGCAAGATATTTGAGGCCTCAAAAACCAGCAACCTGACTACAGCTGACTATTCGCTATCCACAGATATTTGGATTCTTGGCAGAGGAGAAGCAACCCAGCTCCTGCTCTGCTGTTGGTACACACATCACTGAAGTGCTGTCAATAAGCACTGGAATGCTCTGGGAAAAGGCAGCAATGTGTTTTGGTGTAAGAAAAGTCACTACAACTTTTCAAAGGGTACAGCAGAGGGAGATAAGGAGAAAATTAATTTCCCTAGTTTATGAATCCAACCGAGGAGATCCTCAACCCTGAGCAAGCTCCTTTGTACGTGTCCTATTCTGACATCTAAACAGTGACACAATTTCCATATGAAAGGGTAATTTAGTCCAGTTGGTCTAATTTCAGTTAACCTTGCTGACAATAAACTGAAAAATCTGGCATATACACTGTGTC
Source organism: Vidua macroura (assembly GCF_024509145.1). Taxonomy (NCBI): domain Eukaryota; kingdom Metazoa; phylum Chordata; class Aves; order Passeriformes; family Viduidae; genus Vidua; species Vidua macroura. Next base: position 15,699,003 of record NC_071578.1, read on the forward strand.
CCACAAACTTGAAACAAGGTTGCCACTTGAAATGCAAGATACACTTGGAACTAAATGGAGTTGTTATAGTCTGGCAAAAGCATTTTTGCTAGCCTAAACAGACAGGGAAAAAAAAATCTCTATTTCAATTAATACCAACATTGGCATATCTTCTCTAATGATGGGAACTTTTCTGTATTACTGAAAGCACAGTTTGTAATAAGACTTCAGTAACCTCCTTCTTCAAAACAAACACACTAGATGGAAAGTGTATTAAGGTGCCTATTCTGCCTTTCTAATAAAGAAGATCTTGATATTCATACTTTATGTTAAAAACTGGCATGTTGGTACAAATTAAAGGCAGTCATACAGGAGTTTTAGCTAATAGTGCATCAAGTATGTATTCTGCCCATCTTTCCTCAACATTATTAACTGAAAAGAATTACTCATTTATCTTTATTATAGCAGAATGTGCATTATATGTGTATTAGGCATGTGAGAGAAAATAAACTTACTGGCCCTGTGGACACCATTCAACTTAGCAAGCCACAGCTGGTAGAGTTTATGAGAAAAGACCTAAAGCAAAATATTTCTCAGGAGTTAAAGATTATCCAGCTTCATGCCTGCCATGGCTTACCAGAAAAGGCCTGACTGCATTTCACAGCATTCATGGAAAGAGCATGTTTACAGAAAGAAAAGGTTTTCTTTTATTCTTCTAAATCTGGTAACACCTTCCTTTTGCAGCTCCATGGTTAGGCAAATTTGGTGGAGTAAAATGAAATCACTGTTTTGTAACCCATGGGGGAAGGCAGGAATGAAGTTAGAATTTTTATACTCTGTTCAGTTTAAGTGATTCATTACAAACATCATGAGAGTAAAGGTTATCTGGACAGTTACATGGTGGTATAGGAATATTTGAGAAAGGTACTAATGGACTAAAAGTACAGATCTCTCAAATGAAGTCCAGAGCAGATTGGGTTTAATTAAGAGTTTTTCTTTGGAATTTCAAGTAATTGTGAATTAGTTCAATTTTATTATAATACCTGAAGGGTACCATTTTATGCTCAACTTGTGAATACTGAATAATTAATAGTTTAAGTTCTTGCATTTGAGAACAACAGTAGATAAATCGTTGTTCAAATGCATCAACCATGAGCTGAATCTTCTGGTACAAAGCCAGCATTTGGCATGCAAATGTTAGATAGCCAACAGGGAAGGATTAACCTACTTCTGGTTCTTAGAACCTGGGCTCTTTTCAAACAAAGTGAAATACTGTAATGAAGAGTTATATATAAGGTCAAAGAGTATTTGAATCTCCATGTCACATGTCTGCATATCATCTACTGATTTCATATGTAATCGATCTGAAATCCATACTTCCCAAAATTCAGCCCACTTGCAAAATCAAGATAAAAAAAAAAGATACAGGAATCATAATCTAAGGGCTATGTGTTTTCAGCTTTATAACACTGAGGTTGGATGGCAGAATTGAGAGAATGAAGAGAAGAACTTCCTCTTTACATTGTGCATAGCAAGTCAGAAAAGGCTTACATGCACTGATTTCCTCTGCAAAAGGGAAGGACCACTTATGCTTGAAACAAGCTGAACTACCTTCGAAGCACAACTTTCATCCATTTAGACAGTGTCTTTTCTGATGTTTTTATAAGCTTCAGAATTACAATAAAATCTAGCATTGACCTCAGATTTCTTATAAAAAGTATTTCAATATATAAATCTACCTCATATTATGTAAAAAAAGGATGGCAAAGAAAATTACTGTTCTAGTCTCATTTCTTTAGGGTTATTTTTAGATGGTTGAGGTGGCTGCCTCAAAGAAGTAAATCTAAATAGATTTAACATTTTCATGAAATATATATTTCACTTTATTTTTTTCTTTCTTTTTTACTAGATTTAAAAAAATAGCTTTGAACTGAATTATGGGATATTCACTAGAACTTTTAGAATAAAGTTGTTTTAAAATCCCACAGGAAAGGAACATTTAGAAACAGTGTGAACCAAATTTCTAAATCAGTTAATGTGATGACAAGGGTCATTGCTCAAAGTCACCTTAGTAATCTTATTAGAAGATGCTTTGAACATGAATAAAACACATTTCAAAATCCAAAGATGAAACTACTATTAAAAATTAAACTCATTTTTGAAAAATAAAAATCCGAGGTGTTAAAAAGCTGCAGACTTTCCTTTAAACATTGCAATGACATGACTGCATTTTCAAAAAAAAACTTCAAAGGCTTTAAATACTTAAGAAACCTCAAAATAGAAAAGGCTGTAATCTCACTTAGCTACTGCAGAAGAGTGAAATTATGTATTAGTCAGGGCTGCAAAGATTAATTTCTTTTAGTCAGTCTAATTTTATATGGCAGTTTTTGACCCTGTCAGCTGATTCTTTTCTCTAAAAAACAAAGGTGTATAAGAAATAGGAACAGTCTAGAATATTACAGTGACTCTTCTATTTCTGCACATTTACATTTTTATATGTTTTTCATGAATACCAGACCAAGCCTGGCTGGTGTGCTATGTAAGAAATTCCTCATATGCCACGTTACAGACAGGTACTGGGGAAGGGTTTGTTTGATTTTAATTAAAGGATTGTACTCCATATCCTCAGTTACACTGAAAAATAATTGGATCTTGAATCTTAATAGCAATAAAATGAATCGTACATGTCAAATGGAAGACAGGAGACATAACAAGAGAAGTCAGCAATGGAGTGGATCATAGAGAAGAGCTGAATGAAAACTGAGGTTCTGTGTCAGTAGCTTCTGTAAAATAAATTGCATGTCTTCATAATTCCAGTCTTAGCACTAAATAGCCCGCATCATGAGATCACCAAAAGAATTGAAGCTAACACTTAACCCTTACTAATAATGATCTTAACAAATAACAGAGAAAACAGAAACATTCTATTTTGTCATAAATATTACGGAGCATTTTTCTCCACATCTTCAATTTAAGTGGAAGGAGAAACCCAATCCACCCACAGAACCTCTGCTTTCTGGACATGCATTATTTGTGGGATATGGGAGAGAAGCCCCAATGCTTCCTCAGCAGAAAGGACACCATTTCTATAGTGCTGCAGTAAATACATATAGCTAAAGATTTATAAAGTCTTTTCAGTTCCAAAACATGTCAAAAAGCAGAAAGATTTTCTAGCCATCATTACTTTATTTTCACCACTTACTGATAAAAAAAGCCCCAAAAGAACAGTATACATATGCCATCTCAGTTTGTCCTGTAGTAAAAATACTCCCACCCACCTGTATTAAAAAAGAAAAGACTGAAATAAATTACTTGGATTTTTTGGTGGTTTTTTTAACCAAAAGAATATTCCACAGGCATATTAAAGCCTCTCTTTATCTGGCATTTTACTTCTAAACTAGTGTAAAACATTGCAACAGCAAATTTATACTGTTGTCTCTTCTTTCAAAGGTCACAGCCATTTTCAACATCAGACTTCAGACTGCAACATGATCTATAGCAGCTATAAATCAGAATTAAAGGATATAAAAGCATAAAAGAAAGGCTCTAGTATACAATTTGGTTACTGTAGTTGTAAGAGTAGTTACATGGACTTCATTTGAGAAAGACTAAGTATTTGATGAGGTGGACGCTATCTTTGTGAAATTTACTGAGTCTGCAGCATGAAAAAAAGCATTCAAACTAGTAAATATATAAAAACCCAACTAAATTCAGAATTGGATTTTTTAAATTTTGATTTTCAAGGGCAATATGCAATGGTGACCGCTCTGGGCAGAGCAGCTCATGGTCATCATCTGGAGGGGGTCAGGTCTGCTGCTGCTGCTTTTACTCTGAACAGATGGCTCAACAGAGATCTGTTTCCAAGTTTGAACAAAACCTGTTACTCTTCTTTGCAAAAAAAAACCATTTTCCAGTCCTACTCCAACCAACATTAACATGGGAAAATTCTACAGAAATATAAATGCTCTGCTTGATTTCAGCTTCTATTTCAAGCACAGTATCAGCAAGAGGTAAAAAAAAAAAAAAATCAGAGGAAGAAAGCACTTGTCCAGAAATCTAGGCTAGCTGGATTTCAGTTATTTTAAATTGAATTTGATATTGGGTTTTACAATAAACATAGTTTTCGCTTTAAATTATATGTTTTTCTTAACAAAGAAAGCAAGCAGCACTTGCTGCTTATCCCAAAATATTTGGGACTGTTGTCAAGAGCTTCAAAGCAAAGTACTTCAATCAAAAAGAAAAGACACCCCATGTCATCTGCACAGATGAAGCTAGTAACATATTTTCTGATTTTTGTATGATTGTAACTCTCCTGTGAGCTGTAGAACATTTCTAAAGGCAGAACACAGAGCCTCAGCACTAAGCTTTGATTTCCCTTCTTTTAATCAAATAATCAATTTGTCATTTGCTGCTGTGGTGCTGCTAATAACCAGTTTGAATGTTCACTCACATGTGGATTGTTTTCAGGTTCTGGTTTGTTCAAATTTCTTGTCTTTGTTGACTGTAAGAAAAACATGCAGCTTGAAAAACCCTCCTTAATAACAGAAGGATTTTTTTCAAAAATTGGATTATGTTGAACAACAAATTCCTCTCAAAACCAAAGAAAACCCAAAACTATTTCTGATGAATAAGAGGATGCATGTTCCTGGGAGATCAGATTAGTATATAAAAAACAAAAAATAAAAATACTGGACTTACCAAATCCTCTAAAAAATTATGTGTTTACCTTTATTAATGGAACTGCCCAGCCTCCACTGGCACACAGCTGACTACTGGTTACACTCTTGGTACAATCAGTAGTCAGATACATTTTAGGTCCCAGGTAGGATTTGCAGGGTATGGAGCAGACACAATCTGCCAAGCACAGCACTGAGACAGCTGAGAGAAAGAGCAGCTCTGAGCTGCTCCCAGCTTTTGAGACCAGAGACAGGCAGATGCACTGCCTTGGGCAGAGGCACCCACCCATAGCCAGCACCTGAAATACTCACACTGCCAGTTCTGACCTCTGGTTTGAGAGGACACAAGTATAATTAGGGGTATTACCTTTGATAAATTTATGATGTGTGTATTCCAATGATCTTGCACCAATTTTAGATTACTGTATCATTATTTTAGAGGTAGAATCACTGAAGTGATCCTAGGAACCAAATACATAATTTTATAAATGTAATGCCTGTAGGACTTCATGAAAGACTTCAAGTTTTTAATGCATTAAATAATTACAACTGATTGGGAGTGGGAGTAGGGAACAATTTACTTTTTAGATGACCATCAGAACAATGAATATGCTGCAGTGCTAGTACAGAATCGTCTCTGCACCACCACCTGCAACAACCCCTTCAACATATTTCAATGATTTGAATGGATAATTTAGCACTTCATAAATTATTAGCAAAACAAGACAGCAAAAGCTACTACAAAGCACAAAATAATATTAAGTCCTCCATTTAAGCACTGTTCAAAGGACAACTTTTATCCTGAAGCCCATAATACTTACAGATCAATTAATGTATCTCCATTTATAAAACAAAAGAAAAGGTGACATTTAATAAAATTACTACTGGGGAGGGATGAGATGTGCAACCCACAGTAAAATCTACTTGGGTTTTAGGAGAGGTTAATGAGAATAAAACAAATATTAACTCCTTCCATTTGACAAAAGTGGTCTGGCTACCGCTACAGATAAACATGGAAAGCTTTTTATGTACTTAGATATGTTCAAATTATTGAAAAAGGGTCAAATGTTTGCTAAAATTTGTGGTTTCTTCTATAGCAACCTAGCAATTCTGAAAGAAAGTAGGATCTGTTGAAAGCAACATGAAAGCTGGGAGAGAATAATCCTGCAATGCTACTTCAGAATCAGATTTGTTCTGCCTAGGCTTGGATGGCTCAAAAATACTTTTGTATTTTGCCTCACCAGATACTTGTTTTCCCCCAGAAAAAAGAAGTTGCAAAGAACATCATTTTAGAGACAGAAATTCTCTTACATGAAGCAAGCTCCTTGAATGCTCTTAGATACCTGGCACAGCAGTCTCAAAGACAGACATTTAAAAATCATCATTATCAGTACACCACCAAGAATTCTCAAACATTTAGGACAAGACAGGAAACAGCATTAAGAGCTTTAAAAAGCGAGGCTCAAACAAAAGTCACCAAAAACCTTAAAGAAAATTCTCTGTAAAGCAAGCTAAAGCCACATAGCTACAGAAGAGCACATGAGTGTGCACTGCATTTTCCCACCACACATTTTGTGACTCACATTGATTTGAGATTATGCTGCCCTGCTGTGGGAAGACACAGGGACTACAAATTACAGACACGGCCTCAGATGTCAGTGGGTACAAGGACTGACACTGCACACAGTCCCTGTGTTGGAACATATGTAAACAACATCTAAAAACCCTCCCAGAATCACTGTTTGCCATACAATGTAATTCTGGATAGGGAATGTCAGTTTCCATTGTAACAAATATTGTGATCTCTGACTTCAGTTTTTTAAATACCAAAGATTGGCTCGGCATTTCATGCTGGACTGTGGTGGTATCATATTTGGTCAGTTAAGCCAAAGCAGGCAGTTTTCTAGAATAGACTGCTGTATTTGCACAAACTAGATATCTTATTGTGAATATAACTAATTAAATTGGAATTATGATTCCATCCTTTCTCCTTTAAACTGTTCATTTCTGTTCCTCTGGCAGAAACTACAACTGCCACTGCAGTAGCAATGGAATTAACCATGGAAATGGTCTTCATCCATGAAATTAAGATCAGTCAAAAGACTACAACAGTGTTCCCATCTAAACAGTACTTTGGAGAGAATCAGAGAGGCTTACACTGTCTGTCCCACCAATTGTTTTTAAATTAAAGCATGAGAATCATTTAATGTTACTTTGTGCAACTTTGCTTACACTGTTTGGTTTTTCATGAGATCTCCCTTACCTTAGTGTCCCATATGGAGCAGTAGGGACAAATGTGCTTAATTTTATCAGATAACAGCATAATGAACCGAAGAACAGGGAAAACACAAATGGATCAGACTGCTGCATCTCACATCTGAATCAACTTTTGTAAAGCCAAATCATTCCTCCCATTCCAAACCCATCCTATCTCCAAGCTCTGCCATGCTTCATTTTCTAACTCTAATTCTCATCTCTATCCAAATATCAATCTTTCTAAATGAAAAAAAAGGAAATTTTTTGCATAATTTTTGGCATTTTAAAACACATGGTTCAGTTCTTAGTGATCACTAGAAAAATCATAGTTATCACAAGGAAAAACCAGTGAAGAGTTTTTTAAAAGTTGTTTTAAAGCTAGCAATCTGTTAAAGAAAAAAACAACTGAAAAAAATGTTTTTGAAACAGTTGGCACCATCTGTTTAATGAAAAAAAAAAGGAAAGAAAAAAATTACTGTAGTTAGCATAAGCATTGCTTAACTCAGCACACCAGCAAGTAAGTGAAAACCCCATCAATTTATATTTAAATAAAACATGAATTATCTGGATTTTGTCAGAGATAAATAGACTGTGATATGGTAAAGTGCAACTACTTTTGATACCATCCTTTAATATATATTTCTTTATTTCTCAATGTCTCATAGGTACTCAAAAGATACTTAACCAAAAACCACATTTAATTCCCAAATCCTGTGGTGAAAGCCAAGTAAACACATTATGAACTGGGCATCTGCTTACCCAAGACCAACACATGGCATTTATAATTTTGCCAGTTCAGTTAGTAACATATCCAAACAGATGCCAAAGGAAGTAATCCAAAGACTTCTCAGGCAACAGGAATGAATTAGCCTTATTCAGAGGCAAGCATTAAAAACCATCTCATACATGACACAAACATAAAAACATGGTGCTAAGCTTTACAATGCACAGGAGGGGTAAAAAGAAATGTTAAGGCAACAATGCAGATGCTCAGAACTAGAAACAGGAGTCTCTTCCACACATTGTCAGCTGTTGACAGCTTCTCTTGCCCAAGTGCACAATATTCACTTTCAGTGACAAGAGCATCCCTGTTCTCTCAGCAACCTAAATATGGAACTCACTGGCAACCAAGGTAAGGTAAGTTGTGCTTGATCTACAGAATGATTTTGGGTTTGCTGTTACAATGCTCAAAACTCAAACGCTGACAAAGGCAGACTGCTTTCACAAGCACTGATCAGGGTATTCTGTCACATCAGGGAAGATTCAGTAAGGGAAACAAACCCCTAGAACATCTGGGAAAACAGGAAAACCTGGGTAATACAGATAGCAATGATGTGCTTGAGGAATATGTTGCAGATACATCTGTGTTGCTGTGCCATCCCCCAAGGTTCAAAATGGCACTGTTAACCTCACACTGGGATAAGCCTGGTGTTACTCACCATGCTGGAGATCCCAGCTCAGCATCATTTCACACACAAACATTTATGTCCACCAGGCCCAACACTAATGTGAGGTCTGCCTAAGCAGACCTGTGGTGACACCATCCTGCTCAGTGACCTGTGGTGACACCATGATTCCAAATCCAGGAAAACCTTTGTTCAAGCTCAGTGCTACAGGAATGTTTCTGGACTCCAACTGGTCCCAATGGTAGCTTACATGCCACTGCAGCTAAGCTAATCAACCCCACCAACTAATAAATTAGCTAATAAGGCTTGCTGGAACTGACTACGGCCGGACTCGCTCACTAAACTAACCAGATCAAGCCCTCGGGGCGACTGGTGGGTGGTGGTGGAGGTCACTAGACTGTAAGCAACATTTTAATCTTTCAGATTTCATGCTTGATCAGATTAGCCATGGTTAATGGTTTCTGCAGCCTTCTCTTCCTAGCCCTAAGAATATCAACAGAGTGCTCCTAATACAGGCCGACTACAGGGAATTAATGTCTTGCACCAGCGCAGCAAACACTCCAAAAGTAAATAAATTATACCAACAAGTAGATACTGGAAATCTGTATTGATTCACTCAGGACTGCAGGGGATGTTGCATCACCTGGATGTAACTGAAGACAGAAAAGTATGATGTGAAGCAGCTACAGCATAAAACTTCACTGCCTGTGCTGACCCATGGCATCACCTACTGATGTTGTCTGCCCCAAACCTCTCAGTGAACACTTAGCAAAGCAAATAGACAGAAATCCTGAACCTTGCTGAAAGACCAGACACTGCCCAATGATCTGCCCCTCCAGTAATGGAAAAGGCCATCCATCAAAAGGCCACTGAAGTCCATCTGGAGGTGATGACATATGTTCAGAAAGAGCAGGGCTCAATTTTACTGCCTCTGGGGCACATTCAGGGAGGTGGGAGAAGCCTTGAAGGTCAGGCTTTATCAATGTGTGAATAGACTCTGCATCATGCCCACTTTATTCCAACAATTAATTTTTCTTCTTTTCTTTCAGGCTTGCTAGCATACAAATCCCAGCTCATTCTCTCCTCTATAATTTCATTTGTCCTTTGTTTTTTGGGACATGTTTTCCATTTGAAAGACTCATATTCAAAACGTCAGAAAATTTACAGACTAGCAATGCAACATGGAAGACGAGACATCTAGAAAAATTGAGAAAACATTTGAATTCATAAGTACTTGACAGCTGAATAAGTCTCACTGAATTTTGCACCAAGCATAATTTCACATAGCTCTTTTAGTATTTTTAAGGAAGTGTCCAATAATGCACCAACACAGCTTAAAATAAAAGAGTAAAATAAAAACTAAAAAACCCAAAACCAAAGCCCACCAACTTATATTTTAGGTCGAAAGGAACTTCTGATCAAATGAGTATTGGAGACATTTTATTGTGGTACTTCTGAAAATTATTCCATAATAACTTTGAAAAGTAAGTACTCTTTATTGAAAAAAATTACCAAAAAGCTGTGAAAAAATTAGAATAGACATTCAAACTTTACCCTCTGACTCCTGGAAATAATATTCTGTCTTCTGTGTAGGTGCTGCCTGTATGGGATCATAGTAAATCCAGTACATTTGACCTACGGAGCTTACCATGACTGTAAGTGAATGTCAGAGCCAGGCATGCAGGATGCCTGATGCTGCAGCCCTGACTGATAACTAAGAAGTCAGATATAAATAAATCTGGAACAGTTGGGATTGACTGTTGTTTAGTACTTTCAGACAGACGTTCAGGGCAACTGGCAGGGGCTTTGAAAGCTGTTTCCTATATTAGAATCATGACAAAAATAGAAGTGAGGCTGCATTCACTTGTCTTCTGCTAAAATAGATCTTACTCAAAAACATTTCACAAGTTTATCAAGGCATAACTAGTCCACAGTCAGATAGAGAACAAAATCAAAATTGGAAGTCCCATGTTAATTCAACAAATAGTTACTTATTGAATTAATAAGAGAAAAAAAATTAAAAAGGAAAAACAAGTAGAAAATACTAAGAGATAATAAGAACAAGGAAAAGCTGGCTTTTCTAATTAAAAAAAAACAACTTTTAAGTGAAGGCACAATTAGAATTCACTAGCCAGAAAGACCCCAGAGATCTTTAAAATTAACATAAAAAGGGAGAAGCATTTATTTTACCAACTGTCCTTAAGAATATTGCATCGGGGTTGAGGTTTGGGGTGGGTTTTTTTGTTGCTTTTGGGGCTGTTTGTTTTTAAATTCATGAACAGATGCTGCATAACTGCTGACAGCAAGGCTGAGTGGTGAGAATGGAACAGGAAAGAGGAAGCATGTATGGGCTTCTCTTCAGATTTTAAGTGTCCCAAATACTGTTCGCAGGGCAAGTATTTGTCACAGTGTTATCATGCCTCCAGCAATTAAGTTTCCAAATAAATGAAGCTGGCTTTTATTTTTGTGTTTTTACAGTCAATCTCTATCTATCAAAATATTTTGAGATTAGCTAGTTCACTGACTGAACAGCCCATTGTTCTGCCAAAATTATCAGTGGCCTTAATGAGCAATTAAGAGATTCCAGGGTCAGTGAGAAATGAAAATCTTTGCATATAGACCAGAAATTTTATGTACAACTTCCTGCTACTGTTTCAGATCATGAGGGAACTCAGGAACTACATGCAAGAGGCACATGTGAAAGAGAGTAGAATGTATTGAACAAAACCAGAGAGCAGGGTACAGTAAGAGCAGTTTGATTTAACCAAGTAACCCTTCCCATAAGCTGTTCTTTCTTTCTCACCCAAAGCAGGTGTGCATAACCTTGTGCTGCCCAATCAACCTGCTCACACTCTGGCCCACCCCTGTGCCCGTGGTGCCCTCTGAGCAGAGCCTGCTCTGTGCCCCAGTGCCCAGGGAGCCCTGGTGTCGAGCAGGACCACAGCTCCTGGGTCACAGCACACGCTGGAGTCGCTTCCCTGCAAAACACTGGGCACCCAACCCAGTGACCCAATCCAAGGGACTTCCTCTCTTACTCCCATGGGTTTTGCAACGTGCAAACCACAACAGAATCAAAGATGACATTTCTGTAACTTGGATTCTACCTTGCATTTGTACTCCTAGTACAAATTAAGGCATAATTCAAGGGTTCAAGGTGTGCTGAAGAAGTACACACAGAGGAGCACATTTCAATGATCAAATTGTGAAATTTTTTCCCATCAGGACAATGGTTGAAAATATGCTTGATGAGAGATAGAAAATCACCATAAAGAGTAAAAATTTTGCTTTGTAGTGGATTGCCACATGGCAGATGTAATTTCCTTTTACCAGAACAGCTTTCTCAAGTGTATTTTAAACTAATTACCTTTAGGTGGAAAATATGACTTGCTTTCAGCTTTGTGAGGCCAGTCCACCACAAGAGGTCCAAACCTACGAAAGCTGGCAGTGATCTCATCTACAAAAAAACAAATGAGGCACCTTAGAGAGAACATAAAAACTGACTGGCAAGGTAAAAAGGTCTTACTTAAAAAAACAAAACAAAACAAGAATAGTGAAAACTGCAATGATGTCCATAGCAGATGCCTAAGTATTCTTTCATCTCTGTGCTGTACATGGCTGCTTAAAAAAGTGATTTTACATTCCACTAGTGGAAGTCTGCAGCAGGATTAAATGCAAACATGATCTATCAGAAGTGAATATGCTTCAGCTGCGGTCTATTTCTAATTATAGCCACAAAGAAGGGTCAGATGCAGCCTCATGGGACTGATGGAGGAGCTCCATGTCAGCACGGCTGCTCCTTGCAGCCTGCCCTAGAAAGAGGCTGCAGCAGGTCATGCCACTGTGGACATTTCACCTTCCTCAGGCCCTTCAGGAAATCTGCCTTGAATTACCAAGTTTTTTCTTCACTTTTTAAGCATCAACTTGGAACCACCATGTAACACACATCACGAGCTATCCTATAGGAAAATTTTTACATGTAAATCCTTCAGAAAAAAGTATTTAAAATTCTTTTAGAAAAAAATCTTATTTTCTCAATACATTTTAAAATGTACTTTAAAGAAAGAATTAGTTTAAAATCGTGTCTAATGTGATGTTAGGTAGATCAGAGTAACAAGCCACCAAAAGAAAAGGCAGTGGGGTTTTACAGTTTCTGGATTGCTGTTTGAGATGTGTCCAGTTTCTCTGACCCCATGAACTGCCCACCAGATCCTTCAATCATCTGGAGACAGAACATACATATTGTATACATATGTATACATATTGTATACATATTGTTCTCTGACCCCATGAACTGCCCACCAGATCCTTCAATCATCTGGAGACAGAACATACATATTGTATACCTGAAGAGCTGAAGGATAAAGGGTTACTGAAGGAGACCTCTCAGGAAAGAGGGTGACATCCCCCAGGTCACCATGTTGCTTCCTCACAGGACAGACTGGGCATGTATTTTGATTCTAAGTGACCCAGCAATGTGCACATCAGTTGTCCCTGTTGGGCTGCTGCTTCTTACAGCTGCAAATCCAGATTACCCACCAGATCCTGTACAACAGCCCTGCAGCTCTTGGTGTGACATGGGGACTGCATTTGAGGTGTTGGTAAACATAGACTGGCAATTCATACTATTTCTTTACTAAAACTGTACATGGTTTAGGCTTCAGATTAGTAGATTAGAGATCTCCCTCATTTCATTATAAGGCATCCTCAAATTCCCTGTGTATGCCCATTGAAGCTAGACAATGGTGGATTCCAGCTATATTCCAGCCATGAAAAATACACCAAAAACTGTCATGATTTTAGTTTGGGAGTAAGAGTTTGTGGGGACACATGCAAGTAGAGCAGATAACGATTGAGAAAAACTCTGACCATCCTTGTTAAGTAGATTTTTACTTTGTAACCATATTATTACCCTGTATTTATCATCTGAACCCTGCATACATGCTGGGTATAAGAGCTGGTTATTTAAAGCCCACAGTATTTTGGTAAGAACTGCATTAAGAAAGTCTTTAAAGTCAACCACATCCAAGAATAGGAAAAGATTATGGAGAGAGACAGTACCCACTAAGTTCCCTTTTTCAGCTTTCCCACCTGACAGTTGTGGGAAGACAGGTAGATCAGAAGAGCTGCTAGGCAGCCACTTCTGTCTCCATCTCTTCTGATCTACAGTGCACAAGAACGTCAGGTAAACTCTTGGGTGTTGCAGGGTGTGTTCCAAGTACCAGCACAAGCACTACAAGAGACACACCTGGGAAAATCCATTTGCTTCTATGAAAATATGACCTTTTTAATAGTAATTATATGAAAGCCAATCCCCACATCTCAGCAATGCAAGTGATTCACAGTACCTTCATCAATGTCAGGAGGAAGACCTCCAACAAACACCTTTCTAGAATAGCGTTCCACTCTTTCCCCATTTTGACAGCGTGTCGGAGAGCTGAGACCCGAGGACAGCGACTGATCACCATGGCTGTCATCTAGGAAGCCATCCTCAAAAGGAAACAGTGAAGACCGACCTGGAACAGATTTTGTAGGATCTATAGTTAACGCTATTTCCTGGAGAATGAAATATTTCAGTAAAAAACTTTCCCTTTTACTGTTTGACTTTAACAGAACTGGCATTAAAGGACCCAGCTAGGTGGTCCAGTTTTCCAATTCATGTTCATTAGTATTGCTTCTATTTTTCCAAGAGTGTATTACCCTTACAAGACAATAAACCTAATTTAGCTTTAAAATAAACCCTCGCAAATTGATAGAAATGAAAAGCAAGTTATTTGATACAATTATGTGTCATAGCTATAGAAATAACCTTTGCAAGATTTACATTTCCAACCAATTAGAGATTTACACCTTCCATAAAAGATCTTGAAGGAATGATCTCAAGATCCCTCAAGCCACTGCACTGCAGAGCAGGACAGTCCTTTGAGTGCTGTACAGGATCCTGACAGCAAGGGCTGCAGCACTTTCACTGCCATGGAACACAGGCCCACACTGACTAGGGGAGCAAAATTAATATGGAAAAGCTTTGGATTGTGCATATTAAGCAGGAAATGAAGAGAGTCGCTGAACAAGAAAAAAAATCTTGTTAAGTAAACCACAAAGAACTTGCACTTGAAGGAAAACATTGTTAGCTAGAACAGTCTGTCAGCCTGTCTGTTACTGAGTTAAAACATCCTTTCAGTAATGAATGAGCAAAATCAACATAAATGGCTGCTACTCAGTTTGTTAATGAAAAGTAAAGAATTTATTTGTAACCATCTCATGCGATTAACTTGTTGCTTCTACTAACAAAGTACACACACATTATCTTAAGAACAGATTTATTAACAAGGAAGATAAAAAATATTCAAAGACTGCATATAAGCAACACTTGCCAACTTCGGAATTTAACAATTCCCTATACCTGAGTTGAAAAATAGATCCTGCAATATAGAGAGATGTATAAATGGGAACCACACCTCAACTCTGAAAAGGCTACTTGTCCCCTCATACCATGGAGGATTTCTCCCAGGGATAGAATTATAATTAATTGATACAAACAGTTTATAAGGGGGTTGATTACAAATATAAATGCATTTATACTTTTGTAAGTGTACGTAATTAAATTCAAAGGTAATGAATCACATGAAATTGACATAGCAAGACCAAAGGTTTAATACCATACTGGTATTGGCAGCACAAGAAATGAAGGAAATAAAAACAGGGGCAAGGAGAAAAATCAATATAGAGGGACAGCAGTCAGAAAAACATACACACTGAAAATATCAGTAATTGTCTCCAGTAGCAAAGGACAGATTAAAAAAAGAAGCAGTAACCCTGTATAGGGAACACGAGCTAACCAAGTCAGGAAAGTCACTGACATACACCACCAGCCTGATCTTTTATTACAAACATCAGGCACCAGAAAAATGTTGATTAAAAATAATATATTGAATTTTAAACAATGAAAGAGATTACAGACACAAAAGTCAATTGAAGTAAAAATCCTACCGTGCATTTACACATCAACATAAAAAATGCCACAATCAGAGAAGGATGTAGAGATGCTACCTTTCAAAGACTTGTTGTCAGAAATATTGGGTTTAGAGCATAAAACAGGAAAGACTTCTGATGAATATTCCATTAATGGACAAACATGTCATGCACGTGTATAAACATATGCATTTTAACATAAAAGAGAACATTTGCATGAGAGAAAAAATAATTAAGAATACCACAACTGTGTAAAAACATCAAATCAGAACACTCATTGAAAAGCAGGAAATCTGAAAATATCTCAGAGACTGACATTACCGGAGAGATAAATAATTTTTAAATTCCTGCCCGTGAACCTGCCTTCTTGTAAAAAAAGTAAATAAACAACAAACATGAGCCATTAGTGGAAGATGACATATCAAATTAATAACAAGTTGTTCAAATAAAATACAGATCTGCAGAGGAGACTGAGTTCTGAAGGAAATAATAAAAATTCATAGCAACTTAGAAAGCAAGGTATCACCTCTAAGCACCATGCCAGACACTTGGTGATCTACAAGCACCACACATAAATGCAAATGATGTTCTATAAGTTATAGCTCAGTCAAGTATAGAGCTAAATGTAAGAAGAATACATTTGAAATAATGGAAAGCATACAGACAAGAGAATAGGGAATGACTGTTCACGGTCTTCTCCAGTAAAGGAAAAATGAACTGCATTGAACTCAATCAGTACATGCCAAGGCTGAAAGCAAGGCAAACTTTGGAACCCCTTGCTACAGACTTTTTGGGATGTTTAAAAATTTATGTAGGCTTAGAAAAAGGAATGAGTAAGAACAGGAGAAAAATGCAATCTAAAGTAATAAATATTAAAACATCACCTCAAGAGACCCCCTGAGCAAATTTCTGGGAGAACATTACAGGAAAGCATCACTAAATGCACTTTCTTTGTAACATACTCCTGTACCCCTCCCTGAGCATCTCTGAGTTGTCAGTGTAGCAAAATAGTTTGGGCTGATTTCCCACAGCAGTGCTTACATCTGTACCTGAAAAACTGGTTGTAAAAGTTAAAAAACAAGGTACCAGGAACATGACTCAACAGCTCTAAACGTGATACCTACAAAGAAATGCTCATCTCTTTTCTCAAAGGAAACAGAGAATCAAGTAGGGAACGGAGAGTTTATGGCAAGCCTCAAGAAATGTCTGACAAAACTTCTTCTCATTGCAGATGCTTAGTCACAGTGACAGGATCAAACACTAATTAAAATATCCAAGTGTAGCAAACATAAAATGAGTCCTTGCACAGACTTGCCTGTGGTTACTCTGCAATTACTCTATTATCCCAGTGCAAATGGTAAAAGCAATAATAGAGAGGGATATATGAGAATATTTGATAACCAACACATTTTTTAACAGACTGTTGTAGAATTTCATGCTTAAGGTTAAGGAAGCTCAAAACCAACATTATAAAAGTCAAGGTAATGATAAAGCACGAAAATCACAGACTTTAATATGCATGAGGCAAGTCAAAATTCCTAACATTAATGACAAGACACACACACAGAAATCTACTTGTTAGTATGGAAAAGCCTTAATTTCACACAGGAAACAAGTCTTGTGGAATGAAGCATGCTTCTTGGTAGTGAGAAAAAAAAATCTGAAAAGCCAGCACATTCAGAACTTGTTTGCCCTGTTTTGTCTCCACTAATATTTGTATAAAACAGCCTAAATTACATTCATCACAATTACTTATGCATGATTGTATTTTGCTTCTTCAATTACGAGTTGCCAGTAATTTATATTATCCTACTGATTCCTACCTCCATTCCTACTTTGATGCCATCTGATCAATCTGGAAACACCTGCCACAACCTCAAAATAAAATTAAATAGTGCTCACGTGCACAGAGAGTTATTTTGTGGGGAAAATTTGAATCTTTTGTTTCAGATTTAGCTATCAAATAAACACTAAAATGTGTCAGCTTTGAACAAAATCAGAGCAAATCCTTTATTACAAACTGTGTTAGTATGGCCTGTACAGCCTACCACCTCAACCCATACAAATTACAAGCCCTTGGACACTATTGGTTTGTGTGATTAAATGATTACACTATTGGTTTGTGTGATTAAATGGATACATCTGCCTCTAAGGTTCTTCATAAATGTGATGTAAATTCTACATTTGGAAAAGGGAGCAATGTCACCTGCATAGCTGGCAGAGAACTCCATGGAAAGGAAGATAAAATTAAGTTCAGTGCTGAAGTACCCCATGCAGATGGCACTGCCTAAACCTAATTGTTAAAAGCTGCTATTTTCACTGATATTTTCTCAATAACAACCAGTCTGTGTAAGCTACAGCACAGGACATAAATATAAGCTGCATTAGTGGCTTGCTCAGTACAGCTGTTGGACTTGCTATTGTCCTTGTTCCTTCATCTCTCAGAATAAACTGATATGCAGCACTGTACATTTATAAAATATTTTCAGGTTCCTTTTATGTTTTAAGGGTTGTCTATGATGAAATACTGTTAAAATGTGCTCAAATACTGTATCTTTTCCAAATGATTATCAATATTCACTGTTGAGGACAGTTACTAGTATTGGTATTGACACATGCTCTGAGGCAACTCAATGTAATGAAGTCTAATATTCAGCAAAAGCTGTTTCATGTAAGAAAACAAGTAATTTTCAAATGTTCAATGCAGCAGTTAAGCATTGGACTTCTACAAAACAAATAAACACCAAACATAAACCCAAAACTGATCTTTTTTTGGAACACTGCATTTCAAGTCACAAATACATGTCTTGAGAGTCTTTACATTCAGTCATCCTCCAGTTCTCTAGTAACAGCAACACACTGAAGTTATCAGCTCAGGATCATCATTGCTTTAAGATGCTGTTAAAAGGGAGCTGTTTTGCAAGGGAAGAATATGAGATGGATTTATACAAAGCAATTTATCAACTAAATAATGTTAAAATTGGTAACATCATCTTACCACAAGAAAACTAAATATTTATTTCTCCCACTATTCAGCAAACAAAACATTTAGTAAATACTTTTACCTCTTCTCCGCCCATAGCTCCTGGCTGCATGTAAACACAGAAGAAAATTGTCGGTACAGCTGTCATTAGATTTAGCTCCAAAAGCAATGAAAATGTAGCTTCTACCTCTTTGCTTTTTCCCTCCCACCATAAAAAAGGAAAAGACATTTAAAAGTGCAGGATGAAATTCAAACAACCCGAGACAAGAAAAAAAAGTTGATGATACAGCCAGGGAAGTAAAAAAAAAAAAGAAGAACATACCTGCTGTGCAAATTTTCTACATAGCAAAGAGCAAAGGTATTAAAAAAATCAGGCATATAGCACAGTATTTTAAAATAATAATTTAGGATTATGGTTTTAAGTGGCAATAAGCATCATCAATAGTAATCCTAATTAAAAGAACTAGTTTTGCATTTTACTAAATAGTTGTGGAGAACATATTTTCCAATTATGTTTCAATTCAAATAATTAACCATATGTAAATACTAAAATCATACTAAAACAGTATGAACTCAATAGCCAGTACATTCAGATGAATAAAACTAGATTGACAAAATGCCTTCATAACTACCAGAATTAACACAGCATTTCAATGAGACATGCATCAATGGCAAATCCACAATGTTGGACAACTTTAGAACTGCTATTTTGTGATATAGTGGCAAATGCAAAACCCAGAATTTTTGATCTGAAGTTTTAGAAAAATAGAAAATAATCTGGAAAAGCATGTCTTCTACACAGGATCTCTGAAATATCACAAAAGCCACCTATCCTTCCAAGGTAATCAAATGTGGAGGGCTGGGGTTGATCAAGCAGGTTTTTCAACAGAAGTGAGCTCAGGTAAGAGGTAACAGAGCTTTGTTTCGTTTCCTTCTCTCCTCATTGTAACACTCTCAGTGTTCCTGCTCCTTCCCAACCCCATCTCTTATTTCTGACACAGTGCCTTCCAGCCCTGCCCTACACCCAGGTGTCCCACCAGACCCCTCAGCATTCCCTGGCTACTTTTCTTCTGATGAGGGGCCCTGGGCTACCCAGAGCCAGGCTCGCCCTCCTTCCGCACAAGAACCTCTCTTCTACCCAAGCAGCTTCTTCCTCCAGCCCTGAAGAAACACCATACCCCTACTCCTTTTTTCTTCCAGTATCAATGAGGTCACAAAAAGGCAACTACATGAGTATGTCATTGGGGGGGGGGGGATTAAAAAATTTCAAGGGCTGTGATGAACTGCTCTGCAATTAATGTTTAACACGAAGACAGCAGGGGCTGTTTGTGTGAACAGCTACTCAGCCACAGGGAGGTGCTTGCTAAGCCCTAAGAGAGACTCTGCTTCTTGCATAGCAGGCAATAGTGAGAATTAACACTAGAGCTGACTTTGCAGCAAGAATAAAATTAGTCCTCCTGCTTTCTAGTTTTTGCCCTATTTTATTAGTTATTATGATGGCAAAGAATCATTGTCAGATCTCTTGTAGCAACTTGTTGTCTTGATGAATGCCCACATTCCCCAAAAAAGCATATTTCAAGGTATAGTTATGGACATATTCTGAGAGCAATTTATCTGAAAAAGGTTTCTCAGAATGTTACCAATCTAAGAATTAAATAGAGAAGAATTATTTCAGTGTGATGAAAAGGACTATTGTGTTTCTTCTTAAGAAAACAAATCTTTATATGATTGATGTAAACTTTTAGGCTCTGATCAAGATCAGTACATGATGGCAGAAACCTACCACAGGCTTTTGTAAATTTTAGAATGCCCTACTGCTGCTCATATATTATAACACTTATATGCAATACTGCACTGCAGAATAATACTTTTATCCTATACTTGCATTCACACACAATCTTTATGTTCATAAAAGTTACTGAAAGTCACTGAAGGTGTATTTGCCTGTAAATTCCAGGGGCAAAATGGTGCAATTCACTTAAACAGGAAGACAGGCAAGTCAGTTTTTGCTGATTTAAAAACATTGCATCACATTTAAATACTCAAAGAATGGTGAAATTTCACCACTGTTGTTTATATTTTGTATACATATACACACAATTTGAAAATTATCTCAGTTTTAACTAGTATTTATATTAAAATGTTAATTTTTTCCAAGAAGCTGAGTTATTCAGCATGACAACTTCAGAATGTCAATGCACGCTTTATTATGTTGCCTTCTCAGGATGTGAAGTTTGAAGGTGTCATTTGAAACAAGTTAAATAAAAAATACCCATCTTGCTGACAAGTCAAAATTCACAGCACAGCAGATTAAATAGCAGGAATAGTTCATCAGGTAAATTTCATAATGCCTCCAGTTTGAGTAAATACTTTAGAAAGGAACCAATTTTGAAATTGTTCCTGAATGAAGACATTTGGGAGAAAATAAGATTACTGCACTATTACAAACAATGAAATTACCAGAGCTATGTATATGAAGTTACTTTTGCTCTTTGGCAACTCCAACAGAAGACAAAAAGCAACTGGGAGCTCCTTAAACTGTACCCCCACTAATGCATCTGTTCCCCATGTATTGGTTTTGGTGCCAGATATAAATGTCCTTTTGTACTGAAAACCATCTCCTGAAATGTTTCTAAATTCAACAGAAATTATTCTTTCCTAGGTACCTCCTAGAGCATGACATATTAAGGCAAACCCAGGTGCTTTAGGAGGGGATGAGCACATTTTCCCATGTAAGAAGTGCACTGATGGATTGTGCAGCTTGCAGCAGGATCACCCCTGCTCTGGTGTTTGTCCATCCTTAGCAACGCTCTGGAACTGTCAGGTACAAAGTTACATAACTGCTGTGTCCCAAATTGCACAGCCTCAAATGCAAAGGAACAACAGATTCTTTTTCACCACTGATAACTCTCCTGAAACTATTAACTCACCGCATCCCAGAAGCCACGTGTATTTTTATGAACATGAAACTGTATCATGAAGGACAGAACTTTAAGCTTTTAACAAACCAGCAGAACAAACTCTCCAGACCTCAAATCTTGCAATGCAATCAAGGAAACTCAGTGTTAATGCTTTGGAATTCCCCAAAGCCTGCAGCTAACATTGCCCATTGTTGCAGTAAATCAAAACTCACTCAAATTTTAACTGCACTTCAAGGCTACACGAAACTGATGAAAAATTCTTTTCTGGGATTTTTTGACTGTTTTATTATAATGTGGGACTGAAACTGCAGCTTGTATTTGTATCAAATAATTAGCAGTCCTAGGAAACACTAAATTTGTGAATCCATAAAACATTTATTCAAAAGGACTAGATGTACATGCTCTCCATATCCTAACTTAAAATTAATTTGATCATGTAATTTCAAATTTAGAAATAGGCAACAACATTTATTTGTATTTTCACATTTTATCCAAGACTTAATAGAAAGTATTTCGAGATTTTTAAGAACATTATTTCTTCACTTCTGGTATTTATCCTGTTCATGCAGTTATGTGGCCACAATATCAAAGATGCACACTTCAAAGAAATCTTAAAGACACATCTTAAATTGACGTAAAATAGCATTACCTCTATGAAAAAAAAAGAATTCAGCATTTCTAGACTAGAAATTTTGGAGCTATACTGGCTAAAGGAAAGTTTATTTGACAAGGCTGGGAACCTCCTTGATTTATAAGGTACCAGAATATTATTTCTAGCTTGGAACACTCATTTGTATTCTTGAAGCAGTCAGCAGTTCAGAACAATACTTGCTTTAGGACATTATGAGTTATGCAATGATTTTCTAAGATCAGAAAGGAAAATATGTCAAGCTTTTGCTTTTGAACAGAGGGTCTCTGAAGTTCTTAGGGATCTGGAAGTTTACAAGTGAATTAAAATACCAGGGAAATGCATTCATGAACTGAGGGAAACTGATAGAATCAAGTCTAATTATGCAATGTGCTTTTCTGCAGCAGAGGGATCATCCAGAAGAACTGCAGAGATGGACACTCACCTACGAGTGGTTCAAAAGGTGGTTCTCAACTTCCACTGATAGATGGGCTGGATGTGCAGATGGGCACTACAACAATTTGGTTGTATGAACCTCAAGAGTCCCTTGTGGTTGATTTTTTTCCAATATTAACAATGCAAGTGTTGCAGCAATCTCCCTTCTAACATATGCTCACATACATATACAACTGAATCCCATCACCAGAAAAACACAATCTACATGTAAGCTGTATGCAGCTAAGTCCCACACACTGGGCCTCAAACACATGAACTGCATTCAACACCCAAAACCAGCTTAGGTGTCCTTTCCTGAGGCATACAAGCAGCCAAGCAACTGTGCAAGAGGGAAGGTTTATCTATTGTGACCTTTTCATTTTAGTTTAAAAAAATCTGTTACCAATAAAACTCACATTTTTTTTACAGCCAGGCTGCTTCATCTCTTCCAGCATCATATATAATACTCTTGGAGTAGCCTGGCAAATCTTAACATTCAGAGGAAACAGATGGCACTAACCCACAATAGAGAGGATCACAAAGATGAAAGAAAAGCACATTGGTGAGGTTGTGAGGCAGGAAAAGTGGTGGGGAAAACAAACAAACAAACAAGAAGGCATTAAGGAGCTACCAAGTTGGATTAAAAGGAAGACAATTTAAGAAATCTTCCTCTACTAGAAAAAGCCTTTAGCAGCCACTGATAAGAGATACTGCCTTCAGTAGCAGCCAAATTGGATTTCTGGAAGTGCAGATGCCAATATAAAAAACTGAAAGGAAGAAAGAAAAAAAAGCATGTACTAACTATTGCTCCCCTGCTTCCCCCTTCACCTTTTTAAAATTTAAATAGGTATAGAAGGGACTTTGAGATATCAGCAAGCCTCCAAGGCAGCATCAATACCACCTGCTTGTACAGCTGGTTCTGAGAAACCTAACAAGGTGATGTGCAAAGTGACAGTTCCCACACTCTGGGACTCCTCTGAACCCACTGCCTTTGCTATCTCACACTTTACATCAGGCATTTTTTCTCTCCACTTATATTCACTCAGATCTCTTCACAACTAAATCAGGTCTAGTTTTGCAGACCTTGTAAGTTCTCTCAGTGTTTTTTATTCCTTTCTGTTATTCTATATATGCTATTAAGACGGTGACACATTAGTAACCCAACCTGGCAACTGGGCTAAAGAGCTCAGCAAATTCCCATAGGCAAGAACTAAACTATTAGATGAGATTGATGCCTCCTGGAATTTAGTCACACAATTGCCCAGAATATTATCACTACAAAAAGAAAGCTTTTATTAGCTGTTAAACTGCCAACCCAAGATCTTGCAAGACAAAAGTAATTCAACAAGCTTTCAATTTGGAGCAGTTTATTTTAAGGTATAAGAGTAGCACTGGCAAAACTTTTAAATATAAAATGCTACTTCAGCAACTTTTATATCCAAACACTATATGTGTTTGAAAACAGCACATCAGAAAGAGCTAATTACAATAGCTCTTAAGGAGACAAGGCAATTTTAAAAACATCAGAAATATGGAAATAAAAAATTAAATCATTTTTTGTCATTACATTTCCTGTCATGGCATGACAACTTCCCCACATAAATGGGATTAATAAAACAAAAACCAAAATCTCAACAAAGACAGCTAAAAAAGTGCCCCAAATCCTTTCCTTAATGTCTTTTTCAAATTATTTTACTCTGAATAAATAGAACTAAATTACACTACTGAAAAGACAGTCAGAAGGAGAGTAAATAGTACCAGACCTCACAGATGACACATTTTTGTATGAGACAAGAATGAACAGTGGAAGCAGATGGAACATTTGTAGCCCAACAGGACTGCAAAGTCACTGTGCAGAGGAGCTTTATGAAAAACAAAACAAAATTCCAGCATTTCACAAAGGGGTTTCATTTAACTACCTTTAGACTACATTTATTTTACAGAAGATTGTTAGGGATCCCAGCACAACACTTCAGTGCTTCCTTATAGAGATCACACACCCTCATTTATTCCCATCTTCCTTTTTCACCTGTCACACTTCTCTCCCACTGAAGTCACTGAGGCTTTCTGGAGTTCCCAAGAAGCCCTAAAGACAGCTCACCACCTGCCATGTAGGTGACTATGCATTCATGCTGATCACCCAGTCCTAGTTACTCAGCTAATTAGAAAGGAGCCTATATTCCAGAGAAGCAATGACTGCAGGAATGTATGACTATAAAAGGTATTGAATATTACCAAGAGAAAGGATGGGGGACACCTTCGTGTTAAATTTATGCCATGTTTCCCCTACGAATTACAGTATCAATTATTTTAACAAGGTTCTGTAGATGAAAGTTTATAAAAATTCTTGTACTGTTTAGCTCAGTATGGAACTAAAAAATTACTTTATGTCACTAATTGATTCTAAACACTATTTCAATTAGAGAAATTTCATTTAGATCTACTACAGAAAAAGCGATACCATTTCCCCTTCAAAAATGCTTCCAATCTAATATTTGCATCTTGCTTTTGTTTAGCTACTCTTTATGCTCAGATCTCTCTGAATATTTGAAAATTGCATTCCTCAACAGAAGCCTAATTCTGAACTTCAAGAGCATTTATAATATAAACATGTTTATACACATGTGCAACTCTGTATGTACACAAGCATAATGCCACTAATGACACTAAGAGATTCCTAGTAATTAGGCATTTAAAAGTCATCTTTTTTACCCCATGAATTTCGTTATTTCAGAACTAAGTGTTTTAAGCTGGTGGTGATTCAGCCTTGCACAATGAACAGAACAGTGGTGGCATGCTCCCCCTGTGCTGCCAGCTGAGCAACACCTTCCCTCAAAGCAAACAATGTCCTCCAACATCTACAGAGAGCAGCTCAAGACAGGCAGGCAGGAAAATCCCCAGTTTCAAAAGGCTGTTATGAGTAAACAGGAATAACAGCTGAAGTACAGTTGGAAGTGCTGCCACAGAGGATGAGGTGCTAGAGACAAACATCCCCCAAAAACTTCCCCTCTCCCTACAGCACGTGAAGTTTTGCACTGCTGTTGGCATGAGCACATGTTGTCTCCCACCTTCAAAAGACTGCCTACATTGTCAGTGTGAAATTGAGCTCTGAGTAATAAATCTTAAAGATTATTACTATGTCTTCACAGGAAAAGAGAAAAATGCTTATGAAGCAGTGACTTTAAATAGAGTGTGAAGGTTGGATTTGCAGACTCAGCAGAAAATGCTTGGTTTCACAGAAATTAAACATAGACATGACAAGTATTATGATTTAAAGACATTAGATAAGTTCCCAAAATTATTCAAAAAAATACTGTGATGAAGTATCTTTCGGAATTTTTTTTTTAAACCCAAATCACAGCCATTCCAGCACAGAAAAGAATATTTCTTCTTGAACTAATTTTCCTTGGTATATTTCCCCACTAGAGGGGAAAGGTAATGAATGACAGGGGAATCACCTAGTTCTAAATTTTTCAAGTTTAGCTACATACAAAAAAGGACTTCAATCACAGAATGTAATTTTTAAGCTTGTGTACTTGAATATTTGCTTTTATTCTCAGCTCTTCAAAGATTTAAAACCAAAATCCAACAGGTTTCACAGTACAATAATCCTAGCTAAGGGCTCTCATTGATGGCCAAAAATTGCCTAGTATAGAACAGTAGGGAAAAGAGTTGCAGAAGAGGAAAAATATATGGGAACTTATTCAGACTGTGGATTTGTGCTTTATTTCATTTTGCATAAATTGCATATTTATGATTCCAGGCTTATTTAAGTCTTCAAACAGTTAATATTTGAATAAACCCATAATATTTTAAATAGTGCAAATGCATAGTATATATAGTTTTGGTCCATCAGTTAGCTATGCTGATATGTTAACCATGCAACAGGACTATAGCTACAAAAGATGATTGTTTTTATAAACAATTAGAGTATAGAGCTGCTGTAAAAAGTTCAAAGAAATTAGACAGGAAAAAAGTTCTTTTCATTATTTTCATCAAAAAGAAATCAGAATAAAAGACATCATTCATTTAAGATAAAAGCAAGTTGTCCCAAAATAGTGTAACTTTTTGTTTCAGTTTTTCATTCCCATCTTTCAAAAATCTGTTAGACTTTGTAAGAAATGCTACTATATATTTCATCATAACTGTCAATTTTTAAAGGTGACTCAAAATTCAATCACAGTATCCCATCTTCACAAATATATTTCTATTGCAGTTAGCTTGTTGAAATGCCCATTGTAGAACAATACATTCTGAGACCAGAATTCATGTCAAACACCTGTACTGTGTAGACCTTATTTACACAGAGAGGCATGGACAGCTTCCTCTTTATTTTAATAAAGTCTTTAATTAAACAAAACATTTCTCCTAGTTAATTATTTGATTTCCCGTAATTTCATGTGCCGTAAGAAAATGGGGGTTATCTGCTAACTATAACAACAAAACCTCCCTCAAATATCACCTCACCATTAACATGTAAAACTAAGAAGAGGACAAGCAAAGTCTTATGGGTTTCAAAAGCTGGCCTTTAAAGCCAAACGTTAAACACCTTGCATCTTGTCTATTACAAATTTTCGGTTCTTCATATCTATAAATTATTCTTTGCTTGCTGCTATACAAAAAAACCACCCTGCACTTTTCAGCTATACACAGTCTAACTTACATAGACAAAGTAAGCCTTAGTGCAAAGGCAAAAAAATTTTAGAGAAGTTCATAAGTAATCCTAAAATGTCTAATACAACACAGTAAACAAAAACTGACTTTTCAAAGCAGTTAGCATTTCTCAGGATTAGACAGACAAATACTCTGCTTTGATTTGCACAGTTCAGTTCAGCATTCTGCTGGTGCTGCCTGACACCCTGTCCCCCACCCTCCCCACACAGGAACTGTCTTCCAGATCCATTCTGCCAGGTTTTTTGAGTCCTTATGTTCATGACTGGACATTTAATTTTACTTTTATTTCCTGACAGAAAAAAAAAACAAACAATAATCTCTCAGTGAAGTGCAGTTTTCCTCATTATTTAGATGTCTAAACATTCTCCCAATTCCCATCTACATAATGGAAACCAACAAAGCAAACACTGTCAGGCCATGTAATTGTATGCAAAACTTGTAACAGCTCATCCTAACAGGAAGAAATATGTCTGGAGAGATATCAGAAATCAAAGTTACAGCTTTAACACGCATACACACCCACAGAAGAGGGAAGGAGAGAGACTATTCTGAAATATTTTCCATAGCACGCACTATGAAGGTTCCAGTGAAACACATAAAGCCATTACAAAGTTAATACAAAGAATCAGAGGTGATTGACTTATGGAAAGCACTCTCAGAGAGTGAACATGAACTTCTATGCAAACATTACACATATTTATGTCTGACTGTGCAGCTACTCACACAATAGATGTAAGAAATAATATTCTGCATGGCAATATAAATCACTAGACATTAACTACTTACTGTTAAGAGCCATAATATTGTCTGTTCCTGGATGATGGAAGTTTATTCCCATACGCCCTGCAATGTAAGTAAAAGCTATTTTCAATGTTTTTATTTCAAAATTGAATTAAATTCGTTAATATGAAAAATTTCTAAAGGGAATGAACAGTCACAGTAGCTGAATCTTCAACCTATTGAAGACAACTTCCGAAGAATACACATCTAAAATATTTAACACCACCGTAACTTCAGTATTATGTACTTAAAATATAAACAAATAAATAATAATTTTAATATATTCCTTTACTTTGCACTAAGAAAGCATTATGCTTACCCTTTCAAAACAAGCCCTCAACTTCAACCTTGCTGCACTTATGCCATTTATAGTTGGCTTCCAATAACGAGTACAGCATTACAAAACTCCATTTAATTGGTAAAAATAAATCACTATTTTTCATACTACATGCAGCACCAGAAGCTTTCAAGTTAACAGACAGTTGGAGAGGGAGTTCTTACCCTGGTTTTGCATTCCTCCCTAACAATCTCCCATCACCAACCACTTGTGGTATGACACTGGGTTGAAAGGAATATTGTTCTCAAGCAGTACATTCATATGCACTTTGAAAAATAGATATTCTTGACCTAAAGGAGATTTAGTCCAGAGAAACCTACTTTTACTGTTAGAGCAAGAAATAAGCCAAAAGCAGCAGTGCTGCTCAGATTAGTTTTGCATACTTTTGAACTGAGCTGAAGTATTAAACCTCACCCTGAAGACGCTTTGTCATAGGACTTTTTAAATTAAACCACCCAAGAAAATCTGAAAGCTGTAATTTGTATTGGTCCTTACTTGGAAAAATATGTAAAAAGATAATTATAGTCACGTAAAAATTTATTTCAATTAGGTAATGTAAGCAACTTCATGCACATAATGTAATTCCATTTAATAGGCTTCTCCTACTTCTAGGTCTGTGGCTAAGTTTGGGAGCTAAGGAAGAGGCCACTTTATATTTCTTCACTACATGGACACTCAAATATGGGAGCTCAGGATCCACTCACTACACTGAAAAACCAATAAAATGGTTATGTTCCTGTACTTCTGCAAACCCAAATTTTAACAAACTCTGGCAAAGCAGAACTAAAGCCAATCCTCTCCAACATTTTTAGTTCCTATTGATAATTAAACTTTCTATTTCCAGTCACAGAAACTGCTGTGCTGTAATGAATATTCTTTCTGAACAGATGCAGCATGAAGTTTCAATACACTTCTGAAACTAAGTCATAAGCAGGTTAAAATAAGTAAATCAATCTTTTCTTCACATTGAAGTTTTCCCCTTCTTTTAGAAAAAAATGCCACCACAATAAGGCTATGAAGCAAAGAGCACCTCCAGAAAAAAAGTGAGGAACAAGGTAAATAGAATTTCCATTTTTACTTTCTAACTCCTTGAAGAAAGCTTCTTAAAGAGATGATCTTCATTAACCACTTCACATTTCCTAATTACAGACATAATTCTCCTATACGTATTTTCACATTAATCTAGCGCTGCAGAAACATTAAAGCTGCTATTATTTCATTCAGTATAACCTTTGCTCATATACTTCAGACATCCCCAGATAAACATTAATCCCCTTTTCCTTAACAG
Source organism: Vidua macroura (assembly GCF_024509145.1). Taxonomy (NCBI): domain Eukaryota; kingdom Metazoa; phylum Chordata; class Aves; order Passeriformes; family Viduidae; genus Vidua; species Vidua macroura. The sequence goes on from NC_071578.1 coordinate 15,728,335, forward strand.
TGTATTAATGAGTGTGAGGTTACAGGTATTTCTTGAAAAGAGAAAAGGTGTCTGCACTAATTTGTACTTTAAAATTAATACTTGGAATAGAAGGGGGGGAAAAAACAACTATGAAAAAATAGAGTAAAATTTGAATGCACAATGCTTGGATGGCTCCTTCTCTTTTCCTTTGCTGAAGCTGAAATTCTGCTGCTCGACCAACTTCAGAAATAGAATCCTATCTGTGACATCTGGGTTTGGTTTTTTCCTCCCTCCAGGCTGTCACTGGACCAGGTGCTGCTTGTGTGACATTCTGTCACCTGCCCTTGGCCTGCTATTTTTAAACAGCTCTTGTCAGCTATCTTTTAAGAGGAGCAGAAACTACAGAGCAGCACAAGCAGAAGGACATGTTCTCCCACTGAGCTAAGCCAGCATCCAGGACAATTCTGTACATCTTCAGAGGTCCCTCGTGCAACTCTACCGAAACAGATTAATGGAATCCTTTCAAAACACACCTGTACTAAAAGCATTCAAAAGAGACTGCAATATACCAATCATGAGACAACAAATTAATTATGAAGAATTATTTCATATTGGTTATAATGTTTTAATATTTTGTTGCTTGAAACCAATTATTCAATTGAAAAAGAGAGGCCATCTGTAGATTACAAAACTGCATAATTATTGAAGAAACAACAAGAGAGCACAGAAAGGAAATCATAATTTTTTAATTTAAAGATGCAATGTAGAACTGCGAAATGTAATTAAGAATATGTACTTTCAAAGACCTATTTAGGTGAAACACATAAATAACTACTGGAAAACAATCAATTTTAGGAAAAACACATGTTACCTGAATATTAAAAACAAATGTTACCTGAACATTTACAAAATCTATATAAGCACATATTTCTAATTATAGTTATAAAACAAAATCTGTATATAACGAGTTTACTTTTCAAGAATATTAAGTACACTAAACAGAAACGTAGGGAAGTTAAGAGCACAGAATTTATGGATTCCAGCAGTTCAGTGAAATCATAAATAGGAACCCTTCCAGTAACAACATCCCCAGTACTTGTATTCAGTGTACATCTGCCATTTTCAGTCTGCCTGATTTGGTTTCATAACTATTTACTGAGTATATTTTCAATTACGTGCTTTTATAACATACACTTAGAGTGCTGCAGTTAGGCTACAACAATAATCCTCTTTTATGTCTTTTCAATTCCTAGTTTAGAAAGAAAAACATCTAGCTGTATACTTCTTGCTCTTTAAACACTTCAGAGCATAAATGAAGGCTTGATGATTCTTGTAGAGCCCAGGCTGCACTCTTGCTTATCTTAAATCATTAAATTTCCTAAATTTTCTCTCCTAACAACATTTGGAGAGACTTTTCTAGCTGGACTGCCTGGGTGCTCTGCTGCATGTGCAATATCATACTTGCCATGGCAGAGAGCCCAATTCCTTTTTAGAGCCCATACTCTCTTCTGTATTGTACTGGAAATGAGGTGGTAAATGGAATTTAACTTTACCTTTTATTGTAAAAGTACATACTGATCTTGAATGAATTCTGAAATCTTTCTAACAACTTCAGGAAGTATATCCTTCCCACATATGAATCTTTATTGATTCTTTCGCAAGTAAACTTTTTTAAATTGTCTAGATAATTTAGAGTTACATGATCAGTTTAGAGAAATAATGCTGTTCCAGAAAGAGTAAACATGAGTACCAGACACAGTTTTACCATTATTGCATTTCTTCTTTTATTCATTTACTCTTCCTAAGTGCTTGATTGTATTTTGAACTTGTGTAACCCTAATCAGCAGCTGGATATGAACACTCACATAGTGAAGGACTGTTAAGATTACAGTTACCTATTCTAACCTTTCTTATGTTACAATCAACATTCCAAGAAACAATGTTCATTGCTTATATATTGAGTAAAACTTCTTGCACTATTATACCTCATGATTTGCACCAAGATTGATCACTTCTACCAATTCAGCAATTAGTGTTTGGCATAAGATTTGCTAGAAAATAGCAAAGTTGGTCTGCTTTTGACCTGTCCTGAACTTTCTGGGAATGAGAACTTCCTTGGAATGAGAACTTCCTCTCACATAATTCTTAAGATCACTGTTGATATCAATTACAATTTATGACTATATAATCCTGTAGCAAGGTCAAATGAAACTGGCAACAGGACTAGGTCTGCTCTATTTCTTTAGTAATAATACCTCCTTTATCACTCTTATCTTTTCTATCATTTCCAAGTTACTGCCAACAAAAGGCATTAAAAACCAGCAATATTTATTTGGCTAGATAGGTAGCAAGTGGGGTAGGGTAAAGTTTAGACACAGAAGAGTGCAAAAACCAAAGCACAACCAGAATATTACTCCAAATACGTGAAATAAAATTATTCATCTGACTTCCCATGTATTTGGGAGACCAGATAACAGCACAACCTACGACTCCACATAGCCTCCCTCATCTCCCCACACTCCCAGCTCAGCCATGAGTGTGTGCTCCAGGATTCACAAATGGCCACAAAGCGTGAAGCATGTGTGCATATACAAGGATTTTAATAGTTTTTACCTGAGTAGACCTTAGACCATTCTCTCTCCTTTTCCCCAAAACTACAGACATGTGAAGCTATGCTACATTAACTCAACACATATGCCCAAGACAATTTCAACACCAAGAATGTTGTAAGCAAGGGTCCAAATATAAAAAAAAAGAAAAATAAAAGGTAGCTCTCTGAAGAAGGTTATTGAGTTTATTCTCTCCCCTCTTTTTATGTATATTTGCCATTTGTTCACACCCATAATTTAAACACCCACACTTACAGATCTTTAAAAAAATTAAAATACTGAGCAGAACAAAAGTGCTATTGTTTGCCAGAAGGGAAATATGAAGAACCATTACTGTGTTCACATGTATATACTTTAACTGTGCAAAAACATATTGTGGCAATGTGAAGGGAAGTGTATAATTATCAGCTACGAACATCAGTAATAAAACTTCTTCCTATCACCAACTAAGCATATATATCCTACCAGTAGGGAAAACAAAACAGCATAAAATAAAACAGCATATACATTATGGTGAAATGCAGACTTTATAAGTTACATTGATCCAATAAAACACAGCAGTCTTGCACATATTTAAGTACTGCGAACATTTTTAGCTTGAAAACAGTTCTGTTGTCAAGATAATAGTACTTTGAAAGCAAGACTTGAACTTAAAGCTAAATTTTGCATTACTCGTAAGTGGTAGACAAGTATTTGTACACATCTGCTTATTCTACATAAAGTTCTAGAACTGTATTCAAAAGAGCAATATTGGCATTTTTCATTGGTGTGTTTGGGGGGACTAAAATAAAACAGTAACAAAGCAGACTTTACCATTAGCAATCTATACTAAAATATACAAAACCCTCAAAACAGTAGCAAAGTGAGAAAGAAAGAAAGCTAAACAGCTTTAGGTCTTTGTGAAGCCAGTCTTCACTAGCACAATGAAAAAAGGGAAATAAAGAGAAGGAAAATTTGCTATCTCTACAACCACTTCTTAAACTAAATAAAGCAAGCAAAAAACCCCACCACTCCTGACCAAACAGATTCAGCAGGTCAAAGACAAGGACATGCTGGTTGCCAGCAGCAAATCAGGAAGTATGACCATACTACAGGACTGTTGCAGAAGGCACTTATTTAATTTAAAAATTATGAACCATTTAATGACCATATTCTGTCCTGAAAAAAAAATATTAAAGAGGAGTTTTTAAAATAAGCAGAGTTTCAAATGGAAAGGCAACATACTCTCTTTCCTTCCAAAGGATTAGCATGAAAGGCCTAATTTTAAACACAAATACACGTGCAAGCACATCAGTCTGCTCACTCTGTTTTCCATGAGCATTTACAGAAAGGGGTCTGGTGAGCATCAAGATTTTGGGAAATGCTGGTATACTGCACTTTTTTCCTAATGAAAGTGTTGCAAAAAGCTCCAACAGTGTAGCACCATTTCTAGCACTGAGATGACAATATTTGTTCTATTTGCATGACCTTTGTGTTCAGCTGCCCACTGCAAATACAAATATGATCCATTCACCTTCACTTTTCTTAGGTCATGTGGCAAACTTAGTGCTTTGCTTACAAAAAGCTTAGGAACGCTTACAGCTGAACAAAATCAGGTGGCATGTACTGAAATGAATGGAAAACAAAGTAGAAAAGTGAAGGTCCATTCTGTATATATTACAACCGTCTTAAGTTGCATGTAATCTTCAAACACTTGGCTGTCAAAAATGTGAGTCATTTAAATGTAAAAAAGAAATCCTAAATTTTGCTTAGTTTTCATATGACCTGATAGAGTCTTTACAAAAGTTATGAAGCAGTAACCCAGTAACTTCAGTTTTGTGTTTCACAAATAAATGGGTGACATTAAGTACTGAAAATCAAGATAAAAAGTTTCCTCACAGATGCTATTTCTACCTGTGAACTGTAGTATATTTTTATTCAACATCTTGATCTCTACTGAAATATTGTGACATAATCAACACATGCTTTGTGCATCTTTCTACAGTATGATAGCCATTAAAATTAGGTATATTAAAGCCTACTCTTGAAATCCCCCTATGCATGTGTTGTCTCCAATTATTTATATTTGAAGTTGTGATACTTTAAAAAAACCACAATTTTTTGTTAGGTGGGGATTTGTAAATTACAAAGTTTGTTTCTGTTCTGATTTAGAATAAAACAGCGAACATTACTGTTATCTAGTGTAACAGTAAATTTGAAAGAAATAGTTTAAAGGGCATGATTTCTTTCCTCAGCTTTATACTTAGTTTCCTGACCTGTCAGTAGCACATGTGCACAGCATATGATCTAACACAGCTGAAATATTTTATTTAATTATTTAAAAATAGAACAAAGGCAGCTGCTAGTTACTTCTGATCAAAATATTTTTATAGATCAGAATACCTCTATTTGTGTTGTAATGCAATAGTTTGACACGGATAAACATATTGCAACAGTGACATATTACACCACAGACAGGAGACACTTTTATGTAGGAAAGAAATGTTCTGGTCAGTGATAAGTGCCATCTACCCATAGCCATTCTGATAATTTACTTTTGCCCTACACCTTTAGTCAAAGCAGAAGGTAAATAAAAAAGGTTAAAAAATACTGCAAATATAACCTTTCCTCATTAAAGCAAAACTGCTGCTTATACTTCTGTAGTGTATAATATTGGCCATTCAGAAAATAAATAAGACTGTTCAGGAAAAAACATCTTAGGAGATACTGCACATTTCTGTCGAAGAGGCCTTGTTATGACTGACGTGGGGAACAGCTAGATACCCTGGGCTGTACACTGTAATTTGTCATTAACCAAGTGAAGCTTAACAATTCCTTTACTCAACTTTTTCCCTCTTTTTTTTCCTCCTTTTGAAAGAAGGAAAGTATTTATGAGTATTGACTGAAAGAAAAGAAAAATGTTGAAGCTAGTCTTGATGGTAGAGAAAGCAGGTAGGGAAGTCTGCCAAAGGGTCTTGGGACAAACGAAAATGAGAATTCCTTTTCAATTAATTTACATTCCTTAAATCTCAAAGCACGAAAACGGCAAATTATTTTTAAGGTTGCACAGTTCCCAGACTATTAGGACAGAAAGCCAGGAACATACAGAGGGGTTCCCCTCTCTGCAGAAAAAGCTGAGAAATCAGTTTTAGAAACAAAACAAGAACTGACACTGAGCACCTTCTTGCAAGCCTGGGCTCATGATAAAATGCAACTTAGATGGATATGCTGGTAATTTAGGTCCAGAAACCTCAGAGCTAGATTTCAAATCTCTTTTACAGCAAGAAATACACAAAAAGAACTGAGTGATTGAGTGACCCTGGCTGTCCTCACCTGAGAGCACCAAGCCAGCCTGCCAATCAGACTGGCTCAATTGTAAGTAACTCACCATTGCAGAAGTGAGGATCAGATCATTTCTGCTGCACCAATAATCTGCCAGACTTGCTCTGCTCCATACTTGAAAGCAATAAAAAAGTCCCTCCCCAAAAAATGTCAGTTAATCACATGTCCTCTCAAGGTCAAGTGGATCATTCCTTAAAAGAAGGGATCTGCTTTGTTGACCTTGAAATAAACCCAATTTTCATGCCTGAAGGACAAAGCCTGGCCATACCTCAGACTGAGAAGGGTATGAAGGAAGCTTCAGCATCTACAAACAAGAGACTCTCCCTTTCTCACCTCGAGCTTCTCCACTACCTCTTCTGAACCAAAAAGAGCATGAGGAACTCAGACCCCAAAACAAGAACAAAATATCCCAGAAGCATTTCAATTTGGTCTTCCCATCAGAATCTTTTATGGTTAATCCTCCCACTCACATTCTGATCGAGAGCTGTCATTCCATACCCAAGAGAATGATTTTTTGTTTCAAGTATCTGCTGGGACATGAAGGACATATATGCCAAGAAAGATGATGTTCCAAGCAAAGTTTCAAACTTCAGATAAACTGCTTGCAATATTTTACTCATTAATGCATATACAGACAGTACTTCTAAAAATAAGTATTTTCTGGCAGCAGCAAGTTGAAATGATCCTGAAACATGGACCTGTTTCAGGCTCTGTAACATGCATTGGAGGCCCCAAGAAATATACAATTTTTCTATAATAAAATCTTTCTGTATTTTCAAAACCAGAGGACTTTGGTACTCACCCTTTTCATACTTTCCACTTAAAAATTTGGATGGTAAATGTATGACAAACTGACCTGTAAGTGCTGCTAGCTGTGATTGTTTGAGAAAAAAGGGCTCATTTACCAAAAGAGGAACAATTTTTAAAAGTCATTTGAAAGCTATCTCATTGCTTCTATTTTAAATTAGGGTTTTTGTATCTACAGAAGAAATAGTGCACAAACCTAAGAGAGGACAATCAGATGCAAGAGGAAGTAAAGATTTAAAGGCAATAAACAGTTTACTATGAAAGACAGAGGTGGTAAAATGAAGAGGAACTAGCTCAGAGAGTTGGTTAAGTTAATAATATTCCAGAAATTTCACACAAGAGGCATTCACACGAGTTTGTCTACAAGGAACTGAAAAAATTAAGCTGAAGTACATAACCAATATATTTAAAAAGTTTCAAGGTGACAAAAACCGAAAATTTGGCAATGACTTAAGAGCAAGCCAAAGCAAGCAGAACGGATCACTTACTTTCTGAATGTGGTAACAGACTAAAATGTCCTGCTACCTTAAGGGGGAGAGTCAGAGAAGAGCGGAATAAATAAGAAAAAGCAAATGAGTTCAGAAGACAACAAAGTGAAATGTGAGGAAGGTGCAGAGAAGGACAGCAGTTGAAAACCTTCTGCACCTTTGCAGAGAAAAAGTAGTGGGATGTACAGGAAAAGAGTCAAGACCAATTTTCACAGAAAAAGAAACAGCAAAAATGCAGTAAGAAAGTGATGTCATGACTGAATCAGTTTTTGCAGAAGAATGGTTTTCAGGAAAAGGATTCAGCTAAAATAGTAACATAGATCTGTTCAACACACAGGAAGGCAACGCCTCTTGCAAGGGAGAATGAACATGTCCTGAAAGAGCTGCTCCTACAAATATTCCCAGTCACACTGCAGTGTGAAAACAGGGGCAGGGAAAGTGCACACATGGCCAGGGCAAGGCTGGGGGCTGGCAAAGTCAGCCCTGTACTTAGATGGAAGAGGAAAAAGAAACACAGGGAAAGCAACGGTATCACTGGGGGAAAAAACCCATATGCAGAGACACAGGGAAGTAGCTAACAGAAAAGTAGAGTTCTCCAACAGCTGCTGACTGGAAGTGAGCTCACTGGCAAGGGAGGAAGGCCAAAATGGGTGAGAAGCACTAAATGAGAAAATGAAATTGTTAGAAAGAGCACATCCAGTCTGAGACAGAAGCCTTTGGAGGGTAAAAGTAAAGGCAATGGTCCCATTGTTAAATGGAAAAAATCTATTTAAACTTTACATAATATCCAACTTCAATAATTAATATCCACTCCAATTTCTAACCCCATCTTTTTCAGTTTTTCCACACTCAGATTCATGTGGAAATTAATTATTTAAAAATTAGTCGCTTTTTGTATATGTAAATAAACACTGAAAAACCCTATAAAAATTACGAGAGCTTTAACTAAATTACAATGAATCTGACAAGATACAATAAATACTTAACTGTATTTACTAGCAATTTGAATTTTATTTAATGCTCTAATGCCAGCCACATGAAACATATATCCAGTAGAAATGTCAATTTTGTTGAGCTTGGTTTTTTAAGTTCAACTTTCACCCTTTATCAGAAGTTTATGATCAGAATAGACACGAGACTGTATTCCTTGACATTTTAGACATGAATAATGGTTAAAGACACATGAAGGCTATGGCACAGCAAATTTCAATATAACAGTGGTACAGAAGCCAGTTTGGTTGGGTTGTGAATAAAATCTGTACCCAGAAGAGATGGTAAAAAAGGCAAAATAATTTTGACCAAGAAAAAATATTTTTACAAATGGAGAGGAGAGTAAATGAGGCAGTCATGACATCAAAAAGCATGTATATAAGCATTAGCATAGGAAGTGCTATACACAACTTAATTTCTTCTTTGTGTTCTGACTTCTTAGTATTTCGGAATCATTTCTTGTTCAGTACTTCCTTGGTATATGGCTTACAACTATCCTCAGTCTTAAAATTCAGAAAGAATGCATATCAGCAAGAATGTGTACCTATTTTTAAACACAACCAATGAAAGATAAAAACAAAGGAGGGTGCAGGCTGATCAGGAATTCAATGAAATGCTGCCACACCTTTTACTATACTATCAGCCAAGTATTACAAATGGTTTCATCCTTAATGCCAACACCTGGTAGAACAAACAGAGTTTAACAGCATAAATAATTAAAACTTTCCCAGCACTTAACAATATCTAATATATTTTAGATATTAGATAACAAATTGAAATCCAAATTAAGATAAATTTGTTTAAAAGAAACCAGAAATAACTATAGAGAATAACCTTAATATAGTGGTTGGTTTAGGACCAGTGCATCCTAGCTGATAACCCACACTTAAGTAGAACCTTTGAAAAAGATGTTGAACACAACAATTGGACTCCAGTTGCATGAAACATTTTTTGAAATGACTGCAGCAAGAGATCTTGCTCTACAATTTGCTGATACAAAATCCCATGTTTCAGATATGCTAGTCAGCTAATACTATGATTGTACTCTTACAATAAATGGATAGACATTTCACCTTATCTTCCTAGTAGAGAAGTTTATCTTAAGATGGGAAACAGAAATTTCACAAAACTGGAAACTCATTGATTAATAAAAAGTTTATAGAAATGCTGAAAAGCTGATTTTTGTTTAAACACCAAGCAAGCATGGACATATGAATATTCCTAACCTGTAAAATGATTCCTCCACATTATATCAGCGAAACTCATTGGTGGGCCACTGGGAGGGTAGTGTTTACCTTTCAGAGGCTCATGATCAGTCCTTATCATATCCATTAAGGAATTTTCCAAAGAGTGCAAGTTAAAAGTGTCATAGGGCCTATTCCGGTCCTAGAAAAAAAGGAAAAAAAGGAAGAAAAGACAAGTGTTATTGAAAAACTTAATTTTCTAACATAGACTCATTTCTTGTTATATAAATTCCAGCATCCAATTCTACATTACTTCTTGATAGAACTTTCTATAAGAAAATATAAATATGTCTACAGTTGTTTAAAATTATACCCTTCATTTTGCAACTGCTGTTTTCACCAGTACAGCTATGCAAAGAGGCTTTTAAGTATTTCTAAAAATATATATACAAGCAACAGCTAATTCTAAACATTGCCATTTAAATAAGAACTTAGAAATAAAGCAGTATTAATGGTTACACTGGAGAAATGAAATCGTTTCAGAGATACTTTACAGCTTCATCATCTGCTTTCTGTCACTGTGCTACGTTAATATCAGAGCAGAAGCAAGCAATGCTCAAGATACCAGCAGGAACCTTTGTGCCAGAAAGTACCAATTAATTCTTCAAATGTCTAACATTAACCAGACAGGTTTATGGAAAGTACACTAGGTGCAAGAAAAAACAGAGGCAAGCTAGGATAACACTTCCACTGTAGGGCACTCAAAAAGCTGAGCAAGAGCTGGTCTGTATTGTTTGAACCTCCCATTTTAAATTCATTGTAGTTCTGCTTCTGCTTTTGGTAAGTAAAAGGGAAAAAGAAAAGAAAAACAACCCAGAGTCAGTCTTTAGCAGGCCTACTAGAACAACCAGTTGCAAAGTTCAGGAACAATTCCATGCAGGAAACAACCTACCAATGCCCATGTATCCAGAGTACTGTGCACCATAAAACAGCATAACAGAATGGCCCCTTGTAGTCACCCTGTTGCTAAAAAAAAATGTATTTGCCTACTCTCATCACTATCATTAAAAAAAAGGGGGGTTTGTATACTATGTTATGCTACAGTTTATAAAGAGTGGTAAAACATTCAACCCTGCAAAACCTTAGTTGTAATATGCTCCCAAAATTCTGGGAACAGTGTTTTTCACATGCTGGTTACTATAAGATATTTTTGCTTGCAAAACTAGTATTTAAAATCCTCAGAGAACAAGCAGTATCCATAGAAAAGGTAATACAATTCTGTCTTAATAAACATTATTTCTCTTTAACCATCTTGTTCTTAGGTTGTCTTTAAATAAAACTAAAGGAGAGAATACTGGTATAAATTAAGCTTTCTTTTAATATTCTTGTTCCGGAATTAAAATAAATACACATCATTAAAAGCTTGCTGTTACAGAAAACTCTGAAATACAGGTAACCTAACTGTCAAAAATTTCATGTTCCCACAGTGCCTACTCTAAACTGAAGACCCTATTTCCCTTATCCAACATGCTAATGTTGTCTTTTCTATAAGTGGACTACCATTATTTTCTATACACATTTATTTAATCTATTGAGCATTTCTGGCAGTCAAACATGATGTTCAAAGAATGACACTTGATTTCTGTTAGAAGCTATACTAAGTACTGAAATTCAAATGAGCTCACTCATTTTCAATTGTCTTTGTTGATGATTCTTGTCTTCTACAGCTGCTTAGAATTCCATCATTTGTGTACTGTATTTAAAAGAGTACTTGCTCACCTATCCAAATGGATCAATACATTGAAACATAAAATAAAATGTATGTCCAGCAAATCCAAAGTACATCCTAAGGAATAAAAAAACCCCTCAAACCAAACAAAAACATCTAAAATGTTTTTGGACAAAATGAGGTTGGGTTTTTTTTTCCAAAAAAGAAAACTTTATTTGGTTAAAACAACCCACTTCTTAGTAATATGCATTGGTAGAGAAGAGTTTGTTATATTTCATAATCACTTCCTTTAAAAAAAATGCAAGGGTAAATTGAAAAGCAAAACCACTAACTTTGATGAAAAAATCCATTCTAGTTATGTATTAGTAAATTGATTAAATGGAATCTATATCATTCCTTCAAAGCAAGAATTTTTGTTGGCTTTTTCGATTTGCATCCTTTAGATACATATACTGCATGCAAGTGAAGAGGTCAAATGCTTCAATACCCAACTACAACATCCTTTTGAAGAGAAAATATGAATGCAAAGATATAGCTTATATCTTAAATAGGGGTAAGGAAGTATTTTTCAGTCAGATGTGTGCCCTGATCTGGTTTACAATACAGCCATAGCAGAGCTGAGCTGGCAAAACCAACACTGGCAGGCGAGCAAAAGGGCAGGACTGTTGCTTTTGCCACAATGGTAGTTTATTCTAGCTTCAAACATTCCTGAGATTACAGTCTTAGAGGTCAGAAGGCGTGAGTTCAGAAGAGGACACAGCCTACAAATTGAATTTAATTGCCCTTTATTAACATATGTATGTTATATTTTAACTATGCTACTATAGCAGCAAATCCCTGGGAGGTCCTGTGTTGTTGATGCCACAGTCCTGCTTTGTTCTGTAACCTGCCAAGGAGCTGTGCACATGGACACAAGTGGAAAAAGGGAAAAAGAAATCGTAGCACGGCAGCAAGGCTATGTAGAGCAGGCTTGTTAGAATGCTGCATCTTCCTAACCCTTTAAGGGGGACACAAACCTACAATATATTTTCAAGATGAAAACAGACCTACATTAGACATAGGAAGATCAATTTAATCAAAACCCTTTACCAGGCAATTGTAACACTTGCCTGTGTTATAGCACTTTAGCAAGATATATCTAGTAAAAGAAATTTTAGACTCAACAGATTTTACGAGTATGCTGTGGCAGTGCATAAGTATAACGCATGCTGACTACAGACTTTGCAGTGTGGGTGATAAAACACAAGTAAGGGCTAACATTCTAGCTCCAAAATAAAAGGGCTATTACCATTTTTCTCAGTAGCTTTCATTTCAGTAGCGACTCATTTGTACTCAGCAGATTTGAAAACTGTTTTCTAAATTCAGCAATTTGCTCCAAGACAACTGGTGCTTCTGCACACACACAATTATGTTTCCTCATTTCTCAGCATGAACAAGTTCTCCTGGTTTTGTGAGCTGACACTGTTCCAGCTCCTGGATTTGCCTTTTGCGTTGTTTCCAGAGGCCACCAATCTATTGCCAAACAATCCCAACAACATAAACAATTCATAAAGGTCCTTAGCAGCACATGAGAACTTTGCAAAAAAGTTTTGGGATCAGGACCATGAACTAAAATCAAAATACGTACAAAACACAGAGTGATAAAGCATAATAAATAACTTGGAAAAGAAGTTTTAAAATCCAGCCAGTCTGGAAGATTTGCTGGGATATCTTCCTACAGAAGACAAAGCTCCTAAGACCTACTTAGATAAACTGCATTATGGATAAAAGAGAAATCTCCAGCTACCAGGCACTGCCTTTGGCTACACAATAATCATTAAGTCAGCAAAAGATTAAGTCCAGCCTGCCCATGTTGAATTGTATTTCTGCTGTGTGCAGACAGCAGCTCCTTCACTGTTAGCTGCTGGTGTATATGGCAGCCTATTTCAGTTCTCAGAATTCTCCAGACTTGAAAGAAAGAAAAACAGTTTAGTAATAAGAGCTCTTAGAGAAGAGATGAGTCCTAAAACTTTAAATTCCAGCCCTTCATGGCTGTTATCTATACATTCATCCATGCCATGGATTCCGCAAAGTGGACATCAATATAGTGAAAAACCACAAATTCATATCAGGATCAGATTTTGAAGGATCACAAAGTGAAATGGACCTTTAATTGGAGTTGGGTCTCAACTTTCTACCTCTAAATATCTTACTTGTAAGTCTGATAAAAAAAGTCACGTAACACAGTGTCTATAATCTTTCAATTAAAAAAAAAAATAAAAACTGAAGAGTAACTGCCAAAATAACTGGAGAGTCAAAACACTAAAATAAAATGAGAAAATTCAACTATGTGCATTTTAACTGAATCTTACACTTTTGCATATGTATTATGCTAGTCTTTAATTACAGAGGCATGATAATTATTCAGAAGTCTCCAGTCTCCATCCAACACACATAATGAACAAGCTCTAGGAATGAATCAAACCAGTGCTTTGAAGAGGCCTGTTTATCTCTAGGACAGCTGCCTGTGTTGCTTACTCCAGGAGATGGCTGAGTTGTAATAAGTGCATCAGCAAATTCCAAGAAGGCAAAAGTAATTTTGAAAGTTATCTTATTTACAAAACAAATATTACTTAGCAATACTGAGGTATTGACACATTTGTAACATTTGAAAAAAAGAACTTTTTCCCATTTGTTGCACCCTGTAACACGGTAGGCTTTGTTCTGCTCCCTTCAGGCTCACAGCAGGGGCACACAAGGGCAGGGCATACCCAGCACTACTTCAGGTCCCTCCCAGTAGACACACAAACCACGTCTTTACGGCTGAGAGGGAAAGATAAAGAATGAGAAAAAAATATACAACTACATCACAAATGACAATGTCAAGACCAAATCTATGGCTAGGACCATAACAGGTGAGAAGTGGATCTTAATACAGCCTGATTTCCTCATTAACTCTCTCAGCTTGAACAGGTAGCCCAAAGTAATTGGAACTAATCAACTAAAAAAAGAAAAGACTGACCTATCCCATGGCAGAGACATGGAGAACATGCATCTTGCTCCAAAACCTGATGCTGTAAAATTTTCTTCTGACTCTGCAGAAGATTACGGCAGCAAAGACACTTGATCATTAATTATTAAAGAACAGTTAAAAAGTGACAAGTTTTACCCTCAGAATGCATGTCAGCAGTCTAACTCATGGTGCCCAAGCCCAGCTATCATCCATACTCAGAATCCTTAACCGTGAAACACAGGGTTGCATGTGTTAAATCCTTGTTGGCGTGGTCATCTACATCTATAGCATAAAATACACATGGAGTTGAGAGACACCCCTCATCTGCATATTTTTTACTGTGCAAGCAGCAAATCCTCAGGTATCTGGACCCTCTCAAAGACACATTTCCCTGTGTCTACATATTTCAGTTCACTGACTTCCTACTAAGCTTCCTATATTCTGAACACTATCTCAGTTTCAGTAACTTATTTCAGTGCTCTTAATTTTCATGCTGCCCTAGATTTTTCAGCTTTCTGCACCAGTATGTGGCACAACACAACGCAACTCTGCTGAGCAACAAGATGGCTTCGACTCACAGAAATATTAACTGTTTCCAGAACACCACAACTCCAGTGAGGCTCCCAGGAGTCATCAAAGCCTGAGACTTTACACGTAGCATTTTGATCAGAACAATGAGATCTAGAGAACAGCTAAAACTCTTATGGCTTAAACAACTTTCCTATCAATGCAAACTTCTTCACAGGGGTCACTGCTGTGCTATTTTATTTATCCATAAACTTGGATTTGGCTGGACAGGATTGCTAAGCATTGCCAATGAAAGTCAATGGAAGCACAGCTTTGAATAAATATAGGGTAAAGTGCCAGCACTGTTTCAAACAGGGCTCACTCACTCTGTTCTAGCACCTGCAGCACAGGTAATTACTAAGAACACAAGGAAAACAAGTTTGTCTTGTTTCAGTATCTCAATTCAAACTAGCAAAACCAACAACTGAAAAAAAAAAAAAAAAAGTATTCTTAAGTTTAGCTTGGGACATGCTCAATATGCCATGATGGTGCACGTGAATGATCACATACAGCATGCTCTAAATGCTTGCTGGGCAGTCCTTCACTTCTCACAGCTTCAGGTGGGATGCAATCCCACTTGCATTCTCAGGGAAGTAAAAAAAAAAGTCTTTCAAAATATAGGAAATCTGAGGAATATGGTCACATGGTAAAGTGAAATTATCACTGTCAAAAAATAAAAATTGTAAATAGCATTACATCCTTTGCAGCTTGGTGCTGGAATGCTGCCAACAACAACATGACTGACAACCCAGATACATGCAGAACTAGAACAACCAGAAATTTCAGTAATTTCTTCCTTATATTGGATTTAACAAAAAATTGAAATAAACCAAAACAAATAAGAAGACATAAAATGTAGGTAGGATGGAACAATAGGGTAAATTTGTCTATGCCCATAATGAGGTATAGCTAGTAACACCAAGTCTTAATGGAATTTTATTTGAATTCCACTTTCTTTTTTACCTTTCCAGCTAATTTTGGGTGGCAGTAAAATAAGTTGGATTTATTGTGTTCCTTTACTGGTACAAATTGGGCAATGTTTTCTTATGTTATTGTTGCTCTTGGAATGTGCACAGAACACATCAACTTCTTATATATTAGTCTTTTCTCAACATGACCAACTGTAGCACATTTTATTTTCATAGGTGTTTGGAAGTTCACTGGCCAAAAGGTGAATTTTTTAAAGCCTATTTACAAGGCTTCTACAAAAAAAAAGGAAGATTAATATGCATATAAAACAATATCTAACTGTATAAAAATTATGGAAAAATTTCCATGTAATTTGAAAAATAATATTTCAAAACTCTAATATTTAGTCACCTTCTCTGTGTTATATAAACTTTTATAGTTAGCATGCAAGAACTCGGACTGAATCCAAAAGCCTTGAAAACTTGACCTACTCAAGCAATTTTTCCACAAAGAAAGGTAAAGTTGTATTCAAACTTTAACACCTTATAAATTCTGAGTTCTAAAATATTTTAGTGACATGTCAGTAATTTTTATTTTCAGATTAACTAAAAAGCACAGAAATATGAAGAGATACAATCACAATCTGTATTATATAGAATTACAAAAACTAATAAGATTATATTATTTGGTTCAAATGTCCCTTTATTTTGCAGTTGAGATTCCTTTTTTGCACACCCTTAATGTACATGTTCAAAATATATAGAAGAAAGTTCAATCTTTATAGCTATAAGACTTGGCATCATACCCACTAAACTCGACTATCCTGTCACGTTCCTGAATATTCAATATTTGCTTGCAAAGTGGGGGAAGAAAATAATTCAGTTTACCCTGCATTTTCCTAAAAACAGCTGATAACTTAGTTCTTCTTCCAATACACATTTTTATAATATGCCACGCACACTATTTACATGAACACTAATGTTATTTCTCCATTCAACAACAGTCAAGCACAAAGAGTCAACTGCTCCAATGGGGAACACCATCTTATACCTTGCTTCCATCTTTGCAAATAGAAATATCATATAATACAATTAATATTTCAAGCATCATCTTTTGCAATGAAAACAACTGAACAGCGTATTTCAAAAACCCAAACAAAAACCCCACAACAACAAACAAAATATCAGAAGAATCAACAAAGCATCTATTCTTTTTACAGCCATTACACTACTGTAGGGAATGATCTGCAGACGGTACAACTGACTGAGCAGAGCAGTGACAGGATTTATGTTTAGTCATATTTTGTTCAATGTGATGCTTTAGATAAAAATCTGCTCATCAGTCCTGCTGCTGAATGCATCTCAAAAAGCTGATGTATCCACTTTCTATTATGGTTACTGATTCCAGTAACAAACAGTTCTAACACTTGTAAAATATAGGATTAAAGTAGTTACACCCAAGATGACCATCAATTCACAAAAACAAGCAAGTGGAAAAAAAAAGATGTCAGCAGTAGAATTTATAAGCCCATTCATTATACCCTTGAGCTATTAAAATGACATAATTTAACTGGTTCATTGGCCTGCTGTGCAAGAGTTCAGCACTGATAAGTTACCTTTGGGCTTCTACCTCTCTGTTCAGTAGAACGTTGCCTGTGTCCCATAGCAAGGAAAAAGTAACATTGACCTAAGAACTCTCTGCCAGACAAATCAGCACAAGTGCAAACCTCTAATCACAAAATGAAAGCACTGCAGAGATGCAAAGGAAGAGGGAGTACTGGGGATGCTACAGCACGAAAGGATCAGAATAATCCCATTCTGCAGGCTGGACCACAGAATGTAACAGACAGTGGAGACATGTTGTAAAAGGAAGCTATTGTCTCAAAGATTTACAGTCTGTCTGTGGTATGAAAGCCTAACGAGACAAAATGGGAGATAGAAAAGAACACAAGTAATCACTGTCAAATAGATCTCTGAGCACCATTGCCCAATAGCTTCATTTACTATGGCCACCAAGGAGACTCAAGGATTTCTCTGAAACAGTGGTTTTATCTATAGTTACTGATCATCAGTGACAAGGAATATATTGGTAAGAGGGGGAAAAAAAGTGTCACTGAAATGTTTAAACCTGATGACAAATAAAATATTGTCTCTCACCCTAAACCACAGTGCTTTTAAGTACATAATATTTAACTGGCACATTCCATGTCACACTCCTGTTCCATTTCTGTTGTGCTCAGGAAATAGTGCCTCCTGACAAAAATCTTGTAGGTGCCAGAACTCCAGTAGCTATTTCAACAAAAGAGAGATACCACATTTCATCTGCTCACACAGGACAAGATCCTCGCCTACAGGTCTGGAGAACTGTCTTAAGAGAGGACAGCCACGTTCCATTTCAGAAGAGGAAATGGTACAGTGGGGATCACTGGCCATAAGGCCTGGGAGGGAACTGGGGCTATTCACCAATATTTACTCATAGGCCTAAAGCAGGCCAGAAACATTGGCAATGAAAAACAGCTCCCAGAGAAGACAAGGAGGTGATGTCACCTTTGCAGTGTGACATCACTTTGCATCCAGCAGGATTTAACAAAAAAAATTAACCTATTAGTTGCAATATACTTTTAATTATTAATTACTTACCAATTACTCATGTGAACTACCCAAGTCCTAACTTTATACTATTATATAGCACAATTAATATGTATGATAAATTGTGGCAGACAACCACCCACTCTGTCTCCTTCTTCCTAAAAGGATTGAGAATAGTCAGGTAGCAACTCTTGTCCATCCTGGGACTTTATCAAGGACATAATCAATCACAGAATCCCAAACTGCCTCAGACACCTTCATGTAAGGGAAATAAAACTACAGGCTTTCTCAAGCTGTGCACCTACTTCGAAACATGAGCTGAAAACTCCTGCATAGCCAGTGAAATACCAGGCAAAACCTGTCCTAAATTGTCGTGTCATTATATCAGAAACTCTAATTTAAAAATACTTGCTAATACATATTTGATCATCAGCAAAATTACCAAAGGCTGCATATATGGAACTGAGCAGGCAGGAAACAGCAGACAGTAGCAATCCAAAGACACTTGTAACATCAAGCTCCACTTAGAGGAAGGAAAGACAGAAGCAGAGCAAAAAAATCCCAGTCCAAAATTATGTTTAATTAGAAGCAACTCTTCAGATCAATTATATGCAAGCAATTCCATTTCAGATTAAATTTTATAAACAAAGGAATTTTTCCAGTGCCAAGTACTGAATCATAGCACCTATGAAAAAAAGAGTTCAATTTAATAATAAATTCAAAATTAATCACTTAAATATATTGCCTTCATATGATAATATATTAAAATAGTAACTGAAACACGCTATGCATACTTCCATCTTTTATTGCTTAAGGGACTTAAAGGCATAGAGGATATGAGGATAATAATAACTAACTATATCATGTATAAAATGCCTGAATGCTTACGTTAAAATCCCTTAAAATAGGCAGAATAAAAAATTCTTCCCCTTAGATAAGAAGAGGCCATGAGCAGTTGTGTTGTCAGGTAGGTGTTATGCATTCAAATTACTGCTGCACATTTGGATTTAATTGAAATAATTCAGAAATCACTTACAAGACACAAGTACAAGTGTGAACAGCCAATTAACCAAAAGGAAACCTTCTTTATGCAGAAATTGAAAACCGTATTCATAGGAGCAGGAAAAGCACTTTCCTTTTACATCATAAGAGCTAAACTGATTAGCACAGATTGCTCCAGACAGGAAAAATGTCTTGACATAAAAGCCTACCTGATTTGCAACAGAATTCTTTTTTTTTTTTTTTTTTTTGCACAGCATAATAAAAACTGACAGGCACCTTAAGAAAATGTTGCTACAAGGAAAGAAGCAGGATGTTCAGCCACTTACACATATTCAGGGAAACTGTAAGAAGGTCAGCATGAATACTTTCAATAACAAATGTCTAGGGAAAACCTAGCAAGACTGAGAAAAAATTTTTAAAACACCAGAAGTCAGGAGAAAATAATGTAGCTTCTATAACTGCTCTTCACATTCATTGAGGAAAATCAGGTAAACAAGGGTAAATAGAGAAGACAGATAAATAGTAAGAGAAAGCAGCATCATCTATCCAACTCGGTAACTGATGAGGAGCACGGCAACATCGTAACCAAAAGGAGCCAGAGTCAGTAAGGCCGTCAGTGGAACCACTAAAGCTAGTCCAAGTAACAATGTCAGTACTGTGTATATCTGACCAGCAAAATAAAAATGAAAGAACTACAATAACTGAAGCAGGGTATGAAACTACAGATGACAAAACACTGTTTCTAGCTTTTATGACTGAAATTCAAGGATTTTGTCTCTAACGAAATACAGTGCAGAAATAATGTAGCACTGTGCATTATTGACACAATATCCTGGAAAAGATGATTCCTTCTTGAAAGATTAGGATATGGCTGATCTAAGGAGGACTTCCACAGAGCGTTTCACATGCTGCTACAGGCAAAGTAACCACATAAATGGAGACAAAAAGTAAGCAGTGCAATTGAGGTAAGAAAGAAAATGGCAAAACGGGAAAGAACTGCTATTGCTCAAGAGAATCTGCTAAAGAAGTGTGAATAATGCAGTTTCTTAAGGGCAAATCTTGAGACCAGTTTCGTTGAGATCACTTGAGATACTTGAAATGAGTAATGTTGGTTATTAAAGTAGAAACATAATAATAATATTTACAAGAGATCATCAACCCAGAAGAGATAAGCTCATCATACAAAAAGAGCAGAACTGCAGCAAAGCAGACTGATATTTAATAGCACTAACTACAAGGTCACGATCTCAAGAACTCAATCTTCACCATAAAGCAGGACCTCAACAATCAGTAAGAATGACACAGAAAATAGAAATACAGGAGATTTTTAATTGATTTCTGGACAATTATAAACCACAAATATAAATGTTATGTGTGAAAAGGTAAATAAAATTGTAGGTTGTATGAAAAACTATGCATTTCATAAGGTTGTCTTTTGCATGCCTGTATTCATAAAAAAAGTTATTTTCACTGTGTTTGTTTTTTTAAATGATTTCTCCTTACTCTACATGTCCAGTGGAGCCAAGGACTGAGCCACATTTTGAGACATTCACCAGTTCAAGTTTATATTCAAACAAAGCTACTGTGCAAGCAAAATAATTTGCAAAAAAACTTTCCAGTTCCTATACAAAAGTGAAGCTTTTCAAAAAACCTGTAAAATGTACTACAATCCATTTTCAAGTACTTTTGAATGGCATACACAACATTCGATACTTCTCCCTTGCCTAGCAAGAAAAAGTTGTTATATAAGTAATCTACTACTTTGTAAAACCATGTCAGTAGAGCGTGTTTCTGTTTAGACAAGGGAGGTGAGACTGAAGGAACTTGCATCAAAACATCACCTGTAAAATCTGCTGACAATTATGGCTGATTTTTTTACTTAGAAGTGACAGGTACAGCTTCACTTAGCCACCTGAGGACCCTCACCATAAATGCTGAGTCTGATCCAAACTTTTCAAGATTTTATTTGCAGAGATTCTCATCTGCAAAAAGTGCATGAGTATATTGTCATGTTGCATTGCCATATTTGAAAGTGCCACAGCTCCCCTTCCATTCTATACTATTAAAGTCCTACTTTTTCTTGTTCCTGACTTCTGTTTCCTCTACTCTCTTGTTCTTTCTTAGTCTTCTTACTCCACAGTCAGTTGCTACTTCAGGCTTTGTGAGTTTTAAGAAAAACCCTTTCAGTTACTATCAGAGGTCTCACTGTTCTCATTTTTTTTTTCAATTGTCACAGGAAGAAACAATATGATCCTGGAGAGAATACATGAGCAAGAGAATTCTTTAGTGAGGTGAAATAATTAGGTCAGACTGTTGTGGGCGTCATGATATAAAACTGGAAGTTATCTTTATAAGTAGTTTTAAAAAATTTCAAACCCACAAAGTATGCTATAAACATTTTACACACTTGGTTATTACACACCTTAACAATTACTAAGCAAATCAATAGATGACTTTAGATTTGCTTATACGCCATCTGTTAACATGCTAACAATCAGTTAATACATAAGTAATTTGTTAACCCTTTACAGATGTTAAGGTCATGCAGTAAATGGGAGTAACACTAGCTATGTCCATGTTAATTCATTAATGCTTTTAACACATCTCTTTCACAAAGCAAGATACTTTAGCAGAATGAAGCAGCAACTTTCAAAAAGGAATTAGGAAATTTTAATTTAATCCCAAACAATATTTAACCACTCAAGTGTTTTAAAACAAAATGTTTGCTCTGTTTATTTCAGCAATTTAAAGAAGAAGCCACAATTCCAAGGACTTTCTTTAAAAAATGAGTCTTGCTTGCAAAAAAGAGCCTCACTCAGAGAATAAAACCCAGAGAGCTTTGGTGGGTGAACTTCTTTGTTGTCTGACATTTCTCATTAAATGATCAGCTTTAAGTTGCCTACAGTGTTGCAAAAATAGCTTTTTAGGATGAATCTTTTTAAGCTCAGCACCTTCACAATAATTCTACATCGAAAAGGTGAAATTCAGCAGAACATCCATTTATGACTATGATATAAAACAAGGACTTTTTATATAAAGCCCATGATAAAGCCAAAATTAATGCTTTTCTCATTTATGTCAGAAGTGGTTTTTTTGTCAATCTGTGTGAAAATCCATCCCAAGTCATACATTTTGGAAGCTCAGTTTGGGCATTGGGAAAGAAAATCAGTTCTGCATGTTCAGACTAAGTTATCACTTGGTAAAATGTCTAAATTTCTAGAATTCAGAACTTCTAGCCAGTATTTCTGAAAATTTCGTTCTCCCTGAATTTGATTAAACCTACTTTTAAAACCCCTCATGCTATTTATTTTGCACAGGACTAAGTGAACACAACTACAGGGATTTATTGTGCCTTCCTCTGTAACCTGGAGCTTGGACACAGAAAGTGGAATAGGGGAGGCCAACTCAAACAAGAAGCCTCATTGAAAAAAAGAATCAAAATTCAGGAACAGGAAGAAATAGATGTTTGAAAGCAGCTGAACAGTTCAAGGGTGGATAAAACAAAGAAAATGGGCCATGCCCACTGAAACCTATTGACAGTGCTCTGTACACATAACTTTCATTAACTTTGTTAAACCAAGAACAAAGAACAATAGAGTTGATCAAAAGCTTCTTAACTTGGGTGATGAATCATGTGAAGTTTATCATTCTAACATGCAACAGAATCTATGGTTTTGCTTAAGTAGGTTATTTAGACTCCAGGAGTTTAAAAGAAAACTGTTGCAAATTCTTGCATATTTTGCAAAGCCATCCAGAAAAAAAAAGAATTAGGAACAACAGAAGTAATACTTCTCCAGAATCTTAAAGATGTACAGAGAACAACATGCACAGTTGAAGGAAAAGTTGGTATCAAAGAAATGAAATATTTTGCTTCTTTTCCTTGATGAAAAAAATCTTAATTCCTGAGTAATTGCTATGTAGCAGGAACTGAAAATTTTCACATGAACCAATTTGATGTCTTCAATTTTTCATGCCTAATTTGAGATTCACACAAACAGTAAACTTAAGAGACTGCAGTGGATGTTCTGTTTTCAAATACCTAGATTCTAAATATTTCAGAAAAAATTACAATTTTTTTAGTCTTATCAGATTGAGCATTGAGAAGAAAATTAATTTCCCAAACTCTGTGCTTCTTATTTACCTCTGTAGAATGGACTTCACATCATCCCTTCAAACACTGTTGTGACAAAGCAGAGCAGTATCTATCCTGATTGGTACAGTGCTTCTCTCCTATTAGATCTTAGAAAAATTGACAACTCTATCTCTGGAATGAGCTTGAGAAACATGCAATAAAAGGACAAAGCCACTTTTCCACAACAAGGAGGAAAAGGAAGACATCAATTAATTGTGATTTACAAATGCTGCTCGTAGCTTGTAGGAAAAGACAGAATCATATAACTGAAACTTATGAAAATGAAAATATTGACCAAGTCTGAACAAACACAAGCAAAGTTTCTGTGACCTTTCACAACTTGCATTTTTAAAATTCTAAAATTTACACATAATAATAAAATGATTACACAAATGAAGATCTAATTCTATATACAAAAATTTTACATTCTTCTAACTACTGAGACAGCTGCTTAGTACCAGCATGTGCAGCATTCTAACAACTGCTTAAAAGCAATGCTTTTGTGAAACATGGAAAAATTAGATTAAAAAAATAATGAAACAGAACATGGCAATGCTACCCTAAATTTAGGCACAGAATGTATAAGATATCACAATAGCCTAAAAACTGTGAAGTCTAGAATAGAAGCAAAATTCAGATGTGTATTCTTTAAGGTAAGATCACTTTCAAGCTTTAAACTAAACAGTGCTTTTTTTAGCTTCCCCTTAGTATAGGTCTGCTAGAAATTACTTTTGAGTGACCTTAATGAAAGGAGAGCTATTTTACCAACTGCTAACAAATGGAAATATTCATGATTCACTCAGCAAACTTTTTTTTTCCTTGAAGAACCACTGGAACCTGAAAACACTACTTTTCCAGGTATCTCTTCCTCTTACATTCCATTCACAAAAGCAGTCTAGGCAAGTAGATGAAAACTGGGAGAGATGATCCAAGAAGTGAAATAGCAAAATTAACTCCATGCCCTTCCCCTTCCCTTCTACTGTTCCTCCCAGAGAAAGATAAATCCTTTATCAAATTTTTAAGACAGAATTATTGATTGACTGATATGAATACCTTTAATGTTTTTAAGGAAGTCCTGTCTATGTAGAGTTGATCAGAACATCAGCTGCCTACTGAACACAGACCTTTGCTCTACCTTGACAGATTAACTATGATTGATTAATTAAAATCAAAACTCTGATCAATAAGCAATTAGTGCTCAATCATCATACTTTGAATATAAAACAGCCATGTGCTTTTTCCTTGTACTATTACTATATTTTAGTGAATTTGAAAATGCAGACATTTACAATTCAATCAAATTTAAAATCTAACAAAAAATTGTAAAATACTTCAAACTACTTAGAACATCATGTGTCACTTGTATCTGTTACACTGGAAGACTACTGAGATACCACAATATGTGCTCCCACATTTTAATATTCAGAATCCAGCTACAAACAGTGGTAGTTAATAGTACCAACAGAAGTATGTAAGAAAAGTTGGGGGGGGGGGGGGGGAAGCAGACCTAGGTAATTTCCTCCTTTTTTTTTTTTCTTTCTGCCCATAAAGTTGCAGGCTGCCAGTGTTTGTACATCATCATGCAAGAAAAATTAACACTGGACTACATGTTAAGAAATAGTTTTTACAGTAACAGTAACACTACTAAGTGTGGTTACCTACTAAACTGCCAAGAAGCTAGAGCCCAGAACGACAAATTTAAACTAAAGAAATACAGTGTTTTAAAAATTAATCTTTAAATATAACTACTGCTGACTAAAAAAAACTCTCTAGATTTAAAAAAGGGTTTTAAAATTAGTCACCAGAGTGTATTAGCCAGTAAAACTCCTTTACTCATAAACACAGAACTTTAATTGTTACACTCATTAATGTTCCGATACCTGAACTCTACATTTATACGTATATACACACTTATATTTAAACACAAACTCACTGCATGTTAGAATTAGCATTTTGTTTAAGTATTAAATATTGAATTTATATATAATTCCTAAATTTAGCTTATAATTTTATCTGGTCCAGACTAATTCCAACTGAAAACAATGAAGAAAAAAACAGTACACCAAAACAATTCCCCAAAAATCCTTTCTCAGTCTCCCTGCAAAAGATAGCATGTTAAAACTATCTTTATACACAATAAACACCACCTTTTTTATTTCTGCTAGAGAAATATCTATCAGTAAAGCTGCCAACAATGGTTTGATGCATGCCAAATCTTCAGAGCACAAACTGCAATGCATTTTTTGTTTTTAAAGAGCATTACTTGGAAAACCGCAAAACTCAGCATAGTTTCTGGAAAATTGTTACAGTGTTGCTATAATTAAAAATCCACAAGGTAGACACACTTAATTAGAATACTGGTCTGCAAACATTTACTTCCTCTCTATCTTCCCTGCAAAGAATTTCTTCTTGCCTCCAAGGGTCTATTTCAGGCAGTATCAATCCTCCTAACCCCACAAGCTGTGTCCCAATATCTTCACATGGCCAAAAGCCAAAAGAAATACACCATTTACCTGAGACAAGTGAAGGGAAAGAGAAGCTCAGAAGCAGGAGATGACAACAGTTCTGTACAAGCCCCACCACTCTGCTGGAAAATGGACCTGAGCCACTGCCGGGAGAACGGCGTCCCAGGGACAATCAGTTAATGGCAGCCTCAAACGCCAGAGCTGAGGATCACCTAATATAACAGCACAACACGACTGCTTGCCACACGGCAGTCAGAGACCCTGCACCTGAACCACTCAGAAGCCAAAAAAAATTCAGAAGAACAAACTGGCCATGTTTTTGTATTTCCTCTCTGGCCTAGTTCCACACCTGTTCCCATGATCTCGTCTCCAGCTCTTACTTGCTACATTACATTTCATTCCAGACTGATCACTTCTCTTTTTCCTTTCAACTATCAGCTTTGTAGCTACATTTTTTTTAATATACATTGCAATTGATTTTTTCCAGTAAGTGTATGAATGTAGTCTCTCTCAAAGCATTTTTAGTGGCTTTTCCACACCAATCACAAGGTAAACTCCAGCAGAGCTCCTACCAAGTGGTATTTTAAAGCTTCTGGTATGTTCTGCAGCACAACTCCTTGGGACAGACACCAATTGGTTTTGACATACAAGATGCACTAAGGTATTACTCAAATTAAGGGATGAAAATATTTAGCATATTGCTTTATAAACATGTTTTAAGAGAAATATTTTCAAATTGAACATTTTTTCCTAGAACAAGATCTATCACTAACTGAGTATCAACTGTCTTCAAATATTATAGACTCAGAACACTAATCTCAGTTACAGATCTTTTCTGATCAAAACCTGTGATCACTGCAAA
Organism: Vidua macroura; assembly: GCF_024509145.1. NCBI lineage: Eukaryota > Metazoa > Chordata > Aves > Passeriformes > Viduidae > Vidua > Vidua macroura. Next base: position 15,754,941 of record NC_071578.1, read on the forward strand.
GACCTGAACTACAAAACGGCTCTCCCTGATGTTATTTCAAACAGTGAAGATATTAATAGTTTTCTTCTTTCCTAGAAAGCCTAATAATCCTAACATAAAATAACAGGTTAACACAAAGAACTTGCTAATGTGCATAAGCTAGGAAGTTTACTGGAAGGTATATCTAAAGTTGCTCAAGACCACACAGTTATGGAGGGTGGCAGATGTAAACGGATAAACCTGCCAGAACTACTTTATAGTGCTGACAAGCAGAATTTACTGTGTCAACATATTGCCCAATTTAGGGGTGGGGGGAAGAAGAAAAAAAGACAACCAGTACCTTGGCAGCAAATATTAAACTCTTAGACTAATTTGAATTTCATTTTTATCAGTGCAACTAAACAGTTGCCTCCTACCAATAGTAAGGTTTCAAGATGTCTTTGGCATTTCATTAAGTACAGCAGCAATCAAGAGTAACCCAGATTACAATTTTTAATAAGCAAAATTCAACAGCTTGTATTGAAAAAAAAAAAAAGGAGCCTAATAGGAAAAAAAATTACAAGTGTTCTGAGTCTCTGAAATCAGACTGGTATACCAGCTGGTGCTGAGAATAGCCTACGCATTTGCTTTCAGTTGAGCATGAAAATACCAGGTTAAATTCACAAAGAAGAAAACAAGTTTCCAATTTATATATTGGCTAATACTATAGGTTTTTTGAAACCTTAATTTCAAAATCAAAAGAACTTTTCTTTAAAAGCAGTTAGCTATTTTTTCCTTGTGATGAGTAAATATCTGCCAGTTTAATTTGTGACAATTTACAGCCACAATAATTAAGTTCTGTATTCATTAAAGATGTATCTCACTAACCAAACCACAGAAATAAGACCATCTACTGTTGTTTTCACTACTAATTCAAATATACCAAGATTTGTAATGTCTTACATGTAGACAATTCAGAATACTTGTAAATTGAAACACATTTCCCACTCCTAATAAATTACTGGAAGTTATTAGCTTTTGTGGTGCTGTGCTCTGTGCAACATAGTATTTACAGCAGGCGTATTGTGTCTAAAGTGTAATCTTCCTCCAGTCTTCAGTGCTTCAGAGACATTAACCAGCAGCTCACCAGAAGGCACTCCACCTTCATTTAGGGCAGCCAATAAAAAAATTGCAACTCTCCCTTTAAACAGAATGAAGCAGCAAAATGAAATTTCAGGGCTGAGTATAAGACCTGTCCTCTTTGACTAGGACTGGAAAGTGCATATATTTTACTTCAACAGTCTCCTAAAATAATGGGGGTGGGGATGCATTTGTTTGATTTCTTTTTTTACTGTGTTTCTAAAACTAAGTGTCAATCTAAATGGTGTTCTTACCAAACTGGTAAGTTAAAGATGTTTGAGAGGTCATACTTTCTTGAGAAAACAACTACCTAAAGAGCAAGCATATATGAATGATTTAACTGTATTTCAAAGCAGAGTTTTGTCTGACACCAAAACATCTAACCTATAAAAGGTCTGAGATTCACTTCACCTAGTACAGATATGACTGCAAGTGCAAGCTCTGCTTTTTTTCAACTTAAAATGGATTTCACACCATGACAGCTTTCATTCTGCATTAAAATTGCAAATCTTCCATTTGGCCCAGTTTCAGCTGCAATTGATCTGCTTTGTCGTCATAGATTTAAAAAAAACAGTGAAGGGCACTGCAGCTTTAAATATTTCAAAGCTATGTAGCTAGTAAATAGACTCCATTGCAATATGGCTCTGAAGGTCGTGTCCTATTGTCTCTTTTCTCTGCAAATATTCTGAACAGCATAAAATGGTTTATTTTATACAATACTTTCCTGCCATTTCTAAATCATGTCAATTGTATTAGGCATTTCCTTACTGGAAAGGACAGCTACGCCACTCTTTCCATACACACCCACGCTGCTTCGAGATGTATTCAAAACGTCCACTGTGAATATAACAGCAGGGTGTATGTATTAGATGTACACAGCTTTTCATATGGATGCCTTATGTGAACAGACTCCCTGTTAAATCCCACCACAGCATAAGGACAATTAGTTATTGCAATGGTGATAAAATAATTAACTGAATTTCAGGTCAAGAAGCATCTTTGGTTAAAATTAACAGCCCAGTTAGAAAACTGAACCAGCAATTCCAACATCTCAGCTTTCTCACATATGGGAGAACAGGAAAAAAAAAAATCTAACATGGCACCAAGGGAACGTAGTCTGCCGAACCTGTTTTTCATGAAGGCTACTACCTTTCAGATGCTAAAAAAAAGAGCAAAAATCAACAACAAAAAATCCCATACACCACATTTAATAATAAGTTACAAGAAAAACACGACTTTGAACCTTAAGCTAAAATTGGAAATCTTTGTATATGCACTCCTTAGGTTCAACCCCACTTCTTTAACGTAAGGTGACTATTTGATGAAAACATGAGTTATGGAGATGCCACTCATACAGAACAGTAACACGAAACACAGCCCTGCAAAAAATAGAAATTTGTGATAGCTGTCATCATGCAGAAGGTGCGTGTAGTCATTTACCTGAAAAGGCAACAGATTGTTGCCATTGTCCGTCCTGAACGCGTTGTCTTCCATCCAGGATTTGGGGGTTAAGGGTGCAGCCCGTGGGAACTTCGGAGGGGCAATGACATTGCTGGAGAAGGGTTTTTTAAGGGGTGAAATGGGATTGAGGGGGGAGGGCACACCAACTCCCACTCCCACGCCAACCCCCACTCCAACTGCCCTTCGAGGGTCCCTACCAGCCTGCAGCCCACCCCAAGGGTTGGAAGGTGTACTCCAAGCCGCGTTTTGATGGTTATTCCAGCTGGAGGAGGAAGAAGAAGAGGCAGAGGAGGAAGACGGTTTGCTGGTCATGATGGGCTGATGGCTGTAAGCAGCATTTCTCTGGGCGAAAGGTGCCTGATTAGGACTCACAGGTGACCTCCGCTGCTGCTGCTGCTGCTGAGCTTGCTGCTGCTGCTGCTGATGTTGGTGGTGTTGAGTCTGAGCTAGGCCAATCTGAGGTGAGAAAGTGCCACCAAATACAGGGTTGACATGGTGTGGAAAATTCTGGAAAAGCATTGTCCCATTGACTGGAGTAATCCCTTGGAAAAAGCTATCATCCACCGTGTTTGTGGTCCCTGTAGACCAGGTGCTGCCAAACGAGGGAGACAAGGAGGTGCCGGCTGCAGGTTCTTGTTGAGGCTGGTGAAAGCTCAAGCCAGGCAAAATGGGAGACTCCATCTGCATCTTCTCCTTGCTATTTTGGGAAGGAGCTGATGTGCCGATACTAGTCACTGAACTGCTGTCTTCTGGTTTGGGTGTCTCCGACGAGATGGGTGTAGAGGGGGCTTCTGCTGAGTTTGGATCTTGCTGCTGCTGCTGCTGCCGCTGCTGCTGGGGCTGGGCTTTGCTTTTGTCCATCAGTAAATCATCCTGCATGGTTTGCGCAGCTGAAACAGTAGGGGAAAAAACCACAAAGACAGATTATTAGCATTGTCATTCATACCACAAGTCAGTCTGTTTTAATCATTTGCCAGCCAAAAATCTCGTCCTATTGCTAGTACTATGCTACAGCATATTGCAAGGCAAACCCGTAATCTTCCCCCTCCCCCATTTAGGAATATGTAACCTTTGATCGTGCTAGATTGCCCTTAAAATATTTTTTAAGATGCTTCACCCTTTTTGATGCCTTGTTTCCCTTCAGTCTAAATGAGAGATGTGCTTATAGGGCAGAGATATACAGCAATTTCGCCACGTCTCTTTTCTCTTACACCGGAACTCAGAGCTCTCACCCTGCAATGAGAAACTGATTCTGGTTCCTGTTTTTCCAAGCACCCTCCTCCTCCACCTCCTCCCCCTGGTTATTTGCATACGTCAATAAATACTGCTGCGTCCTTCAGCAAGGTTAAAAAGACACCAGTCTTCGCTCTTCTCCACCCCCTTTTCTATTAGGGGACCTTTAAAGGAGCCGGGTACCGATTTTCCTTAATTAACAAGCAAGCTTGCAGTGATTGAGGTTTATCAGAGCGAAAGCGCACAGGGACGCTCGCTGATACGGGAGCGGCTCCTCGCTGCACAATCGCTTCCTGCCCGTCCCTGCGCCCAGCCCGCGCCGGCTCCGGGCAGCCGAGGCGATGGCACAGCCGGGAAGGGGGGCCGGGGGGCGGAGACACTTCGCGTACAAAGCCACCGATGGGTGTTGGATTTGCCTTCGGTGACCTTACGATCTCTCCGCGTAAAACGCTGTTTTACATCAAAGCAGTCCTTTACTTGAAGGTATAGCTATCTACTCGCTCTATTTATATACATACCCGCTCTATTTATACGCATACATATGAAATCATCGGTGATTTCTCCATTAGAAAACCGTAAGGTCAAAATCAGCAGACCGGGGAGCTATTATTAGACTATGATCTTTCTAATGCTTTCAAATGAAATATAAAACCAGGGAAAATCGAAATATTTACAATACAGACATGCTGCATGTTAAAAATCATCTTTCTATGCACAAGACAAAGACTAGTGATGCAAATTATTTGCTAAATCAATACATAAGTTCAAACTTCAGAAAGGAAATGTATGTGGAATGGTTGAGGCTTATATATGCTAGAAAATGTGCTCCATATGTAAAAGGGCAGATCACATAATTTTATAATGATTTTGAGACCTAGTAGTACTAATACAATACAGACATAAATGAACAGCAATTGTATGAAATCACAACAGAAACCTCCACATTTTGCAGGCTTTTAGTCTATTGAGGAGATCATTCTTAATCTCAACAGTATTTTAAATGAGCCCCAAATCACTTACTTTCATGGAGTAACTGTGCCAAAGATGGCCATCGCTGAATACCTAACTGCATTGCTATTGAGTTAATCATATGACATTTACATGCCTAAGACTGCATTTTTTTAGGATTGTTTTTGTAATGTAACAATGTAAAGCCAAATCGATTAACTGTTTAAGAAAGGTGGCAAAGTGTGAAACTGTCAACACTGTCCTTTCTGACATCAAATGGTCCAGGTGTATCTTATATTTTTTGTTCTTTCCTTTAAATATCTTCTGAGGCATGCACACACATTTTAGTTAAAATGAATTCCAGGAAAGGTTTCTGGTATCTAGTAAGTTACTGCTTATGTTCCCCTTGATTTACCAGTTCAATATGTAAAGTGAGCAGCAAGGCTTCCTGAGCAGACCATGCTGTGAGACAACATTAAGCTCCTAAGGACGGGGTACACCATTGCATCTGTTCCAGGCAGCGCTGCTGCTGCTGCTGCTGGGAGTGCAGAAAACCTTGCAAGGCATTTTAAAGCAATACTGCAGTAAACCACAATAGACCAAGCTCTGTCTGTGTAACTTTCCATTAGCTTCACTTCTACCCACATCAGTATTACTCCTAAGGCTACATAAAACTACTGATGACTCCACATCAGAGGGAGAAAAGGATTATGTGTATCCCTCTCCCCTGGGTCTGGCCTATCAGTATAAAAATACATTTAGAAAGAAAAACATGGCATTTAGAAAAAAAAACATTTAGAAAGAAAAAATGTTAAAATTCTGTCGTCAATAAAGTTATATTTAAATTAGTTATTCACCAGGTTATCTATAGTGACTAGTACAGCAGTTGCTTCAAATATGTACCTTGACTTAGCTAGCTGGTTTTGAACTTTATCCTAAGGACTATGATTCATATTCCCTTCCATATTGCTTCTTAAAGGCAAAAATCACTGTACCATTCAACCCTCTTGTCAAGGTCAAGACCTTCCTTTAATGAATGAAGCCAGTCCAAATGAAAGAATACTGGTTAATAAATGACTTTGAAAGACGGGCCAGCCAATGTCTAATGTGGGACTAGGATGCAGTACTGTAAGTATTTGTACAAATTTACAATCCAGTACAGGAAATCTATATCCCCATAGCAATACCAGATCCATTTGCATGCAGAAACCCACGCAGCCAACACAGAAATGTTTAAGGAACAGTTACCTTTGGATTTTCTGTATTTAAAGATCAACAAAAGGACAGTATATTTATTTTCTTCTTTCAGGTTTGGTATATGATAAATAGTCGACCAGTCTGGCAAGAGCACTTTGACAACTGGAAGCTTTCAGCGCATGCTCTCCCACGGAATCATGGGGTTTGAAGTCTTACCGATAGACAGCATTTCACTGCTGCTTCCTGAAAGGAAGAGAGCTCGAAAGGGAAAAAAAATATGGGCACACTCCCTCTTCCCAGGGAAAACTGCTGCAATCTGAATCATCAGCTCTGAGGAAATATCTGTCAGACTGAGCTGAAAGTGACTAACTAAATATGAGCTTTAAATAGTTTGATTTAGAAGCCCAGATCAAATGGCCACCTATAAAGAACAACTGCTAGACAAAGAAATAGTTCCACACTTCCCTTACAAACTCCTAGCATAAGAAATTAATTATAAGCTCATACCAGCTATGAAGTTTACGGCTATTACAAAGGAAATCGTGCCACGTTGCTTAGCTGAAGAATATATTAAATAATCACATGTCATAATATAATTTCTAAATATATTCTGGAACTCCAACAGAAATAGGTCAAGTATGAAAATTTAAAAAGAAATCAAAATCAGTGCATAGGTGAAAAGTTGTAGTATGTGAATAGTTTCTAGTTTTCAAGAAAAAGTTACAACTTTTTATTACTGAGTTGTTACTACACTGAAAATTCCACAAAAAAATAAGCTGCTCAGAAGAAAATCAAGGTGTGAATGTTACTGTTTAACATTCCATCTATTCTGTACATGGTGGCGTTACACTTCACCTCCCTCCCTTTCACTACCCACCATTTACATATCTCCAGCCTCCACATCAATACACAGCCTGACAGGAGTTCCTCTCATAAGATATTAATATAGTGATCATTAATGTAGGTCGGGTAAAATTTTCAGAATTTCATTCACTGACACTTGGTGTTCTGTTTCGCACTAGTCCATGAGTTATTCTGCATATTTATTCTGGGTAATTCGTAATACTAACTATTCAGACCAAATAGTAATGCTCATAAGGAAATACATCATTGAAATCAGAAGTGTGAAAATAACAGTGTTTAATAAAAGTGCAGGCTGATTTTCCAAGGATGAAATATGCATAGCTTTGCGCATGAAAGAGAGATGACTAAAGCTGAGAAAGATAAATTAGGGCAGTTGAAAGTGAGTTGTTCTAACACTTATGTCTCTGCTTTCTGCACTCTGTTTATGTTGGACTGTCTGGTCTGCCTGCCCTAAATCAACTGTGTAATTAAGAGTTTCTCAACACTTGCTCTAACCTGTTTGTGCTACTCTGAATCATTAAAGGCAGCAAAACTGTTTTCTTACAGCAACAGAAAATACTTAATTTTATAAACTATCCCACCTCTCACAGGGCTGGCTCTAGGCATTCTATGTCCCTCCTTCATGTCCCTATTTACTTGTGGGCTATTGCTTTTCAGATGATTTGAGGATTCCCATGCAAGGGACCACACTGTTTCTGTCAGTTCTTCCTAGGAGACAGTTTCACTTGATAGATCAATTATTAGGATAAGGAAAAGCACTCCAGAACAAAGAAAATCAAGATTTAAAGACAGTTTTTGATCAACTAGCTACTAGAAGAATTTTTTTTTTTCCTAGCAACCAACTCCTTCATAACTGAAAGTTAAAAGATAGTAACGACAGCTGAATCAGAACACAAGAGCTTAATTCAATCTGGTATATGAATTACTTGACCTGGGCCAGTTCCAAAGAAACAAATGTAAGAAAGGCCCAAAATAAGCCAAGCTAATTCAATTAACATTGTATAAGGTGTATTTTTATTTTAAGCAATTCATTATGAAGCAATTTAAGCCTCTTTAAGCCTCCTGTGACTAACAAACCATGCTAGTCTTTTTGACAGAAAGTGACTATTCCAACTAGCTTGAAGGTTAAAATGAAGTGTTACGGTATTGAAAAAAAAAAAGTTTTATTGTAGAAACACCTTTTTTGACTTAGATTCATTTCATTTTAGACTAACTGAGGGCTATATATCTTTTAAAAAATGGAACCAAGTAGATGAAAAATGCCTGACCTTGTAATTCAATTTTACACATTGCTATCATAGCAGTTAATATTTAGGTTTGCCAAAATAGAATACTCCTATATTGCCAAGTTATTTAGCTTTGTTGTAAACAGCTAATAATTTCCACAGTTTTAATACTGCAAGTTGAGAAGAACCATATTAAGGTACAGCTCCTTATGTATTTGTCCTTTTTTCCAGGCCTCACTGAAGTAGTCATCTATACATACATATTTTATCTACCTCCATGTCATTCTTTCAGTACTCGCTTGTCAACTTCTTTATTAAGCTTAAATCTGTATACATTTGTTATCAAACCATTTCATATTTTTAAAAGTTGATATTTTGCAGTAAATCCAATAGCCAATTTTAGGGCTCAATTTTAAGCCTAATATTTGGTGATTTTCATTAAGTTCTGTACTTGCCTTCAAATGCACAGTTTTACTTAATTCACTTAAAATGGCTGCTACCACCAGCCAGTGTCTGGGAGCTGAGCTCTGGCAAAGCTCCAGGAAGAGCAGCCACTTTCCCTCACTCTGCACTGGCCAAACAGAGCCTGCTCCCAGGAGAGTTCTCTTGGCTCAAATGTAGCCACTCACTGCCAGGTGCAGGTAAGAGATGACAGAGTGAGGCAGAATGCAGTGAACATCAGAGAAATGGAGGGAAGAAACAAAGAAGGATCTATTAAGGGATGATATAGGAAGCAATAGTTTAAAAATGAAAACAAAATGCAAGAGGCAATCTGAGATTTACAGTGGAAATTGCCAATGCAAAGAAGGAAGTATAAAGAACAAAAAGTGAAAAGAAAATTAAGAGAAAAGGGGGATGAGGGAGAATGAAGGAGGTGATTGTAGGGGAGAAAAAAGCAAGCATTTGAATAGAGCAGCTGCATATCCACTCTTGTTAAAGAAAATAGAGAAGGATAAAATGACAATTCTTGCTCTGTCTGGGAGTAAGGAAGTGGTTTTTGACAAATTCAAAACCAGTTGGTTATATGTATATTTTAGGATCACACTTTGATTCTGGAAAAAGCAGATAAAGAACACATATCTCAAGCTGTCCAACAGTTTCCACAAATCAGTTTTTGGATTTCAGAATCTTTAAACTATTTATGGGATGTTAAGGGGTCTGCCATTATAGAATGCTTTGGGTTGTAAGGGACCTTTAAAGCTCCTGTAGTCCAACCTCCCTGCAATGAGGGATGTCTTCAACCAGATTAGGTTGCTAAACCTGACCTTAAATGTTTCCAGGGACAAGGAATCCACCCTCTCTCTGGACAGCCTGTGCCAGTGCTTTACCACTCTCACAGTAAAAGATTTGTTCCTTATGTTCAATCTAAATCTACTGTCTTTTAGTTTGAAACCACTAAAGCTTGTCCAATTATGCTTTTATGTATCCTATTACATTTTTATTTTTCATGTTTGGAAAAAATTAAATTTAAAAAAAAAAAGTCCAAACCTATTGACTGTTCACTATTTGATCTGATATTCAAGTTTTGTCCATTCCAGTCTTGTCACACCTTTCTTTGCCAGTGGTAGAGCAAATCAGCCACCTTTGTTACAGACAGTTCTATAGCCTCAAACGGTAGTCAAATGATCCTGGGTTCTGGTTCCATTTCTTCAGGTAAACATTCTTCACAGCTATTATTAGCCACTATGACCTTTATCATAAATGGCAGGCAACCAGCATATCCTTTCAACACCAAAGCAATAATACAGAAACTGCACAAACCACATACTCCTAGAAAAAAAAAACAGCTTCCCTCTTTCCATTTGTAACAATTGAGAATAAATATAAATAACCTAAGCTAGGCTAGCCTAGCTGCTCAATGTTCTGGCCAATAGGCAACGATCTTAGTCCAGAGCAAGAATAGGAACCAGAAAATCTTGATATCCAATAGTGCATTTACATGCCACGGACAGCTGTAATTGGGACAGTGTGTATTAGGATCTCTTCCAGGAGGTCATGCCCATGTGGTTTACTCAGGCCACTGTACATCCAACAATCCTCAGCACTGAATTTTATGGTCCCAAGAATAAGAACAAAATTAATTTTCTGGGACAGGATGTCGATGTCTTCTTCCTACCTGTTTCTATACCTCCTGTATACCTCTATACTTCAGCATTCCTCTTTATGATATTTGTAGCAATTAGAAAATAACAACACCCTAACTATTATGCACATAATACTGCTTACAGGTCCAAGTCCAGGTGTTTTTCATACATATTGACAACACTTTTCTCTCCCCAAAGACTCTCAAAACCAGACTGATTTGTCCCTAGCTAAGGCAGCAGTATATTTCCTAAACTCGCCTCCTGTTCCACCTGATGTCTGCTGTCACGTACATGCAAAACCAAGAACAGCTCTAGGTTGATGCAGCTGCACAGCTGCATCCTGGGCTTGGCCCTGTAAATTGCAACCTTGAACAGCAACTGCAGTGTAATTTACACAAGGTACAGGAACTAGTTTCAGAAGCACTAGTCTTTAAAAATATAACCTGAAAAGGAAAATTAAAAGCTTATTTTTACTAACTAATCTTTCCAAGAATCTGTCATGTCACAACAGCCTCTGAAAAACAGGCTATTGCCTTTGCTTCAGGAGCATGACGAGAAGGCAGGAGACAAACACGCATGGTGGAGATCCTTGGAAAGGCAACTTCTTTCCAGATACTATCCACCTCTTTGCTCTATAAAGGCTCTTCAGCTTCTAAATTTCCAGTTTTTCAGATTCTGATGCTCTAAATTGACGACTTCTACAACAAATTCTAAAAGCACCTTAGAAGGATTTTTTTTTCCCACACTAACAAAAGAGAGCTTTTGCCATTACCACTGGCCGTGCCATCCCTCACCTCACTTGCACACAGAAGCCAGTGGTCACCGGGCCTCCATCGAGCACCAAGTGCCACTTACAAGGGCGCTTGTCCTTGTCATCGACAACACCACCACTGAAACGGATTAATTTCCCTTCCGCCGTTCCAGCCACCGCCCTTCTGGGCAGCCCGGTCGGGGTTGGCACCCGGCAGGGTCCCCTCCGCCCTGAGGGCAGGTGGCGGGGCCCGGCGGCCAAGCAGAGGCGGGGGCCGCCTGCACCTGTTCGGCAGGGAGGGAACGGGAGATGCTCCTGCCCGAGGGGGTCCCTGCGGGAGCGGGGAGGGGGCAGAGCAGGCGGCCCAGTCTCTCCCTCCCTCCTTTCTTCCCTCCCTCCCTCCACCCGTGAGGGATCCCGGCCGGCAGCGGGGGACGGCAGGAGGGGCAGCAGCCGCCGGGCGCGGACCGTCCCCCCGCAGACCCCGCTCGGCCGCCCCGCCGCGCTCCCGTACCTGCCCCGCGCGCGGAGCTGGGCAGCGACTGCGCGACGGCGGCGGCGAGGAGAGACATGGGCAGGGCAGGGGGAGCGCCCCGCCGGACCTTTAAACCCGCGCCGGCGGCGGGACTACAGCTCCCAGCGGCGGCAGGACTGCGGCGGGATCGCGGCGGGGCTACGGCAAGACTACAGCTCCCGGCGCTCCGGGCACGAGCTCGCGCTCTGCCATTGGCGCAGGCGCGCTGCGGGGCCGGGCGGCGGTGACGGCGGCGCGGTTGTGCTCAGCGCTCGCCGCCTCTCCCCGCGGCGGCCCGGGCGCTCCGTCCTGTCCCGGCCACCGGCCCTGCGCCGCGTCCCGCCTGCCGAAGGAGGGGCCGTCCCGCGGAAGGGCGGATTTGCCGCCTTCCCGTTCGCTCCTCTTTCTCCGCCGCCGCACGCGTGACGCCTTTGTCAGGCTCCGGGCCCTCGGCTGGGCCCGCTCCTCCGCCCGGGGCCATGGCCGAGCAGACGGGCTTGGCGCTGCCGCAGACCATGGACAGGTACGGGGAGGGAACGTTCGGGCTGGGCCTGTGAGCCCCCCGCGGGGGGGTTTGGGGCCGGTGTCGCGGGTCCGGTTTCATTTTTTGCCTTGGTGGCCGGACAGAAGTTGTGCGAGCGCTGTCGTGAAGCAGCGCAAGGTACCGCGGGCAGCTGAGGGGCGAGGAGGGATCGCTCCCGCAGCCCTCGGCCGCAGGAGGTGAGGGTGTGCCTGAGCTGGGACAGGCTCTGGGGCAGCCGGGGGCTGCAGTCCCTGTCCCTGGGTCTAGGGGAGCCTCTGGGTAGGGAACGCACTGACGTGCACGTAAAGTGAGGCACCAAAAGATGACCTAAGCTTAGCCGGCCTTGTGTGTTTTGGTGCTGGTTTTATGATCTGAAGAAAGCCTACAATTACTTTCTGGAGCGTTCTTAAAAATTACAACCTTAGAAGTATTATGACTTAAGCATCTTTCCTCGTCTATAATTGCTAACTTCTAAATTCTGTTTATTATACTTGTTTTCTCTATGTGCTTTTATTTAAATATGTAGCACTTTCACCCTGTTCCACTTAGCACTTCAGATTCCTTAAGTGTAATTTTGACTCATCCAGGAAGCCCTTGCAACCTATTCCTACAAACAATAAACCATATTCACAGCATGTTATTGCAGGAGTTGTAATAGCCTGGCGTCTCAGAAGGTGGGGATCCACAAGCAGTCAGGCTTCTGTTGATGAACCTGTCAAGTTTTTATCATAAGTTTTCATCAAAAAGAACCCTTTCCAAGTCGCCTTTAAGGGAAGAGTATTTAATGAAATACAGCCTGTCATAAGGCAGGAGATACAAACTATGGGAGGCAGGGATAGAACTTGTGCAGCCTGGAAGGTGGAAATGAGAAGTTCCAGTTTGATATAGAAAGAAGATAAAAGTGATTAGGGGAGGGAAAGTTTTAGTTCTAGAAAAACTGAAAAAGTAAGAGATGACAAAAGGATGATTTATGTTATAAAAGTATTACTGAATCAACTCCTCTTAAGCTAAAAAAAAAAAAAACCACACAACAAACTTTCATCTACATCCTGAATTTTGAAGTGCAGTAATACATATTTAGAGTTCTAGGAAACCATAATACTGAGTGGATGCCCTGATGCCCATGGCTATTGTATCACACTCTGAAGTCCTAGTTCACCCTATTGGGAAATGGCTGTGAGGTTGTGTTTATAATCTTTGTTGTGACCCACTGTTAAATTAAATAGTTAATTAAAAAAAAAAAAAGGAAATTAGTTACCTGGTTGCCAAACCAGTTTACTGTTCTTCAGTTGTTACCTGTAATAGAGATGTGGGTTTTGATGTGCATTTAATCTTGTATCCTTTCAAGTTTGTGACATTATAATTTGTGTCTCTGGCTCTTTTCTAAGACTTTTTCTAGTATACTTGGAGTAGCTTGATATGTAAAACAACTGGACAGCGTCTCTGATTTCCTTAATAACAAGGACAGCAGGGAAAGAATTTTAAGTACCTGAGTAGCATGAAAGGAGGTATGAAGAGAGGCTGGAGCTTTCATATAAGAATTCCTTTAGATCATTATAGGAAACTTTAGAAACAGGAGTGTCACAAGGGATGAATGTAGTAGTAAGAAGGAACCAAGTATTTAGGATTTTAATTTCATTCAGAGCGTAGCACAACATCAATAGAAGGATTTTGGACTAACCAAGACCTCAAAATGCAGTCGGTGTAAATAATTTTTCTGCTTTGTATTTGGTTTATGGAGCAGGGTTACATTTGAATAAAGAGATTTTTATGCATCTGATGTTTCTGAAGGTTGTACATAACTGTGGTCATGTTGTTGGTAGTGGTGATCAAGATAAGCCTTCAGTATTTCATCCTAAGGGACATACATCATGGTTAAATTATCTGTGGGGATTCTGAGGAATGGAAATACTTCTTCTGTCCTGTTATCTTTTTTGCTCATGACAGAAATTTGTTTTCCTCAATGATAAAAAATATGCAAAATCTTTAGTTGCTAATGATTACAGCTAAACACAAAGTGCATACTTAAAATACAGATCTTTTAGTGAAGATGATTTTCATTTGGATTCTAATAGTTAAGGAGGGGAAAAAGAAGGGTTTTCTTCTGTTTCCAGTACCTAGATCATGACTGAGAGTGGTGACATGCATCAGGAATTAGGTGTTGCTGCAGATCTGAGCGCATGCACTCAGTGCATGCTTTGTATACAAGGGTCAGAGCTCCGAGAGCAAGTTCTTTAATTCTCTGCTTGTGAGAGGGAACAGCTGGATTCTTCTCTTGACTCTTAGATTCTGTACCTGTATATATAAACCTACATAGCAGGTTTATTTCCTTAATAAAGTTGGATTTCTCCAGTGCAAGGACTGACTTGATAGCATAATCACATTGTTGCCTGGGATTCATCCTTCTTTGATGTGTTTTGTGCTCCACCCTTTATTTGTCTGCATGATTTCAGTCTAGGAAGCAATCCACGGATTTGTAACAAAGAAGGTAAATAGCTGTTAAGATGTAAGGAGTCAGTTACTCAAAATTTCTACCTAAGGATTTTATACTTACCTGAAGGATTCACTGTAGCATAAATACAAGAAGCATGACTGTGAAGTGACACTACGTTGTGGATTGTCTCATTTGCAGCATTTAGGAAACTAATCCATATGATTGGCATCATCTTTTCTAGCCTCAAAATTGGAATTTCCATCCCTCTTGTAATTTTTTTCTTCTCTTTCATGTTCATATAGTAGTTCCAGATAATAATTATTAAGATAATGTCCTTTTCTGCAAGCAGAAATCTTTTAAATCTGTGGTGAAACCCCATATTTCTGGAGTAATGTGTACACTTTTAAGGCAGGTATTAGTAATCTGGCTAAATGGTGAGATTTTATTATTTTAATGCCTTTGTTCTTGTTTAATGCATAAATTACAGAATTATAGTAATCTTCAATAAAACTTGAAATTATGTGGCAATTGGTTTTTTATGTGCTGTTAATGTGAGCTGTAATGCTAAAATGTACTCATATTTTTAAGCTTTATTCTCTTGACTTCTGTTGAATTACGTGCGGATTACTCTTGCAGTTGGTTATGCCAAGGCTTCAGAATGCTGGGGTTGTTTTTCAAAGCATATCCTGTGCTAGTGATTAATGGTATTTCATATACTATCCAAATTAAAGACAGCTGCTCTCTTCTTTCCATACATTTGCCACCATGGTCACCATTGCTTTCTGTTACTTCAGTCTTCAGAGATGTTAGTCAACACTTGATGGATAATCTGTTGAAGGCTTGTCCAGGTACATGCTGAAGAATTAACATAGTGATAATTTTAGCATGGCTTTGTTTTTGAATTAGCATTCTTAATTTTCTGACTGGGTGGTAGTTGCTCAGTTGTGGTCAGTATCCGTGATAAAAACTAGAGCAAGATGATGGGACTTTAAGTCTCTACCCTTGCCATTCCCTATTGAAAGGAGACAAGAGAGCTGAAATTGCAGGTAGACTTTAAAAGCAATTAAACAATAAATTGTAGTTTGCTTAAGAAATTACTTTTACTATCAAGGGAGGAGTACTGTTGCAATTAAATTTTCTCTTTTCCATATCATTGATTTATTGGAAAATGCAATTGTAGTTCAAAAATTGCAAAATAGCATTGGATTTTC